>NC_083693.1:33427730-34635646 GCF_033118175.1 Dama dama | reverse complement strand
TGACTCCCCCGCACCCGAACACCACGCCATGGCCATCGCAGTCACTGCACAGCAACCAAAACTTTGCAGCAGTCAGCCGAGCTGTCCACCTTTGCATTCTCGGACACCTTTCCGGCTGTCCTATTCACAAGATAGGGCATTTCTCCAAACACAATAGAATTTCTCTGCTACTATTTCAAACCATGTCGCTATTCCCACTGAATCAGGACCTCTTCTCATTTTTTTGAAATCTGTCCAGTAAGCAGAGTTGTCATAGACCGCACCCTGGGAGCTGGTCAGCCTTATAAAGCAGAGGACGTTGAATTGGCCTGGGCTTCTCCACGCTGTTTCTACAGGCTGTGTGTGTGTGTGTGACCATTAAAGATGGGGACACACAGTAGCTAGTCGCCAAGGGATCAAAGGACCAAAGCTTGAGGCGCGGGGCGGGCAGGGGACCATCCCGGAGTTCCACCCTGTTGAATCCTGGCTCCGAACTTTTCCCTTCGTCAGCGCGGTACCCTCGTACCCGTCCCGACCGGCTGACGCCTGATGCCACAGGGGCAGGGGCCGGAAAAGAAAAAGGCGCTGGATGGGGAAGGCGAAGGTGGATATTTTCGGAATTTCAGGGGAACCCGGACAGGCGCTTCTGGTTCCCAGGGATGCGAGGTCGGCGTGCGCCGCTCCCGGGTCGGAGGGGACGCAGTCCAGAGACCGGGATGGGCAGAGACCGGGATGGAGATCCTGGAGCTGGTGCTGAGGCTGCCGCGCAGAATGACAGCGCCACCCCCCCAACCCCACCCGGGAACGGGGGTGTTGAGCTCCCCGGCTCCGCGTCCCCTGGGTCGCTCGGCGCGCCCAGCCCCTCCGGCCCGCTCCGGCCCCCGGCAGGGCCCGGGGCTGCGGCGGGGCCCGCGGCCGCTACTCACCCGGAGGGTTGACGGCCGCCGGGGTTGCCATCTTGCTCGGGAGGCTGGGCGCGCGCCGGGCGGGGGCGCGGAGCGGGGGCGGCGCGGAGCCGGGCGCCCCCCGGGGCAGGCGCGGCCGGCGTAGGCCTAGGCGCCACCGCCGCCGCCCCTCCGCCGCCTCTCCGCCGCCACACAAAGGACGGCGCGGGCGGGCGCTGCTCCGCGCTCTCCCGCCGCCCGGCCGCCCGCGCCCCCGCCTCTGTCGCCTCCGCCCCCTCCCCGGCCTCCTTCTCCGGCCTCAGCCTTTGTCACGCGGCGGGGGGCGCCCGGCCGCCGCTCCCCGGGCCGGGCCGCAGCACCGCGAGACTTGGGGCGGCGGGCTGCCGGACCCCCGAGTCGGGGGCCGCCCCCTCGGGGCCGCTCAGGTGCCCAGGCTCGGGCTGGAGGCGCGCCCCCTCCCCGCTCTCCGGGTCCGAGTCTCCCCCCGCCCACCCCCACCCCGGGGGTCCCGGACACAGTTCGGAGGAGCGCTGTCCCTGGGCCCGGGGGCCGGGCCCGAGAGGGTGGGGGGCCGCCCATTAAGATTCAGAGGGAAGATGGAGAGAAACAAAGGCGCCCCAGTGCTGTCCACTTAGCATGCCGGCGCCGCGCCGCTCGGCTCCCAGGGCCGAGACTCCTAAAGCCCCCGGCACCTCCAAGGCCACGGGCACGGAAGGACAGCTGCCGAGGGCACCCAACGAACACCAGACCCGGGAAATTGTGCAGGATTCGGCCCTTAGAAAGGCTGTCAGCTCGACTTTCCTTTCTGCATGGTGACTGTCTTTGGTTATCACCCAAAGTTGTTGCAGGAGCTTTTACACAACCACCTGAGAATTTAAGAGTCTCTGGGAGCTTTTGTTTGCATATCCTGGTGAAGTTAGCCATAGGGAGCTGGGAGGGACTGTTTCTTCTCCAGACAACACGGTTGCTCACAGGAAGGAGATGGCACCCACTGAGACGGCTCCAGTGAAGCATGAACCCCTCCCAGGTGAGACCCACAAAGGGCAAGACGGCCTCTTAATGTGGACACGTTTGCAAAAGCATCAGACTGTCTTAAATCCTTACAAAGAAGCACTTGGAGGAGAGGGAGGGGGCGAGTAGAGAAAAAAAATGCTTGGGATGTTCTTTTCAAATCAGCATTGTCTTCCAGGGGAGTATTTGTCACTATTGATTTGACTAATAGGCGCTTAATGATATTCATTTGTTTATCGATTCCATGAAATTGAATGTCTGCGTGTGCCTGGACAAGGCGATGTACTGGGTGGACTGTGGAAAGAGAGCCACAGGGGCTCTGCCCTCCCTGGACTTCTGGTCTGCGTGGCCATGAGGGCAGCAGAATAAGGTGTTTGTACTCCAGAAGCACACAGCTGCTTGGGGCTCAGTGTGGCCACTGGTGAGTGAATGAATGGGGGCAGAGAGAGGCCAGAGTGATCAAGAACACACAAACTATTCTGAAAAAAATGAGCAGAATATGGAGAGGTGGAAAGAAAGACACTTCAAGGGAAAACTAGGGCACGAATGCAACCAGCACCAAGGTGGGACAGGCCGGTGGGACTTCCCTGGTGGTCCAGTGGCTAAGACTCTGACCTCCCAATGCAAGGGGCCCCTGGGTTCCATCCCTGGTCATGAGGCAGGAGATAGATGGGCCCCACGCTGAACAGTTTCTCCTCTATAGACAGAAACTCCATAACAGCAGAAATCCTGGGGCTTACCTGGTGGCTCAGTGGTAAAGAATCACCTGCCAATGTAGGGGACCCAGGGTTCCATCCCTGATCCAGGAAGATCCCACATGCCATGGAGCAACTAATCCCTAGCGCCACAACTATTGAGTTTGTGCTCCAGAGCCGAAAAGCCACAACTACTGAACCTACATGCCCTAGCGTCCGAAATTTGCATGCCCTAGATCCCATGCTCCCCAGCGAGAGAAGCCATCACAATAAGAAGCCGGAGCACTGCAGCTAAAGAGTAGCCCCTGCTCACTGCAACTAGAGAAAGCCTACGTGCTGCAAGGAAGACCCAGCCCAGCCAAAAATAAATAAATAAAAATTATTTTTTTTAAAATAGCAGAAATTCCACAAAAACAGGATGACACAGGAGGCTGTGCTTGCTAAGTCGCTTCAGTCGTGTCTGACTCTTTGTGACCCCATGGACTGTAGCCCTCCAGTCTCCTCTGTCCATGGGATTCTCCAGGCAAGAATACTGGAGTGGGTTGCCATGCCCTTCTCTAGAGAATCTTCCCGACCCAGGGATCAAACCTGAGTCTCATGTCTCCTACAATGGCAGGCTGGTTCTTTACCACTAGCGCCACCTGGGAAGCCCAAGGAGGACCCTGAGCCCTGCCCAAATAAGACATAAAAGACCACATATTCCTCATTCTCAAAGTTAAGGAGACCTTCCCAGCTATATATGCACAGAAAGGCTCCATGGTGGTCAAAAAGGGAGGGGGCGCCACCCTAGTAAGTGGTATCAACCTACCCATAGGCCTCTTCACTCGAGTCTGTCTTGGCTAAGAGATGCCCACACGCACACTGAAGGGATCCTGAGATAAACCAAATACAGAGTCAGTAGCAGGCAAATAAAAATGATTGGCCAAAGGAAACCGGGAAGAAACACCCCCTAAAAGTGATTCAAACTACCACCAAGGCGCATGACTCTCTCTCTTGGCCCGCCTGTGTGTCTATCCACACCAACTGTCCTCTAGTAAATACTGGTTTCACGACTTTCTATCTCTGTGGGAACTCTTTTCTGCAAAGTTGAAGGGCCTTGTCACTGACCACTGACCTAGTGGCTAGGATTCGGTCCTTTTATCTCCAAGACCCCATCTCAATCTCTGGTGGGCAACTGAAGCCCCACTTCAAACCACTGCAGACCAAGGTTACCCGAGATCAGTCAGGGAACTACATCCCACGTACCACAACTATAAGACTAGGTGCGGCCAAATAAATTAATAAATATTAAAAAATAATTTTAAAAAGGTGGACTAGGCCCAGACAGATATTGCAGTATAGAGAGAGAACAGCCTAGGTATCAGCTGGGACCACCCCATCCTTGTATCAAGTCGCTGCCCATGATTTTCCCAACGTCAGTTAAATGAGAGCTGAGCTCTCTTCCACATCCTCCCAAATGGCAGTACACTCAAATACCCCCATGCACTTAACAAATACACAGGGCCTCCTTGATGGCTCAGTGGTAAAGAATCCACCTGCCAATGCAGGAGACACAGGTTTGATCCCTGGGTTGGGGAGATTCCCCTGAAGGAGGAATTAACACCTCACTCCAGTATTCTTGCCTGGAAAATCCCATAGAAAAAGGAGCCTGGGGGGCTACAGTCCACAGGGTCACAAAGAGTCAGACATGACTAGCGACTAATCAAGAGCAACAAGGATATTTGACTGAAGATTTGTCACTCCATCTCAAGCAAGGTAAAAATCCATCTTTAATGCTTCTGCTACCCAGATGATTCTTTTTTAGGCTTTGCTCTGTAAGAGCATCTTCACGTAGCCCCCAGCATCACTGTACCCTCGCTGCCACCAAACTCTTTCCCTTCTCCAACTTTCCACACCCCTTTTAAGTAAGCTAGTTCCTCTCCTTGGCATTCACATGTCAGCCACTCCATGTGGCTCATTTTGGTATTATCTCCAAACATATTTTTAATAGTCTCCCTAAAAAACTAAAATTGTAGCGAACATGACCGTTATACTGGCAGGCACACATATATTCAACTGTGCTGTTGAAAAGTGAAAGTGTTAGTCACTCAGTCATGTCTGACTCTTTGCGAACTCATGGACTGTATCCCAATAGTCTCCTCTATCCATGGAATTCTCCAGGCAAGAATTCAGGAATGGGTAGCTATTCCCTTCTCCAGGGGATCTTCCCGACCCAGAGATTGAACACCTACATTGCAGGTGGATTCTTTACCGTCTGAGCCACTAGGGAAGCCTTAACTGTGCTGTTGCCTTCTCCCCATTTTTCTAAAATGTTACTCTACAAATATCTTTAGTCCTTCTTGCATTTGTCCATGGCAATAAAAGTTAGAATGTGGGCGGCTACAAGACACTGGGACACTTTGCGTCCCATAGTCTGCCTGGAGTCTGTGGTGCTGTGGTTTTTAGTAAGTAATAAACATATTTGAGTTTTAACAGAGAAGGAGATGTTTCATCTTCTCCCCCAATCCCCACACCTTCCAGGTGGAAGGGACTTTTGGCATCACCCAATTCAGCCCCCAGAGTTTGCAGATGAGGGAACTGAGGCTCAGGGCAGGAAACTGACTTTGCCAAGGTCACACAGCTCAATAGCTAGACAAGATTTGGTGTTTTTTTTTTTTTTTTCTATTGAGCTGCATGAACTGTTTGTATATTTTGGAGATTAATCCCTTATCGGTTGCTTAATTTGCACACATTATATCCCATAATTTGTTGTTGTTGTTCAGTTGCAAAGTTGTCCGGCTCTCTGAGACCTCATGGACTGCATGTAGCATGCCAGGCTTCCCTGTCCTTCACTAACCCCCGGAACTTGCTCAAATTCATGTCATTCAGTCAGTGATGCCATCCAACCATCCCATCCTCTGTCGTCCCCTTCTCCTCCTGCCCTCAATCTTTTCCAGCATCAGGGTCTTTTCCAGTGAGACAGCTCTTCACATCAGGTGGCCAATGCATTGGAGCTTCAGCTTCAGCAACAATCCTTCCAAAGACTATTCAGAGTTGATTTCCTTTAGGACTGACTGGTTTGATCTCCTTGCTGTCCAAGGGACCCTGGAGAATCTTCTCCAACACCACAGTTCAAAACCATCAGTTAAAAAAAAAAAAAAACCATCAGTTCTTTAGCACTCAGTCTTCTACATAGTCCACCTCTCACATTCATACGTGACTCCTGGATAAACCATGGCTTTGACTAGACGGACCTTTGTCGGCAAAGTGATACCTCTGCTTTTTAATATGCCATCTAGGTTTGTCATAACTTTTCTTCCAAGGAGCACGCGTCTTTTAATTTCATGGTTGCAGTCACCGTCCACATTATAGGGGTTGTCTTTTTGTTTTCTATATGGTTTTCTTTGCTCTGTAAAAGGTTTTAAATTTAATTAGGCCCCATTTGTTTATGTTTTTATTTTCATCACTCTAAGCAGTGGATCAAAAAGATCTTGCTATAGTTTTTGTCAGAGTGTTCTGCCTATGTTTTCTTCTAAGAGTTTTATAGTATCTGGCCTTACATTTAGGTCTTTAATCTATTTTGAGTTTAATTTTGTGTATGATGTTACAAGGGAGTGTTCTAATTCCATTCTTTTACATGTAGCAGTCCACTTTTCCCAGTACTACTTATTGAAGAGACTGTCTTTTCTCCATTGTATGCACTTGCCTCCTTTGTCATAGATCGTGCTGTGTGTGTGCTATGGTAAGATGCTTCAGTCATGTCCAACTCTTTTCGACCTTATGGACCATAGCCTGCCACACTCCTCTGTCCATAGGATTCTCCAGGTAAGAATACTAGAGTGAGTTTCCACGCCCTCCTCCAGAGGATCTTCCTGGCCCAAGGATTAAACCCAGATCTCCTGCATTATAGGTTCTTTACTGAGCCACCAAGCAAAGAAGCCCTTTGTCATAGATTGGGTGACCATAGGTGCATGGGTTTACCCCTAGACTTTCTATCCTGTTCCATTGATCTGTATTTCTAGCCAGATAAGACGTGGAGCCAAGTTACCCACAATGCTGGGATTTGGAACGAGGGGACGAGGGGGTGGCGGTGGAATGAAGAGGGTGTTGAGAAGTAGTAGAGGAATGAGTGATTTGGGTGCTCATCCTCTCTCGTCTCTCAGTGTTAAATAAGTAACTACCCAGAAACATCGATTGTGGATGAAAACCTCACTCTTAAGTAAACAGTCTGAAACAGAGCGGTTAGTCATTGTTGAATACTGAGTGGTGTTTGCACAATACAGTGTCTCTTGCTAATTATGAGAGCTAGTAGACTGTGACCAGTTAACAGGCTCAGGAATTCCACTCAAATGTTAAACAACCTAGAACTCTTTTAAATTCCAAATGAGGCTCTTGCTTTGGAAGCTGAGATTTGCATTTAAAAAAAAAACACACACAGACCCTTGGGGCCCATAGCATGTGATTCTGGGTATGGTATTCCCAGAAATGACTTGGGTTGCCAGACAAAATGCTGATAAGACTGGGTGGGGGAAAGCAAGCACCTTGACTCTGCTTGTATCCCTTTGGTATGAAAGACAGGACTTCCTTTGTATGATGCATAACATCCCAGGAATTGTTGTCTTCTTTTAACTTTAAGATGGCAAGAGGCTAGGAATGTAAACACATGGCATGAAAATATATACAACAGATGCTACTAGAAATTCAAGAAGAAATTGGAGGGGTGGGATGGGAAGGAGACTCAAGAGGGCAGGGATATATGTACAAGTATAGCTGATTCACATTGTAGTACAGCAGGAACTAACACAACATTGTAAGGGAACTGTACTCCAATTAAAAATATATATGAAATGGAATTCAAGAAGAAACTGACAAAAATCACAGTGGCAGTACAGATTTTAGCTAAGATTTTTCTGGTTGTTGACAGAACAACAACAAAAGCAACTATAAGATATGCTGATTTGAAGTTTATTGTTTACTCTTGGCTGTAGCTTGGGACCCTAAGACTCTGCTCCTGAGTCTGACTGAAGCTCTTCCTTTTAGCATGGGCCAGAGTCACTTGGTCCCCAGGGTGGCTGTGATTGAGTGGGTTTGCAGACAGTGACTGGACCATATAGGACAGGCATTATCTTCCTCCCTGGAGACGTTTGTCTCTTGGGAGATGCTCTCAAACTCTCTGATACTCTCTGTGGCCCCCATGAACAGAGAGAGGCTGGGGCTCGCCCTGGCTTGGATGCCTGCCTTATGCCAGCTGTGCCCATTTGGCAGGTGACCTTAACTGTCCCTTCTTGGGATAGGAGGCCTGATCATGTAAGAAGAACAAGGCTCCTGATGAAGCCCTGTGGCTGGAGCCATGAAGAAGCAGCACTCAAGAACACGGGGCTGCCATTCCAAGAGAAGGATGGAATGGCTAGGAAGATGTTTGCACAGATGGCCGCTGCAAAGTGAGAGGAAATTAAAGAAGGAGAGAAAATTAACAAAGAGAAATGCAGAAAGTGACATCAGTTCAGTTCAGTGCAGTCGCTCAATCGTGTCTGACTCTTTGCAACCCCATGAATCGCAGCACACCAGGCCTCCCGTCCATTACCAACTCCCGGAGATTACTCAAACTCATGTCCATCGAGTCGGTGATGCTATCCAGCCACTTCATCCTCTGTCGTCCCCTTTTCCTCCCGCCCTCAATGCCTCCCAGCATCAGGGTCTTTTCCAATGAGTCAACTCTTCGCATGAGGTGGTCAAAGTACTGGAGTTTCAGCTTCAGCATCAGTCCTTCCAATGAACACCCAGGACTGATCTCCTTTAGGATGGACTGGTTGGATCTCCTTGCAGTCCAAGGGACTCTCAAGAGTCTTCTCCAACACCACAGTTCAAAAGCATCAATTTTTCGGCGCTCAGCTTTTTTTCACAGTCCAACTCTCACATCCATACCTGACCACTGGAAAAACCATGGCCTTGACTAGGCAGACCTTTGTTGGCAAAGTAATGTCTCTGCTTTTTAATATGCTATCTAGGTTGGTCATAACTTTCCTTCCAAGGAGTAAGCGTCTTTTCATTTCATGGCTGCAGTCACCATCTGCAGTCATTTTGGAGACCCCAAAAATAAAGTCTGACACTGCTTCCACTGCTTCCCCATCTATTTGCTTTGAAGTGATAGGACCAGATGCCATGATCTTAGTTTTCTGAATGTTGAGCTTTAAGCCAACTTTTTCAGTCTCCTCTTTCACTTTCATCAAGAGGCTTTTTAGTTCCTCTTCACTTTCTTACATAAGGGTGGTGTCATCTGCATATCTGAGGTTATTGATATTTCTCTCAGCAGCCTTGATTCCAGCTTGTGCTTCTTCCAGCCCAGCGCTTCTCATGATGTACTCTGCATATAAGTTAAATAGACAGGGTGATGACATACGGCCTTGATGTACTCCTTTTCCTATTTGGAACCAGTCTGTTGTTCCATGTCCAGTTCTAACTGTTGCTTCCTGACCTGCATATAGGTTTCTCAAGAGGTGGGTCAGGTGGTCTGGTATTCCCGTCTCTTTCAGAATTTTCCACAGTTTATTTGTGATCCACACAGTCAAAGGCTTTGGCATAGTCAATAAAGCAGAAATAGATGTTTTTCTGGAATTCTCTTGCTTTTTCGATGATCCAGCAGATGTTGGCAATTTGACCTCTCGTTCCTCTGCCTTTTCTAAACCAGCTTGAACATCTGGAAGTTCACGGTTAGTAGGCAACAAAAGAAGCACTTACCAGTTAGTCCAAGGGCTGAGCCTTTGGAAAGGACCTTTACCTCTGACACTCAATCTCCATTCCCCATCAACAATTATCTTCCAGTAAAATTCAGGACTTATTATTTCCTACACACACCAAGAGGCTTCCTTTGCCCTCCCCCACCCCGCCCCCATTCCTAATGGCTCAGTGATAAAGAATCTGCCTGCCAAGGCAGGAGACATGGGTTCAGTCCTTAGGTCGGGAAGATCCCCTGGAGAAGTAAATGGCAACCTACTCCAGTATTCTTGCCTGGGAAACCCCGTGGGCAGAGGAGTCTGGCAGGCTATACAGTCCATGGGGTCACCAAGAGTCAGACTCGACTTAGTGACTAAACAACAACAGCAACCCATGAGCTTCTTACCATTATTGCCTCCTCACTTAAAAGCAGTGACTTCATGATTTCTCTCACGGAGGGGTTCCATTTCCCTCCGTTTCCTTTGTTTCAGCACATATCTAACTATACTGGGATTGATTTTTTATGTTTTTGTTTCATTAAGCTGTGAGCTACTGCCTTTATGCTGTTTCTCCTTTGATACCGAGTTCATATCCTGACCCCTATGAAGCATTCTGGGGCTTTGCTGGTGGCTCAAGTGGTAAAGAACCTGCCTGCAATGCAGGAGACCCAGGTTCCATCCCTGGGTAGGGAAGATACCCTGGAGAAGGGAGTGGCTACCCACTCCAGGTTTCTTGCCTGGGGAACTGCACAGACAGAGGAGCCTGATGGACTACAACCCATGGGGTCGACAAGAGTCAGACATAACTGAGTGACTATTTTTCTTTTTCTTTCTTCATGAAGTATTCTAATAGTCATGGAAAGAGTGGTTAAGTATCTTATCAGACATGAGTGAGCATGTGATCCACCATGCCTCTCTACTATTCCCTCCTTGATAGGATACACAGAATGAAATGTTGCTTCTCTCTGTAACATCTCACACATTTCCAGTGATAAGGAACCCTAGCATCTATATTTTTTAACTTTTCTAGGCTGGATTTTTATTTTAATTTCCTGCTATAGTTTTGATCCATATGAAAAGCTACATCAGTTACTCTTGGAGAACAAGAGGGAAATGAGTATGAAAAAAGGTCTTCCACCCAAAGCTCAATGCTCTATGCCATGTGGTGAAGTGAAAGTGAAAGTCGCTCAGTCATGTCTGACTCTTTATGACCCCATGGACTATACAGTCCATGGAATTCTCTAGGTCATAATACTGGAGTGGGTAGCCTTTCCCTTCACCAGGGGATCTCCCCAACCCAGGGATCCAACCCAGGTCTCCCACATTTTGGGCGGATTCTTTACCAGCTGAGCCACCAGGAAAGCCCATGTAAGTCTTCCTTTTTTCCCAGTGCATGAGAAGGATTTTAATAATTCCATTTCCAGTAGGAATTATAACAACTCCTCTTCTATGTACAGCACTTTCTGACTCTCACATCACTCTGACACTACTATTTCACAAGCTAGGGCATTTTTGATTTGGTCTTATAAATGAAGAAATTCAGCATGTGAAAGTGATATTTTGTTAGGTAATCACATTCCCGTTTGTGTGAATACACTTTGGCAACCACCTCACAGTCGACAACAGTTTTCTTTCTCAGCGTAACCAGGTTCTCGGGGTGTTTTTATCAGATAATACTGTGTGCATTGGGTCTTCTCACATGTTACATATTTACAGAGGTAATTTTTGCTTAAAAATGCCCAGTGAATTAACAGAGTTAATGATCAATCTCTCTTTCCAGGTGATATTCGAAATTCTGTTGGCATCCACTGTGGTCTCTCTGATACGACACGTCTAGACCAAACTCATTATCCAGCCAACTGGTCTGTGACTGTTCAATCATTAGAATGCAAATGACCACAAATAAAGGGCAGGTGACAATGATTTCCTTTCCTGTAGGACACAGTGTTCAAGGGAAATCTGTTTCTGTTCAAGAACATTTATTTTGGGAATGCTTAGTCTCCCTTGTTGAGGGGTTAGCTTTTGGTCTTTTGAATATCTACCTGTTTTAATCATGGTCACAGACTTCTAGAGGGGAACTTGAAAACCCATCTAGTATATGATTTAGAGGTGAACCTTTGAAATTTTCCAGTTCTCTCTGCTTGTTGTATCTGTTGTTGTTGTTTAATCGCTAAGCAGTGTCTGACTCATTTTCAACCCCTTGGACTATTGTCCCAACAGGCTCCTCTGTCCATGAAATTCTCCAGGAAAAAATACTGGAGTGGGTTTCCACTTCTGTCTCCAGGGGATCTTCCGGACCCAGGGATCAAATCCATGTCTCCTGCATTGGCAGGTGGATAATCTTTACCACTGAGACACCTGCCAGTCACCCCAATCGTTAACATTTCACAGTACTTGCTTTCTCACTTCCTCTCTCTCTGTACATGTTCACATTATTTTTCTGAACCATTTGAGAATAACTGGAGACATGACAGCCCTTTCTGCTGAATACATGCGAAGTCTCTTCAGTCGTGTCCGATTCTTTGTGACCCCATGGACTGTGGCCCACCAGGCTCCTCAGTCCATGGGATTCTCCAGGCAAGAACACTGGAGTGGGTTTCCATTTCCTCCTCCAGGGGATCTTCCCAACCCAAGGATCGAACCCACGTCTCTTAAGTCTTCTGCATTGGCAGGTGGGTTCTTTACCACTAGCACCACCTGGGAAGCCTTGCTGAATACTTCAGTGTGTATTTCCTAAAAACAAGGACTCTGTCTTACATAAGCACATTATAATTATTCAAATATAGAAGTTATCTCTGATTAAATAATTATCTAAGCCACACACCCTACTTATTTTTCCCCAATTACCCAAAAAATGTCCCTTATAGAAAAAAAAAATTCTGACTTAGAGTCCAGTGCAGGATCACATGTTGCCATGTCTCTGTCATTTCCTCTAATCTAGAAATGTTTCCACTTCTTTCTTTAGTAGACTGTATATTTTTTGGAACAGTTTTAAGAGTCACAGCAAAATTGAGCAGAAAGTATAAAGAGTTCCTATATATCTCCTGCCCACACAAGTGCAACCTCCCCACTATCAACATCATGCTCCAAAGTGGTACTTTTGTCACAACTGATGAGTCTAGGGACTGCCCTGGTGGTCCAGTGACTAAGACCCTGCACTTCCAATGCAAGGAGCTGGGGTTCAATCCTTAGTCAGAGAACTGGGTCCCTCGTGCTGCACCTAAGAATTCGTTGCCTCAACTAAGACCCAGGAGAGCCAAATAAATAAAAATAAATAAATATTTAAAGCAAAAACAATTGATGAGCCTACATTGATACATCATAATCACTCCAAGTCCATAGTTTACATCATGGTTCACTCTTGGTGGTATGTATTCTATGGGTTTTAACAAATATATAAAAACATTCATCTCTTATTACAGTATCACAGAGGGTAGTTTTTGAAATGTTGATAGAAACATCTCACGGCCACACACCTATGGAAATGGTGAAAACCCAAGTGTTTCTTGTGTGTGTGTGTGTGATTTTTGCAGTGGTACATAAATCAATTATAAATAAATATATAGATAAATAAATAAATATATTTTACAATTGATGGTGTCAATGAAATACAGTGTTGTTCCCATTGTTCAGATAAGGAAACAGAGGTTCAGGGTGATTAAGTAACTCACCAAGCGAGTAAGAGACAGATCCAAGGTCTGACTGCACATATCAGCTCTTAGGCAGCCTGCACCACACTGTTCACAGCTCTGGTTTCGATGTTATGGTCTCCACCTGACTTGCCCTACAGGTCTCTTAATACAGATACTAACACACAGACGTTTGGCTCTGTCTTGAGGCAGTACAGGTTAACCAGTGTCAACTATAAATTGGCACTTGCCATCTACCTCTATAAGGATTAAATCAGGTGCTATTGCAGCTGCTGACCTTCAGCACCCCAGGAAAGGAGTTCAGGGTGGAGAGCAGAAATGAGGCACTCTGTGCTCTGGGAAAACTGGCAGGACAAGTCTTTAGATATATATTTTCAGGAGCTGATTTCAAATTCTTGTATCTCCTCACATGTAGACAAGCACTAAAATCCTTCATGGTGACCACTGCTCCTTGTGACTAACAGTAACCTTCTGCAAAAAATGCATGCTAGATTGCATGTCCTCCCCCTTCACCAAAATCACATGACCTTCCCCCACTGCCTCTTTGGACCAGTTTCTCAGAGCTCTCTAAGGTGCTGTTCTTCTGAGCTACCAACCTCATTTTGTCCCAAATAAAGCTTAGTTCACAACTCTCGCATTGTGCATTTTTTTAAGTCAACACCAGAAATCCCCAAGCCCATTGAGATGATCTTGGGAGCAGGGACCTGGCATTCCTAAGTTCTTTCTACTCTTGGGACTATTTGCAAATGAAAACAATGGATTCTTTCAGTCTCTTTTAAAAAATATTCCTTGTCTCAGACAATACCTGGGCCTCAGGTCTTTTTCTGAGATTTCAAGATAAGAATCAGAAGTAATATTAACATGCAAGATAACAAAAATGTCTGTGTAAGCTGAGTCAGGAAAAAATAGAACATGATATAAATTCAAGTAAAAGATGGCTTTGAGGGGCACATAAGCAGAATATTCTTGGCTTGTGTCCCCCCTAAAACACTGTGACCCACATAGCAGCATGCTCACTGTTATTGCAGCTCAAACGGGGAAGGCAAAGAACAATACACAGCTCAAATGCTCTTCTTTTATTTGTCTTTTGCGCCTCATAAATATGTTCAATTATTTAAATTAAATTGTACCTAAGCCAGGTCAACCCAAAAGATAACATTTCCTGCTCTCACAAGGCATTTGTTTTATTTATATCCCAGAACACCGTCAAAGAAAACATACTTCAGAACTATGTTCTTATTTTGCTGAAGGTAACTTGTACAATGAAGGACATCAAACTCAATTAGCACGTTAACATAATCACATCAGGCAAGGACTTGACAGTAGGAAATTGGGTAAATCAAAGTGAGTGATTTTAGCCCCTTGCTTTACAATTAGGCAAAAAGAAAAAAAGAATAGCTTAAATGCTATCAAATACATTTACTATAGTTGTATCTAATTGATGAGGCTGGAATTGTTGACACTCAAAGAGTGCTTAAATTTCTCTTCATATTTAAATAAATCAGAAGTTAAACACGTTTATTGGATGGCTTTAGTGGTAAAGAACTCACCTGCTAATGTAGGAGACATAAGATACGTGGTTCGATCCTTGGGTTGGGAAGATCCCTTGGAGGAGGGCATGCCAACCCACTCCAGTGTTCTTGCCTGGAGAATCTCATGGACAGAGGAGCCTGGGGGGCTATAGCCCACAGGGTCACAAAGAGTCGGACATGACAGAAGTGACTTAGTACACACACATTGTCCTGCTTAGAGGCTTCCTTCTGACCATCTGTGCTAAATGTAGATGCTTTCTTGCTTTTAACGGCATCCCGCACGGGAGCTATCATGCCATTGTGAGAAGTTCTGCAATGAAAACACGTGGTCATGCAGCCTGGCCATAGCAGTGGTCCCCAACCTTTTTGGAACCTGGGACCAGTTGTGTGGAAAACAATTCTTCCACAGTCAGAGGTGTGGAGGACGGTTTTGAGATGATTCAAGTGCCTTACATTTATTGTGTACTTTATTTCTATCATTATTGTGACAGCTCCACCTCATATTAGCAGGCATCAGATCGCGGAGCTTGGGGACCCCTGGGCTATAGGTTGGGGATCCCTGGGCCATAGTTAACAGTACTGTGTTATAAACTTGAAATTTCTCTAAAGAGTAAATCTTAAATATTCATACCACAAAAAAAAAAACAAAAAAAGAAATTACACTAAATGATGGAGGTGTTAACTAACTCTATTGTGATAAGTATTTCATAATATGTAAGTGTAACAAATCACCATATTTTACACGTTAGTGGTGGTTTAGTCACTAAGCTGTGTCCAACTCTTGCAACCCCATGGACTATAACCCTTCAGTCTCCTCTGTCCGTAGGATTTCCCAGGCAAGAATACTGGAGTGGGTTGCCATTTCCTTCTCCAGGGGGATCTTCCTGAGCCAGGGATAGAACCCAGGTCTCCTGTATTGCAGGTGTATTCTTTACCAACTGAGCCATCAGGGAAGCCCATTTTACATCATAAATTTGTACAGTGTTGTATGTCAGTTATATCTCATTTAAGCTAGAGGTAATAGAAAGTGTGATCACTCACCTGGAGCCAGACATCCTGGAATGTGGAGTCAAGTGGGCCTTAGGAAGCATCACTACAAACATAGCTGGTGGAGGTGATGAAATTCCAGTAGAGCTATTTCAAATCCTAAAAGATGATACTGTGAATGTGCTGCACTCAATGTATCAGCAAATTTGGAAGACTCAGCAGTGGCCACAGGACTGGAAAACGTCAGTTTTCATTCCAATCCCAAAGAATACTCAAACTACCGCACAATTGCACTCATCTCACACGCTAGTAAAGTAATGCTCAAAATTCTCCAAGCCAGGCTTCAGCAATTCGTGAACCGTGAACTTCCAGATGTTCAAGCTGGTTTTAGAAAAGGCAGAGGAACCAGAGGTCAAATTGCCAACATCTGCTGGATCATCGAAAAAGCAAGAGAATTCCAGAAAAACATCTATTTCTGCTTTATTGACTATGCCAAAGCCTTTGACTGTGTGGATCACAATAAACTGTGGAAGATTCTGAAAGAGATGGGAATACCAGACTACCTGACCTGCCTCTTGAGAAACGTGTATGCAGATCAGGAAGCAACAGTTAGAACTGGACATGGAACAACAGACTGGTTCCAAATAGGAAAAGGAGTACATCAAGGCTGTATATCGTCACCCTGCCTATTTAACTTATATGCAGAGTACATCATGAGAAGCGCTGGGCTGGAAGAAGCACAAGCTGGAATCAAGATTGCCGAGAGAAATATCGATCACCTCAGATATGCAGATGACACCACCCTTATGGCAGAAAGTGAAGAGGAACTAAAAAGCCTCTTGATGAAAGTGAAAGCAGAGACTGAAAAGTTGGCTTACAGCTCAACATTCAGAAAACTAAATCATGGCATCTGGTCCCATCACTTCAAGGCAAATAGATGGGGAAACAGTGGAAACAGTGTCAGACTTTATTTTTTGGGTCTCCAAAATGACTGCAGATGGTGACTGCAGCCATGAAATGAAAAGACACTTACTCCTTGGAAGGGAAGTTATGACCAACCTAGACAGCATAGTATAAAGCAGAGACTTTACTTTGCCAACAAAGGTCCGCCTAGTCAAGGCCATGGTTTTTCCAGTGCTCATGTATGGATGTGAGAATTGGGCTATAAAGAAAGCTGAGCACTGACCAATTGATGCTTTTGAATTGTGGTGTTGGAGAAGACTCTTGAGAGTCCCTTGGACTGCAAGGAGATCCAACCAATCCATCCTAAAGGAGATCAGTCCTGGGTGTTCATTGGAAGGACTGATGTTGAAGGTGAAACTCCAAAGAGCTGATGCGAAGAGCTGACTCATTTGAAAAGACCCTGATGCTGGTAAAGATTGAGGGCGGGAGGAGAAGGGGATGACAGAGGATGAGATGGTTAGATGGCATCACCAACTCAATGGACTTGAGTCTGTGTAAACTCCGGGAGTTGGTGATGGACAGGGAGGCCTGGAGTGCTGCGGTTCACGGGGTTGTAAAGAGTTGGACATGACTGAGCGACTGAAGTGAACTGAACTCGATGTGAATTAATTAACGTAGCCCAGCTCTTACACTCCAGACTGTTGTGGAATCCAGAGTCACAAAACACACCTCGGAGGACACCCAAGACAGTGGAGAACAGTTTATTATGACAGCGGGTCTGAGGGTAATCAGTTCCCAACAAGGACCCTGATGTTTCAGAGAGGCCCAGTTTTATACCCCCAATACGTGGCTGGTTGTTTGTTAGTGAGAGTCACCTCCTTGGGCAGGTTGATAAGAAATCTGGGGTCCTTGAGGTGGAGGAGAAAGGGGTCTGGGGTTCTCGAGGAAGAGATCAGTTCAGTTCAGTTGCTCAGTTGTGTCCAACTCTTTGCAACCCCATGAATCGCAGCATGCCAGGCCTCCCTGTCCATCAGCAACTCCCGGAGTTTACTCAAACTCATGTCCATCGAGTCAGTGATGCCATCCAGCCATCTCATCCTCTGTCATCCCCTTCTCCTCCTGCCTCCAATCCCTCCCAACATTAGGGTCTTTTCCAATAAGTCAACTCTTCACATGAGGTGGCCAAAGTATTGGAGGTTCAGCTTCAGCATCAGTCCTTCCAGTGAACACCCAGGACTGATCTCCTTTAGGATGGACTGGTTGGATCTCCTTGCAGTCCAAGGGTCTCTCAAGAGTCTTCTCCAACACCACAGTTCAAAAGCATCAGTTCTTCGGTGCTCAGTTTTCTTCACAGTCCAACTCTCACATCCATACATGACTACTGGAGAAACCATGGCCTTGACTAGATGGATCTTTGTTGGCAAAGTAATGTCTCTGCTTTTTAACATGCTATCTAGGTTGGTCATAACTTTCCTTCCAAGGAGTAAGCATCTTTTCATTTCATGGCTGCAATCACCATCTGCAGTCATTTTGGAGACCCAAAAAATAAAGTCTGACACTGTTTCCACTGTTTCCCCATCTATTTGCCTTGAAGTGATGGGACCAGATGCCATGATTTAGTTTTCTGAATGTTGAGCTTTAAGCCAACTTTTCAGTCTCCTCTTTCACTTCATCAAGAGGCTTTTTAGTTCCTCTCCACTTTCTGCCATAAGGGTGGTGTCATCTGCATATCTGAGGTGATCGATATTTCTCTCGGCAATCTTGATTCCAGCTTGTGCTTCTTCCAGCCCAGCGCTTCTCATGATGTACTCTGCATATAAGTTAAATAGGCAGGGTGACGATATACAGCCCTGATGTACTCCTTTTCCTATTTGGAACCAGTCTGTTGTTCCATGTCCAGTTCTAACTGTTGCTTCCTGATCTGCATACACGTTTCTCAAGAGGCAGGTCAGGTAGTCTGGTATTCCCATCTCTTTCAGAATCTTCCACAGTTTATTGTGATCCACACAGTCAAAGGCTTTGGCATAGTCAATAAAGCAGAAATAGATGTTTTTCTGGAATTCTCTTGCTTTTTCGATGATCCAGCAGATGTTGGCAATTTGACCTCTGGTTCCTCTGCCTTTTCTAAAACCAGCTTGAACATCTGGAAGTTCACAGTTCACGTATTGCTGAAGCCTGGCTTGGAGAATTTTGAGCATTACTTTACTAGCGTGTGAGATGAGTGCAATTGTGCGGTAGTTTGAGCATTCTTTGGGATTGGAATGAAAACTGACGTTTTCCAGTCCTGTGGCCACTGCTGAGTCTTCCAAATTTGCTGATACATTGAGTGCAGCACTTTCACATCATCATCTTTTAGGATTTGAAATAGGTCAACTGGAATTCCCTCACCTCCACTAGCTATGTTTGTAGTGATGCTTCCTAAGGCCCACTTGACTTCACATTCAGAATGTCTGGCTCTAGGTGAGTGATCACACCATCGTGATTATCTAGGTCATGAAGATCTTTTTTGTACAGTTCTTCTGTGTATTCTTGCCACCTCTTCTTAATATCTTCTGCTTCTGTTACCCCACTCCCAAGATCAGGGGTGGCGGCGGAGAGGAGCTACCCCCCATCCAAGGAGCAGCGGCTGCGTGGTTGCAGGAGGGCCGAGAGGAGAAACTCCACGTTCAAGGTCAGGAGGGATGGCCATGAGGAGATACCCCTCTTCCAAGGTAAGGAGCAGCAGCTGCGCTTTGCTGGAGCAGCCATGAAGAGATAACCCCAAGTCCAAGGTAAGAGAAACCCAAGTAAAAGGGTAGGTGTTGCGAGAGGGCATCAGAGGGCAGGCAGACTGAAACCATAATCACAGAAAACTAGCCAATCTATCACAAGGACCATGGCCTTGTCTAATTCAATGAAACAGCCACACCATGTGGGGCTACCCAAGATGGACGGGTCATGGTGGAGAGCTCTGACAGAATGTGGTCCACTGGAGAAGGGAATGGCAAACCACTTCAGTATCCTTGCCTTGAGAACCCCATGAACAGTATGAAAAGGCAAAATGATAGGACACTGAAAGATGAACTCCCCAGGTCAGTAGGTGCCCAATATGCTACTGGAGATCAGTGGAGGAAAACTCTAGAAAGAATGACGGGATGGAGCCAAAGCAAAATCAATACCCAGTTGTGGATGTGACTGGTGATAGAAGCAAGGTCCGAAGCTATAAAGAGCAATATTGCATAGGAACCTGGAATGTTAGGTCCATGAATCAAGGCAAATTGGAAGTGGTCAAATAGGAGATGGCAAGAGTGAACATCGACATTCTAGGAATCAGTGAACTAAGATGGACTGGAATGGGTGAATTTAACTCAGATGACCATTATATCTACTACTGTGGACAGGAATCCCTTAGAAGAAATGGAGTAGCCATCATAGTCAACAAAAGAGTCCGAAATACAGTACTTGGATGCAATCTCAAAAACGACAGAATGATCTCTGTTAGTTTCCAAGGCAAACCATTCAATAGCACAGTAATCCAAGCCTATCCCCCAACCAGTAATGCTGAAGAAGCTGAAGTTGAACAGTTCTATGAAGACCTACAGGACCTTTTAGAACTAACACCCAAAAAGGATGTCCTTTTCAATATAGGGGACTGGAATGCAAAAGTAGGAAGTCAAGAAACACCTGGAGTAACAGGCAAATTTGGCCTTGGAGTACGGAATGAAGCAGGGCAAAGGCTAATAGAGTTTTGCCAAGAGAATGCACAGGTCATAGCAAATACCCTCTTCCAGCAACACAAGAGAAGACTCTACACATGGACATCACCAGATGGTCAACACCAAAATCAGATTGATTATATTCTTTGCAGCCAAAGATGGAGAAGCTCTATACAGTCAGCAAAAACAAGACCGGGAGCTGACTGTGGCTCAGATCATGAACTCCTTATTGCCAAATTCAGATTTAAACTGAAGAAAGCAGGGAAAACCACTAGACCATTCAGGTATGACCCGAATCAAATCCCTTATGATTATACAGTGGAAGCGAGAAATAGATTTAAGGGACTCGATCTGATAGACAGAGTGCCTGATAAACAATGGATGGAGGTTCATGACATTGTACAGGAGACAGGGATCAAGACCATCCTCATGGAAAAGAAATGCAAAAAGGCAAAATGGTTGTCTGAGGAGGCCTTACAAATATCTGTGAAAAGAAGAGAAGCAAAAAGCAAAGGAGAAAAGGGAAGATATTCCCATTTGAATGCAGAGTTCCAAAGAATAGGAAGGAGAGATAAGAAAGCCTTCCTCAGCGATCAATGCAAAGAAATAGAGGAAAACAACAGAATGGGAAAGACGAGAGATCTCTTCAAGAAAATTAGAGATACCAAGGGAACATTTCATGCAAAGATGGGTTTGATAAAGGACAGAAATGGTATAGACCTAACAGAAGCAGAGGAGGAGATGGGGTCTAGAATTCTCAAGGAGGAGGAAAGGACAAACATCTTTGTTTCTCTACATTCCTTAGTCTTAGTCACATGAAACATTTTTTTCTTTTTTTTTCTTTTTTAATTTGTTTAATGTTTCTCCTAATTTATTATACATAATGGTACATAGGTACAAAACTTATTATTTGCACTATTTCTTTTTTTTTTTTTTTAATTATTAGTTGGAGGCTAATTACTTCACAACATTTCAGTGGGTTTTGTCATACAGTGATATGAATCAGCCATAGAGTTACACGTATTCCCCATCCCGATCCCCCCTTCCACCTCCCTCTCCACCCGATTCCTCTGGGTTTTCCCAGTGCACCAGGCCGGAGCACTTGTCTCATGCATTCCACCTGGGCTGGTGATCTGTTTCACCATAGATAATACACATGCTGTTCTTTCGAAACATCCCACCCTCACCTTCTCCCACAGAGTTCAAAAGTCTGTTCTGTACTTCTGTGTCTCTTTTTCTGTTTTGCATATAGGGTTATCGTTACCATCTTTCTAAATTCCATATATTTGTGTTAGTATGCTGTAATGTTCTTTATCTTTCTGGCTTACTTCACTCTGTATAATGGGCTCCAGTTTCATCCATCTCATTAGAACTGATTCAAATGAATTCTTTTTAATGGCTGAGTAATATTCCATGGTGTATATGTACCACAGCTTCCTTATCCATTCATCTGCTGATGGGCATCTAGGTTGCTTCCATGTCCTGGCTATTATAAACAGTGCTTCGATGAACATTGGGGTGCACGTGTCTCTTTCAGATCTGGTTTCCTCAGTGTGTATGCCCAGAAGTGGGATTGCTGGGTCATATGGCAGTTCTATTTCCAGTTTTTTAAGACATCTCCACACCGTTTTCCATAGTGGCTGTACTAGTTTGCATTCCCACCAACAGTGTAAGAGGGTTCCCTTTTCTCCACACCCTCTCCAGCATTTATTGCTTGTAGACTTTTGGATAGCAGCCATCCTGACTGGCGTGTAATGGTACCTCACTGTGGTTTTGATTTGCATTTCTCTGATAATGAGTGATGTTGAGCATCTTTTCATGTGTTTGTTAGCCATCTGTATGTCTTCTTTGGAGAAATGTCTGTTTAGTTCTTTGGCCCATTTTTTGATTGGGTCATTTATTTTTCTGGAATTGAGCTTCGGGAGTTGTTTGTATATTTTTGAGATTAATCCTTTGTCTGTTTCTTCATTTGCTATTATTTTCTCCCAATCTGAGGGCTGTCTTTTCACCAACATTTTTTTCTTTAAGCCCAGAACTGATGATTACACAACAAACAATTCAGTTTAAACTCCGTACTAAGGATTATATAACAGCAATGTATCCTGCTTGAGGACAGTTTCTCCTTCCTGAAAACCTTCTGGCTAATCCTATTATCTTAAAATGTAAATTATGGGAGTGAGTCTAGTAAGATCTTTATAACCTCAAGACGTTCTTCTGATTAATTGTAATAACTAATTAAAAATGTGTATAACTCCCTTGCTAACACTAGCAAGAGGGGCACTCTCCATCTTCCTTCTGATGTCTATGTCAGAAGCTTTCTCTATGCCTTTTCTTACTGTAATAAAACTCAGCTACACAAAAGCTCTTGAGTGATCAAGCCTGGTCCCTGGTCCTGGAGCTAAATCTTCTTCAGAGATCACGAATCTGACATCATACACCATAAGCTATCGTCTGCAACCTCTGTTGTATCTGACTGAGTTTTATAACAAATAGGTGCTAGGAGAACAAATAATTAAGGTTAAAGTTGGGGGTAAAGGGGAGGATGATGATTATACATTAAGGGGGGATGTCTCCATGGTTAATCTAACAGGGGCAGCCTGACCTCAACTATAATCTCCCTTTGTCATCTGTAGGGAGGGACGTCTCCAGGAGACCTGATTTTCACTAGCAACAGTTTCCTCACTCTTGGGCAGGGTTTAGGCCCAGTTCACATCCTGTCTTTAAGATGGGTGACAGGCTTCAAGATGGAGTCTCTCCTGCTTTCCTCACACTGGCCCCAACACAGACCACTTCCTGGTCTGGCCCACTGTCCTGTCCCCCATCCCAGGCATCCTTCAGGTCTTAGCCCTCAGCATGGATAAGTTGCACCATCTTGATCTCTGTCTGCTGCAGGTCTGTTCTGATTCCTGCACCTTCTGAGGGCTTCCCCGCTTCCCTCTGCTCAAGCCTTACTCTGCTCACCTCACCCCCAGCATCCCTCCAACTTTCAGGCAGGTGGTATTTCCCACCCCACCCCCCGACATTTTATTCATGAATTACATTTCACAGGTCCTCTCCCTCCTTTGCAAATTCAAAGGAAGATATTGATTCACAGAAGAGGTCTAGTTTGCACAAAGAGGGGAAGCAGAGCCACCTGTGGGTCAGGAAGCTGACAGTTTCTCCTTGCTTAACTCCTGAGATGTTATATGAAAAACGTGCCTAATACCCAGAGCTGAGTGGCAAGCAGGAGAGGACAGAGTTTTTGCTTTGGTGTCCTATGGAAAAGCTGCCAAAATGTGATTAAGTTTTTTGAATTAGGAAACTTATTAAAAGTGCTTTTGCTATTGGTTTCCATGGTTGTCCAATGAATAAAATGAATACATTTATAGGAGACACAAAAGGCAGTTTTAGAGCTGGGCAGGATGGAAGTATTCCTTCTACTATTTGCTCCTGTGATTTTAGTGTCACAGACTCTCTCAGGAGCCTGGAAGATGCTGGTGGGAGCGTTTTCTTTACAAATCCTGAGCAGGTTGAAACTTCTTTGTAGATAAGGAAAAGACCTGGATGTTGAGAAAGACTCAACATCTTACTAATGAGCTTCTTACTTTTCCCAAGATAGCCATCCTTGAAGGAGACAAGAGGTAAAGAGGCTCTCTGGTCTCCTATTCTAAGGCCGTCTTGGGCCACAGGGAAGATGACACAGCTGCCTGTGCTTCTCTTGGCCACCAGGACTGTGGTGGAGGAAAATGTGACAGAAGTAGTAAAAATCAATGGGGTGGTGAGGTGGCAACTAGGAGTAATGAAAAAGGCTGTTAAAGAAGCTGTGGTACATATATGTGTAATGGAATACTATTCAGCCTCAAAAGGAACAAAATTGGCTTATTTGTAGATACATGGATGAACCTAGAGATTGTCGTACAGAGTGAAAGTAAGTCAGGAAGAGAAAAACAAATATCATATATCATGTATGTGGAATCTAGAAAAATGGTAGAGATGATCTTACTTGCAAAACAGAAATAGAGACACAAACATTGAGAACAAACATATGGACACCAAGAGGGGAAGGAGTTGGGTGAATTGGGAGATTGGTATTGACATATATAAACTATTGATACTATGTGTAAGATATTAGTAGATAACTAATGAGAACCTACAGTACAGCACAGGGAACTCTACTCAATGCTCTGTGGTGACCTAAATGAAAGGAAATCCAAAAAAGAGGGGATACATGTATACTTATGGCAGAGTCATTTTGCTATTCAGCAGAAACAGAACATTGTAAAGCAACTTTCCTTCAATAAAAATTAATTTTTAAAAAAAGTATTTCTCAGTAAAAGAAAGAAAAAGGCTTTTAGGTGAGAAGTCTGAATTCAAGTCCACTTGTAGGTCACTTCCCCAGGGGCTGGATTCCGAATAGTCACATCTCTGGTCCAACCAATGTCTCCAGTGACTCAGCAGGAACCACCTGTCTCTCCTTCCACCTGCTTAGTTTCTGAATCTTATGCCCCTGCCCTGGGGATTACTGATACCAAGAGGTCCAATTCATTTAACATCTCTGTGCCTCAGTTTTCTCATCTGTAAAGTGGGTACATTAGAAGTAAGTCCTGCAGTTGATCACATTTGAAAAATATATGAATGTTAGTTTCTCATCTCCAACTGTCGACAAAACAATTTCACTTATGTCAAAGATGTCCTAACTTTACCATGACCTTCAGAGAACACTGAGGGGGCAGAAGCTATTGCTGCAATAGTTCCTAGGATGAACTTTCTCTAGCTTAAGACAAAAGAGCTTGTGAAAGTGGAGAGATCCTGAAATAAGGGTTCTATAACTGCAGAGAAAGCTGCTGCAACTCTGTCACCCCTTAGGAACAGCATGTCACTGTCCCTGAAACAGAAGACTGAACATTAGCCCATGCTATCTATACATTGAGTGGGAAAAAAAATAAACCAGGCACATCTTGTTTCAATATCCAACAATATTTTTAAGGCCCTTGCAAGAGATTTTAAAAGAGTCAGGGAGCTAAAGAGAAACTAGAATCGTGTTTTCAGCGATATTTTGACCTGGAAATGAAACCAAACCCCCACAGTAATGACGTGACTGGCTCCTGTCCTGACAGCTCTCCTCTTTGCACAACTGAGTTTGTTTCCTGCTCATAGGTACCTTCTGCCTCACTCCAGACTCTGGACTGAATCCTCTGCCGGGCTGACAGCAGAAACTCCTATCAGTCCAGCATCTCCTAGGAAGAAGCCTGTAATAGAAACAGCAGTGTTCTGCATGGAGGCACTTCACACACGATTCTGGGAGACTCACATGCTTGTTGCCCTGACCCTTGCTTGGAGTCACGGTGGTCATGGTGGCTGAATTCCCTCTGTCTCTTCCACTCCAAGTCTAAGCCGGTGGTTCTCAACCAGAGGCTGTTTTGTTCATCCCTCCCCCCATCCTAGATGATATCCAGCAGTATCTTGACCACAGTTTTGTTGTGGCATCTGAGAAGGTATTACTGACATCTGCTTCGTAGAAGACAGGGATGCTGCAAACCTTCTACAAAGCACAGAACAGCTGCTCACGACAAAGGTACCTGGCTCCAAACATCAATAATAATGCAGAAGTTAAGACACGTTGATCTGGGCTTCCCTGGTGGATTAGTGGTTAAGAACCCACCTGCCAATGCAGGGGACTTGGGTTCAATACCTAGTCCTGGAAGGTCCCACATACAACAGAGCAACTAAGCCCAAGAGCCACAACTATTGAGCCCATGCACTGCAACTACTGAAGCCTGGACACCCTAGAGCCTGTACTCTGCAACAAGAGAAGCTACTGCAATGAGAAGCCTGTGCACCACCAACTAGAGAGTAGCCCCCACTCTCTACAACTAGAGAAAGCCTGCACAAAACAACGGAGACCCAGTGCAGCCAAAGATAAACAAATAAATAAATAAATCTGAAAGAAGGAGAAGGTCAGGCCTAACGGGTTCCATTTCCCAATGCTTGGTTTAGAGACAGGAGTATGACAATCTCAGTTTATTAGATTTAAAGCAGTCTGTTGTATAGTCTTTGAGAAAGGTTCTCTCATTTCTAAGAAGAAGAATCCAAAAAGACTATGTCTTTTCTTTGGACTGTTGTTGTGTTTGGATGTGATGTCTGGAACTGCTGCAGCCACCTTGAGACAATGAAGGGAACTATTTTGAAACAGATTCAGCAATATCCAGTAAAGTTAGAAATGTGTATGATTTATAACCTAACAATTTCACTTATAAATATATACCCTGGAGAAATCTTTACATGAATGCACCAGGAGATGGTATATAAGCATTTCAAGTAATATCATAACATCTAAAACCCAGAAATATCTCATAGGTAAACAGGAAAATGGGTAGTTAAATTGTGATATACTGTAACTAAGAAAAACATATACTTCACTGACTATGCTAAAGGTTTTGACTGTGTGGATCACAACAAAGCGGAACTGGAATATCAGACCACCTTACCTGCCTCCTGAGAAATCTGTATGCAGGTCAAGAAGCAACAGTTAGAACCAGACATGGAACAATGGACTGATTCCAAATTGGGAAAGGAGTACGTCAAGGTTGTCTATTGTCACCCTGCTTATCTAACTTACATGCAGAGTTCAGTTCAATTCAATTCAACTCAGCTGCTCAGTTGTGTCTGACTCTTTGTGACCCCATGGACTGCAGCACACAAGGCTTCCCTGTCCATCACCATCTCCAAGAGCTTTCTCAAATTCATGTCTAGCAAGTCAGTGATGCCATCCAACCATCTCATCCTCTGTCATCCCCTTCTCCTCCTGCCTTCAATCTTTCCCAGCATCAGGGTGTTTTCCAATGAGTCAGTTCTTCCCATCAGATGGCCAAAGTATTGGAATTTCAGCTTCAGCAGTGGTCCTTCCAATGAATATTCAGGACTGATTTCCTTTAGGATTGACCGGTTTGATTGCCTTGCTGTTCAAGGGACTCTCAAGAGTCTTCTCCAACACCACATCATATATATGATCCAACACCACATCACTGTATATGCAGAGTACATGTTTCGAAATGCCAGGCTGGATGAAGCACAAGCTGGAATCAAGATTGCCAGGAGAAAGAGCAATAACCTCAGATATGCAGATGACACCACCTTTATGGAAGAAAATAAAGAGGAACTAAAGAGCTTCTTGATGAAAGTGAAAGAGGAGAGTGAAAAACTGGCTTAAAACTCAACATTCAGAAAACTAAGATCAAGGCATTCGGTCCCATCACTTCATGGCAAATAGATGTGGAAACAATGGAAACAGTAACAGACTTTACTTTCTTGGGCTCCAAAATGACTGCAGATGGTGACTGCAGCCATAAAATTAAAAGATGCTAGCTCCTTAGAAGAAAAGCTATGACAAACCTAGACAGCATATTAAAAAGCAGAGACATTACTTTGCCGACAAAGGTCCATCTAGTCAAAGCTATGGTTTTTCCAATAGTCATGTATGGATATGAGAGTTGGATCATAAAAAAAGCTTAACATTGAAGAATTGATGCTTTTGGTGTTGGAGAAGACTCTCGAGAGTCCCTTGGACAGCGAGGAGATCAAACCAGTCCATCCTAAAGGAAATTAGTCCTGAATATTCACTGGAAGGACTGATGCTAAATCTGAAACTCCAATACTTTGGTCACCTGATGTGAAGAGCCAACTCATTGGAAAAGACCCTGATGCTGGGGAAGATTGAAGGCAGGAGGGGAAGAGGACAACAGAGGATGAGATGGTTGGATGGCATCACAGACTCAATTGACATGAGTTTGAGCAAGCTCTGGGAGTTGGTGATGGACAGGGAAGCCTGGCATGTTGCAGTCCATGGGGTCACAGAGTCGGACATGACTGAGCAACTGAACTGAACTGAACTGTAACTAAGATACATGAATATTCATGTATTCATGCAGCGAAAGTGAAGAAGTCATGCATGAGGATGCATATCACAGATATTAAGTCATAAGTATGAATTAGTTTTCCTTCCCCTCACACCCTCTACATCATAACCACTCCCTCTTGTGGAAGCCCCTGGTGGCTGAGATCCAGTTTGATATTTTATGTGAGGCCACACATTCGGTTGGGACAGAGTTTGCTTATTGTTGCGCTCAGTTGTGTCTGACTCTTTGCGATCCCATGGACTGTAGCACACCAGGTTCCTCTGTCTATGGGATTTCCCAGGCAAGAGTACTGGAGTGGGTTGTCATTTCCTCCTCCAGGGAAACTTCCTGACCCAGGGATTGAATCAGCATCTCCTGCATTGGCAGGTGGATTCTTTATCATGCTGAGCCAGCAGGGAAGCCTGAAAAACTGCATACTCCTAGTTTACTTCCTCTATGTATAGTCCAAAAATGTCCTAGAATACACCATGGTGGGTTTTCTAGTAGGGCATTTGGGGCAGGAAGTTGGGACTGGTGCCTATCAGAGTAAAGAAACTTGGGGTGGTCCACATGTTATTTTGGGTTTTGCTTTGTTTGAGAGGAGTGAATTTGGCCATGCCATAGAGGATGTGAGATATTAATTCCTGCCCAGGTATCAAACCCATGGCCCTTGCATTGGAAGCACAGAGTCTTAATCGTTGGATCACCAGGGAAGCTGCCCACACGTTATTTTGAATCATATGTGGTGTCCAGCCTTCTTCCTCACCAGTAGGCATGGACACTCAGTAGATATTGAGTAATGATGCTTTGATCCTCAGTATACTCTGGGGACTTCTCTAGTGGTCTCATGGTTGAGACTTCGCCTTCCAATGTAGGGGGTGCAGGTTCGAGGCCTGGTCAGGGAGCTAGGATCTTGCATGCCTCTTGGCCAAAAACCCAAAACATAAAACAGAAGCAATACTGTAATAAATTCAGTAAAGACTTAAAAAAAAAAAGAAAACAGCCAAATACTCTGATCATTTTTAAGTATAAAGACCAGAAGAGGTCATTGTCTCTAAATACCAAGATAAAATTCTGCTTGATTTGACTTTTGTATGGTTTTTGTGTATTTTCATCATTTGATTGAAATCTTTGCATCCAACTACAAGAGTTTCTTTTTAAATATTTAAATAGATTCAATTAATACATGTAAAACCATGGCTGATTCATGTCAATGTATGACAAAACCCACTACAATACTGTAAAGTAATTAGCCTCCAACTAATAAAAATAAATGAAAAAAATAAAAATAAAAGTTTTTTTAAGACAAAATAAGTTTATTTATATCTTTAAGATGTTAACTGATGGAAGCAACCTAGATGCCCATCAGCAGATGAATGGATAAGGAAGCTGTGGTACATATACACCATAGAATATCACTCAGCCATTAAAAAGAATTCATTTGAATCAGTTCTAATGAGATGGATGAAACTGGAGCCCATTATACAGAGTGAAGTAAGCCAGAAAGATAAAGACCAATACAGTATACTAACACATATATATATGGAATTTAGAAAGATGGTAACGATAACCCCATATGCAAAACAGAAAAAGAGACACAGAAGTACAGAACAGACTTTTGGACTCTGTGGGAGAAGGCGAGGGTGGGATGTTTCAAGAGAACAGCATCGAAACATGTATATTATCTAGGGTAAAACAGATCACCAGCCCAGGTTGGATGCATGAGACAAGTGGTCGGGCCTGGTGTACTGGGAAGACCCAGAGGGTGGAGAGGGAGGTGGGAGGGGGGAACGGGATGGGGAACACATGTAAATCCATGGCTGATTCATGTCAATGTATGACAAAAACCACTACAACATTGTAAAGTAATTAGCCTCCAACTGATAAAAATAAATGGAAAAAAAAATAAGATGTTAACTGAATGTCACTCTTTTTTTAAAATGATATGTTCGAAGTTTATATCTGTTGAACTTTAAAAGTATATTGTTTTTCAGCTTATAAAGTCTTATGTTTCTATGGCAAGTTTAACAATACAGGTTTTTAAAAAAGAAGTAGTTATTGTGGCAACCACCTCCTCATATGTAAATCATCCTTCCTGTCTTAAGGTGTTCAATTTTCAAAAATATTTGTGTATCTCTGCTTTCATTTTCCTTGCTTGGGTATATCTGTATGCAGTCACAGGCACACATGTAGATCCTTTTCTTTAGTTTAGTATTTTCTTTCTATGGGCTTCCCTGATGGCTCGGTGGAAATTGGGCTCATACTCTAATGAATTGGGTTCATTGCCCTGCCTATCAGAATGAGGCCTGACACACAGTTGTTCAGTCACTCAGTTGTGTCCAACTCTCTCCGACCCCATGAACTACACCCACTCTCCTGGAGCTTGCTCAAACTCGTGTCCATTGAGTCGGTGATGCCATCCAACCATCTCGTCCTCTGTCGTCCCCTTCTCCTCCTGCCTTCTATCTTTCCCAGCATCAGGGTCTTTTCCATTGAGTCAGCTCTTCACATCAGGTGGCCAAAGTATTGGAGTTGCAGCTTTAGCATCAGTCCTTCCAGTGAATATTCAGGACTGATTTCCCTCAGGATTGACTGGTTGGATCTCCTTGCTGTCCAAGGTTGGATCAAAATGAGCATGTGGATATGATGTGCGGTGTTTCTAGAAGCATCACTGTGTGACTTTCACTCCCAGCTTGAGCACCAGCATTCTGGCAGGGCTGAGAACCCCAGGAGGGGTTTTGTTCCCCGAGGTGCAGCCATCTCCCTCCAAGGTGCTGCGCTCTACTCCAAGGCACCGGCCAGGAGCAGGGCTGGCCCCTCCCAATGTCATGACTCTCCACCCCCTGCCCGACTTGCCCCTCAGCCTCTCCAGTTCCCTGGGCATGGTCACTGCTCAGAGAGCCGAGGCTCTGACAGCAGACTTGAGGGCTGTGCCCTTTGGGCAGCGCCTGCCTCACAGAGCTCAACTTCTCCTTGCAATGAGGTAGATCAGGAAGAAAATATAGGAAGACTTTACATGCAGTTTAATGTTTCCCTAAATCATCTTTCTGTGCGTGTTCGATGGCCCTGAAGAAAAATCCCTTCAGGCCTCATACAAGTTGCAAGAAGATGAAAACAGAATTTTTAATTGTGTCAGGATCTGCAGGAAGAATGCTAAGTGAAGTGTTAACTCCAGGGGAAATTTCTGAAAAAGCCCCATCCATCTCTCCTAGCACCTTCAGCAGCACACCCCCAATCCTGGAAGGCATTCAGCTGTTAGTCCTTCATGCCCCTCCAAAGCATCTTCTTGATCCCTCCCTGCTTTGTATCCTCTGTCAGTTTCATTACCAGGAGGAAGGGAGGGAGGGAAGAGAAGGAAGGAGGGAGGGAGGGAGGGAGGGAGGGAGGGAGGAAGGAGAACTCAAGAGATCTGGAGGGGCAGCAAGTTAAACCAGTAAAATTAAACTGAAACCTCTTTTTCATGTATCTGAGTTCACGGAGTCCTTTTTGGAACAGTTTACTTTGCTCTAGTTCACAGTGAAGAGAGGACACCTTTAAAATAAGAGAACCCCTTCTGCCATTATGTTCTATGTGTGTTGTGTTGACTTTCCTCCACATCAATGAGGTTGGTGAGTAGGGGAACTTGAATGCTACATCCCATCATTCAGTTACATTCTATCTACCATTTCCATGTAGTTGTAATAGGAGGGACACATTCTCCATGGAAGCTCAGGCTGACATGTGGCCAAATCCTGCTTTCTAAATTCTCTATAAAGAAGATATATTAGTTTTAAAGTCAGTAAGAAGTTATTTACCACAGGTGACACCGATGGTAAATACTTCGCTTGCCAATGCAGAAGACACAGGAGACTTGGGTTTGATCCCTGGGTCAGGAAGATCCCCTGGAGAAGGCAATGGCAACCTACTCCAGTATTCTTGCCTGGAGAATTCCATGGATAGAGGAGCCTGGTGGGCTATAGTCCTCAGAGTCACAAGGAGTCAGACCCAACTGAGCAGTTAATACTTTAACTTTCAACCCATAACTTTTCAACCAACTCAGAGAATAGCCTGCAAAATAATTCATTATCTTATTGAACTTGGTAGGCTGTAATATCCTTCTTGTCATTTGAGCCTTACAGGAGCTATTTATTTTAGAGTAAAGATATTAAATTCATGCCCGAGAGGATTAAGGAAGGAAGACAAATGGCCTCAAATGAAGTAAACTACTTCTAAAGGAAAACGCCTCTTGAATTGCTTTAGCATCTAAACTTCAAGTCATTTCAGGTTTGAAAAAGAAGCCTTATTTTGTTCTTGCTTTTATTTGAACAGAGTGTCTCATTGCTTTCCACATTCCCTTTTTTCCCTTTTGTCTGGGCCTTAAGGAGCTAGACACTGTCTACTTTGGGTCAGTCACTTCTCATGCCCAGGCCTAATCCTGCATCTGTGAAATGAAAAGGATGAAGTGACAGTTTAATCCCTAACATTTAGGGCTCCTGTGATTTTCCACTTAGCCTCTAAGTCTTACATTTGTGTACGTATTATTGCTCACAGAATTAGAAATTAAAGTATAAACTTTAGGAGGTATGCATTTTTACAGATATAGCTGGAGTGAACCATGCAGCTTTATTTAAAGAAGGGGATGCATTTGCTCAGAAGAATGCATCCAAGTTCTTCCTCTGACTTGGGTGAAAGATAAATGTTATGGCCTGAGTTCTTTTAAATTAGCTTTATTAAGCTTCAGGCCACGCTCCGAGTGCACATCAATGTGCAGCCGAGCTTTCAGCTTTATTTAACATCACTGGGAATAAATGTGATGAAATCACACGTTATATTTCCTTTGATGGCACAGGAACCAAGATGAAGCAAGCTTGCTGGGGATTAAAAACTAAATGGCAGTCCATGAATCACTCGCGCTTAGGCACAAGTCATTTCTTTTCCACTTTCCCTTTTCTATCACAATCACTTTTCAAGGCTTCCTCTCTGAGTTTGAAATCACTGATCCAAAAGACTGGATGGTATATGTGTGGCTGAGTCCCTTTGCTGTCCACCTGAAGCTATCACAACGTTGTGAATAGGCTATACCCCAATGAAAAATAAACAAAAAGTTTTTAAAAAAATAAAATTAAAATTAAAAAGATAATTTGAAAGAATAACCAACAAGGACCTGCTGTATAGACAGAACCTTGATCAATGCTGTGTGGCAGCTTGGATGCGAGGGGAGTCTGGGGGAGAGTGGATACACGTATATGTATAGTGAATCCCTTGGCTGTTCACTTGAAACTATCACTTTGTTAATTGGCTATATCCCAATACCAAAATTAAAAGTTAAAAACAAAGAAAACAATGGATGACTATAAAGCCCAAATCATCTCACTACCATGACCCATCACCACCTGTACACTGTCAGGTCTGTCTTTCTTGGTCATGGAAACAGTCTCTTAAAAAGGGCGTGGAGCAGACCACCTTCTGGGGGTATAGCAGGTGTGTCCCCGTTGGAAGCCCCTAGGCCTCTCTCTGGAACGTCCTGGGTCCCACTGCCCTGGTGAATATATGAGGTTCACAGTGTAACATAGCCACAGCTTCTGTGTCTGGCCTGCCTATGCACGCCACTCCTACACTGACTCATTGGCAATACCAGGGCCCTGCCCTCTGCTGGGCTCTGCGCTGTCTACCTTCCCCTCAGACAGCCAAAGCTACACACCTGCCTTCACTCGTATCTCCTCAATAGCCAGGCTGCTGCTGCTGCTAAGTCGCTTCAGTCGTGTCCGACTCTGTGCGACCCCATAGACATCAGCCCACCAGGCTCCCCTGTCCCTGGGATTCTCCAGGCGAGAACAGTGGAATGGGTTGCCATTTCCTTCTCCAATGCATGAAGGTGAAAAGTGAAAGTGAATTTGTTCCATCATATCTGACTCCTAGTGACCCCATGGACCGCAGCCTACCAGGCTCCTCCATCCATGGGATTTTCCAGGCAAGAGTACTGGAGTGGGGTGCCATTGCTTTCTCCAATAGCCAGGCTAGAATCTGACAAATAGGAAATACTGTATTTTTTGGCTGCACAGTTTGGCATGTGGGATCTTAGTTCCCTGAATGGATGCTAAGTCCCTTCAACATTGTGTCCGACTCTGCGACGCTATGAACTGCAGCCCTCTTCTGTCCATGGGATTTTCCAAACAAGAATACTAGAGTGGATTGTCATGCCCTCCTCCAGGGGATCTTCCTAACCCAGGAATTGAACCTGTGTCTCTTACATCTACCTGAACTGGCAGGCAGGGTCTTTACTACTAGCGCCACCTGGGAAGCCCTTAGTAAGTTTAAGTGTTAGTTGCTCAGTCATGTCTGACTCTTTGCGACACCATGGACTGTAGTCCTCCAGGCTCCTCTGTCCGTGGAATTCTCCAAGCAAGAATACTGGAGTGGGTCGCCATTCCCTTCACTAGTGGATCTTCCCAACCCAGAGACTGAACTTGTGTCTCCTGCATTGCAGGCCATTCTTTACTGTCTGAGCCAGGATCAAACCCACACCCCCAGCACCGGAAGTGCAGAGTCTTAACCACTGGACCACCAGGGAAGTCCCAGTGAAGAATTTAGATTGAATGAATTTACAATGCTTTCCCAAGCTTCCTCCCCAACAGTGCTGTGTACATATAAGAGCCTGAACAAATGTTTGTTTTGTTATTTATGAAATAGACAGCCCGATTAGTGAATACCACATTCACTATATTGATAACAAGGGCATTGTATGGCGTCAGATCATACAGACTGTGCTGAGAAAAAGGAGTCCCTGAGCTGTTCGACTTACAAAGTTGTAATACTTGACTTATAAAGATAGAAAAATTCCTCATTCAAGCAGCAACAGCAAACACATATCATATCCAGTGTTTACAGGGGCCAGCTCCAGTGACATGAAGCAGAGTAATGAAGGATATATGGGAAGTTGAGAGGAAACCAGCTGACAACTGGTACCCTGGGCAGGTCGGGTGAGAAGGCTTTTAAACTGAGAGGTTTAATCAACAATAAAAAGCATAATAGCCATGAAGCTATACACAAAATGAGAAGGTAAAAATAAACAAAGCAAATTTATTTGATACACAAAGAGGAACTGAAATCTTGCATATTACCTAAAATAGAGTGGCTGCTCAATAAATATTTCTTGAATGATTTTTAAAGATCTAAGTTGGCTGAAGCATGCGTTATCTTAGTTCAAACTCACACACCCTGGAGTAGAAGCACACTAACAACTGGACTGCCAGGAAAGTCCTTTGAATGGTTTTTAAATGATTTGCCAGGATCACAATTACAATCGGAGTCAAATTATCCCTTTAGAATGACTTTGGGTCCTGATTAGAAGAAGGGCCTGAGGGACTTACCTTGAAGCTAAATGTGCCCCGAAAGGCAGGCAGGGTTGGGTTGTTTTATTTTTTACTGTATGTTTATTTGTAATGATTTTAGAAGTTGTTGGCTGATAGCAAACATGCATAAATGAAAGCCTTGACAAAGTCCTTTGGCAGTGCCCTTGGTATTGGAAGATTTAACACAGCAATATGAATGCATTATAGATAAAACAGACCAAACGTGAAGCTTGAGAGGTTGAATATTTATTGAATCAATAGCACTATGCATGTATATATATATGTGTGTGTGTATATGTACAAATATACATAATCATACCTTGAACTGTACTTGACATCATATTTTCAAGTTACAATTAATCATTTCTAAAAATGACTATATAAATCATTAAATTTTATTATAAAAACACAAGATCCATTTGGATCATATAAATTATAATCATAATTATATAATATTACATATCAAAATATATAAAATTTATGATCCAAAAAGTAGGAATTGCAGGAGCCACATTTAACACTCATGAATCAATTAAAGCTATAAAACATAAAACCAAAAATCCAATTGGATATTAAGAACCACTCTCCCAAATTCTACTGAATAAAGAAGGGAATATCAATAGCATGTTAACATAATTATCATCAGTCATTACAGATTGCATTTCAAATGTTTTTGACATTTGTCATAATGTTCAAGATACAACCATGAGTGAAATAATCATAAATGTTCTTTACAGATAGCGTGATCTCAAATCCCCCAGGTATGAGCATTATGGGGCTTTCTTGGGGGCTCAGTGGTAAAGAATCCACTTGTAATGCAGGAGATGTAGGTTTGATGCCTGGGTTAGGAACATCCCCTGGAGGAGGGTATGGCAACCCACTCCAGTATTCTTGCCTTGAGATTCCCATGGATAGAGGAGGCTGGTGGGCTACAGTCTATGGGGTGGCAAAGAGTCAGACATGACTTAGCGACTAAACAACAAAATAAACAATATGGGCATGGACAGGGACAAGTAAAGGTAAAACAGACCCTTGGTTTGGTCAAGGAGTAAGTTCTGATATCTTCAACACCTTCTATCTTTGCTGATAATGTTGAATAACTGCATAAAAATACAAGAAAACATTGCAGTTTTTCTTCATTTACATCATCAACATAGCAGTTGGCTTGGGACACAGTGTATGGAGAAAGGTGGGGTGTTGAACATCCCAAGGAAAGATGCATTTGGTATTTCAGAGCAATTAACAGTATAGACAGAATGAGTCAAGAGGGGCGTTGCCAATAAGTTACAGATGCTGAACCGGTGCCAGACTCTTTTACCAGAAAAAGCATTTGCTTCTGCACAAAACACTCACAGTACATGTACTAGTTAAGCTTCTTCAGATTGCAAGTGACAGAAATGTCACTAAAACTGAATTAAGAGGGAAAAGTGGGAAATAGACTATATTGACTCTTTCAATGGAAAAGCCCAGGGATTCCAGCTTCAGGAATGGTTGTATCCAGGTGCACAAACAAGGTGGTCTGTCCCTGACCATCTCTTGTACTGCTTCCCTCCCCATTGCTGTATTTGTGTGTGTGGTTACCAACAGTCACCAGCAGATAGAGGGTTTTATTCTACAGGCCACCCTGATGGAAACTGCATCTCTTTTCAGGTAGTTGTACAGGTCCGGAGCTGACTGCAATTGCGCTAACTTGGGTCACATGCTCACTGCTGATTGGGGGATGGAATCTGTCATTGGTCAGGCCTGGATGACTGTGCATCTCTGAGCCCACTTGGACTTAGCTCTCACCAGAGTTATAGGGGCTAAGGGGGTGGTGAGCTATTGGACATTTTTTTTTTTTTAACTTTTTTTTTGTATTTCAAATGTGCTCTCTGAAGGTAAAACAAACAAAAAAACCTTATTATTCCTCCTTCCCTCAAATCCAGAAACTGATGGGAATACAAGGATTTAAGGAAAATGATTGAATTTTTGGTTATGGAGTAGCAAGAGTCAACTGAGGGGTGGTAAATAAAGGGAGAGGAAAGATTATTATGATTTTTTTTGACGTTAGGGCTTGTAGATACTATGTTTTCAATATTAAATACTCTTTGTTGTTGTTCAGGCGCTCAGTCATGGACTGATGCATGCCAGGCTTCTCCATCCTTCACTATTTCCTGGAGTTTGCTCAAACTCATGTCCACTGAATGGACATTTTTCTTTAAGTTGCTTCCTCTAGCACATGTGATTGGATACAAACCTGAAAGAAGACATGGATAACCCATCCATGTCATGAGCTCAGATGGATGCAACCTAGATATCCATCGACAGAAAAATGGGTAAAGAAGATGCAGTACCTATATACAATGGAATAAATTACTCAGCCATAAAAAGGGATGAAATTGAGTCAGTTGTAGTGAGGTGGATGAACCCAGAGTCTGTCACACAGAGCAAAGTAAATCAGAAAGAGAAAAACAAATATTGTATATTAATGCATATATATGGAATCCTGAAAAATGGAACTAATGAACCTGTTTGTAGGGCAGGCATAGAGATACAGATGTAAAGAATGGATTTGTGGACACAGTGGAGGAAGGAGAGGGTAGGACAACTTGGGAGAGTAGCATTGACATATATACACTCCCAAATGTAAAGCAGATGGCTGCTGGGAAGCTGCTGCATGGTGCCGGCAGCTCAGCTCCATGCTGTGTGATGACCCAGAGGGTGGGACAGCGGTGAGGGGGTGGGAGGGAGGCTCAAGAGGGACGGGGGTATATGCACACATATAGCTGATTCATGTTGTATAGCAGAAACCAACACAACATTGTAAAGCAGTTATCTTCCAATTAAAAATAAACTAAGAAATTTTTTAAAAGGTCAAACCATGAGGGTCTAAAAAAAAGAATCTGCCTGGGTTTGATCCCTGCGTTGAGCAGATACCCTAGAGGAGGGCATGGCAACCCACTCTAGTATTCTCGCCTGGAGAATCCCCGTGGACAGAGGAGCCTGGAGAGCTACAGTCCATAGGGTTGCAAAGCATCAGACACAGCTAAGTATCCAAGCACAGCACATGAGGGTCTAGTGTGCAGAAAATATGCAGCAGTGTCCAATAGAAATATAATGAGCCACACACATAATTTAACATTTTCTAGTTGCCAAATTAAAAAAGTAAAAAGAAGCAACTCAAATTAATTGAATAATATAATTTAATCCAATATTCCAAAATTAGCGTGATTTTAACAATGTAATAAGTATAAATAATTATTAATGAAATATTTACATTTTTTTTCCATGCTAAGTCTTCAAACTCCAGTGTATTTTACTCTCACATCACATCTCAATTTGGACCAGCATACTTTCCAGGGTTTAATAACGACATGTGGCTGGGCGTTACTCTCTCAGACAGCACAGATACATATTATAAAGAGATATTAACATTATATAATGATACAGTGTTGTTTCTGGAGAGGAGGTTTCATTTTCTACTTTACATTTTCCTGTATCTTGTAAACTTTCTATGAAGAGCATATATTTCTTTCTAAATAATGGTAAAGTACTAAAAAGTATGTCAAAATTGTTCCTGCAATGTGCTCATTCATGAGATAATGTCAACTGAAGGGAACTATCTCCTCATCTTCCCTAAGGGTCTAGCCTTGGCATCACTCCCCCATTTTTTTAGTGATCAGAATAAGGACAGATGATTCTGACTATTCAATTTGCCATTGATATGATGCTGGAAGCCTTAAAGGCTTCTGCAGGTGCCAGAAGCAAAAAGCAAAATAATCTCCACAAGCTGGAATAATGGCATAAATCTAATAAAGTTTCCACATGATACAAGGCATCGTTGGTTGGGTTTCAAAAGCTAAGTGCACATGTACAGAAATACAGATGATAGGGCTAAGGGGGGATGTCATTATCCAAAGGAATTAAGAGGTTAGTGAACTCTAAACTCAACATCAGCCAGCAGTTGAGGAAGCTGTTAATAATGGGTGCTGGGGTTGTATTCATAGAAGCGGTGTCCAGAACAAGGGAGCAGATGGTCTTGGTCTCTATTGAGCAATCAACCACTGAAAGTGTCTCATTGTTTTGGGTTTGAAGGAGACTTTCCCAGAAGAAAACGGGAGAGGGAACAAGAAAAAGAACTGAAAAGTGAATGACCCAAATTTAAAAAGCTGGAGGAAATAGAAGATGCATTTAAAGATAGGAAAAAATGTCTACCATAACCCGTGATAAGAGAAATATAAAATAAGGGTACACCAAGGTATTTTTATCCAATGTTCAGCTTGGCAGACATCCTACAACATAATGACGGTATTCACTGATGACATTATTGGGCTCCTCCTCATGTTTGCTGGAGGAGAAGTAGATACCAGGCAGATTTTGACACCCTGAGAAGATCGTATGTTAATATAACGCCTCTTCTGTTATATATATTAATTATTTTCAGTAAAAATGAAGTCAAAGGAAATGTTATTATTATGTCCAGAAGAGAAGTGCAGTTATTTTGTTTTCTTTCTTGAACTTCACACCCTTAATGAATCATATCAGTAAAAAAGATTAGGAGGCACAGATATGAACCTACAGTACACAAATATCACAGCTCAGTGCTTTTTCATTTTATTAACAAACATTTTTATATGTTTACCTATTCATCTGTCTTGCTAATAAGGAATAACATTGCAGTTTCTGTTTCCAAGACTAATTTTTATAAAGTTTTAAATGCAAGTAGAAGCTTTAAGTGATCATACAGAACGACAGAACTGAAGTAATTTGAGTTTTGTTTTTTCATCTTTATAGTCATTGCATGATCCTAGTTTTGTGTTTGTTTGTAATTTTAATCTTTTGGCCACACTCCAGGGCACATGGGATTTTAGTTCCATGTGATTGAAGCCACACCCTCTGCACTGGAAGAGCGGGGTCTTTTTAAATTTTATTTTGGAGTATAACTGATTGACAATGTTGTGATAATTTCAGGAGAACAGCAAAGGGACTCAGCCATACATATACATGTATTAGCTCTCCCTCAATCCCCCTCCCATCCAGGCTGCCACATAACACTGAGCAGAGTTCCCTGTGCCAGTCAGTCGGTCCTTGTTGGCTATCTACTTTAAGTATAGCAGTGTGTACGTCCATTCAAACTCCCTAACTATCCCTTCCTCCGCCATTCCCGCCCCCCCCTCCCCTCCCCTCCCCGGGCAACCATAAGTTTGTTCTCTAAGTTTGAGAGTCTCTGTTTTGTAAATAAGTTTATTTTTTTCATTTCTTTTTAGATTCCACATATAAGAAATGTCAAACAATATTTCTTCTCTGGGCAGCGCAGAGTCTTAACCACTGGACCACCAGGGAAGTACTGTTTAAGCCCAGGATATGGAGGACCATGTGGGCTCAAGATAGGACTGCATCAGAAGTAGGCCCCCAGTTCAGAAACATACCCTGACTAGGTAACCATTTTCCTCTCATTCTGCACCAATAGCTGACTCTGAAGGGGGCTAACAGCCTAACTATGAGTCCTCCAGGTTAATTTCCACATAGACAGAACCCAATGATTACATGTAGATTATTAAAATCCAACAGTGACTGCAGAAATTATTTAGAATTTTTTTAAATTTTTTATTTCTTATTTTTTCCCAATTATTTTTATTAGTTGGAGGCTAGTTACTTTACAATATTGTATACTTAGAATTTAGATCAATCAAAGATCTTGGGGAGGGAAGAAGTCTTTTATCAGGAAATATCAAGTTTCCAGTTTCCCTCATAGTTCAGTCAGTAAAGAATCTGCCTGCCATGCAGGAGACCTGGGTTCAATCCCTGGGTTGGGAAGATCCCCTGGAGAAGGGAATGACAACCCACTCCAGTGTTCTCGCCTGGAGAATCCTATGGACAGAGGAGCCTGGCAGGCAACAGTCTATGGGGTCAGTTCACGGGGTCAGAAAGAAAACACTCCAAATTTCAGTATTTTAGTATCGCTTTTTAAGTTTTCTACAGATAATGCATCCCTGGTTACCTCCACCAGGGGGCGACATTCCCCACTTCCCTTCACTCCGTGTGCGACTGGGAAGCAGCAGAAATTGGTACCACATCGCCCCCGAAGGAGAATGTAGCACTCTTCATGCAAGTTATAAGCGCTTTTGCTCTTTCATTCAGCAATTCCACTTCTGAAAATTATACCAGATACTCTAGCACTAGCACGGAATAACTTAGTTTCTATTCACTGTAGTTTTAAGTTTAAAACAGTGGAAATGACCAAAATGCTCAGAAGAAGAAAACTGTGTTTTGTAAAAAATTGAAAACAGTGTAGTGATTCCACAGGATGGAATAGTCTGTCACCGGATGGGGCAGGGGGAGCAGGAATAAATCTCTCTTCTGCTGAATCAGAGAGCCAAAAACAACAAAGTGCAGAACGGTAGGAATAATATGCTATCTTTTGTATACAAAAGGGAGAATGTGAACTTGAGTTTACCTTTGTGGGGTTCCTTGGCAGTCCGGTGGTTAAGACTTCACCTTCCAGTGCAGGGGGTGAGGGTTTGATCCCTGGTCTGGTCCGGGAGCTAACATCCCGCATGCCTTGAGGCCAAAAAACCAAACCAAAACAAAAAGCCCAGAAGCAATGTTGTAACTAATTCAAGAAAGACTTTAAAATTTTACATTTGTATCTACACTCTGGAGAGCTATGCCACAAATTAATGACAGTGGAGGTGTGTGTGAAGAGATAAAGAAATGGATGGAAGCATGGATGGAGGAAAGTTTCAAAAATAAAGCAGCCTCGATGCAGACATATACACATCTTCATATCTGTGCTTGGTTAGCCACTTCGGGCTTGTTGCCTGTTTCTGCAAAGTGCAAAAGTAGGACCCTTAAGTTGAGGTTACAACCAGTGCCCTGTTTAGCTCAATATCTAAAACAGACTAGCATAGCAAGGAGGGTGGGAGAGAGAGAGAGACTGAGAATAAATTCAACTCAGCATTTGGTCTATTCATTTTGCTTGCTTTGTTTTTCTTTAACATTTTTACTTATGTATCTTGATGTGGACCATTTTTTAAGTTTTTATTGAATTTTCTGTATTATTGCTCCTGTTGTTTATGTTCTGTGTTTTTTTGGCTGTGGAGTATGTGGGATCTTAGCTCCCTGACCGTGAATCGAACCCAAACCCCCTACATTGGAAGGCAAAGTCTTAACCACTGGACCACCAGGGAAGTCCCAGATCTATTGTATGGATGCTGTAAGGATTTAACTCTAACTTGGAGCTTTTTAGAGATGGTTCACTAGTCTTTCCCTTGAGACATCAGCACACAGATCTTCCTGACATAAGTCACTTAGGCAACCAACAGACCAAGCATCCTCTTTGCAAAACATTACAAATTCTACCAAATCAAAACGGCGCCTGTCTGTGAGTGATTTAACACCTTTCAGCACAGGGTTACTTTGCCGCACTGACTGTAGAGCGCAGACGAATGTACTGAGCTTTTTTGTCTGTTGAGTGTATATTTTTTATGGAGAACCCACTCAGTTTGTCTTTCTGACAAATGAATGTAACCTTTTTTTCATCAACTTGGAAATGTCTCTGGTGACTTCCCATAAATCAGTTCTAATGAGTTCAGTGAGAAAGTTGAACATACAGGAGAAAGTTTAGGAAAACTCACATTCACTCTCCACCTCATTTGACACCAGAAATTGCTTCTCCTGATACAGTAGAATCAGCATCCTCTGCAGAGGAGTGTGACATGTAATCATCTATTATAGGGAATTCATTGCAAGATATAAAAAATGTTTCATTGTTGTCCCTCAGATACCCCAAATGGCTGAGGCCCATTGCATCTTTTTCTTTTTTTTTTTTTTTTAGTCTTTATGGAATTTGTTACAATATTGCTTCTGTTCTACTTAAGTGGGATTTTAGTTCCCTGACAAGGGATCAAATCTGCACTCCCTGCATTGGAAGGCAAAGTCACTGGACCACCAGTGAAGTCCCAAGGCTCATTGCATCTATCTGCACATCTTTATTAACAGGATGGGCGTTGACACAGACTTTAGATGTTGCCAGGGCTTAGTTGGTGGCTCAGATGGTAAAGAATCTGCTTGCAAGCAGGAGACCTGGGTTCAGTCCTTGGGTCAGGAAGATCCCCTGGAGAAGGAAATGTAAGCCCACTCTAACATTCTTGCCTGGGGAATTCCGTGGACAGAGGACTGGTGGGCTACAGTCCATGGGATCGCAGTAAGAGTTGGACATGACTGAGCGACTGACACTTTCACTTTTCAGATGTTGCCAAAAAGAGAAGTAACACAAATGAGTGTAGAAAACAGTGGAGAGGCTCAGATCATGAAAACTCAGGTGCTTGACTATTTCATATGTGATTGAGAGTAAATACAACAGTAGAACATTGGTCGCAGTTGCATCGATGCCTGAAGGACAGAGACAGTCCTTTGGAGAGGAAGATTCTGAGATTGCAAATGCATTATTAAACTCTTGCAAAGTATCCGCCATGAGGCTATGCACTGAAAGTAGAGGAAATTGGTCTCTTGGATGAAAATGAGCAATGATTTCAGAGAGGACCCATGATGCGTTATGTGGTAACAGCCCATTTATCAGGGAAATAAACATTTCATTGGAATGAAAAGCACTATAGCTCTTCCTTCTGCATTGCCTTCAAATAGTATTAATGTGTGAATTTAGGGACACAAACATTCAGATCACAGCATAAGGCAACCATAGTCCTGATTGGCCGGTAAATAAATGTGAAATTTGTTTCTGTCTCTGTAAAATTTTAACACTTTAGCTTCTTTCAAAACTGTAGTTTGCATATTGTTCTGTTTATTTGAGTTTGTCTCTGTTGAAATAGAAGTATGTTTGACTACAACATAATGATTTTCTAAAGAAACATAGTAGAGGAATAATAGAAGGATTTCATAACAGACGAAGTAGACTAGGAAACAGAAGTCAGAAAGGCATTACATGGACAAATCAACAATATTCTCATTTACTTTAGCATATACATATTTTATCCACCTGGAATTATTTCTGATATATATGGCAGAGTTTCTAGCTTTATTTTTTTAATCTCCTCATTTGCTTACCTTTCCAAAGGTATCTCTCATTAATACTTCCAAGTTTAATTTATGTTCATGGTTTTTTGCATTTAAGGGGGAAAGCTCTGGCTCCATGCGTAAGTCCTAAGACTGACGATGGAAACAAGCCAATTAAAATCAGTATTTCATCGGGACTTGCCAGTGGCTGGACTCCACGCTCCCAGTGCTGGGGGCCTGGGTGCAATCCATGGTCAGGGAACTAGATCCCACATGCCACAACTAAGAGTCTTCTGCTGCAACTAAAGATCTTGCATGTTGCAACTAGGAGCCAGTGTAGCCAAATAAATACATATGTGATCAATCAATTGGTATTTCACTGAGTAGCATATAAGGCTGAAATCCATTTTCATTCATTCCTTTCTTTAGGATATACTTACTGAGAACCTACTTTGTGTTGGGTACTTTAAAATTTTTTTTAATTAAAACTTTTTTTTTACTGGAGTTGATTTACAACACTGTTAGTTTCAGGTGTTCAGCACAGTGATTCAGTTATGTGTGTGTGTATCCTTTTTCAGATTTTTTTCCCTTATAGGTTATTACAAAATATTGAGTAGAGTTCCCTATTTGTTATCTATTTTTTTCCAGGCTTTTTTTTTTTTTTTCGGAGCATAGTTGCTTTACAATGTTAGTTTCTTGTTGTATAGCAAAATGAATGTGCTGGGTACTTCTTGTGCACCTGTTTTGTACAAAAGAATTATTAGAAGCTAGGACATACTTTTAAGGGGCTGAAGGCCAGGGCTCACCAGAGCCCAAGCCTGCCCAGAGTGACCACAACCAGGAGAGTGCCCACTAGCAGTCATTCTGGGGTCCCCTGCCAAGGTCCTTGAGGCCCCAGACTTGCTTCCGTGGCATGTAACGTCCCTTTGGTGGTCTTCCCAGGTTCAGAGTCTTGGCTGCAGCTCTTTTTTTTTAAGTTATCTTTTATTTTTCCTTTTTACCTTTAACCCACTTTACTCATTTCTCCCTGCCCCCCAAGCCCCTGCCTCTGGCAACCATCAGTCTGTTCTTTGGTTCTATGAGTTTGGTTTTTTATTTTTGTTTTACTTTTTAGATTCTTCATAAAAGAGAGATTATACAGTATTTGTCTTTCTCTGTTTGATTTATTTCACATAACGTGATGCCTTCATCCACATGGTCGAGATGGCAAGATTTCATTCTTTTATGGATGAATTCTATGCCATTGTGTGTGTATATATACACACCATATCTTCTTTATCCATTCATTCATTGATGGACACTTAGGTTGCTCCCATGATTTGCTATTGTAAATAATGCTGCAATGAATAAGGGTTACTGTTTTCATTTTCTTTGGATAAATACCCTGAAGTGGAATTGCTGGAACATATGGTAGTTCTATTTTTAACCTTTTGAGGAAACTCCATACTGTTTTCCATAGTGGCTGCACCAATTTACATTACTACAAACAGTGGAACTTTTCCAGTTTGTAAAAACTAACATTATTTAGACCACTGCTATGAAATGGCATCTTTATCATATACTAATTTCCTTAAAGTTCAGTTTAGTCGCTCAGTCATGTCCAACTCTTTGCGACCCCATGAATCGCAGCATGCCAGGCCTCCCTGTCCATCAGCAACTCCCGGAGTTTACTCAAACTCATGTCCATCGAGTCAGTGATGCCATCCAGCCATCTCATCCTCTGTCATCCCCTTCTCCTCCTGCCTCCAATCCCTCCCAACATTAGGGTCTTTTCCAATAAGTCAACTCTTCACATGAGGTGGCCAAAGTATTGGAGGTTCAGCTTCAGCATCAGTCCTTCCAGTGAACACCCAGGACTGATCTCCTTTAGGATGGATTGGTTGGATCTCCTTGCAGTCCAAGGGACTCTCAAGAGTCTTTTCCAACACCACAGTTCCAAAGCATCAATTTTTCGGCACTCAGCTTTCTTTACAGTCCAACCCTCACATCCATACATGACCACTGGAAAAACCACAGCCTTGACTAGATGGACCTTTGTTGGCAAAGTAATGTCTCTGCTTTTTAATATGCTATCTAGGTTGGTCATAACTTTCCTTCCAAGGAGTAAGTGTCTTTTAATTTCATGGCTGCAATCACCATCTGCAATCATTTTGGAGCCCCTAAAAATAAAGTCTGACGCTGCTTCCACTGTCTCCCCATCTATTTGCCATGAAGTGATGGGACCAGATGCCATGATCTTAGTTTTCTGAATGTTGAGCTTTAAGCCAACTTTTCACTCTGCTCTTTCACTTTCATCACGAAGCATTTTAGTTCCTCTTCACTTTCTGCCATAAGGGTGGTGTCATCTGCATATCTGAGGTTATTGACATTTCTCCCGGCAATCCTGATTCCAGCTTGTGCTTCTTCCAGCCCAGTGTTTCTCATGATGTACTCTGCATATAAGTTAAATAGGCAGGGTGACGATATACAGCCTTGATGTACTCCTTTTCCTATTTGGAACCAGTCTGTTGTTCCATGTCCAGTTCTAACTGTTGCTTCCTGACCTGCATATAGGTTTCTCAAGAGGCAGGTCAGGTGGTCTGGTATTCCCATCTCTTTCAGAATCTTCCACAGTTTATTGTGATCCACACAGTCAAAGGCTTTGGCATAGTCAATAAAGCAGAAATAGATGTTTTTCTGGAACTCTCTTGCTTTTTCGATGATCCAGCAGATGTTGGCAATTTGACCTCTGGTTCCTCTGCCTTTTCTAAAACCAGCTTGAACATCTGGAAGTTCATGGTTCACGTATTGCTAAAGCCTGGCTTGGAGAATTTTGAGCATTACTTTACTAGCGTGTGAGATGAGTGCAATTGTGCAGTAGTTTGAGCATTCTTTGGGATTGCCTTTCTTTGGAAATGGAATGAAAACTGACCTTTTCCAGTCCTGTGGTCACTGCTGAGTCTTCCAAATTTGCTGATATATTGAGTGCAGCACTTTCACAGCATCATCTTTTATGATTTGAAATAGGTCAACTGGAATTCCATCACCTCCACTAGCTTTGTTCGTAGTGATGCTTTCTAAGGCCCACCTGACTTTACACTCCAGGATGTCTGGCTCTAGGTGAGTGATCACACCATTGTGATTATCTGAGTCATGAAGATCTTTTTTGTACAGTTCTTCTGTGTATTCTTGCCACCTCTTCTTAATATCTTCTGCTTCTGTTAGGTCCATACCATTTCTGTCCTTTATCAAACCCATCTTTGCATGAAATGTTTCCTTGGTATCTCTAATTTTCTTGAAGAGATCTCTAGTCTTCCCCTTTCTGTTGTTTTCCTCTATTTCTTTGCATTGATTGCTGAGAAAGGCTTTCTTATCTCTCCTTGCTATTCTTTGGAACTCTGCATTCAAATGGAAATATCTTTCCTTTTCTCCTTTGCTTTTCGCTTCTCTTCTTTTCACAGCTATTTGTAAGGCCTCCTCAGACAACCATTTTGCTTTTTTGCATTTCTTTTCCATGGGGATGGTCTTGATCCCTGTCTCCTGTACAATGTCACCAACCTCCATCCATAGCTCATCAGGCACTCTGTCTATCAGTCCCTTAAATCTGTTTCTCACTTCCACTGTATAGTCATAAGGGATTTGATTCAGGCCATACCTGAATTGTCTAGTGGTTTTCCCTACTTTCTTCAACTTAAGTCTGAATTTGGCAATAAGGAGTTCATGATCTGAGCCACAGTCAGCTCCCGGTCTTGTTTTTGCTGACTGTATAGAGCTTCTCCATCTTTGGCTGCAAAGGATATAATCAATCTGATTTCGGTGTTGACCATCTGGTGATGTCCACGTGTAGAGTCTTCTCTTGTGTTGCTGGAAGAGGGTGTTTGCTATGACCAGTGCATTCTCTTGGCAAAACTCAATTAGCCTTTGCCCTGCTTCATTCCATACTCCAAGGCCAAATTTGCCTGTTACTCCAGGTGTTTCTTGACTTCCTACTTTTGCATTCCAGTCCCCTAAAATGAAAAGGACATCTTTTTTGGGTGTTAGCTCTAAAAGATCTTGTAGGTCTTCATAGAACCGTTCAACTTCAGCTTCTTCAGCATTACTTGGATTACCGTGATATTGAATGGTTTGCCTTGGAAACAAACAGAGATCATTCCGTCATTTTTGAGATTGCGTCCAAGTCAGCATTTCAGACTCTTTTGTTGACCATGATGGAAACTCCATTTCTTCTAAGGGATTCCTGCCCACAGTAGTAGATATAATGCATTTAGTTTAGACTAAATTTCATTTCTTTTTGTTTATCTGCCTATTTCTGAACTATAACCAGACTCGTTTAGTTATCATAGCTTTCAGCCAATGCTCATAGCACAAGCACTGGCATTTTTATTTCCTCAACAATTTCTTGGCTGTTTGTGAGCATTTATTCCTTTAGATGAACTTAGGTCTACTTGACAAGTTCAAAAATGATCTTGTATTTTTGTTAGAATCAACATTAGATTTATAAATTGGTTTTGAGAGAATTAATATCTTGGAATAACTGTTTCACTGCCTAGGCATTTTGCTTCAATTATTCAAGTTGATTTTTATGTCCCTCACTGAAAAACACAACATTGCTGAAAATGAAGACCTAGCCAATTTCATCCTAAGTTTCTTCTTCAGCATTTTATAAATTATGTTGCTATTTGCTCATAGAGTCCATGATATTTCCTATCTAATTATTACCAGGACAATTATGGATTTTTGAATGCTTATTCTGTAGTCAGCCACTTTAATTTTTCCAGTTTTTTTGTTTCTTCTCTCAGTTTTCTAAGTAGGCAATTGTATTGCCTATAAATAAGTCATGGTAATTTTTCCTTCTCCTTCCTTAGGATCAAGCTTCTTTTACTTCTTAGGGCTTCCCTGGTGGTCCAGTGGATAAGACTCCTCACTCCAAATGCAAGGAGCCTGGGTTCAATTCCTGGTCAGGAAACTAGATCCCACATGCCACAACTAAGATCAAAGATTCTGTGTGCTGCAACCAAGACCCAGGGCACCAAATAAATAAATAAATAAAATTTTACAAAGTTTCTTTTCCTTTCTTGGTTGAGTGTCAGAGAACTTTCAACAGTGGGGTTATACTGAGAGCAGTATGTAACATCATTTTTAGTTTTCTTGGTTTTTAGGAGAAAGCCAATCACACACTGGCCCTTGTCACAGGAGCTACTCCCCATCATGACAGAATTATGTTCGCCCAGGTGAGTCTACCCTTGGCCCAGCTGGCAGAGCTTTCCCATGGTGGCAGCTCTGAAGGCAACCTGCCAAGGCTGGTCTCCACCCAGTGTGTTTCCTGCATGTCCTTGCAGGCATCTGTGGCCACAGGGCCTGGCTGGTCTTGGAGGGATGTGACTGGACAGCACTGCTCCTCACTGGAGGTCTCCTCCCTGGGACTAGCAGAGGAGCAAGAACGTCTCTTCCCCTGGTGGGGCCTGAGGGGTGAGAGGAGGAGCAGAAAAGAGGGAGGACTTTTGAAGTCCAAACTCAGAACTGATATTGTTTGCATTTCAGCCACTGTACCACTGGCCATGACAAGACATGCGGCCAAAGACAAGGTCAAGGGAAGGAGAATGACACCCCACCCCAGGTAAGCCGCAGCACAGGCGTGGACAGGGTGGGCTCCATGCTGCGGTGCAGGATCGCTCCACTCCCCCCACGTCCCCAAAAGGGTCAGAATGAAGCCTGCAGGCACAGAGGAGACAAACTACAAAAGACATGTTGTATGAAACCTATAAAATGTGTAGTTAAGTTTAAAACCACCCATTAACACGAATATTAACTTAATGCAGACATTATATACATCCTCAAAAAAGTTTTAGGGAAAAAGAGACTGTTAATAATAACTTGGGGCTGAAAGAGTAAATAGATTATTCCAGCAAAATATCATGTTAAATGTTGGGGGAGATAATGAGACATTTAAAGGCGTATCAAATTTCTTATTTTACTTAGAGTTATTTTTCACAGGAGTAAAGACAAGTTCAAATGTGCTTTTTCCTTAAACATAGTAACTAGTGTCGTAAATAAGATACGTAGCTTCTAATCTGCATAAAGAAAAAAGCAGCAAGAAAAAATATTAACACTTAACAAATAATAGTTGGAAAAGAGAGGAAAGCATAAAAGAGGAAGTATAAAAGAAAAGAGTCATGATACAAATGAACTTATTTACAAAACAGAAACAGAATCACAGACTTAGAGAGCAGAACTTATGGTTACCAAGCGGGGAAGGATGGGGGAAGGGATAGTTAGGGACCTTGGGGTGGACGTACACACTGCTATATATTCTTTTTTTTTTTTTTTTGCTATATTTAAAATGGACAACCAGTAAAGTCTTACTGTACAGCACGGGAACTCTGCTCAATGTTAATGTGGTAGCCTGGATGGAAGGGGAGTTTGAGGGGAAATGGACACATGTGTATGGATGGCTGAGCCCCTTTGCTGTGCACCTAAACAATCACAATATTGTTAATTGCCTATACTTTAATAGAAAATTTTTTTTTTTAATAGAAAATTAAAAGTTGAGAAAAAAAAAGATCGTCTCTTTTACCAAATCCCCCTTCTCTCACTTTCCAAGAAGTGAGACTGCCTGGTCCCTGTTTTGATGTCAAAGACATGTGTGCGGGGACCACGGGCTCCCACCCAGACCAGGCCTCCTGCATGTGGAGACTCAAAAACTTCCTTGGCCTTTAAACAACTCCAGGGAGGCTGCGATCATGGGGAAGAAAACAGCGCGGCGGGCCAAAGACAAGTGCTATCATTTGGTTGAAACTTAAAACAACAGGGCCCATATGGGTAGGAAATTATTTTTAAATGACTGAAATGTCTAATTTGCATAACTTGTATTTCTCGCTCATATTTGCACCCAGTGGGTGTTATATGAATATTTGAATACTTGATGACTGATTAATATAATTTGGGAGGACCATCATTGTTGAGAAGGGTTCAAACCAATTGCTTTTTTATTTTTTAAATGCTGCCAGTATCTGAAAAAAAGTGAGAAAGTATCAGAATGGATTTAGGAAAGTTATAGTCTACCTTAAATGTTTACGTTTAATGAAAACAACATTTTAAAACATGTGCACAAAAACACAATGCATCTGTGTACAAATCTTGTTTGGCAAGAATGTGCCAAGTCATATTTGAGAAATTTAGTGACCCTGATCATGTGTGTAGCCCCCACTCATGCTCCACCCCCACACCCACTCCAAGTTAGGTCCTGAAATTGACATCACACACAATTCAGTTGATGGGGTCACACTTCCACTGCTAAAAATCCTCCAGATGAACTATTACCTCTCAGGGTTCGTTGCCTCCTTAATCAATAGAAATTGACTAGAGGCCAGACAAGAATTCAGGCGAGGCTTTATTGGGGTCCCTGCTGCAGCTGGAGGTAGAGACAACAAACAGCAGGGTCCTTCGCTTGCTTACTCCCCAAGAGGAGGGGCGGCGAGCTTGTTTCTTATATAGGGTGAGGGGAGGGGTGTATCCAAGGACCAAGCTGGAGGGGTGACTTAGGTGGTCTGCCCACCTCTTAGGTGGTACTGTGTGTACAGAGGGCATGGGCAGTACCCTGCTTTTGCTCCTGGCTCTTCGGAAGTGATAGTTGGGTTTTTTGGTCTCTTTGTATCTTTAGGTCCAGAGTCTGCCCCAACTGCTCATGCACATGGTTATTTTTAGTCCCCTACAATTTCTTTCTATTTTATTGCTGGAGGAGAGGTGTGTCCAGGTGCAGACACTGCAGTGAAGGATCCCAGGTCCTAGGTTTGTCTCAAAATAACTTCCTGGATTGATCAGAAGACCAAGAATCACCCCCAGCCATACTTGTCACTCCCTCCAAGTCACTCTAGGCAGCACCTTCCCAGGACCTGGAAGAATAACAGAGTAGCCTCTGGGGCCCTTCCAAGCCCTGGCAACGTGACTAAGTTCACTTCGGACTCCTGATGTATTTTTTTTTCCCCCAAGAATTTTGACTTGTGGCACTCCATAGATCTGGTCCTATTACATCAAACTAAACCTTCAGGCTGATGGTTTATGCCTCTCACCCACATAGATGGCCTCCCTGTACCTGGTTTTCTCACTGCGCCTATGGTGAGTCCACTGTGGGTCACAGCAGCTCTCTACAGATACTGATCTGTGGCAGAGAAGGGGATGCACTTCCTGAACCACAAGAGGGGCTTGCAGGCCTTCTGGACCATAGGCTGATGGGGAGGCCAGATGCGGTGCCTTCCTAATCATGATTAAGAAATACTAGGTCCTGGACCTCCCTGGTGGTCCAGTGGTTAAATATTTGCCTTGCAATGCAAGGGGCACAGGTTTGATCCCTTGTCCAGGAAGATCCCATGTGTCTCAGAGCAACTAAGCCTATGAGCCACAACTACTGATGCCCAAGCACTCTAAAGCCCGTGCTCTGCAAGAAGAGAAGCCCCTGCAGAGAGCAGCCTGAGCACCACAACTAGAGAGGAGCCTCCCTTCCCCGCACCTGAAGGTGGCCTGTGAAGCAATGAAGACCCAGCACAATCCAAAATAAGTAAATAAATAAATCTTAAAAAAAAAAAAAGTGCCAAGTCCTTCAGGATGTATCCTGATGGGCCCCATATGCTAGACTTAGGGGCTTTGAAGGCAGAAATCACAAAGGTGCCCAATTCCAGAACACAGTGGGCACTGGCCTGCTTTGACTGCTTTCCTTTGTGTCTGCATGTTCTCACTTCTCTGATTAAGCTTATTCTTTGGCTAAAGTTTTTCCACAGGCAAAAGGCAGGCGCAAGACATAGGCGAAACAAGGACCGTAGGGTCCCACTCTATTTCAAGGCCACATGGGGTTCAACTGCCCTGAAGACTCATCTGGAGGATGACCCCTCTCAAGCCCATGGGGGACATTCAGAAGAGGATATCCTGGAAGAGATAGGGTGGCTCAGGGCATCTGTGGGATAGCTGACCCCTCACCCCGCCTCTACCCACTGCCCCGCTACTGCCAGGCTTCAGGAAGGGCAGAGCCAGGGCAGTGTCAGAAACCTGAGACCCAGAAATCTGAGATTCTCTCAAGGCCACAGACAGACCCCGCCTGTATCTCTTTGTGTCTGCGTCCCAGACAGACACTAAGATGCCCCGGCTGGGGTCAGTAGTGACTGCAGACCAATCAGCTCGTGGTCAGGAGCCAGGGCCCATGGGCCCACACACTGCTGGGATCCTTTCAGGGAGGGAGGGCCGTGACCCAGGCCACCACCCAGATGGTGTTGACAATACAGGCAGCTGGGGAATAATCCATCTTCATGAGGACCATGAGCACGGAGAGCGGTGAGTCATTTCTCAGTGCCTGGGATGCCTCTTCAGCTGGGCACATGGCAGATGGTGCTAAGGTCAAGACCAGGAAATGCTCCAGTTCACTAAGCATAGAGGTCATATCTTTCATCCTGATAAACATCCCCACCTCCTCCCAGTCGAAACCCACTCCACACATCCTGGCCAAGAACATCCTGCCAGGACACAATCCTACCCCAGCCACCCACATAGTCAGAATGTTCCAGGTCTCCCCACAGAGCTCCCCATGCTGCTCACTCTTCTATGACTTGGTTCAACACCGTCCCAGGCACTCTTTTTATATATATAACTTTTTGTGCGTGTGTGTGTCTTGGTCGCTCAGTCTTGTCTGACTCTGTGATCCCATGGACTGTAGCCCACTGGGCTCCTCTGTTCATGGGATCCTCCAGGCAAGAATACTGGAATGGATTGCCATTCCCCTTTCCAGGGGATCTTCCCAACCCAGGGATCGAACCCAGGTCTCCTGCATTACAGGCAGATTTTTTACCACTGCCCCTAGGAGATATAATTTACATACCACAAAATTCATCCTTTTTTTTTTAATTTATAAAATATTTCTTTACTTGGCTGCACCAGGTCTTAATTGCAGCATGTGAACTCTCAGTTGTGGTATGTGGATCTAATTCCCTGATCAGGGATAGAACCCTGGCCCCCTACATTGAGACTATGGGGTGTTAGCCACTGGGCCACCAGGGAAGTCCCTCACCCTTTTAAAAGTATACAATTTAGTGGGTTTTAGTATGTTCAAAGCTGTGCCACCATCACTACTATTTACTTTCAGTATATTTTCATTATTCCCCCAAGAAACACCATACCCATTAACAGTCACTCCTGATTTTCTCCTAAGCAATCCCCCAGCTCCTGGAAACTACTAATCTAGTTGTCTCTACAGATTTGCCTGTTCTGGACATTTCAGATAAATGGAATCATACAACATGAGGCCATCTGCCACTGGCTTCTCTAACACAGCATAATGTTTTCAATGTTCTCCCATGTGCTTCTTGACCATCTTGAACAGAGAGATGGTGATGAAGACTGACAGATAGATAGACAGATAAATATTCTATCTTGCACATATCTTTGCTGAAAAGTCTATACAGATTCTTTGCCCATTTTTAATTGACTTGATTGTCCTCTCCTATTTCTATGCTGTAAATAAATTGAAATTTCCTCTGGGACCAAGGCGGAACTCAATGTGGATTTCAGTAAGGTCCTAAAATACCTCTATAATAATAGATTTTGCTTTATTCCAATTGCAATTGGAGCCATTTAAAGGACTTAAGCATTTAAAGGACATCCTGCTCACTCTCAAGCCTCCAATGACCATCTCTGTACTGACAGCTCCCAACAACCAAGCTACCCTCTCTCTCCCGACCTTGATTTGAGTTATGAAAGATCATTTCAACCACATGATGAAGAATGGGAAAGGCCAACCTGTAAATAAAAGTTAGGAGGTTGCTGCAATAATCTGGAAAAGAGAGGATGACAGGCAGACAACAGGGATGGAGGGAAATGGACAAATACCCAAGCTTGATTGTTGAGAGTGAGGAGTAGAGTTGAGCTCACGAATGACTTCTACATCTTGGATTTGAGAAGTTGGGTGGGTATGGTGCCACCAAAAAAGACAAAACACTTGGGAAGAGGAGAGGAGCTGGGGTAGGGAGGAAAATTATCAGTTGAGTCTTAGACACGAGGAGATAGATTGGCCTTATGTGCAGCCAGTGGTGTTTGGAGGTGTGGGTTTGAAGGTCAGGAGAGACAGGATAGCTTGGTTGTTGGGAGCTGTCAGCATGGAGATGGTCATTGGAGCCTTGGGAGTGAGCAGGATATCTAAGGGATGGTGCATGGATGAGGCAAAAACAGGGCCCAGGACTGAGCCCTGCGTAGGGAGCTTCATTCCCTAAGAAGGACAGGCCAACTGGGCAGCCTAAGACAGTTACCAGAGAGGAGGAAAGCCACAGGAGATGGACAACATGGAGTCAACAGAAGAAGGAAGGTGCTATGAACTGGACATTTGTGTCCCCTCAAATGCATATGCTGAAGCCCTTACCTGCAGTTTGACTAAGGGCTGGCAGACACCACCTTCTTCCTGTGTCTTTCCTTGGGAGAGGAAAGTGAGCTCTGAGGTCTATTCCTCCAGTTATAAGGGCGCTAATCCCATCCTGGGGGCTCTACTCTCATGGCCTCATAAACCTAATTCCCGGACTTCTGTGTAGACTACCAAATTGATAATAGCTTGAAGTGAGGCCTTTGGGAGGTAATTAGGTTTGTTTTTTATTTTTAATGCTTTAGCTATTAATTTTTATTTTTGGCTGTGCTGGGCCTTCATTGCTGCACTCCGGCTGTGTCTAGCTGCGGTGCGAGGGCTTCTCACCGTGGTGGTTTCTCCTGCTGTGGAGCATGGGCTCTAGAGCACAGGCTCTGTAGTTGTCACACACAGGCTTGGCTGCCCCAAGACATGTGGGATCTTCCGGGACCAGGGATTGAAACTGTGACCCCTGTATTGGCAGGTGGATACTTAACCCCGGACCACCTGAGGAGTCTGGGAATTAGGTTTAGATGAGGCCATGAGAGTAGAACTCCCAGGATGGGATTAGTGCCCTTATAAGAAGAGGAAGAGACCCCAGAGCTCACTCTCCACCAAGGAAGGACACAGGAAGAAGGTGGCGTCTGCCTGCCCAGGAAGAAGACCCCTGCCAGAAAGAGAACCTGCCAGCACCTTCATCTTGGAGTTTCCAGTCCCCAGAACCACGAGAAAGAAATGCATGTTGTTCAAGCCCCCCAGTCTGTGGCATTTTGTTATAGCAGTCCAAGCTATGTAAGACAGAGGACATGGGAACTGAGCTAAATGTTGGCAGAAGAAAGAAAAGGAAGGAAGAGGGAAGGGAAAGAAAAAACAATAGGGCTGTTGGATTTAGTTATTTAAGGTCACAGACACTGTAGGTAAGATAAGCTTTTTGGAGAGTTATGGGTAGGAAGTCGGACTGCAGTAAACTGAGGGAGAGCTATAGAGAGAAAGTGCAGAGAACACACTTGAGAAGGGAAGCAGTGATGGAGAGGTGCCTGGAAGACCCAGTAGGGGGCTGGGTGATGTAATCTTATACTCCGTCTTCTTGGTCATCCAGAATTTAACACCCTGCAGTTGAACTTCACTTGATAATGTGTCTGCCTCCCCAGTTGGTTGGTAAACAGCTTAATTCCAGGGACAGTCTTATTTCTGTCTATTGCCCCAGTGGTGCCTAATACAGAAGAGCTGATCAATAAAACAGGGAGGATTTTAGTTTCTATTTGTCTATATGACAGGTAGTGTCTGGGTGAGAGGACCCCCTGCCCACTCCCCAGGGCAGAGTGCATGCTATGTGACCTGTTTCCATGGCACCTGGAAGGAGGTGACTGTTCCTCCACTTAACAGAAAAGCATACTGCGCTGGCTCAGCCACACGGGGACTTCATTGTTCTTCCCACCATATGGCCCGGTGCTGACAACGACCGGGGGCGACTCTGCTGGCTCCCACGAGCCCCAGGATGTGTGAGAGTGATGTAGAGCAAGGGTAATAACACAGCAAGATCGAGAAGCAGCCTAACATTCTTGCTAAGTCCAGACCCCAAAGATCCAATCTTTGCTGCCATGGCAACAACTGTCACAGACCCTGGGGCTGTCTGTACAACATTCTCTCAAGGATGCATTTGCTGGGACTTCCTTGGTGGCCCAGCAGTTAAGACTCTGCCTACTTTACTTGTTTATTTTTTTAAAGAGTCAGACAGGACTGAGCAACTGACAAACAACAGTTAACTGTATTCCCTACGCTGTACGTCACGTCGCGTGACTTCTTATTTTACAGCTGGAAATTCGAACCTCTCAGTCCCCTTCACCTATTTTGCCCACCCCTCACTGTCCTCCCCTCTGGTAATCAGCAGTTTGTATCTCCGAGTCTCAATCTGTTTTGTTCATTCATCTGTTTTGTTTCTTAAACTCCACATATATGTGAAATCATACAGCGTTTGTCTTTGTCTAACTTATTTCACGGAGCATAATACCTTCAAGGTTCATAAAACTCTTAAAAGAAAACACAGGCGGTTAGTTCTTTGACATCAGTCTTAGCAATTTTTTTTTTTTTTTTTTTGGATTATGTCTCCTTGGGCAAGGGCAACAAAAGCAAAAATAAACAAATGGAACAGCATCCAACTGAAAAGCTTTTGCACAGCGATGAAACAAAATTTATACTTTAAGGCAGGACAAAGAAAAATTAAACATAAAATTCTCTGTGTGTGTGCCTGTGGGCCTCTGCCCTCCCTCCCTAATATGCAGTGTGCATCTGTGTTACACATTAACCAGACCTCCTCGGAGATGGGAGTGCCTGCTCAAGCTTGAAGATCAATTTTCTTCCTTCCTTCTGATGCCAGCAATGAACTTCTGAGAAGAAAGACATTCTTTCCCGGCTCTGTAGGGGGTCATGGTGACTTGCTGCTCGCTTGGTACCCATGCTTCCCTGGACTATGAGTCTTTGGTGAACTTTATGTAAATATCAGTAGGTCATCTTGATGAATGATCCTTTATCTAGAAAATGAACATTTTGTGCTTTTGACTTTTAACAGGCACAATAGTTCTAAGAGCCTCTGAGAGTCTGTCTCCTGGCTTATCAACCTCAGTCAGGCTTGAATAAATTTTCCTATTTTTATTCTAAACTTGATTGCTAATTGAGTTTTTGAGGACAACAGCAAAGGAAACCCATCAACAAAATGAAAAGGTAACCTCTGAATGGGAGCAGATACTTGCAACCAAAATCTGATGAATTGATGACCCAAACTAGACAGGGACTTCCCTGGGGGTCCAGTGGTTAAGACTGGAAGACTCTGGACATTGGAAGACTTTGCCTGTCAGTGCAGGGTATGGGTTCAATCCCTGGTTGGGGAGCTAAGATCCCACATGCCTCATGGCCAAAACCCCAAAATATAAAACAGAAGCAATATGGTAACAAATTCAATACAGACTTTAAAAATGGTCCACATCAAAACAACTTTAAAAAATTAAAACAAAACAATATTAAAAATATATAAAGAACTCATACAACTCAATATAAAAAAAACAACCTATTTTTAAAATGGGCAGAGGATCTGAAGAGACATTTTTCCAAAGAAGACATACAGATAGCTAGCAGGCACATGAAAAGATGCTGAATATCAGTCCTTATCAGGGAAATGTAAATTGAAACTACAGTGAGGTACCACTTCACCTCTGCCAGCCTAGCTATCATACAAAAGACAAAAAATAACAAGTGCTGGTGAGGATGTGGAGAAAAGGGAACACTTACATTCCTAGGAATGTAAACTGTGCAGCCACTATGGAAAACAGTATAGAGGTTTTCAATAAACTAAAAATAGACCTACTATATGATCTACTACGAGCAATGTTACTTCTGGGCACTTTTCTGGAGAAAATGAAAACAGTGATTCAAAAAGATATATGCACCTCAACATTGATTGCAGCACTATTTACAAAAAGCCAAAATATGGAAACCACTTAAGTACCCATTGATAAATGAATGGATAAAGAAGATGTGGTACATATACACAATGGAATATTGTTGTTGTTTAGTTGCTAAGTCATGTCTGAATCCTTTGCAATTGCATAGACTGTAGCCCGCCAGGCTCCTCTGTCCATGGGATTCTCCAGGCAAGAGTGCTGGAGGGGTTTTCATTTCCTCCTCCAGGAGATCTTCCTGACTCAGGGATTGAACGCTCGTCTCCTACATTGGCAGGCAGATTTTTTACTGCTGAGCCACCTGGGAAGCCTGAATGGAATATTACCCAGTCATAAAAAAATTAAATTTTGCCATTTGTGATAACAGGAGTCCTTTCATGATCCCTAAACCTTGCTGATGAAAAAGCTAAAACTCACTAGTTTCATACTTTCTTTATTCTTTAAAACCTTTGCCCTCTCCTTTGTCTCCCCCATTCTTTGAGTATCAGCTGGCCTCATTTTTCACAGAGAGGACAGAAGCCACCAGACAGGAACCTCCTTGGCATCCACAGACTTGCCTTCATCTGCTCTCAGGCTTTGTCTTCCAACCCTGATCCCATAGAGGAGCCCCCTCAACCCCCGCCTCCCAGTAGCAGTCAGCCCCTCCCTCTGCACCCCACTCCCAGCTTTCTCAGGGTTCTAGAATCCCCCATTATCCTCACCAGCCTCTCCCTCTTTGTTGGATCCATCCTATCAGCCTCCCACTCCTTAAGTCATTCCTAGATGAAAAAAAAAAAAAAAAAAAAACACACACACAAAACAAAAATCCAGCAAATGAAATAACCAAGAAGCCCTTTTCCTCAAGTTCTCATGCTCCCCCACCTCCACCACTCCTGGAGAGCTGTCAAGACCTTAGTTCCTCCACCTCACGCCCTCCTGCTCACTCCTCTGCCAGCTCCAACCTTTGTTCCCTCTACTACCCCCACCACACCTGTTCCAGTGAAGTTCAAGACTGTTCCCAACTCTGACATGCTGAGCCCCAGGCTTGCTTCTCCGTCTGCGTTGACTTGCTTTTCCCGGCTCTCGATGGCGTCCAACACATCCTCCTTCTTGAAAGAGCTTCTCTTGGTGTAGTTGGCACCTTCCCCAAGATTGCCCTCTGCCACTCCATGCCCCTCTTCTTAGCCAGTTCATCTTCCCCCCTCAGGATGTAAACCCTCGAGCCCCGCTCTTGCAGTCTCTGCTGTCTCCCAGGCAGGCAGTCTGCTGCAGGACTTCAGTTACCCACACATCCCCACAATTTTGCCTTTCTTCTGAGCTCCTGTTCCGTGGATCTCACAGAAATTCCAACTTGAGTACCCCCACAGACACCTCACACTTGACATATCAAGTCTGAACCAAAGATCGATTGTCCCCAGATTCACTCCTGACCTCAGGGAAGGACTTCTCGGCCCCAACCCCACCTGATGGCTCAAGCTAAAACCCTGAGCGCTGTCCCTGGCAGGCCACTCTCTCAAAACACCCAAAACTAGTTCCCACCGAGTCCCATTAGCTCTGCTCTCAAATATGTCTGGATGTCCTCCTTCTCTGTCTTCCATCCTCACCACCACCCTGGTCCCTCTGAATGGACACCTGCGTCCACCTTGCTCTCCTGTAGTTCTCTCCAGGCGGCTTTAAGATGCAAATCTGGAGACTTCCCTGATGGTCCAATGGTTAGGACTTCCTGCTTTCACTGCAGGGGTTCAGGCTCGATCCCTGCTCAGGGAACTAAGATCCCAAATTCAGTGTAGTGTGGCCAAAATAATAATAATAATAATAAAAACTTTTCTTAAAAAGATGCAAATCTGACCAAGTGTCCCTCTTCCTAGAACCATTCTCAGGCCACCCACTGTTCTTAGAATGAGGGCAAAATCCTTGTGGGGCCTCCAAGGTCATTCATGTCTGACCTCTGCTCCCTGCTCTGGCTTTATTTCCTGCCATGCCCACTCCTACCCTAGCCCTCCTTCAGCTGCTCCTCTGCTACATGGAGCTCATTGATACCTCAGGACCTTCTCGCATGCTGCTACCTCCCTCTCCCTAATCTTTGCCTTCTATTAATAACTCCTTCTCACTGTAAGTGTCCGCACAAATGCCACTGCCTCCAGGAAGCCTCCCCAAGTGCCCAAATCCTGTTACATTCTCTTAAGACACCCTGTGATGCTCCATGATGACACAATACAATTGCAACCTGGTCTGCTTGCCTCACAACAGACCAATAACCAAGAGATGAGGTGCTGAGACAAAGAACAGTGACTTTATTTGAAAAGCCAGGCATCTGAGAAGATGGTGGACTAGTGTCCTAGAGTACCATCTTACCAGGGTCTGAATGGTGATTTTTTATAGAACAGAGAAGGGGAGGAGGTGAGGTGGTAAAGTAAAATGGTCATGAGTCTTACAAAACATCTCCTGGCTTGGCCAGCACTGGGGACAGGATGTGTTAAATGGGGATGTGTTAATTCCTTCTTTCCTGTAGCCACTCACATGTGGGCAGGGTCAGGGTGTCTCCCTGGGGACTGAACAAAGGCACTTTAGTTTAACATTAGGCAGAGCAGCAGGGTTCCCCGAGGCAGGCCATTATACGTGCTTATAGCTATAGACAGCAGCCTTTCAGTGATGAGTACCAGTAGCAACAGGAAGCAAAGGTTAAAGTAGAAGAAATAGATCCAATGTGGACTCAGGTTTTGTTCTTCTCTGTGGCATGTACACATTTCTTTAATGCAACTCTATCCACTGGATTATACATTTTGTGAGAACACAGACTCTGTCTTCTTTATTCACTGAATCTACGATGGCAACCTGGTAGATACTTGTTAAATGAGTGTGTATGTATGTGTGTGTGAGAGAGAGAGACAGAGACAGAGGCAGAGTCAGAGAGAAGAGGGAAGAAGCATATATGTGTGTGGATAGGGAGGGAGAGAGAGAATGAGAGAAATATTTGTCATCCTTTGGCAGGCTTGTGGGGAATATGAAATTACCAGGCACAGGATAAGAGAACAGTGGACACGAACAACTGGGTTCCCCCTCCTTCTTCTGTAGCTAGAGACGGTAGGTCATTGCCCTGCATTCTGAATGTTCAGGCTCTCCGGAGGCAGGTCATCGAAGGGACATCGGCAGTGATTATGGCAATAGAAATTACAGTAAAGGGTACCCAGAACTCTGCCCCCACTACTGTCTGGCTGACCCTTTTCAATGACAAATTCATCAGCCTTAGGGGAGAAGATAAGAATTGATGACAGGCAGAGATTTGAGTGGCCTGAGATTTCATTTCAGCCTCTCTCCTTTCCTACCTCAAGCTCAAAGCTTTTAAAAAGTTTTATCTCTCAGCTCTTCCCGTCTTCCGCTGGCTCATACCTTCATGGGGACACAGGTTCCTTGAATTAGAATTGCGCCCCATCTGGCAGAAAATGCTGAGGTTTGGAGCCTAGAATCAGAGGATCTGGGGAGATGCCAGTGGTGCCTGGCGCTGAGCCTTCATACCCAGCCCCAAGGGGAGCAGGATGCCTGGGGATTATGAGGCAAGTGATCCATTTGGGAGTGGGGATCATTAGGGCTCTGCAGGGAACTGTGGGCTTTTGAGGGCCTCCTGGGAAGCATCCGTCCAGACCCACTTGCAGGAGAGTCAGGAACCACAGACCTAGGATCTGGACTATAAAGAGAACTCTGTGAGTCCCGGAAACTCTGCACTCCACCCACCCCTAGCCATTTGTCATTGCCTTCTGCTTGCCCAGAGCATCCCAGGAGCCCCTTAAAGCAACAGTGCAAGCCTGTCTCTGTGGGTAAAGCAGAAGGGAAGCTGGGGCTCAGTTCCACTTCAAGAGGAAGCCTGAAAGACAAGGTGAGATGGGGAGGCCACATTCTCAGAGGAGGAGTAGCTCCAGGCTTCAGCAAGGATGGGAAAGAGGCTTCACAGTAGACGGGACTCTGCAGCACCAACTTCATCCTAATCTTCTTGGGGGCAGGAACACACCTCAGCACCAGCTCTCAACACACATACTTACACACATACACACACACAGACACACATAGACACATATAGTTACATACACACACACATATGCACACATGGGCTTCTCTGGGAGCTCAGCGGTAAACAGTCTGCCTGCCAATGCAGGAGACTCGAATTTGGACATTGTACGGGCTGCGTTATGCTGTGCAAGATGTACCTAACAAATCTCAGTAGTTGAATGCCACGAAATCTTTTTCTTGCTGAATTTGCCCATGACCAGTAGGGGTCAGCAGGGAGCTCTGCTCCACATAGACCTTCAAGGAGCCTGACTGATAGAAGTTCTACCACATTGCGCCTGTACCATTTAGAGTCTAGGCTTTTCTTTTTTTCTAATTCCCTTTTATCAGAGAATAGTTGCTTTACAATGTTCTGTTAGTTTCTGCTAGTACAGCAAGGTGACTCAGCTATGAACAAAAGTGAAAGTGAAGTCGCTCAGTCGTGTCCAACTCTTTGCAACCCCATGGACTGTAGCCTACCAGGCTCCTCAGTCCATGGGATTTTCCAGGCAACAGTACTGGAGTGGGTTGCCATTTCCTTCTCCAGGAGATCTTCCCGACCCAGGGACTGAACCCGGGTCTCCCGAATTGTAGGCAGATTTACCATCTGAGCTACCAGGGAAGTCCAGCTATATGTATACATATAGCCCCTCTTTTTTAGATTTCCTTCCCGCTTAGATCCCCACAGAGCACTGAGTAGATTTCCCTGTGCTGTACAGTTCAGTTCAGTCACTCAGTCGTGTCCGACTCTTTGTGACCTATGGACTGCAGCATGCCAGGCCTCCCTGTCCATCACCAACTCCCAGAGTTTACACAAACTCATGTCCATTGGGTCGGTGATGCCATCCAACCATCTCATTCTCTGTTATCCCCTTCTCCTCTTGCCCTCAATCTTTCCCAGCATCAGGGTCTTCTCAAATGAGTCAGCTCTTCATATCAGGTGGCCAAAGTATTGGAGTTTCAGCTTCAACATCAGTCCTTCCAATGAACACTCAGGATGTTCTGTTTGGATCTCGTTCCAATGAACACTCAGGATGGACTGTTTGGATCTCGTTGCTGTCCAAGGGACTCTCAAGAGTCTTCTCCAACACCACAGTTCAAAAGCATCAATTCTTCGGTTCTCAGCTTTCTTTATAGTCCAACTCTCACATCCATACATGACCACTGGAAAAACCGTAGCCTTGACTAGAGGACCTTTTGTTGACAAAGTAATGTCTCTGCTTTTTAATATGCTGTCTAGCTTGGTCATAACTTTCCTTCCAAGGAGTAAGCATCTTTTCATTTCATGGCTGCAGTCACCATCTGCAGTGATTTTGGAGCCCCAAAAAATAAAGTCAGCCACTGTTTCCACTGTTTCCCCATCTATTTGCCTTAAAGTGATGGGACCAGATGCCATGATCTTAGTTTTCTGAATGTTAAGCTTTAAGCCAGCTTTTCAGTCTCCTTTTTCACTTTCATCAAGAGGCTCTTTAGTTCTTCTTCACTTTCTGCCATAAGGGTGGTGTCATCTGCATATCTGAGGTTATCGATATTTCTCCCGGCAATCTTGATTCCAGCTTATGCTTCATCCAGCCCAGCGTTTCTCATGATGTACTCTGCATATAAGTTAAATAAGCAGAGTGACAATAACACTACTATACAGTAGTTATCTATTTTATACATAGTAGTGTATATATGTCAATCCCAATCTCCCAATTCCTCCCACCACCCTTTCCCCTTTGGGTAGCCATATGTTTGTTCTCTACCATGTGCCTATTTCTTTTTTAAGATTTATTTTTTTCTCTGCCTCACCAAGAAGATAACCACAGAGAAAAGTTGGGGCTCCCTAAAATTCCCAGTTGGCTACAGAGGTCTTCTTATCCTTTCGAGCCTGGCTAAGCTCCAGAGGAAGAGAAGCCTGCAGCATCTCCTTGATTTCTCCCTACCTTTCAAGGGGAAAGCATGCAGCAGTTGTTCATCCTTAAGGGTCTCATTGGGGTTTCCCTGGTGGGTCAGACAGTAAAGAATCTGCCTGTGATTCAGGAGACCTGGGTTCAATCCCTGGGTCAGGAAGATCCCCTGGCAGAGGAAATAGAAACCCACTGCAGTATTCTTGCCTGGGAAATCCCATGGACAGAGGAGCCTGGTGCGCTACAGTCCATGAGGTCCCAAAGAGTAGGACACTACACAGCAACTAAACTGCTACTACTAAGGATCTCATTGCTCAGCCAAGACACACGTGTATTGCAATGTCAGCTTCTTTCTGTGACTTTCCTCCAATCCAAAGCAAAGAAGAATGAAGAAGTCAGACTATAGAAGAGCAGCGTGTCCCTCTTTGGGGGACTGTGGGAACGAGGAACAGTGCCATGGGCTGGCCTGACACCTCCCTCCTGTACTTCCTCTGAACTTTGCTTCCTTCTCTGCGTTTCTGGCCCCGAGTGATGCTGAGCATCAACACCCTTGAGTCTTCCCCTTCAAGTTAAACACCCTGAGTTCTTGACTTGGCAGAACCTAGGGAGGTGGTAGACCAGAAGGTCTGGTGCCACGCGGTCACACATTTGCAATGTAAACTTCAAGAGGAAGAACGTGACACTGGAAGGTCAGGTGGTTGAATGTGGCAGAAATTGCCTCAGATGAAGACTCAGGAGAGACACCCTAGTTCTGGGAGTTGAGACTGAAGTCTCAGTACTTTGGACCAAGTACTTAACCTCTCTATACTCTCCATTTCCTCATCTGCCAACTAGCTCTCACCTCCTGCCTCCTCTGCCCTGCCTGCACGGATTTTGTAGGAGAAAGGGCCCCACATGCCTTGAGCTGGTCCGGCTGACAGGACCACCATCTCCTTCTCTGGAGCCTCTTCATTAAGGACTGGGTCATCCATCAGCCCTCCACAAAATGCCAAGAGGAGGGACGGGCTGGCACCAAAACCTGCTGCCCGCTGCCCTTCCAGCTCACTGAGAGCATGAATCAGCCTGAAGGTCCTTGCCCTGAAGCCCAGGGTTTGGGGAGAGGGCGGGGGAGCTGACCCCACAGGTGAGCCTCAGCCGCAGCAGCAGAGAGCCCAGAACACAGACGGAAACACTACCAGGATTCAAACAACAGCCAGCAGCTTCAGACTTTCCAAATCTTTCCCTCAAAAGCCGCTTCCTCCGCCCATCCAGGAACGGAACGCCAGAGCTGAAGCTAAGGGTGTTCCTGTCCAGTGGAGAAAGGGCGACCAGAGAGAGCAAAGGGCTGGTTCCAGGTCATGTGCAGAATCCTGCCCGGGAGCCCTTTCCAAGCTTCTCCTGAAGTGACCCCTCTGGTCTTTCCTGGGGGTCTTTAGGTCTCCTCTTCCCAGGTCTATGAGGCAAGCAGCCTTCCTCTGGGCCACGACATGGCCAGACCCGGAGAAGCTCACAGCTGAGCTTTCACAGGCAGACCCCCTCTGCCAGTGCCTAACACCCAGCATGGGAGGCAGGGGCTCCCCCATCCTCACCAAGGCAACAGGCTCACCTCCACTCCAGGTACCCCACCTGAGCATCCAGGTCCTCAACTCAGGCCCATCGCTAAAGACACAGAACCTAAGAAAACAGTGTCCTGCCCATGTGAACATGCATGCAACCGAAGAGACAGACCACAAACAAATATATAAGTAAGTACAGCAGGGCTTCCCCGGTGGTGCTAGTGGTAAAGAATCTGCCTGCCAATGCAGGAAACATGGGTTCAATCGCTGAGTAGGGAAAATCCCCTAGAACAGGCAATGGTAACCCACTCCAGTATTCTTACCTGGGGAATCTCACAGACAGAGGAGCCTGGGGGCCTATAGTCCGTGGGGTGGGAAAGAGTCAGACGTGGCTGAGCATGCACATCAAGGATAAATGCTACAAATAAACAAAGCAAGATAGGGGAGACAGTGGAAAGCTCCTATTTTGCATACAATGGTCACAGGAGTTATCTGACCTTTGAGCAAAGGAATGAGAGAAGGAGTTATTCTTGTTGATCTCTGATGAAAGAAAGGTCCTGGTAAGAGGGAGCAGGAAGTGCAGAGGCCCCTGGGGCAGGAAGGATCTGAGGATGCAGAAGAAGAGTTTATTGACTCTCAAGCTGGAGAAGCTAGAGCAAGGGTGGAAGGGCCTGGAGGGGAGGGTAGAGAAGGACCAGAGGGATCTCCTACATCAAAAGACTTTGACTAGTATGCTGAGTGAAATGGAAAATCCATGAAGATTTTTGCAAAGCAGTGGAAGGTTTTTCATCTGTTCATTTTTTGTTTTGTTTTGGCAGCACTGGGTCTTAGTTGCAGCCTGTGGGATCTAGTTCCCTGATCAGGGATTGAATCCAGGCCCCCTGCATTGGGAACACAGTCTTAACCACTGGACCACCAGCGAAGTCCCTGTTCATTTGTTTCAAAGAGACCTTTTGTTTTATTTATCTTTAAAATATTTTTTTTATTTTTGGCTGCATTGAGTCTTAGTTGGGGCATGAGTGATCTTTCATGGTGGCGAGGGCTTCTCTCTAGTTGAGGCCTGAAGGCTCAGTAGTTGCCCCACAGAATGTAGGACCTTAGTTCCCCCACTGGGGATTGAACCCATGTCCCCAGTATTGAAAGTTGGACTCTTCATAGGACCACCAGGGAAGTCCCAGCAGTGTTAGGTTTTTATTGAGGGTAGCTCAGACCGCTGCTTGGAGTGTTAGTCAAATTCTGAATATATTCTGTAGATAGAACCAGAACTACTAAGTGGAGAGTAAGAAAACGCATGGAAAATGACTTGAGGATTGGGAGCAGAGAGGAGTCTGTCTTCTGAACCTCCTCACCAACAGCAGAGCTGGTTTCTCTGGCTATGCTCCCTCTGTGGGACTCAGGAGAAGACTTCAGTCGACTGACACCCGCAAGCAGCCAGCCACAGATGGCAGGCTGCCTTGCCTTGACCTGGGGCATTAAGGAACCTTGGGTAGAGAAGGAGCCTTGGAGACCAACCAGTACAACACTCCCCAGCCCCAAGCCCTTGTCCTGGGAAGCCTCCAGGCAGTGGCCATCCACCAATGGATGTTGTTGTTGATTTGCTCAGTCTGACTCTTTTTTGACCCCAAGGACTGTAGCCCACCAGGCTCTTCTGCCCATTGGATTCTCCAGGTGAGAATCCTGGAGTGGGTTTCCATTTTCTCCCCCAGGAGATCATGCCTACCCAGGGATCAAACATGCATCTTCTGCATTGGCAGGCAGATTTTTTACCACTGAGCCACCAGGGAAGACTGCTAACAATGTTACAGGTGATTTCAAGCCACCAATGGCTTACACACTGCCTTGAAATTTTCCAAAAATTTAAAATTGGCTCTTGCAAGCTAGTGTAGGCTTGTACTAGCCCCTAGGATACCACTTCCCTCCACTGTCTTGCTGAGCATCTCCTCAGATGGAAAACCTACTGCTTTCAGCCATAATCCATCCCACGCTGGGTTAGAGTCAGAAACTTTGGAAATATTTTCCAACTGTCTGCTTGCAAATCCCACCACTGAAGTAAAAGGATCCCTGGGCCACTGGCAGGAACTGGGAGCCAGGACGCTACATGCCTGCTTCCTGATGAGGCCATAGTGCTTGTCACCTGCTGCAGACAATGCATTGATACCTGTGAATTACTAGGCACCCAGGGAACAGACCCTGGGCTTTCAATGGCATCACTGGGGGGGGGGGGGGCACAAACTGATGCCAGTGATGACATCTCCAAGCAGGGAAGAGAAGAGTCTGCAGGAGAAGGTTGGTGCCACCCTACTTGTGAAAGTTTTAGTTAATCAGTCATGTCTGACTCTTTGTGACCCCATGGACTATAGCCCATCAGGTTCCTCTGTCCATGGGGATTCTCCAGGCAAGAATGCTGGAGTGGGTTGCCATTTTCTTCTCCAGGGGATCTTCCACACCCAGGGATCAAACCTGGGTCTCCCACATTGTAGGCAGATGCTTTCCCATTTGAGCCACCAGGAGGTGATCCTACTTGTAGTCTCCCCAAAGAAGGCAGGCTTCCAAGCAAGCCGACTCTAGCACACAAAGAGCCACCAGGTGATGTCCCTGTTGTCATTCTCTTGATTACTAAAGGTAATACAAAACTGGGGCTGCAGGGAAAACACAAACTGTTAGGACTTAGATTGACAATGGTCAGTCAGCCTGACAGCAGATCCATCCTCAGGCTTTTGGAGACTATGATTACACTTCAGATTAGCAGTTCCTGAGTCAGAAAGTGAGAACCAGAGGCTACTAGAGGTCAGAATAACACCAGCACTGGAAGAGGTTGTTAGGAGGCATCACTTATCCATTGTAGAAAACACGGAACTTCAGGCAAAATTGTCAATAAAAATGACCTGTGAGAGATAAGTGCTTTGGTTTCTTACAGTATTTTTTTCTATGAATTATCTGCATAAGCATATACTGTATATTTTAATAAAACTAAAATTAAGATTGTAAGATATACAGCTTATATGCTGCATTTTTTCATTTAATATTAAACTAGAAGCATTTTTCCATATTATTCAATATTGGTTTATAATGACTAGATTATCTAGCTTGCTCTATATTCTTTTGCTTAGTAATTTTTGAAGTTTAGAATGACACACAGCTTGGTGAACCTGATTCAGCTTGATGAATTAGGTGCAAGTGAATGACGCTTAACTAATTCTGTTGATGGCGACCTCTGAGTTAAAAACTCAGCAGAAACTGGACATCCTTTTACAAGGAATGCCACTGATTTGCTCCCAGTAGACGGTGAGTAGGGGCGGTTGAGCAAATATCATTTTTGAAAGGTCAACAAGAGGACTGAGCCCATTCAGTGACACCCTGCTAAGTGGTTTGCATTTTTATAATTTATTATTTTTAATGGTATTATTATTATTATTTTAGTTTGGCCATGCCATGTGGCGTGTGGGATCTTGTTCCCCAACCAGGAATCAAACCTGTGGCTCCTGAATCATGTAGTCTTAATCACTGGACCACCAGGGAATTCTCTGTCATTTACTTTTTAACTCATTTTATGGTGTATTTTTTAACAAAGACATTTGGATTTTTAATAAATCACATCTATCAGTCTTTTATGTTTTCATGATATATTTAGAAAGAACTTCACAATCCCAGGTTTACGACAAATATTCACTTATACAGTCATCTAATTATTTTTTGGCTTCACTTTTTCACACTTAGTATTTGATGGATTTGGAATTTATTTAGGGCTAGGGAACTAGGTAGAAAATCAGCTTCCACTAATCCGATATCATTTTTGGGAAAACGTCTCTATCTAGCAACTTGAAGCGCCGCCTTTTAACACCACAGTTTCCTATGTACTAAATTTAGGCTCTTCGACTTGCTCTACTGAACAGTCATCTCTAGGGCAGTAACATGCTGTTTTAATTACCGTTGCTTTGTGATAAAGGTAGTGTAGTGTGACGGAGGCTTAAACACAGATGCATAGGTTATGGAAGCAGGGTGTCTGCCTCACATCCATAATCCCGCACTTCTAGCTGTGTGATTCTGTTTATCCTACAGAGCCTGCATTTTCTTATCTTGAAGTGGCAGCAATATTAGTAACTGCACCACAGGTATGTTGTGAGCATCAAATTGCATTAATACATGTAAAGCACTTCCTTAAGTGGTAAGGCTTCAGTCAATGCAGCATTTTATTTATTTACTTATACATTCTTTCATTTTAACATCCAACAGGCCTAGTTTCTCTTACATTCTTCCTTATGAACATTCTGTTGACTGTTCTGTCTTTACACTTCTACAGGAGACCTAGAATCATTAAGTCAAGTGAAAAAGATTCTACTTGGAATTTGATGATGACTGTATTGAATTTAAAGTAAAGAGAATTTGACAAGGTTACAATGTTTGCCTCTTTTCATCCCAGAGTAAGCACTGCTCTTAAGAGATTCCAGTCTTCTGTGGTACCCCAGTAGACAGTAGTAGTTTTTAACAAAGTAAAAGATGTGGATGTGTGTGTGTGTGTGTGTGTGTGTGTGTGTGTGTGTGCGCGCGCGCGCACGCGCAAGTACGCGCGCTCAGTTGCTCAGTTGTGTCTCTTTTCGACCCCATGCACTGTAGCCCGCCAAACTCTCTGTCCATGGGATTTTTCAGGCAAGAATATTGGAGTGAATTGCCATGTCCTCCTCGAAGGGTTCTCCTCCACCCAAGGATCTAACGCGTTTTCCCTGCATTAGCAGGCTGATTCTTTACCACTGCACCACCTGGGAAGCCCAAGCAAAAGACATTCTTGTGCATTTATTAATACGAACCAGTTAGAAATGTCAGTGGGAAAAAAATCCCATTCTTACTACTAGCAAAACCATAAAAAGTTAAGAATATAAATTTACCAAGTAGAAGATATTGCCTGTTAAATTTATACTCCTAGCTTTTGATGATTTTGTTAGTAGTAAAAATGGGATTTCCCGCCCCCCCCCCCCCCAACTGGCATTTCTAACTGGTTAGTAAATCCAGGAGAAGACTTAATTTGGTATCTTTACTTTGTAATCGGCCAGTTCCTTGGAAAAGGCTTCTATTTCATTCAATCTTCAGATTTTTCAGTTAGACAATCACTTCTGCTGCATATAGTCACTGTTTTTCTCTTACCTCCCAATATTTGAAAAGCTCCCCCTCCCATTTCTGGCTTCTTTACAAATGCACAACTTCAGTGTTTTAACCCCCATTTCCTTTTCTTGTCTAATTGCATTCACCAGACTTTCCAGCTGGCCTCCTGGTCTTGCTCCTAACTTTGATGCAAACGTTGGTCTCACTAAAAAGCATAATGCAGGAAGGAGGATGCCCTGAGAGAGGTGTTCGCTTTCCCATAAAGGAAAAATCTGAAGGGAGAGCTTGGGAAGAGCGTATCAGACAAGCCCAGGCTGGTGTGTGCGCCGGCCAGGGGCTCCCGGGCCCCCTCCGCGCGGCCCACGCTCTGCTCTGCCCCGGGGGCTGAAGTTTCTCCCTGCGTTTCCGCTTGAACAGCATCCAGCTGCCTCGCCTTTAAAATGCCAGGACGGCTGCCGCTCCGCTCAGAGCCCCTTCTCGGCTGCTGGCCGGGGCTCGCCCGCGCCGCCGGGGCGCTGACTCAGCCGCAGCCCGCCCAGCCCGGCCTGGGCAGCGCCCCCCGCGCCCCGTGCCCCGCGCCCCGCGGCACCGGCCAGCACGCGCCGCAGCGAGCGCACTGGACTGCCTCGCCAGGTAAGCACTGCGGGCGCACCCCGGGTCCCTGCGGGGCCCGGGCGCAGCGCGGTCGGGGGACCGGGGCGTCGCGCGGGGCGCTGGGGGAAGAGGGGTGGTCTCTGGCCGCGGAGCCAGTCGGCCGGCCGCGCGCGGAGGATCTGCTGGAGGAGATCCGCCGCCTCGAGGAGACCCGCACGGCCACTCGGGGCCGGGACCCCCCCCCCCTCGCCCCCCACCGGTGGCACGGCGCCCTGGGTGCGCCTGGATGGACAGGGGAGGCCGGCCCGGCGCCGGCAGGTAGCAGCAGCTTGGGGCGGCCGGGGTGGGAGCCGCGCCGGCTCTGCGTTGCAGCAGTCCGTGTTCGGCTGCGGGGCTCGGGTCTCTAAAGCCTGGAAGAGCGCTGGGCTGTGTTCCAAGCACCGTCACTCCCTCGAGCTGTACCGTCTCCCTTTGGGGTCCTCGGCGCCTCTCCAGGGAGGGGTTTATAGGGAGTCTGAGTTGAAACTGAATCAAAGTTGGAAATTTGTTCTCCTCAAGTTCATTGCCTAAAACTCAGTCCCTTCTTGTGGCTGACAGTAACCTGGAACAGATCCTTCTCAGTGTAGCTGATGAAGGTCACATTTGATGTAACTTTCTGGGGAAAGTTCTGTTGGCGGCAGCCTGTCTAAAATGCCAAGGCTCCCTCTGATTTTGTCCTCATCTACAGCCTCATACAGCGTTTCAGGTATTTTTTTCCCCACATCAGTGTAGAAGTGGAGAATGTGTCTGGGTGATTTGAGGGGGTGGGGGCAGAACGCATTAGGGAGCTGAATTTTATAATCGTCTCTTGGCCCATAAGGAAAGTTCTGGAAAGGAAAACCTGTCAGGGAAGACCAAGGTGATCCACCTTCTCACTAGATGCTCAATAAGGTCACCGTGTGGCTTTGGATCCAGAAATGAAGTCCCACGCAGGGTCTCTGGTCTGTTTTCATGTTAGTCCACTTCTGCATCAACTTGCAGCTCTTCTTAATCACCATGGGGGTTTACCTGAGCTTCACCAGATTCCAGTCAGAAAATCAATGTCTAGGATGCAATCTTACTCCTTTGCATAAAGCATGGATTCAGGCAATTAGGGGTTTGATGCCTTGAGTCTCCTGTCCTTTCCCTCCGTCTCCTTAGTCCACCACTTGAGATGGATTGTAATGTAATGTAATGTAACTGTAATGACCTGATCTGTGGTCTCTGCAAACCTGCACAGTGGATTTAGGACATCAGAAAGTCCAACATCCAAGGCCTTTGATGTGATTTACAAACTGGATTTGGATTACAGCTACATTTTCAGGGATGGGTCAACCTAAGACATGTAGCAGCTTTGAGGACACACGAGAAGGAAAATTGTCAAGTGCAAACTTACCCTGGAAATCTATTCTGGAAGCTATGACTTCACATTTGTCCAAAAGAGATATTGTGAGTAAGCTGTCAGTTGATGCTGCATAATCTTTAATATATTCTTATTCCAAGTGATTAATTTCCCAGTCACTTTTTTTTCAGTTGTGTTTAATATTTCTGAACGCCATTCAAGTAACGAATGCCTGAAGTATAATGTATCTCTGCACCCAAATATGTTTGGAAATTTACTGCAAATTTCCAGCCATTAGATCGTTAAGATGTACATTTTAGATAGACAAGGTTATGGTAAAATAAAGGGTTTTAAAAGCAATACGAACCTGAATTAGCCTGAAAAGAAATGTTCTATTAACTGCTTGAAAGTTGTGATTTAGAGGACTAGCTATCACTCCGGTGTATTTCCTTACAGGGTTAATGAAAAAGGCAGCCATTCCGAATATAATGCCCTGCTAGTTAATCTTTCTTCAACAAATATTTACACTACCAGTCCACACCATCACAGCCCAGACTCAAAAGCTGCAGTCCAAGGTGGTTTGTGTAGTGTCATTTAGATTCGACAGTATTTCTACGATGTAAGTGGAAAATGAAATGGTATCAAGGAAAATGTCCCTAAATTATCCTGTCCAGCCACAATAGAAAGAACAGTGTTTATAAAATTGGCAAGATTCCAAGACTCTGAGGCTAATGCTATAATAACTCCTGATGTGGAGAAAGACCAGAAAGGTTCTGAATTTTGGCATCAGAGGCTCTGGAATTGGTCCATGTCAGTGAATTTTTTAGATAACTGAAGTTTACATTAAAACATCAAATGTGGCAACATTTTCAACTATTTCACTTGTTTGGGAAGGAAATATTCTTCAAGTGCATTCTGTGCTTCTTACGATCAGAAAGCTTGATTGTTCTTGATGACTGGGGAGCAGTTCTGTGAAAATCAATTATCTTGTGTCCACACAGGAGAAGGAGCCCGGAGGCCTGCATCTGATAAATCAGCATTTAGTCCCTGCTCTGCCTCTGGTCAGATGACCTTAATTTCATCGAGATGCCTTTTTGAGCTTCCGTTCTCACATTCCTAAAACCCCAGGAGAAGCCATACCTGAAAGTCAGTTCCATTTATTGGGCACTTACTGTATGCTAAGCATTTTCTATGTGCTGGTCATTTAATTCCCAGGGTGACAATTATCATCCCCATTATCCTGATGAGGAAACTTACAGTCAGAGAAGCAACTTGAATTACTCAAGGTTAATTCAGGGTAGGAGAGCTGGTCTTCCAAACCGAGATCATTTGATTTTGAAACCTATGTTCTTCTCACCTATCATATGAAGTTGCCAAAAGGAAATCACTCCTGATGTAGAGTCAGCACTCAAAAAAAAAAAAAAAAAAAAAAAATATATATATATATATATATATATATAGCTGCACTTAACTCTGATCTCTGATGACCAGTTCCACATTGTGAGGATGCGGTTAAATGAGGTCATTCACATTTGAGCCTGGGAAGTGGTCCCTCTGTAACCAGTCTCTGCTACAGTCAATTATTACTCCAGGGAATCATCTAACTCCTTCAGAGACTCTTTCCCTGTTTCAAACTTAGGAAGCTATCGCCTTCTTTGCTGGGTTGTTGTGGAAATCATATTTGGTGATATATCTGAAAGAGCCTAATACATGGTGCATGCTCAGTCACTCATTCGTGTCCAACTCTTGGCCCTTGGTGAGCCCATGGACTGCAACCCACCAGGCTCCTCTGTCCGTGGGATTTCCCAGGCAAGAATACTGGAGTGGGTTGCCATTTTCTCCTCCAGGGGATCTTCTCAACCCAGGGATCAAACCTGTGTCTCTGACATCTCCTGCATTGGCAGGCAGATTCTTTACTACTGCACCAGCTGGGAAGCTATGCATCTGCTGCATTGCAGGTGGCTTCTTTTACCACTGAGCCATCAGGGAAGCTTCTCTAACACACAGTAGGTGTTTACAAACGAAGTTACAAAGGAGGTCCTTGTGGACCTCCCCTTCCAGAGTCTGCTTCTAGGTTCACCATGGACTTCAGTGCTCCGTGGATTGCCTCTGTGTGTTCTCTTTTAAAAGTTTTTTTTTTTTCCCTTATTTTTTGGCCTCAGTGTACTGCATGTAGGATCTAAGTTCCCCAACCAGGAATGGAACCCACACCCCCTTCAGTGGAAGCACAGAGTCCTAATCACTCGACCACCAGGGAAGTCTCTCCTATGTGTGTTCTTGAACACATGCCCCTGTGCTGGCCATTCCTGAAGGTGGTCCCTGCAGGGACAATGATGCTTCAAGCCCTCCAGATGGAGCCCCCTTGGAAAACTTATTTCAAGGGGAACATAGAGGGACAGCATCCTAGCTGGGAAGAGGTTAGAGTGGGATCCCTGATCCCAGCATCCCCAGCCTGCCCCAGCCATCTAAGAGGCCCCTCCTGTAGCACTGAAGGGGCACCCAGCCAAACAAGCATCCTTCGCTGTACCTGCCGCCTGCCCTCTTTAGTCATGTCCTGCCTGCCTGCTGGCCCAGTGACAGAAGAGGGAATGTGCCCCTAAGTCTCAGTAAACAACTGGGCTCAAGGCACACATTTCATGTTCAGTATGTATTCTTCCCTGGGACATCCCTTGGACAGAGGAACCTGGTGGGCTACAGTCCCTGGGGTTGCAAAGAGACAGACACGACTGAGCAACTAAACCACTGCCACCATGTAGTTTATACTCCGTTCTGGGAATTTTTAAATATTTTAAAATTCTTTTGATTTTTTTTATGCCTAAAGTATTTTTATTAAAGCTTTCTTTAAAATATTGATTTATTTTTGGGTGTGTCAGGTCTTAGTCGGCTCAGTAGTGTGGGCTTCTCTAGTTGTTGCAGGCTTCACTGGCCCCCTGGCATGTGAGATCCTGGTTCCCTGACCAGGGATTGAACCCACGTCCCCTACATTGAAAGGTGGAGTCATAACCACTGGACCACCAACGAAGTACCTAGTTTAAAGTGTTTTTCAGTATTTTATCCTACTTATGTTACCACTCTGGGAAGAGGTGACCTTCTGTTCTGGGCCACACTCTTGCACCCTCTGTGGTGTGCCTGCCCCAGGGAGGGAAGCCAGTCTCCGGAAGGGTTTGGACCCTTCCTCTAAAAAATCTAACTCCTAATGCCTCGGCTTATAGAACCCCACAGACTCCAAAATGGCATTTCGTTCTCCGCCTTGGGACAGCGTGACACAAAGAAACCCTGAGGTTCCCCTGCAGACTGAGCAAGATCCAAGAAGCAGTCACTCCTGCAGTCCATGTCCATGGCAGACACGGGAGTTGAAATATGATGCTGTTTCCATGAACATGAATGTGGACATGAATTTTCATGCTCAGGTGCACATAACAGGTTGGCCAGAGGTGACATCTATTTGTCATCTAATGTTTGGCATTGACAGCCAACAGGTGTCCTGGAAGTGCATGGTCTTCATCATCACAGCCAGCTCTCTTTGGCTACACTGACTTCTCCATGACTCAGGTTGAGCTCCTTATGTTCTAGAAGCTGCAGATAGATTGGACACGTCTGTCATGCCTCCTCTGCTTGCCCGGAGCAGACATTGCTGATCAATCATGACATCCTTTCCCACGCAGCCAGAATGAGGCCTCAGAATCTTCAACGACTGCCTGGAGTTGGCTCATAAAATGGTATTGCACTGGGCACTGTAGACAGGTAAAAGACCCTGAGGAGTTTTAAGACACAGCAGTAAGATGACAGGGCTTCCCAGGTGGCGCAGTGGTAAAGAATCTGCCTGCCAGTGCAGGAGATGAAAGAGACACAGGGTTCGATCACTGGGTCGGAAAGATCCCCTGGAGGAGGGATGGCTACCCAGTCCAGTATTCTTGCCTGGAGAATCCTGTGAACAGAGGAGCCAGTGGGCTACAGTCCATAGGGTCTCGAGAGTCGGATGTGACTGAGCACACATACACGAAATAAGATGACAGCCCCCTCACCGTTCCTTAGGCCCCTCCTATAAGCCCTGGGGACAGTGACAAAAACCTATCCCTTCACAGCTCAACATGTCCCCAGACTTGCTAAGATGGAAGTGCCAGCTCTAGGTGGTAACCTATCAATCCTACCGATGCAGTGTTGCCTGTGTGCCTTGGGGAGGTCACCTGTGCCCACCTTGGGCTGCCTGCATTGAATCAGTTGTTTCTTGTGCAACCAGGACATCTGTGTTAATTTCCTAGTGTGTCATGATAAAGTACCACAGGTTGGGGGTGGGGCTTAAATAACAAGAACTTATTTTTTCTCAAGGCTGGACGTGAGAAGTCTGGGATCCAGGTGTCAGCAGGGCTGGTTTCTTCTGAGGCTTCTCTCCTTTGTTTGAAGACAGCTGCCTTCTCCCTGGGTCTTCATTTCATCTTCCCTCTGCGTCTGTGTCCTAATCTCCTCTTTTAATAAGGACCCTTTGTGTGTGTGTGTGTGCACGCGCGCGATTAGTCGTGTCTGACTCTTTGCAGCCCCATAGACTATAGACCGCCAGGCGCCTCTCTCCATGGGATTTCCCAGGCAAGAATACTGGAGTGGGTTGCCATTTCCCACTCCAAGGGATCTTCCTGACTCAGGGATCAAACCCTCGTCTCCTACACTGAGGCAGATTCTTAAGCACTGAGCCACCTGGGAAGCCCTGTAAAGACGCCAGTCATATTGAATTAGGGTCCACCCATATGGCTTCCTTTTACCTTTGTTACCTCTTGAAAGGCCCACATCTCCAAATACAGTCGCATTCTGAAATCTTGGGAGTTAAGGTCTTGAACCTATGAATTGAGGGGAACAGGGGACACAGTTAAGTTCATAACAACATCTGAGAGAATGATGTTTGAACTTGGCCCGTTGGAGAGGGTGTGGTCCAGGCTGGCACAGCAGTGAGGCCCATACAGAGGAACAGCCTCTGTACCAAGCCCCAAGAGGGCATGGGTGGACCTGAATCCAGACCTCTGTCAATACAACAGTTGCTCAGCTTCCAAGACAGCCCTCCTGGGAATTCCCTGGTGAGCCAGTGGTTAAGAATCCACACTTCATCTATGGTGAAACAGATCACCAGCCCAGGTGGGATGCATGAGACAAGTGCTCGGGCCTGGTGCACTGGGAAGACCCAGAGGAATCGGGTGGAGAGGCAGGTGGGAGAGGGGATTGGGATGGGGAATACATGTAACTCTATGGCTGATTCATATCAATGTATGACAAAACCCACTGAAATGTTGTGAAGTAATTAGCCTCCAACTAATGAAAAAAAAAAGAATCCACACTTCCAGTGCAGGGGGTATGGGTTTGATCCCTGGTTGGGGAATTAAGATCCTGCATGCCTCACAGAATGGCCAAAAAAATAAAAATATTCTTTCCAAGATGGCCCTTCTGTTGGGAATAGTCTGCTCCTCGTATTGTTTTTAAAGATAGCTCTGATATTTTTTTTTTAAGATTTATTTATTTTTGGCTGTTCTGGGTCTTTATTGCTACACGGGGGCTTTCTCCAGTTGCAGAGAGTGGGGGTTACTCTTCGTTGCAGTGTGCAGGCTTTTTATTGCAATGGCTTCTCTGGTTGTGGAGCACAGGCTCTAGGCAGGCGGGCTTAGTTGCTCTAAGGCTGTGGGATCTGCCTGGACCAGGAATTGAACGTGTGTCTCCTGCATTGGGAGGCTGGTTCTTAACCACTTGACCACAAGGGAAGCCCTCCCCTCTCTCATTAACTGATGCTCAGGAGGGATGCTCCTGTTCAGTGGCCCAGTGGACTGGCCAAATAGACATTCTGGACTCAACTCCCTGGAGGAGACCTGGACTCCATCGGTGTCAGCCACAAGGCAGAATTGTTTGCTGAAGATCAAAGCATGTGTCTCCCGTCCCTGGGCCCCAGTTAAAATGTTAAAATATCCATCTCAGTGTCTATAAAAGAATGGAGAAATGTGGGCACCTTTAGCAAGCCCAGCTTCGAAAATCCTGCCTCTCCCCGGTGGCCACATCTCCAAGCGATCAAGGACATTATCATTAATCAATCTACATGCTCAGTGGATTCTGATTCTTCTAAAACCTGTCTTCTTATTCAGCAATTTCTCTGATTTCTGAGAATGCTCCTTAGAAAGTGCTGTGGGTTGCCATTTCCTCCTCCAGGGGAACGTCCAGACCCAGATTTCGAACCCGTGTCCCTGTGACTCCTTCGCTGCAGGCAGATTTTTTACCACCTGAGCCATGATTTAAACCATGGACCCCGCCAAGCCCCAGCTCATTCTGTCTGGACAGAAGCACAAACGTCCTCTCTCTCCTTCTAGACCCAGAGAGACACATTCACTCCCACAATGGACATCACTCAAGGCATCTTATAATTTCCTGCTTTCCACTAAAGTCATGACACAGCCGGTTGTCAGCACTGCCTGTATACAAAGCTTTGCTGTCCAGGCTGACATGGCCTCAGTCTCCTCTATCCCAGCCCTGGAAAAATCACAAAAGGACAAACAGTGGAGGCCGTGGCTGAAAAAAAAAGCCCGTGCTTTTAGGTCTTAGATGACTGTGTCTTTGACCCTTACTTCTTTATCACCAAGGTCCTATTTCAATCTATTGCTCCCATATCAATCTATGTGTGTGTGCATGCACACTCAGTCATGTCTGACTTTTTGCAACCCCATGGACTGTAGCCCACCAGGCTCCTCTGTCCATTGGGATTCTCCAGGCAAGAATACTAGAGTGGGTTGCCATGCTCTCCTCCAGGGGTTCCTCCCTACCCAAGGGTTGAACCTGCGTCTCTTGTGTCTCCTGCACTGACAGGTGGGTTCTTTACCACTAGCGCCACCTGGGAAGCCCTCATGATCCTTATGTTTCCTGAAATAGAGATCCCTTAAGATCCTGCATGTCCTCCTGGGAGAGGAAGGTCTGGCTATATGCCCCACCTCTTACCTGGGGAGCAGACAGCTACAAGCCCAACCTCTCGTAGTCAACCATCTTTTTGTCAGGCCCCTCCCTGTGGTTCAGTTTATTGGGATTAAAAAGAGGAGGTACTTTCCTGGTGGGTCAGTGGTTGGGACTGCATGCTTCCATTGCAGGGGGCTGCAGATTCGGGCTTCTCTGGTGGCTCAGTTGGTGAAGAATCCACCTGTAATGCAGGAGACCTGAGTTCGATCCCTGGGTTGGGAAGATCCCCTGGAGTAGAAAATAGGAACCCATTCAGTATTCTTGCCTGGAGAATCCCCATGTACAGAGGAACCTGGCGGGTTATAGTCCTTGGGGTCACAAAGAGTTGGACATGACTGAGAGACTTAGCGCAGCAGGTTCAATCCCTGGTCAGGGAACTCAGATTCCACATGCTGAGTGGCCAAAAAATATAAATAATATAAGAATAATTAAATATTTTTTAAAGAAATACTTAAAAAAAGAATAATAAAAGGATGGCTGTGGGGTCTATTGATTTTGACACATTATTCACCAGTGCGTCTCCCACCGTCCTGAGCTTGGGTCTTTTCACATAAATTCTCATGCCTCATCTGTTCACTTGACTCTGGCTTGCTGGTCTCAGAGAAGAGAAGGCATTAGTAGGGTATGAGAAGATTGCTTTGTGTTCTGCAGAGAACAAGCCATTTTAAAGGACTCTAAACAGAGAAAGGTAATTAATAATTAATGGTCTGGACTGATCTTCTCATTTCCCACACCCTTGATGACTGGGATGTGAAATTCAGCCAGGTGCTGAGTGGCAGTCCCTGCAAGGATGTGGGGACCAAGAAGGTGGACAGTGTGTGGCAATGTGCTCCCTCAAAGCCGGGCTGCTCCCGCTACCCAGATGGTCCGGAGTATCAGACTCCTCCAGCACCTGTGGCTCTCCACAGGGAGGGAGCTGATAACTCACGCTTGTGCAAAGATGCTCTCCTATGTTCCTGCTCTGTGTAAGCCGGCAGCTCTGAAAGAGGGGGGTCACCCACCCCATTCTTGTGAGGAAGCACGGAGACCCACCCAGGCCTCCTCACTGGTCACTAGTCGGCAGAGCCCAGTTTGAGACAACCACATCTACATCCCATCTCATCTCATGGGCTCCCAGTTGGGAGGCATTCTTTACCCCAGGGGTGCAGGAGAGAGATGCTTTTGCATCTGGAATTTTGCAGGAAAGGAAGGAAAACAAGTAATGACACTAAAGAGTCTAGATTCTCTTTTTTATTAATTTTTAAAATGTATTTATTTGGCTGCACTGGGTCTTAGCTGCAGCATGAGGGATCTTTGATCTTTGTTGTGGCATGCAGGATCTTTCTGTTGTTGTTGTTGCAGCACCTGGGATCTAGTTCCCTGACTAGGAATCGAACCTGGGTCCCCTGCATTAGGAGTGCAAAGTCTTAGCCACTGGACCACCAGGGAAGTACTGAGTCTAGATTCTCTTAAGATGTCACTGCCTGCCTGGCCCTAGAGAATATCCCTGGCCTCTTGTCCAAAGTATTTACTGCAGCTCTTGGGCACTGACCTGTGAAGACTTTGCCATTGCAGGGTCCCACCCAGCCCACTCCTCTTCACTCACCCATCCAATGGCCACCCATGCCATCTCTTCTAGGGCTTCAGAGACATGGCCCAGAGAACAAGCCAAGGTGACAGTGAACCAAGGGAATTCCGTGGGTGGTAAAGGTAAAGTGTCTGCTACCCATCGGGTTGCTGGGACAAATATCAACAGCCTCAGATATGCAGATGATACCATTTTAATGGCAGAAAGCGAAGAGGAACTAAAGAGCCTCTTGATGAGGGTGAATGAGGAGAGTGAAAAAGCCAGCTTAAAGCTCAGATCGAATTCTCATCCGATCCCATCACTTCATTGAAAATAGAAGGGGAAAAGGTGGAAGCAGTGACATATTTTTCTCTTCTTAGGCTCTAAAATCATTGTGAATGGTGACTGTAGCCATGAAATTAGATTTCTTCTTGGTAGGAAAGCTATGACAAACCTAGACAGCGTATTAAAAAGCAAAGACATCACTTTGCTGACAAAGGTCCGTATAACCAAGAATATGGTCTTTCCAGTAGTCATGTACGTGTGAGAGCTGGACCTTAAAGAAGGCTGAGCGTCGAAGAATTGATATTTTTGAACTGTGGTACAGGAGAAGCCTCTTGAGAGTCCCTTGGACAGCAAAGAGATCAAATCAGTCAATCCTAAAGGAAATCATCCTTAAATATTCATTGGAAGGACTGATGCTGAAGCTGAAGGGCCAATACTTTAGCCACCTTATGTGAACAACTGACTCATTGGAAAAGACACTGATGCTAGGAAAGACTGTAGGCAAAAGGAAAAGTGGGCAACAGAGGATAGGATGGTTGGATGGCATCACCAATTCAATGCACATGAACTTGGGCAAATTCTGGGACATGATGAGGGACAGGGAACCCTGGTGTGCTACAGGTCATGGGGTCACAAAGAGTCAGACATGACTTGGCAATTGAACAAAACCCACTGGATGGCTACTGCCACATATGTAAATTCTCCAGCGTATGTTGGAGAGATCTAACTTTGCATTTACCAAGCTGGGAGCACTTACTGCAGCCCTTGATAACCAGGCCACACAGGAGACCCTGGAGCCTCCTGAAGCCAGGCCTTGCTGACTATGCTGACCCACACCTGTCCAGGGAAATGGGCAAGTGAACTTTACACAGCCTCCTTCTGGAGTGAAGAGGAGGTGGCTGAAAGGAACTGGAGGATTGGTGGATGGAAGCTGCAGCTCATGTGGTCACAAATGAAATCTTTGCCAAGCCTAAGTCTCTTGACTTCACTGTGTAGCAAAGATTACATGTTCTGCAGGCTTGTGGACACAGTGGGGGAAGGACAGGGTGGGATGTATGGAGAGAGTAGCATGGAAACATGTGTATTACCACATGTAAAATAGATAGCCAGTGGGCATTTGCTATATGAGGGACACAGGGAGCTTAACCTGGTGCTCTGTGATGACCTAGAGGGTTGGGATGGGGTCGGATGGGATTGGGGGTGGGAGGGAGGTTCAAGAGGAAGGGGACATGTGTATACTATGGCTGATCCATGTTGATGTATGGCAGAAGCCAACACAATATTGTAAAGCAATTAAAAATAAATGTTTAAAAAAGTCTGTACGTTCTAACTCACAGTCTGCTTCTTTAAGCAACACGTGCCCCTCAAGAGCAAAATCAAATACCTCCAGAGGTTTGGCAGGAGATGTGATGACTGACGGAGGCTGGGTCCAAGATGATAGGTAGTGGTGAGGACTGTGGGAAAATGAGACTCAGGAACAGTCTGAAGGAGACACTGATGGGGGACTTCCCTGGTGGTCCAGTGGTTAGAATCTTCCTTGCAATACAGGGGACGTGGGTTCAATCCCTGATCACAGAACTAAGATCCCTTATTCCACGGAGCAACTAAGCATGAGCATGGCAACAACCGAGCCTGTGAGGAAAGATCTCGCATGACACAGTCAAGATTCCGCGTGCCACAATTAAGACTCAAGGCAGCCAAATAAATAAATATATTTTTTAAAAAGGTGGGGGACACTGGCAACTTAGTTCTGACTACACGTTTGCAAGTTAAGAATCTACCTGCCAGTGCAGGAGCCTCAGGAGACCTGGGTTGGATCCCTGAGTCGAGAAGATCCCTTGAAGGCAGGCATGGCTACCCACTCCAGTATTCTTGCCTGGAGAATCCCCACGGACAGCGGAGTGTGGTGGGCTATAGTCCATGGGGTTGCAAAGAGTCAGACTCGACTGAACAGCTGAGCATGCATGCACACATTGCAAGGCAGAAATATAGGCTCAGGGCAGCAGATCTGACAATCTTCCAAAAACAGAGATTCTAGATCTTATGTAAAATCTCCCAGTGGCCAATTCTTTAAAACGAAAGTAAACTCATAGCCACGCTGCAGCCCGAGCATAGCATCCGTGTGTGCTGTCTCCTGCATTGGCAGGCGGATTCTTTATCAATGAGTCACTTGGGAAGTCCTTGAATGTAACGTGTTTTTGCCCAAGTCTACCAGAGGATGCTATTGTGACCTTGGACGTAGACACTATCTGGCACTGTCTCATGAAATGGAATATGAGGCCTGATTTAGAAAACAGACCATTCAGAGCTGTTCTGGAGAGGAGCAGCCAGACGGACCATAGCTTGGCAGCCCTACGCTGCCCCAGGGTATCGGCCCTGAGACCTTCTATTATTGACAGATTCTTGCATAGGCTCACAGGAGCCCCTGGTGGCCCAAGGGAGCCTCTGCAGTTTCAAACTTGCCACCAAATCCCTGAAAACACCCATGCCTACTCGCTCAGTTGTGTCTGATTCTTTGCGACCCCAAGGACTGTAGCCTGCCAGGCTCTTCTGTCCATGGGATTTCTCAGGCAGGAATACTGGAGTTGCCATGCCCTCCTCCAGGGGATCTACCCTACACAGGGATCGAACCTGCATCTCCTGGGTTGGCAGACGGATTCTTTACTGTCTGAACCACCAGGGAAGCCCCCTGAAAACACGGTGAAGCTCCTTTCAGGACCCATCCATCTCTCCTGCCTCTCAACAGAGCCAGTCACTTGGAGTGACCGTGATGCAGTCATAATGCAGCCCCTGTCTCTCTTCAGGGTGTCCCCAAGTCTTCTCAACCTATGTCACACGTCATAGGTTCACAGAGGGATCTGCTTGGATTGGAGGCTTCTCTGAGCCTCGCTTTCCCCTTCTGTAAAACAGGCATACTAGCTGAATATGTTTATATGTGTATAAAGTAGACTAGAAGAATATTCAGCAAAATGAGGGAAGTTGTTACTTCTGAGGGTTGAGATTATTAATTTTTCTATAGTGTTCAAATTTTCTACAACCATAGAAGTTATTAGAAAAGCATGTAGTGGGTATTTTTCTATGCCATGTACATATTTCAATAGCATAATGTAAAATTGCTATAAAATATCTTGCTGTATGGTTTTTACCCTAATTTTTTTTTTTTACCCTAATTTTTAAAGTGCATTTTCCTACTGTGGGCACTGGGCTTATGTCTAGCTTTGTTTTGTAAGCACTGCTACAATAAACTTCTGAAAGAAGTGAGAGTATAAGTTGCTCAGTCGTGTCCAACTCTTTGCAACCCCATGGATTATGCAGTCCGTGGAATTCTCCAGGCCAGAATACTGGAGTGGGTAGCCTTTCCCTTCTCCAGGGAATCTTCCCAACCCAGGGATTGAACCCAGGTCTCCCACATTGCAGGCAGATTCTTTACCAGCTGAGCCATTCATATTAGTTCATCATCATAATATTTAATTATTATTAAATAATAATCCCCTGGAAAAGGTAAAGACTACCCACTCCAGTATTCTGGCCTGGAGAATTCCATGGGCTGTATAGTCCATGGGGTCACAAAGAGTCGGACATGACTGAGTGACTTTCACTTTACTGTCTTATAGGGCTTCCCAGGTGGCGCTAGTGGTAAAGAACATACCTGCCAATGCAGGAGACATAAGAGACTCGGTTCCGATCTCTGGGTCAGGAAGACTCCCCGGAGAAAGAAATGGCAACACACTCCAGTATTCTTGCCTGGAAAATTCCATAGACAGAGGAGCCTGATGGGCTACAGTCCATAAGATCGCAAAGAGTCAGACTGTCTTATAGGTGAATTTCTTATAAGTCACTAAAGGTAATAACAGAGTTGTAGTTTATATATGTTCATACCTGTGTGATACCCAAGGAACCAGTTTCTTTATTTCTAAAGCAGAGGTACCATGATTCTCCCTCACTTCCAAGACCTCGACCAGGGAACAGTGCATGAGCACTAAGTCTTTCTGACACAGCAGCTGGTACTGGCCGAATTCCAGCACTTTCCCCCTTAGGGCTGGTCTTCCAGGGGCCTGTTAGGAGGCAACCCAAAAGGAGCAGAAAGCCAGGTTTCTCTTGCGGACTTGCCTACATCCCAGGATGTCCGGTTGACTTCAGAATCACGATGCTAGCTGCTAGAAAGAAAATAACATCCGTCATTAAGGGCTCCTTGAGCGTTTACACGCTTGTTTTATTTTCCCTTAAATGTGACATTTACCACTGATTTTTATATCTTGTACAAAGTGCTGCCAATAAACAGATGTATTTTTAAAGAGCTCCCATCAGTGAATCAGTGAGACAAATTAGCTTCTAAAATCCTTCTCCCCTTAACAGATGTCTGGAAAGTCCTTAGGAAAGTCCTCAGGACTTCCAGAAGGGAGCCTTCATGGAGAGACGTCTCACTTTACCAGGTGATCAGGAACTGATTCTGCTGCAGAGAGTGTGGCGTGATGTGTTCAGAGCTTCATAGCTGCTTCACGGGTGTCAGTATTTCATGCCAGTCCAGTAAGAAATCAACAGGAGCCACATAGATGGTTTGGCCAGGCCATTTCAGGCTGGGAAAGCTCCCACACAAGACAGTGGTGTGGAGTCCACTTTGGGGAAGTAGGGTGTCCAGGCTGATCAGGGGCCACAAGACAGGAAAGCACATGGGAAGAGATGGAGAGTGGGAAATCGTGTCTGGTGCTGACCGGGCTTTGGAAACAGACTAACCAGTGTTTGCTTAAGGAAGCAGGGACTTCCTTGGTGGTCCAATGGTTAAGACTCCACCTTCCAATGCAGAGAGTGTGGGTTCAATCCCTGCTGAGGGAACTAAGGTTGCACATGGAGTAGTTCATTTCCATCACTCAGTCGTGTCCAACTCATTGTGACCCTATCCATGGACTACAGCACACCAGGCTTCCCTGTCCATCACCAGCTACAGGAGCTTGCTCAAACTCGTGTTCAGTGAGTTGGTGAGGCCATCCAACTTTCTCATCCTCTGTCGTCCCCTTCTCCTCCTGCCTTCAATCTTTCCCAGCATTAGTGTCTTTTCCAATGAGTCAGTACTTCACATCAGTTGGCCAAAGTATTGAAGTTTCAGCTTCAGCATCAGTCCTTCCAATGACTATTCAGGACTGATTTCCTTTAGGATGGACTGGTTGGATCTCCTTGCAGTCCAAGGGACTCTCAAGAGTCTTCTCCAACACCACAGTTCAAAAGCATCAATTCTTCGGTGCTCAGGGTTTTTTTTTCCTCCCAGCTTTTTTTATAGTCCAACTCTCACATCCATACATAACTACTGGAAAAACCATGCTTTGACTAGATGGATCTTTGTTGGCAAAGTAATGTCTCTGCTTTTTACTATGCTGTCTAGGTTGGTCGTAATTTTTCTTCCAAGGAGCAAGCATCTTTTAGTTTCATGGCTGCAGTCACATTCTGCAGTGATTTTGGAGCCCCAAAAAACAAAGCCAGCCACTGTTTCCATTGTTTCCCCATCTATTTGCCATGAAGTGATGGGATCAGATGCCATGATCTTAGTTTTCTGAATGTTGAGCTTTAAGCCAACTTTTTCACTCTCCTCTTTCACTTTCATCAAGAAGCTCTTTAGTTCTTCTTCACTTTCTGCCACAGGGTGGCATCTGCATATCTGGTGGTGTCATCTGCATATCTGAGGTTATTGATATTTCTCCCGGCAACCTTGATTCCAGCTTGTTCTTCATCCAACCCAGCATGTCTCATGATGTACTCTGCATATAAGTTAAATAAGCAGGGTGATGATATACAGCCTTGATGTTCTCCTTTCCTGATTTGGAACCAGTCTGTTGTTCCATGTCCAGTTCTACTGTTGCTTCTTGACCTGCATACAGGTTTCTCAGGAGGCAGATAAGGTCATCTGGTATTCCCATCTCTTTCAGAATTTTCCGCAATTTGTTGTGATCTACACAGTCAAAGGCTTTGGCATAGTCAATAAAACAGAAGTAGGTGTTTTTCTGGTATTCTCTTGCTTTTCGATGATCCAACAGATGTTGGCAGTTTGATCTCTGATTCCTCTGCCTTTTCTAAATCCAGCTTGAACATCTGGAAGTTCACGGTTCATGTACTCTTGAAGCCTGGCTTGGAGAATTTTGAGCATTACCTTACTAGCGTGTGAGATGAGTGCAATCGTATGGTAGTTTGAACATTCTTTGGGATTGCCTTTCTTTGGGATTGGAATGAAAACTGACCTTTTCGAGTCCTGTGGCCGCTGCTGAGTTTTCCAGAGTTGCTGACATTGAGTGCAGCACTTTCACAGCATCATCTTTTAGGATTTGAAATAGCTCAACTGGAATTCCATCACCTCCACTAGCTTTGTTTGTAGTGATGCTTCCTAAGGGCCACTTGACTTCTCATTCCAGGATGTCTGGCTCTAGATGAGTGAACACACCATTGTGGTTATCTGGGTCATGAAGACCTTTTTGTATAGTTCTTCTGTGTATTCTTGCCACCTCTTCTTAATATCTTCTGCTTCTGTTAGGTCCATACCATTTCTGTCCTTATTGAACCCATCTTTGCATGAAATATTGCCTTGGTATGTCTAATTTTCTTGAAGAGATCTCTAGTCTTTCCCATTCTATTGTTGTCCTCTATTTCTTTGCATTGATTGCTGAGGAAAGCTTTCTTATCTCTCCTTGCTATTCTTTGAAACTGCATTCAAATGAGTATGTCTTTCCTTTTCTCCTTTGCCTTTAGCTTCTCTTCTTTTCTCAGCTATTTGTAAGGCCTCCTCAGACAACCATTTTGCCTTTTTGTATTTCTTTTTCTGGGGAATGATCTTGATCACTGCCTCCTGTACTATGTCACAAACCTCTGTTCATAGTTCTTCAGGTTCTCTATCAGATCAGATATCAGCACATGGTGCAGGGTGTGGGCAAAAATTAAAAAAAAAAGACTCAAAAGCCTGTCATGACCACCATAAACACGTGAAAGCCAATACAGTAGAGTCTAAAGATCAAGTCAGACAAGCCGTGGTTTGAATCTTGCCACTAGCCAGGAAAACCTTGCTACGCGTGGCATCTTTATACACAAATCTTTGTGGACCATGGAAATCCACTCCAATTGAAACTGAATGCGTTTCCAACTGAACTTCTTCTTGGCCTGATCCCGCAAATGCTGCTGATTCTCAAAGGCCTTAGACTGGAAGGGACATGAGCCCAGGGGTAGGGAGTTGGAGTAGAAAGAGGCAGTGTTCTTTTTTAAAGAACAAAAAAAAAGTTCATGTATTTATCTATTTATTTATTTGGGTCTACATGTGTGTGTGCTCAGTCACTCAATCATGTTTTTTCACCCACCTAGGAAGGCCCAAAAGGGTTATGCTCCAGTGAGGCTCAAACTCACAACCTTGGCATTGCTCTGCCTGTTCTACTGTATAAGTGCCATGTGCTAACCTATTGTGCCACTGGAGCTCCTAGTTGTGGCCAGACTGGTCATGAGCATTGTGCCCTCATGAATGAAATTAGCATCCTTATCAGAGAGACCCCAGAGAGTTCCCTGGCCCCTTCCACCCTGTGAGGACGCCGTGGGAAGTCTGCAACCTGACAAAAGGCCCTTACTTGTCCTTGTGGGCACCTTGGTCTCGGTGTTCCAGCCTCCAGAAGTGTGAGAAATACATTTCTGTTGTTTACACGCCACTCAGTCTGCAGGATTTTGTCATAGCAGCCAGAACAGACTGAGGCCTCAGCAAAAGATAAGTCCATATAGACAGCTGGTTGAGGAATATTATATAGTATTTGCTATGAACCAGACATGTTTCTTTCTTTTTTAAAAATTAATTAATTAATTTTGTTGCTCCAGGTCTTGCTTGTGTCACAGGGGAAATTTAATTGTGGCATGTGGGATCTAGTTCCCACACCAGAGATTGAATCTGGGCCGCCTGCATTGGGAGCACAGAGTCTTAGCCACTGGACCAGGGACGTCCCCAGATGCTTTTCTAAGTGCTTTGTGTATATATTAATTCTTCTTAGTTACTTCTGCTGTTCCCATTTTGCAGATGAGCAAACTGGGGCTCAGAAGGGTTCAACAGCTTGCTCCAGGCCATCATCATGAGGGGACAGAGATGGGTTCAAGCCTGCGAGAAGGGAAGGTGTTGTCAGAGTGGTGCTGCGATGTCAGGGGGTTGGGGATGGGTGGAGGGCTATCTAACTACCGAACTATACCAGGGCACCTCTGTGTGGCCAGGAGCAACAAACCAGGACATCCCTGGGAGGACGTCCAACTGGCTAGATGGGCCCTCAGGACAGAGGTCGGGCTGGAACTAGAAACAGGGACTTGGTTTCCCCTGCAGCCTTCCAGAGTGACGTGATGCCACGCACCCCCGCTTCTCCCCACCAGGCAAGCTTACAACTAGGTTATGCAGATGAACATGAGTTGGAGAAAGCTCATTCTGAGATGCTGAGCTGAAGAGGTCAGTCAGGCTGGCCAGTTCCTCTCCCTGGGAAACACATGTGCACACAACATGGCCAAAAGATCGAGGGGCGGGGAGTGGCCTCTGTCCTGAATCTCTTCTCTAGCTCAGACTGAAATGCACTTCAGGTACCAGAGAGAGAGAGCCATTCTCTAGGTTTCTGCTGCTCAGGTGTCTTACCGAGTCCCTGGAGGCACTGGGGCAACCCAACAGGATACCCTAGATGGAGGAACACAGGAGCCTGTACACTGGTTCTCCTTCTGCTTGACTAGATGAAGGTTCTCCTGCCTCATCATCTCCCCGTGACTCCACAGGAAAGAACAAACAGCTGAGGGGCAGCGGGAGGGGACGGACTCTGGTTGCAGAGCACAGACAGGCCATGCAACCTGACCAAGGTCACACAGCCATCAACAGGCAGAGCCATTACTCAAACTCCACGGGGGTTACCCCTCAGCCTGCTGCTCTTTGCAGCTCACTGTCCCTGCATCACTGAAGAAGGCTACAGCCAAGCAGAAGCCTTGTGTTCAGAGCTGACCTAGGGTATCCGGAACATTGGAGTATTGGGGAGTGAACCAGTGAAACTGCAGTTGTGAAGAGAGGGGCATTAAAAAAAATTTATTTATTTATTTTTGGCTGTGCTGGGTCTTTGTTGTTGCATCAGCTTTTCTCTAGTGTTGGAGAGCCGTGGCTGTTTGCTAGTTGTGGTGCACGGGCTTCTCATCGTGATGGCTACTGTGGTTGCAGAACATGGGCTCTAGAGCGTGGGCTCAGTAGTTGTGGCACCGCGGGCTTGCTTACTCCAAGGCATGTGGGATCTTCCCGGATCAAGGATCAAACCTGAGTCCCCTGCCTGGGCAGGTGGATTCTTTACCACTGAGCCATCAGGGGAGTCCCAGAGGGACATTTTGACAGAGGCAATGTAACACACCCAAAGCATAGAGTCCCAGTTTTGACTTCTAGATGTTGTGCGTAATAACAGGCAGCCCATCTTTCTCTGTCCTTGACCCAGCTTCTGCCCAGACTCGCACCCACCCCTGATCCCCTCATTTAACACATTGCCTGTTGTTTCTTTTTTAAATATATATGTGTGTGTGTATATATATATATATTTAGTGTTTTTTTTTCCAAGTTTCGTCCAAGTGCCCCCAGTCAGAGGTTCAGCCTCCAAAAGGTCAAGTTGCCGTATTCACCACCCCACCCCACCCCACCAAGAAGTCTGCAAATGCATTGAGGGAACAAGGCTGGTGGTCCTTGGTTTCTGGCTTCCACATGGTGCCCTGCACACAAGGACGGACTCCCCCACAACAACCTGCCTGTTTTCCTGGTGAGGATGCTGGGGCTCAGTGACTTGCTCAAGGTCATTTGGACTTTCCATAGCAGTTTGCTCCCACTCTGAAGGATGCCTGCAGGGGCATCATCTGTGCTCACAAACATCTTCACATGTGCAGAGGAGTCTTGCAGCTCCGACGCACACAGCCACTGTGGCTGCCTGCCTTGAAGGGGCCGTCAGTTTCAGGGAGATTAATTACTCCCGGGGACAGCCAAGTCAGTGTCCTGCAGCGTGCCTCTGCTGGTCTGAGTCATTTTGGAGACACTGGCTTGTGCGGCTCCCCTGAACCCCTCTTATCAGCAGGTGAAGCCAGCGGAGTGCGGCCCCCAGCCCTCTGATTCCAGCCTAGGTCACTCAGTCATTGTGGGATGTCCCCTTGTCAGAGGACACCAGGTGATCTGCCGTGTGATTGTCTGTGTCCTGGGGAACCCAGCGCTGAGAGCAGGTGTGCGGGCTGAAGGATGGGATCCAGTTTACTCCTGTAGTCAGCGTGGGGCACTGACACCTGTGGAGGGTATGCGTGCTCAGTCACTTCAGTCCTGTCTGATTCTTTGTGACCCCATGGACTGTAGCCCACCAGGCTCCTCTGTCCTTGGGATTCTCCAGGTAAGAATGCCAGAGTTGATTGCCATTCCGTCCTCCAGGGCATCTTCCCGACCCAGGGACTGAACAAGTGTCTCTTTACATTTTCTGCATTCGCAGGTGGGTTCTTTACCACTAGCACCACCTGGGAAGCCCTGCGACATCTATGGAGGGAAACCATCAAAAATAAAAACAACAGCGACAGTTTTCATAATGTGTTTACTCTCTGTTGGACACTCCACTTAGCACTTTTGACATATATCCTCATTTATTCTTCTCAGAGATCCAGTGAGATTTGTCGGCTATCATTATCCCCCTTTTAAAGATAAGAAGATTGATGCTTCAAGAAGTTACATCACTTGTCCAGGGTCACCTAGCCGGTAAGCCAGGTGGCCAGAATCTGAGTCTGGACATCTTGTTCTAGGACCTGAACTTGTAACCACTTCTCTCCCCTCCTAAGAAAGGAACTTCCTACAAGTGTCTGCTGTTCTCCCATGAGAAAGGGCTTTGAGATTTTAACTATAGTGGTGAGAATTAACTGGAGAAGGCAATGGCACCCCACTCCAGTACTCTTGCCTGGAAAATCCCATGGACAGAGGAGCCTGGTAGGCTGCAGTCCATGGGGTCGCTAAGAGTCAGACACGACTGAGCGACTTCACTTTCACTTTTCACTTTCATGCATTGGAGAAGGAAATGGCAACCCACTCCAGTGTTCTTGCCTGGAGAATCCCGGGGACAAGGAAGCCTGGTGGGCTGCTGTCTATGGGGTCGCATAGAGTTGGACACGACTGAAGCGACTTAGCAGCAGCAGCAGGTGAGAATTAACAGCAGAAATGGCTCAATATGCCTGAGACAGCCTGATTATTTATGAAAAGACACCCCCTGCTGAGGTTTTGGGTGGGGGGAAGTGGGGAGGGGGAGAGGAAGACTGAGCAGAGCTGGTTGTATCACTTCCCTGCCAGGGACTCACTGCTCTGCTCATCCATGTCCTGCAACCCAATTTCATTATGAGGAGATGAGAGGCTGATTCTCTCCCTTTATTATTTTGTTTAACAGATTTATTTATATTTATTTTTGGCTGTGCTGGATCTTTATTGCTGCACAGGCTTTCTCTAGTTGTGGGGGCTACTCTCTAATTGCAATGTGAAGGCTTCTCACTGCAATCGTTTCTCTTGTTGCAGAGCACAGGCTCAGTAGTTGCAGCTTAGTTGCTCCTTGGCGTGTGGAATCTTCCCAGACCAGGGATCATATCTGTGTGTCCTGCTTTGGAGGCTGATTCTTTACCACTGAGCCACCAGGGAAGCTCCGATTCTCTTCCTTTAAAAGAAAAATCTGTTAAAGGCTCTTTGCCAGTGTTGAAAAGGTAAATAATTACATAAGGACGCAAATGAAATGGCACTCAGATTAGAAATGTAGGTGCAATTTCCTAAACATCTCTTTGGCTACTGGTCTGATATAAGACATTTAAACCGCTCCAAATGAGTGAGATTTGTAAATGAGTTCTCTGTGCTTTAGGAAAAGAAGGGAGGGACAGAAAAGCCAAGGGTTTTCCCTTTTTCACTGACCTCTTTGTCCACACTTTGCTGGTCCTCACTGCCACTGCCCTGGTTCACAACCCTCACTATCGCTCTGCTTGTTGATGGCATGTCTTTAGGTGTTCAGTGTTCCAGGCAGATCGCACCCCATTCCTCTAGCCTAGCTGTCCCCATGCCCACCTTTCAAACATAGGAAAGTAGGAACTCCTCAGAGTCACTGTGGATCCCCACTTCCAATCCCACTCTGGTCCCAGAAGCATCACACCATTTATGTGCCCAAGGCTGGGACATAATTTCATGAACCTGCTTAGCTCGGTAACCAAAGCAGTCCATTGTTATTGCTTTAACAACACCATGAATGGAAACCCTATTCCAAAATAGAAACTCTGTACAGGTATTGACCATGGCTGCTCTCAATGTGCACAGACCCTTCCCTGGTTGCAAGAAGGGAAGTATTTTTACCAAGTTAATGGGATTTTCTCTTTCACCTTCACCTGATTCATCCTGGACAACAGTCTGCTGGGGAAGAGATTAGAATGCTACCAGCGGCATGCAGAAAGGAAGGCCACACTCATATTCAGTTCCTGACACAATCAAAAATATGATTATGCAGCAGAATAATAGCCTTGCAAGCCAGGCTATTTTCCTGAGAAGAAATTTTCCAAACTCCCTTATTTTCTTCTTTATTTAGCGTCTCACAAACCAATTTAGAGGACTTGGCTCATAAATTTCTCCTGTGGTTTAGAGCCTTGTCCATATTCTTAATGAGATATTAGCTGCCTTCAAGAAGGAGAATTAGACCCAGGGGAGGTAAAACTTAAAAAAAAAGAAAAGACAAAAAAATGGCTGACAAAATGGAGAAAGAGAGATTGAAGGTGATGAGATGTGTCCCCCAACTTTTCTTCTCACTTGGACCTGGAGGGGCAAGGCGCATTAGATAAGTTGAGAGATTGCTGAGGACTGGGGGTCCCTGCCCCTTTAGGACAGTGGGATGGACACAGAGAAGTAGTGGTCAGACTTCAAAGCAGCATTAAACTCGATATCAATAACAAGAAGGCAACCAGAAAATCTCTAAACGCTTGGAAATTAAGCAACACACTTTTAAATACCTATAGGTCCAAGAAGGATTTGCAATGTAGATTTTAAAATATTTTGAGGACTTCCCTGGTAGTACAGTAAGTAGGAATCCATCTGCTAATGCAGGGGACACAGGTTTGATTCCTGGTCTAGGAACATCCCACATGTCTCAAAGCAGCTAAGCTGGTGCATCACAGCTACTGAGCTTATGCTCTGGAATCCAGGAGCTGCAACTACTGAAGTCCATGCGCCCTAGAGCCTGTGCTCCTCAACAAGAGAAGCCACCTTGGTAAGAAGTCCACACACCACAAGAAAGAGCAGCTCAGGCTGTCCACAACTCGAGAAAGCCTGTGTGTAGCAGCAAAGATCCAGCACTGCAAAAAAAATAAATTTCTAAGTAAATACAAACTTAAAAAAACATTTTGAGCTTGTGGGTTACAGCTAAAGCACTACTTATGGGAAAATGTATAGCTCTAAATGCACAGGTTAGAAAAAAAGAAAGGTCCAACATCAGTGATATATGCTTCCAAGGGAAGGAGGTGGAAAATGAATGGCAATATCAAAGGAAGGATATAGGAAAGTCAAGGTAGATCTCAATTAGATAGATAGCAAACATGCATCCAAACCATCAAACCCAAACATGCATTTTGAAGAGATTCATAGAATTGATAAAGTGGTAAAGAAACAGAAAGAAAATGCTAATTATTGATAACAGGAATGAATGTGGAATCTAGGAAAATAGTATAGATGATCTTATTTGCAAAGCAGAAATAGAGATACAGATGTTGAAAACATATGGATACTAAGGGTGGTGGGGAGTGGGTAGGATGAACTGGGAGATTGGGAGTGATATTACTGACTGATACTACTGACCCATCATATCAATGCTACTGACCCGTAGTATCAATACACACTCTGTATATAATAGATATGTATATATACACATATATACATATGTACATATATATGTATACATGTATTCCCAACCCAGGGATCAAACCCAGGTCTCCCACATTGCAAGCGGACTCTTCACCTGCTGAGCCACAAGGGAAGCCTGTATTCTTATACTCAGTGTAGAATAGATGACTAATGAGGACCTGCTGTGCAGCACAGGGCACTCGACTCAGTGCTCTGTGGTGACCTGAATGGGAAGGAGCTCCAGAAAAGAGGGAGTGTATGCATTTGTGTGATTGATTCACTCTGCTGAGTAGCAGAAACTAACACAGCATTGTAAAGCGACTATTCTCCAATCCACATAAGTTAAAAAAAAAGGGGGGGTTGGGATTAAAGGGCTGCATTACAATAGCTCCTACAGATATTACAGAATAGTAAGAGAGGGGTATAAACAATTTGTGGTCAATTTGACAATTTGGATGAAGTGGACTTGTTTAAAAACACAGCTGACCAAACTTAGTGGTCCCAGTGAGGTGGCTGTGGAGTTTGGCCTTTTCCAGCTCCTTGCTTTCTGTGTGCCCTTGGAGCCAGTGCTGAGGCTCACCACCCTCTTCCGGAGCTGCACAGATGTCAGGCGGATGGAGAAGAGAGGAGGGTTCAGAGACTCTTCAACCTGGGCGAGCTGGTGAAAAGCCATGTCAACCAAAGAACTGAAACACCAGCCTCAAGTTACCAAAGCCAACAGCTTGAACAGAGAAGAGCTGGGGGAGTAACAAAAACCAGGATGACCAGGAGACACAGAATCCACACCCTCTACCTCCCTGGAACCCAGGTACCACCTTCTGTGTGTGCTCATTAGCTCAGTCCTGTCCAACTCTTTTGCGACCCCATGGACTATAATCTGCCAGACTCCTCTGTCTGTGGGATTCTCCAGGCAAGAATACTGGAGTGGGTTACCATTTCCTCCTCCAGGGGATCTTCCTGACCCAGGGATTGAACCTGCATCTCCTATATTGGCAGGTGGATTCTTTACCACTGAGCCACCTGGGAATCCCAGTATATAAAGTGAGCAATGATTTATTCAATTCATTAATGAAGGGACTATCAGGCTGGTAAGGCTGACTCCAAGAGAATTGGAAAAAGTAAATTGTTCCAAGTCCATGAAAGCAAGACTGCTTGAATACAATTGCTGATTTACAGGCAGAATTTCTAACATGGTACAGAGCAATAAACTGTAACCTTTGGGGTGATTTTTCTTCCAGGCAAAATTCTTTGCCTTGCTACTGGGCAAGAATCATCTGCGTTGCTATCAGTTTTCCACAAGTGTCATCCACTCTGCAGATCTGTAAAATAGTCTAATCAATAAATAGTAAGGAGTGGACCCAACAGAGGCTCACTGGCTGAGGTGGTGCTCCTGGCTCCCCACTGCCTGTGCACAATGGTCAGACATCACTAAACATCCTGGGTGTCACGTGTGAGAGGGGCAAGAACCCAGGGGTGGGAGGAAGTGAGACCATGGAGGATGACCTGGAAACAGGGAAAGCCCATCGTTCCAAAGGTCCAGAAGGGACCAGGAACACTCCAGCAGTAGCCCTTCCAGGACCAGAAGCCAGCAAGGATCCAGAGGGGGATGCTCGGATCTGAAGAGCCTTCTTTTCCACCACTAGGACGTCCTAACCCCTCATACAGCCAGAATCAGCTGGAGGAAGAGGAGGGAGGAGAGAGAACTCAGAGAGCCTGCTCGTTTACATAAAGATATGGGCCATTGAGCATCACCGACTCAGTGGTAATGAATTTGAGCAAACGCCAGGAGATAGTGAAGGGCAGGAGAGCCTGGCATGCTGCAGTCCATGGGGTCGCAAAGAGTTGGACATGACTGAGCGACTGAACAACGACATCAACAACAATGGACCATTGAAGTCAGCCTCTGTGTGAAGTGGGCAGTTGAATGACAGATAAAGAATGAATAAAGGAAACTGAAAAGCTGAAGTAGAAGACTGTGATATTTACAGTGGAAGACTGTGATATTGTTGATGAGTCAGTGTCCCCGACTGCTCACCAAGGTGGGTGCCTGTGAAGGACATTCAATCTGCTGTAGGAAACACAGGGACATTTTCTTTACATGACAAGTTTACTGTGTTTGATTTGTTTTTCTTTGTAACATTAAGGAAGGAGCTGGAATTCAAGATTCGGGGGAAGCACGAAGGAGATTATGTATTTCACAGAACAGAGGTAAAATTTAAATAGAATGTGCTGTGCTCACTCAATAAAACTCAGTAAACCATGATCCCCAGAAATAAGATACGAAGACTAGACTGGTTAATAGACAAAAGAGCAAAGATATGGGTGAAAGTGAAAGTGTTAGTCACTCAGTTGTGTCTGACTCTTTGCGACCCCATGGGCTGTAGCCCGCCAGGCTGCTCTGTCCATGGAATTTTTCAGGCAAGAATACTGGAGTGGGTAGCCATTCCCTTCTCCAGGGGATCTTCCCAACCAGGAATTGAACCTGGGTCTCCCATATTGCAGGCAGATTCTTTACTACCTGAGCCATCAGGGAAGCTCTCAAAAAAGATATGGGTGGGAGGGGGACAAATCTTGCTCATTTCAAAATGAAGAATTGATTATGTTTTTCCTTCTCTTGGTTCTTTACATCCACTAAAATTACCAAAGAAATAAAATGTAGACCAAATGGGTACTTCTCTTGTAGTCCACTGGTTAAGAATCTGCCTTGCAATGCAGGGGACCTGGGTTTGATCCCTGGTCAGGGAACTAAGATCCCACATGCTGCGCTACAACTAAGACCTGATGCAACCAAATAAACAAATTAATTTTTTTTAAAAAACTGACAAAAATGTAGACATCTGTAGCAGTGCTGGAAAAGGAGTTAGTGGAGCAGAAGGGTATAAAAATTTCTGGAAGCTGTGAAGCAGACAGAATCAGGTTGACACCAATGACTGAATGCTCAGCTCTTATGTCAGGGGCTGACTCCCACAAGACAGGAGTAGGTGTGTGTCCAGCAGCAGCAGAAGGCTCAGGGCCAGAGCAGCAGGCATGAGCAGCAGGAGCGCTGGAGCACTCAGCCCCAGGGAGCAGGAGAAAACTCCAATCTGAAAAACTCCAATCTGAGAACCATGCCAGGGCCTCCTGCAGGAGAACCTTGCCATTTGCCCCCAGCACCTTGTGCATGGACTGCTTCCTAAATGAGATGGAGAATATGCTCTTGGAGACTTGCTAACCCAAGCAGGAGAGCCAGGGAGAAGAGCAGGGGGAAGGGACATTTGGCGCCCCCTACCCAGCAAATACTGAGGGGGAGGAGAACTCTTAGGAAAGACCTCACAGCAGGGACTTCCCCGGTGGTCTACTGGTTAAGACTTCACCTTCCAGTCCCCGGGTTCGGGTTCAATTCCTGCTTGGTAAACTGAGATCCCACATGCCTTGGGGCCAAAAACCAAAACATAAAACGGAAGTAATGTTGTAACAAATTTCGATAAAAACTTTAAAAATGATCCATATCAAAAAAATCTTAAGAGCAAAAAAAAAAAAAAAAAAGACCTCACTGCAGGAGTTGGAGGAGAAACCAGGTTAGGCGGATGGATGTTAGAGAAACACGGGTCTTATAAAGCTCTGCCCTCAACCCATCACAGAGGAGCCAAACCAGGAAGATGCCCTGTTCTTTCTTCTTTTTAACTTTTTATTTTACATTGGGGTCTACCCGATTAACAATGCTGTGATAGTTTCAGGCGGACAGTGAAGGGACTCAGCCATACATACACGTGTGGTTATTTGCCCTATTCTTTCTTTATTGGCTGTGATTGGGGATTTGCTTCTCAGAGTGGCTTTTGAGCTGCCCACCTTCCCCAGGGAGGCGGGAAGGATTAAACTCTTCCCTCTGTGTCTGGTCCAAATTCTCCGAAATAAAACTCGCCCACTGCTCCCCGCTTCAGTCACTGTGCCCAGGGTGGAACCCCGCAGCTCTTAGAGCAGATGCCTGGGGGTGTCAAACCCAAGTAATTGCTGAAGGAGCCACAGTGGCTTCCAATATCATTTCTATAGCTCCTTTCATAGAAGTGAGCAGACAGAAATATGAGGATATCCAACATCCCAACAAGCTGAGAACGACTTAGGATAAAGCTAGCATAACAAAATGTGGTTTCGGTAAAAAGGAAGACAACAGAACCAAGATAAAGAAGTCCAGAAATAGACGGTTCTGGTCATCTATCACTGTGTAATGAACTACCCAAATCTTGACTTAATAGTAACTGTTTAACCTAGGGGAGTGGGTGGGGGTGAGTGGGAGGGCGGCCCCAGAGGGAGGGGCTATATGTAGACGTAGAGCTGATTCACTTTGCTGTACAGCAGAAACCAGCGCTACGTTGTAAAGCAATTATCTGCCAATTAAAAATAATTTTTAAAAATAGTAATCATTTATTTTGATCACATATCTGGGAGCTGAAGTAGGCTCCACTAGGCAGTTCTGGATCCCTCAGGTCATGGCAGGCAGATGCTGGTTGGGGCTGGGGTCTCCAAGTCTCTTCACATGGCTGGCATGTGGGTTGGGAAGATGCACACAGCTGGAAAGGGAACAGCCTCGGCCACGGGCGGTCTCAGGCAGTCTCTCCAGGTGGCAGCCCCAGGCAGCTCCTGGCATGATGGCAAAAGGCTCCTAGAGCCACTGTCCAAGAGAGACCACAAAGGTTATATGACCCTTTCTAACTCAGCCCTGCAAGTGATACGACATCACTTCCACCTCATTTTATTCCTTGAGGCAGCCACAGAGGCCCATCCACATTCAGGGGGCGGGACCATGGACTGCCCCTTTTGGAAGGATTTGGGGACATATTTTTAAATCATTACATCAACCCACTTATATGGATCACTTGACCTGTAATACAGTAAGAGAAAACATGGTGTTATCAGTAAATGGTGCCAGAGAGATCGATGTCTGGGGAAAAAATGTGAACCTTACTTAACACCAAACATGGACATTCATTTGCTCCTAGAAATTATATATTTTATAATTCTGTGATATAATATATAATTTTAGGGAGCAAACATAGGAGATCTTCATGATTTGGGGGTAGGAAAAAAATTCTTACATAGGATGTGGAAAGCACTAACCATAAAAGGAAAGATTAATGATCTGTATTTTATTAAAATGTAGATCTTCTGTTCACTAAAGACATCAGTAAGGGAAGGGAAAGGAAACACAAAGGCTGAGAGAAGATATTTGCAATACATGGATCTGACAAAAGATTCTTATCTAGAATATATGTCATGCCTACAAATCAAAAAGAAAAAGACACATAGCCCAATAAGTAAATGCTCAGAAGACATGAATAGGCATTTCATAGAGGAGGCTAGACAAATAGCTAAAAAACACAAAACCCTTCTCATTTCACATTAAGGAAATGACCCACAATATACCCATCCGAAAGGCTGAAATGTAAAAGTCTAAAAATACCAGATGCTGATGAGGACACAGAGGGACTGGAATTGCTGAAAGGCATGCCAGTGTGCATCTAACTTGGAAAACTCTTTGGCAATATCTGCAGAAGTTGAGCATACAACTACAATACAGTCCAGCCACCTGACCTCAAGGAATACAACCAATAGTAATGAGTACATATATTCACCAAAAGATAAGCAAAGAAGTACAACAATTTCTTAGCAGCACAGTTCATAAGAGGCCCAAGCTGGAAATAACCCAAATGGCCAACAGCTGTGGAGTGAATAAATAAATTGTGCTGTGGTCACACAATGGAATACTTCACAGCAATAAAAATGATCTATTGATAGATGCAGAAATGTGGTTAAAAAGTCATAGACCATAACTTGAGCAAAAGAAGTCAGATATAAAAAAGTACACACTTGGTTTCATTTATATGAAGTTTATAAACAGATAAAACTAATGCATGGTGATATCAGAATAGTGATTTCCTCTGAGGAACAGGATACATGCATGTGTGTGTGTGTTGTGTTTATGTGTAACAAATAGGCTTAAGAAGTTACATTATATAGTCATAACTGCAATACCTCTATCATAACCAACACAAATCAACTCTAACTCTAATTAACCTTAATATCATACAATATTCAATCTATGTTCAATTTTCCCCAATTATGTCAAAGAAAATCATAACATATATATTAAGTACTCAGAAATAAGCAGAAAATAAGCATTTTCACATAGAGAAAATGATGAAAGATGATCAATGAACATGTATGAGAGCCTGAATACCTTTGTCACGAGTGGAAAGACTCTATGCCATCAAGATGGCAGTTCATTGCTAATATGAATTCAGTGCTATGCCAGTCACCATCCCAGCAAAATGATTCTAACATATATGAGGAGCCAAGGGGCTCTCAATTACAAGATGGAGGACTTGGACTAGTATATATCAAGATGAACTATAAAGTTTTTATAATGGAATTGAAGACAGCATGTACTGGCACAAGGAGAGACAGTAAACAAATTTTAAAAGGATAGAGAGCCCAGAAGTGTGTAGATGGAAGCTTAAGGTTGTGTTACAAATCACTGGGGAAAAGACAGACTAGTCAGTACATGGGATAAGATGATAGTTTATCCATAGGGGGAGACACTCTAAACTCTATATCAGATAACATGAAAATCAGTTTCAGATGGATTGAAAATCTAAGTAAGAAAAACAGAATTTCAAACTTTTAGAAAATATATATAGGAGAATATATCCAAGACATCAGGATAGGAAAGGATTTAAGAAGTCACAAATGGGACTTGCCTGGTGATCCAGTGGTTAAGACTCCACACTTCCAATGCAGGGGACAACAGTTCGATCCCTCTTTGGGAAACTAAGATCTCACATGCTGTATCAGTTCAGTTCAGATGCTCAGTCATGTCTGACTCATTGCAACCCCATGGACTGCAGCATGCTAGGCTTCCCTGTCCATCACCAACTCCAGGAGCTTGCTCAAACTCATGTCCATTGAGTCCTTTTCCAGTGAGTCAGTTCTTTGCATCAGGTGGCTGAAGTATTTGAGTTTCAGCTTCAGCATCAGTCCTTCCAATGAATATTCAGGACTGATTTCCTTTAGGACTGACTGATCTCCTGCAGTCCAAGGGAATCTCAAGAGTCTTCTCCAATACCACAATTCAAAAGCATCAATTCTTTGGTGCTCAGCTTTCTTTATAGTCCAACTCTCATATTCATATCCATTACATCCATCACATCCCATCCATCATATCCATCGCATCACCTCTTACAACCATATACTGTATAACATGACCTAAAAAAAAGTTACAGAAAGTATAAGTTATAAAGGAAAAGATGAATGAGGCTGACTACATTAAAATTTAAAACAATATGAGCAAGTGTAAATAAGATTCTCTGAACAAAGTTAAAGGACAAGCCATAGGTGAACGGTGGGGGAGATTTTGCAAAGCGCAGGACCAATAAAGGAATGATATCTAAAATGAAGAAACAAACAAGAAAAAGAAAAGTAACCCAACAATTCAAAAAGAGAAAAATGAAATGCCCAGTAAATGTAAAAAATATACTCAACATCCTTAGAAATAAGGGGAATGCAAGTTAAATCCACAATGACATACATTCACACCACCAGAACAGTAGTAATGCAAGTCTGACAATACCAAGTCCTACCAAGGATATGAATGGTAGCAGCTTCTAAAGAATGCTGGAGAAAGTGTGGATTAGAGCAACCACTTTGGAGGAAAACTTGGCACTATACAAGGGGCTTCTCTGGTGGCTCAGACAGTAAAGAATATGCCTGCAGTGCTGGAAACCTGGGTTTGATCCCTGGGTTGGAAAGATCCCCTGGAGAAGGGCATGGCAACCCACTCCAGCATTCTTACCTGGAGAATCCCATGGACAGAGATGGGGTCACAAAGAGTCAGATGCTACTGAACGACTAAGCACAGCACAAGGGGCTTTCCCAGTTGCTCAGCAGGTGAAGAATCTGCCTGCAATGCAGGAGACAGAAGATATGGGTTTGATCCCTGGGTTGGGAAGATCCCCTGGATTTGGAGATGGCAACTCACTCCAGTATTCTGGCCTGAAAAATCCCTTGGACAGAGAAGGTTGGCAGACGACAGTCCAAAGGGTCGCAGAGAGTCAGACACCCCTGAGCTACTGAGCACAAGAAAGTTAGAGAGAGTCTAATTATAGGACTAAAGAATTGCAGTCCAGTTAACACACCATAGCAAAAAAAACCTGGCCCAATGGTATATGCATAAGAAAGTTCATTGAAACGTTGTTTTCATCATTAAAAATTTGAAATAATACAAGTGTTCATCATTTGGTGGGGAAATGAACAAATCGTGGTCCAACCACAGAATTCTATGCAACAGAGAAAACATATGAACTAGCATGTATCAATATGGGAAATGAAAAGTGTGAGTGGCTCAGTCATATCTGACTCCTTGCGACCCCGGGTACTGTAGCTCTCCAGGCTCCCTTGTCCATGGGATTTTCCAGGCAAGAATACTGGAGTGGGTTGCTATTTTCTTCTCCAGGGTGTCTTCCCAACCCAGGGATAGAACCCAGGTCTCCTGCATTGCAGGCAGATTCCTTACTGCTGAGCCACCAGGGAAGCCCCAGTAAGAGAAGACCATTACAATTTTATGTCACTGAAGTTGAATATTTACGTAATATGGACAGTTTCTTCCTGCAGAAAATTGTTTCCCTAATTGCTATAAGAAGTAGAAAATCTAAATATGCCAACATCCATTAAAAAATTGAAAAAGAGGCTTCCCCGGTGGTCTCATGGTTAAGAATCCCCATGTCAATGCAGAGGACACAGGTTTGATTCCTGGTTTGGCAATGTTCCCATAAGCTCCTGCACCACAACTACTGAAGCCTTTGTGCCCTAGAGCCTGTGCTCCACAAGAAGAGAAACCACTGCCATCTGCAACTAGAGAGTAGCCCCTGCTCGCTTCAATTAGAGAAAGCCTGCATGCAGCAACGAAGACGCAGCACAGCCAAAATAAATAAACATTTTTTTAAATTGAAAAGTATTCTTCATCACGCATTTCCAAAAAAGATTACACAAGTTGAGTTCAAAAAACTTCTATGGAACAGATAGGAACTACTGGAGACAGAATTATACAGAAATCTTCCTTTTGTGCTTAGAAATTAGCATAACCTTGATACAAAAATCTAACACAATGGCACACAAAAAAATCAATAGATCCATTTTACTTAGTCATAGTTGTAATATCCCCTAGATAAAATATTAATATTTGAATCCAGCAGTGTTTTAAAAATAGTATACCAAGTAGAATTTATTCCAGGATGTAAATTTGGTTCAACATTAAAGTATTTATTCATAGACAGTGAAAAATCCACATGTTCTTCTCAAAAGATCCTGAAAATTGTTAGAATACTAGAATTAATAGGAACAGCTAGCATTTATTCAGCATTTACTAGGTGTCAGTTTCTGTGTTGAGAATTTCCCATGTTTTATTTAATCCTCACAATAATCCTATCATCCCCTTTATTTCTACGTAAGGGAATTAAAACTTAGAGAAATAAAGCTTGCTTAACTTGGTGGAAATTATTTGCCAGGAACCAATAGCCACCACCATAGTCTTTTTTTTTTTTTAACTTTTTATTTTGTATGGCAGGGTAGCCGATTAACTATGCTGTGATAATTTCAGGTTCACAGCAAAGGGACTCAGCCATAGGTATACATGTATCCATTCTCCCCCCCAAAATTCCCTTCTCATCCAGATTGCCACATAACGCTGAGCAGAGTTCCCTGTGCTGTACATTACGTCCTTGTTGGTTATCCATTTTAAATATAGTAGTAAGCAAATACCATAATCATTGAAATAGGACTCCGACCCCTTGCCTGCTTAAATCTCCACCAGCCCTCATCCTTGGCAGTTTTGTCTCAGTTTCCTAGATTTTTCTTTTTAGAGCTGTGTTGCTATGCAATCCATAGTAGGACAAAGGCCCAGCTTATCACTGGCACAGACGAAAAATACAGGATGAATTTTACACCTCTGGTCCTGGCACTAGCACCTACCTTCTGCCATTGGAAGGAATTCAGGAAAACCAGAGATGTTTGTTGGAGCGATCATGGAAAGTGTCACGTCACTGTCCTCTGCAGCAACCAGCATTCCCATGGAGGTCTGGGGGTTAAGACTCTACACTTCCACTACAAGGGGCTTGAGTTTGATCCTTGGTTGGGGAACTAAGATCCCACATGCTGCATGGTATGGCCAAAAAAAAGAAAAAAGAGTGTTGGTCCTATAAAGGGATCATTAGTCCCGTCCTTTGCCCTCTCTAAGCCTCAGTCTCCCTAACTCTAAAATAATGGCACTGGGTTGGATGATGTCCAAGTTCATTGCTTCTGACTTTACACTGAAAGACTGATTATCCAAAACAAGGCTCAAATTACTTTTGAGAATTGCAGCATAGAAAATGTCAGCTTGTTGGCCCCCCTGCTGCTAGAGAACACTTGTAAAATTTGTAAGAAGGAAGTGCGAACATCTCAACTCATGGCTGGAAATGAATTATGTTCTTCAGAAAACTTGCCAGTTTGCAAAACTTTGGGCTCTTGTTAGTTTACCCTTCAAATGCAGGAAGGCAATTTGTGGAGCTCTGCAGAAGGGATTTGCGTGAATTTGGGGGAAATACTGTCAACAGAAAGTGTTCTCTTGCCATACGTGTGACACAAGTAGAGGCAGAAAACATATGCGCCGTGCAGCTGACGGAGCCCCAGCCCTCTCAGACAGGAAGATGGTCTTCAAAGTTCTCTATCGCTAGAGAAGATAAAGACAGACATTTTTTAAATGCCATGTTGGTTCTGTGTGGCAGAATATTCAAAGAGGTGGAAATCTGACATTTCTTTCTGGGAAATAAACTGCTGATGTGCAGACCTAGAGAAATGCTGGGAGAGGCGGGCATATTTTCATGAGTCGTCTGAGAGCCTCATGAATGGATACTGATTGAGACTCTAGCCCTTTGCCCCTGAGATTCACTTTCTGGAAATCTGCCTCAGTAGCTCACGCCTTGCCTAAGCAATATCCGGAGGAAGGAAAGAGCAACACAGCCTCTGAAATAAAGTCATCGTGAGGATAAAAGCATTAGACTTTGGGGCAGGTCCCTGCCTGGAATTGGTGGTCTCTTAAGAAAGGAACAGGTTAGTTTTTGTTTTTTTTTTTAATTTTTATTTTTTAATCGGATGATAATTGTTGTGTTGGTTTCTGTTGTACAAGAGGAATGCTTTTTTTTTTTTTTGCTTATTCTTTTCTTTTTTAATTTGGATGGTAATTGTTCTGTTGGTTTCTGCAGTACCAACAAAGTGAATCAGCCATAGGTATACATATATCCCCTCCCTCTTGAAGGGGAAGGAGAGGGTGGGATGAATTGAGAGAGTAGCATTTTAGTGTTTATTTGGCTACATCAGATCTTAGTTAAGGCACACGGGATCTTCGTTGCGGTGCTTGGGTCCTCTAGTTGTGGCACATGAGCTTAGCTGCCCCAAGTCATGTAGGATCTAAGTTCCCCAACCAGGGATTGAACCTGCATCCCCTCGCATTGCAAGGTAGATTCTTAACCACTGGACCAGAAGGGAAGTTCCAGGAGAGGAATGGTTTGAACCTCTGAGGCTGTGGATCCTGGGATGGGTGGCAGTCAGCCATCCTGGAGGCTAACTAGAGGCCCAGGAATATGGTTGGTGTATGGCAGCAAAGCTAAGAAGCTGTGACGTGGGGTCTCTTGACAGAGCTCTTGGGAAGGCTGGACGAGCCCGCACCTGGAAGAACCAGCTATGCTGTAAGGTAAAAACTTCCTAGCTGTTAATATCAACCATCTTCCCCAGGTGATGTGGCATCCTTCAGGTACTAGGAGGACACTCCATCTGGAAGGCATGAGCCAACTGGCCCTCTAGTCATAAATAAGCACCTTGGGGACTTCTTAGTCCCAGGAAATGTATTCAAACTTGGTGACGTTGGAGCTTGAGCTGTTCAGTAGAAATATTGGCGATGAATGTGTTCTTGTTGTTTTGTAATCTCAGAGTGGCAAAGGGGAGCACAGATGTACGAGAGGAGAGGAACCTTAGTGTGGCTCCCAGACTATCCCCAGTTCTCAGAACAAGGAGGGGTGCCCTTCAGTCCAGGGGGACTCCAGGTAGACCACGATGCACTGGAGGACTTCATGCAGCTTCATGGGCTTGACCTTGGTCTGGCTGCTGTACCCCAGCCCAACTTGGATTACTTAGACCCTCTTGACAAACACCTCTTGGAGATTGCTTAATTTTATGTTCCAGTACATTTTAAGTCCATTTTGACCATTTACACTCTAGAAAACATCCATATCATTGAGTTTTTCAAATGTACTGATGGGTTTTACATAGCACCACCCCTTGTGCTTTTAATCTCCTTAGTACCCATGGTTATATCCTCTTTCTCACTCCTGTTGTTGTTCAGTCGCTCAGTCGTGTCCGACTCTTGGCGACCCCGTGAACTGCAGCACGCCAGGCTTCTCTATCCTTCACCATCTCCCAGAGCTTGCTCAAGCTCACGCTGATTGAGTCGGTGATGCCATCTAACTGTCTTATCCGCCCCCTTCATCTCCTGCCCTCGATCTTTCCCAGCATCTGGTTCTTTTCCTGTCAGTTGGCTTTTCTCATTCTTAAAGGTGTATACTTGTCTTTTCTCTCTTTTTCTAGATTAATTTTGCCAGAGGTTTATCCAGGTTCAAACTATTATAAAGACCTTTCTCTGTGGTTTATTTTTAATTCTATTGGTGCTCTGTTTTGTGAATTGTTAAATTCTGCTTTTAATTTGACTTATTTCATCTTCCGGATTTCCTTGATGCTGTTTTTATAATGGTCTCAGTTTATTTCTTCTTTCCCTGCATTTAATTCTTCTTGTTCAATCATGAAAACTATGGTTTTGGCCCTGAGTATAATAAACAGCTGTCATTCACCTCACTCCATAACTTCTAATATGTAGTAGTCTCATTAGAGTGATTTTCTAAATATTCTGTAATTATACTTAATTTTCTCATCAGCTCAATCTTTATTTTTTAATGTTATTAAAATCAAATAGCTTGTTGGTTTGTTAATTTGTTTAATCTTTTGTGGTCAGAAAGTATAGCCTGTAAAATTTGTACTTTTTAAAATATATAGATGTTTTCTTTGTAAATAAACACCAAATCAATTTTTATAAATGTTCTGTAAACATTTAAAATCAGTATATATTCCCTATAGGCAATAAAAATGTCTATTCAGCTAACTAATTTAATAGTCAATTATTTTATATCATTCTCCTGGTGTTATCTTTAAATGTTCAAACACATATCTTAAGCTACACTGTTCTATCAGTATTAAAATAAAATTTGCATTAAATTATTGAATTAATTAAAATTATTAAAATATTTACACTACCCAAATTATATAAAAATTTTATTACATTTTGATTTAGTTCCACCTTCCCTCTACTAGTTTTTATTGAAATAATGCAGAATTTTAGATACAAGTTATCTTTATGAAGTTTTTCTGTTCTGTAACTTTTGTTTTTTAAATTATTAACATTTACATTGTCTTATAGCTATATTTTGGCTTCCCAGGTGGCTCAGTGGTAAAGAATCCACCTGCCAATGCAGGAGACCCAGGTTCAATCCCTGAGTGGGGAAGATCCCCTGGAGAAGGAAATGGCAGCTCACTCCAGTATTCTTGCCTGGGAAATCCTATGGACAGAGGAGCCTGGCGAGCTATAGTCCACAAGGTCGCAAAAGACTGGGATACAATTTAGGACTCAGGTCAGTTCAGTTCAGTTGCTCAGTCATGTCCAACTCTTTGTGACCCCATGGACCGCAGCACACCAGGCCTCCCTGTCCATCACCAACTCCGGCAGTTTACTCAAACTCATGTCCACTGAGTCGGTGATGCCATCCAACCATCTCATCCTCTGTCATCCCCTTCTCCTCCTGCCTGAAATCTTTCCCAGCATCAGGGTCTTTTCCAATGAGTCAGCTTTTCGCATCAGGTGGCCAAAGTATTGGAGTTTCAGCTTCCACATCAGTCCTTCCAATGAACACCCAGGACTGATCTCCTTTAGGATGGACTGGTTGGATCTCCTTGCAGTCCAAGGGACTCTCAAGAGTCTTCTCCAACACCACAGTTCAAAAGCATCAATTCTTCGGTGCTCAGTTTTCTTTATACTCCAGCTCTCATATCCCATACATGACTACTGGAAAAAACCATAGTCTTAACTAGATGGACCTTTGTTGGCACAGTAATGTCTCTGCTTTTTAATATGCTGTCTAGGTTGGTCATAACTTTTCTGCCAAGGAGTAAGCATCTTTTTATTTCATAAAAAATTTAGGACTAACAAACAACATATACACTTTAACAATGTAGCATTATCTTTTTTTTTTTTTAAACCTGCTCCTCATAACCAGTAGAAAGTTAGTGCCCTTCTTGGCACTATTCAATTTACTGCCTATCAGAAATGAAGATTTCTTTTTGACAATCATCTAGAGTCACTAGAAAGTAGGGTTTTCTATTTGAGAGTGATTCTATAAGGAATAGAAGTTCACTAAGGTTACCACAAATAACAGATCTTTTAGTGTAAGGACAAGAAGAGCCTTGATCCTGTTCTCTCATTGCTTCTCATGATCTCTTAGTGATGCCCTTCCTCTGACTGTCCTTGTTGTTTTTGCCACCACCAAGGCTATGACTGCCACACCTGATGGATCAGCAGACTGGGAAGGGCACCAGACTTTCTTCTTTTATTTTTTCTGCCATACCACACCACATGCAGAACTTCCTCAGTCAGGGATCGAACCTGTGCCCCCTGCATCAGAAGAACAGAAGCTTAACCACTGGACCACCAGGGAAGTCCCATGCCTCAGACCTTGATGTTACAGTGTCAGCAAGACTGCTGATGAAACCCTCCATATCTTTGTGCAGTTTCTTTCCCCTCCCTATATGGCTACTTTTGTCCATGGAATTCTCCAGGCAAGGATACTGGAGTGGGTACCCATTACCTTTTCCAGTGGATCTTCCCGACCCCAGGATCGAACCCAGGTCTCCTGCATTGCAGGCAGATTCTTTACCATCTGAGCCACAAGGGAAGCCCTGTCTGACTGCAAAAGTGCCCAAAGATGGTATACTCTTGTTCCACCTTCATTTTAGTTTTCCTTTCCCTTCTAAGATGCATTTTTCCAACAGCCTCCCAGTGAGTCGCTCCTTCTCTAGTAGCTGGACAGTGTGCTCTTGTGCACCTTTGATTGATTTGTTTGCATTTTTCCATACCTGGGGAAAGAGAGCAAAAATAGCCCATGTTTTTTATAGATCAAACATAAGAATCAAAATATTTAAATATTAGAAAATAACAAATTATCTCCACAATATTGCATGAATTCCATCCCCTCCATGCATCTTTCCATCCCAGCTAGTAGTTATGGTCTGTACTTATGGATATACCATTTTATTAATATTTAAATTTCACCAAGAGTTTAAGGGTGCAGTGTGTTTAACACTGCACAGTATATTGATTTGGGATTCCCAGGTGGCTCAGTGGTAAAGAATCCGCCTACCAATGTAGGAGATGCAGGAGACATGGGTTCGATCCCTGGGTCAGAAAGATCCCCTGGAGGAGGAAATGGTAACTCACTCTAGTATTCTTACCTGGAGAATCCCATGAACAGAGGAGCCTGGCAGGCTACAGTCCATGGAGTCCCAAAAAAGTCAGACACGACTGAGCACACATTCCCAGTAATATTAAGCAAATAGACGATGTAGGGGGTGGTTAACTGTCCACTTAGGAACACAAGTGTAGGGACAAGGCCTGCCAGTGGAGGTAATACCCACCATTCAGGTCTGAACAGAGGTCCTTGGTTGCTGACAGAATCTCCCCTCGACTTCAAACTTGAGACAAAGCACGGAACATACAAAACTTGATTGAGACATACCACTCAGTATACCAAAATTGACTTCAGAACAGTAACAGGATAGATTGGGCAGAGCCAGTTTGGGTTGTGGGGGCCAGTCTGTAGCGAGCAGGGTTGCCCGGAGGCTGGAAATGTGGCAGCTGAAGCCTAGAATAGGGAGATGAGAGCAGCCGTCTTCTAAAAATCACTGATTTCCAAACAAATTCCTAAGTCATTTTTGGTCTTAATCATCTCTTAGCACAGACTCATCATCTCCCTCTGGCAAGCCTGTTAATTGCTCTGAGGAAGGAGTGGGGCCACCCAGTGCAGTCCCTCAGGACAACACAATCAGTGTCGGGTTATGACACTGGGCATCTTCTGTGTCCTGAGCAAATGCCTTCCACTTAACCCATCTGTCATCTGGGGAAGTGATTCTGACGGGTCACCTTTCATAATGGCTCCGCCACTATTTATAGAACCAGCAGATTACTGCGCGTGATCAGCTCTGGTCTTTGTTACCTGATTGAATTCGCGCTGTCGATACAGCTGATTGTTTATCCCCAAAGTAATAAGTGACGTGCTTTTTCAGTCTCCTTGCCTTCATACCATTGGTGTCCGGAGGGCAGAAGCTAAGCAAGTTTGCATCTTCTCTGACATTTCCTGTGAACCCACAAGGCGGGGGCCTGTCCTGGGTCCAGGTTGGTAGTGGCCCTTGGTCAGACTTGGACCCTGCCCTTGAGAAACTGACATGCTGCTCTGACTGCATTGTGTATCCCCAAATTCATATGCTGAAGTCCTGACACTCAATGGGATTGTAGTTGGAGATAAGGCATTTATTTAGGAGAGTATGTACTCAGTCTCGTGTCCAACTCTTTGCAACCCCATGGACTGCAGCCCACCAGGCTCCTCTGTTCATGGGTTCTCCAGGCAAGAATACTGGAGTGGGTTGCCATGCCCTCCTCCAGGGGATCATCCTGACCCAGGAATCAAACCCATGTCTCCTGTGTTTCCTGCATTAGATTCATGACCACTGGTACCACCTGGGAAGCCCCCATTTGGATCTGCTGCCCCCAAACCCTAAAACCTCTCACTTTCACAGTTGTGCCAGGTCAGTCCAGCAGCCATTCCTTTCAGGGTCGCTCACTGGCCCAGATCAGAAACGCTCACTCTAGAGCAAGTTCCCCTCCAGCCACCCCCAAGAAGGTGGCAGATGGAGTGTCTGGCCTGTGCAGGCTCTATGCTGAAGGACGGTTACATTCTGCTGGGGACCACTGAGCTGACCCCTGGGAAGGTCGGCCCCTCAGATCCCAGGGAACGGCAGCTGAGTTCAGCTGCATCACTGCTGGGGGTCAGGTCCTCAATGGGAAGCGGGGCTGGAAGGGATGTGTGTCCGCCCTGTAATTAACATTAATCAACGCACACCATCTGGAGGGTGGAAGAATCTGTTCTTTGCATCCACACTCTTGGCTTTCATCCCAGCTGAAGGATCCAGAAAATGTTGATAACCTTCCTCTGGGGCACGTTGCCAGGTTATAGGGCCCAGTTCTGGCCCCAGACTAGACAGGGGAGAGCCACCAGACAATTTCTCCAAGGTCTGACTTTTATAATAGGTGCGGGGTCTCTGATATTAACTTAGGGCAGACGCTGAGCCGAGGATTTCAGTCTGTGTTTGAGAGGCCAGACTTGAGTCCAGCTGTGAAACGCAGCCCTAAAGCCACTGTACTATGCACTTCACCATGGTCACTTTGGTAAATTTTATATTATGTATACTTTACAACAATTTTTTACAGTTGTATTTTTATTTTACCTTTAATTAATTTTTATTGGAATATAGTTTTACAACATTGTGTTAGTTTCTGCTATACAGCTGAGAGAATGGGCCTCATATCCATACACCCCTCTGTTTTGCATTTCCTCCCCATTCAGGTCACCAGAGAGCGGTGAGCAGAGTTCCCTGTCTGTACGGCAGATTCTCCGTAGTTATCTATTTTACACATAGTATCAACAGTGTGTATATGTCAATCCCAATCTTCCAATTCATCCCAATTGTTTCATGGGCACAGTTTCAGTTTTGCAAGTTGAAGAGAGCTCTGGAGACTCTGGTGATGGCTGCCCGAAGATTTGAATGTCCTAAAGTCACTGAACTCTACACTTAACCATGGTCACCATGGTAAATTTTATGTTATGTCTATTTTATCACAATTTTTAATGTTATATTTTTTAAGAGAGAGAAGGAAAGAAAAAAAGCATCGGTGTAAAGTGTGGCTGCTCCCACCACGATGCTCAGGCAGGAACTCTCCAGGCCAGACTTTTCTGCCAGTCCAGCTCAAGTCTAGGCATCGTGGGAAGTGACCAGCCTTCTTCTGTCCTATTCTGTTTCAGCTGCTGCCAGTTTGGGTCCCTGCTTTCTAAAGGAAAGGTCACTGCTCTCTCTGGTTTCCAGCTGTGATGTCTGGTCACCCCCGCCTCCCCCCTGAAGCAGCCCCACCCAGGGTGCGTGCCCACCCAGTGGCCCTTATGAAGTGGTAATCACTCTGACCAGCAGGTGAGTGCCCTCTGGGAAGAGACCTCATTGGGCACGAGGTCTCAGCTCTCATGTTCAGGAGGAAAGGGGAAGGAGCCAACTTCCACTCCAGGGGTGAGCATAAAAACCCAGGGTTGTGCTCTGCGCCCCCCCACCCCTACCCCCACTGCAGGTACGTGGGCATAACCCTCTGATCTGCACTGCCCTGGCTTTCTGCAGGGGTGGAAGATGGTACCAGTCAACCCTGCGCCGGAGGAGGAGCCCGAAGCCGCCACTGAGAGATGGAGGACCCCACGCCTGAGCCCGTCTACGTGGACGTGGACAAAGGACTGACCTTGGCCTGCTTCGTCTTCCTCTGCCTGTTCCTCGTCGTGATGATCATCCGCTGTGCCAAGGTCATCATGGACCCTTACAGTGCCATCCCCACGTCCACCTGGGAGGAGCAGCACCTGGACGACTGAGGCGCGGGCAGGCAGGGGCAGTGGGGAGGGACCGAGACCCTGGCGCTCTCTGGATGAGGTTGCCCTGGGACACCTCCGTCCCCTGGCCACCAGCCTGCCAGCGCCTGGAGGCAGGCAGGAACAGATTCGGCCGCCGGGGATGGAGAAGGTTCACCTTAGCCTTGTCCACGCTCACACGAGCAGCAGGCCGAGATGCGTGGGGTGCTGGGGGCAGTGCCATGGCCCGCCAGTCTGGGGATGAGAGGACCATGAGTCAGTAGCCCGGGTCCAGGCTGGGGACTCTGTGAGACTGTGGGTAATGCCAAGCCCCATTTGGCATTGGATACAGGACAGATCATGTAACAGTGGTCAGGTTTTAAGGACACCCTTGCCCTGATCATGCCAAGTGGCACACGCACTTGCCCCAGGGGTGCAGAGCACAGATGTCCACCTGAAATCTCCCCCTTCCCACGGGCTGGCAGTGGTGCCAGAGTGGTGACCCAGGGAAGTGGATGGATTCAAATTCACAAAAGGCACAGGGGCTGCTTCCCAGCAATATTTTTTTAAACTAAAATATAGAAGGATATATTTTTTCCTGTTATAAATGAAATGTGTATTTTAGAAGTTTGGAAAAATACAGATAAATAATAGAAGGAAAGGGGGAAAATAATACTTATAATCCCACTTCCCCAAAGCCACCATCTTGATATATTTTCTCTCAGTATTTTTACATATATTTTTCAATAGTCAAACTGTGTGCATGGTGTTGCATCGCTTCATATTAGAGCATGAACACGTTCTCATGTCATCAAACCCTCTTCAGAGCCATCATTTTTACTGGCTGCAGAGTATTCCATTGGTGGATAGGTCATGGTGTAATAATTATCTCTGTTGGTCATATGTTTCTTTTTTCCTCCACTATTCTTCATGCAAAATTATTTCACCCAGTGACTTCTTGAGAGCACACAGTATATGAGATGAATATCAGACAGGAAGACCTGGGGTCTACTCTTGTCTGTCACTCTAAGGCTGTGTGACCTTGAGCAAGTCACTTTACCTCTCTGTGCCTCCGTCCCCTCGTTGTATAAAGGCGGAGGAAAAACCTTGCCCTTTTTGTTTTGTGTAAGCCTCATGTGAATGGAAGGGCAGGAGGGGGAGTGCTTTGAATGTAAATGTGCCGTGGGGGGAGACAAGGAATAAGTTGTTGATTATAATGACTCCTTTCCCTCTTTTCCCACCCTTCTCACCCACCTCACACTCTATCACCTAAATCTAAGGACTTGCAGCAAGAATACTGGACCAGAGTCCACAAACCTGGTCCCAAGTCCCAACTCCTCTTCTATCTTGCCCTATAATCCCGAATAACTCAGCCTCTCTGATCCCCAATTTCCTCATCTGTAAAATGAGGGAACATCTACCTCTCAAGGTTGTTGTGAGGATGAAATGAGAGAACATGGGCAAACATTCGTGTCTTTTCTTGATTTTTACCACCCCCAGGAGAAGCCAGGGGTCTGAACTAGGAGAAGGAGGGGTCTGGATTCCTCTCTCTCAGAGGAATCTGGAACCTGGATTTTCCTCAGTTCCCAGGGCCCTTCTGAAAGACCAGACCTCCCAGCCAGGACCTGGTCAGAGGAATGCTCACAGCAACCTCTCCCACCCAGCTCCTCAAGGAATATGGTGTCTATTAATTTAAGTAATCATCATTGTCATCAGTAATCCTGCAAACACAATATGAAGTTAAGTGAGACCGCCTGAACACCCCCTGACTCTGAAGGTATTTATTCCATCCCTCCAAGGCATGCCTGCCATTTCCCTCAGAAGTGACCTGCAGCTGGGAAGAAGCTCAAGGCTCCCTTCCCATCACCCGCATCCCTGCCCTCAGTACCGCCCCATCCCGGGTCACCTGGGAAACAGCTTTCCAAAGCACCGTCACCATGAGGTGACCTGAAAGTGAACAGGGGCACCGCTGTGCAGGCAGCATTCCAGGGCATTTCCAGCTGTTCCCCACGCCACCCCCCACTGTGTGGGATGCAGAAAGGGACAGCTGGCGAAGGCAGTGGACAAATGCATTGGAGGCTCCGTCTGAGGGGACGATTTAGAGCAAGGACCCTGTACATTGCCTCAGGCCCAGCAGCAGCCTTCACTCTGCAGCCTACCTCAGAGATAGCAAGCACTTCTGTGAAAAGCTCATCAGCCTGGATTTACAGTGCCAATCAGAACCAACTCCCAATCAGCAAATAACAGATCCCGAGGAACAAGAGGTCTTGAAGACCTCACCTGGAGATATTTTAGAGCTCTAAGGAGGAAACAACAGGTGCCCGAGGGCTGTACTACTGAAACCCTGATGAAGGACAAATAGCTCCTGCAACATTGAGGAACTTGCTAGAAATCCAAAATCATGGACCCCCTACTCCAGACCTCCAGAACTCTAATCTCTGCAGGTGGGGCCCAGGAATCTCTTAGCAAGATCCACTGAGTGATTTCTCTGCACGAACCTGGGCTTCCCAGGTGGCTGAGTGGTAAAGCATCCTCCTGCCAATGCAGGAAACTCAAGTTCTATTCCTGAATTGGGAAGATCCCCTGGAGGAGGAAATGGCAACCCACTTCAGTATTATTGCCTGGAGAATTGCATGGACAGAGGAGCCTTGCAGGCTACAGTCCATGGGGGTCACAAAAAGTTGGATGTGACTGAGCATGCACACACATTAATTAAATGTATCAATATGTTTTTAGGGAGAGATATGATCAATTAGTTTGAGAAGCACTGCCCTGGAGGTCCTCTGGTCTCACTTATTTCTTTCCCACACCTAGAGTTGCTAATATTTCCCACCCTATCTCTTCTGACTTTTTTTTGGTGGCAAAGGGAAATAATAACATTTCAGCAAAAGATGGAACATTTCAAAATCACTCCTATTCTAAGCCTCCAGATAGATAATAGTGATTTCCATTGTGTGTCCATGTGTTCCCTTCTCATCTTTGTCCACATGCAAGATATATTTTTTCATAAAAGCCTCCTGTTACAACATTTTAATCAGTATCTCATAACATTTCTGCATAAGCATGTTTCTGCTACAGTCTTCCTATTTATCATTTTAGTGGCTCTAAACCATACCATCTAGTGCATGTGTGTAGTTATCCAGAATCCTGTTATTAAGTATTTGGATTGCTTTCATTTTTCCCTAGTATACATGCTGCAAGATAAAAATAAAGAAAGAAAGCTTAAGACAGATATGATGAACCCTGGGGCTTGCTCAGGATGGTGGATAATAAATATTTAAATGACACCCCCTGCAGCTTAGAGACACATGGTGGAGGGAGAGCCATCTAAATATTTGATCATAATAAGGGATAACCCAACTGAAATTTCAAGCTTTTGTTGTTGCTTTAGCTGCTAAAGGATGGAGGAGATGGTCCTTTGTCATCAGAGCATCTTAGCCGGTTTGTAGCTGGCTGAGATGAAGTTAGGACTTCAGATGGAGAGGTAAACTGTTCAGCGAAAGAAATGGAAAGAATTTTTGAAGACTGGAAGCTGGCAGAGAGAAAATGAAAAGCATCAGAGAGAAAGAGTTGTTGACCTCAACCCAGGATTTAAGGCAAAATATGATCAGAGAAAAAGTCACTGCTGCATGGTATGGGTGATGGAGTCTCCAGACAGTGGTGTCTGGTGGCTGATTTTAAGTTGTTGCCTGTTCTGTGCTCTGCTCCAGTCCCTTCCTGTTACCCCAAACTCTCAGTAAAGTCTGATACACAATCCACCTTGTGGCCGTGGTGTTTGCGGGGCAATAAAGACATCTGGGGGGGCGGGATAAAAGACATCTGGGAAGTGGGTGATGTGAAGGAATGTTATCTGGAAAGGGATGACATGCTAGAGACAGGTGAGGTAGAGAAAAAGAGCAGAAGCAAGAAATCAGTGATGGTCGCTAGCAAAAGCATGACCCCTGAGAATGCTCAGACAGGCTGGTATGACTAATAGAGGACACTAGTTTTACCTGCCTGGTCTATCAATTCCCATCAACTCTGTTTCATTTTTTACAGTTAGTTGCTCAAATATCTACATGTTCTTATTGAATTGCTACTCTTTTTTTCTTTTTGGTCATGCCATGCTGCATGCTGGATCTTAGTTCCCTGACCAGGGATGGAACCCTCCCCACTGCATTGGATGCGCAGAGTCTTAGCCACGGGACCACCAGGGAAGTCCCTTATTGAATTGAAACACCCATGACTCCCTCTCCTATAAAATTGCCACAGAATTTGAGGCTAACTCAATCCAAAAGGAGCTGGTTCTGCTTCGAAACATCAGGTGGGGAGAATTTCAAAGCCTGGCGTGTCCACAAGTGTGCTTCCACATCCACAGTCTTGCATGTGTGAAGGAGGACAGCCTGCAATGCCCTTTTTGTTTATGGCCCAGTCTGCTGAGAGGCGCTTGAGCCAAGCTCCCTGGTCCACATTCACATACCCAGTCACTCCATCCAAACAGTACACGAGGCTGGCTGTGTCCAAAGGGACAGACAGCCTCAGCCATACCAGCCCTGAATCCATAGGTCCTTGGTCATCATCGGCTAAGATACTTCCTCCTTCCTGGGGAGTTTGTCTTGGGGACCTGTATCACTCAGAATCCTAGCAGGAGAGAGATATACCCCCAAAGCATTCCATGAAGACAGTTCAATAATGGAATATTTACAGAGGTTGGTCAGGGTCAAGGGAAACAAAAGAAGGGGACAAAATACCCATGGATGACCATGCATGACAATGCAAATCCATCACCACTTTAGCCAGAAAAAAGGAGAAGGAGAGGGTGTCCCCAGAAGCCACTGGAAGAGGACCCCCTCCCCAACCAAAGCCATGGCTCCAGGCAGCCAAAGTGCAGCTCAGTGGAAAGGGAATAAGATTTCTCACCCTCTGCCCTCTAGTCTCCTGTCCCAGCAGCCAAAAACAACAGAAGCAAAAGAACAGGGAACTCTGGGTGATAGGGTTCATATATATTAGTGAAATAGAGCAGATGAAAACTAACCAGTACTGGGACTTCTCTGGTGGTCCAGAGGTTAAGACTCTGAGCTTCCAATGCAGGGGGTTTGGGTTCGAGCCCTGGTTTGGGAACTAAGATCTCATGTGCTGCACAGCTCGACCATAAATAAGTAAATAAATCCATGCCCCCCAGGTAATTAATTAACTAATGCCTCCAGATAATAAATTCAAGCTCCAAATAATAAATAAATTCCTGCCTCTAGATAATAAATAAATAAAATCAAGCCCCCAGATAATAAATAAATGAATTCATGCCTCCAGATAATAAATAAATTCATCTCTCCAGATAGCAAATAAATAAATCCATGCCCCCCAGGTAATTAATTAATTAATGCCTCCAGATAATAAATTCAAGCCCCAAATAATAAATAAATTCCTGCCTCTAGATAATAAATAAATAAATAAAATCAAGCCCCCAGATAATAAATAAATTCATCTCTCCAGATAGCAAATAAACAAATCCATGCCCCCAGATAATTAATTAATTAATGCCTCCAGATATTAAATAAATGCATGCCTCCAGATGACTAATTAACTAATTACTTCATGCCCCAAGATAATAAATAAATTCACGCGCCCAGGCTAGACATAAAGAATAGGGATATGGGGTGAGAAGTAACTAGAGATTCCTCAGTGAAGTCCTGGGTTCTAGAGCCAATCTTCCTTGTCGCCATTGTGTTGCAACAGCCCCGTTTCCCCTCAGATGCTGAAGTAAATCACCCTGACAGTTCAGTGGTCCCCTTCTCTGCCCACAAGTACAAGATGAGGAGACCCAGATGCCTGAAGAATGATCTCAGCATGGGGTGGGGGGTGGGAGGGAGGCTCATGTGGGAGGGTACATATATGTATATAATATATATATACATACACATATATATATTTATAACTGATTCATGTTGTACAGCAGAAACCAAAGTAGCACTGCAAAGCAATTATCCTCCAGCCAAAAAATAAAAATTAAATTAAATTATAAAAAAACATAGCAACCTTAGGATGCACCCAATACATGCAGCAGAGTGGTACACACGAAGGTGTTGCACATTGCCTCAAAAACCCAAAAAGGTTTATAAACCACTGAGCCTCTTTCTTCATAGTGGACGGCCCAAGGAAAAGCGAGGTTTCTCACCTAAGGGGATATCCCAACATGTCCCCGGCCACTGGAACCCAAGAAACTTCTGAAATATGGCGGGCACATGCAGAGGCCCCACACTGACCTTGGAGGGTACCTGCTAACCATTGAGTCTTCCAGACACAGGGTGATGGCAGAAGCAAGAGTCAGGGCTGCCATCCTTACTGCCTGGCCACCGAGCAGCCCCTCTGCACCAGAACACAGAAGAGAAGTGCCTGGGGGTCCCTGCCTTCAAACGGGGGGTGGAGAGAAAGATGGACACGTGGCTGCCGAAGACTTTCCACGTTAGACCAGATCAGACACTTGAAGCCAAGTCATAAGAAACTCAAAAGGAGATCTATTCAGATCAGAAGGGCTGGTGATGAATTTGGCCTGAAAGATTGCTCCAGGAAGTGGGCTTTAAGAGACAGCAGGATCTGTGTGAGCAAATCATTTCCCCATGGAAGTGAGGAAAGCGAATTTTATTTGGAACGAAGATTTTCACTTTAAGAAGTAAGAGAGCTATTCATTTGTTCATTTTAATTGGCATTAATATACATTGATGATGGGTTTCCCAGGTGGCTCAGTGGTAAAGAATCCGCTTGCCAGTCTGCAGGGGTTTGCTTTCACCTTCTGGCAAGCCCATGCCATTTGTGGTCCTTGCTACTCCCCACTCAGCAGAGGCAGTTAGCACCATGTCATCAGTATAGCACGACTGAGCGACTGAGCACGAGCATCAACATAGTGGCCACTTGTGAGAGCTACGGGTTGACAAGATGATCAGGGTCCCACGCAATACAACAAAGAGAAGAGCTGGCGAACCCCAGAGGGAATACAATTAAGGTGTCCCACCACCTCCTGCCTGATGAAGGTGAACTCCTTTTATTATCTTTATTGATCTGGATGCAGCAGAAAGTACTTTCTGGTACAGTGATTCTCAAACTTTAGTGTGCATCAGAATCACTTGGAAAGTTTGTTCAAACACAATTTCTGGACCCCCACTCCAGAATGTTTAATTCAGTTGATTTTGTTGTCTGTCCTTTAATTTGTCAATCAAAGTACTATAAATTGTTTTTTTTATTGGGGGGAGGTTATTTACTTTTTAAAGTATAATTGATTTACAATGTTGTGTTCATTTCTGCTGTACAGCAAAGTGGAAGTCCTATAATTTGTATTTTTAGCAAGTTTCAAGGTCCTTGCCTCAGCTAAGAGACTTTATTGACACACACAATTACCTGGCATTGCACGGTTCCCTGGCACTACAACTCTGCAAGCCAGACCTTCGTCTGTCCTACACCTAAGGAAAATCACTTTACCACTGCATGCATGCCTTCTGCTTCTCCATCTGACACTTCAGTTATGAATTCAAGATTTGGAGTTTATCTTCCTCTTTATGTAAACTCTCCAGGACAATCAAGAGCAGCCCACCCATCCTAGAATCCATGTAATCATCAATATTCCCCTAGCAACTAACTGTCAATGATTTTTTTTTTAATATTTATTTTTTCATTCATTCATTTAGTTAGCTGAGCCAGGTCTTAGCTGCTTCACATGGGATCTTCAGTCTTCACTGTGGCATGTGGAATCTTTAGTTGTGGCTTGTGTGATCTCGTTCCCTCACCAGGGGTAGAATGTGGGCTCCCTGCATTTGGAGCCCAGAGCCTTAGCCACAGGACCACCAGGGAAGTCCCACCAATAACTCTCCTCCTAGCGCTTTACTCTCAATGTGCACTCCATCCTATGCCAACACTGATAATATTTTGATAAATGTGACAGCATCACATGATACAGACTATTCATGTCCTGCCTTCCCCAGTCAGGAGGTGACTCTGTGCTCATCTAATGTGCAAGAAACCCAATTCCAGCATGTTATTTTTAGAGCCTGTTTCCTGACGCCACTCCTGGTACCAATGGCTTTATTAGTCAGGAAGCAACTGAAGAGGGTTTGATTGATTGAAAAGGGTCTAATTTAGGGAATATTTTCAAAAATGTAGGCAGGGTTTAAAAATGCAACACAAATAAACATATCTACAAAACAGAAACAGACTTGCAGACATAAAGACTTGTGGTTGCCAAGCCGGGAGAGGTGATAGGAGAAGGAACAATTGGGAGCTTGGTATTAGCAGCTGCAAAGTAATATCTATAGGCTGGATAAACAAAAAGGTCCTACTGTATAGCACAGGGAACTATACTCTGTAGACTGTAATAAATCAGAATGAAAAACTATATATATATATATATATATACATATATATATATATACACACATGTATAACAGTCACTTTGCTACTGTACAACAGAAATTAAACACAACATGGTAAACCAACTATTCAATAAAAAATGTTGAAAATATAAAAAAAGAGAGAGAAAAGGACGGTGACTAGTTCAGGATTGATGACCACAAGAAGCCATTGCCAGCTCTTGCTTAGGGAGGGAACAGTGGAACCACAAACAAGCAAGTGTTATTGAGCCATAGGTAGGCAGGGAGCCGCCCAAACCCTAGTCCAGCAGGGAAGGAGTGAGGAGCGTGGATACCCCTGCCTTCTTTCTCCTCTTACATTCCACCCTCAGCTTGTGCTTCCTTTACTGAAGCACAGGCAGAAGCCAGAGGGCATGAGCCTGGGTGATGTCATCCATGGAGGTCTTCCTCCTCCCAAGACACAGCAGGACAGGGAAGGATGACCAGCAGGTCTGGAGGAACAGAGGGAGAGGAACCTGCATGGAGCCCCAGATGCTCTTCCTGCCAGCAGATCTTAGGCATGGCCCAGCGAGAGCTTCAAAACCGACTTTCAAACTGTGACTTTCTAGGAAAGGGGATCAGTGTCAATCATGAGGCCTCTCGGGCTTCTTATGAAGTTTGGTCCACTCTCTCTCCTCCCTTCTGCACCAGGAACAGGGTGACCTCACTAGGTTCTGTTGTGCTCACTTCTCCAAGAAAAGGGGTGTCCTCTGGCCTAATACAGTCATTAAGAGGGACCGGGGAACTCAGAATCCTTCAGCCTGACTACACAGAGAAGCAGCTGATTAATCCACGCCTCCTCCCAGTAATTATATGTATCATATTGTTTGATAGCATGTAGAATCTCCAGCTACCTTCTACTGTCATAAAATATTGTAGTGCTAAATCTGGTTTTTGCATTCCTGTATTTCTGTGGGGGCTTCCCATATGGCTCAGTGGTAAAGAATCTGCCTGCAAATACAGGAGATGAGTGTTTGATCCCTGGGTTGGGAAGATCCCCTGGAAGAGGGAATGGCTACCCACTCCAGTATTCTTGCTTGGGAAATCCCATGGACAGAGGAGCCTGGCAGGCTACAGTTTATGGCATCACAAATGAGTTAGACATGACTGAGCAACTAAACAACAACAAATATTACAAGTCAGCCCCATTTCATATCAGTCAGCCCACTGAGTGGGGAAATACTGGGTGTCATCTTGAAGATGGAATAGGGGCTCTGACTTCCTGTGAACAGACACTAAGGAAGAAATGACTCTGGAGGGCTGGGATGGGACGACACCCACAGGGCTGGAACTTGGGCTGCATCAGGAGCGCCGCAACGACCATCCTTAAACACATGATCTTTTCTTTCTCTGCTCTGCTCAGATTCTCAGTCATGTCCAGCTCTCTGTGACCTCATGGACTGTAGCCCACCAGGCTCCTCTGTCCATGGGATTTCCCAGGCAAGAATACTGGAGTGAGTTGCCGTTCCCTTCTCCAGAAGATCTTCCTGACCCAGAGATCGAACCCAAATCTCATCTCCTGCATTGGCAGGTGGATTCTTTACCATTGCACTACCTAGGAAGCCCTTTTCCTTCTCTTGGATTACCAAATGCAGCTCTAATAGAATTTGGAAGAGCTTCATATTGAGCTCATAGTGATGAGATAGGCAACTCTGTGATGCAATGCCACACACGTTTATGAGCAGCTACTGTGCTGGGTTTCCCTGGTGGCTCAGTGGTAAAGAACCTGCCTGCCAATGCAGAAGATGCAGGTTCGAGCCCTGGGTCAGGAAGATCCCCTGGAAGAGGGCATGGCAACCCATTCCAGTATTCTTGCCTGGGAAATCCCATCGACAGAAGAGCCTGGTGGGCTATAGTCCATGGGGCCACAGAGTCTGACATGACTGAAGTAAACAACAACCTGTGTAACCGGGTTTGGACACAAAGATAAGTCAAGCACAACCCTGCCTTGAGAAGCTCACTTCCAAGGATCAAAATCAAGGTTCCAACCACTGTTTCACAATTAGACCTAGAAGTTCAAAGCTATGGAGTCCAGTCTCAGTTCTACCACTCTTTCGTTATGGGAAATGAACAAGTCTCTTCATTTATTTATTTAAAGATTTTTTTGATGTGGACCATTTTCAAGATCTTTGTTGAATTTGCTGCAATATTGCTTCTGTTTCATGTTTTTGTTTTTTTGGCCATAAGGCATGTGGGATCCTAGCTCCCTGACCAGGGATTAAACCCACACCTCTGCATTGGAAGAAGTCTTAACTATGGACCACCAGGGAAGTCCTCAAGTGTCTTTATTTATACAAAAAGATATCTGAGACAGTGTGTGGTCCAGAGACAGAGGTAAAGGCGCAATATTGCCTATAGGCCTGGGGAGGAGGTAGGCTTTCCCTGGGATCCATGCTCCAGAGGACCCAGCCTATTACACACACACACACACACACACACACACAAATGAATGTATTCAAGAGCACATGGGGGGGGCCTTCACTGGTGGTCCAGTGGTTAAGACTCTGAGCTTTCACTGCAGGGGCAATAGTTCAATCCCTGGTCAGGGAACTAAGATTTCACATGCCAAGTGGTGTGGCCAAAAAGTGGAAAAAAAAAAAAAAAAAAAAAGAACACATAGGCCCCTATCTCCTTGGGACTCAAGCCCCAGGGGAACATCTCTTCAAACCTCTGGGTTATGCCCTCAAAACAAAAGTGCCCGTGTGAACGCCACACAGCTGTGTGGTGGGTCCATGCCAGTGCTCTCAATGGACACTTCCTCCCTCCTCCGGGGGGCGCAGGGGAGCAGAAGCACCGTGGTAAGAGACCCTGAAGGTCATTAACTACTTCCTGCAGCATGAATGCAGCAGATGATTGCCCCAGTGTCATTTCTCAGTCCTACCCTAAATTCATTTCCTTGTTTTTCAATATGTGGTTCTGGCATGGCATTCACAACAGTTGCACATGGCAATTAGGGCCCATGTTGCAATGTCAACTAATTCATATTAATTTATATTTACATAAAATAGAGAGTGATACTAATTCTTTACTTTGCAACCAGATGACACTGAACACTAGGACTGCAAATAGTTTTATTTTTATAACAAGTATTTAGTAGGATTTAATTGAATTAAAAAAATTAATTTAAACATTTCAACTTGATTTAAATAAGTTTGATGTGTTAATGTTCTTTAATTATAATTTGTATCTTACCTTATAATTTTATTAGATAATTTTGAATGTCAAAGAAAAATTATTGATGACTTCCCTGGTGGTCCAGTGGTTAAGACTTCTCGTTCCAATGCAGGAACTGTGGGTTCAATCCCTGGTCAGGGAGCTAAGATTCCACATGCTTCAGGGCCAAAAAACCAAAACATGAAACAGAAGCAGTATTGTAACAAATTCAATAAAGGCTGTAAAAATGGTCCCCATCAAAAAATCTTTTTTAAAAAAGAATAACTGGAAATGAATATAAAGTAAATTTTTCAATTTTTAACATTTAAGGTGTTGAAAATATTTACATTTCATACACTTTGAGTGTAACTCAATTTACTTTATCATCATTTATATTAGTCTGCAAGAAAACCCAAATTATGTGAATAGCTTAAGAAAGGATAAGTAGTGATTCTAATGAAATTAAGGCAAGAAAAACTAACTTAAATAATAAAATTTTATTTTAAAAAAATTGATATAGCAATTCATGAATTCGTGTATCTTTAGTGCTCATCCCACCATCGCCATCGCATTAACATTCTTCAAGGGCAATGATAATTATATTCATTTATAGTTGATATTCGGTGAATTTTCATTCATATAAAAACCATAGCTTTGCAGATATTTTTGTTTCGTACTTATGAAAACATGTAGGCCAAGGGAGAAGAATAAAGACTATTTAATAGTTTGTGGCTTCACTCATTTCTCTTAAATATTGAGACATAAGTGAATCTCCATGTATATTCTTGGCCAAGCAGAGGTGGACCTATGAATTCAACCTAAGCACAGGTTAGAAAAGAATTTCCAGACACAGAGCATTTCAGAAAGAAGCGAGTTTATTAGGAACGAAGAGCAAAGATGATGTGAGCTCAGCAAGCACAGCAGGCTGACCTCCTGACAGACCAGGGAGACCCCACAGGATGCTGTTAGAACAGCAGGCTGGCTCAAGGGAGAGCCGACCATTTTCATGGGTCAGTAGCCAACTTTTATAGACTCAAGACAAGGAAAATTCCTGCTGGAAGGGTGGCATTAGGTGATTGCTTAGGGTGGGTATTTTTACCAGTTAGGGAACTAGCCAGTAAGGATCAGGGTGGCTCACGGCAACCTTGGCTAGGGGGCTCAGTCAGTTCCAGAGGTGACCTTGGTGCTGGGCTTCGCGTCTGTGGCCTTGGTACAAGGCCTCGCACCTGTGACCTGGGGATAGGACTCCACAAATGTGAGAGGTACTGCGATGGGTAAATCTGTGTGTCAACTTGGCTGAGCCATGGTACCCAGAAATTTGGTCCAATACTAGTCCTGATGTGACTGTGAGGTATTTTTCATATGAGATTAACACTGAAGTCGTGACTTTTGAGTAAAGCAGATTATCCTCTATAATATGGATGGGCCTCATCTAGTCAGCTGAAGCCCTAAGAGAAAAAGGCCTGATCTCCCTGGAAGAGGAGGGGACTCTGCAGGGGACTACCTTCAGACTCACACTGCAGCTCTTCCCTGAGGCTGGGGCTGCCCAGCCCACTCTGCAGATTTTGGACTTTCCACAACCACATGTGCATGCTAAGTTGCTTCAGTTGTGCCCAACTCTTTGCAACCCTATGAACCCACTAGGCTTCTCTGTCCATGGGATTCTCCAGGCAAGAATCCTGGAGTGGGTTGTCATGCCCTCCTTCAGGGCATCTTCACGACCCAGGGATCAAACCCATGTCTCTTACGTCTCCTGCATTGGCAGGCAGGTTCTTTACCAATAGTGCCACCTGGGAAGCCCAATTACCTGAGCCAGTTCCTTGAAATAAACCTCTTTCCCCATAAATCTCCTGTAGGTTCTGTTTCTTTGGAGAACTCTTCATCAATACAAGTGTCATTCTTTTCCCATATTCTGGAAAATACCAGGAGGCCCAGGATGTCTGATGAAAAACATCAGACCCTCACCCTCACTAATAAAAAACAAAAATCAAGTTAAAGAATGCCTCTTGAGGAAGCGGTACACGCTTTGACCCACCAAGTCAAACCAAAACCACAAGGACTTCCAGGTAGTCCAGGGTTAAGACTCCAAGCTTCCAATGCAGGGGGCATGGGTTCAGTCCCTGGGATGGGAAATTCTGCATGCCTATGGTGTGGCCATAAAAAAAAAAAAAAAGCAAACAAACAAACAAAATAACAGAACAAGAACAAACCAAGAACACAAGTAGGCATTGTGCACTCACAGCCGTGCCAGGCTCAGAGCGTGAAGACGGAGCACAGCGGCTTTATTATTGAATGAAGAACCAGGCCTGCAGCCACAGTGGGGGCCCCTGGTACCCCCCCCCCCCAGGGAGGTGGAGGGGGCAGCGTGCCAGTCTGATGTTTCTGGGAGAGCAGAGAGGACCTCAGGCGGGCGAGAGGGCCGGCAGCACTTTCCCCGCACACTGGCCAAAGCCAATGCGGTACCCGTCCCCCTGGCAGTGCCCTGCAACAGAGAGAGGACAGGGGGTCAGCCACAGAGCCGCCAAGCTCAGGGAACCAACGCCCAGGCAGCCACAGCACCGGTCAGCACACGGCTGGGCCTGGGGCAGAAAGGCACCATCAGGATGACAAATAGGTATATTTGACAGAAAACTACCCTCCCCAGGACCTGGGCAGAGTACCGAGATGGAACTCCAGGCCCATCCTACTGTCAAGGACCCCAGAAACTAGTGCAAGGATGGAGCGATGGCTCTCCTGAGAGGTGAAGGAAGAGGCAGAGGTCAACTCTCGCTGTGTGAGTCTGAGTTCAAATCCTAATTAGGTCTGCTAATTAGCTTGAGGCCAGGGTTCAAAGCCTGTTTCCTCCACCTACCTGGGTCTCCTGGGAACTCAGTTTCCTCATCTGTGAAATGGATCTATGACAGTACTCACTGAGCAAGACTATTACAAAGATGACATGAGTTAATACACAGAGAAGTCCCAGAAGTGCCTGGCCCAAGGCAAATGGTCGATGTCAGCTATTAGGAGAATTATAAGCTGGGGGCCCAGGGACAGCTTGTTTAACCTCTGAGCTCAGCTACTCCCTTGTCTACAAATGGGAACAGCAATCCTTTCCTCTCGGGGTGGTGGGGATTTAATGACACACTTGGGTGAGGCCCCAGCATGACACTTCTCCCAGAGCAGATGTTTAACAAATTCAATCAATTCCAGAAAGGCAGACAGCAGGAGGCCCTTGTGCCTGTACCTGAGAAGGATCCGTTCAGCAGGAGCTGCCCAACTAATATGAGTCAGAGTAGGAAAGTCTATGAGGTGCTGGGAGAGCAGTGTGGAGGAGACAGGAGAAGAGACGAGGGAACTTGCTGCTGATGGGAACCCCACCTGAGTGGGGACTTGATGGGTGGGTAAGAGTTCGCCGGGAGGGGGACAATGAAAACGGCGTGCTCAACAGAGGGAATAGCATGAGACCCAAGGCAGCCTTGGGAGATGGGTCAAGGACGTCCCCAAAAAGCCCTCCCAGTGAGCCCAGGCAGAGTCAACCCAGCCATCTGTGGTTCAGCCCCGCTGACCCAGCCTGTCTCCTCCCACCTGCCCCCTCCTGCCTGGCCAGCCGCCTCATTCTCCCTGCGTGGACTACTCTGACTGCTGGCCTTCTCTGGGAAAGTGGCCAAGTGGACCCAACAGCAACACCCCCAAACCTGCCCCTCACCATCCCTGGCATCCCCAAGGACATCCTGGCCACCCCAGCACTGATCCCTAACACTCAGGGTCACCTTTGGTCCAGAGCAACATCCTTGCCTATTTTGTTGCTCAGTTTCATTATTTTTCCATCAGTCACTTTTGAATCTCGATGCTCAGAAGTACTCGTGTCCCCAGGTGGGAAAAAAGTCTATTAAAGCAAAACCTGGCAGAAATGCATCAATCATCTATCAAGACAAGTCACGCCACGAGGATTTAAGAGCCTTCTTCCTAGACAGCTGCAAACACTGATGGAGTGTCTTTCTCCTCCCCACCCCCAAAGCTGGGCTCTCTGTCAATCACATGGCTCCTTCCTGCCCTGGGCACAACAGCACCAACCCTCCCAGCAAACGGCACTGCCTTCTTCCTTAAGCACAGATGCACAATGACATCTCGGTAAGAGAGCCAACCACTTCCTCCCCATCTTATAGCTGGAGGGCAGATGTCTGAACAGGGTTTCTGAACCTTAGCGACTAGGGACAGTTTGATCTGGATGGATGATTCTCGAGACAGGCTGTCCTGTGCACTTGGGATGTCTACCAGCATCCCTGGCTGCCCTTCAGAGTTGGCCGAAACTGGCTCCAGATGATGCCAAATGTCCCCCAATGACCATGGCCCTGAGGATGGAAGTGATGCTCTGCACCCAGAACCGTCTTTCTGGGTCCCCAGGCTGCTGCTCTCCAGGCCAGGGAGGAGAAGCTGGGGGCAGGTGTATCCAGGCAGGGACAAGGGGCCCAGAGAGGCCAGAGAAGTGAGGACAGTCTACACCCAAGTCAGAGCGTGTCACCGAGACCTGTGCAGAGCAGGAAGGCAGCTCCCCGGCCTCACTGAGTTAGGTTCCATCAACTGTGGACATGGAAGGGAAAAGTGTGCTCATCTCCTCTGGGATGTCAGCCTGGTCGTGCTGATCTCACTAGCTTTTTCCTCTGTCTGGGGCTTCCCTGGTGGCCCAGATGGTAAAGAATCCACCTGCAATGCAGGAGACCTGGGTTTGATCCCTGGGTTGGGAAGATCCCTTGGAGAAGGAAATGGCAACCCACTCTAGTATTCTTGCCTGGAGAATTCCATGGACAGAGGAGCCTGGTGGGCTACAGTCCAAGGGGCTGGATATGACTGAGTGACTAAGCACAGCATAGACCCTCTGCCTGCTCCCCACTGCATCCCAATGGGAACGAGTGTCCACAGTGACAGCTCAGTTTTCCAGCTTCCCAAAATGCCCCACCTGCCAAAGTATAATTTTTATTCTTGTTCCTGGGACTTCCATCCACCTATCTCCATTTTCCTCTTCTCTTTTTAAAAATTTTATTTATTTTTGGCTGCACTGGATCTTTGCTGCTGCATGAGGGCTTTCTCTAGTTGTGGGGAGCAGGGGCTACTCTCTAGTTGGGGTGCCAGGGCGTCTCATTGCAGGGGCTTCTCTTTTGTGGAGTACAGAGTACCGAAATTAGAGAGTAGCTCCAGTTCGCAGAAACTAGAGAAAGCTCGTGCACAGCAGCAAAGACCCAGTGCAGTCATTAAAATATATAAATGAATAAAATTTTAGAAATAATATGCTTTTTTTTTTAAAAAAAAAAAGAAGGGGTCAGGATGCTGGGCCTTCTCAAGAGTGGGTTCTGGAAAAAAACATCAATAATGATGAGGACAGCGATGACAACTGTTGCCAATTTTAAGTGCTCACAAAGTAACGCGTGCCTTGTGAGGCTCTTTAGATGTTATCAAAGGGGTGAAGAATCAGGGTTCTCAAAACAAGCTACCTGGATGGGAAATCTCTTTCCTGACCTACTGGTTGCAAGATCAGAGGCAAGTCATTTACCCACTGCTGGGCCTTTGTTTTCACGTCTGTAAAATGGTGTTGCAGTAGTGGTGGAGCATGACCCCAGATGTGCGGGCCCTGAGCCTCCCTGGTTCACCATCGGAACCCCAGCAGGACCCACAGCCCCTGCCCCTGAGGGATTAAACTGGGTTGTCTCAACCTTACAACCATGCTGTGAGACTAGGCACTGTATCCTTAGCTCCATTTTAAAGATGAGGAAACTGAGTCTCAGAAAGATTCAATAACCTGAGGAAGGTCCCAGGGCCACTGGGGATGTGGGAGTCCAACCTAAATCTGTGTGACTCTGACCACGGTGGCGCCTTCCTCTCCAGCAATATTAAATGATAGGCATAACGGCCCCTCAAGGGGTAAGGGTGCCTGAACCTGCTTGGACTGTGCATGCTCATATGCTCAGTCATGTCCAACTCTTTTGTGACCCCATGGACTGTAGTCCTCCAGGCTCCTCTCTCCATGGGGATTCTCCAGGCAAGAATACTGGTGTGGGTTGCCATGCCCTCCTCCAGGGCATCTTCCCAACCAAGGGATCGAACCTGCATCTCTTACATCTCCTGCATTAGCAGGCAGGTTCTTCACTACTAACGCCACCTGGGAAGCCCCTCAGAATGGGCTGCTAGAAATCTTGTCAGTAACTCAGTTAGGTAATAGGCACAGGGTCTCTGCACTGCAAAGTTCAGAATGTGAAACCTGCCATGATTGTATCACTTTGATCTGGGAGGAGGGAGACCAAGGAGCTGGACTTCCCTAGTCTTTTCGCTCCAGGAAGACTCTCATTTAAAGTTCGCGGCAGGGACTTCCATGTGGACCAGTGGTTAAGACTTTGCACTTTCACTGCAGGGGACACAGGTTTGATTCCTGGTCGGGGAACTAAGATTCCACATGCCACACAGCTTGGCTAAAACATTAAAAGTAAATAAAGCCAGTCCCTGGCAGGCAGGGCTGGGGTGAAGGCCAGAACAAGCAGACACAAGAGCCGGGAAGGCCGGAGTGGGGACAGCTGGGACAGATGACTTCCCGGACAGACGGCGAGGACGGCAAGGAGGAGATGCCGTCCGTGGGCCTGGCGCTCTCCCTCACCTGTCATGATGACTTCATCCCCATCCAGCAGAAACTTCCTGGTCTGGCCGTTCCCCAGCTCTACGGCCTTCGTGCCCCTCCACGACAGCTCCAGCATGCAGCCGAAGCTCTCTGGCTCCTTCACAGCAGGAAGGGGAAGAAGTTGTCATGGGCATTTACATCACAGTATTTACATCATGGTGTTTACAGCACGGTATTTACAGCACGGTATTTATAGCACGGTGGGCGGGTCGGATCTGGTGCAGACAGTGGTTAGCAAGGCGAGGGGTAGGAGTGAGGCCTGGGAAGGACCAAGGGACCCCACAGCCCTCAGAGACCCTGCCTTGGTGGGAATCACCCTGGAAATGTCCTCAAACCTGGGCACCCTATGTGCCCTGCTCACTTCATTCAGGACTTGGGGGTTGGGGGGATGCTGGACCAACCTGCCCAGGCCCATCCTGCCAGGCCCCTGCCCACTCTGGAGGCTGGGGCTTACCCAGATGCCATTATGCCTGCCCCCCCCCCCCACCATTCCTCGCTAGGAAGATCCATCAAAAAGAGCCTAAGGTCTGGACCTTGCAGGAAGTGGCTAGTCCATGCACCAACCAAAGTCATCACCAAAGGTTCATGGTGGGGGCGGTTAGCAGTGGGGCCATCTCATCCTGGAAGGATGTGCTGTGAGGTGGTCACAACCAGATACAACAGTGGCCCCCTGTGTCATTCTTACTCCCCCCCCTCCCCCGCCCTGTAGACAGAGGCAGCCTCTCACCCCTATCCCGATCTCTTCTGCATTTGAAAAAGGAGCCCTTCTGCACCCAGAGATAGATGAAGCTATGAGGTGGACAGGGTTGTAAGATAGGCCTGCTCAGGCTGGACCCCCCTCTCGAGGGAGAACCCTCCAGTCTGTACAGGGAATAGGGATGCTCCACGCAGGCAGCTCCCAGGGGAAGCAATCACATACTCACCGGCCCGCTGATGGTTCCAGAAGCCAAGAGGTCGCCCGGCTGCAGGTTGCAGCCATTGACAGAGTGGTGGGTGAGCTGCTGTAGCATTGTCCAGTACATGTACTGTGGGCGAGGACACAGAGATGGGGACGGACAGGACCGGCTTCTCCCGAGCTGCCCGGAGCAGCCAGCCCCACTCACAGCAGCCCGCCCCGGGCTCTCTCCCAGTCCCAGGAGCAAGGACAAACTGGCCTCCTGCACTTACCCTGTGACCTACCCCAGTTCTCTCCCCGGCCCTTCACCAGCTAGAGCCCCAGCTCCTCAGCTCCTTCTAGCCCGACCCTAACCCACCTTCTCCAAGAAGCACTCCTGGAGTTGCAAACCTCACTGCTCAGACCCTCAGTGTGCAGCATGCTCAGGAGTCCATGATCCCACTTTGTCCTGCAATCACCCCAGAGTCCTAAGTTGACAGGGTCTAGGTCCTTACTGTAGCAGAAGTGTCTCATGAGCAAAGACCTCAGGCCTTAGAATAGACACTGGACAACAGCGCTGAACAACTCAAACAGGACCTCAGAGCAGCCCGAGGGATGAGGGAGCACTGCGGGAGGTCAGGCCTGGTGGGAAGGGACCAAGGACCATGGCCCGCCGAGCATCTCAGGGGCTGCACTCCTGTGCCTCAAATCCACAGCTCCTCAGGTCTGCCCCTCCTGAAGCTACACATCCAGGCAAAGGAAACCTCAGAAATGGATTCTTGCACAAAAGCCCCCTCAAGCGGGCCCCCTCATTCCTTCTTAGCAGCCAAAGGAGCCCAGAATACAGTTAAATTAAGAGGGAAACTAGAAGAAACAGGAATACATTGAATCAGAGGATGTTCAAATGGTCAACAAGCATATGACAGCATGCCCAGCTGCATTCATCCTTGTCGTTGTTGTTCAGTCGCTCAGTCATGTCTGATTCTTTGCGACCCCAGGGACTGCAGCACACCAAGGCTTCCCTGTCCTTCACCATCTCCTGGAGTTTGCTCAGACTCATGTGCTTTGAGTCGGTGATGCCATCCAACCACCTCATCCTCTGCCGCCCCCTTCTCCTCCTGCCCTTGGTCTTTCCCAGCATTCATCTTTAGGGAGATGCAAAGTGAAATCACAATCCCCAGAACAGCTGAAATGAAAATGCCAGTGGCTCGCCTGTTGACCAGGATGTGGAGCAGCCGAAATGCTCAGATGCTGCTTGTGGTGAGTGCAAATTGTAACAAGCCCTTTGGAAAAGTGTCTGGAAGGACTCCTCAGCCAAGTATGGATACACACCCTCTATGACCCAGCACTTCTATCCCTGGATATCCAGACATATGCACATTCATGCACCCAGAGACATGGACTAGACTTCACAGTAGCTCTACCAAAAAATGGAAACAACCCACCACGTGCTGACCCGTCATCACATCCCAACATGGATGCTTTTCTCCTGGTCCTGCCGGGAAGAAAGGTCTCCCTCAGCTCCAAAAGCAGTCTGCCCAGCCTCAAAGCTTACCTTAAAATTAGACCGGCATATGGTAGCTGCTTGGCTCATTCCTTCTCCTGTTGGGAAGACAAGTAACACTGACAAGAAGACTTAATTCCATTTATCAAGGAGAGGGGAATCCCACCTTGTAAGGGGAACTGTTTTGTGGCTTAGGCTTTCCATTGTCTAATATGACTCTGCCTAAAGAGTCTATGAACCAATAAGCTCAGAGGGTATGGTCTCAGAGCTGGGGGACTGCCACAGAAAAGTCAATACCATCATTATCCCATTTGCCAGATGACAAACTGGACAGATTTAGTAACAGACAGACTCAGTAACATGCCCAAAGTCCCAGAGCTGGTCAGGGACAGAACCAAGACTTGAACTTCAGCTGTAGCCTGCAAAGCTGGGCTCTCTCACTACTGATCCATTGGCCTTTAACTCAGCCCAGCCGAGCAGCCTCAGGGGTCCACCCAGCTGGACACAGCCTCCGATCCCAGGGCAGTACCTTTCAGGGCAACAGAGAGGTTGATGTCGAATGTGTAGGGCTGGTCATGGCAGAGATACGGCAGGGGCTTCGGGTCCTGTGAGGGCAGAGGAACACAGAGGGGCTGGGTTGGCTGGCCGAGCTGGCCAGGCTGGCCCCACAACAGGGCAGCTGGCCAGGAGGACCAGGAAGAAGGGGCGTCCCCTCTTTCCAGGACAGTGGTGTGTCCCTGGACCCGGGGGGTGAGGGTGGCAGAGGGCAGGGTGGTCAACAAAGGGTGCACAGCCCCCTAGTGCTCCTGGACTCAGTGATACAGGCCACTCTGACAGCCAGGCCAGAAGGTCTGTACTTTGTCCAAAAGCAGTGTCTTCCCCAAGAGCCATCTGTGACTCCTTAGTGATCCCTGAGCTAATGTGGGGTGACTTTATTTTCATGATTATGTGTTTCTTTTCATGATTGACTTGGTGGCTAGTGACATAGATAGGGACCTAGAAGTTCCTTTTCTAAATATACTATGTTTTCAAATGGAAGCTGCTTTAAAGAAAAGCATTCAGCCTGCATCCTTTGTAGATGCTTGCATACATTTATATCTAAGACAATTCTGTGGCTATTTTTGTAGTGTATGGATTTACTCATTTTTAGCACTACTTGGGTTGTAACCATAAAATCTCAATATAAAGAACCCTTGTTGTTGTTTAATTGCTAAGTCATGACCAGCTCTTTTGCAACCCCATGGACTGTGGCCCACCAGGCTCCTCCATCCATGGGATTTCCCAGGTAAGAATACTGGAATGGGTTGCCATTTCCTTCTCCAGGGGATCTTCCTAACCCAGGGATCGAACCCACATCTCCTGCATTGGCGGAGAGATTCACCACTGAGCCACCAGGGAAGCCCAAAGAACCATTGTAGGGATGGGAAAATAAAAAGAAAGAAAAAGAAAAGCATTCAGTAAATCATCATTCAAAAGTGGCAAGAATCCTGAAGGTTGCACTTCAACAGTATTTGGGAAGGACTGGTACATAAGGAGATAGAGCCCAAAGGTCTTCGGTCAGGGTGAGCAGTGCTTGTGAGCAAAGAGCTGGACCAGGGATAAAGCCTGGAGGGGACAAGCCAGGGATGTGATTGCGGGCCAGGCAGTCCTCGGAGAGTGGGACTCACCGAGGAGGGAGGAGAGAAGTCTCAGAGACTGAACATGATGGGGAGGGAGATTGTGGCAGGAGCGGTGGAGGAGGGAGTAGGGGGTCCTGCCAGAGAGCCCAAGGAGCCTCACGAGGAACTGGTCTGCAGGGAAAGACTCCCAATGTTTCAGTACAGCTCCATGAGAAGACAGCAGGCTGAGACATGTCCAGGGAGCCACATGTGAGGTGGGGGCAGAGGCCATGAGTGAGCAAGGTCAGATATTCAGGGGAGCAGGACCGGGATTAGGGGAAGAGCAAGGCTGAGGGCTTAGCCCAGGCTGCCCCCACGTAGAGGATAGAGTCCACTGGAGCATTGCAGGAGACACAGGAGGACTGAGACTGGTCACGTGCTAGAAGCCAGGGGCAGAGTGTCTAGGAACAGTAGGGGGCTGCCAAAAGGTCAAAAGGAGATCAAACCAGTCCATCCTAAAGGAAATCAACCCTGGGAATATTCACTGGAAGGACTGATGCCAAAGCTGAAGCTCCAACACTTTGGCCATCTGATGCAGAGAACTGACTCATTGAAAAAGACCCTGATGCTGGGAAGGATTGAAGGCAGGAGGAGAAGGAGCGACAGAGGATGAGATGGTTGACAGCATCACTGACTCAATGGACATGAGTTTGAGCAAACTCCGGGAGATGATGAAGGACAGGGAAGTCTGGTGTGCTGCAGTCCATGGGGTCACAGAGTCGGACACAACTGAGTGACTGGACAACAGCAAAGAGGTCCATATTGAAGAGGGCACAAGGCCATGGCATTAGTCAAGGTCAAGCGCACTTTGGTGGAGGTCACTGGGGGTGATGGGATGGAGGCAGCAGCAGACTGTGACAGCCTGAGGAGTGAGGACCAAGATCGGGAGTCCGGCCAGGACAGTGGTACAGGGACCAGGACGCCCTGTGGTCTGACTCCACACTGCAGTCTGCCAGTTGGCCTCCAGGGGGCGCCAAACAGAACACAGCTTGGCGACCCGGGAGGTTGTGCAATGTGGTGATACTGGAAGGGACCTCTTCTCCTGCCAGCTAGCCAGTTCCTGTGGATTCAGAGGATTCTAAAGGTTACAAAACTCTATGTTTTTTCCCAGAACTGTGCAAGGAACAGGGAAAACACAAGGCAGAATGACTGGCACCATGCTTGCCTAGAGGTCCCTGCAGTCAAGACCTCCAGCACGTGGGCATGCTGGGGACACAGAGCTCACCCTCCAGACCCTCTCCAAGATGGATGGCAGAGCTGGGAGGCAGAGGGGCCCGGGTGTGGGACTTCTCCCGGAGGGCATCTTACCTGATCCGGGTTGGGCAGAGCAAAGGGCATGAGGGCATCCATGGGCACCACCCATGGAGAGATGGTGGTTCCAAAACTCTTCCCAAGGAACGGCCCAAGGGGGACGTACTCCCATTTCTGGATGTCTCGAGCTACAGGAGAAGGGACAAGCAGGGCTGACAGAAGCTGACAGGGCCACCAGCCAAGTCTCCCCTCTCCCCTTGACAAAGGAGCAGACGCTCAGCTCAGCCTTGCCCCACCCCTGGGGCTCCAACCCCAACGAGCTGGTTGCCCCAGGACCAAGGACAGAGGTCCTCAGAGGTCACAGTGTTAGGCTGCAGCCAAGAGCGAGATGACCAAAGGGCAGGAAAAAGAAAAGTACTCTTCTAGTACCAGGAGGGAGAGAGACATATTTGTCACAAGAGAGGAATTCAAGGCCAAGAAGAGTCTGCAAACAAATCTTGTTACTTCTTCAAAAATTTAGCACCCCAGACCCAAAATCCTGTGTTTTGTCTGTTGTTTTCAAATTTATTATTTGTTTGTAAAAAGGTATAAAAGCTGCCTGCTTTGTTCACTTCCTTAATTCTCTTCTGTGCACTCCTGTATTTACAAATTATATTTGCTTTTCTGTTGTTTAAATGAAAGGGGGGAGCAGGCAGGATATTTCCCCATAGAGGGTTTGGAATCTCAACCTCATAGTTCCTGGGACACCTGGCACCAGTTTCCCCCTACATAAGGCAGAGGGGTTGAGACGAACTCAGAAATGGAGCTGTTTGGTTTGAAATCTTAGCTCAGCAACCAGCTGAAATCACTCTGTGCCTCATTCCTCACTCCTGTAAAATGGGAATAGTAATATTATCATTGGGCTTCCCAGGTGGCACTAGTGGTAAAGAACCTGCCTGCTAATGCAGCAGACATAGGAGACGTAGATTCAATCCCTGGGTTGGGAAGATCCCCTGGAGAAGGGCACGGCAACCCATTCTAGTATTCTTGCCTGAAGAATCCCATGGAGGAGCCTGGCAGGCTACAGTCCACCGGGTCTCAAGAGTCGGACATGACTTAGTGACTAAACAACAACAGTATTACCAGTGCCCAGTTGAGATCTGGCAGGAGAGTCCACAGGAGGAGTTCAGCCCTGCGGCCTGGCACAAAATTGCTCAAACATATTAGCCATGTCCCTCTGTTCGACTTATAAGAACACTGGAGCTCAGAGAGGTCAAGTGACTGGCCAAGAGCTCAGAGCCGAGATGTCTGTTAGATACCCAAGCTTGTGCTCTCAACCACTGACCACCTGCTGCCTCTGACCACACCAGACCCGGGAGACCACCCTGGCTTCTGCAAAAAGCGTCCCAAACACCCAGCCTTCCCCCAGACCCAAGAGTGCAAAGGATGCTCAATACCAGGATGCCCGACTCCCCATAATTACCACTCCAGTCGTTCATAAGGACCATTCCAAAAATATGCTCGTGGGCCTTGGAAATGGGGATTGGCTCTCCGAGTTTGTTCCCAGGGCCTACAAAGAAAGCCTGACATGGGAAAGCTGATGAGAATCTTGCTCTGACCTGCTGCCCTGGGGCACTTGCCTGGAAGGCAAAGGTCAGGCATTTCCAAACCCTGGCTGATACCTGGACTGCTCCGTACAAATCCACCCTATTTCTACATCATGAGCTGTACCTGAGTTGACAGACAGCCACCCCGGGGCCATGGTGAGCAGCAGCGGGCCAGTGCCCACCCCAGACCCCTGCACACCGTCCCTGATCACCACGGCAGCCCTCTTCACTTCCTTCAGCCTACACCTCTGCCCTTTCCCAAACTGCATTTTCAGATCTGACAGCTACACAAGGCTTGTGAAAAGTGAAAATACCAGGGTTTGTATTCACGTCATAAAAAATCAGAAGGCTGACTCCATGATGTGGCAAAGAGAGCCTGTGGGGGCATACTCCACCCCCTAACCATCATACAATTCCAAGTGGATGAGAGATCTACATTTTTGCAGAGTAAGGTTCTAACAAGTACTAGAAAAAAAAACACGCCCCAAATCTAAATTCTTCAGGAGGGGAGAGTCTAAGATGACATAAAAGGAAATGCCATAAAGGAAGTGATTGATGTGTTTGACTTTATAAAACTGTAACATTTCTGCATAAAGACAACAAATAAAATCAAAATGATACCAAACTGGGAGAACATATTTGCAATGTATTACAGTGAAGGGTTAATTTCTATTAAATACAAAAGTGTATTAGTCGCTCAGTCATTTCCGACTCTGCGACCCCATAGTCTATAGCCCATCAGGCTCCCTTGTCCATGGGGTTCTACAGGTAAGAATAGTGAAATGGATAACCATTCCCTTCTCCGAGGGATCTTCCCGACTCAGGGATCGAACCCACATCTCTTATACCTCCTGCACTAGCAGGCGGGTTCTTGTCCATCTGAGCCACCGGGGAAGCCCTTAAATACAAAACAGACTTTCAAATTAATAAGAGAGCACTGTGCAGAAAACTGGCAGAGAGTAGCCAAGAATATCTGTGAAAGGAAAGCATCATTAACACAACAGGAAAAAAGAGAGTGTCTAGACATCACTGGGGGAAAATGTTGGGGAAATAACTACCAGAAGTGCACAGAATCAAATATGACGTTTGCAAGACCCAAGTCCGTTATATTCGTTCTGTATGGTGTTTAAACATTGCACATTTTTCGTCAAGATTATAAAAAGAAAGGTGCCATCTTATAGAGAATCTCACCACCATCATCAAGATGATCTGTGTCCCCTACCCACCCATACACGATTTCTTCACACTCTGACTTTCCATTTACTTTCTGCCCACCCCCTGACAGGAACCAACAAAGGTAAAGCATCTGCCTGCAAAGTCCTCCATACTCCCAGAGAGAAGACCCTGGTCCCATTTAAACTGGGGCTCTGTGCCCTGCTCTGGGGCATCTGGCTTGGGGAGACCTTCTCTTAGGGGCCACGTGGCAGCCTCACAAAGGCAGTGAGAGGCAGAGGCTGGCTCGGCATGCCCTCCTGGGTCTAGTGACTATTTGTCTCCCCTGGATGGAATCCAAAGATATCACCAGGCAGGACTGGAAATACAGGGAGATCCAGCCTGCCTCCAATCAACCTAGATGCCCATGCTCACAGTCCAACCAGGGGACCCCAAAGTGCATACCAGGGGACCCGCACCAGGAGCCACTCCGAGGACCACCTAAACCTGAGACTCAAATTTTCTGCCACCTTGTGTGTGTCTTCAGGTGACCCCTCAAAACCTCTCCGATTACTGATTTGGAGGTTACAAATGAACTGTTAGTGAACTTAAAAATACAGAATCAGTGAGTAATGAGGCTGGACGGTACTTCCGAAGGCCAGGTGGGGACCCAGAACTGCCATCAACATGGTTGAGATGAGGGAACGGGCTATTGTCCAGGGCGGCCACTGGGAGAGCCCTCCTGCCCTAGTGTGTATGCAGACCCCACGCCAGTAAAACACCGAGACAGGGCTTACCATCTCCAACTCGAAGTCCAGGAGTTTGCAGGCACCATAAACGGGAGGCTTAGCTGGAATAACAGCAGAGAGAGAGGTTAGTGGGTGCCAGGTGTGTGGGGACAAGGAGCGGAGCCTGGAAGGTCTGGACACTGGGGGCACTTACAGTCGTCGGGTCGTATCTGCCCCAGTGGCCTGCGGATGGGGGTGCCAGACACCACCACGGAGGATGCGCGCCCGTGGTAGCCCACCGGCAGGTGCAGCCTGAGGAAGGAAGGCGAGAGGAAGCCTTGATGCTGTTACATGTACAGATGAAATTTCAAAGTGTTTTCAGATGAAACAAAAGGGAGTCAACATTTACATACATGAGCTTCCCTGGTGGCTCAGATGGTAAAGAATGTGGGCGATCTGGGAAGATCCCCTGGATCCCCTGGAGAAGGGAATGACTACCTGCTCCAGTATTCTTGCCTGGAGAATCCCTTGAACAGAGCAGCTTGGTGGGCTACAGTCCACAGGGTCACAGTGAGTCTGACACAACTGAAGCAACTTAGCATGCAGGCACATATATAAAATAGATAAGTAATAAGGACCTAGGGCTTCCCAGGTGGCACAGTGGTAAAGAATACATCTGCCAATGCAGGAGATGCAAGAGATGCAGGGTCAATCCCTGGGTTGGGAAGATCTCCTGGAGCAGAAAATGGCAACCCACTCCAGTATTCTTGCTTGAGAAATCCCATGGGCAGAGGAGCCTGGTGGGCTACAGTCCATGGGGTGGCAAAGAGTCGGACATGACTGAGTGACTAAATTTCAAAATGCTTTCAAAATAAAAATGAAAGTGAGTCAACACATACATGGTTCAAATATCGAAAAGAACTCCCAAATGTCCAGAAACAAATAAACGGATGAGCAAGAATGTGGTCTCGATAGACAATGGAATATTTTCTGTTGTTGTTATTCAGTCTGTCGGGCTTCCCTGTCCTTCACCATCTCCTGGATTTTGCTCAAACTCATGTCCATTGAGTCAATGATGCCATTCAACTATCTCATCCTCTGTCATCCCCTTCTCCTGCCTTCAATCTTTCCCAGCATCAGGGTCTTTTCCAACGAGTCAGGTCTTCGCCTCAGGCAGCCATTGCTCAACATTAAAAAGAAAGGATTTCCTTGGTGGTCCAGGTGGTGAAGAAACTGCCTGACAATGCAGGAGACACTGGTTCAATCCCTCCTCCAGGAAGACACCACATGCCAGATACCAGATACCATGGGGCAACTAAGCCCATGTGCCCTAAGAGCCTGTGCTCCACAACAAGAAGCCACCGCAATGAGAAGCCTGTATGTATGTAGGTATATGTATGTGTGTATGTGTGTACATGTATGAGTGTGCATGTATGTGTGTGAGGCCAAATAATAGCCCCTCCAAAGATATCCATGTCCAGCACAGGGAACTCTGCTCAGTATTATGTGACAACCTGGATGAGAGGGGAGTTTGGGAAAGAATGGATACATGTGTATGTATGGCTGAGTCCCTTCGCTGTCCACCTGAAACCATCACACCATTGTGAGTCGACTATACTCCAACATAAAAAATTAAAAAAAAAAATACCAGGTCTTAACCTCTGAAAGCTGTGAATATCACCTTCTATAGTAAACGAGACTTGCAGATGTGAAGTCAATGATCATGAGATTATGGAGATTACTCTGAATTATCAGGTGGTCCCTACATGTAACCATGTGTGCGTGTGCGTGTGTGTGTGACTGCTCAGTCATGAGCAGCATCTCTTTGCAACCCTTTGGACTACAGCCCGTCAGGCTCCTCTGTCCAGGGGATTTCCCAGGCAAAAATACTGGAGTGGGTTGCCATTTCCTACTCTAGGGGATCTTCCCAGCCCAGGGATTGAACCTGAGTCTCTCATGTCTCCTGCATTGGCAGGTGGGTTCTTTACCACTGAGCCACCTGGAAGGAGCCTTATAAAGGGAAGAAGGTCAAAGGAGGAATTAGCACTGTTGCAGATGGAGCCTAGAGGCTGCAGTCATCTGAGGAAGGGGTCCCAAGCTAAGCAGTGCAAGCAGCCTCTGGAAGCCAGAATAGTCAAGGAAATGGATTCTTCCTCTAGAGCTTCCCAGAGGAACCAGCATTAAAATTCACCAATAGAACTGTAATTCACAGCTTACAAATCAAAGGAGCTGGAAGGATGTTGGTGACTCAGTATCTAATTTCAACTCATGTTGTCTAGATCAAAAGTCTCAAGGGACTGCCCCACGATTCCACAGCAGGTCCAGGGCTGAGCCGAGAGGAGAACCAGAAGTTGGGGGTCGCTGTTTCCAGGTATAGTGATGTCATGGCCCTTGTGGGCTTTCCTCCCTGGTTCCTTTAAACTGAGAGGACCTGGAAGTTCCCAGAACCACATGCTGCTGGACACAGAAATACATACTTGGAGCTCAGCCACACCAGGGTGCGGGACATACCAGTTTGGCATCAACGCATTCTCCTTGCCCCTGAACATGACCCCGACATTGGTGGCGTGATGCCGAGAGGAATAGAAGTCCGTGTAGTCGCCTGCAGGGGAAAGGACGGAGATGCTGTCAGTGACCTGGATGCTGAAGGATGGGGAAGGGCCGCTTCCAAGGGTCAGGGTTGGGCAGTTGAGCCAGGAAGACTAGCCAGCAGGCGCTGGAGGCACATGCCCGGCAACATTGGCACATCCAAAAGCTATTTACACCACTGAAAATTTGTTTTGAGAACTCCCAAGTGAAAAATCAGAAACAAGTTAGGGGATTTCCCTGGAGGTCCAGTGGTTAAGACTTCGAGCTTCCCACTGCAGGGGCACAGGTTCGATCCCTGGTCCATGAACTAAAATCCTATATGCCGCACTTCATGGTCTAATAATAATAAATAAATAAAGGGTATCAAAAATAGTTCCAAGTTAATAATAAAAAATAAGTTCTTAAATTTGTAAAGATAATAATAAAAATAAAAGCGATTTCCTGAAACAAACAATGAAATCTGTGAATGAATAGCTGATACCCCTCCCACCCACCAGCTCCGATTACCAGGCCTTTGTTCAAGCTGTGACTACCCCTGGGTGGACTGGCGTCTTCCTTGTGTCTGTGTGTCCAGACCCTGGCAGCTCAGTTTAGGCCCCAGCCCCTAGACCATGAAGCCACACCCACTCTCCCTAGCTGGACCGCCCCTCCTCCAAGTCCACTCAGCATCCAAGCCAGCACTTCTCCTGGCCGGAGGGCTCCATGTCCCACTTGTGCCCTGGTCCTGAGTGTGCAGGTCTTATCCCTCTGCAAAACTGAAGCCATTTCAGAGCAGCCCCGGCCAGGCCTCATTTTGTCTGGGCTACAGTCTATTGGAGCCGCAAAGAGTCAGACATGACTGAGCAATTAACACACACATAGTGCCAAGAACAAGGTCTCAGTGGGGCCTGGTGATGAAGACTGGAACAAATTTAAGAACCAATTGGGCATGTTGTCTACTGTGTGGGCCTTGCTCATCTATGAAATGACAATAGAATGATCTACCTGAAGGCATCATTTTAAAGCAGGTTTCTTCTGGCCCTGAGACCTATGATTTTATGAAAAAAAAAAAGGCACTTGTTTCCATGTTTCTGTTACTAAGAGAAGAGCTATAATGTGGAGTTTTGTTTCTCTGTAAGTGATTCTCTGTGTCTTACATGCTTTCCATCATGCAAGGGGGTTCCACATGTCCAGCAACAAATGATAGGAACCCAGCCAGGCTTCCCCAAGGAGGGAGGAGGACAGGCGGGAGCCCAGGACCCCCTCCCTGACTCTGAGATGGGCACAGTCCAGCCACTTTTCATTTTTAAGACACCAGATTATTTTTTCCCCCCAAAGACCTCTTCTTTAAAAAATTCTTTTTATTATTTTTTTTTGGCCACACATGTGGGATCTTAGTTCCCTGACTAGGGTTTGAACCTGCACCCAGTGCACCCCCTGCATTGGAAGCACAGAGTCTTAACTACCGGACTGCCAGGGAAGTCCCCCAAAGACACCTTCTTGATTTGTGGATGCAGCATCCTTTTTTATTAGCTATATTAAAGGATTCTTCTTCTTCTTTTTTTTTTCCTGCCCCACCATAAGGTATATGGAATCTTAGTTCCCTGGCCAGGGATCAAACCTACCTGTGAATTCTGATTCTGCTGTTTCTTGGCTACGTGTGGCCTTGAGAAAGTCCCTTTGATGCTTTAGAACTCAGTTTCTCCATTGGGAGTAATAATGCCAATCACAGGCATAAAAATGCAGTAAAGGAAATAATACGTCTATATAATGTGTCTTATCCCAGTGCTTGGCACAACGTTGTTCTTGCTGTGCTGTCACGTCCAACTCTTTGCCCACCAGGCTCCTCTGTCCATGAGATTCTCCAGGCAAGAAGACTGGAGTGGATTGCCATTGCGTTCTCCAGGGGATCTTCCCAACCCAGGCAGAGTCTTTACCACTGAGCCATCAGGGAAGCCCATGCCTGGCACACAGCAGGCCCCAAATAAAATCCCTTCCCTTACCCCACTGGGGGTCACTGCTGCCATGGTTATTCCACTTTCAATTTCTCCTTTGAGAGAATCCAGGCAGACTCAAAGACTGAATCTTTTTTTAAATCATCATCTTTCCAAAAAATTATAAAAAAACTTGTGTGAGACACACTATAAAGTGTAGTAGAAGTGTATGTTGCTCCAGCATTTACTTGAGAACAACACGCTGCTGAATTTTGCAATAAGACCTGCCCAGGTAGGAGCCCAGGGTAGAACCAGCACACTATTTCAGAGCATTCCTGCCAAAGAAAATTAACAGCTTCTACTTCCTTGTTTGTTTTCCGTATCTATACACAAAGTCCATTTCATGGTCACGTAAAAAGGATTGGAAAAGATGGTGTCCAGGCCAGGCTATAAGACAGTGACAGAGGAAGAACCCCAGCCACTCACCCACTCACCCCACACCACAGCCGGTGGTGCTTGCAGCCCAGTTGAGTGGGCAGGACCTCCTGTTCCAAAAAGCTAAAAATAATATGGGGGACAATGTCATGTACTGGATACCAGTGATACACTTAAAAATCATGCAGATGGTAAATGTTGTGTAATGTGTATTTTATCACAATTTTTAAAACATTTTTTAAAGACCTCCTAGACTACAAAACTGAGTGGTTTGTTTTATGTGTGTGTGTGCCACATGGCATGTGAGATTCTAGTTCCCTGACCAGGGATCGAACCCGTGCCCCCTGCATTGGAAGCATCGAGTCTAAAGCACTGAACGACCTGGGAAGTCTCTGATTTTCATTTAATAAAAGAATACATGTTATGAAAAAATAATATGAGGGAAAGAATAATGAGGGGGAATACCAGCTGAGAGAGACACAGTAGACCTGCATATGGTGTAATGTTATTTATATGAAATCACTTGGTGAGGTAAAACTGGGGACAGGCCATGGTTGCCTGGAGTGAGAGCAGGGACTGACTACAGACGCTTTGTGCTGACTGAGTGTTTTCCAGTGTGATGGTGGGAGTGACTGCACAGCGGTATATATTGTCTAAAACTCATTAAACCGCACACTGACAATGGGAGAACTGTGGGCTGTGTAAATCATACCTCAGGAAAGCTGCTGCAAAGGTGGAGCATTTAGAAAGAAGTCAAAGGGAAGAACCAAGAGAAAGGACATGAAGGGGGAATGGGAGGAGAAGCGGGGAGCCCAGGGGTGATGATTAGAAGGGAAACGATTCCATTCTCACTATACTTGGGTTTGAGCTACGAGCTTCTGAGCACAGCATCCCAACTGCCTTTCATCCTCAAACCCTTAGATGAGGGGCAGTAAATATACTGAACCTGTGCGTGCCTGTCTTCTGGAAGATTATCCTCAAGGCAAGCCTTGGGTTGCTGCTCCAAGACGTGGCCCATAGAAACAGGGGCAGAGTCAGAAGTCACATCTTCCCAGAAGCACTGGCAGGACCAACTGGCCTCTCAGCGCCCAGGAGCCCAGGCTGACTCAGCACCCAGGCGCCGCCCCGCCCACCTCCCCCACCACCCGGGCTGGTGGACAAGCAGGAAGGGCTCAGCCTTCTGCCTGATTGTAACTCTCTGCTTTGGGCCAAGAGGGTTTGGACAACTGCAACTTTATGTGTGTGTGTGTGTAGGAATTCTCCAGAATGGCTCAATGGGTAAAGAATCTGCCTGCAGTGCAGGAGATGCGGGTTTGATCACTGGGTCAGGACGATCCCCTGGAAGAGGAATTGGTAACCCACTCCAGTATTCTGGCCTGGAGAATTCCACAGACAGAGGAGCCTGGGGGGCTACAACCCAAGGGTCGCAAAGAGTCGGACATGACTAAGTATCAGCAGCAGCAGCAGCATCATATATATCTATATATAATTTATTTGGCTGTGTCTGGTCTTACGGCTTGTGGGACCTAGTTCCCTGATCAGGGATGGAACCTGGGCCCCCTGCATTGGGAGTGTGGAGTCCTAGCCACTGGACCCCCAGGAAAGTCCTTGGACAACTGCAACTTTCAGAGTGAAACTCCAATCAGACATCCAACCCACGGCTCAACCTGGGGCCCTCCAGGACCCTCCGGCCTCTCTCCTCAAAGCTGCTGACTCATAGACTGCGCTCTGGGCACCCCCACCACAGCCCTCTGGGAAAGGAGACTGAGTTCCTGCACACACAGGGAGCCAGGGAGCCAGCTACAAATCTAAGCAGTGAGCAACTACCCTCGGCGAAAGTGCTGGCCTTTAGAGACGCCTGGGTCAAGGCTGGGCCTGGGTCCCTGATGGGGAGGCATTGACAGCCCCAGAGCCCCTTCTCTGTGACCTTCCCCACAGGAAGCAGGGACAGGGCCCTGGGCAGGCAGCTGCTCCAGGCACATCCTGTTAAAGAGACTAGACTCACCTATGGCGGCTGGAAGATACATCGTAGCGGAAGCCTGGGATGTGAAGGCACTGAAACACCAAAGAAGGGGCTTCAGGGTCAAGCATTCAGCAAAGCAGGGTCCCTGCTCTGATCATCCACAGGCTCAGCCTGGATCATCCCCCAAATCCTGCTCATGATCTTCAGTGAGACTTCCAGGCAGGCCTGGTGCCTCACCAGGATGGACGTCCACCCACTAAAGGCAAGGTGCCTCCCTCCTGCTTCTATGTTCCACTCTAGGAAATGAACCAAATTACCCCTAGTTTGGAGACCAGACAAGCACATGAATGATGCTGATGAGGAATAGTTGAGTGAAAAGGGGGGAGGGCTGGCATGGGAGGGGTGCCAGACATGGCCTGGACACCCCAGTCCAGCAAGAGAGGTAATCCCCACTGGCCCAGAGCCCTCCCACCAAAATGTACCCAAAATGAGGCCAAAGCAGCCGGGCCATGACTCAGAATGTCCCTGATGACCACACTGTCCCCCTCTGCCCAGACAGACCTCCTTGTCCCTGCCCACCAAGGTCCACGGACTCCTCACCGCTGCCGAAGCTCCACGTCATCTCTGAGCCTGGCTTGGCTGGCAGACAGCAGGTTCTGCAAGAATGCTCTCGCCTCCTTCCAGGCAGCCTGACCCAGGCCCATGAAGCTGTTGAGAGTTGGCTAGGACCAAGATGGGGAGGAAGAAAGGAGATCACCTGTGGGAAAGCCCCTTGCACTACGCCTCCTGTTGACAGGAGCCAGCCTAGCAGCTCTCTGGGGCCCCTGTCACTTATCTCCAGTTCATTCAAACCCTCAGGACTGTAGTTCTTAGTTCCATCATTTGTTCATCAAGTGGAGGAGATGTGTCATTGCTCCTATTGGGTTTTCATCCCCACATGGCCTTATAGGCAATTGGCCAAGCCCAAGAGCTGCCTTCTGGGATGGCTGCCCTGTTAAGCTTGGCCCAGCCTGCAATGAAAATGGCTCGTTCCTCCAGTGGAGGCCTTCAGTCTGCAGGGGTCTTGCACCAACCCCCTTCACATGAGCTAAGAAAAGGTTTCTGAGCCACTGAGGTGTGGCCTAAAAAGCACTTGTGGATTATCAAGGCCAGAGTTCCAGTCCTGGCTCCAATCCTTGCAGCCATGTGACCTGGGAGAATTGTGTCTTGTTTCAAATTAGACCCTCATCAAATCTAATGAGGATCCCATTCCTGTGCCAGAGGGTCATTGTGAGCATTGAATGAGAGGTATGTGTAAAACTCCTGATGCATAGGGAAGTACTCAATAAATATCACCTTCCTTCCATGGAAGGAGAGGATGCACATCAAAGCACTTAGACAGGGACTTCCCTGGTGTTCCACTGGCTAAGATTCTGCACTTCCAGTGCAGGGGGACTGAGTGTGATCCCTGGTCAGGGAACTAGATCCCACATGCTGCAAAGACTCTACACGCAGCAGCAAAGATACCCCGTGCTGCAACTAAGACCTGTGCAAATAAGTAAATAAATATTTTTTTTTTTTAAAAAAGCATTTGACCATTCTCAGGGGAGTACATTCACATCCATTGCCCATGTACGTGTCCTTCAGGCTGACTTCTAAAGTGGTGGCAACAAAGAGGGCACTTGGGGCCAGCTATCCATTCCTCCTAGGCTGTATTTAAACCTAGAGAGTGGATCTCCTGGCTTCCTCCCTCAGAGGGCCCAGCACCAGCCTGGAACAAGCAGAGACTCAAGCGTCTTAAAATGAGGAAATTAACCAGTTGTTGGAGAGCTTCATGTCAGAGACAACTGGGGAGGGTCCAGGCCTGTGGAGAGACTGACAGTCATCTCACCTCAGAACTCACCCTATAGGTTACCAAGGCTGCCTCCTGCCAGCCTGTCTGTCTCATAACAGCCTCAAACTTATCCAAGGAGTCTACCTGCAATGCAGGAGACCCACGTTTGATCCCTGGGCCAGTAAGATCCCGTGGAGGAGGGCATGGCAACCAACTCCAGTATTCTTGCCTGGAGAATCCCATGGACAAAGGAGCCTGGCTAGCTATAGTCTATGGGATCGAAAAGAGTTGGATACAACTGAATGATTGACTATCCAAGGAAAATCCCTGCTGTCGGGAATGCAAGGCAGGGACTTCTCTGGTGGTCCAAGACTGCGTATTCTCAATACAGGGGGCCTGGATTCGATCTCTGGTCAGGGAACTAGATCCCCATTATGCAACAAAGATCCTGCCTGCCACAACTAAGACCTGGCACAGCTAAATAGATTTTTAAAAAGAAAAGAAATGGAAGGTAAAGAGCATTTTCTTTTTTGTTGTTGTTTGTTTTGTTTTTTGAAGAGCATTTTCTTAGTGGCATTTGCAACAAATGGCCACTGAGATCCAGGGCAAGCCACATCCCAATGTTCTACCTTATCGAAGACATCCTGGTGTCCGGAGAGGATCGGCCCAGTGAAGAGGTGCTTGATGACACTAAGGTCCAGGATCTGGTCCCCAATGGCCACACCGATCCTTGGTCTTGGCTGGAAGGAAGATGGCATGGTCAGCACTGGGAGCAGTTGGCCGGGCTGGGCTCACTTACCCAGCAAGTCTGTCTATCTAAGAGCCCAAGGGCCCTCGTTTATAGATGGCCCTCTGTGGAGAGGAAGGGCTTCCCAGGTGGCTCAGTGGGTAAAGAATCTGCTTGCAATGTAGCAGATGCAGAAGATTCAGGTTCTATTGCCGGGTCAGGAAGATCCCCTGGAGGAGGGCATGGCAACCCACTCCAGTATTCTTGCCTAGAGAATCCCATGAACAGAGAAGCCTGGGGGGCTCAATGCATGGGGTTACAAAGAGTCCAACACAACTGAAACAACTATGCATGCATGTACACTGTGGAGAGGGGCTGAGGAATCGGATCCTTAGCATCATACCCCAGCTGCTTTTGCGTCTCAGAGGGCTGAAATTGCGTCTGCGTCTCAGACAGGCTCTGCCCTGTCATCTCTGTCTGGGCAGAGCCTGGCACCATCTCTGCCTTGAGGACACAAAGAGGAAAGAATCTGTTTCCTGCATAATCCAAGCCCCTTATCCAGGCAAAGTCCCCAGCAAAGTTTCTCAGGTGTCACTTAAATGCCCCTGGTGACAGAGAGCTCACCACCTCACCAGGCAACTGGATTATTTCTTAGGTTAAACCTAGGCCTTCTCTTGGGGGCAATTCCTTTGCACAGCAGAGTAGATAGTGTCCCAGGCACAGAGGAGGGTCAGGGGCTTGGGTTAATGTACTCTGTTATGGCTCAATCAGGGCAGAGTTCAGGGCATGAGGGGGCAGGAAGCCAGACTGTTCAGAATATTCAAGGGAAGTTCCTTTCTGCACCATTAGATCCAGGCTTTAAGCCTAAGTGTGAAGATGTCTCAAGTATTTGTCAAAGCCTGGCCTTTGTTCCCAAGGTGCTGAACTTGGTTTATCAATGAGGAATCCAAGAGGGACTTCCCTGGTGGTCCAATGGTTAAGAATCTACCTTGCAATGCAGGGGGCACAGGTTCAATCCCTAGACAGGGAACTAGGATCCCTCATGCCATGGAGCATCTAAGCCCACATGCCACAAATACTGAGCCCACATGCCAGTGTGCAGCAACTAAAATCTCGAATGACACAATGAAGATCCTACGAGCCACAACTAAGATCCGGCACAGCCAAATAAATAAATAGAAAGTATTTGACTCTTGGTAAAGCTTTAAAAAAACAAACAAAGAAGGAACCTGAGAGCATGTCTGTAGACTCAATCAGCTGGGCTTGTCCTGAGTTGACCTTCCAGTTCTCCTGAACTACCAGCTTTGCCATCTCAGGTCCAGTGAGTTTAAGAGGTAGGGCTACCAACTGGCTTTATCTCCACTGGCTGCTCATTCTGGGGGACTAAGAGAAGATGGTTACCTCTCCACGCACATCAGCCCCTGGGACAGGTGTAGACCAGAGCCACACCCTCACCCGGCCCTGAGGCCCCAGGCCACCCGGGAGGAGGCTGCCTGGAGAACCGAGCGCCTCATTTCCAGCTCCACTGCTAGCTCCCTGGGCCTCAGGCTCCCTGGACAATGAGCTGGGCCACCTGGACCCCTGGGGGATGCCTGCTAAGGGGATCTGCAGGTGGACCCTTGAGCCATTTCTCTGACCCTGGCGCCCACAATCTGCTGGAGGAAGAAGGGAGCTGAGGCCACTAGCAGCAGCCAAGACCTAATCATAATCATAAGCTTGCTTCCTCAGCTGCAAGTAAAGGTGAGAAGCAGCTTGTGTGTTCCAACCCTGACCTAGGACTCGAGATAGCAAGTCCCTCCATTAATTGTTGGGACTTCTCTTTTTTTATGGCAGTATACTTGCTCTATGATTTCATTTAGCTTCTGCTATACAGCAAAGTGAATCAGCCGTATGTACATATATCCCCATTCCACCCCTCTAAGTCATCACAGAGCACCAAGCTGAGCTTCCTATGCTATACAACAGCTTTCCACTAGTAGTGTACGTATGTCAAGAATACTGGAGTGGGTTGCCATTTCCTTCTCCAGGGGATCTTCCCAACCAAGGGATCAAACCCACGCCTCTTACATCTCCTGCATTGGTTGGCAGGTTCTTTACCACTAGTGCCACCTGGGAACCCTTGTTCACTATTGTTCCACCCAAATGATGCACGGCTGGCATCTGGCATGCAGGAGAGGGAGGACTCTGCCTTGGTGACCAGACCAGTCTGGAGAGGTGGTCACCACCTCTGGAATGTCCAGCGCCTGCAGCCAGAGCTTCAACACAGCCAGTTCCACTTGAAGGGCCTCAGCCTTTTGGAATGCCAAGGGAGCCAACTCACAACCCCCAGCATTCTTTTTAGAAGGCAGTGAACCTCTGTACAGTGGTAGTCCTTGCACAGTCTAATATGAAAACAGCTGGGGCATGGAGTCTGCAAGCTACTGGCCACACTCTAAGGAGCATTCATTCTAGAGTTCTCTGGAATAGCAAGTCAGAGCACACCCCCTGCCTCTTGCAAAGGCTTCTGCCTAAGCGATTTGTCCTCCAGATTTGCCCCCTCAGGAAAAGTGCGGACCCTTGCCTGAGAGCAGAATGTTAGAGGAGTGCAGGGGGCGGGCGGGCGGTGCTGGCCAGCAGAGTGTGCTTGGCCAACAGGTTAAGGTTTAACATGCCTCTGGCCCTTCAGGGGACTGTTAACCTTTGGCATCCTTGCGACATCTGGTCAGGCTTGGCAGTTGTGAAACCACATGCTGACTCTTCTAGATCCAAGCATTTGCTGCACATGGGGACAAGGATCAGTCATGGGGGCAGGAAACCACTTTCCAGAAGGTGCTAACTGCCACAAGCTCCATTTAGCAGACGGTTCCTGAACACTGCTGGGCACAAGCAGGTTCGGGAGTTCAAGGCTTCTCAGAGATAATCAGGAGCTTACCATGAAAGTTGGGAGCAGAAAGCTAAGCCAAAAATGCCATGAATGAATCCAAGGGAATCTGCTTTCCCCACCCACAGAACTTCTTATATGTTTGTTGATAAACCCCACAGTTTTCAAGATTTCTTTCTGCCCATCGGACTACACTTACTAAGTGAAATTTCATTTCCCTACCCCCAAAGGGCTTCTGATCAGCAAGGGAATGCCAGGGAGCTCAAGAAGCTGAAAGAAGGCCAGTTAGAGGTAAAGAAATTAACTTCTAGGATCCCAGGCCTCTGATGTGAATGAACTCATCCCTTTGAGTTACTAAGCATACCGGGTCAATGAATATTTCTAAGGCGAGGGGCTAACATGGAGGATGAACAACCGGCCATAATGTGGTGTCTCCAGCGAAGGAAACAGAGCGAAATGACTTCGGAGTAGGCAGTATGACTGCGCTTCAACTTCTCTGTAATAGTAATATTTAATATAACTTGCTCTGCTTGCCTGAGAGGGAGAGCCATGCTTCGTTTCATTTTGCATTTAATTTTCGTGCAAATGTGCAGAAACAGGCTGACGGTTTCAATAACTCACATCTGGAAAGCTACCAGGAGGGATCTGAACCAACAGCAGGAGGGATCCTAACCAACATTCACCCTCGGCGATCAGCCCCAGCCTCCAGCCCCCTCCCAAGGCACTCCCAGAAGGGGAGGCACCACTCATGGGGCCCCAACGACCCCGGGGGTCTTCGCGAGGGGCGACGAGCCGGGAAACGACGGGCCCCACATCCAGCTCGGTCTGGTGCCGGCAAGAGGGGGCAAGGCTGGACTGAGGCCAGGGGCGGGGCAGGAGGGTGGGGGTCCCGGGCGGAGGGGACGCCCTCCCTCCCCGCGCCCGGAAGCGCGCGCTGCAGCTCACGTTGCCTCGGGTGGAGAAGACGCCGTAGGGCAGGTTGTGAATGGGGAAGTCAGAATCCTCGGCCACCGGTACGAAAGACATGCTGGCGAGCACGGAACAGGGAGGCAGGGTGCGCGCGGCCTGCGGGACAGGACTCTCACAGATGGGCAGGCTGGGCCACGCCCCCTGCGGATTCCGCCCCCTCAGAACCCCCGCCTCCCGCCAGAGCTGACCCGGTGACACAGCAGGGCCCGGCCCGCCCCTTTCGAGGGCTCCGCCCCTCCCCGAACCCCTCCCACAAGAGACGCCCCTCTCTGAGCCCCGCCCACCAAGGGACCGCACCTTCCCGGGCCCCGCCCACCAAGAGAACGCCCTCTCGGGGCCCCGCCCACCACAAGACCTCCCCTTCTCGAGCCCCGCCTCTCCTGGGGCCCCGCCCCTCCACGAGGCCTGCTCCTCAGCAAATTCCAACCCCGCAATATCCATCCTGTCCCTCCCACTACAGCTTTGCCTCTGCGCAGCCCAGCCTCCTCTTAGAGGGCCCTCCGACCTCGGTCCAGCTGCCGAGGGCAGGGCCCTTGTTCCTACCAAGAGCAACACCCATCTTGGCATTTAAGGCGCTTGCCCCGGGTGACTTCAGCCTCATCCCGCACCCCACCCCACCCCCGCCCCCCGCTGCATGACCCGATCTTCAGCTCAACACGAGCTCAACACGAGTCTTGTCGGGTGTCCTGGTCACAGCAGACACTCAGAAGCCAGACGGCGCTTCCCGGGCTGGAGCTATGTTTTCAGTCGCATCTTTTCTGCCTTCATCAGCTATGCTCATCTGTCAGCTATGGTATTTTCACTTTATCGGTGAAAGGAACAGGCATGCCTGTTTGGAAGGCCTAAACTAATGAAAATTAATATTCTAGAAAGTCTAAGTCACCTGTTTATTTCACATTCCAGTGTTTAAATGACATTGATAAGCTGTTTGACCTTGGACAAGTTACTGAACCTCTTTCTGTCTCAGTTCTCTTCTCTGAATGAGGTTGATAATAATTGGTTTCTACTTCACAGAGTTGATAGAATTGAATGAATCATGGAGTATCTGTGGAGCTTCTGGCATACAGTAGCTCTATGTGTTTGAGTGTAAAGTTTGAAAAGAGAGACTGAGGGGGAAAATATAAAAAGAAAAGGAAGAGAGAGAAAAGGAGTGAGGGAGGAAAAAAGAAGGGAGGGAGGGGAGAGGAAGAACAAATTTACACGGTAATACTCTTTCCAGTTCTGGAAAGGATGAAGCTAAAAGGATGAAGATTTGAGAGCCACCTCTGACAGTACCCTCTCCAATCATCTGTTTCCTCATCTGTAAAAGAATTGTTCATTTGCTCAGTCCTGTCTGACTCTGCAGCACACCAAGCTTCCTCCTTCACTATCTCCCAGAGTTTGCTCAAACTCCTGTCCATTGAGTTGGTGATGCCATCCAACCATCTCATCCTCTGTCGCTCCCTTCTCCTGCCTTCAGTCTTTCCCAACATTTCCAATGAATTGATTCTTTGCATCAGATGGTCAAAGTATTGGAGCTTCACCTTCAGCATCAGTCCTTCCAATGAATATTCAGGGTTGATTTCCTTTAGGATTGACTGGTTTGATCTCCTTGTTGTCCAAGGGACTCTCAAGAGCTTCTCCAAAAAGAGAGGTACCAACAATACCTACTCAAGGATTTCTGTGATAGTCAAATAATGCCTGGCACAGACTTGGTTATCAATTAACTACTTTTTCCTCCCAAGGGACATTCAACCAGAGAGGTAACCATTTCTTAGTGTTTGAGTTTTGCTTTTCTCCTTTAAGAAAACAATCAGAAAAGGAGAGAGTATAGCTGTTAAGGTAAAGTGGTCAGCACTGACATTTATAATAGGAATGCAAATTTCTCACAAACCTCACAAAGTATTTTTTAAGTGAGTTAAAATTATTAAAGTATAGGCTGCACAATACATATCAATACACAAATCAGTATTTGAAACACTGGCTTTTGATTAATTTGCTTGGAAATTCATACAACCTTAGAGGCAAAAGTTAATGAATTAATTGATATGCAAGCAGAGCTGACTGAGTACATTTGAAAACAAATTTAAGCCAAAATCCTACAAATTATTATTTGAAAAAAATTTATTTTTTATTTATTTATTTGGCTATGCCAGGTGTTAGTTGTGGCACATGGAATCTTTAGTTGTAGCATTCGAACTCTTAGTTCCAGCATGTGGGATCTAGTTCCACTACCAGGGATCAAACCTGGGCCCTCTGCATTGGGAGCACAGAGTTTTAGCCACTGGGCCACCAGGGAAGTCCCCTAGAAATTACTTTAAAAGAGCATTTTAAAGATTGGAGAATCATCCTAAGGTTTGTAAATATAACCCTTTCCCTTCAAAAACATCTCATAATGAATAATAAACAGAAAGATCAAAAAGTAAATAAGAAGTTGCACCTCCTTTTCCTGCAACATCTTGCCCTATATCTCCTGTCATCCACTGTCCAACTCCCTAAATCAGATTCAGTTATCTTCATTCTTGAAGCACGCATTTGTCAACAGCCATTCCCAAGTCCCCCAGCAGTTCTTCCCTGTCTTCCTACCTCTGTCCTCACCTCTAAAACAACGCTGCCATTTCAATGAGATCAGCAATAATGTGCGTACCAAGTATCTTGCTGTTAAAATCAAGTACTAAAATTGTGAGTGACAGGTAAAGAGGGAAGGGGAGGAAGGGAAAGGGGAGGGAGGGAAAGGGGAGAGGAGGGAAGGAGGGAAAGAATGTTAGGGAGAGTTCAAGGCTTTGTCATCACTCTTGTCCAGTCAGCTAGAACTTTTCAGAAACAAAGTTACATCCAGGGCTCTGAGAACACAACATGACAAGGTTATCTGTGTGGGTGCTTCAGACACACTTTTTAAAAATTGGGGTTTAGTTGCTTTACAATGTTGCCTTGGCTTCTGCTGTACAAGGAAAGTGAAATCAGCTATTGTTCAATCGCTCAGTCCAGGGACTCTCTGCGATCCCCTGGACTGCACCATGCCAGGCTTCCCTGTCCTTCACTACTCTCCGGGAGTTTGCTCAAATTCATGTTTGAGCTATATTTATACATATATCCCGTCCTTCTTGAGCCTCCCTCCCATGCCCCCATCCCACCCCTCTACCTCATCTCAGAGCATTGACCTGAGCTCCCTGGGCTATATAGCAGCTTCCTGCCAGCTGTCTGTTTTACAAACAAGTCGTGAAACTCAATATCAAAACACCCAAACAATCCAATTCACAAATGCGCAAAAGACCTAAATAGCCATTTCTGCAAAGAAGACATATAGATGGCCAAAAGTTACACACAAAAAAATGTTCAGACACAGTTAACCATCCAGGATGCTGTCAGATCCTAGCACAGTTTAAAAAAAGTACTCAGTAGTCAGGCAAGGGTACACTCTGCAGAGTTAGAGGGGGAATGTAGCCAATATTTTATAATAACTATAAATAGAATATAAGCTTTAAAATTGTATCATTATATCATACACTTGTAACATATTGTATATATTATATAACTATATTTCAATTTTTAAAAATTAACACACAAGTTCTCAGAATTAGGAAGGCTGTCTTGCAGGTTGGCTTGGAAGGAGGAGGGACTGGGTCGGTGGGAACATATGAGATAAGATGGCCTGGGATGAGGGGGCGTTACAAGAGGCTGACCCCCTTCCCTAGGCCCAGCGATGATTGAGGCTGACCAGTGATTACCCTGTAAGAGGCTCAGTCTGGCTCAGCCTCTTCTTGGTTCTCATCTCCTGTCCTGAGTACCTCTGCCAAGGGTGGGCCTTGATATTGGTTAAGTCTGCCCTGGGAAAGAAGGAATGAAGGGCAGTCTCTGGAAATGGTAGGTGGTCTGACTCATTTTCATAGGTTCTGTCAGGGTCCCTGTGCGGGTTGGGAAAAGAATTTTCAGACATAAGATGGAATGAGAGGAAAACAATTTATTAGAATAGAGGCACTGTTGGAACAGTGGGCAGGCTCAAGGGAGAGCGACGCTTTTCATGGGCTAGTAGCCAATTTTTATAGCCTCAAGACAAAGAAAATTCCTGCTGGGAGGATGGCATTAGGTGGGTGATTGGTTAGGATGCTATAGTGTGGGTGCGTGCGTGTGTGCCAAGTCACTTCAGTCATGTCTGACTCTTTGAGACGCTATGGACTGTAGCCCCCCAGGCTCCTCTCTGTCCATGGGATTCTCCAGGCAAGACTACTGGCATGGGTTGCCATGCCCTCCTCCAGGGGATCTTCCCGATCAGGGATTGAACCCATGTCTCCTGTGGCTCCTGCATTACAGGCAGATTCTTTACCACTGAGCCACTGGGGAAACCCTACAGAGTGGGTATTTTACCTAATTTGGAGTCAGGGAGCTGGTTGGTTTAGGTCAGGGGGGCTCATGGCAACAATTGCTATGGGGGTCGGTCAGTTCTGAGATGACCCTGGCACAGGGCTTCACATCTGTGAATTTGGTACAGGGCTCTGGATGTGGAACCTCTCCAAAGGTTCCAGAAAGGGGGAAAAGAAAGAGGAAAGGGTCCAAACTCTGTTCTGTGGCTTTATTATAAGAAGCCTTCTGAATGGCGTAACAGAGCAGAAGGCCTCTTCCTTTCCACTCCCATGTCCTCAGCCTGCCTTTTCTCTTTTAGCCAAAGAATAAGTTGAATCAGAGAAGTGAGAAAATGCAGAAGCAAAGAAAAGTAGTCAAATAGGACAAAACAATAATAGTTTAATCAGTAGACAAAGGCAAGGACCTTTCATTCCTTCTCAAGGGCTACAGATAATATTCTGCACCATGTCGTGTGAGCGCTCCTGTGTTGATAGAGACTGAAACCCCTACCAGGTGGAAGAAGTTAGCCACATGATGACCAGGCTGTGGCCATGACATTAAGCTGCCACACACTTCCAAGAACTGGCCTCAAAGAAATGAAAACAAACCGACCCTGGAACTGAAGATTAACCATACCTAAAACAATCAAGATGACTCTGGTCGGACCACCCATGACCAATTTGAAGACGACTGTGGAGCTGACTGTGTTGTTTCTGCACGGAGCCCTCTCCCTCGGTCTATAAGACGTCCTGCCCGCTGTCAGTGGGGGGCAGCCAGCCTTTGGACAGGAATCCGCCTACCCCACCCCACTCTCTGCTGGCATCCAAAATAGAGCAAACTTTCCTTTCCACCAACCTGGCTTCTTCACTGGCTTTTGAGTGAGGAGCAGCCAGACTCTTATTTTTGGTTCCCCTTCCAGGTACCACCTAATACCTACCGAATTCTAGCGACTGTTTAGCTGCAAGGCAATGAACTATTTGGGCTTCCTAGGATGGCTCAGGGGTAAAGATTCCGCCTGCCAATACAAGAGGCACAGGAGACTTGGGTTAGATCCCTGAGTTGGGACGATCCCCTGGAGGAGGGCATGGCGACCCACTCCAGCAGTCTTGCCTGGAGAATCCCATGGACAGAGGAGCTTTGTGGGCTACAGTCCATAGAGTAGCCAAGAGTTGGACATGACTACGTGACTAAGTACACACAATGAACTATTTGCTTGTTCCATACTGGCCTGGTCTCTCCCCTTAGAGACAGGAACTGTCTTACTCTTTGTGTAGCTTTGTTAACGCCCAGCAAAAATGGCTGGCACAGAATAGGTGCTCCATAAACACTTAAGTAAATAATACAAAACTGTTGACTAATGGCAATTAATCGATAACCAATGAGCACCCCCACCTTATCCAGGCATTGGGGATAGTGCACAACTGCTTCCTTATTTACTGAATGTGTGCTGTGTGAGCAACGGGCCAGGAACTTCCACTGAACACACAAGCTAGCAAAGCCTAGATTACAAAAGCTTCAGTTGTGTTTGACTCTTTGCGACCCCACGGACTGTAGTCCACCAGGCTCCTCTGTCCATGATTCTCCAGGCAAGAATACTGGAGTGGATTGCCATTTCCTTCTCTGATAAAAGCCATGTAGAGAGAAAATCAACAACCTTTTGGGGGAAGGGCATGGGGCTGATGTGTGTGTGAGAAGGGGTGTGGGCGTGAGATGGCTGTAGAGAGAGTAAGATTTCATAGTTTTAAAATAGACTTGCCAACCCACTAATTATATATAGTGTCTGAAAAGTACCAAAGCTGTTCTCTATTTGGGAAAAAAACTGAAGTAAATAACTTGCAAGTACACTGTATTTTCTTTCTCCTCTTCTGGGAGGGAGTGTGTTGAGCATGTACAACAATCATAAAAAAAGAATTTTAAAGAAAAAAATGTTGCCTGTAATCCCGCCATCCTGCAGTTTTTATGTTTTCATGTTATTTGCTCATTCTATTTGTATGTGCATGATTTTTTCCATCTTTACAGAAAGGCCATTTTTCAATCTTTCCTTAGACTTCTCTCCTGAACATTTTTTCTTGTGGCCAAATTAGCTTCGTTATTATTTTCATCGGCTGAAGAAATTGCAGTGCTTGAGACTGTTGTAGTACTGGAGCCATGGAGATCTGCACACACAAAATGTTTTCCTTTTCTTACTCTGCTTGTTGGAGGGTAAATTCCTGGGTGGCAGGGTCTGGACGCTTTCAGGACTGGAGGTGAGTCTGGCACCTCCATCATGAAGGGCTGGTTTGAGCCTCTGTAGCACTAAGCTCGGTGCCTCCCTCGGATGCAAAAGTGCAGCACAGGAGACTCCAGCAGCTGCCTCTGACTCTCAGAACTGGAGAGGGCTTTCTGAACACAGAGAGAAAATGTCTTGCCACAGGCTGGCCCCTGCCATTCAGATGAGTAGGATGTGGAGCTGCCTGCACTTGGAGCAGGGGAGTTGCCTTTTTGGGCAACTCTCAGGAGTCTGTCCATTCCCCTTCTCCCACCCTACAAATTTCCCTTGCACATGAACTACCTGAGCTCAGTCAGTTCCAAGGTCCTCTAAATGTTGAACTCCTTGCAGAGAACCGAATGTCGCTCACGAGTGCCCAATATATAGCCTTCTGATGCTAAAGTGTATGGTATAAAAGCCAAGTCCATGGTGTGCCAAGAAAACGTGTGCTGCTTTGCTCAGTTGTGTCCGACTCTTTGGGACCCCATGGACTGAAGCCCACCAGGATCCTCTGTCCACGGAATTTTCCATGCAAGAATACTGGAGTGGGTTGCCATTTCCTTCTCCATGGGATGGAACCTGTTTCTCCCATCTCCTGCATTGGCAGGTGGATTCTTTACCACTAGCGCCACCTGGGGAGTCCGACACACAGTGTGCCCTCTAAAATATGCACTATAAGCATTTCTGAGCTAGAGCCTTAACAAGAGAAGACATTTGCTTCATTGAAGTGCTTTGTCTTCTATCATAGTTCCCTTTTTCTCGACTATTCTGAACAGACCTAAATGAACCAGCTCAACAAGGGCTAGGTTTTCTGCAAATTTTCTTCTTTCCGGCCCTCTTTTTTTGTGTGTCTTTAGCCTGCTTTTAATTGTTGCAGGTACTGTTCATCCATGGTTTAATGGAATACTACCTCGAAGCTATTTCTCATTGTTTTTTAAACATATGCCAGCTGAGTTGGCCTTTTTTTAACTGGACCATTTTTAAAGTCTTTATTGCATTTGTTACAATATTACTTCTGACTTCTTTTGGTTTTTAGGCCTGGAGGCACCACAGGATTAGCTCCCTAACTGGGAATCAAACCTGCACACTCTGCGGTGAAAGGTGGTCTAAGCCCCTGACCCCCAGGGAAGTCCCAGGGGGTTGCTTTTCGTGTTGTAGGATTCTATAAGTTTGGACAGAGGCATAGTTATGTACCCAGCATTACAGTGTCGTGGAAGCTGTTTCCCTGCCTTAAGGCCCTGTTCTTCACCTTTTCATCCCTTCCTTTTTCTACCTGAACGCAGAGCTCCTTTTGAGACTGTAGTTTTGCCTTATCCAGAATGTCATATATTAGCGAGTCTTTTTGGACTGCTTCACTGAGCAATATATATTTAAGTTTCCTTCTTGTCTTTTTGTGTCTTGATGGCTCATTTCTTTTTATTGCTAAATACTGTTTCATTATACAGATGTACTACAGTTTATGGGCACATATGAAGGACATCTTGGCTAATTTTTGGCAATTATGGATAAATAAAGCTGCTAAAAACATTTGGGTGCAGGTTTTGGTGTGGACATGGTCTTTAATTCATTTGGACAAATATCTAGGAGTGCAACTAACTGCTTGTCTGCAAGACCATGGTTAACTTTGAGACTGCCCAACTTCTTCCTCTGTCCCATGTTGCGTTCCCATCACCAATGAATTCAAATTCCTGTCGCGCTACATCCTCGATAGCATTTGGCGTTGTATTTTGGATTTTAGCTATTCTTGTAGGTATTAGTGCCATCTCATTTTAATTTGCTATTCTCCAATGACATATTGACCACCTTTTTGTTTTATCTGCCATCTGTGTATCTTCTTTGATGAGGTGTCTAGATATTCTGACCATTTTTTAACTGGGTTTGCTTTCTTACAGTTATTTTTTATTTAGGGTTAAGTCTTTTGTCACCGTGTTTTGCTAATATTTTCTCCCAGTCTGCGGCTTGTCTTTTTGTTCTCTTGGCAATGGCTTTTGCAGAGAAATTTTTAACTTTGAAGTTCAGCTTACCCATTTTTTTCTTTCCATGAATTGTGGTTTTGGTTTCATTAAAAAAACCAAAAACATTAGAAACAGTCTACCTTAGAAATGGTGGGCATACTAGTAAGCTGAGTTACTTAGAACTAAAGTCTCAATTAAGCAATTTGTATAATAATCTTTAAAAAGGATCACCTCTTTTGACTTAAGTATCTGGGGCTTTCTCCTAAATAAAAGTTTTAAGGAATAAATCACGTACGTGGGAAAAACATATCAAAACAAAATACCGTCACCCAGACTTCCGACTTTAACATGTGGTCACCTAAAACTCTTTGTAATTAAGGCTGTGGACTTCAGGTACTTCTATGTTGTTGTCTCTAGGGCCCACTAGTTTTGATCACTATTCATAATCCATTGTAAGAATATATCACATTTTATCTGTTCTTCAAAGGGGAATTTCGAGTGGTTTCTGGATTTTTGCTTTCTGTAAACAAGGCTTTGAAAATTGTTGTTACCTGTGTACTGTTTTCTATATGCAGGTTTTTCTGGGACATACTTAGAGTAAAATTTGTGGATTATAGGATGTTTGAAAGTCCAGTTTTAAAAGGTACTAGTTTCCAAACCGTCCTAAAGACTGAACCACTTTTTTGGTTAATGTCAGCAACCCTTCAAGCACTAGATACTGCTAGACACTTTTAAATCTTTGTCAACTGAATGGGTATAAAATAGTATCTTAATTGTGGTATTGATTTGCATTTTAACTTTTCCTGGTTTGTAACCTGGCTTTTCACTTTCTTTGATGGTTTTACCATAAGGTATTTTTGGTTTAAAATGCCTCATTTTAATAGACAAATTCATCAGTAACACTTGCAGTCCATGCTTTGTGTCTTATATAGTCCTTCTATACCCAAGGTTGAAGCAGTAATCATCTTTTTTTGAGAGTTAGAAAATTTTGTTTTACATTTAATTCATGAATTTTTTCGCTGTGGTATGAGATAGGGAACAATTTTCACCTCTTTTCTATGCTGATGACCAGTTGGGCTAGCGGTCATGATCACAGTCTCATTCCCCCAGTGTGGTGTGCCGTATCTCTTATACCCAGTTCATCTCATGCATGGCTTTTTTGGGGCATTTTGGTCTAATCTGTTAGGATTCTGTACGACCCTTAGTGAATACCATGCTATTTTAATGAATGTGGCTTCATGATGAGTCTTACATAAGAGTGGAAAAATGCCCACCTCCCTGATTTTTCTTTATTGAAATGTCCTAGCCTTGGGCTCATCTTTATCTTTTAATTTAGAATCACTTTAACAAGTTTCAGGAGGAAACCTGCTGGGACTCTGATACAGACTGCTTTGAATCTATAGGTCTATCTGGGTACCAAATACATCTTCTTGACATTGTCTGCCTAGTCGCAAACTTCTCTCTCCCTACTTTTTCAGGTCTTAGTTATTATCTCTTAATAATGTTTGAAAATTTTTTCTTAAAAAGAGGTCTTCAACATACATTGTTAATTTCCTAGGTACTTGGTGTTAATACTATTGTAAAACGTGTCCTCCAGTTTTGATTGTTACTGATACAAAGAAATGCAACTGGCTTCAGAAAATAAATGTTACACCTACCTCTGTAATGAAACCCTGGTATTTCTGGTACTTTCTCTTTAGATTTGGGTTTTCTACAAAAAAAGAATGTGTAATGTACAAATAATTAGTGTTTCCTACTTTTTATTTCTTACAAAATTTTTTTTCTATTCACTAGGATGGAGATCCAACACAATTTTGAACAAAAGCAGTGATAGTGGAAAACCAGCCCTTTGTTTCTGAATTTAAAGGGGTATGAAATTTCCTCTTTGTGGCAGATGCTTGTTTTTTGTTTTACAGATTTACACAGAAACTATCACCTTAAGGAAATTCGAGTCCTAATTTATCGAAGTTTTTATTATGACTGGGTGGTGTTAAATCCTATTATATACTTTAATTGGATCTACTAAGATAGTCATAATGGTTTTCTCTTATTTAATATTTACAGATTCCAATGCTAAGTCATCTTTACATATGGAGGGAGAATACACATACTAAGATGGAATACACAAGTATTAAGTAAACAAATATAAACTTAGAAATCTGTATTGTAAAATACTATTTAATCTGTTTTACATACTATTTCAAGTTTTTAAAAGGCTGGCTGCCAGGTAAGTTTAAAAACCACAGAACAAATGGCTTTTTAGAGATCTTTCTACTCCACAGTTCTCCTGCTCTCCATGTTTGAGTTATGCTCTTTCAGTTTCTCTAATCCTACTAGAAAAAGAAGCTTCTACTAGAACTAATTCGTTGTGACAGAGTTCAGAACAGAGAAACAAACAAGAGCTAGAAAATATGACACGTTCAACTCATGAGAATGTAAGATCACTATTTATCATCGTTAAGTATCAGTCACAGATAGATGTGAGAGCTCATCTCACAAAATCAGTAAAGCAGAAAACTAAAGGACTAGAAGTCAAAATGAACTACCAGCAAGAGTAACGGAGAAAAAGTAACACAAGGAAACGTTATGGTTTTCCTTTTTATTTAATCAAAGACTGGAGGATAAACATAAATACAGCACAATTACTTCAGATCATTCTTCATATTGTATACACACAGACCGATGAACATCATCTGAAAGAAACCTGCAGTCAGCAATGAAATGCGTACAGCTTTTCCTTCCCTCGCTCAAAAAAACTTAAAAACACACAAACTTAGAATCTCATCAGCACACACTCTCCTGTGACAAATGATTCAGACATAAATAGTGGGTGCAAAGAAACTATATGCTAACATATGTATAACCTTTGTTAAGGAAAAACAGAAGCAGCCATAATGATTAAGATACATTCAGTTACTGGTAACTAGCTGTGCCCTAAAGGACATTATCAAAACAGAAATCGTGCTGCAGAGAAAAGCTATATATACATACACAATGAGAAAATAAACTGCAAGATTAAAGCATGCATGTTTAATACTGGGAAAAATCACAGCCCTCCAAAATTTCTCCACATTTGTTATAAAAGCCCTCTGCACTCAACTAAAATTAAAATGATCTTAAAAGGATAATACTCGTAAAGTTTACTTTTTTCAGCCACAGAAACTGCAATGGAAATAAATGTTCAGAGTCATTTTCAAAACAAAAACAAAAATCTATTCTTCTGATGACATGTATGATTAAAGGTCTATGCAAGATACATTGCTCTACATTCCCAATGACTAGGAAAAAAAACCTCAAGTCAGTTTTTAGTTTGCAGATGGTCAAAGGATTTTGTATTCCATCAGGAGTTCAAATCTTCTGGATCTTTTCACCAACAACTACTGGATTTTCTTTTCTGATTTTCTCAGCAGCATCAGCTTTGTAATTGTAAGAGCAATTGTGTACATCTGAGTAACGGTGTACACCACAGTAAACATTTCCACACCGGCATTCAAACCCTGAAAATGGATTAATACACGTACATGAGTTGAGTGCAAGGTCTAAATATTAAACTCTCTACATAATTAATGTTAAAAAGATCATGTCTTTAGGGCAGCAATCTAAAGAATCATTCCAAACTAGCAGTTGCACCACCTAGTACACTCTCAAATTCACCAGCTGATGGCTTCAGTTCTTGTTACCACCTACAAACAGGTCTGTGCCAGCCCAAGTCACAGCCACTTCTCTGAGCTCAAGTTTCTTCACCTGAAACACAACCGCTTCCTATCAAAAACAGGACTGATAAACTGAAAATGTAAGACATTTCTCAAATACTACAATGTGAAAAAATAAGCATACTGTCAGAAGACAACCTTAAGATTTAGTTAAGAAAGATGAAACTCTGGACAGAACTGTTAACAAAAAAAAAAAACAGTACACTAGCTTTCCTTGGCCAATCTCCAATGGAGATGTGAACTGTAATCTGGCTCGGTGACTAAGAGCATGAGATCCAGTTGCGGTTGCCTAAGCATGAACCTATTTACTAACACAGGCAAATTACCAAGCCTCCCTGAGCCCCAGCTTCTGCACCTCTAATTCTGGAAATCAGTTATAGTAAGAATTAAACGAGAAAGTATTACCTGCCTAACATACAGTGAACATGCAATAAATGCTACTTATTTTAGGGAAATGCCCCAAGAATTGAAGCCAAAAGAGAGAAATAAGCAGGGTGAATAGTCTTTAAATAAAACTAGTCCTGCACCCCTAAAAAGGATTTTACTGTATGATGGAATTGTTAGAACACAGGAATCAATATTTTAAATATTGACATTTGATACAAACTTCTTTTGCCACATTTTAAAAAAAACTTCCAAAAGATATTCTGTAACTTCATATTTTATTTTTAAAATTTTATTATTATTATTTTGGCTGCACTACACATCTTGTGGGATCTTAGTTCCCAGGGAGTGGAAGTGTGCAGTCCTAACTCCTGGACCACCAGGAAGTCTCCTGTGACTTCATAATAAAGAATGAAAAATGAAGCCAAAAGTAACACCAGACTAACAAGACTGGACAAGATGGAAATTACCAAGTCGCAGCCTTCTATTCATGAAGTCTAAGTTTCTGAGATTTAAAAACAGTATTTGATACTATACATATATATTATATAGTATATATATATATATATACACACATTTTAAAATGCCTTATTTGTTCATGTTTGTATTCTTTAAATAAATACATTTGCGAAAGCATAAGCCAGTCTTAAAACATCTTTGATATCAGACTATAAATCTCCTTTCCTCTTCTGTTCACTCCTTAGCCACATAACCTTCCTAAAACATAATTTTGCTCAAAATCCCATCTATTGTTAAGTCAGTTTCTTAGGCAGAGTATTCAGCAGAATGCCCTTCACACAGTACACAATAAATGGAAACTATTTATAGCTGCCACTCTTCCCCATCAGTTAACCACAGCACACATCATCAGCCTCATCTGATGGTCTCAAACACCCTTGTGCACATATATTGTGCTACATTCCCTATTTATGGTCCCTAAACATGCCCTATTCTTTCCTTTCTCTGAGCGTTCATTCAAGCTATCTTTTTTTCTGCCTGAAATGCTCCTATGTCCATCAGTTGTAAGTCCCACTCATTTTTCAGGACCCAGCTGAAACATCCTACCTTCCGGATTCTTTGATGGGCCTCTGCTCCTCTCCTATGAATTATCAATAACTACACACATCTCTGAACTCCCAAAGCAATCTACTTGACTGAATTTAAATGTACTTTCTTTGCCAAATAGCCAAGTAGTATTTCAAACATTTTTCCCCTCTCTTAATACCATCTAATAGCTCTGTTACAGCAGTCAGCATGTACTGATTACTTATTGGGTTTGTAGGACAGGTCTATCACCTTACATGTATGAACTCTGTGAGCCCGCACCACCAACCAATGACTGGCCGTTTTACACACGGCTCACCAAGTACTTAAATGCCCTCTCTCACACAACAATCTGGCGCTCTAAAGGCAGGAGCCACACCCCTGCCCTTTCACAGAGCCTGGCACACTGACCTTACTTATCTAACATTCTCAAATGCAGCCAAAATGAATTTTAAAAGAAAAGCTACTCATTTCACTATTAGGTATGTAATTAAAGCTACTTTTACTTAAGAAAATTCAGGAGGTGAAGCATATCCATTATTAACTCACATGGAAATAGAAATAATCTTAACTGAAGCCATTAATATTAAGTCAAGCATTATCTTAAATAAAATCTTAATTTAAACCTTGTGACTCAGGCCCTTACCAGTAAGTCCCACTTTCTTTCTGCACATGAAACAGCGATTCTTTTTCTGTTTTGGTTTTTCAAGAGACTTGCTTTGCTCTTCAGATGCCTGCTGTGCCGTTTCTGATATGGAAGCTGACAAAAATATGAAGGTGGTGAAACTTAATTGTGCAATGAGATTCTGAGAGGAGGTGGCTGCTACCCTCACCTGCCCCCACTGATCTGTTTATTCAGCGGATAACTGAATTTATTTATTTATTAACATGAAAAGATGCCCACAGTTAAATTACAAAGTAGTTTATATAATATGACCCCCTTTTTGTTAAATGCATATATGTATGTTAAGTATGTATGTATATACACATGCAGAAAAGCTAAACTATACATTGAGATGTTAATAACTCTAGAAAGTGCTTATTTTTAAAATTTTCTGATAATTATGTATTTGACCAATAAAAGACATACAACACACAAACACTACTTGGGTATCTGAGGGGGAAAGAAAGAAAATGTGTAAGAAAATGGTCACATGCAAACTTTCTAAATATTGCTGAGTCAGAACTACGTAGATTTCAAACAGTATAAGGGAAAGAAATCCTAAAACCAAGATTCAGTGGACTACTAAGTATGTTCAAAATTCTCAGAATATTTCATATAAAACCTTTAAAATATGGGGAATAAGATATATTGATTAAAACATTACAATTAAGATAGTAAATTAAGTAGTGAACCCAAGGCCATCTGCACCAAAATTCAGGTCAAATTATTGGCCCTACACCCTAACTTATGGGTTTAATAAACTGGAAACCTGTCGTTCCTAACTGATACACATTCCTCACTGTATAAGTGAGATACTGCTGTTTATTAAATCACAAGGCATAATTAAAAGAGAAAGATGCTTTAATATAGTAAATTCTCAATTAAACATGAAAAAACCCAAAAAAAAAAAAAAACATGAAAAAAAATTCTTCAGAGCCATGAGGACCAAATGGAAGCAGTACCACCCACCTGGTGACAGCATAACCTGATTATGAGCAGAATACCTACAGAGAAAAAAGCTGTTTCAAGGACACCACTCTGAAAACTCCAATAAACAATGTTAGGGAATTCTGGTTTAGGCACAGAGCGGCTACTCATGTGCCTGCTTCCATTTGGGATGATTTTCCTATCTAATAATAATTCTGCTTGAGGGATACAAGTGGAACAATAAGGAAGAGAGAGAACAGATACCTGGGCAAATCACCAAACCAGCTGACCCTACCCTGGGAACTGAGGGGGGCTGGAGCTGGCAGCAGGAACACACACACACACAGCCTACTCTAGGAAGCACCACAGCTGTCTAGTGGAAAGAATAATGGCCTGGAGTCAGGTGCCCAGGTTCCAGTTCCAGCTCAAATGACTACAGCACTTGAGTCAAAGATGTCTTTTGTTTTTGTCCATCTATTAATTAGATGAAAAAAATATTCTCTGCATTTATTCCTATCAAATAGGGAAATCACAGGTATACTGTGTGTCATGAGTGTGTGCACAGATACACAGTTGTATGAGGGTTTATAATAAGACATTTTCAATTCAACAGTATAAGCAAAAGACTTTTTTTTAAAAAAAAAAAAAAAAACTAGCCTAAGAGATTTTACACATGGAAAACTAACCCTCTCAAACTCGTATGAAACTTATACCTGATTGTTCAATGATTCTGCTATGCTGAAATTATGAATGCTAAGTTCTTGAAAGGTACTTAAGTTAATACTGGTTTAAGTTAAATCACTGAAATTACACATGAAAAAAAAAAGGAGTCTATACAATTTAAAACCCCACTATTTAAAACCTCAATAGTGGTACAGAACGCGCTTGCCAATGTAGGAGATATGAGAGACATGGGTTCGATTCCTCGTCAGGAAGATCTCCTGGAGGAGAGCATGGCAACCCACTCCAGTATTCTTTCCTGGAGAATCCTATAGACAGAGGAGCCTGGCAGGCTATATACAGTCCATGGGTTTGCAAAGAGTTGGACACAACTAAAGTGACTCAGCATGCACAATTTCTCTTAACATAGCATCAAGACCATCTTTTGCATTAATGTGCTCAGCACTAGGTGAAGAAAACTGTTGTTATTATCCATATACCATAAATGAGTCTTCATATTATAACAGTTTACCAACTTAAAATCTTTTTTTTTGGTCAAACTTGTAAAACAACCAGTTTTATTCTTAAGCAGCATATATTTTCTCACTATCAACATTCTAAAATTTGTTCAACTTTAAGACGTAAATAACACCTTCATGGTTAGCAGCCTGTTTTCATTCTTCCATCCTTGGCTCTCTCTGGAGACTGCCAAGCAACCCCTGTTTCTCAATTCTCTGCATCTGGGGCCTGAAAGTAACCAGGATCTAGATAATGTATCCTCTCCCTGGTGCAGACTTGGTACCCTACCTGCTCTTCTCCATTCTGCCTCTCATCTTCCAAACTGGGCCAAGGACTTCCAAACCTCAGACAGAAGACTGCTCATACATTTAAACACCCATTTACCCACCTACTACCTCCAATTGAGTCTTTTAAGTTTTGAAATGTGACCACTTCCCATTTGCTCTATCTAAAATCTTGTCTCACCATCACTTCTTTCAACTTCCCTGTTGACAACAAACACATCACTGTCGTTTCAACTGTCATCCAATTGAAAGCTTTAACACCACCCTTGTCTTATTTCCCATGTCTAATGGGTAACTAAATTTTGGGAATTTTTCTATTTATGCTTTAAAAAATATCCTTTGTCTCCATCCACCCTTAAACTTTTCTATTTAACTAAAAATAATAATAATTCACTTATAATAATCATGAATATTTACAATATTCATAATTGCAGGGAATATTTATGCTGATCAGACAGTTACATTTTCCTTCTACAGCAAAATGTGTAAGGAGGCAAATTATGCCAATCATTTGTTGGGCATGAAGTCAGAAGAAGGGGAATTAGCTAGCTTAATTAAATTTAAACTTTAGCAAACTTCAGCTAAGATTGCCAGGTATACCTATCATCACCCTGTGAACACCATGTACAGTGGAAGGCTTCAATGGGTACGGCATCGTGTCCATTTAAATCATGTCACAGATCAAATGACATACAGCTCATCTTCGGGCTTCTTCCCAGAGTATCCTTCTCAATTAATACATCGTTTCCACACACTAGTAGAATATAACTAACCAAGCATAGATTTTTTTCACAGCATCCTAAATGTCTCCTCTACCAGCTCTGCCCACTAAGAAAGCCTTCATACACATATTCCAGTCTTCCTAGATCCACTTCACCTTGGTTCACATAATGGGGATACAAAGAGCATGGGCAAGAACTTGAGATGCCATGCTATAAATAAGAGTAACTGAGCATGACTGTTGGGCTCAAAGTCACACGTGGGGAAAGGGAGGTCACTGCCAGTCAAAGTAAATAGGTAATCCAAGTCCAAAGCAAGAGATTCCTCTTAAACCAGCAGCCCCGGTTCATGGCAGAGGAAAGAGTATTTAGGTTAAAACAGACAAAACAGTAAAAGAGAACAGTATAACACAACCACTCATTCATTTAATTATATTTGTCAAACAAAACAGATTTTTAAATTTCTATGTTGATGCTGATGACCTAATTACATGTAAGTAGGAAAGGGCTCCCTATATTTCAGTCAATTAAATACTTAAGAATGTAAAACACCCTGATCATAAAGAAAACAATTATAAAAAATATGTATCAGGCAGGTAATTTAAGAAACACATGCATCTAGGAGAGTGCCTGGCTAGGAATACTCAAACATTACATAAATGACCAAACATATGCTAGATCATGTACAAACCTTGCAGGTCTTCTGTTTCAGGTATTGCTTTGTCCACAGATGTACTGTCCACTTGGGAAGACGCTACAGATTCTGATAAAAGTGACTGATTTGACACAGGGCTAGAAAAACAAAAATATTTAGATTTTAAATGATGACCTCTATTCATGCCTAGAAATTAAGTGATTAATAAGTAAGAGTTCAACATTATTTAAGCAGATCATTAAGACAGGAATTAATCAGAAATTTAAAAAAAATAACTTCTACATAACTACAGAATTTTGAAATTTGAGACCAATTTGGACCAGAAATTTTTTAATTTTGAAATAAAGCCATAGAATGTGTCCACTGTGTATGAATTCACTAAATGAACACTAGTATGATAAAGACATGCTTCAGGAACCCTAACACAAAGTTGTATATGATGTACTGATGGACACAGGAGAACCAGAAAAAGGAACTTCAGAGCAGAAACTTAGTATATGTTTCCTAACAGCAGGGTAAGAATGAAACAAATATTTCTGTGTTTCCAGCTTCTAAAAGACTTCAGTTAAAAAGAAAATACACTACAATACAAATAGATATCAGGACATTATAATATTAAACAGAGAACAGGATCACATGATATTAAACAGAGAACCTGTGACAAACCCGTTTTTTAATACAAAGCACTAGTGTTAGCATCAAAGGCCTATGACTAGAAGAACTTAACATGCTTCAAAAGGACTTCAGGGGTTGGTCAGAATACATTATGAAGAAAAAGAAAAAAAGCTGTCTGAAAAACAACATCTTTTCATTAAATTTTAAGACAACTCCCTACTCTCACCGTAATGTAATACCAATAAAAAGATTTTTTTGACTAGTCAGTGATAATAATGAGACAGATACGATTTTCTGCTAGTTAATCCTAAAGTGACTTTAGATCGTTTTCCTTAAATAACAGAACTGACCAGATACAGAAAAAATGTCTTACTTTTCAATAGCTCTCTGGTCACAGTTCAGAGGCGGCCTCTTACCTTGGCTGCATAGATGAAGCTGTTGAGTCTAGCGCTGACTGAGCCTCTGGGACACTACCGTCTGTGCACTGGACTGGTAAGGACTCAGACAGACTTGTGACAGAAGGCGCTGCAACAGGACCACATCGCACGTTAGTGACTCTGTGCCCTGGGCGGGCTGGCACCTTATCTAAAAAAACCAAGACCAGTTTCCCACGAAATACAGTATATGGGTTTTGTTTTACTATGTAATATGCTGGTTCATTACTTTAGCTAAAAGTTTTCAATAATTTTCCTATGAAAAGGATGCTAATTTTACCACATACAAAATATACATAGTCAAGACCTAAACGACTGTTTTTTAGGATTATTGCCCAAACTCTTTAATTCATAAATGTCTTCCAAATAATAGTGCACAATGAGATCTTTAAAATAAAAAAGAATTCAGTAGTAAGGCAAATGTAAATTCAGAATTAAAATCTGCACTCAGGTTATATTATTTTACCTGTTCTTCATAAGGCAAAAATGTAGATAATGATTTTACAAAACAATATAGTAACTTATATTCACTTGATTCTAGCCTCAAGAATATTTAAAGAAGTCTGGCTTGAACAGGAAGCAATGATGAAAGACTCCACAAGCAATTTTAAATGAACTAAGTAACAGCCTGCACTTTCATTAACCACAGAAACCTACACATTCAGGCATTAACATATATGAGAACTATCCTAGATGAGTAAAGTTCATGTTCAAAATCCCTTTTTACACAATCACTGAAGCAAAAGCCACTTCAATTCCAGGAGAATCCTCTGACATAAAAATGAATAAAGAACTCAAGTGAACTGGGGATGAACAAACACCCTTTTCTCTGAGTCAAACTGCCCCACCTCTCCTTCCTATGCAGAACGGAGGAAGGCTTTCTCTGAAGTCATCTGTGGTTATCTATGTGGAACTCTCTCCTACAATTACGTTGGCCTCAGAAGTCATCCTAGAGAAAAGAACCAAGGTCCTCACACAGCCCCCACTCCTTCAGAGCTTATTTTCCAAGACAACTCTACATACTTGGAGTGTGCATCTATTTTATTAATTAGTAAGATAACAGTTCTCGAGCACAGCACGTAAGTCTGAGATGGATCTACAGTAGTTCTTTTCAATGAGTGGAGATACTCCTCTTTCTCTTGCCTTACCAATGATCATTACAATGTGTAATGAGACATTTTCCTGATGTAAATGTAGTAATGCAAGTACAGTGTGAAAGCAGAAAGAGGTGCCAGGTATCCTGTGCTATTCAGGTGTATCTCAGTTATGAACAGCACTGTGTTTTACTTACCAGGCAAGAACTACTTACCAGGTGGACTTATTCTACCATTACTACTATTCTGTCTTTGAAGATGTTCTTTATAGCACACTGAACACATGCCATTCGTACGAGGGTTTCCATAAAATCCGCAGCCAGTGGAACAAAGCATAGGCACTTGGCTGTGATTAGTTTCTTGAGCCATGTTCCTCTGTTGCACACCTGAAATTTACACAGAATGAGCAGAGAACTCTGATACATACTACAATCATACATTATCCAAATCTGCTTTATGTAATAAAGGAAAATGCACATATACTCCTCCCTAAACCACTCTACATCTGTCTGAAGTAGAGAGAGGAAAAAAAAAATATCGAAAGGATACAAAAACTGAACTTTTATCTCCGACCCTCACTGTACAAAAGGATTGTACTGGCTCCAACAATGTTATGAACTAGAGAAAGGTATCTGATCTAAAGACTCCACACCATCAGAATGGTAAGAAAAATCCTTTAAGTTTAGTTCAGCTCGGACACCTAGGAATGAGAAATAGAGTTTGCTCTTTGTTGTATTAGTAAGGCCTAATCACTTAACTTTTGCTTAAAAAGTTCATGTTTTAACTTGCATAATGTTTTCTGTTTAAAAAGCATTTAACATAGTATGAATGCTGGTGAAGATGTGGAGAAATACAACACTGGTAAAATGAGAAATTGAGTCAGTCATTTTAGAAAGCTACATTGACAATTCATCTTAAGAGCCTTGTGAAAGATTGCCCTTTTGAACCCATCATCTCCTTCAACAGAATAACTTGGGTAGAATCAGAAAAAAATTATAAATACATACACACATATACACAAGGCATGGATGTCACAGCTTATTTATAATGCTGACAAACCTATTAATCATCAATAATTATAAGAAAGAATAAATCTAAGGATGGGAAAGCTAACATTTTTTTTTTCTGATGTGTATCTTCTCTGTACTTTTAAAATCCTTTTAAATGAAGTACTACTATATAATTGGGCCAAAATATTTAAAGTACTTAAAATTTAAAAACTAACAATCAGAAGAACTGTTGGGAACCAGAGGCAATAATCAATTACAGCAGACAGAAGAACCCTGTGTGCTGTTTCTCCCACACGGCACGTGGCTCTCTGGCATGAATGACGAGACAGATGGTAATAACAGGCCCTATCTTATTAAAAAAAAAAGCCTCCCAAATGAAATGAAGGTTACTCCAAAATGGGTGCAGGTGTCTTTACAGAGGAGTCTATGTTCAGACATCATAAATGATAAGACTAACAATGAAGGACAGTGTTTTGCCACTGAAGTTTTCTCGAATTGATAAACAATGAAAGAAACCTTCACTGTTTACCACTAACATTTTTTTTTTGCAAACACTGTTGTGGATTGAAGGGTGAATGGGGTGGATTTAATGCAAATTTCAGAACCAAGAGCAATAATGCATTTGACCGGATTATAAAACAAAGCAGGTTTAGCATTTACCTTTAAAAAGAAAAACCTAAAACTGCTGATAATCTTTAGACCTTTAGGCCTAGGAATAGAATCTGACATTTTGAAAAACATCTTTTTTACTTTATGAAGCCAAGTCATCTCAGAATCCAATGATGAGTAAATAGCAAAGGTGCTAAGAACCTAGAACCTCATCAAGGAGTCAAACCATGACATACAGTACCATTATATTCTTGATCACCATACTGTCACAGCAAAATTCTTAATTTATTAAATCCTGAGACTGAACACACACAACTTGCTAATATTTTGTGTGACAAACTGGGAAATACACATAAAGCATTCCTGCTGCATACAAAGGTATGGTGAGTGAAGAAAAAGCACTTGAACAATTGTTTGGGTTACAAGCTGAGTCATCTTCACAGAACAGGTTTTTTGTTTCAAAGAACTGACAAACTGATTATTTAGACTTGATTATATCAGATATTTTCTCAGAAATGAATGAAGCCTATTACTTCAAGAAAAATAACTAATAGTATTTACTGCCAAGGACAATATTTAAATAATAAAATAAAAAAGCTTGACAAGTAATTAAATTTAGAGAGTCTCTGAAATGATTAGTGAAAAAAGTGAAAGTGAAAGTGTTAGTCGCTCGGCCAAGTCCTAATCTTTGTGAGCCCATGGACTGTAGCCTACCAGGCTCCTCTGTCCATGGGATTCTCCAGGTAAGCCTACTGGAGTGGGCTGCCATTTCCTTCTCCAGGGGATCTTCCCAACCCAAGAATCAAGCCCATGTCTCCTGCATGGCAGGCAGATTCTTTACCATCAGAGCCACCACGGAAGCTGATTAGTGGTGATATTAATGACATGTAAGTATTGGTTCTATTACCAACATTTGGGAGATCTGCATAAGCCAGGAAACCAATATTTTCTAAATGACCAACGTACGATGGTACAAAATTATTCATGAACAAAACACTCACTCAAAGGGAAAGATAGACCCATGGGTTTCAGAGTAACTGAACAGAAAATTTTTACACAGTATGAGATTCCACACTGTAACTTATCCCTTTAATAAACTACAAATTGTCACATTTTGGTGTAATATCAAAGAAGAGAGATATCTACTATCTGAAAAGGTTATCAAAATACTCCTTCCTTTTCCAACTACATATCTGTATGACACCAGCTTTTTTTTTAAACATTGTAACAGACTGAATACAGAGGCAACCATGAGAATCCAGCTGTTTGTTCTAAGCCAGACCTTGAAGAACTTGCAAAAATGCATAACAATGTCATGTTTCTTACTGAACCCTTTGAAGGGGGAGTTATTTTTCATAATAACTTTTAAATAAATTAATAACTAATAAATATTTGTGACTGTCTCACTTTAATTTGTAATATGGTGAAATTCTCACAAGATATGACAGACACAGGCTAAAGGTTTTCAATGTACTCAATAACTTTTGAAAACTCTAAGGTCCTAACCAAAAATTCTGAGACCCTGCTGCTGTAACTAGCATGGCAAGCAGCACCAGCTCAAGAAGACAGACACTGACCCTGGAGATGGGAATACAAAGCCCCTTACTCTGTGTGTATGAAACAGATGCACATGTAATACATACACAGGTAACTGCATCTGTGGGATTAAAATTTTATGGAGGTAGGAAGCCAATAAGGAAAAACTGTTTCAAAAGACTCCTGGGAGTGGGGTGGAGGGCAATAAAGGAAAAAGATTGAGACACAGTGTTCTTACTTATTTTCACAGCTTGCTGGATCTTAGTTCCCTAACCACAGATCGAACCTCGGCCCAGGCAGTCAAAGTGCCGGGTCATAATCACTGGACAGCCAGGGAATTCCCAAGAAACACTGTTCTAAATCACCGACTATTCTATACTGCATATTAATGACCTTAAAATTATATAAGAATTAAAAACTTTCCCTACCAGTACGGACAAATTTTTCAATATATGCTGGCAATTACAAGCATCCAGAAAAGAGAATTATCTTATTTCTATAAAAACTCAAGCAGAGAGTCACAGGTAAGAAGTACAACATGACCAGGACGCTTTTTGTATCACAACCTCTGCTTTTGAACAGTAAGACTAAAATTCAAAACGTAACAATTTCCCCAAGCCAAAATACCCTGCACAGTAGCAAATTAGCAGTAATTTTGTAAGTCAAAAGCTTTCAAAACCAACTATTATTGTGGCAGATAAAAAGCACAAAGGATTTCACAGGAAGAGAGAAATAAAAGGAAAAAAATCAGTTTTATTTATTCATGGTTAGGCCACAAAATGTAACTTTCCATGAAGACTCAGAAAAAAGACCAAGAGCCATAAAAGGGTGTCCCAGTTTACCTTTATGTGTAGTGGCAAAGATGGGGTGGCTCTGGAGAAACTGAAAGCCCGGTATCCCCATGCGCCAGTACCTTTCTGGTAGGTAAATACGAAGGGACAACGAACCTGGCCTTCGGGAAGAAAAGAGGAAAGAGAAGGAGAAAGCAGAACAATTCCTTGATTGCTCTAGGTATTGTGGGATTATAGAACCACAAATCCAAGGAGGTAAAGCCTGAGATCTCAGAGATACAGAGAAAAATGGATTAGCATGGTGGAATTGGAAAAAAAAAAAAAAAAAAGTACGAATTAAAAGAATTCAGAAAATGTGATTTGACTCTTAATAACATTCATAATCAAACCCACACCTGACTGTCCTCTCTACCTTCCTCGGATACTTAGTTACTCAGAGTTTACTACGGGTCACAAACCATTTTTATTGTTTTATTTATATTATCTCACTTAATTCTCTCCAGAACCCTATGACATCGGTATTACTGATATCCCTATTTTAAATGAGAAAACTGATATTCAAAGAAACCTAATAACTTGCCCAAGGCCACATATCTGTAAGCTTTGAGGTCACTGTCTTTTTTTTTTTTAAATCAAAAACAAAATTAAAAGAGAATGACTTTTAAAGTCCATCCTGTCCTGCCAAACCTACAAATTTGTAAACATTCATGAATTCTTATTCTTTTCATTTAAAGGTAATTTAAAATTTCATTCATTTATTCAACCTTAAAGTTGAATATGCAGCTTTTAAAAATTTTTAATTATGCAGCTTTAACTAGCTTAACTAAGTTCTTGAGAAACTTTTTTCCTTTATGTCTTTTAACCTAAGAAATTTTCATTAGCATAAAAAATTCAAGATCATACTTTTAAGACTACAAAGAAAGTTCATTACTAATTATTAAAATTCTGACAAAAGAACAGCAATGAATGAATCCAACATAGACTCAATTATAACTGCAAATACACATCAAACTTATTTCACTCTGCTTCATTCCTTAGAGTTCAGTCACCAAGTTACAATAATTTTCATTTGGAAATATCTCATGCTCTTTTCTTTTGCATCCCAATTCTGATTCTCATCATTTCACACCTGGGTTATTTTAATAGTATTTTTTCTTCTGTTTTACTGCCTCTCCTCAAAATCCACTTATTTAAATTCTCTTGAACACCAAGTTCTCATCATATTTCTTCCAGTTCAGTTACTCTATATGTGCTCCAGGAAGGAGTACTAGACCTGGGATTCTGAGCTCTACATAATTTACTGTAACCAGTCCAATTTCCCTGCAAAGTAAATGCCAAGTGAAAAGTGAATAGGCTTGGGGTCAGGGCCCAGCTTTGCCATTTTTATTGCCAAAAGAGCTTGAACATGTTACTAAACTTCCCTAGGTTTCAACTCCTTAAAAGGTGTTCATATTTATCTAACTAGATCAAGTAAGACAATGTATACAGAAGGCGTCCATACAGTGCCTGGCACAGAGTGGAAACTAAGTAACTGCTCTATCTCTGCTCTGCCTAAAAGTAGAGGGTCCTTTGCTCCCATCTGTTTGAAACAAATCATGCTCATTGCTGGAAACAAGAATCTAACTCATACTGCTCCTTCCTTCATAAATGCCGTCTGCTTCTTCACTCTGCCTACGACAGTCCTATTCAGGAATCAGCTTAAATTCTCTCTCTTCTGGTTTCATTTCTGTCCACCTCGATCCTCCTCTGTTTTGTATTCCAACAGACATTCTCTGTACCGCCTTTTGGGGGCACTTAAGCTCACCCATTACTCAGATGCTTTACAGGTTATACAAGTCATTTCCCAGCTAATGGTTTCCTTTTCAAATTCCCTTTTTGCCTAATATGAATACTACAAAGTATTTTGTTGAATACATACATTTCATTTTTGTTGGACTATTCACATCAGGCCCCCCAAAAGGGTTACTTTCCATTGAAAGGGGGAGAAAACAGACTGATGAAAAATGTTTCAACCACAGTACCCATGATTCATATATTGAAACAGTCACTCAGCAAGAATGATCAGTAATCCAAACCAGTTATAAAAGGCACGTATAATTTTTCATTTCATTGTTCTCCCTCCTGAAATAAATAGGGAGGATACATGGTTTACAATGACGAGTTAAATACAGAAGTTATGAACTGGCAAACAAGTGAAATCTGACCCACAGGCATGTGCATGTTTGGTTAGCCAGCACATATTAATTTTTTTTAAACTAATTGTTAACTTTCAAAAGTTGGGGAAACGTCAAACAAAAAATCCCAGATTTTCAGCTCCTCTTGAAAACAGCAAAACCTGACAATAGTAGACTGATGTTCCCAAAATTAAACCAATTAGCTGGGATCCTTCTCAGAAAGAGCCTATACTCTCCAACGCAAGGCTACCTTCACTTTCAGTTACCTGGCTGGTAAGCATCAGAATTTTAATTCTTAGGTTAACACCAGAACCGTTTCAACTTGAAATCGTTACTATTAATTTCAGGAGAAGAAAAAATATACATGCTGAGTTACATAAGAATGCCAACTAAACTTCAAACTAATACTGTAGGCACAAAGTGATAAAGACAAACTTTCCCTTTGCCCCTGGCCTTTACTACTCAGAACTGGCTAATCTTCTGCAATTTTATCAAACGGAGATCTCAGAAAAGAGTAACATAGAACATTCTTCTATAATTTGTTTTATTAATAATAATTGATCAAAAGAATACCCATTCTGTCACAGGTGTTTGAGATTAATGTCTTCTGGCAGCATTCAGTAATTTCCCATAGAGTTCTGAGCATTTGGCTCCATCAGCTATCATATAGGCAAGAGACATGTTCTGGGGGTCAGGAACCTCTGCAGAGGTTACAAAAAACCTAGGGACATTCATAAAGCGAATAGATGAAAGAGAAGACGTGGCGATGATGTTGTTCACTCTGATAGTCTAGGATTACCCTACTCACTCTGAGTTAGGGCTCCTACTGTCCTGAGGGTGCCCTGCAGCACTCTCTCTGTACAGCAGTTCTTAGGTCCCTATGTTAGCTTGTCTTTCCTGCCGCTGTGTGGGCTGAAGGACAAAAAGGCTTGAGTCCAGCTAACACGAGGATGACATCCTGGGGGATACCACATATTCCTTCCCGGCAAATAATTAATCCATCAGTTTCAACACACTCAGTTATACAAGGATGAGAGACCTCCGAGCCAATTCTACTATACTCAAACCTCACTTCCCTGGTTATTGACGTAAAGAAGTTTTCAACGACCAGCACAACAGGTCTCACAAATCGAGGCCACTATGGTACTTCCAGGCGAAGAAGATAGGCTTCAGGAAAACTCTGACTGGCATTCCCACCTTAGATGACTCTACTCTGCTGCACCCAAAAATGTGTAAATCAGGGGCCAGCAAACCTTTCTGTAAATGACCACATAGTAAATATTTTAGGCTGCAAGGCCATGCAGCCTCTGTTACAATTATTCAATTCACTGTTGTCACATAAAAGCAACCACCGACAATGTTCCAACAGAACTGTACTTAATGACCACCAAGATTTGAATTTCCTAGAATTTTCACATTATAAAATGCCCCTCTTGATTTTTACCTTAAAAATACACCACTTAAATATGCAAAAGCCATTCTTGGGTCATGTGCTGAACAAAAATAGGTGATGAACGAAAAGTCTGCCAACTCCTGAATTAAATAAGCAAATGGTGTTAATGTAATCATCACCGGTGAGAATGTGGGGAGTCTAGGTGGGCCTGGGACTCCCAGGGGCAAAGGTCCTATTAACTGTGGGACTCTCTCTAATCCAGACAATGTAAATTTAAAGTATTATTTGCTCCCTAAGCTTCATCTCTTAATTAAGTATATGTTCATCACCCAATAAGGGGAAAAAACTATGAAAGGCAATATTTCACACAAATCTTTAATAGCAGGTATAATTTACACAAAGAGTTGTAGCTATGATGGGAAAAAATGACAGCAATGCTCTTGGTACAAACTGTCCTCTATTTAGCACACTGCTTTCTATTCACCAAGGCTAAATAACATCCATGGTGTCTTAATAATTATAAAAGCATTCAATAACTGGACATGAAGATATCATATTCCTGAACTGACAGTTTCTGTCTGCCTGGTACATCTTCCTCCTTACCCTTTCAGATAGCAGAACCTCTCACTTGCTGGGATAGGCCTAACCCCGCCTCCTCAGAGCCACACCTGTCTCAGGGGTGGGCATGTGATCCGAGTCTGGCCTATGACTCAGTCACTCCTCCCTGGATCTCACTGGTACTGCAGGGAGAGAGGCAGGCTTTGCCCTGTGAGGACACTGAGACAATACCATGTAAACCAGGTGCCAGCCTCCAAGATGACCCCCAGAGAGCCCCAGGATTCCTGGCATTCAAGCCCTTGGTGGTCCCCACCCGCATTTTCTGGGTGTTGGTCTGGATAACAACAGAATGCTGTGCACGTGATGGTCTGTATCTGAGTCTAGTCATGATAGACGCTGCACGCTGCGGCTGCTGGCCTGCTCTCTCTCGTGGATCACTCGCTCTGGGCAAGGCCCTATGGAGCTGTAGGGAGGGTTCCACCTGCTCAGTCACTGAGGCCTCAGGCCACGAGGCATGTGAGTGAACCTGGAAGCAGACCCTTCAGTCCTGGTGAAGTCTTCAGATGACTGCAACCTCTGCTCACATCTGAGCTGCAACCTCATGAGAGACCCTGAGCCAAAATTCCACAGCTAAGTCGCTTCTCTGTTTCTCACAGAAACCATGCAAGACAATAAACATTTGTTGTTTTAAGCCATTAAGTTTTGGGGTAATGTGGTATACGGCAGCTGATAACCAATACAGTTATTGATACATCTGTCTCCCCTGCTTCTCTTATTACGTTCCTATGGTGTCTTTTCAACACAACAGCCAGTGATCATGTTTACTGTAAAACAAAGCACACTGCATGCTTGCTCAAAATCCTCCAGCTGACCAAGTAAAAGCCAAACTCCCTACCGACATAAAGGCGCTTTATAATCTGTTCCCCCATTACCTGACCTCCTCTCCCACTCCTCCGGATCACGCACACTGCCAGGCATGCTCCGGTCTTAAGGCCTTTGTAACTGCTGTAACTTCTACCCTCCAGAATCACTAGGAGGACAGGAGTCCCTCATCTCCTTCAGGTCTTGGCTCACCTGTCATCTTCTGAAGGAGGGTTTCCCTCATCCCTCTATTTGAAATAACCAACAGCATCCTTTATTACCCTATCCAGTTTTATTTTTCTTCAGTGCCCTTATCTTAATGTTTACTATTAAATTATACTTATTTCATCTATCTTCCCTCTACTAAAATGTTACCTCTGCAACAGCAGTGATACTGTCCATTTTGTCCACTGATAACTTACAAAAATGCTTGGCACATGGTAGATATTCAGTATTTGCAGAATGCGTGAATGAAACTGTGCTGCAAAGTAGCAGCCATGTACTACAACCTGCAGTAACCAAGTATTTACCCCAAAGCAAATAGGCTGCAATAGGCTCCTCCTAAAGAAACTGAATTTGCTGTTCGAGACAGGATCTAGGTTTACCAGTAAGGACCACTACATGTTATACAGTTTGTGCCGTAAACAAAGACGCTTAGCCTCATGCTCTTGAGCTTCAGGATACTTTTTCTAATTCAGTTCACTCAGAGAGGGCTTCATTTAGCAATGTGCTTAAGCTAGCACATCATGTTGTGATTTTATAATGAAAGTTGTAGTCAATTTTATATTCTCAATTTTATGCAGGTTTCATACTGCATATCTTAAAGAATTTGACATAGTCATTATCTGCACAAAACAATACCATTTTTTTTTTTTTTCTGGCAAAATAGGGAGCCCACTCAAATTTTCCCATTGGTTCCCACAGTTATGTGTTTTCATTTACTTTTCTTCTCCAAACGACTAAATAAGTGGGCGTAGCTGTGTTCCAATAAAACTTTTATTAACAAAAAGAGGTGGCAATGGGCTGCAGTTTGCCAATTTCTGTTCCAGAGCAATGGCAGGTACACAAGAGGCACTCAAATATAAGACAGATGAAAAAACACCTTCAAAACTATGCAATTTAGACTGTGATCAGAAAAGATACAGCAAAATTACATGACTATAGGTCGATTTTTCTTTCTTTTATTCCAGTTCTTCACTTAAGGGGCCTTGCTTATACACTTGTACTGCTCTCTGAGGTACCATGAAAGATGAAAGTTATAACAGACGGCTCTGCTTGTAAGGATCAGTGCAAGTGTTAGGACAGGAATACAGATGTGTGACTTCCATGTATATACACAGATGTCACTTTTAATTTCAATAATCCCTGTGAGCCACAAAACTATACAATGTACCCAAAACACTCTACTTTCATAGAGTTCCTCCCTTCTTTTTAATCAGTTAAAGAAACTAAAGTTAGGCATGCCAATTGACTCCTTCAATTCCTTTTTAATACAGCCTGTACAACCTACAGGTCTTAACTCTAATTGCCCCACTGGTACCATGGGATAATATATCCAGAAAAGTTAAGTAGAGAAGGGTGAAAACCTGACCCAATGACTCAATCTGAAAAGGTGGTGGAGAAGCGGAAGAACACCAAACACAGAAAAAGGTACCAAAGCTGTAAACCTCTTGCCAATTCCTTGAAATTTTTCACATTTCTTTTAAAATAACCTCCCTAATTCCCTTTTTCAGTTAGAATGGTTATCTGTTCCAATGTGTTCTGTCCCCTGATTAGATTCCAGAAAACAGCAAGATCTTACAGAACATAAAACCATGTTTCTACTTCTCGCTATCAGAAGAAGCAGAAACACACACACAGTGAGTGATGTAAGGTTTAGCAGGACCATCTCCAACAGAGGAAGATTCTCTTATAATAAAACACTGGTACTGAGTCCTTCCTGAAAGACTTAAGTTTGCCATCCATTACACTGCCAAGCTTTCAAAGGTGCTTCTAGATTAGAAAGCACTCCTCCAGCATTAAATGTAAAAAGTAGCTCACTTTAATCCAAGGAGCAGTCACTACTGACAGAACCCAAGACCTTCAACACTGCTTAGTTCATCCATACATGCCTTTATTTTAAAATATCATTATAATGACTCTTGACTTAGTCAACACTATGATTTTTCCAGTAGTCATGTATGGATGTGACAGCTGGACCATAAAGAAAGTTGAGTGCCAAAGAATTGATGCTTTTGAACTGTGGTGTTGAAGAAGACTCTTGAGAGTCCCTTGGACTGCAAGGAGATCCAACCAGTCCATCCTAAAGGAGATCAGTCCTGGGTGTTCATTGGAAGGACTGATGCTGAAGCTAAAGCTCCAGTACTTTGGCCACCTGATGCTGACGATTCACTGGAAAAGACTCTGATACTGGGAAAGACTGAAGGCAGGAGGGGAAAGGGATGACAGGGGATGAGATGGTTGGATGGCATCACCGACTCCATGGACATGAGTTTGAGCAAGCTCTGGGAGTTGATTATGGACAGGGAAGCCTGGTGTGCTGCACTCCACGGGTCACAGAGTTGGACACGACCGAGTGACTGAACTGATACTGACTTGGCTGAACTGCCTAAAAATCACTTGACCTAAAACTCAGAGAAAATATCCCTAACTTTAACCAATATTTTTCAGTAAGTATTTTTGCTTCCTTTCTTCCTCTTTTGTGGAGTTGCATCTGACACCAAGACCAATCTTTCATGTTCTAGACAAATATAGCTGCGTGTCATCAAGATATGCCATGTTTAATGTAAATATATTACAGATTCAAATCCAACCGTCTAGAACAGCACTGTCCAATACACTTAGCCACATATGTCTACTGAAAACTGAAACTTGGCTAGCTAATATAGCAGAATGAGAACAGAAGACAGGAGAGTAAGGTTCTCTATTCTACTGGTCAAGAGAGATCTTCCATGATACCCAAGTGAAAATACCCTCCTTTTTGAGTTTCCAATTCTAGATCCTGAAGCCTTACAATTGATTACTTTAAGGACTTGGAATAGGCCACTTACTATTAGTCCTCTCAAAGAAGAAACAAAAGATTAAAATAAAAGCAATAATTTGTAAGTATCGATGACTCACTTAAACCTCACAAGACCCCATATCAGGTAACAAATTATTACTGTATCTATTTTACAGATTAGAAAAGTGAGTCACAGAAAGGTTTAAGTCATTTGGTCACTATCACGTTAGGATCTGAATCAGGCAGCCTGACTTACACCCTGGGCCCTTAACCATGTTACATGGCTTTCAGTGTAACTCAGGAACTCCATGTTACTACATACTGCAAGACACAACAACATAAGAAGTTAAAATGTACATATGATCTAAGCAAAACTCTGTCACAGAAGTGAGTGCAAGATCAACAAGAAGCCTATGTGGTGTGCTAAGGGTAGGGCAGGCCAGGGACAAAGCAGAAGCAGAGTTTACAAGCAGAGTTTACAAACGGTGCTCACTCTCTCCTGCAAGCACTTCCTAGCCCAGGAAACAGTTTCTCAGCACTCTGCTCTACCTGCTCAGCAGAAGTATAACACAGACACAAAGAATCATCTCAGAGCGATAGGAGGAGAAATGGAAACAGGACCAATCTACTGGCATACAGTTTCCCCCAAATCCTCCAAAGTTATTTATATATAAGCTTCTCTTGTTTCCTACTGTGTGTCCTTTCTGCTAATTTCATCTTTAGAAATCAAACTTTCGCCTATGGCTGATTCATGTTGAGGTTTGACAGAAAACAACAAAATCCTGTAAAGCAATTACCCTTCAATAAAAAAATAAATAAATCAAACTTGCACTAAGTATGTACTAAAGGCTTCCTTCACCTACATTTTCTTTATTCGACAATAAAGAAACACTAAATAAAGAGAAGAGCATAGAGTGCTAGAGTACTGCACAAAATAGTACCAAATTAAACTCACCCTCTATAGGGGAAATGCCAAATGACTGTAAACTGAAGAGTTGAACCTCATATTATAGACCTTAAAACCTCACTAAAGTGAGACTTGTCATCATTAAGCACGAGTTCTTTAGAGCCACTGAAAAATTAGGACTAAGGTAACCCCTGGGGATTCATACAAGACTGTCCATTTACTGACCAGCCCAGAAAAGCAAAAAAAAAAAAAAACCGACCAGACTGAAACTTCAAGTTTTTTAACTACTTTTGAAGGTACCCACATTCCTCTCTTCATTTCTGGCATGTAACCTTTGACTACTTTCATAAGAATATCCATATTCACTACATGTTCTTCATTATGCTTTCTAAGAGACTTCTCACTCACTGATTCTAAAATCAGTCAATTTTTATTTCCCTTCAGTCAATACATTCTGATGTGAAAGAGAAAGTAAGCTCATCTTACTGCAAACAGCATTTCTTTTATTTCATACTTCCCTAAATAGTGAGTAAGATTTGATAAATCTTAACCTACACGTTCATCACACTGCTCATGGCAATGTCTTACATTTTAATTATCATTTCTATAAAACAGTGCATTTCTCTACTATGGGAAACATTTCAATTAAAGAATCTTACTCCTAAATCCATGGAGGAGGAGGAAAAAACCCAAAACAAAAACAAAAAAGAAAGTAGAAAAAAAAATCACACCCCTCTATCCCAAAATGATTCTTAAGGTGATAGCTTTTAGTAAGAGAAAAAGGAGAATCTTCTTTCCACAATATCTATATTAAGGCACTTTTAAAAACAAAGTTGGCAAGTGTAAAAGACTTCTAGCTGCATTCAGTAAACTAGAGTTTCTTTATTTTGAAGTATATACTCTCTCTGATTAAACAGTTATTATAAAAATTATTAATTACAATTTAAGTTATTAAATTATTTCCAAGAGCTATTTTCTATGTTAATATCTAACATCATACTTCCAAAATACATTTTATGATTGATTAAAATATTAATTTTAAAAGGATGAAATCAACTATAAAATAGAGTGATCTACAGAATTTTCTTCTTTTGCTTCACAATAATAGAATAATGAAAAAAGATGCATGGTCACTAATGATACTTAGTTGTTAAGTTTTATTCTCAAAAATACTTTATAAATAAAAACCTATCACCCACTCCACCCTCAACATTCTACCCACCAGAAAAAAATAGACCCTAAAAAATACCTCATCATGCTGACTTAAGTGTATCTTTAAGTACTTTAGATTAAAAAACTGTAAGTTATTATTATGCCTAAGTACACAGTGTTACAGGCTTAAGTCTACTCACACAGTTGAGGTTGATGAGCAAACAGCTGTCCTGTATCTTGAGACAGACATTAGCTTCCTCCCTTCCCTATCCTCATAAGCAGCTACTTAAAGTTTGAGTTTTATGCAAGAAAACATTTTAAAGCCTTCAGTGTTTTATTGCAGCAGACTTCAGATTCATTCCTGTAACACATTTAACATGAAAGAGAGTTGAGACAGTTCAAATTAACTATGCACACTTTAATTGTCTAAAAGTTTAAGGAGTGCTTTCACTCTTACAGCTACATAAAAAGGGTTGCAATGTAAAGTTAAGGATAACATTTCACTTGGTATCTGACACCAATGTACAATATGTAACTGTAACATAGATTTTTCTACCTTTTATAATCATTTATACCCAAAGTGAGCAAAACTAGGTCTTTCTTTGTTTCCTAAAGTTTAGCTTATTTCTTTAGCATAAATAACCACCAATGAAAGAACTTTTTATAAAGAGACAGTCAATGGGGTACCCTGAGTGTACCAAGAATATCCCTGGGCACCCTCTGATTGAGGAGAATATGACTCTTGGTCCTGTTGGGACAGAAAGAGGAGCCATACTTCTAACATTACAATGAAGGGTTACAGCACATTTCCCTACAGACTCAAATTCCTATAGTATCATTATTGAAACAGGTTCTTCAAGTGTTCTAGACAGCTTATCTGGAAAATAAAACTGCGTTCAATCAAGATGTCCTAAAATACCTGGGTAACTATGTTCCCCCAATATTGTGTATTAATAAACTCAGTTTCTACAGTAAATTTTAGGAAAAGTTTTAGGGTTTCACAAAGTCAATTTACTATTTATATTAACAACATGGTTTTAAAATGCCGTAAGAAACAGCATACAAACACTCAAAATTCACTAATTTTTAAAATACTATTTAATGCTGAAAAACTGATTGTGTATTTGCTATGCAATAAAAGGCTAAAGGTTTTAAGATTCAGTCAAAATAACTCAAATGTCTGTGTCTTTATAATCTACTTATAATGGACATATAAATTTAAGAAATGACTCTAAACTTTATCAAAGTTGTCAGTGATAGAATAATATTCAAATAAGTTAAAATATTTATTCAAGAGTCTAACTGTGCTTCAGTAGCACTTATTGAAACTTTCTGATTATCACCACAGATTTAAATGAGCCTACAATAAAAAACAACAGCTAAAAATAAATTCCACCAATCTTGGGTGTAAAAATAGAAGCATCCTTTCTATATAATAACAATAAACATTTGATGAGTGATTGCAGTGCAACAGACACCATTCCTATAATTTTACATGCACACTTAATCCTCATTCCCCCCTAAAAGGTAGCTGCAATTATTACCAACTCTTTTCAGATTATGAAACTGAAGTTCCGAGATGTTATGAACCTGCTGAAGAGGACAGAGCTAATAAGTGGCAGAGACAGGACTTGAAGCCAGATTTACCTGACTCCAAAGCCTTGTGCTCAAGCTAGATTATAAGCAACAGCAATCTACTGTATTAGAATAAACCATATATGAAACTGGTATCTGGATCTGGTGCTAGATCTATGATATTGATAAACGAATGTTAGCAGGAAACCAACAGTATGGTTATAAATTCAGGAAAGCTCTCTCTCACAAGAAACAACTGTTAGAAATGGGAGTAGTAACTGAGAGAAAAGACAAAAGTGGAATGCATTCTGAGGGGTTGTTATGAAGAAGAAAACAGCAGGCTTATCTCACAAGTAGCATAAAAGTACAAAATTTGAAATAATGTGTCAAAGTCTCAGAAGAGAAATTCCAGTTCAACACAAAATACTTTATAAAGCCAAGGAACCCAACAGCTGGAACAGACTCCCTCCTATACTACTGGGTTTGTGCAATCAAAGATTTGAACTTCAACCACCATACTAACGATAGATTCTGGCAAAACTGCCAAAGAATGTTAAAATTTTTTGAGGATGAAAGTTTGATGATGAAGAGATATATTAAGTCTCAAAGTATCTCCCCAGAAATTGCTTACTGGAGAAAAAAAAAAACAGTAACTTTCCCACATTAATGGGAAGATCAAAGCTGGTATCACTGCAAAGAGGACAAGTGGATACACTCCTCCTGATGAAAGGCCCTGAGAATCACATGCAGTATCACAGCATTCCTGCTCACCTCCTACATTCAATCACAAGGACACATCAGACAGACCCCAATCGAGGGAGATTCCATAAATAAATGGTCTGTCACTCTTCAGAAGTGTCAGTGTCATAAAAGACAAAGAAAGGCTAAGGATAGGGTTGTGATTAAAAGAAACTAGAGACATGACAAGTCAATAAATGATTGAAGATTGGATCCTAGACTGGAAAAAAATTATTAAAGAACATTACTGAGGAAACTAGAGAAATCTGAATGTGGGCTGTGTATTAGAGAAGTGTACTGTATCAGTGTTCAATTTCCTTGATAACTGGAATGTCCCTGAAACTATAAGAATGCTGTTCTTAGATAATATACGTCTTTAAATATGACATGGTAAAAGGGACAGGGTGCACGCAACTTCTCAGAAAGTTCAGAAAAAAATAAAATGACAGCCCGAATGCAGCAAAATGCTAACAATGAGTGAATCTTGCCAGGGGGTAGATGGGAACTATTTGTATTATTAATGCAATTTTCTATAATTTCCAAATTAAACCTGAGAAAAATAAATATTTGGACCTGATGTTCTAAAGGAGCTCAACCAGATACCAAACAACAAGAGAACCATCATTTCCTATTGCTATCTCTGTACACTCAAATCCAACCCAACATCAGTCTAAACTGATTTGTGACTATCCATTTTAATCAATTATAAGCAGTGTTCTCATTTAAAACATCGATGTGAGAGCTAAAGAGTCAAGTGAATGTCTGCCTCTTCTCAACCTAAAGAGTCAAGTGAATGCCTCTTCTCAAACCTGTTACCCTATGCAGTTAAACAGACAAACTTTTCCCAAGAAAGCACAGCTATTCTTCAATTGGATATGCAGTAGTGGATGTGTCCTTGCTAAAAACTCCAAATTAAGTTAATTTCTGGGTATGCCAGGTAGCAAAGCATTACCAAAGTCAAGAGATAATCAGTGATCAGTAACCTACAAGGGAAATACTGTTAATAAACAAACGTCCCACCCAAGCAAATCCTGCACTGCCCACAGTAAGTGGACAATGCCACAGTGACTACAGAGCACCTGGAAAAGACAAGAGAATGTTAATCACTGAGAGGCCAAGGGATAAATGGATAGTATACAACATTTCAGTGGTCTAAATCTACAAAATAAAGAGAGGGAGGAAAAAAAAGAGGAAAGGGGGAGAAAAAAAAAAGAGAGAAAATAAAGGAACATAGCAAGAAAGGAGAAAATCCTGACAGCAACATACCACTTCACTGATTTCATGTTCTCCTCTCTCTCCAATGGCTTAACACACTCTCTCTCACTTTAACCTATCTTCAATTGTCTTTTACTAACTCTAAGAGTCAGTTTCTGTAAGACGGCAAGAACTGTTAAGAACACAGCTTTGACTATACAATCATTATCTGCATCCTATGCCCACACTCCACATTTTTGTTTTACTTGTCAGGAGGCCCAGAACAGTAGTCTCTCTAGTAGGAAATCTCACAAACAGTTCATCTCGAAAAGGAACAGAAAAACACATCACCTTGCTCACAGCCTAAAAGAGACAAAGGCAGGAACTGGAGGGAAAACTGAAGGGTCAGGACAAAGAAGAAAGGATGAATTTTAGTCTCCTATATTAATCTGGATACACCCTCTGTCAGGTATGAGCAACCTAACTGGTAGAATATTCACTGGTACTTAAGCTAATTCCAAGTCAGGAGCACTGTTACTGAACCGTGGCCTTCTTTCAGGCAAGCTCTGTATCAGATTAATCTTTGATATAGCACCAAACACTACCTTGTTTTAAAAAAGGCACTTTAGTAGGCACTTGTAGAACTGCTGTTGTTCAGTTGCTAAATTGTGCCTGACTCTTTGTGACCCCAGGGACTGTAGAGCACCATGCTCCTCTGTCCACGGGAATACTGGAGTGGTTAGCCATTTCCTTCTCCAGTAATCTTCCCCACCCAGGGATCTAACCCTTGTATGGATTCTACCCAACTACAAAACAGGCAAAATTATTTTATCCCAAACCCTGCCTTCTCTCCCTTTTTCTCAGGTAGCATGTGGCAAATACTCTCCCCTACCAAACCTATCTGCTAGCTCTACAAACTTTTCCTCTGATCTCAATTCAAAACTCCAATTTCCTAAATGCTGCAGGTAAACACTGTTATAATAAAAGGATCAGAACAACTCATACTGTGAATGAAATATGACCCACTCAAACCTAAAAATTTAATCCAACTTTAAATCTAAAATCTCTACCTTAAATATGGGATGTGCACATGGGCATCTCTATGTATACCTATGTATGTACTCTGGAGGACAGGGAGCAAATTTTCAGGTATCACCTACCTGCTTCTAAATCAACTCTTAACCTACACTGCCAAGGAGACTGTAAGACATACACATGTGAGTCAGAAAATGCAGCTCACTTCAGAGGCTTTATTAAGTCAGATCAACATGGTCTTCATCTGAATTTCCAGCAAACCCCTAATACAGGACATGACAAATCATGAACCTGTATCTGTATTTGCCATATTTCCCTTAGCTCTTCTGTACTATACAGGTCCCAACTCTGAAGAGAAAGGGAGTGCTACAGAAAGAAATGAAAAAGGCTCCAAGACATGTTAATACACAAGTCACTTTTGTGGTCAAAGTTATACCATGTAATTCAGCTCACTATATTTTGATAACAGTACATTTTAGGAGCCATCTGTCTTGTTAACCTCTGTATTTCTAGTATTTGGCACACCTACATAGAACAGATGTTCTAGGCACTCAAATATTTATATAATGGATTAACACTTGACTTGCATTTACCCACATCACAAAAACAAACCCTGAACCCTTATATATCAATTATACAAAATCCAATCACCCATGTAAAAATCAAATTACCAGTATCTCCGTCTTTAATTTTTAGAATACAGGAATGCTTTAACAGTGTAGAACACACTAATCCAGTTTAAATTAGTTCCCTTCTCCTTTCCAGGCCACTAAATAGCCAGCAGATTAATCTACCACAATCTAAAAATAGTATGCCAGATGAGAATTCTGTGTTTAAAACTTTCTAATTTGTATGATATTCTTTTCAAGAATTTAATGTAACCCATAGGTCATTTAAGAAAGACATTATTACTATTCATAAGTAAAATGAAGGGCTTCCCTTGTGGCTCAGCTGGTCAAGAATCTGCCTGCAGGAGATGTGGGTTCGATCCCTGCATTAGGAAGATCCCCTGGAGAAGGAAAAGGCTATCCACTCCAGTATTCTGGCCTGGAGAATTCCATGGACTGTATTATGTATTAGTCCATGGGGTTGCAAAGAATCAGACATGACTGAGCATGTCAGTGAGCATGTCCACTTTCCCTTTCAAGTAAAATCAAAGTAGTACCTTTTCCACACCATTAAAACATCCTATGTGTATCATTTCACTACTTCAAAAGCTGAAAAAAAAAAAACCCAGTAATTTTCAAGTCTCCCTAAATTAAGAAAAAAAGCAGCATATTAACTTTAAAACTACTTAAAAGTTAACACACGAATCTGCATTGGATCTTGTTTCAATAATACATAGAGGTCATTCTGATAATTTTAAGTTCCTGTTAGGATACATGCCATTTCAAGATCAGGCTTTTCTGTTTCTATGTGTAGTTATGAAACACAAAACAAACTGCTAGGCACCATACTCTTTGAAGCCATTCAGCTGAAACTGTTTCTACTTCATCACCAATGGGCCCTTTAACAGCTCCTTATTTGTCTCACATCTGCTGGATGAAGTCCAACTAGTTCCAATATTAGCCTCAAAATACTGCCAGCAAGTTAAAAGTCCCAAGAACCTGGCTTTAAGTCATATAGAATCAAAGACCAAGGATTTGTTGTTTTTGTTGTTTAGTCGCTAAGTTGTGTTCGACTCTTTGCAACTCCATGGACTGCAGCCCACCAGGTTCTTCTGTCCACTGGACCTTCCAGAAAGGAATACTGGAGTGGGCTACTATTTTTTTCTCCAGAGGATCTTCCTGACTCAGGGATTGAACCTGCATCATCTCCTGCATTGGCAGGTGGATTCTCTACCTCTGAGCACCAGGAAAATCCAAGACCAAGGAAAGTATGATTCAAAATTTCAAGAGATAAGCAAGTTTAAAAAGTCTTGAGTTTTCCTCATAGTCAGAACACTCTTTGACCTAAATTGTAGCAATTTTTTTTAATCCATCCCCTAAAACAAAGGAAATAAAAGTAAAAATAAACAAACAGGACCTAATTCAACTTAAAAGCTTTTATGGATAGCAAAGGAAAAATAACCATCAACCAAATGGAAAGACAGAGTACTGAATGGGAGAAAATATTTGCAAATGATATAAACAGTTCATACGACTCAACATTAAAAAAACAAACAACCAGATTAAAAAATGGGCAGAAGATGTGAATACATTTTTCCAAAGAGGAAATGCAGATGGCCAACAGGCACACGAAAAAATGCTCAATACAACTAATCACGAGGGAAACACAAATCAAAAGCACAATGAGATTATCACCTTACACCTATCAACAGAAATGGCCATCGTCAAACAAAAAGGACACAAATAACAAATGCTGGAGAGGATGTGGAGAAAAGGGAACTCTCATACATACACTGTTGGTGGGAATGCAAATTGATGCAGCCACTGTGGAAAACATGTGGTTTCTCAAACAACTAAAGATAGAACTATCCTATGACCCAGCATGCTTTTGAACTATGGTGTTGGAGAAGACTCTTGAGAGTCCCTTGGACTGCAAGGAGATCCAACCAGTCCATCCTAAAGGAGATCAGTCCTGGGTGTTCACTGGAAGGACTGATGCTGAAACTCCAATACCTTGGCCACCTCATGCGAAGAGCTGACTCATTGGAAAAGACCCTGATGCTGGGAGGGATTGGGGGCAGGAGGAGAAGGGGACGACAGAGGCTGAGATGGCTGGATGGCATCACCGACTCGATGGGCATGAGTCTGAGTAAACTCCGGGAGTTGATGATGGACAGGGAGGCCTGGCATGCTGTGATTCATGGGGTCGCAAAGAGTTGGACACAACTGAGCGACTGAACTGAACTGATGACCCAGCAACTCCACGCCATATAGGATATATACATATATAAATATAAACACTAATTCAAAAAGATACAGGCACCCCAATGAGAAAACAAATATTTTAGAGAGAAAAAAGCACCCTGGCATCACACACTGCCTCAATCCTTTCCAGAGGATGAGAACCAAACCACATGAGAATACTGTCAGTGTTACCCTCCTGTACTAATGGAAGAGACAAAATAAGTCCTTCAACATGGCTATTTCTCATAAACAACTAAGGATTTTATGAGCTTTTCTGTTTTGTTTTTTAAATAAAAAAGGTAACATATGCGACATGTGGGGCTTCCCCACGTGGTAAAGAATCCACCTGCAATACAGGAGATGTGAGTTCAATCCTTGGGTCAGGAAGATCCCCTGGAGAAGGAAACGGCAGCCCATTCCAGCATTCTTGCTTGGAGAATCCCATGGACAGAGGAGCCTTGGTGGGCTACAGTTCCTAGAGTCTCAAAGAGTTGGACACGGCTGAAGCGACTTAGCATACACATGTGACATACAAATGTCTGTATACAAATTATGCCATTATGCCAGTATTATTCCAAGGTGGGTGTATTTTGCAGAGAATAACTTCTGTGGTTAATGTGGTTTCTTTCCCTGCTTTTTCTAAACTTCTAAAACCAACTAACTATGCAATAAAGGTTTTCCTTAAAAAGATGGAATGTCCATTCAATATATACATTCCAATTAAGCAAACGTGAATTATGAAATAATTAGACCTCCTGGGATTATGATCATTTAAAAATGCTCAGCTGTGGCTAACACCTTACAGAAGCTCTGGGGTACAATTATCTTGCTACCTATGTACTTTGAACATTACTTAATACCTTTTTATCTCTTCTAACTATTTAAGGAGCTAAGTTTAACAAATGACAGGTAATGAAAAAAATATTTTACCTGCAATACAAAATAATTCTTTTTCCTGTTAATAGACACTCAAGTTTCCTTCCCCTCGGCTTAAAAAAAACAAAACAAACTGACAGCCACTTTAGACTCATTTTACATGCAAGATTTCTGGTTAGTATGAAATATATTTGTTTCTGTGTTATTCATATATATATATTTTTTGTTTTGTCTTTGTGCTAAGTCACTTCAGTCATATCCGACTCTTTGCGACTCCATGGATCGTAGCCTGCCAGGCTCCCCATCCATGGGATTCTCCAAGCAGGACTACTGGAGGGGTTTGCCATTTCCTCCTCCAGGGAATCTTCCGTTCCAAGGATCAAACTGGAGTCACTTATGTCTCCGGCATTGACAGGGAGGTTCTTTACCACTAGCACCACCTGGGAAGCCCCTGTTTTGTCTTAAGATGGACCATAAATGTGAAATCAAGCAAACACAAGCAGCAAACCAGGATATTGTTCTCTCTCTATTAAGACACATCCTCAATTTATGCAGCACTCTCATTTTAAGAATTAAGGTACTGAAAATACAAAACAGCTTCCATCCCAAAATGTCAACTAAATAATCACTGCAATTGATTTGGTCTTGAGAAGTAAGCTTCCTCACTGTATCAGACAGTAAAATTTTAAATTCTAGAATGTAAAATTCTAATGCTCACAGTCAGAGTGAGGTGTTAAGAGATACCTATAATTGGGACTGTTTCTTTGTTTTTGGCTATACCACAAGGCATGCACGATCTCAGTTCCCTAACCAGGCAGGGACTGAACCCCACCCTTGCAGTGCAAGTGCAGGTGTCCTAACCATTGAACCACCAGGAAAAGTCCCAGAATCTGTTCCTTATTAGAGACAACCAAACCAAGGATATTGGTGACAAATCAGCAAGGTTCTGTGCTGTTTTTCAAGACTATTTTACTCCTGATTTTCATGGGAAGACAGCATCATAAATAATAGTATTAAAATTTTTATCTACATGGAACTCATTCTGTAAAAGGAACCAGACAAGAGGTCCTGGCAACCCACTTCCTTCAAAGAGATAATTACTCTGAGAAAATTATCCAAATCAAAAGGATAAAATATAGCTTGGAGTTTAATCATATACAAATCAGCAATTAAACATCTAGATTCATCACAGATTCTTGTGATTTTTTTTTTACATTTTCTCTCATTATCATTTACACTTCCTCTGATTTCAGGTGCACCTCCCTTTACCCATCTTCTCTGATAAATCAGTCACCTAATGAATAGTGTCTGACACCTTACTGACTAAAAAGACAATACAACATTAAAGAAATCTTACTCTGGAATTAATTCCTTTGATGATTTCTCTTCCTCCTACATGTTAAATGGGGTCACACTTATGATGACCATTATCTTCTGAATCAAAACCTAGAATATTTTATTGAAAATAAAAAAAGTACCGTCGGTAAGGGTACAGGAAATGGGCAGAAATATCAGACTACCTGAAATTTCTATACTACTTCCAGGTATGTGACTCTACATTTTATGGATGCCAAAAAGTTGGTATTTCTGAAATATTTCAAAAGTTGAGAAGCCAATAAAAAAATACTTGAAAACTGAAATGTCCAAAGGTGTGTGGGTCCTGGACCTGTATCTCAGTATCTCATCACCTGCAATTTGTCTTCTTATGTACAAAGTTCAAGTTTCAAAGCTCTAAGTAGCAGCTCTACGCAAATGTTTTCAAAACATGACTCGAGCCCAGACCTTTCTCCTAAAATGCCTCTCTTTGCTAACTGTCTAGAAATTCACTTAGATGTCTCATCAACTCTGCCAGTAAAAGATCATGGGCCAGGACAAGCCAGAAGCTTGTAGCTAAATCAGAGTAGTCTGACAAGAGAAGAACAGAAATGAGAGGGTCCATGATAAATTCTTTACCTGCAATGTCTCCTCCAATCTTCACAATAATATCTCTTACAAGTAGGACTATTATCATCTCCACTTCAGAAATGAGCGAACTGAGGCTTAGTGAGATTATGGAACTTGCTCAGGTCAAACGGCTATAAGCAAGTGGTAAAACAAGGATCTGAATCCAGCAAGTCTAACTTCAAAGCCCAAGCACACATACTTTTAAAACCCCAAAAGGAGACGAGATATATATAGATTCTAACAGGTAAGGTGTAGTCATTGGTCAATTCAAGAAGCATTCTCAGAGCACCAAATATGTGTCAGATACAAAGGAGACCAAAAAAAGAGATCTGAATTTAAATCCCTATTTTACCACTTAATGGCTATATAGCAACCTGGGTAAGTCTCCAGCTTTACTCTCAAATAACTCAGAAAAGAAAATATATATATGCCTATATTTTTACACAGAGAAAGAGAGAGAGAGAGAGAGACAATATGATAAAGCAGATGGGGAAAAGCATAACAATTAATTGAGAATCTATGAAGAGGGAATGGGACCTTTTTGTACTGTTCATGCAGCTTCTATGTAAGTTTGAAACTAAATCAAAGTAAAAAGCTACAGAAAAACTCACAGTGGTATCAAAACATAAAATTTTGTGACTTTCTCTGGTTGCATTCAGTGGCTTAGGTTTAAAAGCAGAGTAAATAAATGGTAGAACTGCTCCAAGACTAGAAGCTAAGAATACTAGGAAGAAAATTGATTGAAGAGGGAACTGCGGTGAAGGAAAAGAAAGAAGAAGTACTGGGAGTGAGATGTTGATAGAGCTTAAGACTAAGTGTGGGGAAGGGGAGTGAGAATTGGAATGACAGGAGGCTAAAGCCAGAGAAAACAGTAGATAGCATTCAACATTTGTCATTTAGGAAATGTAAATTAACTCCACAAAGAGATGCCACTTCAAGTCTACTAGAACAGTTAAATTTAAAAAGACTTACTACTGTATCAAATGTTGGCAAGGTTAAAGAGAAAAAAACACATTCCTGATGGGAACATAGAACACAACAGAAACTTAGGAATACAGTTAAGCCATTTCTTATAAAGCTAAACATGCAGTTATCACACGACCCAGTAATTCCAGCCCCAGGCTTCTACTTAAGAGAAACAGAAATGTATGCCACACAAAAACTTACACATAAATGTTCACAGCAGCATTATTCAGATTAGCTGAAAATTGGAAGTAATCCAAATGTCCATTCAGAGAAGGCAATGGCAACCCACTGCAGTACTCTTGCCTGGAAAATCCCATGGACAGAAGAGCCTGGTAGGCTGCAGTCTATGGGGTCACAAAGAGTCGGACACGAATGAGCATCTTCACTTTCACTTTTCATCTTCATGCACTGAAGAAGGACATGGCAACCCACTCCAGTGTTCTTGCCTGGAGAATCCCAGGGACGGGGGAGCTTGGTGGGCTGCCGTCTATGGGGTTGCAGAGTCGGACATGACTGAAGTGACTTAGCAGCAGCAGCAAATGCCCATTAATTGGTAAATGGATAAAGAAAATGACTACTATCTAGCAATAAAGAAGGACTAAGCCAAGACAGTTCAATGGGAGAAAGGACAGTCTTTTCAACAAAGGGTGCCAGGAAAATAGAATACCCATGCAAAAGAATGAAGCTGAACCCTTTACCTTATACCAGGTGCAAAAATTAACTGAAAATGGATCAAAGACCTACATAAGAGCTAAAACTACAAAACTCCTAGGAGGAAACACATGGCAAAAGATATAGATACTTAATATCTAGAATACATAAAGAATTCCTACAACTTAACAAACAATTTAATCCAACAATAGGCAAAGGACTTGAACAGACGTTATTTCCAAAGAAGGTATACCCAAGCATGGCCAATAAGCACATGAAAAGATGCTCAACATCACTAATCATTAAGAAATGCAAATCAAAACCAGAATGAGATACCACTTCACACCATTAAGATGGCTATTCTCAGAAAATCAGTACATTTTGCTGAGGATGTGGAATAACTGGAACTCTTCTGCATTGGTGGTAAGAATGTAAAATAGTGCAGCCTCTAGGGAAAAGTTTGACAGCGCCTCATAAAATTAAATATAGGATTACTTATGATCCAGCAATTCCACTTCTGGGTATATACCCAAAATATTTGAAAGCAAGAACTAGAACAGATATTTACAGTGTTTATACCAGCATTACACAATGGCCAAAAGGTAGAAACAACCCAATGGCGGTGGATGGATAAACAAAAATGTGATAAACATACATATAATGGAATATTGTTGCCTTGAAAAGGGATGAAATTCTCATATATGCTACTAGATGAATGAACCTTGAAGACATTATGCTAAGTGAATGGGTCAGACACAAAAGGATAAATACCATTTGATTCCACTTAGATTAAAAAAAAAAGTGGGGGGCGGATGGTGAAGGAAACAAGAAGGGAAAAAAAGAAAAAGCAAAAAAAAAGAGAGGGAAGGACCAAGCTAATGACAGACATTGCAACATGGATATACCTCACAAAAACAACCTAGATGAAAGAAGCCAAACTCAAGACCATGTATTTAATGATTCCATTTATATCAAATGCTGAGAAAGAACAAATCTACAGAGAAGAGAGCAGGCTATTGGTTGGTTACCCAGGACTGGGGATGGAAATGAGACCGGTTTAAAAACACTCAAAGAATCTTTTTGGAGTGATGGAAATGTTCTAAAACTGGAATGTCCAGCTAATCTAGACAAGATTAGCTTAAGTATTTAACCTTTTTTGATGATACAATATTTGATATAAAAGAATACATGCAGCCTATTTCCCTATCTGTAACTTACTCAGAAGCTTATATGACTTGGGTTCACAGGTAGATTCTTTATACACCTGGATGCAAAGGAACACAAGGTTCTGGCTAACATCTATTTAAGGAGGTTATTAGCATTTTAAATTGCTCAGATGAAGTGCGTTCACACTTTGGCTAATCTTCCTCTTAGACAACCAGGTCTCGTGCTTTTATTATATGTGAAGAATTCAACAGCTATGAAATTCAAAACTAACCACACATGGAAAACTACCTTAATTTTTCCTATATTTCAATATTTTATCTTCTTACATCCTAGGGATGCTAAAATGTTCTGTTATCTTTTTAGGCATGTTCCAAAAAACTGTCAGAAATACGTCTTTGAAACACGTTCATCTTTAAGCTCTGGCAAGTTGTTTGTTTGTTTTGCTGAACCTCACGGCATGCAGATTCTTAGTTCTCTAACCAGGGATGGAACCCATGCCCCCCTGCCCTTGAAGTACAGAGCCCTAACCATTGGACCACCAGGGAATTCCCTCAGGCAACAGGTTTTGAGTCTGTCTTAGAAGGAGGGACTGCTAATAGCTCAGAATGATGTGGGGGGGGGGGGTGGGCGGGGGCGATGCATTAGTAAGCAGGGGTTAGCCTAGTAAGTCACACGGCTGGGTGGTTAAAAGGGACTTTGATACGGCAAACTTCAGTTCAAAGTATGCTAGCCACTCATCAGCTAAGGCAACCCTAGACAAATTATTAATAGGAAGTGTTTCTAAATCATCTCACTTGTTAAATGAAGGTAACAATACTTCCCCCTCTTAAGGTTGTTGGGTAACTACCTCAGAGAACCCTTAGGACAGAATCAGCTGGTAAAAAATTCAAAAGGCGGTAAGAAATCACTTAAGAATTGTAAGCAGAGACAGACGTGAATGAACAGTGAAGAATGTATTACAGAGAGCCAAAACTAAAAGTGAAGATTGGTCAGGGTGCTGTTTTAGTCATGCGTTGTCTTGCGTAGTCAAACAGTGAAGGTCAAACAGTGAAGGAAGAAAGGATTGATTCCAGAGTTACTGTGGATTTTAAATCAATGGGAAGTTGTGGCTAACTGGGGAAGAAGAGAAGGAAGACTCAGAGTGACACCTGGGTTCTGATATGGATGGTAATACCACCGCACATTTAATGTGAGAGTAGGGAAAAAGGACAAAATAAGCCACTTAGCTTTGAAGAGTTAACACAGGTGTAGAAGAAACATTCATGGAGAGTTCGGTGAACAAGAGTCTTAAGTGCAAACAAAAAATCTGTATTTAAGATACTAATGTCAGAACCATTAATATAAAAAGATGTTAACTGATGATATGGGACTGGAGATTATCCAAGAAGTATAAAGTGAGAAGAGTGTTAATGTTAAGGTCATAATCCTACGAAATTCCAATACTTAAAGGCTGTAATGAGGAAACAGCAAGGATAGAGATCAGAAACAGAAGGAGGCCCAGGCACATCACTAAACATAGGGGAGGAGTCTCAAGAAGTAAAGAGTAGTCAATATACTAAGTTCTGCTAAGAAATCACGTACTTTCAAAAAACCTGGGGGTAGGGGAAGTAACTAAGATGCTTATTTGTGGAGGAAGAAAATGGGTATAAGGATAGAAAGATCTGTTCACTTCTACAAAAACAGTACTAACCATAATGTTTTGAGTTCATTTTTTTTCTAATGATATACAAACACAGAAAATCAGATTCAGCCAAAGAGGTTAATATACATTATTAGTTAATAAATAAGCATTTTCAAGTTACAAAAACAAAAACCTCCTAAAACATTTACCTACTTTATAAAGAAGCCATAAAGGGAAAACATTGCAAAACTGTAAAGTCCCCTTTTACACAGAACAAAGAGACATTGTAACTAAGCCACAGTTTCAAGGCTCTTTCACATTTTACCAACTTTCTGTCCGTTAACCTTTTCCTCTGTCATTAAGAAAAAGAAATCAATGCATTCTCCTTGAATGAAGACTAACAATAGACACTGAATGCATTTAATATCCTTCCTCTAGATCACTTTTTTCCTTCACTCTAAAAGAATAAAATAGAATTATTGATACTGTTATCTTGTCTCAATATTAGGTCATTTAGAGATTCTTCTCCCTCTAGAAAATTGGCCTCTACCCTAATGTAGAAACGAATGTACTAAAAGGATACTCCTTAGTTCAAACTGTCCACCAAAAATCAGTAGTAGAGGTACAGAAGAGAAACAATGGAAAATTATCTGTTCTCAAAAGCATTGCAGGCAGATTCTCCACTGTCTAAGCCACCAGGGAAGCCCAAAGTTCTAATTTTACCAGAGTACTGGAGAGGAGGTAATCTTTATCTTGCCTACTCACTAAAATATAATCTATAGCCAAATGTGAAATGACTTTCACTAAAACTGTTATATTTACTATTACCTTCATCTCTATCTGGCAGCAATAATATGAATCAGTTAAGAAAAAAATTAAATACATTTTCTTAAATTCAGAACAAGGGAAATATGATACAAATGTTTAAGCACCAACATAAATTTTAAATATTTATGTGAAACAATTGTCATGAATCAAGTATTTAGATTATGTGTATAAAAGCCTGACACACCTAGCAAATTTAAATGCAGAGAAAATGTATTTCACAACAACTGCTTCATTAATTAAAAGTCATCAGTTTTTTTTTTCTCTTCCATTTCAAATGTTAAGAAAACCAAAATATCTGGGAAAAAAAATCACTCCTAAGCCACAACAAACAAAACATACATGAAAAAAAACTTCCCCCAGAAATACACAAAAAGCCAGAGATTTAAATTTATCAGCAAAAATTTACGGAAAGTAAATTATTTAAACTGAAAAATGAGCTGGACTATTTAATTCAAGATTATACATACATGCTTAACTACTGGCTCCACCAGTGAGTTAGAACTTAACCCATGACTTATTACTGACTCCTATTTATAAATTAGATTTTTTAAATGTCTTATAGAATTTTGCTTTAAAACAACTTTTTAAGTTTATTCTGGAACATTAGTTAACAAGTTCACATCCTGACAATCCTAGCCTATTCTATTTAACAGACTAGCTGCCAAACATATACACAATGCGGTAGTTATTGCCAAAGAATGCTCTTAAAGACAATTGGGAAGAACACAGGACTAGTTACACATTATGTGTATATAAGGTCATCTTACCTTCAATGAAAACCTAAGAAATACTAGAAAGGTGCTAATATTTTAAAACCTAGATTTATAACACAGATCTATGTTTCTATATTGTACTTAAAATATCAGAAATGCACAAAGTGACAAAGGCTATTCACATCTGTTCAGAGTAAAGTATTACAGCTCCCTCTCTAAAAATGTTTCTGATGTTCTTTCTTAGAAGAAAATCCTCTGATACGTGCTACCAGAAGAAACATGTACTAAGGAAAACTTGTGTGAGTAACAATTCCAATGTAAAACATTAAGCCCTGTACTTAACTGATAGCAACACATACAATACAACCAACAAAGATATAATTGCTCACTTAAGTAGGTAAAATGCTCCCAATTTCCTTCAGCTGATTTTAATGTCCAGAAAATGGATTCAGAGTCATCTACATCTTGGAAAACAGAATTTAAAATAGCCTATTAGTTTAGGCAAAAACTAATCAACAAGTCAGACACCTTCAGAGGCACACTTTAATGAGAACACTTAGGGGCTACCCATTAGAGAAATTCTGAAGCACATTTTTCTGGTGGCAATATAAACTGGAATAACCTTTTTGAAAAGCAATTTGGCTACTAAAATACTTATAGCCTTTGATCTAGGTAAGCCCACTCCAGGGGATTTTCCCAAAAGAAATAAAGAGGAAAATATCTTAAAATTTACACAAAGAGGTTTGTTCAGCAATACCATTTAAAATGGTGAAAAATTAGGAACAATCTAAATGTAAAACAGGCAAAAGACTAGGTAGATTAAGGTCCCATTAACCTAAGAGAAGTCTATAGCAAATGAAAACAATTTTAATAATAGATGATAGTTTGATAAAAAATAAAAAACTGTCTTTATTCACAATTATGGGAAAAATATAAGAATATGGTATGGTACAGAATAGAATAGGGAAAGAAATAAGACTACCTCACAATGATCTTGTGGATATTTGGGTGACTTTTCTTGATTTTATTACTATTATAGTATTGCTTATGCAATAGATGGAGCAGAAAGCATTAATTTAAAACATTTTGCGTGATCTGAAAGCAGCAGCATAGTAAATACAAGTATACTGACTGAAATGCTTAGGTGGCATTTGGGCCAATTATTCAAACTATTCTACACCTTAATTTCTATGAGATCAAAGAGCAACAGTACAAAAACAAGAGCCTCTAAAGGAAACTTCTGGTACTGAAACATAGTACAATTATTTCTTAAGTAAGAAATGTCAATAGATTTACAGACACTCTTTAAGTTTTGGCAGCCTATCTACACCTCTTAAAAATATAAATTCATTCATTTCCTGTTTCAAAATGGTGTTAATTGCTTATGTCTACCTTGAAAGAAATGAAGTTTGGAAGAAGGACAAAGTTTTACCTTGTTCTATATAAACTGAATCTATGATCTTTTAAAAAAGCAAAACTAAAATTATGAGCATAGTAAAAAGCACCAACACATTGGTAGATTTAAAATACACTGAAGTTTTAAAAGGGGGGATGTATGCTGGGGGGTAAAAAAAAAAATTAAGCATTTCAATTCTTTAAAAAGGACACATCTAAACCTACCACATATATCTGTCTTCTGGCAACTTCACATCTTAAGTTTAAGGAAAATGACATAAACAGACCTCCTCCTCAAGATGTCATTTATAAAAACTGACAAATGACTCTTCAAACATCCAATCCGAGAGAAAAGACTGTTACTGGAGATGATTTTTATGCAAGTATTTTTTCATGACACTTAAATTCTGAACTAAAAATAATGATAAAAGAAAGTCAAGTTTGATTCTCTGAACACCTATTTCCTGTCCAAACAGCCCTTTTGTTCTGCTTCCCTGCTTAATTTTAATGTTCAGTTTGCATCAGAAAATAGCAACAATGACAAAAGCTAGCATACACAGAAGCACAAAGGAGCAAAAGTGTAAAATAAAGGATCATTAAAAGATTAGAACAAAAATCCTACCAACAAAACCTCCACAATTTTCTGTTTGCTTCACCTCAGATTAACTTCACTTGAAGCTGTACTCCAAAGCAACCAAACCTCAATACCAAGCTCCACCTTCTCCAATTCTAGTGGCTGAAGAGTAAAATCTCCTCCCTGTTAGTGAAACTGATAATTGTGATTGGATACGGCTAATATCCATTATTTTAAAGAACTTTTCCTTGCTAGCAGGTTAGGTTAAACATAGTAAAACCCCCTGGATAAGCTGGTTTCTTAAAGAAACAGTAGGTAATGTTTCAGTTTTCCCATCATATACTATTTGCTTCCTCTTTTGTCTAGGTAAAAAATAAATAAACCAAGTAACAGCAATGAAAATCTCACAGAAGAAGTGTTAATTTGCAGTTCAATGACCAAGTGTTTAAAATACAATGCTTTTAAACGAAATTATTTGATTTTTTTTTTTACAGAGCCTGAGGGTGAAGTTATGCTTTATAAAGACAAGATTCCTTTTTCAATACAGTTCACATTTGGTATGAAAATTCTAAAACAGCAACAGAAATCCACTGCAAAAATTTTGCTAATGAGAACAAAATAGTATTTTCTCTAAGACTTAAAACATAAATCTACATCTTAAATGAAAATACACAGCACTAAAATATTGAATGCAAAAATTTCTAAGTTATTAAATAAATATCACAATAGAGTTAAATTTTCAGTGACATCAGACTGATATTTCTATTTAAAACTGAAGAAAAATCAGGTAAATATTATTTCTATGTCACCACACTTACAGGTCTGATGTCATGTTTTGCAAGGTTAATGCTTATCCATCGCAAAAACAAAAGGAGACGACAAGTTGTTCTAACGAACATGTTCAAGTATAAACTTCAGGATGGTTCAAGTCATTTTCTTTTTTAGTTTTTTTAAAAGAAAAGTGGACATTATTTTGCATCCTACTGAGATATTACTCTAAGGTGGCATAGTAACCCTAAGGGAGAGCTGAAGGGTATCCTCCTCTTAAAATATAAGTTACGTTAAATGTTATTTTTACTACAGAGATTCTGACTTCTGAACAAAGATCTTTGGTCACTTTGTACATTACAAAATTTGTTGTATTTTTAAATTTGCTGTATGCTTAAATTAGAACCGTTTATGTTTTTAGGAGTTTGAACGTTAACTATTACTCTGGCATTCATCATTATCTGATTGAATGACAAAGAGTATTCACCTCTACCAAAAATTGACTGACATAAAAACAAATTCAAAATTAAAACAAATCAGAGTAGCTCCTTCTTAAATATACTTTCAGTTACTTTATGTAAGAATTTTTCATTTAAATTTCATTTTCTAAGTTAAAAATCTTGCAAGCATTTTTCCTGAAAGAAAATTCATACATTAGAACAACATAAAGCCAACAAACTTATTTTGAATACAAAGGGAAGTCTTTGTAAGAAACTGAAAATGCACATAATTGCAACTCGACATGAATATGGAGTAATACCCCATAGAAGCCCAAACAGCTGCATAATCTATTATGCCTTTTAAGTGGACAAATTGAAAGAGCCAATTCACAGAGGTCCAGTCCCAAGATCCTTTGCAAGGATTCACAGCTTTCAATGCCCAGTACTTCACGAGTCAAGTTCAGGTTTTCTTCCCTCTGTGTGGACACATGCAAAAAGACCCTGGGAGTAGAAGAGGTACATGAGCAGACAATAGAAAAAATATACAATCTGAGTTACAGCATCAAACCTGAGTTACACCATAAAACAAGTTTTAGATGGCCAAAATTCTATAGGGTTATAGAAAAAGAGATAGCAAACATTTTACTTTTAAAATTTGGCAAACATAAAATAGTATTCAGCTATGGGAACCAAATGAACCTTTGTTCTAACATCAACTTTTCACATCAAAGTTAACTATTTGTGTACAAAAAAGACATAGAACATACACTAATCTAACACCAAAATCCTCTCCAATTATAACCAGAAGAAAATATAAACTGAACTATTCCAGATGGTTCAAAGACCTCCAGGACCTATTTAAAAGAACTGCAAGTTGATAAATATCATTTTAGGTGGCTTACAGATTAAAAGTAAGAGTATTTTATTCCTCTTCTAAATCTGCAATAGAAGAAAGCAACAGAAAAAAATAAAAAGAGAGTGATACCACAACTGAGGTTATCTGAAAATAACACTGCTTCCTGGGAACAGGGAGGAGGCAAAAGGGTCAAGGCTCCCTCAAGGCTCCCTGATTGCATGTGAGGACACCACTTTTCCAACATCAAGTATTCAAAAGGCGTACTCTTTGTGAGAGTTCAGAGGTTTTCACAAACCTATCAACTGAAAACAGTTTAGAAGAGACCAAGCCACTAAACAACTTGGTCTCATTTCACTTATTATTAAAAAGACCCTATATAAAAAGGCAATACCATCTTGCCACAAAAAATAAAATAAAAATAAAAAGGCAATACCTAGACTATTAGAAATAACTTTTGTTACGTTCAGAGCAGGGGAAACTTCCACGGAATTTTTAAGGACTGAGAATGGCTCAAAATGTTCTTCCTACAACAGAATTTATTCCTTGGCAGTAATATCCCTGAGTGTTACAGGTTGTTAAGGCAATAGCTGGTGAAAGGTGGTTGGTGACAATAGCAAAACATGACTAGGGTCACTAAGGATAAAGTCTGAAAACGATCCACTGATGGAAGAAAAAAATATTTAAGAAATATTTCCCTGAAAAATACACAGTGTCTACAAGAGTGAGGTATGTATTTGAGTTTGCAACTCCTGATGACTATCTTCTCATTAAGAGAAAAAAATACAAAGTGAGTATGGGGGAGAAGGAGGGGGGCAGTGAGGGTCCATTCAGGAGAATACCAAGCACAAAGGAAACATTTAGGAAGTAAACAGGTAAAAAAGCATAAACCAAGCTTAAAAAGAGGTATCTTTCTGTAAGACAGTAAATTGTTCTAAGTCTAAAGAAACAGACAAGGTCACCAATAAATGTAAATTAAAAAGGAACAGGGATCATAATGTGGAGACCAAAGTATAAGTAAAAGAAAAGCATTCATAGTCCTCAATTATTTAGATTTAATAGCCATGAATTTTCATGTGCCAAACAACACACAATCGATCATCTAAGTAAACTGCTACACAAAGAAATGACAGAAAACAGGTTGGCAGACTTTAAATTCCCTCTCTGGTTAGTGGCCTAAGCCAGAAAAACATAACCAAAAGATGAATGATGCACAGCAATTATTTAATAAGGACAGTTCTATATACAGCTATCAAAAGAAAAGCTTCTTTTCTCAACAGTCATAGGGAAAAAATTTTAAATTATAGTCCAGAAGAAAACCAACAATTTTAAAAAGCAAAAGTTGAATAGGTAGTGTTTTCTACCTATTGAAAAGCTTATTCATTCATCAAACATTGTGAACACCTACTATATATATGCTGGGCACCACTGGCTGCTGTGAAAGCCACAGCGAATTGTCCCTCCATTGTAGAAACTTACCGTCTAGAGTCACACCAGTGCTGACCACCTAGAAAATAATGCGAGTCACATGCAATCTTCCACTTTCTGGTAGCCACTTTAAAACACTACAATAAAATTAAATTAACTGTCATAAATATTTTAACAGGAAATATGTAAAGTAGCATTACTTCAATATGTAATCAATATCTTAAAAACTGAGCTCTTTTCCCTTTTTTGTGCTAGAAATCAAGCTTATATTTCATACTTGTAGCACATCTCAATTCAGACTTCCCATATTTCAATAGCCAGATGTGGCTACTTAAACTTAAATACTGTAGCTTTTAGCCACATGATTATTCAGAAATTAAAATAAATTTTCATTACTGCACAAGACTCTATCTCCGCTGTTCACTGTAACAGCCACTAGTCGCATATGGATACTGAGCACCTGAAATGTGACTAGTAAAACTGAGGACATGAATTTTTTACATTATTTAAATTTAGTTAATTTAAACAGCCACAAGTGGCTAGTAACTTACAAGACTGAAAAGTACAGCTCTAGGAGAAAAAGACTGCTGAAAAAATCACATGCATTTAATGAATTGCAGTTGTTACAAGTATCTACAAAAGAAATGTCCAATGCGAAATGGGAAATGAGTAAATATACCCAACAGAGAACTTAACCTGTTTTGCCAGCATTACGGGTTAATTCATCAAAGGAAATCACAATTTAGCAAACGAGGACAGCCTATGCAAAGATCCTGAGTGGGAGGAAAGCGAAAATACAGTAGAAATAACGAAGGAAAGTACCAAGGAGAAAAATAATCCAAGTTATTTGTAAGTGACCAATTTGGATCACAGACTATAAATAGGATAGGAAGGTGGTGAAGCAGAAGCAGCCTGAGCACTTGGAAATAAGTCTTGCAATAAAGTGTGCCCCACTCTCTTCACTCAGTAAACTCCAACCATTCCAATCTCCGGTCACCTCCTAAATTGAACCAGGTTCTTTTCATCCCCTTTACTTGGGAAACTTGCCCCAGTACTTTTCTGATCTTAGAAGTCAGAATCACAGTTCCAAAATTTCTATTCCAGACAGGGTTTGAGGCAGTAATCCAACTGGAGGATATGGCGTGGAGGGGGTGGGACAGGGCCTTGAACCTGTTTGCAAGACAATTTTTACAAAAAATGTTTACAGAACCAATTCAATGGGTCACTTTTTTTTTTAAATGTTGTGACAGACTGGGGAAGTTAAGAAAACTTCCCCATCACTAACTTTAAACATTACATTCTCAGAACAAACATCCCAACTAGCACCTTCCAATCTCTATCAGCACACCCTACTTCTCTCCTTCCCAGCAGTTGTCAAAACCTGAAAACTCTACGCAGTGGTCTGTTAACAGCCTAGCTTTTCCAACGGACAGTAAACTCCATGACAGCAAGGATCCTGTATCATTCATCTGTCTCCTCAACACTTAGCACAATGCCCAAGTAGCATAGAGGAACAGCTGAAGGAAACCGCAACAGCAGGGATTTTAATAAAGATATTACAAGTTAAATTTAAAAGAAAAAATACCTAAACTAGGCTCAAAGGAAAACTTAATGGCATTACATTATTTTCATTATACAACATAAAACATTAAGTGTGGAAATAACAGTATTTTCTTTTTTTTTTTTTTCCATTTATTTTTATTAGTTGGAGGCTAATTACTTTACAATATTGTAGTGGTTTTTGTCATACATTGACATGAATCAGCCATGGATTTACATGTATTCCACATCCTGATCCCCGCTCCCACCTCCCTCTCTACCCACTCCCTCTGGGTCTTTCCAGTGTACCAGGCCCGAGCACTTGTCTCATGCATCCAACCTGGGCTGGTGATCTGTTTCACCCTAGGTAATATACATGTTTCGATGTTGTTCTCTCAAAACATCCCACCCTCGCCTTCTCCCACAGAGTCCAAAAGTCTATTCTGTACATCTGTGTCTCTTTTTCTGTTTTGCATATAGGGTTATCATTACCAACTTTCTAAATTCCATATATATGTGTTAGTATACTGTAATGCTCTTTATCTTTCTGGCTTACTTCACTCTGTATAATGGGCTCCAGTTTCATTCATCTCATTAGAACTGATTCAAATGAATTCTTTTTAATGGCTGAATAATATTCCATGGTGTATATGTACCACAGCTTCCTTATCCATTCGTCTGCTGATGGGCATCTAGGTTGCTTCCATGTCCCGGCTATTATAAACAGTGCTGCGATGAATACTGGGGTGCACGTGTCTTTCAGATCTGGTTTCCTCGGTGTGTATGCCCAGAAGTGGGGTTGCTGGGTCATATGGCAGTTCTATTTCCAGTTTTTTAAGAAATCTCCACACTGTTCTCCATGGCGGCTGTATTAGTTTGCATTCCCACCAACAGTGTAAGAGGGTTCCCTTTCAGTATTTTCTAAATTAAAAAAATTCAAGACCAAAAACAACCCGAAGACCCTAAGGAATCAACTAAAAACTCGAGGACTAACAAAGCAACAACTAAAAATTGTAGGGGGAGTGGGGCAAAGAGGATGGTAAGACTTAACAAAATAACCAAAGAAAAACACATTATTACTCCCAGTTACTAAAACAGTGTGCACTGACTGGTACTGAATAAAAGCTAAAAAGAACCAAACATAAATGTATTTAGTATTATGACAATGGCAGCTTTATTTAAAGGCAAAAGAAAAAGTTTTCTTTTATGGGGCTAAAATAACTGATTAACTACTAAGGAAAACTAAGGACAATTCTTTCACTTCACATATTAAGTCAAAATAAATTCTGGATGAACGGAAGAGAGAGATGTGAAAAATGAAACCACAAAGAACTAGAAGAAAACAGTTATCTGGGTAGAAGAGTTCATTAAATATGAAAGTAGAAGCTGTAAAAACAATGTTATTAACCTAAACTTCTTAAAAGACAAAACTTTTAATTATTAAAAAAGTAAATAAATAGGTAAACAAAAGGCTAATGAAGAGCAAGGGAAAATGTTAGTAGGATGAGTCAAAGGGTGGCTATCCTAAATATAAACACCACTCCAATGAGCCAAAGACAAACCAGAAGATGTCCAGAACCTATACCTCTATTCATTATCATAACTCATTAATCTAAGAAATAAATTACAAATCTTACAAAAAGAAAAAGAAGGGAAAAAATATTACTTCTGGAAAGATATGGAGGAAAGGTGTACTCTCTCATATTTATTTATTTATTTATTTATTTTTTACTCTCTCATATTTTTCATTGAACTTCATACAGGTTTGGTCAACTTATACTACAATGTTAGTCGAACTTTTAAGATAAGATTTGTCAGTATTCAAGAGAAAAAAAAAAGTTCATATACTTTAAGCAATTTTAAGACAGGCTGAACCCTAAAGAAATAAGAAGTACATAGGAAGATGTAGCTCTTAAGATGTTCTTCACCAAACTAACAGTACTTTCATAAGACAAAATGGCATGTACCTTTTAAAAATCTTATTTTCAATATATGGGGACCTAACAGTAAAGCTGTTTTTATCCAGTAGTCACATGGATGTGAGAGTTGGACTATAAAGAAAGCTGAGTACCGAAGAATTGATGCTGTTGAACTGTGGTGTTGGAGAAGACTCTTGAGAGTCCCTTGGACTGCAAGGAGATCCAACCAGTCCATCCTAAAGGAAATCAGTCCTGAATATTCATTGGAAGGACGGATGTTGAAGATGAAATTCCAATACTTTGGCCACCTGATGTGAAGAACTGACTCACTGGAAAAGACGCTGATGCTGGGAAAGATTGAGGGCAGGAAAAGGGGACGACAGAGAATGAGATGATTGGATGGCATCACCAACTCAATGGACATGAGTCTGAGTAAACTCCGGGAGTTGGTGATGGACAGCGAGGCCTGGCATGCTGCAGTTCATGGGGTAGCAAAGAGTCAGACATGACTGAGCGACTGAACAGTAAAGCTGAGGAAATCCTTGCCCACAAGCAGTTTACTTCAAGCAGGGGATATAGACAATAACCAGATAAATCACTTCAGATGTTAGGTTCTCAAAGGACACAAAGAAGGTAACAGCCAGCTGACAGGGAAAGTGGTCTGAGATGGCGTCTCACAAGGAGTGACATTTGAGCAAAATACAACTGGGTGTTCAGGCAGAAGGAACAACAATTTTAAGAGAACTAAGCCTGGCATACAGGACTGCTGTAGGTGCACAAGTCAGGGTGAGCAGCACAAGATAAGCCTGTGAGGCTGATGGGCAAGACAGTCTAGATCAACCACAAACAAGGCCTGCCCAAGAGGTACCTTAAGAGGAAAACACACAACCAATGGTGAAGATGGTCTGAAAAAAGGTAATTAAAAAAAATAAAAAAGGTAAGTAAAATATATCCCTTTAGAAATTTCTTACACTGACTACTTGCTGAATCACAGTACTTTGGGTTAAAAAATATTTCACCTGTTTCTCTTTGTAAATGTGGCTATTAGAAAATGTTTAACTACTTATGTGGTTCCCATTTGTAGCTCCTATTATATTTTCATTAGACACTGTAGGTCAAGAGTATAAAAAAATCTGAATTTGTTTGGAGTCTGAGAATAAGATAATCTACTTTACACATCGAAACGATTGTTCTGCCCAGGAAAGGGAGAGAATCTTGAAGCAAAGATACCAGCGAGGTGACTACCACCACCATACCATGTACAACAAAGGTGTTGAGACGGATCATATTTGGTTTAAGTTTTGAACACAGAAGCAGCCTGGTACTTCTTAGAATTCAACGTTTAATTGTTTAGGATAAGAAAAACAGAAACAGAGAGACTGGTGGGATACCTGCCAAAATATTAATAATTACTCATTCTTTGTAACTTTTCTGATGGTTTTGGGGGGGGGGGGGAATCTGCCCTCATAATCAAATATAAAACTGAGGTTTGTTTTTTTTAAGCAAGATAAAATAGTCCTATCAAAACAAAGCACCCTGACATTTGTCTGCAGGCTGCATGCACTGTTCTTAAAAAAAAAAAAAACACTTCTCACGCCTATAAATAAAAAAGTTTATTCAAAGATATACATAAACTCATATTACTTATACACACACAATTTTCAGGAAGTTAATACTGCTCCATAATTTATCTTTGTGTTGCTGTTCACAGGATAAATTCCAAATCTGAGGCACGGGGGTGGGGGGGGAATAAAAAGTACTTAAATGTGTTGCTAACATATCGTGATCAATACTCACCACACTCCTTTCTCAAAAGTGTTCCAAAGGACACACTCAATGTAATTCCAGAGAATAACACCTTGGCCCTAATCATTTTCCTTAAAAGCTCTGCCATTTGATAGGTACTTCACTTAACTCAAGTCTGCATAACTGTTAGGATAAACTCAGGACAGGTTTCTTTTACACATGTGTACTACAGCACAAGAGAAGTTTTAAGAAATTCGCCAGAGATTAAAAAGTGGGAAAGGGAACCCCAGAAAAGTGATTTACCTTATACCCAATCAAATGTTTTTTCTACTATATTTACATTTTTGCAGTGAAAAAGTTGACAGCAAATAGTGCCAGACTTCTTACCATGGGATTTCCAAGGACAAGATTCATTCAGATTGACAGGAATCCTGGTTTCTCATGCAGATGGTTCAAAAACTATGAACCAATTACTATGGATATGAATTTGCCATTAAAACATAAAAGAGAATCCTAAAGTTTTTCATTTATTTCTAGTATTTCAATCTATTTTACTCCTGAGTACCTAAAATGTCCCACTGAAATCTGCATTCACTCTAAAGCAACTCTTGCATTTGTGTGCCAGGATCCAGGAAATAAGAAATGTTCATGGGACACAGCTGGTGACAGCAAAACAGAATCAAAGACATCAGCTAAAGGCCCATGAGTCGTGGAAGATTAACACAATATTAATCTTTATATTAACAGAGCAATGAAACGAGTGAACTACAGCTACATATTCTTTTTATAAAAAAGCTCAAAAGAAAAACAAACTAAACACACAGTTTGAGCACACAGACGTTGTTATGAAACTAAAAAGAAAAAAAAAAAAAAATGCAAGGGAATGGTAAACAAAATAACACTAGACTGAAATGATTACCTTGGTAAGGACAGGCAGAGGTATAAGACAGATAAGAAACTCATAAACATATGCAAGTTTTGGTAATATTCCAACTTTTGGTTTGGAGATGGAAAGCATGGATTTTTATTACATTTTTATCTCTTTATACTCTATTGTGTACAGCATACTTTAATACCGTGTTGTGTGTGTTCATACCTTTGTGGCATTAAATATACTTTGTATACTTTGCTTAAAAAACTGTAATTAACATACAATAAACTGCATATACTTAAAAGTGTAAAATGTGACCTGTTTTGACACAGGAAATTATCACAATTGAGATAATAAGCCAACAACCCCGAAATTCTCCTCCTGTACACCTTTGCAATCAATGTTTCCCTTAAATACATTTTAAAATGCATAAGAAATAAAAGTTTAAACGATAACCTGTTTGGGAAATATAAATGTGCATATTCTGCAGAAAGAAAACATTTTCCCTTGAAGCCCTGGACTAAGGGTAACTCGGCAAAATGTCCTAAAATTGGTAACATAAATATTACGTAACTAACCTTAAAAGTCTATGGACTTTTACATTAAAAAAACAAATTTCGAATTTGATTTGATAGAGGACTTTAAACCTCTTGCTCGAAGCATTAGATCATTAATAACGAACCAGTTTTTTAACCACCAAACAACTTATACATGGTCTGCGTGTAACTTCTTCACACTGCTGAACAACTAATCTGAGTGTGAAGATAAATCATCGCAGCGTCTTAATCGTGTGGTTGGTTGGTTTGGCACAAAGTTTCGACATAAAAGTTAAAATCATCTCAAACGCATTATTCTTCTGTTCTTGTTTACGTAGTTAGACGGCAACGTGAAAATACTACTCCAGAGGAAAACTGAGAAATTCTGAGTCCACCCAACAAACGCAGAGGAAAGAGAGACCCCCCCGCACACAACCCCTTTTCCTTGTCTGACTTGCTAGACTTTCCCCCTGGCCGGTTGCTGGAAACACGGCAGGTGAAAAACCCTTCCAAGAGGGCTCGGGCTGGGAGGCGTGAGGCGAGGAACTTGACCCGGGCTGGTGACAGGGACGCGCCAGAGGGCGCCCGGGGTCCCTCCGGCCCCCGCCCGCCAACTGTTCGGAATCGGAGGACAGCAGCGGCTCCCCACCCCCCGAGGTCCGGGGGCAGTGGGGGGGGGGGGGTCTCACCTCGGCGCGCCGCCCTCGCCCCCAGCGGGAAGCCCGGGACCTCGAGGGCCCGCCGCGCGTCCGGGGGAGTCCGCCGCACCTCTGCCCCTGCCCCCGGGGCCAGGAAGCCCCTCACCCCTCAGCAAAAGCCCGGCCCCGGCCCGCGGGCCGGCGGCCGGCCCACCACCTGCTGCGCCCGCCGGCCGCCCTCCGCTTCCTGCTCCCCTGGGCCGGGAGGGGCCGGGGGCGGGCCTGGCGTCGCCTTAGCCGGTGGGGGAAGGGAGCGGGAGGGGGAGGGGAAGCGCCGGTCGCCCGGGCCCCACGGGCCCCGCTCCTCACCTGGCGGCGGCTCCCTCCGCCTGACGCGCTGCCTGCCGCCGCCGGTCGCCGCCGGTGAATGGGGACAGGTGAGGCCGCCAAACCCCTGATCGCTCCGGCCCCGCCGCCGCCGGCCCCTCCGTCCGCTGTTTATTAAACTTTTCTGTTTGGTTGTTCGGCCTGTGACGCGACTACGGGGCAGAGCTCCGCGATTGGCCGGCGCCCGGCGCTGACGCGGCAACCCCCGCCCGCAGCCTAATTATTACCGGCCGGGGCGGAGCCGCAGGCCGGACCCGGCGGGGAGGGGCGGAGTCAGGGCTCGGAGCAAGCGGCGATTGGCTGGAGCGTAAGAGGGGGCGGGGCGAAGCGAGGGGGAGACGCTCCTCCGGCCTCTCCGCCTCCACTGTCCTTCCTCCGCCTGGGCTTCCTCCCAGCAGCAGCGGGGGCGATAACGGGAGGACGTTTCCTGGGGTCTAGAGGAGATTCATCGAGTCTGGGGCGGTAGGTTCAGGTTTCTCTGCTACCTCGAAGGGGGCTGCATGTTCCTGTGCCGGATCGAGTAGCCCGAAAGAGTTGCGCTTCACCTGCCAGTTGTGAAAGAAGGAATTCTGAGCTTTCCCCCACGTGCAGCATTGTGTCCCCACCCCCCATTTTTGCAAGCGCAGAATCCAAGGCCTGGGGCACTACTCTGCCCGGTCCTGAGCCACTGCTTGGAAAGATTGGAAAACTAGTAGAAGCGAGCATGCACAGGTGTGTCCCTCCCCCCCCACCCCACACACACACACATGCTTGGGCGCACACGCCCCCACAGGCACCCGGACCCCTTTGCAAAACTCTTTGCAGAAATGCACGTCCACTTCCCAGCTGAGTGGACCTACCAGCTACTGCGCTGGTGCGTGGGGTGCTGGGCAGAACGGCTCCCCCGCAGCTTCTCACCCTTGGGCTCCGGTGAAGTACAAGAAGTACAAGCTCATAGTTCGAGGTCATTCTGTCCTGCTGTGATTGTAGGGGTTCAGATGGGGCTGGCAGGTAGAAGGTGGACCGGGTCCTGCGGGTCCTTTTTAGTTTATATTTGATGTTTTGTTTAGGAATATTTTGGAAGAAATTTTCATGTTAAAAAAATAGAGTAAAAAATGTTATTTGATTACTGAGCTTTTTTGGTGCCCCTTAAATTTTTCCGTTTCAAAAATCTCACTATCTTCACCCTAGTTGGATCTCACTTGTGGGGAGAGAGAGATTGATGTGACTGACTAATTTTGCAATAGGTCTTTGGGATAAGAAGAGGTTAGTTATAGAGGAGAGAGAGGGGCCAGAAAGTTTTCAAGGAGGAGGTGGCATTGGTTTTTGGCACTGAGAGTGTGTAAGGCTCAGCCTGCTGGCAACCTGGAGAAACATTTTCTTGCTCTCCTAAAGAGGCTGGAAAATGCAGTGTGGGGTTGGAAGAACAGAATGTGAAAGGTTGTGAGGTTACAGACAGATGCTTTAGGGGCAAGGTAAGGAACATCCTGTAGAGTTAAACCTCCTGTGAGCATTAGAAGGGGGACTTGCCCAGGAACGTTGATTTAAAACGCATTCAAATTTAATTGTAAAAACATACATACAAACAGTGGACTCACCCAGCACAAGAGGATTTTGCCCAAGGTCATCATCCCTGATAATGCAGACCTGGAGATCAGGTTATGGAGACTAGAGACCATTTTAGGGTCAGGTATTTGACAGATCCTCAAAGCCACATTGAGTCCTTGACTTAGTGGGAAATAGGAAAGCATCATAGAACAAGAACTATAAAAAAGAGAGGAAATGGTAAATTAGAACAATTTGGTGGATTCTTCTGATACTAGGAATAATTTTGCAGCCTGGGCCACCTGGGGTACTTTCAGCTGTTCACTGCCCTCTTGTCACCAGGTGGAAGAACTATATGGAAAGAACTTAAGATTTTGGCCAGGATTCAGGTTCCTAATCAGATGGGTCACTCAGTGACCTTGATCAGTACTGATAACCTCCTTGGGTCTCAGTTTTTTAATGAGTTTGGGAAACCTCAGCAAACAAAGATTACTCCCTTTATAGATTCTTCATTCCCATTGGGGAAATAAAAATATAAAACACAGTTAGGTCTTTTTGTTGTGAGTAAGAAGATGGTAAGTAGTACAGATTGAAGAAAAAGTAGAGCAGGGTGGTGGTTGGGGGAGGGTGGGTCGCCCTGTTCAACAGGGTTGTTAAGGTGGGCTTCACTGAGAAAGTGAGGTTTGAACAGAATTGTAAGAGATGAAGGTATAGTCATGAAAACCTGGGAGAAGAACATTCCAGACTGAGAGAATTGTTGCAGGAATGAGGACCCCCTTCCAGGGCCCGAGAGTGGGCTCTTTAACACTCGGAAATGAATTGTTGGAGAAGACACACAGGCTGACAAAGCAAAAGACTGTTGGAAGGGGTGCCCAGGTAGAAAGCAGCAGGGTGAGGGAACCGAGGAGACCAGCTCTGCTATGTGGCTCACAGTCTCGGGTTTTATGGTGATGGAGTTAGATTCCGAGTTGTCTCTGGTCAGTCATTTTGCTTGGCCCATATTTGGTGACTCAGGGTCCTTCCAGTGGCGGGTGCATCACTCAGCCAAGATGGATTCCAGCGGAGGACTCTGGGAGGTTGGCAGGACATGTGGCATCTCCTTTTGACCTTTCCCAGATTCTTCTGGTTTGATGGTGGCTTGTTCTGTGTTTCTTAGCAGGACCTCCTGTCATGAAATAACTCATGCACCTGCTTACTGTGGTGCCTGGATAGGGTGGGTGGTTTCAGTCAGTGTTCCCCATAAAGAACTGCTAGAACATGGGTCCCCAGGCAGGAATGGCAAGGAAAGTGACCCTGAAACCAGGTGAGCTGGGAAGAGTAGGAAAGGAAGTTAGAGAGGTTGGGAGGACTTGCTCACATAGGACTTTGGGGGCCATGGCGTTTGACTGTGAGTGAAAGGTGGAAGTGCAGCCAATGCAAGGTTTTGAGCAGAAAAGTCACATGATCTGACTTAGATTTTGTAGGATCATTCTGCCTGTCGTGTTGAGAGTAGACCAACATGGCAAAAAGTGTAGAAACAGGATCTTTTAGGACAGAGTGTCGGCATCCACGTCTTCCCCCGTGGTTCAGTGGTAAAGAATTCGCCTGCAATGCAAGAAACACAGGAGACGCAGATTCAGCCCCTAGATCAGGAAAATCCCCTGGAGAAGGGCATGGCAACCCACTCCAGTATTCTTGCCTGGAGAAGCCCATGGACAGAGGAGCCTGGCGGGTTGCAGTCCCTGGGATCGCAAAGAGTCAGACATGAATGAAGCAACCAAGCACGCACGCTCGCACATTAGCATCCATGTGAGAGATAGTGGTTACTTGGATCAGGTAACAGTGGAAGCAGTGAGAAGTGGTCAGATTCTGGGTATAATCTGAAGGTAGAACCAACAATTTACTCATAGATGGGATGGAGGGTGGGAGAGAGAAGAGGTAAAGGTAATATCCAGGTTTGGGGCTTGTGTAACTGACAGAGGGAGCCAGAAGGGAGATCAGGAGATTCTTCTTGCACACACCGCACTGGAGATTCTGTCTACACATCCCAGTGGAGACATCAGGCAGGCAGTTGGATGTATAACCCTGGAGTTTGTGGCACAGGTGTCGGAGGGTTACAGGTTGGGGAGTCATCATCATAAATGACACTTAAAGCCTGGAGGTGGATCAGGAAATGAGTACTCAGAAGACCAAGAACTGAGCCCTGGGGGTTCTGAGAACTCAGAGTTCACGGAGAAGTGTAGGAATTCACCGGGGAGACCAAGAAGGAGGAATCAGAGGATGAAGGAAAACAGAGTTTGGTGTCCTGGAAGCCAAATGAAACACTGTCACATAGGGAGTGTCAAAAGCTACTGGTCCTTCAAGTATGAAGAGGACTGAGAATTGACTGTTGCATTTAGTGACATGGAATTCACCTTGGAGAGTTATCACTTTGGTGGAGGGTAGAAACCTGATGGGAGTGATGATAAAATTTTCTTATTGGGGATTTGGGGCAGGGGGGCAGTTAACGCAACACAGTAAGTCTCCTACATGCGAACCTTTTAAGTTGCAAACTTTCAAAGATGTGAATGTGCACACCAGCCCCATGTGCCAGTTGTTATACTATACCTTCCAAGGTGCTGTACTGTAAGATTCAAAATGTTTTCTTTATTTTTTGTGTTTGTTTGTTTTATTATTTGTGTGAAAAATACTATAAACCTATGACAGTACAGTATTATATAGCCAATTGTATTAGTTGGGTACCTAGGCTAACTTTGTTGGACTTTCAAACAAATTGGACTTAACCAACTCACTCTTGGAATGAAACTTGTGTTTATGTAGAGGACTGGGGCTTCTCTGGCCATTCAAGCAGTAAAGAATCTGCCTGCAATGCAAGAGACCTGGGTTGGGAAGATCCCCTGGAGAAGGGAATGACTAGCCATTCCAGTATTCTTGCCTGGGAAATCCCATGAACAGAGGAGCCTGGTAGGCTGAAGTCCATGGGGTCACAAAGAGTCTGACATGACTGAGTGACTAACACTTGCAGTTTTTCACTTTTTTTACGGTAATATTTGTGAAGGATCTTTGTGAACTGGCAAGGACATGAGCAAGTTCATAGGGATTTTGTCTTAAATTTCATTACACTCCTTACCCAGTGTATCATTGTATTAACCTTGGCACCTAACACAGTTGGGTATTCATGTATATTTGTTATGAATTTACAGAAATTGGTTTCAGTGGCCTATTCACTCTTCTGTGTCCCAAGTCTGTACTGAGAGATGACAGCATTGCATAGTGATTTGGAATTCAGATAGATCGCTGCCCCTAATTAGCTTTATGAAAGTGAAAGTGTTCGTGTCCGACTCTTTGCAACCCCATAGACAGTAGCCCGCCAGGCTCCTCTGTGCATGGAATTCTCCAGGAAAGAATACTGGAGTGAGTGGCCATTCCCTTTTCCAAGGGATCTTTCCAACCCAGGGATCGAACATAGGTCCCCAATATTGCAGGCAGATTCTTTACCATCTGAACCACCAGGGAGGCTGATTAGCTTTGTGGTCTTGTGCAAATCATGTAAAATGAGCAAAAACCTACCTCAGAGGGTTGTTATGTGGTTTAAAAGCTACTGCATTTGTATCCATCCAGTGAACATTGCATGCTGACTTTCTGCCAGGCTGTGTTGTTAAGCACCAGGATGTAGCAGGAAGAAAGAGAGCTAAAGGCCCCCCTCTCATTGACATGGTTGTATAAAACCTACTGGCAGGGTGTACATAAACCAGCGTTTATAGCACAGGCACTTAATAGATACTCAGTAAATGATAATTTGCTTTATTGTCTCCAGTCCTTCCTCTTTTCTGTGCTCCAGACTTTGAGATCTAGTGTCTGCTTATCAGAGGCATTCGATATGTCCAAAGTTCATTTTCTTCCCCCAAACACATTCTTACTTCCTTTGGTCCCAGTTTTGACCAATGGCGACACCTCATTTTCAGTAGTTAAAGCTAAACCTCATCCTTTTGCTGTCTTCATAAAATTTTTTTAAGAAAACCTTTATTGAGGTTTAATACACATGCTATAGAATTCACCCATTGAAAGGACACAATTCAAAGAAAGACAAATATTACATGATATCACATATGTGGAATCTAAAAATACAAAGGAACTTATTTATAAAACAAAAACAGACTCACAGATATAGAAAACAAATTGATGAAAGGGGAAGAGGGGGAGGGATCAGTTAGGAGTATGGGATCAACAGATAACGTGACTATATATAAAATAGATAAAGATTTACGTGGAGAAGGAAATGGCAACCCACTCCAGTATTCTTGCCTGGAAAAGTCCATGGACAGAGGAGCCTAGCGGGCTGCAGGCCATGGGGTTACATGACCGAGCACGTGTGCACGAGGGTGGAGGGAGATGGGTTGGTAGCAATAAAGTGGTAGAACTAAAAAAAAAAAAGAAAAGATTTACGGTATAGCACAGGGAACTTTATTCAATACCTTGTAATAATCTATAATGGAAATGTTATATATATTATACACTCAGTTATAATGTATATAACTGAATCACTTTGCTGTACCCTTGACCCTAACACAATATTGTAAATCAACTATAGTTCAGTTTTTTAAAAGGGTACAATTCAGTAGTTTTCAGTATATTCACAGAGTAGTACTCATATCACCATAATCAATTTTAGAACATTTTATCACCCTCCAAAAAAACCCTCTACCCATTAACAGTCTTGCCCCCCCCAACCCTATATAACCACTTATTTTGTGTCTCTATAGATCCGCCTATTTTAGTCATAAATATGGATTCACACAATACACAGCCTTCTATGACTGGCTTCTTTCACTTAGCATGGTATTTTTGAGGTTCATCTATGTTGTATCATTGCTTTATAGTCTTTTTTGTTACTGGATCATATTTCATTATATGGACATACCTCATTTTATTTATCTATCAGTTCATGGATAATTTGAGTTGTTTCCACGTTTTGCCTACTCTGAATGGTGCTTCTCTGAGCATTTGTATACAAGTTTTTGTGGAGGCATATGTGTTCATTTCTCTTGAGTACATACCTAACAGTGGAATTATGGTAACTCTATTGTCTAGTCGTTTGAAGAAGTACTAGACTGTTTTCAGAGGGGCTATACCATTTTATACTCCCATCAGCAAAGAGTGAGTTTCACTTTCTCCACACCCTTGACAATGTTATTATTATTTGGCCACACTGGGCATCATGTGCAGTCTTGATTCCCTGACCAAGGATCAACCTTGAGCCCCAGACAATGGAAGTGTGGAGGCCTCACCACTGGACTACCAGGGAAGTCCTGACAACACATATCTTCTTGATTGTAACTATCCTGGTGAGTATGAAGTGATATCTTGTGGTTTTGATTTACATTTCCTAGTGGCTACTGAGCATCATTCCATGTATTGGTCATTTGTATATCATCTTTGGAAAAAGAGTCTACTCAGATCTATTGCCATTTTTAAACTGAGTTATTGATCTTTTCATTGTTGGCTGTGAGAGTTCTTTACATATTCTGAATATAAACCCCTTATCAGGTACATAATTTGCAGATATCATCTCCCCTTTATGAATTGTCCTTTCACTTGCTTAATAATGGCAACATTTTAAAGTTTTAAATTTTGACTCATCCTTTTCTTAAGTCTTCCTTTCCCCAACATCTAATGAGTCACAGATTTCACTGATTCTTCCTTAGAAATATCTCTGAAATGTACTGCACCCCCACTGTCCTGTACAACCCCCTTGTCATTTCTCACCTGAATATAAACACTGGGCTTCCCAAGTGGCTCAGTAGTAAAGAATCCACCTGCCAATGCAGGAGATGAAGGAGATGTGAGTTCGATCCCTGGGTCGAGAAGATCCCCTGGAGAAGGAAATGGCAGCCCACTGCAATATTCTTGCCTGGGAAATCCCGTGGACAGAGGAGCCTGGCAGGCTACATGTAGTTCATAGGGTCACAAGAGTCAGACACGACTTAGCAAATAACAACACTGAAATATCAGTAAGGTATTTATGAACTACAGTTAATAAGGTACCAGTATTGGTTCACTAATTGTGACAAATGTACAGTAAGTAGTTGATAGTAGGGGAAACTGGGTGCTCCATCCTATCTTTATAACTTTTCTATAAATCTAAAAATTATTCTAACACAACATTCTAACATTATTGGAGTATAGTAAAGCAACTATACTCCAAAAAATTATTTTAAAAAGAAATTAAAACTATTCTAAAATAATTATTTAAAAAATCTCTCAGTAACTCCTCTGACAGCCATCAGAACCTGTTTTCTCTCAGGCATCAGTGACCTGCCTTGGCCGGACCCTGGACCAACAGGCCCCACTCCTGGCCACTTCTACGGTGTGTCCTCTTCAGTGAGCAAGACAACTGAATGCCCAGTCGTTGCTGAGAACCCACCATTGATGATGCTGGATAGTTTCCTTTCCTATTTTTGTTTTCTGTCTGCCTCTTAGGATACACTTTTTTCCTATTCACCCCCAACTCTGGGCCCTGAGAAGCTGACCCACATAGATGGCCTCAGAGAGCATCCTTGTCTTTCAGCTTCCATCTGGGGTCGGTCCTTGGGAAACCCTGGCAGAAGGTGGGAGGGAGGAAGAATCGTGAAGTTAGGTTACCTGTTTTTGGTCCTAGTCCTGCCAGGTCACAGAAGCTTACACAGTTCCTGTCCTCCTGGCCTGTTCCATTCAGCTACTCATCCAGGTTCCAGTAACTTTGGATCCCCTGATCCCTTATCTGCCTGCAGCACAGCCTTCACTCAGCACTATGGGTGTTGTCCTGAGAGGTAGCACCTGGCAACCCCTCCGGTGCCTGGATACCAGGTAGATGTGTGTTTGTCCCTTTGTGCGCCCTCAATATTGTGCTTGTACTTGTTAAGTTGCTTCAGTCTTGTCTGACTGTGACACCCTGGACTGTAACCTGCCAGGCTCCTCTGTCCATGGGGTTTCCCAGGCAAGAATACTGGAATGGGTTGCCATTTCCTCCTCCAGAGAATATTCCCCACCCAGCGACCGAACTCATGTCTCTCTTTTTTTTTTTCATGTCTCTTAAGTCTCTTGCATGGGCAGGCAGATTCTTTACCACTAGTGCCACCTTGTAAGCCCCAAACTCAGTATATGTTTGTCAAATGAATTGGTCAATAAATCACAGAGTGTTAAAGTTACAAGAGACCCTGGCCAAAAAGGAGCTCAGTGATTAGAACACTGGGCACTCAGTGCTAGACTTAAATTGTGGCTCCTTCATATACCAGGTGAGTGATGTGGGGTAAGTTAAGTTCTCTGAGCTTCAGTTCCTTATCTTCAAAGTGGAGATAATTCCATTTTCTTCACTACATCGATTAAATGTAAAAAGAGTTTATGCAAAGTGCTTGGCACAGTGTCTGGCACAAAAACATTCGGTAAACAGTAGTTATAAATGTTGTCTAATTAGTTATCTAATCCAGTCATGGCTAAAATTATGTGGCCTTTTGCAATAGATGAATGAGTAGCCTGCAGACAATTAGCAAGCAACTAGAAGGAACTGGCCAGCAAAGCTGTAAACACAGGCAACCTAACCAGGAAGCGAAGAAATGCAAATAATAGTGAGAGACTATGTCTTGCCTACAAAATTAGGAAATTGCTTTCATAATATGTAAAGCTGGAAAGGGACATAACCAAGACTCTCAATCATGCAGTTTGGGGCCTCCACAATACCAGAACACCATAGTCTTCAAAATTTAAAATGCAGGACTTCCCTGGTGGTCCAGTCACTAAGACTTAGTGCTTCCAATGCAGGTTCCATTCCTGGTCAGGGAACTAGATCCCCCATGCCTCAATTAAGATTTCACATACCACAAGGATGATAGAAGATCCTACGTGCCGTAACGTAAGACCCACCACAGTCCAGTGAGTGTTAGTTGCTCAGTTGTGTCCAACTCTTTGTGACCCCACGGACTGTAGCCCACCAGGCTCCTCTATCGATGGGATTTTTCAGGCAAGAATACTGGACTGGGTACTGTTCCCTTCTCCAGGGGATCTTCCCGACCCAGGGATCAAACCTAGGTCTCCTGCATTGCAGGCAGATTCTTTACCATCTGAGCCACCGGGAAAGCACCTTTCAGTTCAATAAAGAAATTTTAAAAAATAAATATAAAAAAATGAAACCACCTAATTATCTGTCAGTAAGGGAACAGCTGACTAAATTTTGTACAGCCATCCTGTGGGTGACTATGCAGCTGTGGAATATGATTAAGTTCATCTCCAGGTTGAGGGGCTTCCCGAGTAGCTCAGTCGGTAAAGCATCTCCAGGTTGCCCACCACACAAGAGAGCCCACTGCAGTCTCTTCTTGTTCACCTGCTGCACCAATTCCTGCCTCCTGCCCAACTCTGAGTCTGAAGATTCACACCCATTCCTCATCTGGAAATGGAGGGTGCGCTGTTTGGAGGCCCAGGTACCCTGTGTCCAGGGAGTTCAGGTTATATGGGTAAGAGTGTGGATGCTGGGGATAACCAGACCTCTTTGTACCCTTGGCAGAGCTGATCAGCTTGTGCAGTAATACCCTAACAAAAATATTTTATCTGAGGAAGGAGTGCCTTTTTCTAAATCTGGTAAAAGGTAAAGGCAATTCAAGGCTGGTAAAGGTCCTTTTGACTTGTGTGTATATGACCAGAGCAAGTTGCATAACAATGGAATCAGTGTGATTCTATCTAAATAAATATGTACATACATGTCAATGCATACAAAAGACGGTCACTAGCAGGTGTTGCTAGACAGGGGGAATATGGGTGGGGAAGGAAGGAAGGAGACTGAGATTTTTCCTTTTTCTTTGTACTTTGAATTTTTTACACTTTGAATGCATTCACATACTGTTTGTATAATTTAAAAAATAAAATCAGGAATAACAGCAAAGAAATGCTAAGTGAGTTTCAATAACTATTCAGTTGAATATTTCAGTTTACAGACAGTCTGTAAACTGCCTGTAGAATTTAAGTGAATAAAACCAAAGATTTAGGAAAGTATTTCAGTAATATATTAAGTGAAAAGGCAAGTCACGGAACAGTACTATGTTGAGGTCATATTTATATTAAAAACAGACACAGGGACTTCTCTGGTGGTCCATTGGCTAAGACTCTGAGTTCCCAATGCAGGTGGCCCAGGTTTGATCTGTGTTCAAGGAACTAGATCCCACATGCTGCAACTAAGAGATTCCATATGCTGCAACAAAGATTGAAGATCCTGCATGCTATAACTAAGACCGGACACAGACAAAAAATTAATTTTTAAAAAAGAAAAGATCTCCAGAGGATTTTTATGCATCTTACACTTTGAGAAGCACTAGTTTGGATCACAGACTTGGCTCGTCAGTGCATGGGCCCCTAGAACAAGGGGAGAGACTAGGCCCAAAGGAGAGACCATCACTGAGCAGGACCAACTAGCAGGACAGGACAGGGTCCCCATCTGAATGGACAGGGACACAAGAGTCCAGACGGAAGGAGTTCCCTGGTGGGGAGAGGAAGGTGTGATCTGCTACTCAAGGAAATGGCTTCTGTGTCTGGAGCAAGAAAAAAATCTTAGGGAGCAGTAGAGGCCTGGACCAGGGCCACAGCCCAATTACAACAGGCCCCGTGCACTCACCCCATTTGTGGGGCCTCTCGCAGGCTCTCTGTGCACTTTGCCCATGTTTCCTGCTCAGGCCGGCAGCTGCCTGAATCCTGAGCTCTCAGAACTTTGCTCTTTCTCAGCCCGATCAAATCCAGATTCTCTGTGCTGCAGGTCCTGCTGATCCAGCTTGCACTCACCAGTAGTTGGTCCAAGAAAACCTGAAACCCCCACCCCTGCCCCTGGGCCCCATCCCAGCACTGGGAGTCTGTTTGAAAAGCCTCAGGTCATCCTGATAGACAGACTCCATCTGCCCAGGTTTCTTTCCTTGGTCTCGCAGGCTTATGGAGAAAGAGCCCCAGTGCTACCTGATGGCTAGACTGGTTAAAGAACCCGCCTGCCAATGCAGGAGACACAGGAGATATGGGTTTGATCCCTGGGTCAGGAAGATCCCCTGGAGGAGGGCATGGCAACCCACTCCAGGATTCTTGCCTGGGAAATTACATGGACAGAGGAGTCTGGGGGGTGACAGACAGCCCATGGGGTTGCCATGGACACGACTGAGCGACTAAACAATGACAACATGTACTTCAGGAGAGTTCTTACCCCAAACACAAGGGTGCCCTCTCAGCTCATCTAAAAGTTCAACCCTGGAATCTGTCTGTACACAAAGGGGCTGCTTTCCTTTTAAGAGAGAAGCATGTTTCCTTCTCCTTCCTAACAATGGGCATGACCCAACCAGTCCCTAGACACCGGAAATGGGACACTAGATATGGCCCACCAGGTAGATTTAAGCTGAGGCTACAGGCGACTTCTCTGCAGAAAGCAGCAAGATGGCTTCCCTGCACAGGTGGGAGGCCGGGCTCCTTTCAGCGCTGAGGTGGTTAGTCTAGAAATAGCCCCCACTCCTCCCACACCCTCCTCACAGCTCTCAGGGGACCCAGCCGCCAGCTGGTGGTGAGAGTGTTGATTGGGAAGGAAAAGAGGAAGGTTGACACTTCCCTGGGTGCCTCATTGTCACCTCATCAGCTGCCTGACTCTGACCCGAGAGGACAGCTGGGTACAGTGGGATGGTCCCAGGGAGCTGCCAACTCAGAGGTTCAGAAAACTCAACATTGAGATTTCCCAGGGGAGGTGCAGGGTAAAACACAGGATCCTAGTCCAGGCAGCTGCCAGGCTGCAGACTGTGGGCGACTGGGAAGCCAGCACCCTGGAGCTGAGCCCGGGAGGTGGATGCCCTGGCTCTAAGCAGTGGGAAGGAGCTGGCAGGAGCAAGGCCACCTTGGGGCAGGAAGGGGCAGAGGGCTGTCGGGTAATGGCCATGGGTCCTAAAGCTGCCTAACCGCGGCTCTAAAGCGTCCCCATGGAGTGGGAAAACGAGAAGGGCTGGATTCCAGGCAATGTGGGTGCTCTAGGCTGATTCTCGGGTCTGGACGTCCTATGTGCAGTCCTAACAGAGGTGACCTGAGTAGAGGGTCATGCGGCCTGGGTCAAGGGTGTCCCCTACGCCCCACTGAATGGACAGACCCAGGCTACTCTGAGTGCATCCATCCTTGGCCACTGTGGCCTGGAACACTCTGCTAGCTGCTAAGACAGAGGACGGAGGAATGAATGAGAGCAGCAGGGTCTCCGTCCTCCCTCATGGAGCTCAGACCTGCCCTTTCTGCCTCCCTGGGGACTGACTCAGCAGCTGAGGTGTGGCTGTGTCAGCAGGCAGCAGGTTGGAACAGCCTGAGGCCTGGGAGCTGGGGCTGGCAGGGCGCCACATCAGAAGGGCAGATGCTGACACTGAGGTCCCTCCAAGTGCGCCAGGGACCGCCTCTCCCTCCGTGAGCCCCAGACCTGCGGCCCTGGCCCAAGTGTGCAGACCAGCACATATGGCAAAGGGTACAGACTGCAGGATGGTGATCAGCTCTCCTGTTTACCTGGGACTGAAGGGCTTCCCGGCATGATGCTAAAATGGAAGTAGTCCTGGGGAAACTGAGACAGTTGGTCTCTCTGGCAGAGAGCCATGAGGCCCAAGGATTGAGGCCTTCGGGCAGCTGAGAAGGAGGGGTGGCCACACACAAAGTGTGTAATAGCTGGCCCCGAGGTGAACTCCCTAGGCTCGAGCCTTGGAAACCTGAAGGATGCAGGGTTGGTGTTTGTTCCCAGATGGTCTGAAGGACCACACCACGGCTGGGTGTGTGGGAATCAATTAGTGAGTGGCATCTCTGACCCAGATTCCTCCAATTCTGGTTCTTTAGTCATTCTTATATATGAGGAAATGAAGTCAGAAAAAGCACTAAAGATTAAACCATCTATTATTTTGATTTGGGTATCTGTTCCCAGTGGCCCCTGGGTGCTTTGTTGTCTTATCACCCCGGATTGTGCATGTTTATTTTATGAGACTGACGCACTACCTACTGTGCTAATGAGACATCTTGTGTGTTTATTTTAAATTAAAAAAAATTTTTTTTTTAATTTATTTTTGGCTACATTGGGTCTTCATTGCTTCAAGCAGGCTTTCTCTAGTTGTGGCGAGCAGGGGCTACTCTCTAGTTGGGGTGCATAGGCTTCTCATTGTGGTGGCTTCTCTTGCTACCAAGAACCAGCTCTAGGTGCACAGGCCCAGTAGTAGTAGCACATGGGCTTAGTTGCTCCGAGGCATGTGGGATCCTCCCAGACCAGGGATCGACCTTGTGTTCCCTGCATTGGCAGGCAGATTCTTAACCCCTGGACCACCAGGAAAGTCCTGCATTTTTATTCTTTGGCTGTTGTTCCTACCAGACCCTTCAGAATCTTGAGTCTGAAAATTTAGTATCTAGCACATAATAGGAACTAAGCAAATGTTTAATGAATAAATACAGGAAGATTCAATTTAGCTCTTGCAGAAACTAGGAGCTAAAAGGACAAGATGACATGGTGAAGCTGATCATTCTGAAAGCTGGTAAGTCAAAACAAGAGGACAGGAATAGACAACTGTAGGAAGTCTGGTTACAAGGCAGCAAACAGGAAGCAGTCAGACAACAACCTCATAGTCATCCTGGAGGCCTTGTGTTGCTAGATTTCCTGGCAGAAGGTCTGTTTGTTCAGGGTCCTCCCCACCAGCTGGTCTGACTGCCAGGTCTTCTGCCAGCTGTTCATTCCTCCAACACACACTTGCTGGATCCAACTTCAAGGGGACTGGGTGGGCAATAGCAGGGTGTGTGCACGCTCAGTCACTTAGTCGTGTCTCGTGTCTGACTCTTTGCAACCCCATGGAACATAACCTGCCAGGCTCCTCTGTCCATGGGATTCTCCAGGCAAGAATACTGGAGTGGGTTGCCATTTCCTCCTCCATAGGATCTTCCCAACCCAGGGATTGAACTCACGTCTCTTGCATCTCCTGCCTTGGCAGGCAGGTTCTTTACCACTGAGCCACTTGGGAAGCCCAGCAGGGTGCTGAAGCTAATAGAAAAATGAACTCCCCTGAGAGTGCATGTGTCCCAGAGGAACTCGGCCCAGACACTCACAGAGCCATGATGTGGTAGAGAAGCCATATAGTGTCCAATGTGGGTGTTTCCTTTTGACAGCCATGGCATGACCCATCAGGTGTAAGCCAAACCTTTTGAAGAGCCGGAAGTGTGCCATTGCTGGTGACTCAGGCCTGCCCTGTGTTGCCTCCACCTGCGTCCTTGCTCACCTGTGCTGGCTCTGGGCTTGTCTCCAGAAGTGGCTCTTAAGTGCCACCAACGTGTGTGTGTGCCCCATTTGGTTTGCAGCCTCTTTCATGCCAACTGACTCGGGCAGTTGACTCATGTCTTACTCACAGCTGACTCCACCCTCACCTGCCCCCATGACTTTGATTCTTGGTGTTGGCCTCCTGTACCTACCAGCTCATTAAATGCTTATATGCAGTGTTTCCTCTGTGCAGGTGGTGGACTGGGCACTGGGCTACATTGGTAAACAAGACGAGTGCAGGTGGAACTCATCATCAAGGAGGAGGAAGGCAATCACCAGACAATTATACACAGGGTATAAACACCTGTGGACATAGGGTGGAGCAGGGGCTGAAGGTGGGCAAACCCAGAGTAGGGAGAGGACGAGGCTGAAGCTCTAATCCTTGGTTGTACATCGTGAATGTTGTATGCCATGAATTTCAGCTTAGTGCCTTGCCCATCTGTCCTGTCACCCATCACTTCACTTATCTATTCATTCATTGGCTTGTTCACAAACTGTTGAAACCCTATGATGTGCCAGATACTCTGTTAGATCTGGGGAATATGATGATAAATAAGACTGGTTCCAGTGCCATATGGGCTTCCCCAGTAGCTCAGATTGTAATGAATCTGCCTGCAATGCAGGAGACCCGGGTTTGATCCCTGGGTCAGAAAGATCCGCTTGGAGTAGAACATGGCAACCCATTCCAGTATTCTTGCCCGGAGAAGCCCATGGACAGAGGAGCCTGGCGAGCTACAGTCCATGGAGTCACAAAGAGTCAGACACCACTGAGCGACTAACACTTCCTGTGCCACATGGGACTTGAGGTTCCCAAATGTGTCTTGCTCCTCCCTGCCTCAGAACCTTCACACTCACTGTTCCCTCTGTTTGGAAGATCTTAGTCCTATTCCTCTCAACCCCCACCTTTGCCAGTGCACCTCCTCCATCTTTTAGACCTTAGCTCAAAGGTCATCTCCATGGAGATGGCTTCCTTGGCCGCTTGACCAGTTTAAGGCCCCAGTGTGATACTCTCATTACAACCTGTCATTTTCTTTCATAGCACCTGTAATTATTTACTTATTAGTAGGACTATTTCATTAATGTTGGTTCTCCCAATCATCTCTGTCAGAGACTCATTTGTTTTAGTATTTATACTATTTAGCAGGGTAATACATTTAATAAATGCAAGTTGAATGGATAGATGGGTGGATGATTAGATGGATGAATGGATGAGTGATGGATAGATGGATGGATGGATGAGTGGATGGGTGGATGGATAGATGGATGAATGGATGGATGATTGAATGGATGCATGGTTGAATGGATGGATTAATGGTGGATGGATGGATGGTTGGATGGTTGGATGGATGGATGGATAAACTAGAGCTAAAGCAGACAGGGACCAACTAAGAGACTGACCCAATTGTCAGGGCAAGAAAAAGATGAGAATTGGTGAGTAGACCAAGGCAGCACAAGTGGGAAAGTTGAGGAGAGAGCTGACAGGAGAGAATATGCAGGATTTGGTCTCTGGTTGAATTTCAGGAGGGAAGCAGAGAGAGGAATGCAGGGTGACAACCAGGGTTCTGACAGAGGACAGGGGAGACAGAAAGCAAGAGAGCAAGTTTGGAGGTGTTGGATAAAGATAATTTTACCTTAAATTCTCTTGAATTTGAGATACCTGTTGAGACAATGAAATGGAAATATTTAATTCTGGCCACTGTGGAAGTTAGGATAATACTAGCTGCTCTAAGAAATAAATTGCAGAGAATTCCCTGGTGGTGCAATGGTTAAGTCTCTGTACTTTCACTGCAAGGGGCTTGAGATTGATCTCTGGTCGGGGAACTCAGACTCCACATGCTGCACAGTTGGCAAAATAAATAAATAAAGGAAGAAATAAAGAAAAATAAATTTCCACAATATCAATGGCCTAAAATAATAAAAGTTTTTATTAAAAAAAATTTTTTTTGGTCCATGCTATTCTGTAAGGATAGCAGTTGGATACGCAGGTGGAGAACTCTGGGGAGATCTAAGCCAGAGATACCCATGGAAGGGTGTGAAGCCATGGGAGGGGACAAGATAGATCTGGGAGTCCATGTCATGGCAATGGAAGAGGGCCCGGCCTGGAGATGTGACAGGTAACAGATGTGAAGGGGCTCCCAGGAAAGTGAGAAGGAACCAAGTTGTTCAGCCCTGTTCTCAGCACACCGAGGCCCTGCCAGAGTTTGCTGTTTTGGGAAATGGATTCCTAGTCTGACAAAATAAATCACTTAATTTTTCTTTCTTTCTTTTTCTTAATTTGATTTATTTTTTGGCTGTGCCAGGTCTTAGTTGTGGCAATGAAGATCTTTAACTGTGGGATCTTTAGAACTGGGATCTAGTTCCCTGACCAGGGATGGAACCCAGGTCCCCTGCATTGGGAGTGTAGAGTCTTAGCCAACTGGACCACCAGGGAAGTCCCTCCCTTGATCTTTCAAGCCTTGTTCTTTTTCAGGTGATTTTCTGTTGCTTCTTTCATGGCTGGTTTTCTTAAGGCCACCAAAGAAGACTTCTGCCATTATGATGGTAATTATAGCACCCACACATCCAGAATGGTAATGTCATATAGGTGGCGTCTATATAGGTGACACCCTCCCAATGCCAGCAATCTCTGGTGATCACAACAGCCATTTCTACCCATCCATTGCGCTGTTTCCCAATGAACTCAGATACAGCCTCAAAATCCTTCTCAACCCAGGTCTCCAGGCAGCACTAATAAATTCATGGGAGTTGGCTCATGAGATGAAGTCTACTTGCTAGCTCAGGTCAATAATTTTTCAGTTTGCACAGTGTTTTTATATGTATTGTTTCCTTTTCTTAATAGCTTTATGAAGTAGTTGCTACCAGGCCTGTTTTATAGGTGAAAAAATTGCTGTCTCAGGAAGTTAAATGACTTATCTAAAATTACACATAGAAATCATGGGAAAAAAAAAAAGAAATCATGGGAGACTGAGGATGTGAACTCAGAGATCTTGATGTAATAAATCCCAAGGATACTGACAAGGTATTCCTCACCTGTGTGTCTTGTGGGTTTCAGGGATTTTTTCTTTAAACTTTTTTTTATATTGGAAAATACCCAAATAACAATGCTGTGATAGTTTCAGGTGGACAGCAAAGGGACTCAGCCATACAAATACATGTGTCCATTCTTCCCCAAACTCCCCTCTCATCCAGCATGCCATAGAACATTGAGCAGAGTTCCCTTGTTGGTTATCCATTTTAAATATAGCAGTGTATACCTGTCCATCCCAAACTCCCTAATGATACCTTCCCCTCATCCTCCCACCCTACAGGGACTTTTTAAAATGCATTTCAGGGGAACAGAAAAGGTCAAGAGCAGTTGCTAAGCCTCGTGAGCTAGCCAGCCAAAAATAATGGCTTGTCTAGCTGGGAAACACGAGCACATTCTAGATAAGCAGCTATCATCTTTAGCTGCAGTTTGGGCAAATATTTGGGTCTACGTTCTAAAAAGCCATGTACACGCCAACAGAGGTAGAAAACAGCAATCTTTAAATGTCCAGGACAGTGGACCGTGAACATCTGGAAAACTGGATCGTGGGGAGTAGGGCCATAGCCACTGAGATTCAGGGACAGAATTTTGTCCAGTTGCTCACAGTTTTAAAAAAGTAAACTAAAAAAAATAAATAAAATAAAAAAATAAACATGCAGGGAACACATGTAAATCCATGGCTGATTCATATCAATGTATGGCAAAAACCACTACAATATTGTAAAGTAATTAGCCTCCAATGAATAAAAATAAATGGAAAAAAAAGTAAACATGCTTAGTCCCTTAAAAACATATAGTAGGGACTTCCCTAGCAGTCCAGTGGTTAAGACTGTGCCTTCCAATGTAGGGTGTGTGGGTTCAATCCCTGATCAGGGAACTAAGATCCCACATGCCTCGGAGCCAAAAAAACAAAATATAACACAGAAATAATAGTGTAACAAATTCAATAAATTTAAAATGGTCCTCATCATCAAAAAATATCTTAAACAGACAAACAAACAAACATATACTAGACCCAGTGAAAGGTACCAAACCATGTGTGGTGGACACATGGATTAATAGACACACACATACCCGTTGTAAATGAGAGGCTGGAGCTAAAAATGGCATTTTCTTGACTTCCTTGCCCCCAAGTATACAAGTATGAATTACTTTTTACCAACCAGATGACCTCGCCTGTGATGTTGAGTTATGTTGGGAGGAAAATATGCCAGGGGCTGTGGGAGAAGCCGTGTGGACCTGGTGGCTGCTGGGGATGTCCTGATTTAGGAAGCCACTCCTCAGAGGTGCCTGTGGTGGAAGATTTCCTGCTTCTGAAGCTTCTTGGTCATGCAAGAGCCAAAGGTCCCATGGCTGCCCAGTTGTGTGTTGTGGTTTGGGGAGTTCCTCCCAGAGCCTATCCTGGTGTCTGTTTCTTCATCCCTCCCCTGGTTCTGTGGTCTGCCTTTGCTGCTTTGTTTCCTCTTTGTTGTTGTTGTTGCTGTCGTTGTGTTGTGCTCAATCATGTCCTGCTCTTTGTGACCCCATGGACTGTACACACCAGGTTCGTCTGTCCATGGGATTTCCCAGGCAAGAATACTGGAGTGGGTTGCCATTCCCTTCTCCAGGAGATCTTCCCGACCCAGGGATTAAGCCCAGGTCTCCTGCATTGGCTGGTGGATTCTTTACCATTTGAGCCACCCGGGAAGCCTTTAACCCTTCATAAATACCTTTCTGCTCAAACTTGCTTGAGTGGATTCTGTGGTCTAGAACCTAGAACTGTGATCAACACCCCACCCCTGGGAGGAATGCCTCTCCCTGCATTTGGGTTCTTCCTGGTAACTCACAGGCCTTCTGAGAGGCACTTTGTGAGCGTGGAGCAGGCAGGAATGCAGCCCTCCCCTGAGACGAGGATTGCGCCCCTGCTGTGGTTCCAGCTGCATGGGGATCCTCTTCTGAAAACAGATGCCCAGGTCCCCTGGGAGTTATAACTGGGAGCTTCCAGTTGGGAAGGTGGTTGCTGTTCCTAATGTACTGGTTGAAAGGAAACAAGAAGGAAGATGTGTTCATTCATCTTCTAGAAAGAAAGCAGAGAGCTGTACTTTGAGCACCTCTTTCCTTTTTTCCCCTAATATTTTTTCCCCCTAATATTTATTTGTTTGGCTGTGCCAGGTCTTGTTGTTGTTCTTTAGCCACTCAGTCGTATCCAACTCTTTGCAATGCTATCGACTGTAGCCCGCCAGGCTCCTCTGTCCATGGAATTTCCCAGGCAAGAATACTAGAGTGGGTTGCCATTTCCTTCTGCAGGGCATCTTCCCAACCCAGGGATTGAACCTGGGTCTCCTGCATTGCAGGCAGATTCTTCACCATCTAAGCCTTCAGGGAAACCCATGCTGGGTCTTAGTTGCAGCATATAGGATCTACTTCCTTGAGCAGGGATCAAGTCTGTGTCCCGCTACATTGGAAGCTTGGAGTCTTAGCTACTGGACCACCAGGGAAGCCTCTTTTTGCCCATTTTTAAACTGAGCTATTTATCTTTCATTATTGGTTGTAAGAGTTCTTTACATATTCTGAATACAAGCCCCTTATCAGGTGTATAATTTGCAGATATCATCTTTTCTTCATGGGTTGTCCTTTCGCTTGCTTAATGGTGTCAGTATTTCAAAGTTTTAAATTTTGACTCATCCTTTTCTCAAGTCCTGCCCTCCCCAACATGTGATGAGACACAGATTTCACTGATTCTGCCTTAGAAATATCCCTGAAGTGTACTCCACCCCCACTGCCTTGTACATCCCCACCAGGGAAGTCCTGAACACCTCTTTCAATAACCCTGGCCCAGGAGCTGCTTCCTGTGTGTGTGTGTGTGTGTGTGTTAATAACTGAAGGACTAATCTTCTGGGGAATTCCTTCAGACTAAACACTCAGCTTGCTTCTTATATTAGTCACATCTTCTGTTTGTTGTTCTCTGATACTCTGACATCTTGGGGCCCTGCTGGCCCTGGAGAGATTGCCCTTCTGTGGGATTAGCCAGTTCCTAGAGATAGTAAGCAACTCACCTGGGAGTGGACCTTTCAAATGTAGACCAATCCAGAGCTTGTACCCCTAACCACTTCCTTTACTGGGTTCTTCCACTCCAGATTGTTATCTACCTGCCCTCATCACCCAGGAGCAAGGCTCCAAGTGTCTAAGGACAGCCCCCAATATGCCCAGCATCGGCTGAGATTATTTAAACCAGCCAATCCTCAGCCTTCTTTGCCTGCGTCACCTGTAACTTCCTGAGGAAACCCCAGTGGAGGCTCTTGTCCAAACTTCCCCTCACTTCCTCTGCTGCCGACTGACTCTGAGGCTTCTCTGTGTTTCACCCATGGTTTTCCATGTCCCCTTCTCTTGGGCTCTCTGGGTGTAACTATTTTTTCAGAGGCAGTTGTCTCCTGATCTGTTGACCTCACCGTACCTAAAAAGTAATAAAGCCTAGATTTTAAAAACACTTCATTGAGGGGTCGTGGTCCTGGCCACGCTGGGCCAGTGCTGGTAAAGGTTTCCCGCGCCCTGGCTTAAGTCCCATCCGACAAGATCAAAGCTACAAGAGAATGGACAGTGAGGTACAGAGAGATGGAAGCATCTTGGATTTGATTGACAATGCTTGGCGAGAAGACAAGCTGCCTTATGAGGATGTTGCAATACCACTGAATGAGCTCCCTGAACCTGAACAGGACAACAGAGGCACCACAGAATCTGTTAAAGAACAAGAAATGAAGTGGATGGACTTGGCCTTACAGTGCCTCCGTGGGAATGTTCCCCCCCAGTAGGAAACTGACTTCTTGTTCATCAACAGATTTTTTTTTTTTTAAATACAGATACAAAACATTTTCTTTCTGTCTCCTAACTTAAATCTTTTAGTGACAGATCCACACTCAAAAATGTACAACTAATTTTGTGGCAGCAAAATGCAATGTGAAAATACTCAATCAGGTTGAGAAGCTGATTGCAGTTTCTTAGGAATGTAGAACATCTGGCCCTTTGAACCTAAAGTTCTTCATTGACTAGCTTGTGATTGAACATGATTGATTAAACATTTGCGTTTAATTCTGAAAAAATAAAAATAAAAACACTTCATTGAATACTCATTGGAAGGACTGCTGCTGAAGCTCCAATATTTTGGCCATCTGATGCAAAGAGCAGACTCATCGGAAAAGACCCTGATACTAGGAAAGATTGAAGGCAAAAGAAGAGGGTGGCGGAGGATGAGATGGTTGAACAGCATTGTATCAGTTCAATGGACATGAACTTGGGCGAACTTCGGGAGGTGGTGAGGGACAAGGAGGCCTGGCATGCTGTAGCCCATGGGGTCCCAAATAGTCAGACACGACTTGACAACAGGATGATAATAATGGTACTTTCTAAGCAGTTGGTTATGTTAAAGAGTATTAGGGAGGGATTTCCCTGGGAGTCCAGTGGTTAAGACTTCACCTTTCAATGCAGGGGATGTAGGTTCAGTCCCTGGTTGGGGAACTAAGAGCCTACATGCCTTCTGGCCAAAAACCCCAAAACATAAAACAGAAGCAATATTGTAACAAATTCAATAAAGACTTTTAAAAAAGAGTAGAAAAGAAACTAAGCGACAGTTCTGTGTGGTTCATGAAAATTACTGACACTTTCAAGAGGGGTCCAATGGAGAATGCATGGATATTGGAAGAAGTATACTGGATTGGGTGTATCAATTTGGCAGATACTCAGACATGTATTTTGCACTTAAGATACAATTTTATTTGTTCTCTTTCTAAACTCCCATCTTGGACTTTGAATGAAGCAATATGGAAGCAGCCAGCAAAATAATTCATTTAAGTACATTTTTGTTTTTAAAAGAGAGCTAAGATAAAGAAAGACTGTGGAAATGCCGAACCAAGCAACTCAGCACTTTGTAACAGTATCGGGGGATTATGACAAGGGGGTCAGTCCATGATCAACTTGTGATATTACATTTCCTACACAAGGAGAGCTGTCCAGTTTATATGTTCTGTTTAAAAGAATGCAAGTAAGGACTGGCTTGAGTTTCCCAAGGAATTTCTAGTATGAGACTCTGTTTATATTAAGTGGAAGGTCCCTCTTTGCACATAAGTTGGTATGATAAAAAAAATACACAAACATAAAAATAAAAATCCTCCTCTATTCATTCATCCATACATTTAAAGAATATCTTTTGGACTTCCCTGCTGGTCCAGTGATTACGACTCTGAGCTCCCAGTGTAAGGTGCCTGGCTTCCATTCCTGGTCAGGGAGCTAGATCTCACATGCTGCAATGAAGATCCAAGATCCTGCATGCTGCAACTAAGATCCGGAACAGCCATTTAATTAATTAATTAATTTTAAAAAAAGAATATCTTCTTAAGCCTTTTCAGTGCCAGGTACAATGCCGAGCCTCAAGCATCCAGTGATGAGACAGTCAGACACTGTTGTTGCCCTTTATGCCCTTTAGGGCAACAGACAGGGAACAAATAATCACACAAATCAATGTATAATTTAAAATATGACAAATTGCATGAAGAAAAAATTCCATAAAGGAGCAGAATGTGGCTTCTAAACTAAAGCCTGGAGTGTAGGTCAAGTGAAGAGTGGAGGAGAAGACCACACAAGAAGAGGGAACAGCACCTGCAGAGGCCCCGAGGCAGGGAAGGGGGTGTACTGGAGAAGAGGAGGGAGGGTTAGGGTAGCCTGAAGCATCAGGAGTGAGAAGAAGCAGGCATCAGATGCTTGCAGAGAGGCTGGCAGGAGGAGGTCATACAAAGCTTCTAAAGACAGCTTCAGGATGTCAGAGTTCTCTCTAAAAGTAATGACATGTCTTCAAAGTATTTGGGACAAAGAGTTATCCAATCTAGTTTACTTGTTTAAAAAAATTAATTAGAACTGGGTTTTCTGTTGCTAAAGAAATGAGGTTGACTGCTTTTTTTAAAAAGAAAAATCAAGTTTTCTGAGGTCAGATTTACATACAATAAAATGTACCCATTTTAAACATACAATCTGATGTGGTTTTTTTTTTTTTTTTTTTTTTTTCAGTTCAGTGGGTTTTTACGAGTTTTGAAACCCATGTAACCGCCAGCAAGCTGTAGAATATTTCCACCACCTCCAACAGTTCCTCATGCCCCTGTGTAGTCCCTGGACTCCAGCCCCAGGAAACCACCGATTTGCTTTCTCTGCTGTTATGAGTTGTGCCTGTACAAGAATTTCCTATGAAAGGATCAGATAGCGTGTAATTTTTGTGTGTTTGTCTTCTTTCACTTAGCATAATGCGTTAAAAAGTCTCCCTGGATTTGCATGTATTGGCAATCCGTTTTTATGGCTGATCAGTGTCCCATTGCATGGAGGTACCGTTTCTTTTATCTATCCCTCTGTTGATGGACATTTGGGTTGTTTCAGGTTTGGGGGTGTTATGAATAAAGCTGCTACAAATGTTGGAGTATGCTTCTTTGTGTGGTTATCTTTTTATTTCTCTTGAGTAAAATAGCAAGCAGTGGAATTGTGAGGTTGATGATAAATTTATGTCTCACTTCATAAGAAACTACCAATCTCTTTTCCAAAATGACCGTATGATTTTACAGTCCCACCAGGAGTGTATGAGGTCTCACTTGGTGTATGTCCTTGCCACACTTGTTTCCATCTTTTTTGTTTCCTTTAATTCATCCATGCTAGAGGATACTGAAAGGTAATCTCTCAAAGTGTTTTATTTCCATTTTTTCTAGTTTTATTGAGGTACAGTTGACAAATGAGTAATATATACTAAAAGTGTACATTGTGACAATTTGATATATGCATATCTGTGAAATAAATGATTCTCACAATCGAGTTGATTAGCATCTCTGTCACCTCACAGAATTAACTTTTTTCCCCCGTTTTTTGGTGAGAATGCTTGAAATGTACCCTCAGCAACTTGCAAGTATAAAATATTGTAGTATTAACTATAGTCACCATGTTATACATTATCTCCAGAACTTCTTTTTAAAAAATGTTTATAATTATTTATTTATTATTAAGATATGGCTGCACCAGACTGGTTCCAAATAGGAAAAGGAGTAAGTCAAGGCTGTATATTGTCACCCTGCTTATTTAACTTATATGCAGAGTACATCATGAGAAACACTGGGCTGGAAGAAGCACAAGCTGGAATCAAGATTGCCGGGAGAAATATCAATATCCTCAGATATGCAGATGACACCACTCTTATGGCAGAGAGTGAAGAGGAACTTAAAAGCCTCTTGATGAAAGTGAAAGAGGAGAGTGAAAAAGTTGGCTTAAAGCTTAACATTCAGAAAACTAAGATCGTGGCATCTGGTCCCATTACCTCATGGGAAATAGATGAGGAGACAGTGGAAACAGTGTCAGACTTCATTTTTTTGGGCTCCAAAATCACTGCAGATGGTGATTGCAGCCATGAAATTAAAAGACGCTTACTCCTTGGAAGGAAAGTTACGACCAACCTAGATAGCATATTAAAAAGCAGAGACATTACTTTGCCAACAAAGGTCCGTCTGGTCAAGGCCATGGTTTGTCCAGTGGTCATGTATGGATGTGAGAGTTGGACTGTGAAGAAAACTGAGCGCCGAAAAATTAATGCTTTTAAACTGTGGTGTTGGAGAAGACTCTTGAGAGTCCCTTGGACTGCAAGGAGATCCAACCAGTCCATCCTAAAGGAGATCAGTCCTGGGTGTTCATTGGAAGGACTGATGCTGAAGCTGAAACTCCAGTACTTTGGCCACCTCATGCGAAGAGTTGACTCATTGGAAAAGACCCTGATGCTGGGAGGGATTGGAGGCAGGAGGAGAAGGGGACGACAGAGGATGAGATGGCTGGATGGCATCACCGACTTGATGGGCATGAGTTTGAGTAAACTCCGGGAGTTGGTGATGGGCAGGGAGGCCTGGTGTGCTGCGATTCATGGGGTCACAAAGAGTCGGACACGACTGAGCACCTGAACTGAACTGAACTGAACTGAACTGATGGCTGCACCACATCTTAGTTGTGGCATGCAGGATCTTCTGTCATTCATTGTGGCATGCCAGATCTTTAGTTGCAGCATGCCCTGGTGCCAGTGGTTAAGACTCCACACTCCCAATGCAGGGTGCCTGGGTTCAATCCCTGGTCAGGGAACTGGATCCACTTGGGGCAATTAGGAGTTCACATGCCACGGCTAAGAGTTTGCATGCTGCAACTTATTACTGTTGTACCTGAAAGTTTGTACCGTTTGAGCAACATCTTCCTATTGCCTCCCTCCAGCTCCTGGCAGCGACCAATCTACTCTCTGTTTCTGGGAAGCTGATTTTATTTCTTAGATTTCACATATAAGAGAGATCATGCATTATTTGTTTTTCTCTGACTTCTTTTACTTAGAATAATGCCCTCAAGCCCCATCCATGTGGTTGCACAGGCAGGATTTCCTTCCTTTTATGGCTGAATAATATTCCATTGTATGTATAGACCACATCTTCTTTATCCATTCATCTCTCAATGGACATTTAGATTGTGTCCATGTCTTGGCTATTGTGAATAAATAATGAACACGGGAGTGCAGGTGTCTCTTCCAGATAGTGATTTCATTCATTGGATATATACCCAGAAGAGAGGTTGCTAGATCAGATGGTAGTTCTATTTTTAATTTTTTGAGGCACCTCCATACTGTTTTATGTAGAGGCTGCACCAATTTACAGTCCCACCAGCAGTGTGTGAGGGTTCCCTTTTCTCACATCCTTGCCAAGTCTCTCAGTGTGATTTTAGTTTGCATTTCATCCCAAGGAATGATGTTGAGCTTCTGTTCATGTGCTAATCAGCAGTCGATCTATTGTGAAATGCCTATTTAAGTCTTGTGCTCCCTTTTCAAAGTTGTGTTGTTCATCTTCTTGTTGTTGAGTTATAAAAGTTCTTAGTGTATTCTGGATGCAAGTCCTTGGTCAGATATATGCATTCTGTCTACTTTTTCTCCCAGGCTACTACTTGTCTTCTCATTTTCTTAATAATATCTTTTGAATATTTTCTGAAAATTGGTGAAGTCCAATGTATTATTTTTTTCTTTTATTGTTTAGGCAACAGGATAGCTTGTTTGTAAATTAATCAGGCTGTGTCTGACAGGAACTCTACGGCTACTGTAAGAAAAAATGAGTGAATAAGGACTTTTGGTGTCCAGGGGTAAAGAATGGTGGGTAGGAATTTGGAGGAGCCTGGGGGAGGAAGGAAGAATTATGAAGGAGGTTTCAGATGTCAGGATCTTGAACCAAGAGAGTGGAAACAGTAATACCAATAGTAGCTAGTATTAATTGAATGCTTACTATGTTCCAGGCCGTGTTGTAGGATCTTCACGTATGTTAATCATGAAATCTTCACAACAACCTTATAGAAGAAATACTATTGTTAGGGGAAGCACACTGATTGAAACCGCCCACCCTGGCCAGGCACCATAGTAACTATTTGCATGAGTTGTTTTATGGCAGGAGATCCTGATAAGGAATACGGAACTAATAGGCCACCACCAGCCGGAAGAGTTCCGGAAAAATCGAGAGGAGACACTACCTGTCCGTCCACTTCCCAGAATCCCTCTTGCTAGCATCCATCTTGGCTGAGCGATGCGTGCGCCACCAGGAAAGACTGTGAATTAGAATGATTGGCCAAAGACCACCCGGAAACTAATCCCATCACCATAAAACCCAAGACTGCGAGCCACGCGGCAGAGCAGTTCTCCTGGGTTCCCTTACCTACTGCTCTCCACCCGGGTGCCCTTTCCCAATAAAATCTCTTGCTTTGTCAGCATGTGTCTCCTCGGACAATTCATTTCCGAGTGTTAGACAAGAGCCCAGTTTCGGGCCCTGGAAGGGGTCCCCCTTCCTACAACACTATTATTATCCCCATTTTGCAGATAGGGAAACTGAGTCACAGGTGGTTAAGTAACTCAAGGACATCCAGCTAACAAGCAGCAGAGTCAGGATTTGAACCCATATAAACTAGCCCCTGACTCTTAACTATGCTATGACTGCTCACAGAGCTGGTATTAGGCAAGTAGGCTGAAAAATTCTGCTTCAGGGGTACTGTCTGAATGTCCATTGGTCTCCTCACCAGAATACTACTCAGGCTTCTGTATCAACAAGCTGCTCAGTCATCACATAAGCTAACCTAAATTTCTGGTTCCCCCAGATTCAAAAGTCTTCCCAGGCGGTGATAGTGGTAAAGATCCCACCTGCCAATGCAGGAGACATGAGAGACGTGGGTTCAATCCCTGGGTCAGGAAGATCCCCCTGGAGGAGGGCATGGCAACCCACTCCAGTATTCTTACCTGGAGAATCCCATGACAGAGCCTAGTGGGCTACAGTCCATGGGGTCCCAAAGAGTTGGACATGACTGAGCGACTTAGCATACATGCCCCAGATGCAAAGCAACGTTTAGTGTCCCAAGAAAACAGAGGGTAGGGAGACCAGAGCCCCCTATCCTGCTTCTCAACCTACCCCCTGGAAGGTTTCCATGGGATTTTTGCCACTCACCTCCCACATTCTGAAATTCACTTCCATCCTTGCTGGGGCTCCCTCAGTCCAGGATATTCCCCTTCTGTCTGCATCTCACATCTCTACCTTCACCTCCAGCCTTTTTACACCATTTGGTCCATTGGCCCCATTTGTACCCCAGTTCTGAGGGAGCTCCTTCAGAATTCCACTGTCCCCTGAATACCCCCCACAGACCAGGGGGCTTGGAGGAGTGGGAGAATGTGGGGTGGGTTCTGTGCTTTCACTTCTGTAGGTTGAGTTGCTAGCCTTTCATAAAGATATAAGAACAGGGACTTCCCTGGTGGTCCAGTGGTTAAGACACCGCCTTTCAATGCAGGGGATGTGAGTTCAATCCCTGGTCAGAGAATTAGGGTCCCACATGCCATGGGAGTGTGGCCAGAAATTTTTAAAAAGAGAGAGGTATGGAAAATAAATTTTACCTGGAGAAGGAAATGGCAACCCACTCCAGTATTCTTGCCTGGAAAAGTCCATGGACAGAGGAGCCTGGCAGGCTGCAGTCCATGGGGTTACATGACAGAGCATGTGTGCACGAGGGTGGAGGGAGATGGATTGGTAACAATAAACTGGTAGAACTAAAAAAAAAAAAAGAAAATAAATTTTAAAATAGTTGTTAGGTATAGAAAATAAATTTTTTTTTAATGTGAGAACATTAAACAGAGTAAACATATTTCAAAAGATGACTTTATGAAACACAACTCTCTGCTACACACACTTTTTTTAAGCTATGAGAAAATCCTGTATAGTTTGAGACTATTACAGTGTCAGAATAGTTTCTGGCTTCTTCATCCTGGGAAGAGTAGCCATTTCTAAGCATTTGCAGATGAATAGGTGACAATAACAGAGACTAGAAAGTGGGAACTAAAGAATTACAGTATTCTGTATAATTAAAATACTGTTCTGTCCAAAGACCTGGGTTTAAAAAAAAAGACTTCAATAGGTTCAAATCCAGGAGCCAATTAAGTGTAATGGAGCCTGAAAGGCTTAAAATGAGAGAGATGAGCTATTGAAAATATTAATGAAGTCAAGGCTTTGATAAAGTTTGAAGCTAAGATGAACTTCTAATTGAACTCACCTTTGGTGAGGTTTAAGCGAGACCCCTAGGCCACTATAAGCCATATGTTTCATGAAGATTTATCCTTAATGGAAGATCCCTAACTCTCAACGCAGACATTTTTAAAAATTTAATAATTTAAAATTATATTCTTTTCATTACATGGTAATTATACATGACTGAGTTTCATTTTAAGGTACTTATGCCTCATCTTCCTAACTGTCATGCAAAATGTATTAGAGCATCAGATTAAATGGCCAACTTTTGAACCTCACCTCTGGCTTTTCTTGTGATGTGGTTGATGTTAGTCATTCAGTTCAGTTCAGTTCAGTCACTCAGTTGTGTCTGACTCTTTGCGACCCCATGAACCGCAGCATGCCAGGCCTCCCTGTCCATCACCAACTGCCGGTGTCTACCCAAACCCATGCCCATTGAGTCGGTGATGCCATCCAACCATCTCATCCTCTGTCATCCCCTTCTCCTCCTGCCTTCAGTCCTTCCCAGCATCAGGGTCTTTTCAAATGAGTCAGCTCTTCACATCAGGTGGCCAAAGTACTGGAGTTTCAGCTTCAACATCAGTCCTTCCAATGAATATTCAGGATTGATTTCCTTTAGGATGGACTGGTTGGATCTCCTTGCAGTCCAAGGGGCTCTCAAGAGTCTTCTCCAACACCACAGTTCAAAAGCATCAATTCTTCAGCACTCAGCTTTCTTTATAGTTCAACTCTCACATCCATACATGACTACTGGAAAAACCATAGCCTTGACTAGATGGACCTTTGTTGGCAAAGTAATGTCTCTGTTTTTTAATATGCTGTCTAGGTTGATCATAACTTTCCTTCCAAAGAGTCAGCGTCTCTGAATTTCTTGGCTGCAGTCACCATTTGCAGTGATTTTGGAGCCCCCCAAAATAAAATCAGCCACTGTTTCCACTGTTTCCCCTTCTATTTGCCATGAAGTGATGGGACCAGATGCCAAGGTCTTAGTTTTCTGAATGTTGAGCTTTAAGCCAACTTTTTCACTCTCCTCTTTCACTGTCATCAAGAGGCTCTTTAGTTCTTCTTCACTTTCTGCATTCGGTCATGTCCTGTTCTTTGGGACCACCAGGCTCCTCTGTCCATGGTATTCTCCAGGCAAGAATACTGGAGTGGGTTGCCACTCCCTTCTCCAGTTTGATCTCCAAGAGATCAAACCTAGGTCTGCTGCACTACAGGCAGATTCTTTACCATCTGATCCACCAGGTAAAGTGTGGAGCAATTAACTTCAACTAGATGAAGCATAGTAACATGCCTCTCTCCTACCTCTTCTGCTATCATGTCAATCCTAAAGGAAATGAAGGCTGAATATTCACTGGAAGGACAGATGCTGAAGCTGAAGCTTCAGTGCTTTCGCCATCTGATGTGAAGAGCCGACTCATTGGAAAAGACCCTGATGCTTGGAAAGATTGAGGTCAGGAGCAGAAGGGGGCAGCCAAACTGCCTTGTTGCTGAAGCCCCTCAATGCCCCAGGGCCCCGTAAGTCTTGCTTGTCTGGGAGCTTAGGAGTCAGAGAGCCACAGTGAGGAAAGGAGGACAGCTGAGAGCCTAGCAGGTGCTGATGTGTTCACGAGGAATGGTCAACACAGCATAGCTTCCCGCTCACCTTCCTGCTGACTTGAAGGGTATTTGCTTATAGTTAGTTTTCCTACTCATCTAATAAAGGGGAGAGGATGCTTTCCAAGATATTCAGCCAATACCAGACCTTTTTTAAAAGTCATATTTATTTATTTTATTTGGGGGTTTGGAGGCGGTGCTGGTTCTTTACTTTGTTGTGCTGTGAGGGCTAAGTTTCCATGGCGTGTATAATGGTGTATCATTGAAGTACTTTCAGCTGAGAGTTAACATGATCTGATACAGATCTTAAGATCTCTCTGGCTGCTGTGTGTGAAATGTCAAGAAGGAAGGAGGCAAGAGTAAAAACAATCATAGGATGAAGGTAACCTAAACGAAGGGCTTCACAGGTGGCACTGGAGGTAAAGAACCCACCTCCAATGCAGGAGATGCAAGAGACATGGGTTTGATCCCTGGGTCGGGAAGGTCTCCTAGAGGAGGAAATGGCAACCCTCTCCAGTATTCTTGCCTGGAGAACTCCGTGGACAGAGGAGCCTGGCGGGCTACAGTCCATGGGGTCACAAAGAGGCAGACATGACTGAGTGACTGAACAAAACACGTGGATTCCTAGTTCCCTGACCAGGAGTTGAACCCACACCCCCTGCGTTGTAAGGTGGATCTTAATCACTGGACTCCCTGGGGAGTTGCCCAATATAAGGCCTTTGTAGAGAGAAGCTGAAGTGCAATGGAGCAGGGTGGGAGGTGAGATTGAGGAAACTCACCTGGACAGTTGCGGGGCTTACACCTCATGTCAGACTCTTCTCTGGTCCCTCTGATCCCGCTGTCCACAAAGCCTGCCCCTGTAAAATCTCTCCCAACAGTCTGGCCTTTCCTTGTTCTGTGTTTTGGAGCAGTTGGGACCTGCCCCACCTGTGAGGTCACCACATTCCACTAATGACTATAATGGCTTAATTCTTCTGCCATCTGTGCCCAGCCTCAGTAATGACGCTGAGTGGAGGCAAGGAGCCCTTGAGTTAGTGATTGTGATGTTTGAGGAAAGCTTCCCAGATGCAGAGGGGTGGAGGATGACCAAGAAGCCAAAGGCTCTCTTCAGGAGCCCTCACCTTGGGCCAGGAAGTGGGTGTTGAACAGACTTGAGGAGTCTGATGTTGGTACACATTATCATGTGGCAATACCTCTAGAGTAAAGTCCCTTGTCTTAACCATATTGAAAAAAGAAAACTTCAGATTTGCAGGAGAAAATAATATGAAGAGATATTGTCCCCTCCAGGAAGTGGAACTTTTTTGAAGTTTTGTGGTTTTTTTTTCCCCGATGGGGACCATTTTAAAAGTCTTTCCTGAATTTATTACAATATTGCTTTTGCTTTATGCTTTGGTTTTTTGACCCCCAGACATATGGGATCTTAGCTCCCCGACCAGGGATAGAACCTCTCACCCTCTGCGTTGGAAAGTGAAGTCTTAACCACCTGCTGGGTTAAGTCTGGGACACCAGAGAAGTCCCAAGGAGGTGGGACTTTGTGCAAAATAGAACTCCCTTCCTCCAGCAGATGCAGGGTGGACCCCTTGCCCTCTTGGCTGAGTGTAGCACAGCCTCACAGGCTCACATAGTGGCTGTATTCATGGTCCTGCACAATCTGGTCTCGAATTGTCCTGGCTTCATCTCCCGTTTCTCTCTCTTTTGTTGGGGGACCATCAGACAACCCTCCTGCCCACCGTGGCGTGGGCTCTGTAAGGCCCGTATCTCTCTGATGCCCTTCTTCCTTCTCTGCTTGGTGGAATCCTCTCTACTGTACTTTCCCCCCAGTAATTTTTGTCTCTTCTTAAAAAATATTGTGAAATGTAACACTCACACAGAAAAAAAGTGCATAAAATATAAATTCACAGCTCCGTGAATTATTATAAAGCAAATATCTAAGTAACAACACCTACTTCAAGAAATAGAACCTCTTCAGTCAGCCAGCGTTGCCTCCTCCAGCTTCAATTTCCCCTCCCCCAAGCCTTTTCTAATTACAATCTTCCCTCTCCATCATCCTGACTTTTATGTAAACCACGTCCCTGCATTTTCTTTTTTTCTTGTTACCACATAGGAATGCAGCCCTAAATTCTATCATTTCGTTTTGCCTGTTTCAAGCACTGTATACATGGAATCATGCAGAATGTCCTTTTATGTTTTGTTTCTCTGCCTCAGTTGTGTGCTTGTGAGGTTCATCGAGGTGGTTGTGCATAGCTGTACTACAAAGTTGCATAGATTTCCTTCGTATAAATGCACCACAGATTATTTATCCATTCTACTGTGACAGGTGTTTGGATTATTTCTATTTTTGCTGATTGTGAATAATGTTACTGAGGATGTTCTTTAGCACTTCTGCTGTTCTATACACACCTTCATTTCTGCTGGAGACATACCTTAGAGTGGAATTTTTGGATCTTAGGGTATGCATGTTATCCACTGGAACAAATCCAGCACACTAGTGATTGTATCAGCTTATGTTCCCATCAGAAGGTTATGGGAGTAGAGGCTGCTTTGTATCTGTACCCACACTTGGTATTGTTGGTCTTTTAAATTTTAACCATTCTGGTGAGGGTAAATGGTTTTAATTTGGATTTCTCTGATGATTAGTGAAATTAAAAACACTTTATAGCTATTTATTGGCCCTTTACTATTCTCTATTGCAAAGTGCTCATCTAAGTCTTTCACTAATTTTTTTTTACTGTGTACTCTTTCTTTCCTTATTCTAGTATATATATATATATATATCCAGAATAATATATATATAGAGAGAATAATATATATAATAAAATAATAATTGACACACATATATACACATGTGTGTAAATATGCATATATTTCATATGCACGTATATGTATATCTCCATAATAATATATATAACAACAATATATACACACACATATATATGTATGCATGTGTATGTAAATGTACATATTTTTATACATGTATGTATATATATCTGGAGGAGGGCATGACAACACTCCAGTATTCTTGCTTGGAGAATTCCATGGACAGAGAAGCCTGGTTGGCTACAGTCCATAGGGTCACAAAAAGTTGGATATGACTAAAGTGACTTAACATGCGTGGTTCTCTGAGAGATTAAATATACAGCTCAAGGAATTTTTACAGAGTATAAACCCATGTAATCACCACTCAGACCAAGACAGAAACTTACAGCAAACCAAAAGACTTCCCAGTGTCTTTTCAAATCACTTAGCCTCTTTCCTAAGAGAACTACTATTCTAAATCTCTTTCTCTCTTCCCTGTTGGGGGATATCTGAGTTGTTTCAGTTTTTTACTATCATGAATAAGTTGCTATGAACACTCTCTTATACACAGCTCCAAGTACATCTCTCCTAAGCTACAAACCCCTTGGACTGCCTCCCTTGGATATTCCTTCAGCATGTCCTGGGCAGCTCTCCTCCTCTCCCCCAGACACGCCTTCCTTCTTGGGTGTCTGAGAGTGTGCCCTTCACCTCCTGTGCGCCTCCAGCTTCCTCATCCCGCTGTTGCTAGTCATTGCTGGTCTGCTTCACAAATGCCTCTCTCCCATCTTTTCCTCTCCATCCTCAGGAGCTCTACTTTTATCTGGGTCCCGAGCATCTCTCTCCTAGTTATACAAGCATTGTGTGTGTGCATCCTCAGTCGTGTTCCACTCTTTGCTACCCTATGAGCTGTAGTTTGCCAGGCTCCTCTGTCCGTGGGATTCTCCAGGCCAGCATACTGGAGTGGGTTGCCATGTCCTGCTCCAGGGTATCTCTTATGTCTCCTGCATTGGTGGGCGGGTTTTTTTTTTTTTACCATTAGCGCCACCTAGGAAGCCCACACAAGCATTACAGAATTACAAAAGAGTCCTAGGTCTTCCCTAGTGGTCCGGCGGCTAAGACTCCACACTCCCAATGCAGGGCCCCTGGATTCGATCCCTGAGCATGGAACTAGATCCCACATGGCTCCATAAAGACCTGTTGCAGCCAAATAATTAAAAATGAATATTGAAAAGAAAAAAACCCAAAGCATCCTACCCGGCCTTCATCCTTTCCAGTCCTCTCCCATCCAGTCTCCTCTGTTCCTGAAATGTTCTTTCTCAAATGCAAATCTGACCTTGTCAGTGCCTTACTTCAAGCCCCACCATCCACAGGATAAGTACTACTCTTGTTAGCATGGCTTAAGACTCTTTATGACCTGGGCCCCTGACCACTGCTCCCCTTTCTTCCCCTGGTGTTTGAGGCTCCGTTTGTAGGGCACTGGGTGATATTGAGCTTGCCCCTGACGTCTATTCTCTTTCCCACCGCATCTCTCCACGCCTCCTCCTCAGCCTGATAAACTCCTACACGTGCTAGAGTGCCAGTTCCCTGGTAATCTCGTGGGGAGGCTCTGCTACCTGCCCTGTGTTCCCTTCTATCAGAGTACTTGGCACACGGGATTACAATGCTCATGCACTTGGCCATCTCCTTTCTAGACTGTGAACAACTCAAAGGACAACCTCTTCCCTCCCAAATCTCTGATGCCTCCCAAACAGCTGTGACAGACAAGGGATTTCTTAAAACACAAAGGACTTTATTGTAAACAAAAGAGATAGCCACTTAGATTTGCAGGTGCTTCCCCATGAAGAGTTGTTATTGCCCTTGCCAGGGGCTTGGATTTTTGCAATCCAAGCCAAATCTTTGGTGATGGGCACTGCAGCCCTTTCCACACGATATTTCTGATGTTGTTCAGTCGCTCAGTTGTGTCCAACTCTTTTCGACCACATGGCCTGCAGCACACCAGGCTTTCTTGTCTTTCACTATCTCCTGGAGTTTGCTCAAACTCGTGTCCACTGAGTCAGTGATGCTATCTAACCATCTCATCCTCTGTCATCCCCTTCTCCTCCTGCCTTCAATCTTTCCCAGCATCAGGGTCTTCTCCAAAGAGTTGGCTTTTCATATCAGGTGGCCAAAGTACTGGAGCTTCAGCTTCAGGATCAGTCCTTCCAATGAATATTCAGGGTTGATTTCATTTAGGATTGACTGGTTTAACTTCTTCATTGGCAGACAGATTCTTCACCATCTGAGTCACCAGGGAACCCCCTGTCTGAATATTAAACCTAGGCAAAGGCTTCTGTTCCTCCATTGCAGTCCCGCCTGGAAACACCAGGTGGCGGTCTACGGAGGCCAGTGGAGGTCCAGCAACAAAGGAGCCCTGATGATCCGGAACAAAACTGACACTTCACGTGTTTGTCATGATGAATAGAGCTAACAGATGTTTGCATCTCTTCATATATGTGTGTATGTGAATGTAAGAAAAACTTACAGGCAGCATTTTTTTTTTTTTTTTTTACAGGCAGAATTTTATCTATGTATTTTGGATTCAGACGATGCAGGTTTCACTCCTGGTTCTGCTGCTTCTAGCTGTGTGACCTGTCAGGTTCTGGGGGTCAGATTCCGTCCCGGTGGAACAGCGTTGATACTTCTATGAGTTTTGAATGAAATGAGGTTTTCAAGGTTTCTGGCATCCTTTTTGGCACATGCTGGATGTTCAAAAAATATTCATTTTCCTTTTAAGCATTTTTGTATCACCATCTATGCCTCCTTGACACTCACTGCTTTCTACTTTCTTTTCTTTTTTTTAGTTCTACCAGCTTATTGCTACCAACCTGTTTCCCTCCACCCTCATGCACGCATGGCTCAGTTATGTAACCCCATAGACTGCAGCCCTCCAGGCTCTTCTGTCCATGGACTTTTCCAAGCAAGAATACTGGAGTGGGTTGCTATTTCCTTCTCCATCTATTTTTCTTTTTTAATAACTTCTTTATCTGTCTCAGGCTCCCCAGGTGGCTCATTGGTAAAGACTCTGCCTGCTAAATAGGAGATGTGGGTTCAATCCCTGGGCCAGAAAGATCCCCAGGAGAAGGAAACAGCAACACACTCCAGTATTCTTGCCTGGGAAATCCCATGGACAGGGGAGCCTGGCGGGCTACAGTCCACAGGGTCATAAAGAGTCAGACACGACTTAGCCACTCAACAACAACATCACCTGTCTTGTTGCTACTTATTCTAATCTGGGAGCTCCTTGAGAGCAGGGCTTGTCTGATCTTTCTCTAACTTCAGCACGCAGCTCAGAACCAGGTACATAGTGGATATTTGGTAAATATTCCATGAAATGATATTAACTAAACACAGCACTCTTTTCCCCTCTCTTTCCTCATAACCCTCCCCTAGCACCAGTGTCCTTTTCCTGGGCCAGATAAAAACCTAAGTTATTCAGGTCTAGGTTCATGGCTATTTTTTTTTTTTTTTTTTTGCATAAAACACACAAAGGGGAAAATCTGGTAAAATCTGAACTGATACTTATGCTGCCAGCAACCCCGGAGGCTTGTTTGGCTGCATGCACAATCTGCAGCCTGCCTGCAGTCCTGTGGTTGGCAGGCCCGCCCTCCTGGGCTGTGCAGAGGTGCACAACTCCTCAGGTAGATGCAAACTCACCTGTTGTGGGCAGGAGCCAGTAGGCAGCCCTTACAACCCTGGCTTGCTAGGCAGGGAGAGCACAGAGTCAGAGAGGGCGGGCGGGCGGGCTGGGGTTGCCCTCCTTCTGTTTAGGGTTCTGTATTTTTTCTTTTTTTAATATTTATTTGACTGCACCAGGTCTTAGTTGTAGCCCATGGGATCAAGTCCTGGGGTTCTGTTTCAGTTTCAGTATTCCTGCCAGCAGGTGGCTCAGTGGTAAAGAACCCACTTGCCAATATGTAGGAGACGAAGGTTCAATCCCAGGGTCAGGAAGATCCGTTAGAGGAGGAAATGACAACCCACTCCAGTATTCTTGCCTGAGAAATCGCAGAGACAGAGGAGCCCAGTGGGCCACAGTCCAAGGGGTTGCAAAGAGCCAGACATGACTTAACGACTAATAGCAGCAATCCTGAAAACCCTTTTTTCCCCCAAGGGAAGAGGTTCAGGCATCTCCCTGGGAGCCCTTTCCTAGGCCTGGGGAGAGCAGGACGTGCCCTTGGGTTTGCTAACCCAGCCAGGTTGGCAATGGGGAGTGACCTCAAGTCCTCTCAGCCTGAGGGAAGAGCTGAGCAGCTCATTCTGAACTGCAACCAGTTCACCAATGAGCAGCTCCCCTGGGAGGCTTCCTTAAAGTCCCTAACTTGGCTGGCCCTGGATTTGAATTTTCCCCTGCTTGTGACTTTTTTTCTTTAGAAATGTGATAGTTCATCTCTTGAGAAATGGGAAGTGGGAATTGAAGATTCTGGAAAGTCCCCAAGCTTTTCTAATGCTGGAGCAGCATAGCAGCTGAAGTTGTCTGTCCCAGGGATGGAGATGCGGATGCCAAGGGTGACAAAGAGAGGGGCTTTCCTTTGGAAGGTACCTGTTATTAGGATGGTTACTTCTCGAGGGTGCCAGAAAATAAAGATCATAGAGACACTCAAATTCAATGGAACTTTTATTTAAAAAAAAAAAAAAAGAAAAGACAGAAAAACATTTTTTAGCATAGACAGAATTTTTAAAAATTTGTATTTATTTTTGTGCTGGGTCTTCATTGCTGCGTGCAAGCTTTCTCTAGTTTGAGTGAAGGGGCCACTCTCTAGTTGTGGTACACAGGCTTCTTGTCTTGGTGACTTTTCTTGTTGCAGAGCATGGGCACTAGGCACACAGGCTTCAGTAGTTGCAGCACGTGAGCTCAGTAGTTTCGGCTCCCAGGCTCTAAAGGACAGGCTCAATATTTGTGGTGCATGGGTTTAGTTCCTCCAAGGCATGTGGGATCTTCCTGGATCAGGGATTGAACCCATGTCTCCTGCATTGGTAGGCAGATTCTTCACCACTGAGCCACATGGGAAACTCTAGCATAGAAAAACTGCATTAATAATGTACACAAGGTAAAGAGAATAGAGAACTTCCAAGTGCTCCTCAACCAGCTTCACATATTTTCAGCCTTTTGCCTAGCTAGTTTCATCTCTCGCCCGACTTCTCCCTGCCCCAACCTTTTTGTTAGAGTAGCCACTGCTCAACTTATTTTAGGAGGCTAATAAGGCCTTATAAGGATCTAAGATAAGGATTGAAGAATTTGTGAAGGTAGAAGGGAATCTGAAAATGTTCTGGTCCAACATTCTTAAGTTGTTGTTTAGTCGTTCAGTTGTGTCCTACTCTTTGTGACCCCATGAACTATAGCCCACCAGCCTCTTCTGTCCATGGGGATTCTCCAGGCAAGAATACTGGAGTAGGTTGCCATTTCTTTCTCCAGGGGATCTTCCCAACCCAGGGATCGAATCCATATCTCCTGCCTTAGCAGGCAGTTCTTTACCACTGAGCCACCATCGAAGCCTTTCTTAGGTTACAGGTGCAAAAACTGAGGCTCAATAAAGAAAATGGGCCAAGAAACCAGGCCTGGGCATTCCCAGTGTCATGGACTCTTCTGGTTCCAGGCAATGAAAGGCCACTGACCCCTGCAGCAAAATCTACTGTGAAGGAGGGAAAATGTTAGGAGCACTTAAATCCCAGAGTCCTGAGAGCACAAAGAAGCAGCTCACACTGACATGGAGCTGCTGGTTATGGAATTTGGTTATGGAGTTTGATCCCCACAACATCTATAACGGAAGGTGTTATTATTCTAGGGGCTTCCCAGGTGGCACTAGTGGTAAAGAATCCACCTGCCAATGCAGGAGACACCGGAGACTTGGGTTTGATCCCTGAGTCAGGAAGATCTCCTGCAGAAGGGAATGGCTACCCACTCCAGTATTCTTGCCTAGAGAATCCCATGGACAGAGGGGTTCATGGGGTCACAGTTCATGGGGTCACAAAGAGTTGGACATGACTGAGCACACAGTGTGTAGATATATCAGTGCTAATCTCCCAATTCATCCTGCCCTCCCCTTCCTCCCCTGTGTCCACTAAAGCCATAGAAGCTTCTGGAAAGTAAAGTGGTTTAAGCGAGTGGCAGAGCCAGGACTAGCACCCAGATCTGAGAACATCTTTCCTGGCCCCAGGGCCATTCTCTCATCTGGGCTATGTCCCCGCTGGAAGGTGGGGGTGGGGCTTTACTGATGGGTACCTGCTCTCTGAACTCCAAGAGCCTTGGGCCTCCAAGGACTAATTATAGCCTCACCTTGAAGAAGAAAACCCACAGAGTCAGTGGCTTTGTCAGGGGAGGGAATCTGTTCTCCTTTGAGAGATCTGCTCATGGCTGATGCCACAGTGACTTCTGACTGAGGCCAGGGTGCAGGGGGTTCCCCTCAAGCAAGAGAGCATCTTCCTGCTTCCTGGTGCAGCAGAGCAAAAGAGCATCCTGGAAACCTTTGGGCATGAAGGAACACAGAATTTTTCCAGAGTGAGGCTTCTCCCTCACTGCCCACTGGGAGGTATCCTGAAAGGCTGGGGAGGGGCTAAGACCCTGTGCTCCCAATGCAGGGGGCCTGGGTTCCATCCCTGGTCAGGGCAATCTAGATCCCACATGTCACAACTAAAGACTGCCCGCATGCTGCTGCAATAAGAACAGAAGATCCCATATGCAGCAATCAAGACCCGGTGCAACCAAAAAAAAAAAAAGAAAATAATAATAATGGAGATCATGAGACCACCATTGTTGGGGTCCTTTAATGGACCAGAACCTGGTGGTACGGAGTCGATGATAAGAAAGTAAAAGAGAGAAAGAGGCTGATATTCCCTGGTTTATGCAGAGGACCAATAAAGCCCTTGACACAGGACTTGCATCACTCACAAAGGCACCAGGCACCCCCTCGAGGGGGTGAAGGCACAAGGTGCCTTCTCGAGAGGGTCTTAGAAGCCTGGGCAAGAAAGTGAGCACGACGGGTCTCCACGCTCCAGAGAATCAGCCAGAGAGAGAGAGAGAGAGAGACGAAAAAGACACGGGGACTTAAGCTCTGATGAAGCAAAGGTGCTTTAATGATTTTTCTATGAGTATATATAGGCTGTGGTACAAGAAACTTCTTTCAGGAATGATAGAGATCAGAAAACCAAATGTCGGCAACCGTTACCAAGGGAACAAGGGGTAATCTTAGTCACAAGGTCAGGAGACAATCCATATCTCAAGAAAGGGGAACAAGACTAAGCAATTTTGTCAAAAAGAGAATGTTTACTAAAGGAGACCCAAGCCTGCCTCACACAATGACCTCAGTCCCTGGGAGCAGCGTGCTGTTCCACTTGAAGAGGGACAAAGGGCTCATGAGAGACAGCACGTAGGAATCCTCCGTCAAACACTCCCTGACAATTCCCCCTTATTTATTATATTTGTAGGAAGAATTCTGACCATCAGAGTTTGTTGTTCTGACAATCTTTGCATGAAGCAACTGTAGACAACCAATATAATTGTTAAGACAATCACCAAAATTATGGTTCCAGACCCAATGCTATGACTAAGGCTTTGAAGCCATCCATGTGGGTCTAGCCCAGATAATTGATCAGCTAATTGTTCAGCTAAAGTTTCCAAACTAATGGAAGAGGGCAGATTCTTAGAAAAGGTTTCAAATATTTCTTTTTGTAATAATTGTATATTCAGAGAGACATTATAATGTATGTTTTGTAAATGAAACTTGATTTGTTCCCAGTTGTAGGCACTATGATTGAAATGAACAGGAGTAACACAAAATTGAGTAGAATTCCAATCACATTTTAGTATCACCTGTTTTTGTACATCTATTAATTGATCTCCAACCCATTCGATGGATGTTCTCAGTTCCTGTATTTCTTCTTGAATATCCTCAAGTACCTCAGTCTGAGTGGTCCACATAGTATGGGCATCTTTAGTCCAATTTTGAATAAAATTATGTGTCTGAATAGAGGTTTGTAAAGCAACACCAGCAACAGCAGCAGTGGTGCAAATAGCTATTAATCCCAAAATGCCAAAAATTAGCCATCCAATGAACTGTTTAGATTGCTGGAGGAATTTAGTAAGTAACCAGGAAGCAAGTCCAGCCATGGGACCTTCTTCCCAGGGCCGTTGGAGATTTATTGGTAACCATAGACTACTTCGAAATCGAAGAATCAAAAGGGAGTCATATCTCAAGGAAATAGAGGAGTTAAGACAAGTATATAATCTGCAATTTATGCAAGTTACAGAATGTAAAATCTTATTGAATTGTAAGTTTTCTATAGCTAAAACAAAAGGAAATGGAACACAGGCTTGTACAAAATATGGTTGATTATAGCGAAAGAAATAATTGCTATGGCTTTGACTGGTCCCTGTGAAATGTCCGGTCCAAGTCCCAAGTTCCTCAGTGCTTGCAGCAAGTTTCCAGATGTCCCATTGTTCAGGCCCAGTCTGTTCATCGAGGACGATTTGAGGATGAGTGGGGGCCATTCCACTGTCATGCCATCCAAGAAGTCCTTTGTCATGGTAATGCTCCATTGTAGTATTGGTAACATTCCATACCCCTTGAGTAATGTAATCACATACAGTACTGTTAATATTATCTGAGCAGTTAGATAACCACATACCATGGGGTCCCCAATCAACAATTGTATGATTGGCCAGAAACATTAATTTTCCTGATTTGGCCTGACATTTGTCCCAATGAACAGGAATATATTTAAAGTCCTCATTAGTAAACCCTTGGCATATTGTTCTTTGTTCTTTCCCTAAAGTTTCAGTAGTATAAACATGGTTCATTGACAAAGAAAGGGCAGTAAATAATCCAAGCAGTGTCTGAAAATCCTTTTCTGGAGGCAGGACGAAAGCCCAAGTTTGTCGGCTAACGTTTATACATAATTCTGCTGGGCCCATACATAAAGGAAGGACTTCATAACCTAAAGAGATATTAATTAGTTTCCCTTCTTCTTCAGGGTGTGAGGGCCCTTTAAAGCTCCAGGGAGAAGGCATAAGTGTGGAGTCATTGGTTAATACGATTGGTCCTCTTTCCGTCCATTCTACGACCCTTAGTAAAGGGGGGTTAGGTATGTAAGCCCAGTAAGGGTGATTTATTGATTCAGCTTGAGCGGGGGAGGCACAAGCAAGCAAAGCAAGCAGGGCAACTAAAACATTTTCAGGATTCCGAGGCATTCCCTATTGAGAAACCAGATTTTCAGTTTGATTATCAAAGTGAGTGTTTTTATTTGTCCCCAAGAGGGGAGATCATAAGGTTGATGCCGCCGAGAGTGGCATTTTCTGGAGATTTTTAGAGCTGTCATGGCCCGTATTGGAATTTCTTCTTCCCGGGGTTTTTGTTGTCTCTTCTCTATCTTGAAGGCTGGGGGCCCCCCTGCCTCGGATCTTCCGAAGAGGAAGCCATATGAGCTCTTTGGATCCATCTGGGGAAATACAAGCATACCCCTTTCCCTGTAAGATTAATTTCCCAAGTTTCCATTGTTTATTTAACCCATCTTGGTAACAAATGGGCCGAGGAAGAGAAGAATCCTTCAATTCTTCGAAATGTTTTTCTGCTCTAGTCAAGATATCTCCTTGTGGTAAGTTTAAAAAATTTAAAACAAATAAAGCTGTATTAACAATATTTGCAGGTTTAGAAAATATCTTATGTTGGAATTTAGTCAAGTCTGTTTTAGATAAGGAAGACAGCAATGTTCCTATGTATTTTCCTCTTTTCAATTTTTTTTATTTGTAATTTTAGTGTGTGATGTGCTTGTTCAATTATGCCTTGTGCCTGTGGATTATAAGGAATGCCAGTAATATGTTTAATAGAAAAGGATTGTAAAAATTGTTTGAAATATATTGAAGTGTAGGCAGAGCCATTGTCTGTTTTAATAGAACTAGGAGTTCCCATTACAGCAAAGCAGGCTAATAAGTGAGTTATAACGTGATGTGTAGCTTCACTGCGAAGAGATGTGGCCCATATAAAAGAAGAATTGGTGTTGATACAGACATGTAGGAAGGAAGATGAGAAAGTTCAGGACAATGAGTCACATCCATCTGCCATAGTTCATTAGGCTGCAATCCCCAAGGATTAGTACCTTGTGCAATGGGTCGAAGATGTAGGGATTTTTACAAGTAGAGCAATTATTAATAATTTCTTTAGCCTGGCAGTATGGAATTTTCTATAGTTGGTGTAGCGAACCAGCATTGTTGTGCAGTAGAGCATGTTGTTCTTCTGGAGTAGCAAAAGAAACAAGTTTATCAGCCTGTTCATTACCATGAGTCATAGGACCAGGAAGGGAGGAATGTGCCTGAATATGGGTAATATAAATGGGAGAAGTGCGGTTTCTAATAATGGATTGTAATTCTGAAAAAAAGTTGTTGAATAATAGGTTGATTGGAATTTATAGTAGAGGTTTCTATATTCTTTAAAACAAAAACTGAATATAAGGAATCAGAGACTATATTAATGGGGTAAGGATGTAGGCAAATAACTTGAATAAGAGCATATAATTCATTTTGTTGAGCAGAATGGAACTTAGTGTAAAAGACTTTATATTCTTTGAGAGACCAGAATGAGGCTCTTGCAGTTTTAGTTCCATCTATATAGAAAACTTCAGCTTGTGGTATAGGCTGTGAGCTGATGATGTGGGAAATAATAAATTCAGTATTTTTGAAAAAATTCCATAGCTTGCTAGATGGATGATGGAATGAAATTTCTCCAAAATATTCTAGAAAGGCTATTTGAAAACCTGTGGAAGTTTGTAACGCGTTCTCAAATTGAGATTTATTGATAGGTATTACAATTTTATGAGGATCAGAGCCAATTAAAGTTTTAGTTCTATTTCTTCCATTGATAATGATAAGAGCAATTAAATCAAGGTAAGGTGTAAGTGACTTTATTCCTCTAAAATGTGTATAAATCCATTCTATTGGGTGTTTTTGTTGGGCAAGAAGTCCTGTGGGAGAAGGAAGAGAGGGCAGTACAAATAATTCTAGAGGTAAATTTAATCTGATGCGAGTAAGAAACTGTTTTTGTAATTTATTTTGCACTAAATAGAGTTCCTCTTGTGCTTCTTGAGAAAGTGAACGAAGGCTATCTAAATTAGGATCTCCTTTCAAAGTATTAAATAGATTAGTCAGTTGATAATCAACATTTTCTTTGACCCGGTGCCAAATTTCTAAATGCCTAATGAGGATCTAATCCAATTTATATCGCCCAAGAGTTTTTGAAAATCATTTAAAGTTGATAATTTATCAGTATGAATCTGAGTTAATTGAGAAATAATACACTATTAACAATAAATCCTAAGTAATGGTAAAGTGTAGAGGTTTGAATTTTTTCAGGGGCAGTGATTAACCCAGAGTTTTTTAAGCATAGTTGAGCTATATCAAACATGTGTTGAGTTTTTAAAACAGATGGAGCCGAAAATAATATATCATCCATATAATGAATAAAAAGAAAGTCAGGAAACTGTTTTCTCACAGGCTCAAGGGCTTTAGCCACGTAGTATTGACACATGGTGGGAGAATTCATCATTCCTTGAGGCAGCACAGTCCATTGATATCATTTATGAGGCCCGTTGTGGTTAGGAAAAGGGAGAGAGAAAGCAAATCTCTCTTGGTCTAAAGGGTGTAAAGGTATATTAAAAAAGCAATCTTGTAAATCAATAATAATAATATGCCAGTTTTGAGGAATAGTAGTAGGTGATGGGATTCCTGGTTATAATGCACCCATAGGTTTCATAGATGCATTAACTTTTCTAAGGTCTGTTAAGAGGTGCCATTTGTTAGATTTCTTTTTTATAACAAAAATAGGAGAGTTCCACGGAGAGCAAGATTCCTCAATATGTTTCAATTCTAATTGCATGTCTATAAGTTCTTTAGCAGCCTGTAATTTTTCTTTCGTAAGGGGCCACTGCTCTGTCCAAATAGGCTCATCATTCTTCCAAGTTATTTTAATAATTGCTTTGTTTGTTAAATGAGCAGTGGCCCCTAGGCAAAATGTGGAATGTGTATTTGAGTCTGCCATTGCATAAGTAAGTCCCTTCCTATTAGATTAAAGGGTACATTTATCACATAAGATCTTAATGTTGCAGGTTGGCCTTTTGGTCCCTCACATGGGTATATTTGAACACTTTGATAAACTTCTTGTACTTTTGTTTGAGAAATTCCTGCAATTTGGCAAGAGGTCTTTTGTATAGGCCAGGATTTGGGCCATACATGTTTGGAAATATTAGTAATATCAGATCCAGTGTCAAGGAGACTGGAAAATCTTTTACAGTTAATTTTGATATTTATATTTGGTTGGGCATACTCAGATACTAATGATGTCCATAAAGATTGTCTTTTGATCCGTACTGCCGAATCCACCTGTCTGTACATTATTAGAGGAGTTAATAGAAATGTAAGGTAAAAGAAGTAATTGAGCAATTTTGTCCCCCTTTTTGAATTGCCATAGAATCTGAGATGACATCATAATTTGAATCTCTCCTTTATAATCTGAATCAATTATTCCAGGGTGAACAGTAATTCCTTTAGAAGTCAGACTAGATCGGCCAAGCAAAAGACCGAAACTTTGTGGGGGCAGGGGTCCAAAAAATCCGGTAGGCACTCTAGAAGGGATTGCTTTAGGGTAAAGGGAAAAATCATTTAGGGCTGGTATATCAATGGCAGCACTGCCAGATGTTGAGGGTTTGAGGGAAAAGATAGAATTTGCCCCTGGGGAAATATTTTTTGTTGTAGGGCACCTGGGGGGTCCCCTGTTTGGAGTTTCCCGGAATAGGTTTTCCATCAATATCAAATTTAGATTTACAATCTTTGGCCCAATGCATTTCTCTACGGCAGCAAGGGCAAATTCTTGGTTTTTTTTCTTAGCTTTCTTAGGGCAGTCCCTTTTTAAATGATTTTTGTCTCCACATGTAAAGCATCCATCATTTCCCTTTCTAAAAGTAGCAGCCATTGCCTCAACTAGCATTTGCATCTTTTGAGTTTCCGATTCTAGATTGTGACAAGCTTTCAAATAATCAATAATAGTTCCAGTCTCACGAATTGGAGCGATAGCTCTTTGACATTCCTGATTTGCATTCTCATAAGCAAGTAATCTCTCTAGCTGTCTTTTGGCTTCTTCTCCAATTACAGTACGGGAAATAGCAGTTTCTAATCTAGCAAAAAAAAATCAGCATAACTTTCATTAGGTCCTTGTAATATTTTAGTGTAACTACTTGTAGGCTCTCCTTGAAGAGTAATTCGATCCCAAGCTTCAAGGGCCACTGTTTTTAATTGTTCATGCAACAAAGGAGGGCATTGTATTTGAGCTTCTATAGTATCAAATTGTCCAGAGCCAGTTAACATTTCATAAGTAATTTGATTTTGGGGAGTGCCAGCTCGAGCATTCTTGTTAGCATGATCTCTGGCTATATCATGAAACCACATTGTCCACTGAAGATATTCTCCAGGTTTAAGGAGAGCTTTTATTAAAGTTCGCCAATCATAGGGAATAAAGTTTCCAATAGAAGATGTCACAACATTTAGAAGCTCTCTTGTAAAAGGTGAATGTGGGCCATACATAGCTATAGGCTTTTTCATTTGTTGCATGTGACAAAGATTAATACTGTCATATTGAGGTATTATGTGCCCTTGAGTGTCAGAATTTCTTAAAACTGGAAGGACAGAAAAACTATTGGCATCAGAAACTTGTGACTGCAAAGCCAGTAATTCAGAAAGTCTCTGTTGCGAAGGAAAGCAGATAAGTGCTGATTTTTTGTAAGTATGAGTCTGTGTCAAGGACTTATCATAATTGTCCATAAAAGTGTTGCCAGTTTTGGTATCAAGAAATGCCTCAGGAGAGCCGTTATCAGAATCATTAAGTTTTAACAAAGGAGAGACCTCTGGATTTGTGCCCGCTGGCAGAGGAAGAGGAGGAGGAGTTGGAGCAGCCGGGGCAAGGCTAGTAGGAAAGTTTTGAAATATTTTATGTTGTTCTAATTGAGCCTTTTGTAAAGTTTCATCATCTAATTCATATTCATGCAATAAGTGTTCTGTCTGTTGTCGAATATCGGGAGAGCTAGAATTACCTTGAAATGGCAGCATTACAGCTTTAATGAGAGCCCATAAGGGCCAAAATCAATTGGAATATTTTCTCCTTGCCCGGCGGCTCGTTCAACATTTTCTTTGACCCGGTGCCAAATTTCTAAATCAAAACTGCCTTCATCAGGGAACCAGGGATTATATTCAACTACTGTTTGAAGGCAAGCCTCTATTCATTGGCGTGAAACCAGAAGTCCCTGAACTTTAAAAAAATGATGAAGTAAAGTAGAAAAATGATGAGGCTTTCCAGCTGTTTGACCCATGTCTTAGTACTTACCAACCTCAATAGGTCCTGAGTCACTCTGCCCAAAAGGCCACGTATACCAGTGTCCCTGTTCGGGCGCCACTTGTTGGGGTCCTTTAATGGACCAGAACCTGGTGGTACAGAGTCAAGGATAAGAAAGTAAAAGAGGAGAAAAAAAAAAAAAGAAAGTAAAAGAGAGAAAGAGGCTGATATTTCCTGGTTTATGCAGAGGACCAATAAAGTCCTTGACACAGGACTTGCATCACTCACAAAGGCACCAGGCACCCCCTCAAGGGGGTGAAGGCACAAAGTGCCTTCTCGAGAGTGTCTTAGAAGCCTGGGCAGGAAAGTGAGCACGACGGGTCTCCACGCTCCAGAGAATCAGCCAGAAAAGGAGAGAGAAAGAGAGAGAGAGAGAAAGAGAGACAAAAAAGACGGGGACCTAAGCTCTGATGAAGCAAAGGTGCTTTAATGATTTTAGGCTGTGGTACAAGAAACTTCTTTCAGGAATGATAGAGATCAGAAAACCAAATGTCGGCAACCGTTACCAAGGGAACAAGGGGTAATCTTAGTCACAAGGTCAGGAGGCAATCCATATCTCAAGAAAGGGGAACAAGACTAAGCAATTTTGTCAAAAAGAGAATGTTTACTAAAGGAGACCCAAGCCTGCCTCACACAATGACCTCAGTCCCTGGGAGCAGCGTGCTGTTCCGCTTGAAGAGGGACAAAGGGCTCATGAGAGACAGCACGTAGGAATCCTCCGTCAAACACTCCCTGACAACTGTTCCACACTGGAAAGGGAGAAACACCAGACCTGACACTCACAATGCATCCAGCTCATGGCAGCCACTGTTCACCTCCCTCGATGATGAACTGTGTTTCTTAGGACACTTTAATCTGGACCATTTTTTCAGGAAAGTTCTTAGCAGAGACAAAGCCTGCTCTTCTGCTGGCACTGTGTTGGGGAAATATATTTGTTTGAAGCCCTTCCATGAAGCAACTCTTACTTTGACAAGAAGAAGAATTTAGTGGGCTTCCCTGGTGGTCCAATGGTTAAGAATCCACCTTGAAACACAGGGGACACCAGGTTAATCCCTGGTCCACAAACATCCCACATGCCTTGGGGCTAAGCCTATGAGCCACAACTACTGAGCCCATGTACCTCAACCATTAAAGCCTGCATGCCATAAAGCCTGTGCTCCAGAACAAGAGAAGCCACCACAATGAGAAGCCCACATACCGCACCCAACTAGAGAGTAGCCCCCTCTCACTACTAGAGAAAGCCTGCATGTAGCAACAAAGACCCAAAGCAGCCAATAATTTTTTTTTTTTTTAAGAATTTATAGGAAGCACCCTGAGATGTCTCAGATACCTGAACAGGGATGGAACAACTGGAACAAAGGATTGGAAGGCCACGGGGACCCTCTCACCATCTGTCAGCCCCCCTCCTTTCTGCACAAGGACTTCATTCACTTTTACCAACTTCCTTCCCAAAGCAGGAAGCATGGCCACATCCCAGCCTTCTCTGGTAAGTCCTTACTTTCTCCTTCAGGCTGAACTTTCATGTCTCGGAGTCTCGTGGCACTTATTCTGCATTTGAATTTTCCAGTGGTTTTATGTGAGATCCCCTTACACCTGTGCTAATGAAACAAACTCCCTGCATACCCATCCCCAGCTCCAGGGCAGGGCCAGTGCATGGTGGGCGCTTTGTAAAATTTGTTGAGCGATTAGCCTAATGAGTGGCTGTGGGGTGTCTGCGCTTCGCTCTTTGGGGAAATCTGAGTTCTGGCCTCTCCAGCAGAGACTTGCCCTTAAGGGGCCTAGTTTCACTTGCTCTCACCAAGTACACTTCCTGCATTTGCTTTGTGTCTTATGGCCATTCCATTTAGGGAGTGGAAAGTCCGAGGCCTTCTACCCAGATCACTTGAAGGTCCTATTCAAATAGGCTTCTGTCTTGTACTTCCCCTGAAATGACATTTGGGGAAAGAAAAGATAATTTTACTTTTGCTTTGCCAAGTAAAACTTCACAGACATAGTAATACAGCTTCAGCCCCTTGTGGCTCAGACGGTAAAGATTCTGCCTGCCATGCAGGAGACCTGAGTTCAATCTCTGGATCAGGAAGATCCCCGGGAGAAGGGAATGGCAATCATTCCTTGGTTTTCTCCCCTCCTCTTTTCATCTCCATCTCCTTTGTAGCCTCTACAATGTTAGTCAAAAACCCACCCCAACAGCCGCATTTATGATGCCTGCTGTCTTCCCTCTCTGCCTCTCAGCTTCCTTGGTTCACAACTGGTTGTTCTCTCCAGGGCCCACTTTCAGCCTTGTCTCCAAATTCGACAGGGGAGCTGGGGGAAGTCCCGCCTGCTTATTTTGCTCATAGGATTTCCCAGATATTGATCTCCTCAGATAGGAACCAAGCTTCTGCTGGGAGCCCTGTCATACTGAGCAACTCATTTTTCCTGACACAGAGTGTGGACAAGCTTCCATTGTGCTTTCTGATGATCAAGGCTTGGCCCCACCAGACCAGGGAGATGATGTAGGGGTGGGGGGCACACAGGTGACTTCTATTCCCCCCTCCCTTTTGTGTTTCGATGGCGTTCCCACTGAAGACCATTGTTCTCTGCTGGGCCCCAGTCAGAGGCGTGGAAAAAGGAAGTTGTCACAATAAGCTCAGAGGCCCTGAAGAGTGAGCCAGGCTGGGAGTTTCCTTGGGCCCCTCTGAAACAGCTGAAAGCGCAGCAAGTTTCCTCCCAATGTCTGCTTTTGGAGAAAAGAGAGCTTGACCTCAGCAGCCCCTTCCTGAAGTCATGCACACGGGCCCCTCGTCCCGGAGTTTGGGTTCCTCTGGCCACTCATCAGCCAGGGTAGCTTCAGGGTTCTCCCCTCAGATTCCCCATCAAAACTCCACTTCTGTCAGTAGTTGCTCTTTCCTCCTGGGTCATAGCAGGAGGTGGGCTCATGACCTAATGAGATCTCCGAGGTCAGGAGGGAGATGAAATGAAATATTCAGGCAGTTGTGCTTCAGGCCACTTAGAATACCTCTGTCTTTGGAGAGTCTACTTCAGAGGATTCTCAGACCTCCAGTAACTTGATGGTTATAGAGGTGAGCAAGGTGGCTTTGAAGGACCTCCTGGATCATTCCAAGATTTGAACTGCCTTCCTGCTTTCCCAATCCAAAGGATGGCAGGAGGGTATTGTTGTTGTTCAGTCACTAAGTCGTGTCTGACTCTTTGGGACCCCATGGACTGCAGCACACCAGGCTTCCCTGTCCTTCACCATCTCCCAGAGCTTGTTCAAATTCATGTCCATTGAATCGGTGATGCTAGCCAACCATCTAGTCCTCTGTCGTCCCCTTCTCCTCCTGCCTTCAATCATTCCCAGCATCAGTGTAAGAGAGTGACACTGGTTAAATTGTACCTGATTGTGTCTATAAGTGACTTTGGATGTGAGTTGCATGTTTGTGGCAGTTTTAAAACATGGCTACCAATTCTTGACACTCTTCTTATCAATAAAAATATCTATGTTTCCTTTCCTTGAATTTGAGCAGTCATGTAATAACTTGTACAACTAGAGTAGTTTTGAAATGATACTGTGTGAGTTCTTTTCTTTTCTTTTTTTTTTCATTCGGGGGGTGGCTGTACAGCATGTAGGATATTAGTTTTCTGACCAGGGATTGAACCCATGCCTCCTGCAGTGTTAGCAAGGATTCTTAACCATTGGACCACCAGGGAAGTTCTGATACTCTGTGAATTCTAACCTGGGTTATAAAAGGCTATTCAACTCCTATATTGGTCACTGGAATGCTTGCTCTTGGCACCTTTAGCCACCACATGAGAAGTATGACCAATCTGAGATTGCCACGCTGGACAGACCACACAGAAAAATTCTGCGACTACGTGAAGAGAGACACCCAGCCAACCCCAGCTGTTCCAGCTGCCACTGTTTTAAACATTCCAGCTAAACCCCAGACACCGTGGAGGAGAGACCATTCATCCATCTGAGCCCTGCCCAAGGTTCATTTCATGAGCAAAATGCGTGATTATCATTTGAAGCCACTGATTTTGGGGAACTCCTTTGTGAGGAAGCAGTTAGAAAGCAGTAGGTAACATATGTGTACAGATGTGGCAATTTACATAAACACCACAGATAGACATGAAGGCGTAGTTCACATGTGTGTGTGTGTGTGTGTGTGTGTTTAATTGCTCAGTTCTGTCTGACTCTTTGTGACCCCATGGACTGTAGCCCACCTGGCTCCTCTGTCCATGGGATTCTCCAGGTAAGAATATTGGTGTGGTTGCCATTCCCTTCTCCAGGAGAGCTTCCGACCCAGGGATCCAACTACATCTACTGCTTTGCAGGTAGATACTTTACTGTCTGGGCCACCAGGGAAGCCCTGGAGCCTGGTGAATGCAAACCCAGGTCACAGTGGCATTAACAAAGGATACGTCCTCTGGCTACACCTGTTTCATGATCAGCTACTTGTCTCTGTCCCACACGGCCCTCCATCTCAACACACTCAAGAAATGGGACATTTCCTGCCCTATCAGTAAGAATTTCACAGTCATCAGCAGGTGCCACACTCTAGAGTTGGGGAGCCTGAAGGAGCTTAAGAAGGAAAGAACACCTGCTATCTAGCAGCCATCAGACTGCAGCCATGCCCTACAGGAAGCCCTGAAGAAACTCAGGATGAGAGAGCACAGGACACTGGTCCCAGATACCTGGGGTGCACATCAAAGGAATGATTTCAGTAAGCCCAGCCTCCTGCATCTTCCTATACAAAGAAAAGCACTATCTTGAGACGTCTGGTTTTCCTTTAACAAACAATAACCTTTTGACCTTCAGGCTACCTTCCCTTTGTTGCAAAACTTGTATAAACTGGCTCCCACCTCACCTCCTTGGAGTAGTTCTTTCAGGGTTACTTAAGATGCTACCTCCTAGCCTGAAGTCCTAAAAATTCCCACTGAATAAAACAACTCAACTTTTAGGTTGTGATTGTTTTTTAAGCCTACACACCCCATTCCAGTCTTTTCATACTTTATATACAAATAATTCTTTTTGGAAAAGACTTCATCTTTCCTCCACCTATTCAGGAAAAGTGATTATTTGGAAATGCTGCAAAATAAACTAAAGCAGACTATAATATTAAAGACTTTTTACAACAATTTCTTTTCAATTCCAGATCAGGAACCCAGAGCCCTAAATGTAGTTGGCTCCAGGTGTGAGATTGGTCGTGTTTTATTTATTCAACAGAGATCTGTCCCTGGCTTCCCTAGGTCCAGGCTCGAACACTGGCAAGAGAGGGGGAAAAAGGTAGTAGACCCTGACCTTAGGAGACTGAACTGCAGCTCTTTAAAGTCAGACTTTTTTTTTTTTTAAAGTCTTTCTTGAATTTGTTATAACACTGCTTCTATTTTATGTCTTGGTTTTTTGGCCCAGAGGCTTGTGGAATCTTAACTCCCAGACCAGGGTTCGAACCTGCATTGAAAGGTTTTGCCTGCATTGAAAGGCAAAATCTTAACCCCTGGACCACCAGGTAGGTCCCCTTTACAATAACTCCTAAACCACCTGCTCATACTATTTTTCCAGAAATGCTCATCATCACAGGAATGTAACTGGGCAGGGGTGGGGGGGTGGCAGGATATAACACATTTTTCCATCATTGCCATGGTTCGTATGGTGCTCGAGGATATGCACCATGAGGAGAAAAAGCTGCCTGCACTTGGCTTCCTGCTCCTGTGGGCCAAGAGGCATTGTCTCGGGTGGTGGGAGGAGGGGAGGAGGAACCCCCCCAGGGAAAATCCCAGAGAAGTGACTTGACCACAGGTCTGTGTGCTCCTTTGTTCTATAACTCTAGGCAGAAAGTGCCAAGAGAGGATTAGATGTGTGAGAGATTTAGTGGGGGGAATGCCTGTGAGGGAGGACGGGCAGGGAGCTGTCAGACCACAGTGTGGGCCGGCCTGGCTGAAGAAGAACCAGGAGGAAGGAGGACCCAGGAGGAAGAGTCTCAGTTGGAGCAAAGTCTCAGCCATTCTTCACGAAGCTGATGATGAGTCATCGAGCCACCTTTCAAAGGAGGTTGACCTACAGGGATGGTTCTTCCTACTCCTGCCTTGACTAGTCATCGACAGGGACAGCCTGCAGGCAGCACAACCTTCATGCCAAGTCATGGGGGCGATAGATTAAGGGCCGAGCCGTGGGGCCCTTGATCAATTACACCACTGTGGTACAAGGTTCAGAGTACATTGTTGTTTTCTTTCTTCTTTTTTATTTTTACCAAAAATTTTTATTTTTTAATTTAAGTAATTAATTAATTTATTTTTAAACTTTTGGCCACACCCTGTGGCATATAGGGTCTTCGTTCCCCGACCAGGGATCTAACCTGCACCCTCTGCATTGGGAGGCTGAGCCTTAACCACTGGACCACCAAGGAAGTCCCAGGGGTGCATTTTCATGGCCACCACAAGTCCCTCTCAGCCAGCACCCTAAGCAGCAGCTCTCCCGTCCTCCTTAACCCTTTGGAGATAATTCAGAAATACAAGGTATGTGGGATTTTTTTTTTTCTTCTGTTTGCCACTCTTCAGAGACACTGAGGCGAAGAATTAAAGTTACTCCACATGTGGATAGAACAACAACAACAAAAATAGTGAATCTCATCTCTCTAGGGCCCCTGCACTGTTTACTCTTTCTCCCACTCTCTACTCCTGCCTACTAGCAACCCTGGCTCCTCGGTCGACAGAAAGATGCGGCCGGCAGACAGGGATACAGTGCCCTGACTGCCTTCATTGCCACATACTCTGTTCCCCAGGGCTCTTCTTAGCCAACACTTTCACCGTTTCCACCAACTGTTTCCCAGAACTGGTGCCAAAGCTAAATGAGTGACAGATTTGCAATTCATTTGAACCTGAACGTTTAGGAAGATATGCCCTTATTGGGAAGCTGAATTTCTCATTAGTCTCTAAAAGATTGATGGAGAATTAGGGCTGATGAAGCCCCCACATTGTGCCAGCTGTGGTCACAGGTGCTACACAGGTCACAGGTCATCAGTTGCATACCTCACCCCTGGGAGTTCATTGTGTATGGCTGCATTTTACAAACCCTGGGCACATACTGAGTAAGGGAACAGAGATTTGGGCAGGAATGAGGCTTGGGTCCTCTGACTCCAAGTTTAGTGTTTCTTCTGGCCCCTAAATTCTATCTGCACGTTGGACAACTTGGCTGACTTAATAAGAGGAAATAGAGTTATTGGCTTATAGCAAGATTTTGTCTTTTTTTTTTTTTAACTATCTGTTTATTTGGCTGTGCTGGGTCTTAGTTGTGGCATGTGGGATCTAGTTCCCTATGTGTGTGCTCCGTCGCGCAGTCGTGTCCAACTCTTTGCTACCCCATGGACTGTAGTCTACCAGGCTCCTCGGCTCATGGCATTCTCCAGGCAAGAATACTGGAGTGGGTAGCCATTCCCTTCTCCAGGACATCTTCCCAACCCAGGGATCGAACCCACATCTCCTGTGGCCCCTGAATTGGCAGGTGGACTTCTTACCCACTGAGGCATCAACCCAGGCCCCCTACATTGGGAGCCCAGAGTCTTAGCTACTGGACCACCAGGGAAGTCCTGAACCCCTTTAGTTTTATCTAGAAGTATCTTGTGTTGCAGTCTTTAGATTTGTATGTGTTTAACACCTAACCTGTTGCTTAATGCTCTTGGGAAACATATTTTTCATTCTTGATTGTACTTTTAAAAAATTTGTGTTCATCTGGTAGTTATGCAACAAATATTTGCCTAAAAAAACAAAGTTCTGGGGTAAATGTGATGTGAGGAACAAAGCAGATACGTTTTTCTTCCCCCCATGTCATCCTATCTGAGCATCAAAGTGTCAAGGGCCATGTTGCCTCAGCAGTGCTTGAGAGGCCCTGTTTACTGGCCGTTTGCTAATCTGTATTCCAAATTTTCATTAATTCAGCTTAGCCACTGGGCTATATTGAACTTTTTTTCTTTTGGGGGTTAAATTCACACAATGTAAAAATGATCCATTTTATTTTATTCCCTTTATTTTTTATATTTAATTAATTTATTTCACTGTGCTGGGTCTTAGTTGTGGCAATTCCCTAACCAGGGATCAAACCTGGGCCCCCTGCATTGGGAGCTCGGAGTCTTACCCACTGGATCACCAGAGAAGTCCCCACATGACCCATTTTAAAGTGTACAATTTAATGATGTTTAGCATCTTCACAATGTTTCGCAGTCAGCCACCACCTCGATGTAGTTCCAAATCATTTTCATCACAAGATAGAAACCTGTACCTACTCAGCAGTTACTCCCTTCTCCCCTCAGCCCCTGGCAAACACTGATTTGCTTTCTGTCTCTGTGGATTTACTTATTCTGGCTATTTAACATAATGGGATCATACAGTATGAGAGCTCTTACATTTGGCTTCTTCCATTGGGCGTCCTGTTTTTGAGGTTCATCCATGCTGTAAAGTGTATGGACACTTCATTTCTTTCTGTGGTTTAAGAACGTTCCACGATTCATTTATCCCTTCATCTGTGGATGAACATTTGGTTTGTCTCCACCTTTTGGCTATTGTAAGTGATGCTGCTGTGAACATTCGTATGTCAGGAGTTGTGTGAGTCCCTATTTTCATTTCTTTTGGGCATATACTTATAACTGGAATTGCTGGGTCATATGGAAATTCTATATTTAACTTTTTTTCTTTGTTTTTGGCCACACTACTCGGCATGTAGAATCTTAGTTCCTCCACCAGGGATAAAACCTGCGCCCCCTGCGTTGGAAGTGGAAATTAAACACTGGCCCCCAGGAAGGGTCTCTGTATTTAAGTTTTTGAGGAACTGCCAAATGTTTCACAGTGAAAGTTCGTGAAAACTGTTTTACAATCCTACCAGCAATGCAGGAGGGTTCTGATTCCCCCGCTTCCTTGAATTTAAGACTTCAAAAACTACATTAATCACTTACAGGATGAGGAAGTGGCTTGTCTTTGAGACATTTTCCTCTTTCACATTTTATACTTTCTCTTTCACATGCAGCCCACGCCTGAAAGCGACCAGGAGGAAGGATAGCTTTAGATGATGCAAACAGAAATTCCACCGGCCTCCAGATACCATCATGTGTCATGTTTCGCCAGGCTCCACAAGCTTGTGCTTCAGACTGGCTTGGTCACTCGCAGGTGAGCAGGCTGAAGACTCTGCTCCCCGGAAAGGAGAAGATGACTGACACTGAGTTGAACTACGTTCACAGGCTGGCCGAGGACTATCTGAAATATGTGTTGCAGATACAGCAACCTGGATCCGGGGCAAGCAAAACATCCAGGGTGTTACAAGTTGTGGCTTCCTCTGTCCAGAACGAAGTGGAAAGAACGTTGAAGCAGTGCTTGGATAAGTTTGATGTGGTGTCCATAGACACTGCCAGAAGAATATTCAACCAAGTGATGGAAAAGGAATTTGAAGATGGCATTGTTAACTGGGGCAGGATTGTAACCATATTCGCCTTTGCAGGTATTCTTATCAAGAAACTTCTGGGCAAGTGTATTGCCCCAGACATGGACATGTGCAAGGACATTTCTTACTTTGTGGCGGAGTTCATCACCGAAAACACAGGAGAATGGATAAGGCAAAATGGAGGCTGGGTATGTGTGATGGAAGTATTCTTTGTTCTTTACTTTAAAACAGGAATTGAAATAGCAAGTCTCTTTGCTAATTTAAAAAAGAAATCTACCTAAAGGATTATATTTTCTTTGAGTAGTTTGCTTAAAAATTTTTTAAAATTTAAAATAAAGAGGAATTTCCCTGGTTGTCTAGTGGCTAAAATTCTGCACTTCTAACCCAGGGGGCCCAGATTTGAATCCCTGGTCAGGGAACTAGATCCCACATGGTGCAACCAAGACCCAGCACAGCCAAATAAATTCAAATAATAAAAAAAGGGCATTTCCAGCTGATTTCCAGTGAATCTTAAAACTTTACAGCTGGGAAACACTTGTGGTTTCAATTTTTATTCCTACAGTGTAAATTGGAGGAGTGAGTTTGGGGGATTAATAAAGCACCTCCCTGATGCTTCTTCAGAGTCTAGTCCACAGGACTGAGCTCTTGCCAGGGTTGTCATGACAATGTAGAATTAGTACAGATGAGTTGGTATTAGAATCTGTTATATTTAGGTATTTATTATGTTGCAAAAGACAGGTGTAAATTTTTGCCAGTTTGTTGCTTCCTGCCCCCTCTCCCTGCCTCACCCAGTTTTCTAATATACCAAATTCTGGCCAGTAAAGCTTGATGATTAAAAAAAAATAATGTACTGTATCACCAGCTAGAATCTATTCAAGATTTTCCAAATAAAAATTCACTTTATTATCAGTGCCTCAAAAACTGAAACCATGCAGGGGTCCTAGATTACAACTCAAATTGTAGCATATCATGCATGCTCAGTTGTGTTTGATTCTTTGCGGCCCCATGGACTGTAGCCCGCCAGGCTCCCCTGTCCATGGGATTCTCCAGGCAAGAATACCGGAATAGGGTGCCATGCTCTCCTCCAGGGGCCTCCTCCCGAGCCAGGGATTGAACCCGGGTCTCTTGCATTATAGGCAGATTCTTTATCACCTGAGCCACCAGGGAAACCCCACATAACTCATTGATAAGGGGCCTGTCCCGGCTGAATGTACATGCTTTTCTTGATATTCCAATAAACTTAATGCTCACTTTTCTTACGGCACTGATTTCCCATAGAACCTCTCTTCAACCCACAATCCCCGGCCTCCTCTCTTCTCAAAGCTGTCCACTGTTATCAATTATTTTACATGCAAAGCATCCCTATTAATAAAAAAAAAAAAAGCTTGTTGGATATATCCATAGAAAATATACATAGCACTTCTTTGTAAAAAAAATTATAAGTTGTTAAATAATATTTAACAATACTAATACTAATATTTGAAGTGAAAGTTGCTCAGTTGTGTTCAACTCTTTGCGATTCCATCGACTACACAGTCCATGGAATTCTCCAGGCCAGAATACTGGAATGGGTAGCCTTTCAGAAATTATTTATGTAAATAGTTCTTGGTACTTATTCTGCTTTTTTTCCCCACCCAGGGATATGTAATAAGTATTTTAGAGGGTACTACAGGGACTTCCTTGGGGCTCCCCTGTTGGCTCAGTGGTAAAGAACTTGACTACCAATGTAGGAGACATAAGAGACATGGGCTTGATCTTTGGGTCAGGAAGATTGCCTGGAGGAGAGCATGGCAAACCCACTCCACTATTCTTGCCTGGAAAATCCCATGGACAGAGAAGCCTGGAGGGTTACAGTCCATGGGGTCCAACAGAATCAGACATGACTGAGCTCAGCACAAAGACTTCCCTGGAGATCCAGTGATTAAGATTCCTGCAGGGGGATGGGTTCCAATCCCTGTTTGGGGAACTAAGATCCTGCAAACAACATGGCCACACACACGAGTACTACATATATGCTGTTGTATGTGAATGCTGTTGAACGACCATTTCTAGCTGATGGATAGTTATTTATTTCCAGAGTTATTCCAGATACTTCATTGAATATCTTTAGTCATGTCTTCCCTGTACATGTGTGCTTTTCTACGGTGAATACTGGGATATAGAATGGCTAAGTCGTGTGTCAACACATTTTCAAACTTAGTAGATGCTTGTCCTCTTAAGTGTTTCTAACCTAGTTACCCTCCTATCACAGCTCAATGGAATACACCACATTTCCTTTCTTCCCAGTTGACTAATATTACATTATGGTGGTCTGTCATAGTTTCCCTACTCTGTTGGCTTAGAAATACATACCTAATTATCTTTTTGTTGTTGTTGTTGTCCACCCCCTGTGGCACATGGAATCTTAGTCCCATGCCCCCTGCAGTGGAGCGCAGAGTCTTAACCACTGGACTGCCAGGGACATCTTCTGTTTTGCTGTTTTAATTCTTTTTTAAACCAGTTTCCTTGATTACTAGTGTCTTTTCACACTGAGCATCTTTTCATATGTTTATTGACTATTTGTAATTCTTATTCAGGGAACTGCCTATTTCTCTCCTTTGTCCATTTTCCCATTTTTTTGTCTTTTTCTCACTGATTTGTGGGAATTCTTGGAATATTCTGGACACAAATTATTTTTATATGTTTTATATACGCTAAGTCACTTCAGTCGTGTCTGACTCTTTGCTACCCTGTGAACTGTAGCCTGCCAGTCTCCTCTGTCCATGGGCTTTGCCAGGCAAGAATACTGGAGTGGGTTGTCATTTTCTTCTCCAGGGGAAATCTTCCCCAGGGATCGAATGTCTCTGACATCTCCTGCATTGACAGGCAGACTCTTTACCACTAATACCACCTGGGAAGCCCCTTGTATATGGTGGATATCTTCTAATATGTTGACTGCCTTTTAAAACTATAGATGTTTTCAGTGCTTACAAATGTTTTAAAAGTTGATGAAATCACACGTATTAATCTTTTACTCGATGTCTTTTGCACTTTGTTTGATATCTTTCTGCATAATGAAAGGGCTTCCTTCAATCACTCTCCTTTCTCTATCACCTTTTTTTCTTGGAACTCAGCCTGACTTGGGGCTGGACAAAACATGCGAGATGTTTGGTCATGATTTCTTCTGGTTGCTGTGGGGAGCTATACTGAAGGATGGATGGAAATTGCAGCTATTATGTTGCATAGATTTCAAGTGAATGCAGAAGGTCTCTAGCACAGAGGTCCATGTGTACAGAAATCCTAGTTGGCAAATTCTATATGAGTGGCTCAATGGTAGAGATTCTGCCTGCCATTGCAGGAGATGCAGGTTTGATCTCTGGGTCAGGAAGATCACCTGGAGGAGGAAATGGCAACCCACTCCAGTATTCTTGCCTGGAAAATTCCACGCACAGAGGAGCCTATCTGGCTACAGTCCATGGGGTTGCAAAGAGTCAGACACGACTTGGTGACTCAACAATAGCAGCAAAAACAACGTATGAGCTTGGACTGTATTTGTAACACACACAAAATTAAGAAATGTTCCTGAAAAATTTTAACTTATTCACAGTAAATGTTGTAAGTTCCTGGAATTCATAATTAGTGGATGGTATGAAAATGTCTCTGAGAAATTCTAGAAGGGTATACCTGACCTTTCAGGTGTATGGAGGTTTGTAACATTGTATAGGAGGCGGTAACCAAAACTATCCCAAAGAAAAAGAAATGCAAGAAGGCAAAGTGGTTGTCTAAGGAGGCCTTACAAATAGCTGAGAAAAGAAGAGAAGCAGAAGGCAAAGGAGAAAGGGAAAGATATATCCAACTGAATGCAGAGTTCTAGAGAATAGCAAGGAAAGAAAGAAAGCCTTCTTAAGTAGTAAACTCAATACAAGTTTAGGGCTACTGTTATTATTAGTAGCATCATAGTATTGCCTAAGTTTCCTGAATACCTGCTCAGTCGCTCAGTTGTGTCCAAATCTTTGCACCCCATGGACTGTAGGGCTCCTCTGTCCATGGGATTCTCCAGGTAAGAATACTGGAGTGGGTTGCCATTTCCTCCTCCAGGGGATCTTCCCCACCCAGGGATCGAACCCGAGTCTCACATGACTCCTGCACTGGCAGGCGGGTTCTTTACCACTAGCACCACCGGGGGAAGCCCAACTTCCTTGAATAGATAGGTGTAATCTCCAGAAATTATATCACCAGCTATAGTTAAGATATTAGCCACCATCTAAAACAGATGCCCTACAGGAAAAAAAAAGACCAGTGAGATTTATTCTTTTTTTCATTTATTTTTATTAGTTGGAGGCTAATTACTTTACAATATTGTAGTGGTTTTTGCCATACATTGATATGAATCAGCCATGGATTTACATGTGTTCCCCATCCTGTACCCCCTCCCACCTCCCTCCCCATTGCATCCATCTGGGTCTTCCCAGTGCACCAGCCCTGAGCACTTGTCTCATGCATCTAACCTGGGCTGGCAATCTATTTCACACTTGATAATAAACATGTTTCAATGCTATTCTCTCAGATCATCCCACCCTCGCCTTCTCCCACAGAGTCCAAAAGTCTGTTCTATACACCTGTGTCTCTTTTTCTGTCCTGCATATAGGGTTATCATTACCATCTTTTTAAATCCAATATATATGCGTTAGTATACTGTATTGTTGTTTATCTTTCTGGCTTACTTCATTCTGTATAATGGGCTCCAGTTTCATCCATCTCATTAGAACTGATTCAATGTATTCTTTTTAATGGCTGAGTAATATTCCATTGTGTATATGTACCATAGCTTTCTTATCCATTCATCTGCTGATGGGCATCTAGGCTGCTTCCATGTCCTGGCTATTATAAACAGTGCTGCAATGAACACTGGGGTACACGTGTCTCTTTCAGATCTGGTTTCCTCATTGTGTATGCCCAGGAGTGGGATTGCTGGGTCATATGGCTCTTTTTTTAATTTTTATCATCTTGAGCTGCTTTCCTTTCCTTCTTCCTTCCCTCCTTTCCCCTCTCCCTTGTTTCTCCCTTCCTTTCTTTCCTTCTTTTCTTTGCTGCTTCTCATGTCACTTTTTATTCCTCTTCCACATTTACCATTACTTCCTCCTGTCTCTGCCAGCGTTACATACTAGAATGAAAAGGCTCTCGTAGATCTGACAGGAGAACCAGTGCTATTTTTTCTTTTTTAAAGCAGTTTGGCATTCACGAGGAAAGGCTGGTTCTTAAAAACCAGCAGAATGCATCTGAGAATACACTCATCTCACCGCCTGGGATTGCCTTTCCTTTGCAGCCAGGTGGCTTTCCTGCTTTTGCCCACTTCAGTAAAACACTCTCCTGCCCTGTGCTGGTTGAGTGGAAAGGATATCCTACCTCCAGTTTCACATGAGAGGAATCACCTCTATCTAATGCATACTGAATAAATACATCATGCTTGGCCCAGAGCCTGTGGTATAGAACATAGCCAGCAAATATTTGTTAATGGGGTGATGGAATGAACTAGCATTGAAAGTGAGATCTAAATTCCGGTTTTCCCACTCACTAGAAGTGCGATCTTGGGTGAGTTACTGAAGTCACTTGAGACCCAAATTTCTAATATAATATAAAATAATATTTTCCATAATATATGGGCTTCCCCGGTGGCTCAAACAGTGAATTCCCCTGTAATGCAGGGGACACGTGTTCAATCCCAGCGTGGGGAAGATCCCCTGGAGAAGGGAATGGATGCCCACTCCAGTATGCTTGCCGTGAGAATCCCATGGACAGAGGAGCCTGGGTGTCTACAGCCATGGATTCACAAAGAGGGACACAACTGAGGGACTAACATTTTCACTTCACCTCACATAATATATAATAAAGACAATAATAAATACCGTTAAAAGTTAAAAGTTGAAAGAACTTTTCTGTAAGAGTGTTTTGTAAACTGTCAGATACAATACAACTGTGAAGGTTACATGGGAAATTCCAAAAAGTTTAAATATGCAAATTCTCAAAACTACTCCAATACCAAAAGAAAGCCCCTTCTGAAAGTAGGAATGTACAATCGGAACTGGTGCTTTCCATGTAACCAGCATGTTAAAGTCTGAGTCATAAGAGTTATGCAAAGTAGGTTTTATTTTCTTATGATCATCTAGCTCTCAATAATGGTCTGGTAAATTTGAGGGCAGACCAAAGGACCTACACAGGCGTGTAGATGCTTGACCAAGTGTTCAGCCTGGCAAAGGCATTTCCAAAATGATGTAATATAAGCTCAAAATTTTTTATATATCCTTTGATGTATAAAATAGATTTGGGGGCCAGATTCTTCTTGTATGTCTTTTTGAATTTTAACTTGAGATTTAAAAATCATTTAATGAAGAATAAGGTTAGATGTAGTTCAGGCCTCCTTGAGGGCTCCTCCAGGGAGTATTTGTGGAGTATCCTATCCACTTGACCAGCTCAGCTCTCTCCCCTTGGGAGTCCTCTGTGACTCCTGTGCATAGCCGGCATTTGATGCATCAGCAAATTCTGATTCTGCACACCCAGCACATTGGAGCAACTCTCTTCTCTCACTTAACTGTGTCAATAGGCTCCTCTCAGCTTCCCTGCTTCCAAGCTTGCCCTGTGATGCTCTGTTCCCCATATAGCAGAGTGATTAGAGCCATCAGAGGAATTTTTAAAATAACTCGCCTTACATATTCCATGTTAACACTTCCAATGTTTAGAGACTATCCCATCGTTTTTATGCATCATAATTTACTTAAGCAGTTTCCAACAGCTAGACATTTGGGTTGTTTTCTGTTTTTCCTTCTTAGAGATAATGCTTCAGTACTAAACATGGAGATGGTTTTCCACCCCCCACCACATAAAAGAAGACTGCCTTTCACTGCCTCTCCCTCTCCATTCTGCCTTTTGACTCTAGTTCCTCACTGCTTCTTTCTCTGACACTATAAAAGAACTTGGTATCCAGGGCCAAACAGATGGTTACTTTGAGACTAAAGTCTGCCATCTTCTCAGTCAGCTGGGTTTCCGAATAAAGTCTTATTCCTTGCCTCAAAAAAAGACGGCTGCGTCATGATCACCTTCTTACAATAGAATGATTGGTTCATCTATAATCACACTACTCATACATTTTGGAATACACATTGCCTTCAAAAGTTTTGTTACCAATGGGACAAGCTCACAATTTGATCAGCATTAGGTGGAACCATTAAAAAAAGATTATTCTTGAGGGTTTAATAGACTTCTATTAACAAGGTCAAGTTAATAGGTCTAAAAAACAGTAAGATTCTATTAAAATGTAAATTTAACAGCTGATAATGTGGAGTTTTTTTCCCATATACTTGCTCATGATTGATATTTATCTTCTCAACAGCCTTTGCCTTTTAAATTATTGAGGGCTTGATGATTTTCTCTTATGTTTGAATGAACTCTTTCATGGCAAATGTGTAACAAATAGTATCCTGGTCTGTTGTTCTTATTTTAGTTTCTTATAGCTTAAAAAAAAAAAGAATCTTCATATAGCTGAATTGTCAGTTTTTTTCCTTTGTTCTTGCTTTAGAACTTAAATATAAGAGGGTGACATATTAACCCATTAACTGCCTGATCATAATGGTGATCATTGTTGATAATAATAAAAATCATTGTAGAGTGCCCCCACAGTACGGGGTTTATAGAAATTCTAGGAAGAGGAGCACTGAAGTGGATCTCACACCTGGGACGTGTGGGAAATGCCTGAGTGTGTAAAGGCAGGAGAAAGAGGAAGAAAAGCAGGAGCAGCCTGTCCCCTCTGGGAGCTTGTGACAGCAAGTGCCTCTGGGCATGACATCACACTTCACAAGGAGGCAGAAGTTGGCTTTCTTATGCAATCTTTTCAATGGAAAATTCCTCCTGAATGGTGTTAGTCTTCGCTGCCGGTGATGCTCCAAAAGACAGTTCCACAGCATTATGGAGTTCTCAGTCAAAGAAATATGTTTGGTTTACACTTTCGTGTTAGTCACACTAGACTGTGAACTACGAACTACTTGAAGACATTTGTAACCCCAGAAATGGAACTTTACTAGATGAACATCTAAAAAAATTTTTTTAAACAATTTTCTAATCTTCTTTGGAGTGGTTTGAAAATTTATGGAGTGAAAAGAGCAGTGCTTGCATTTCAGTACAGGTCCAGGTACTAAGAAATCAGGTAACCTTACTTACATTTTTTTCTGGATTTCCGTTTCCTCATTTGTCAAAATAAGAGAGGACATTAGACTGGATAAGCTTAGAGGTGCTTTTCAGTGAGGGTGCTCTATAATAATATATCAAAAGTTAATTAACTACAGTGTCCAGTTTATGTGTACATGCATTCTCAGTTGCTCAGTTGTGTCCGACTCTTTGCAACCCCATGGACTATAGCCTGCCAGGTTTCTCTGTTCATGGAATTTTCTGGGCAAGAATACTGGATTGGGTTGCCATTTCCTACTCCAGGGGGTCCAGTTTATATGCTTCTTTAAAAAAAAAGTCTGATTAAAAAAAGGAATGAATGTAATCTGGCTTTACTGTTGCATCCTCATGACTCTCAGCACAAAGGAGTTTACAAATAAATGCTTATTTCAGGGGCTTCCCTAGTGGCTTAATGGTAAAGAATCTGCCTGCCAATGCTGGAGACATGGGTTCAATCCTTGATCCGTGAAGATCCCACATGCCTTGGAGCAACTAGGCCCATGTGCCACAACTATTGAGCCTGTGCTCTAGAGCCGGAGAGCCATGTCCACTGAGCCCACATACTGCAACTACTGAAGCCTAAGCACCTACAGCCCTTGCTCTGCAACAAGAGAAGCCACTACAACGAGAAGCCTGAGCACTAAAACTAGAGAGTTACTCATTTGCCACAACTAGAGAAAGCCTGCGTGCAGCCACAAAGACACAGCACAGCCAAAAACAAATCAATAAAGAAAATTATTTAATAAATGCATATTTTAGTCCCAAACATTCAGAAGAAAAAGTGCGGTGGAGGGCAGGGGGGATAAGATAGACTCTCTACCCTCTAGCGCTATGCCGTCCAATGCAGTGGCCACTTGTCACTGGTGACTGTTGAACAGTTTCAATGTGGCTGGTCTGAATTGAGATATGCTGTAAGTTCAAACACACATTGGATTGTAAAGATTTAGTACCAATAAAGTAAAATATCTTATTTCCATCGTGCTTACATATTGAAATCAAAATTTATTTGTTTGCTTATCTATTTATTTATTTTTGGCCATGTGCAGCAAGGCATGTAGGATCCTAGTTTTCCACCAGTGATCAAACCCACGCCCCCCACATTGGAAGCACAAAGTCTTAATCACTGAACCATCAGGGAAGTCCCAAAATCATAATATTTTTAGATAAATTGATTATATTTTAAAAATTAATTTTGCCTCTTTTTACTTTTAAATATGTGGCTACTGGAAATTCCCTGGCAGTCCAATTGTTAGGGCTCCATGGTTTCAATGCCAAGGGAGAAGATTCAATCCCTGCTTGGGGAAATAAGAAAGATCCAGCAAAAAAAAAAAACCTGTGGCTAAAAAGATTACATATGTAGCTTGCACTATATTTCTGTTGGACAGTACTGCTCTAGGGTGGTCTGGAATTGAAGATAGAGAATGGTAATGAGGATGAATAGAATAAAGCCAGTGAAAATATAGAGACTACCTATATTAATTAAATGACAGTTTATTTGCTTTTCATTCTAACAAATTTAGTCTCCACTGATTTTTAAAATGTTAACTTTGTTTTCTTGTAGGAAAATGGCTTTGTAAAGAAGTTTGAAACCAAATCTGGCTGGCTGACTTTTATGGAAGTTACAGGAAAGATCTGTGAGACATTATGTCGCCTGAAGCAATACTATTGACTGAAAAGGACACTCCACATTGTGAAATTTGTCTAATTTTTTATCTCATACAAGAAGTACTGTCAACACTTACTCCTACTTCTAAACAGAGAACTTTGATGATGTAACTTGACATTCTGGAGTTATGGGAATTTTGTCCCCATTTTAGTGAATAAATTGTATGTATTACTTATAGCTGTATGTGATGTGTACCATCTGGGAGTCTAACAACAAAACGATAAAGCTCAATATAGGGAACAGGGGCTGAACTAAGAGAAGGATGACCGGGAAGGTGACGACTTTGGCAGATTTTCTTAAGGGTGTGTCCACTACCCCCAAATCATTTTCAGTGTCAGTAGTCTAGATTGATGGGCTTCCCAGGTGCTGTGCTCAGTCGTGCCCCGACTCTTTGCAACCCCATTGACTGTAGCCCACCACACTCCTCTGTCCATGGGAATTCTCCAGGCAAAAATACTGGAGTGGGTTGCCATGCCCTCCTCCAGGGGATCTTCCTGACCCAGGGGTCGAATTACAGACAGATTCTTTACCTTCTGAGCCAGCAGGGAAGCCCCTTCCCAGGTGGCTCAGTCGGTAAACAATTCGCTGCCAAGAAGGAGATGCAGGAAACCCGGGTTCGACCCCTGGAGGAGGAAATGGCAACCCACTCCAGTATTCTTGCCTGGAAAATTCCTTGGGCCGAGGAACCTGGCAGGCTATAGTCCTTGGGGTCACAAAGAGTCAGACACAACTTACCAACTAAACCACTACACCACAGTCTAGACTGACAGTGGGTGAGGTCTGCTGCCCACATGCCTCTGGGATCCAAGTTTTCTGAAGACCCCAGGGCCCCTGAATGGCTACATGTGGTTTTTTACTGATGCCTTCTCAGCTCACTTCAGAGGTGTCCTTTAAAGTTTATGAATATGGCAGCGAGATATGGAGGATACCTTGGGAGAATCTGAACAAGGATAGTCAGGTAAATGACTCAACATTGAGCCACTGTTAAACTCTCCATTTAAGAAATTTCACAAAGTAGGGACTCCTGTGTGGTCCAGTGGAAGGTCCATTGGAAGGTCCGCCTTCCAATCCGGGGGACATGGGTTCAATCTTTGGTTGGTGAACTAAAATCCCACATGCCACAGGGCAACTAAGCCCATGATCTATAGCTACTGAGCCTGTGTGCCTCTACAACCTAACCCTAAGGTCGGATGCAGCCAAAAACAAATAAAAAATTTTTTTCACAAAGTGGAAAATGATGTCATTTATTAGCCCCTGTGTTCTGATTTTTAGGTCAGCACATCTGATTGTAATATGGGAGCACTGTACCTTGCTCTAGACTTTCTCCTTCTTCCTCTCCTCCCACAATACAATCTCTACCCATCCTGGGGCTTGTTTTACCCTTCCTCTGAAGTTGTTGAAGGATCCAGTAAAGAAACCAGAGCCTCCTTTCCCTATGCCCCTTCAGGCTATGGGCATGTTCACAGGGGGTTTCAGTTAATATATGTTTTACCTCTCATGGTGATTCTTTTTCTTTGTTTTTGGTTGTGCCATGCAGCATGTGGGATTCTAGCTCCCTGTTGTTGTTCAGTTGCTGTCGAGTCTGTCTCTTTGCAATCCCATGGACTGAAGCATGCCAGGCTTCCCTGTCTTTCACTCTTTAGCTCTCTGACCAGGGATCGAATCTGTGCCCCCTGAAGAAGAGTTGGATACAATTTAGTGACTTAATAGGAACAACTCCTTTGGAAACTTGGAGTCTTAAGCACTGGACCACAGGTGATTCTTAACGGTGGGGATTAGGACACTGGGGTGAGTTAGCAGGGAGATATTTCCGATCAAAGTAGCTCTGGCTACTTAGCAAATCCTAGGTCACCTGGGCAGTGTCTGCAGCGGGCGAAGAGCATTTTCCTTTTCCTCCTTCACCTCCCCTCCCCCTACCAATTGTGTTCAGTATTAATCACTTTTTGCATTAATCAGCACTAACGGTGGGAATGAATAATCATGAATGGATGTCAACAGGAAGTGTGTGTCAGAGCACTTCTACCTGGAATAGGTTTGCACAGGAAACCACAAACCCTGGCTTTTATATTCTGCAATAATGTATTTAACAAAGTGACGGTGAGATATCACTGACCGTTTCTGGCTTGGCTGGTGACTTGGTCTTTCAAACTACAGCTTGCTGTGTGCTTGTTTAGCACCTTAGTTAAAAGAAAAAAGCTTTGAGGAATCTCAACTTCTAACTGATGCCATAAACAAAAATGAAAGTGAAACAGATTACAAACATAAATGTTAAGTTGAAACTATAAAGCTCCTGGAGGAACACATAGGAGAAAACCTTCACAACCTTGGAACAGGTAGATTTCTTAGTGACAACACAAAAAACCTGAACTGGAAAAGAAAAGATTGGTAATTTAGAAATCACCAAACTTTTAAAAATTATTTTTAAAAGCTACAGTTGAGAAGTCAGAGAGGGTATGTGAATTATATCTCAATATAACTGTTTAAAAAAATAAAGCAAGTCACAGAATGGGAGATAATATGTGCCACATTACTATCTGACAAAGGACTTGTATCCAGAATAAATATAATACTCTTACAATTTGATAAAAACATGACCATTGACCTAATTTAAAAATTGGCAAAAAATTTGATCACACATTTCGCAAATGTAGATGGTCAACAGACATGAAAAAGATTCTGGACACCATTAATCATGAGGCAAATGCAAATTAAAACCACAATGAGAGGACTTCCCTAAAGGTCCAGTGGTTAAGAATCTGCCTGCCAATGCAGGAGACATGGGTTCTATCCCTGGTCTGGGAAGATTCCACGTGCTGTGGAGCAACTAAGCCTGTGTGACACAACCAACAGAAACCCATGCACTGCAATCAAAAGTCCACACGCTGCAACTAGGGAGAAGCCCCTGCATGCTGCAACTAAGACCCAGTGCAGCCAAAATATAAAAAATCTTAAAGCAAAAATAAAAACCCACAGTGAGACCATTGCACACCCTCTAGGATGGCTAAAATGAAGAAGGTTGATAATACTATCCTTGGGGAAGATATGGAATAACTGCAAGTCTTGTCCATCTCTGCTGGTAATGGAAAACCACAACTGCTTTGGAAAACAGCTTGGCAATTTCTCATAAAGTAAAAGTATATTTACTGTAAGACCCAGACTTTCTACTCCTAGGTATTTACTCAAAAGAAATAAAAACATATGTCTGTACTATTCATCATAACTCTATTCACAATGGCCAAAAGAAAAAAAAAACCCAAAACCCTGGAAACAACCCAAATGTTTATTTGACAGGTGAGTGGTTCAGCAAATTGTAGCATATCCACATGATGGAATATTACGAATGGAAAAAACAAATGAAGAACTGATACACACAATGGAATGGATAAACCTCAAAAACACGTTGAGCAGAAGCAGCTGGTCACAAAAGGAGTATATATCATACTATATCATCTAAGTGAAATTCCAGAAAAGACAAATCTAATACATAGTGACAGAGAGCAGCTGAGTAGTGGCCAGGGACTGGTGTGTGGGTGAAGGGAGTGAAGAAAACATTCTATGTCTTGCTTGAGCTGGCAGAAATTTGCCAAAATTCAGAGAGGTTCACACTTAAAATATGTGCCTTTTGTTGCAGATAAATAATATATCAATGAAACTGACTTAGAAAAAAAGCTCTTGTGTGAGGGAAAAAATAATAAACACTCATTACAAATGACGTAAACAACAAGGAAAAATACACAAGGAGAGAAATAAATACCATCCTCAATACTAATTTGAAGTGAAATGCTACTCACATTCAGATAAAATCATGTAGCACTTGATTTTCACCTCCTTGTCATGCAAAAGGACTTGGCCAGATATTAAAGACTTGCTGATGCCCTACTAGGCACTGTGTGTATCTGGCCCTCCCTTCATTCATCCCTCTTGTTTCCAATGCTTCCTCCCAGTGTCTTGTCTTTTCTGCAGCTTCGCTGGTCTGTCTTCATAACCCTTGAGACCACGGTCTTTTTCATCTGTTGTTCCCTCTGCTCAGGACACATCTTTGCCCCCCACATCTGGTCATGTTTACTTGCCCTTTGGATTTCAGTTTAAAGGTCATTTGCTTAGGGACGCCTCCCCTGACTAGGTTAGACTCTCCTATTATAGTCTCTGGAAACACCATAATCTCAATTACAGTTTCATATTTGTGTGAGTTTGGAATCTGTAGACCTGTTTCCTCAACAGGAGGGCAGGATCCATGGCTCTCTGTACTCACCGTTCTCTCTCAGAGTCCTGTTCAGAGCCAAATGAAAGTTCAATAAACATGTGTTTCAAAAATAAATGAATGAGGACTTCTCTGGCAGTCTAGTGGTTAAGACTCCATCTTCCAGTGCAGGGGGTGCAAGTCCAATCCCTGGTCAGAAAGCTAAGATCCTACATGCCCTGTGGCCAAAAGAAAAAAAAATGTAAAACAGAAGCAATATTGTAACAAGTTCAATAAAGACTTTTAAAATGGTCCACATTTTTTAAAAATCTAAAAAAAAAAAATAAATGAATGGACGTCAGCTGGTTTGGGGATGGGTCACACATGAGGCTGCAGCTGGGCTGAGTGTTGTGTGTGGAAGGGAGTGATGGCTGTTTATTGGTTGTCTTCCACGTGCTAGGAGCTTCGGATATTCAATCTCTTTCTATTTTTATGGTAGTTCCCTGAAGTAGGTCAAACAAATCAATCCTAAAAGAAATCAATCCTGAATATTCATTGGAAGGACAGATGCTGAAGCTGAAAGTTCAATATTTTGGCCATGTGATGCAAAGAGCCAACTCACTGGAAAAGACCCTGATGCTGAGAAAGACTGAAGGGCAGGAGGAGAAAGGGATGAGAGAGAAAGAGATGATTGGATGGCATCATTGATTCAATGGACCTGAGTTTGAGCAAGCTCCAGGAGACAGTGAAGAACAGGGGAAGCCTGGAATGTTGCAGTCCATGGGATCGCAGAGTCGGACAGGACCAGTGACTCAAAACCACCACCAAGAACAAGGTATTACGCCCATTTTGTATGTGTGTGTTTTAGTCACTTGGTCATGTCCGACTCTTTGTGACCCTGTGGACTGTAGCCCACCAGGCTCCTTTGCCCATGCAATTTTCCAGGCAAGAATACTGGAGTGGCTAGCCATTCCCTTCTCCGGGGGATCTTCCCAACCCAAGGATCGAACTGGGGTCTCCTGCATCGAAGGCAGATTCTTTACCATCTGAGCCACCGGAACAGCCTACTCCCATTTTACGAACTGGAGAAACAGGCATAAAGGCAGTGAGAAACTCGCCCTAGGTCCTGGAGTTGCATGGGTGTGTCACACTGGCCCCTGGGCCCCAGACTGGGGCTCACTGCCCTGGACCTCCTCTCTCTGCTGCACTTCCTCCTCATCTCCTGGGGCCGCCCAGACCCTCCACTTCCTTCTCTAGCCTTTTCACAAGCTGGGGTTGTGTGTGAAGGCCAGCCGGCTCCCAGCTGACTGCACATGTCTTTAGCAACCCTGTGGGTGTCCTCAGCCTCTCCCCTCATCATCTTCACTAAACTATGCATGTCCTCCTTGGAGCAGCAGCCCAATCCAAGTTAGCCATTATGATTCTGGATCTGGAAACTTAAAAAAAAGTTAATTAATTAATGGCTACACTGGGTCTTTATTGCCATGTGTACTTTCTCTGGTTGTGGCGAGTTGGGGCTCCTCTCTGTTGGGGTGCTTGGGCTTCTCATCTCTCTGGTTTCTCTTGTTGCAGAGCATATGTTCCAGGAGAGAGGGCTTCAGTAGTTGTGGCTCACAGGCTTGGTTGTTCCTCCACATGTGAGATCTTCCTAGACCAGGGATGGAACATGTGTCTCCTGCACTGGCAGGTCAATTCTTTACCATTGAGTCTCCAGGAAAGTCCTACATCTTGCAACTGTTTTCACAGGCTGCAGAGCTGCTGACAGGGAAATGTTGCTTTGTATTAATATAATTCCACGGAACATAAAGATAAAACAGACTGTTTCCTTGTAATCCGTTGCTCTGTGTGGCCATTTCTGCTGGAAGATGCAGTTAGGGATTGGGCATTGGGGTTAAATAATTTCCCCACAGTGCTGGCGGGTTTCTCTGATTCATCTGCCTGATGACCAAAGGTGGGACTTCAAGACAGCTAAATGAGCCTATGGCTCCTTTATTGCCTGAATAACATAAACGCAACCAACTCACATGAGAGTCAAACCCATTACCAACATTCTCTGTAACTATGCTCAAATTAAAGGTTGATGATTGCAACATGAGGACGTCTACACAAGAAGTATTTTTTAGAAACACTTGCAACATGATTATTTTTGACACAATTTGATTCCCATTGACTCTGCTTTTTATTTCACTGAGAATTTTGACATATCTTCCCTCCCATTTCTAGTTACCTACCTGCATCGAAAGTGGTTTATCTTTCCTTCCCTCCTATTATTAGTGAGTCAGCTGTTGGAAGGCCAACCACTGTTGTTGTCTTCAGACACTCGTATCCGACTCTCTGCGACTCCGCGGGCTTCAGCACACCAGGCTTCCCTGTCCTTCACTATCTCCCGGAGTTTTCTCAAACTCATGTCCATTGAGTCGGTGATGCCATCCAGCCATCTCCTCCTCTCTCATCTCCTTCTCCTCCTGCCCTCGATCTTTCCGAACACCAAGATCTTTTCTAATAAGTTGACTCTTCACATCAGGTGGTCAAAGTATTGGAGCTTCAGCTTCAGTATCAATGCTTCCAATGAATATTCGGGGTTGATTTTCTTTATGATTGACTGGTTTGTTCTCCTTGCTGTCCAGGGGACTCTCAAGAGCCTTCTCCAGCACCACAGTTACCCTCTTCCTTACTGCCTCTGCAGAAACAGTTCTGCAGCCTCACTCTTCTGCATCCTAGAATATTTCCTCCACTGGACCAGTGCAGTTAGCCCACAGACTTCCCTGATGGTTCAGTGGTTAAGACTCCTCGCTTCCACTGCTTCCACTGAATGTTCTGTCAGAGAGGTGAGAAGTCTCACATCCACCATCACATAGCATCCAACTGAGAAAATCCTTTCGACATTTTTGTTCTCCAGAGTTCCTCTTCCTGGCTGTGCTGCTCCAAGGGCTTTTCTGCCTCCTCCTTGTCATGGCAGTCCAAACGCAGGTTGGAAAAGAATTTCCAGAAAGAGTATTGCAGAAAGGAGTGAGCTTATTAAAAACAAAGAGCTGAGATAACGTGGGCAATGCAAGCACAGCAGACTGACCTCCTGACAGGCCAGAGAGTCAATGCTTTTGGGTTAATATCTAAGTTTTTAAAAACTTTTCTTTTGTATTGGCATATAGCTGATTAACAATGTTGTGACAGTTTCAGGTGAACAGCAAAGGGACTCATCCATACATATACATGTATCCATTCTCCTCCAAACTCCCATCCAGGCTGCCACATAACACTGAGCAGAGTTCCATGTGCTATATACAACAGGACCTTGTTAGTTATTTATTTTAAATACAGCTGTGTGGACATGTCCATTCCAAACTATCCTTTCCCCCATCCTTCCCTCACCCCCAGCAACCAAAAGTTCATTGTCTAAGTCAGTGAGAATCTTTCTGTTTTGTAAGTAACTTCATTTGTATCATTTCTTTTTAGATTCCACATATAAGGGATGTCATACAATATTTCTCCTTCTCTGACTTACTTCACTCAGTATGACACTCTCTAGGTTCATTCATGTAGCTGCAAATCTCATTATTTCATTCTTTTTAATGAGCAGCCAATTCTTATAGCCTCAAGTCAAAGAAAATTTCTGCTGGAATGTCAGTGTTAGGTGATTTGTTAGGGTGCTATGGGGAGACTATTGAGGTGGGTGTTTTTGCCTAGTTTTGGGCCAGGAAGTCTGCTGGTGATAATCGGGAGGGTTTTGGCAATGGTTACAAAGGGGCTCCATCAGCTGCAGAGGTGACCTTGATTCTGGGCTCCAAGTCTGTGGCCTTGGTGCAAGGCCTCCCATCTGTGGCCTTGGGGCAGGACTCCACACTTCTCTTCCCTCAAACATAGCGGAAACTAGCTTCATGAGCTCCACAATCTCTCCCCTTCTTTTTTTTTTTTTCCCCAATTTGAGTCACTACCCTCCTTCTCTTGCTTTGAGGAGCAACGTAAAGTCATCTTATGCACAGCAGCTTAGGGACCATCTTTTCAGTACTCTGGTTTTCATTCTCTAAGCCAAGTGAATGAAGCTTTCTCCTATCAGCACACTGTGACAGCTGTGACATCAGCCATGCACAGAGTATAGGAGCACCGCACGCTGTGGCCCAAGTGGTGAGTCATGGAGCTGCTCAGTTCATCTGGGGCCAGGCGGAGAGGAGCCTGTGTCCCATGATGCGAGGCTGGTTTTGAAAGAGACAGTGATATGGACAGAACGTTTTCTTTGTAAGGAAGCTGGGTTTGGTGGTGGTGCGTGTGCGTGCCCTGACTGCAGGAGAGCTTACTGGCTGGGAGATGCGTGAGGAACCTGCTGGAATGGATGGTTAGTGAATACTTGTTGATTTACACCTGGGTCAATTAAAATTTCACAGTAGGAGCTTTCCCATTCCATGCTTTCACTAGTTTATTTCTCAGACTTTTATTGTGAATTGGGATTTCCCTGGTGGTCCAGGGATAAGACTGAGTTCCCAGTGCAGGAGGCTTGGGTAAGATCCCTGGTTGGGGAACTAGATCCTGAATGCCACAACTAAAGATCCTGCATGTCTCAACAAAGATCAACAAGCCTGAGTGATGATGCAGCCAAATAACTGCCCCCTCCTACTATGTTTATAAAACCATGGGTTCATACTGATACTTCTATTTTTGTGTGTTAGTTCAAATACTGACACTTCTTTTTTTTTTGGCCATATCGCCCAGCATATGGGCTCTTAATAACCCCACCAGGTATTGAACCTGTGCTCCCTGCAGTGGAAGTGCAGAGCCTTAACGACTTGACTGCCAGGGAAGTCCTGGTACCGAGACTTCTAATTACAACATGTTATTTTCTTGGACTCCAAAATCACTGCAGATGGTGACTGAGGCCATGAAATTAAAAGACTCTTGCTCCTTGGAAGAAAAGCTATGACAAACCTAGACAGTGTATTAAAAAGCAGACATCACTTTGCTGACAAAGGTCTGTATAGTCAAAGTTATGGTTTTTCCAGTAGTCACATATGGATATGAGAGTTGGACCATAAAGAAGGCTGAGCGCCAAAGAATGGATACTTTCGAATTGTGGTACTGGAGAAAACTCTTGAGAGTCCCTTGGACAGCAAACAGATCACACCAGTCAATCCTTAAGGAAATAAATCCTGAATATTAATTGGAAGGACTGATGCTGAAGCTCCAATACTTTGGCCACCTGATGCGAAGAGCTGACTCATTAGAAAAGACCCTGATGCTGGAAAAGATTGAAGGCAGGAGGAGAAGGGGATGATAGAGGACGAGATGGTTGGATGGCATCACCAATTCAATGGACATGATTTTGAACAAGCTCCTGGAGGTGGTGAAGGACAGGGAGGCCTGGCATACTGCACTTCATGAGGTCACGAAGAGTCGAATACGACTGAGTGACTGACAATAGCAACAACAATTGCAAACCTGCACTAGAGGGTTCATTCCCCAAGTCTTTCTTTATTTGTAACTTGTTTTTCCAACAGAGAGAAACCTGGCTCTCACTATCCACAATATCTTTCGTTATTGTTCAATTCTAGAATAAAGTCATTTCACAAGTGTTAATATTCATCCCTGTGAAAAACAAATGTACTAACTAGAGTGCAGTATTTTTATAAAGTTATTTTTGTCTTTGGCCTTATGGTATATAGTCAAAATACTCTTTTCCAAAGTTACTTAACTTAGTTCTTTTCTTCTCTACCCACTTCTTTGTGGTTATGTTAATCACTTACATTACAGTTCAGTTTGTTTGTCCCTGCGTGTATTCTAATATTTTGACATCTCTCAACACTTGGCTTGCATGTATATGTATGTAGAACATTATAATGGTTTCAATTTCTCCTAACTCTTATCAACATTTATCTCTGATTTTTTTGACTGTTGACACTCTAGTGCAAAGTGGTATCTCTCTGTGGTTTTGATTTGAATTTTTCTAATGACTAATTATGATCTTTTTAAGTGCTTATTGGTCATTTGGATATTTGATATGAAGAAATGTCTATTCAAGTCCTTTGCTCATTTTTAAATAGGATTATCTTTTTTTCTTAAATTGCTGAGTTTTATGAGTTTTTGTATATTTTAGATACAGGTCTCTTTTAGATATATGACTTGTGAATAGTCTCTCCCATTCTGTAGGCTGTTTTTTCATTTTCTTGATGGTGTCCTTTGATGCACAAATGTTTTTAATTTTGATGAAGTCCAATGTACTTTTCTTGCTTGTGGTTTTGGTGTTATAACTAAGAAACCATTGCCTAATCCAAGGTGATGAAAATTTGTGCCTATGTTTTCTTCCAAGAGTTTCATTTGAGCTTTTATATTTAAGCTTTTTAAAATCTATTTTGAGTTAACTTTTGCATGTAGACATTCAGTTGTCCCAGCATCATTTGTTAGAAAAGACTACACTTTCATTATAGAATTATCTTGGTACTCTTGTAAAAAAACAAAAACAAAAACAAAAAAATGCACAATTGACTATAAATCTAAACACTTATTTCTGGATTCTCAATTCTGTGACATTTTCCTATTTCCCTTTAATCAAACACTGTACTGTCTTGATCATTGCAGGCTTCAATTAAAGTTGGAAAGAGTGAGTTTTCCAACTTTGTTCTTCAAGAGTGCTTTGGTTATTCTGAGTTCCCTGCATTTCCATATGAATTTTAGGACTGGCTTATTGGTTTCTGCAAAAAGGCCAAGTTTGATAGGTATTGCATCGATTCTATAATTTGTGGAGTATTACTATCTTAAAAATACTAAGTCTTTCAATCTACAAACATGGGCTGTCCTTTTGCTTATATAGGTCTTTCTTTCAACAATGCATTTGGCTTTCAGAAGTTTAACACCCTCTTTGTTAAATTTATTAGTAAGTATCTTGTTTTTATGCTGTAGTGGTGGTGGTTTAGCTGTTAAGTCATGTCCAACTATTGTGACCCCATGGACTGTAGCCTGCCAGGCAAGAGCCTGGGATTCTCCAGGCAAGAATACTGGAGTGAGTTGCCATTTCCTTCTCCAGGGGATTTTCCCAACCCAGGAATCGAACATAGGTCTCCTGCACTGCAGGCAGATTCTTTATCAACTAAGCTACAAGGGAAACCCCTGTCGATGCTATAGTAAATGGAACTGTTTTTTAAATGTCAGATTGTTCATTGCTAGCATATAGAAATCTGTATTAATCAGCTTTCTTCAGAGAAGCTGATCCTATAGAATATAAATACATATGCCTTATATTATGTATATTTAATAATGTATCTATTAGCTTTTGATATGTGTATATATATATATATACACTATGGTTTTTTCAGTAGTCACATACAGATGTGAGAGTTGAACCATAAGGAAGGCTGAGCACCAAAGAACTGATGCTTTTGAATTGTGGTGCTGGAGAAAACTCTTCAGAGTCTCTTGGACACTAAGATCAAACCAGTCAATCGTAAAAGAAATAAATACTGAATATTCATTGGAAGGACTGATGCTGAAACTAAAGCTCCAAAACTTTGGCCACCTGATGCAAAGAGCTGACTCACTGGAAAAGACCCTGATGTTGGGAAAGATTGAAGACAAAAGGACAAGGGGGAGGTAGAAGATGAGACAGTTAGGAGCATCTCTGACTCTCTGGGAGATAATGAAGGACAGGGAAGCCTGGTGTGCTGCAATCCATGGGGTGGCAGAATTGGATACTACTTAGCCACTGAGCACACCCAACATATTCTGTTGAGCCAATGATGCCATCCAACCACCTCACCCTTCCAGCTTCTGAAAAAGAAAAAGAGGAAAGCACTGAAACAGTAGGGAAAGGAAGCAGGGCACAACCTTGAACAGAATGACACAGCCCAAGGACACAACATAAATTGATTAGATTAGAACCAAATAGGTCCAAGGTGGCATGTCTCAAGAGATCTTGAGCTGCAAGACCTTGAGCCTCAGTGTAGGCTCATTATAACACATCAGAAAGTAGGTAACACACCCACCAACACCAAGACAAGGCTGACCACAAAGGTCAAAAAGTGGGCAGTGGCCCACTTTCTGGAAATCCCCACCCCTTTCCCAAAATAGCTGGAATAGTCCTCCTACTTATTAGTCTATGAATTTACCCACCCCTATAAAAAGTGACAACCCAGTAACCCCCGAACCCTGAGGCTGCTCTTGCTCTGTGAGCGGGCTCACACTGTGGACTGTCTCCAAATAAATCCACTTCTTACCTTTCACTTCATCTCTCTCTTAATTCTTCCCACAATGAGACATCAAGAACCTGAACTTCTTTAAGACCAGAGGCTAGGTGTAAGATCTCAGTTAACAGATCATGGTTTCTGGTCCCGATCTGAGTTACACAGTTTCAGAGTTATTACAAACAAAAATGGTCGTTTTCCCTTTAGCTAGTAGGACTGCCACGTCATGTGAATTTCTCAACTCCACCTGCCTCTGCTTTTTCAGGCCCCAGTACTGCAGGGGCCGTGGCACCCAGGGAATCGACAGGCCGAGAGGTCAGGCGTGTAGAGCTGTCACCGCTGCAGAGCCAGCGAGCAGCAGGGAAACCCCTTCCCTTCATCTGCTGGGGGTGGGGCGCGCATCGATCGCGAAGGCGGTACGACGCCGGGTCGCCAGGGCGGGAGGCGTGGTGCACCCGGGGCCGGAAGCGGAGGGGGTGGGGGGCGCGGCCAGACCCACCCTTGGGCCGGCGAACCTCGCGGAGTGCGGCCTGGGGCTGGATCGCACCAGGAGATGGCGGCAGCGGTGGCCGTGAGCGGCGCCAAGCGGAGCCTGCGGGCCGAGCTGAAGCAGCGTCTGCGGGCGCTAAGCGCTGAGGAGCGGCTGCGCCAGTCCCACCTCTTGGCCCAGAAGGTGAGAGACCACGACGACAGCCACCTCCGCGCCGGGGCTGCAGCTGGGCGACGCCAGACCTGCGGATCTGCGCAGGCGCGGCCCTTTTGGGCGCGCGCACGTCCGCCCGCCGCGCGCACGTTCGCTGAGCGCACGCGTGCCATGTCCCCGTGAGCGCGCGCGAGTCCCACTGTGGGTGTCGGGGTGCTGTTGGGCACAGTGTGGCGGGAATCAGCGCGGCGTGGAGAGTTATGAGCCTTGTGAGGGAGAGGGTGGAGGTGGGTGACAGGGTGCTGAGGCAAGAGCAGCGTGAGAACAGAAAGATCTGGAGGGCGGGACCACCTGGGTCCAAGGTGCCTTTAGTGACGCTTAAAGAATTATAGGGACTTCCGATGGTTACGACTGCGGACCTCCCAATGCAGGGGCCACGGGTTTGATCTCTGGTCTTGGAGAACTAAGATCCTTCACGCTTCGTGATGTGGCCGGAAAAAAAAAGTTATGAGAAAGAGTCCATAGCAGTAAAATGACCAGAGAAAGATACAGTTACTTCAGAGGAGCAAGTGCAAAATAGGGTGCAGAGATGCTCAAGGATGGAAGCCCTTTGGGGCCTGTGGAGGGCTGGGCCCTGTCTCCGTGGCCTCGGGCCTATCCTTCTATGACGCTGTAGGTGAACGTTAAGTACATTTTTGAATTAATGGCAGAAAGAACTGATTCTCATACTCAGTCTGCTCAAGAAGATAGGAAGCAAGAGAGAGAGGGAACGGATTCCGGTTTCCTGTTTCTTGGTTTTGGTGCCTCCAGTTTGTTACTTTCGCGGACTAACTTGCTATACATTGATACTTTGTTCATGTGATGATACCAGTTTCTCTTATCAGTAAAACGGTCGACAGATCCTGTCCCAGCGGCATGTGCCAAAGGTGTCTGTGAGACTGGTTTTTGTTGGACACCAGAGGGGGGGAAAAAATGAGTGTCCTGTGAATAACTAAATAAATATTAGTGATTCTGTGTCAAACTAGTGATCCGTCTTCCTCAACATGCGGATGTTATATTTGGATGTTATCAGGATGTTAATATACCAATGTTATATTTGGTAAATATATTTGTTAAATTAGCTTCTTTGCCTTGATGTGCCTTGAAATTAGATGTGCCATAAGAATTTCCTAATTACCCTTCACTATTCTACCATCCATTAGTTTCTCAAATTCAAAGTTCCTATGGTTTAAAACAGTAAAGTGAATACAAGCATTTCATTCCACTCTTTGTGTATATAGGTGTGCATGAGGGGTGTGCTCTATGCAGATGTTAGTTTCTTCAAACTCAGTATTTTTAGCGATTTTGAGGAAGGCATTGGTTGCTTTAGTGAATGTAGAGACGCATACCATCTTATCCTTACTCTCTAGGTGCTTAAATTTTAGCTAATTAATTCACATATACTGAACCCTTTGTTGTTTAGTCACTAAGGCATGTTTGACTTTTGTGATCCCATGGACTGTAGCACACCAGGCTCCTCTGTCCATGGAATTTTTCCGGCAAGAATACTGGTGTGGGTTGCTGTTTCCTTCTTCAGGGGATCTCCCCGGACCAAGGATCAAACCCATGTCTCCTTCACTGGAGGAGCCATCAGGCTTTACCACTGAGCCACCAGGGAAGCCCATTTTGAACCCTACTGTGGCCCATACTTAGCCATGTGCTTGGTTATAGGATGAAAAAGATAGGATTGTTGATCTAAAGGAGCAGTCTGAAAGAAGAAACAGGCATGTGAATAAAGAATTCCAGTACTTTCAGATAATCTGGATCTGGTGAACATCAACTGTAGAATTATAACTTAGGGGAGGGGGACTCAGAAGGCTTTCGTTCTATATGGAGATGTTTGAGATGTTTTTCGTAGTACAAGATGAATTTTGTCAGGTGAAGGGAAGGTAGGATGAATGAACATGTACCGGAATAATTTGGCAAGAGAAGGAAAGGCACAGTTGAACATGGATTTTGGAGCTCTGCAGATCTGGATTAAATCTGGCTACACTGCATTTTAGCTGCCTAGGGCCTTGGACAAATCCCTTAATCATTCTGAGCCTCTGGTTCCTTATCTGTAAAAGGGATAATGCCATCCTTGCAAGACCTATTATGAGGATTATATAAGTGGCTAAGGGATGTATTGATAAATCCTGTAGGAAGAGAATATTGGCAGCACTTTTGGAATATAGGTTGGGGATGGAAGAATGAGGAAAAAATATATGGAGGGCAGTAAGGGGCTGTTGTGATAGTTTAGATGAGAGATAATAAAGCTATAAACAAGGGTGTGGATGGTGAAGCTGAGTGGAAAAAGGCAGGTGAATGGGAGACTATGCAGTGAGACCCAGCAGGATTGGGCAATTAATTGGATGACATTAGAAAGTACTGGGAATGGGGAGTCACTTATGATTTCAGAATTTAGAGCTGGAGGTAAAGGTTTATTTATTTACTTTTTAATACTTATTTATTTGGCTGTGTTGGGTCTTAGTTGAGGTACATGGGCTTAGTCGCTCCCCAGCATGTGGGATCTTAGCTCCCTAACCAGGGATTGAACCTGCTTTCCCTGGATTGCAAGGTGGATTTTTAAATACTGGACCACCAGGGAAGTCCTGATAAAGGGTTTTTAACATTACTAGGTGCAAGGAATATAGGTGTTGGAGTGGATTTTGGAGGGGCATGGGGAAAATAAAGATGAGTTCAGTTTGGTTTCTTTGTCTTATGGTAGATTAGAAACAAAACACTCGAGGTGGGAATAGGAGCCATATAGAGACAGGACCACTGCTAGTAGTACACTTACAGCTGAGCACTAGCATCTGAGGAGAGACCCACAACTCTCAGTAATAAATACACTTGAGCCCATATACCCAGATGTACTCATATAAGACGTCGATTTCATAACCAAAGATTTCATAACTTACTGTATATGATGAACTCCAGTATTTTCTATTTCATTTGCTGATTATAACTCACTGTTGTTTCATGACCAACCCATGGATCAAGGCCCAAAATATCAACGTAATGGGACTAGAACAGTGATTTGCCATAATGTGTGTTCAATACAATAAAGGCATTAAATGATGTCTTTCTCCAATAATTTTAAAATAGGCATATTCTTATTGACACAGAAATTTTTAGAAAATAATTTAGAACTGTTACCAGAAAATGATATATAGTAAAGAAATTAAACTTTATGCTGTAGTTTGACTTCTCAGCAAATAAGATGAGGAAATGAGTGCCCAGTACTCATTTTATCTGACATCCTATGTGCCAATTTCTTTCTTTTTTAAAAAATATTTATTTATTTGACTGTGCTGGGACTGCTTCCCTGGTGGCTCAGATGTTAAAGAATCTGCCTGCAATGCGGGAGACCTGGGTTCGATCCCTGGGTTGGGAAGATCCCCTGGGGAGGAGGGCATGGCAACCCACTCCAATATTCTTGACTGGAGAATCCCCATGGACAGAGGAGCCTGACAGGCTACAGTCCATAGGGTCGCAAAGAGTTGGACAGAAGTGAGTGACTAAGCACACAGGAGGAACTTAGTTACAGCAGGTGGAATCTAGTTCCCTGACCAGGGATGGAACCCAGGACCCTTGCATTGGGAACACAGAGTCTTAGCCCCTGGACCAACATGGAAGTCCCACTTCTGAATTGTTTTAATTTTGGTAATCTTAATTTCCAAGTATTTAAAAAAATTCTCTGCTTTCTTTCCAAAGCAGCCTTTTGCCCTATAGATACATCTGCCTTCTTGAACTTGTCTGAGAAGACTAATTAGAATTAAAAAAAAAAAAAAAAAATCCATGTTCTCTGAATTATAATTATCTGTTTCCTGCTGGATCACTCCCCTCACCTCCCCTTTTAAAAAATCCTTCTAAAAAAAAAAAAATCCTTCTAATTAAGTATTTGGCTTTCTAAAATATTTGATCAACCTTTATTGTCTGTACATATTTATGAATGAGGGTGTGATCACTAAAATGGGGATTTCCTTTGCTTTTAGTAGTCACTTTGGAATTCTGTGGTAAGAACGGATTCTTGTCTGACCTATATCCTTGTTCTCCCAGTGTTGTAATCTGTTGCTCTTATCTGTAAATACTGTCCTATCCAGGGCTTTTCTGGTGGCTTAGTAGTAAAGAACCCATCTGAAAATGCAGAAGATGCAGGTTCCATCCCTGGGTGGGAAAGATCCCCTGGAGAAGGAAATGGCAACCCACTCCAGTATTCTTACCTAGGAAATCCCATGAACAGAGGAGCCTGCCATGCTACAGTCCATGGGGTTGCAAAAGAATTGGACAGGACTGAGCACTTATGTGCACGCATGTGTGTGTGCACATAAATGAGATTTGAGGAAGAAAGGTAAGTGTGTATACACAGTCTCACACTGAATTTTAACTGATGTTTGTTACTGCTTGTTCAGGTTTTGATTTTCTATGTTCTGCTTTAAAGAGCCCAAGACAGACACTTAACTTTCCCAGAAAGTAGTTGGGTGCCAAAAGCCTCAGGTCTGCCCAGTATGCAGGTCTCACAGTTCCATTTGCTTTGCCCACTTCGGGCCTGATAACAGCTTTGTAACTGCTCAGAAAGATGGAGTTAGCTTCCTTCCTTGGCACTGGTTTGGTGTGCTTTGTCTGCTTAACTCTGTCCCTTTTTTTTTTTTTTTCTTTTTTTTTTTTAACTCTGTCCCTTTTTATTAGGAATAACTGGACACTGTGCCTGTGTCTTTCTGGCACTCATATGTATAAGCCACCTTTGCAGTCACTTTTCCTTCTTAGCTCGGAGAACAGGGCAGACCAGAAGGGAGCTGAGGGCTAACTTCAGAGACTGGGGATGTTCTGGGATTATTAACATTTCTATAGTGAGCAATGCTCAGCCCATTGCTCCTGCTTCTTGTTAAACTGAGCACAAAAGAATGCTTTCACCCAGGCCCTCCTTCTTATTAACACAACTTGGCACTCATAGGTCCTCCAGGATCCCCCATCTTCCATCTTTGTGAACACTTTTATTTTTTATATTATTAAAAAAATTATTTTTGGTGCACCTACTAACCCTAAATATTCATTGGAAGGAATAATGCCCAAGCTGTTGCTCCAATACTTTGGCCACCTGATGTGAAGAGCCGACCCATTGGAAAAGACTCTGATGCTGGGAAATATTGAGGACAGGAGGAGAAGGGGGACAACAGAGGATGAGATGGTTGGATGGCATCACCGACTCAATGGACCTAAGTTTGAGCAAACTCTGGGAGATGGTGAAGGACAGGGAAGCCTGGTGTGTCCACGGGGTTGCAAAGAGTTGGACACGACTGAGCAGCAACAACTGTGGCATGTGGGATTTTAGCTGCCCGACCAGGGATCAACCCTTGCCCTGTGCAGTGGAAGTCTTAACCATTGGACCATCAGAGAAGTCCTGGTCTTTGTTAACATTTTAACATTCATTTGAATAGAAGAGCTTTAGCAATTGGGAGGGACCTGGGTAGTGCCAACAGAATTGTATGGCATGTCGTCTGCACCAGGGAGTTTATAGACTGGCTAGGATGCTCTGTTTAGGACACACAAAACAATGAATAATTGACTTACAGCAGCAGCACATAGCTGTTAGGTTGTTTAGTGACTCTACACATAGTAAGGGTTCTGCAGAAGTCAGGAAAAGTTAGGACTTGAATTGGGCTTAAGTGGTGGAATTTGAGAGGAGAGAAGGCTGACAATCTAGGGAGTAAGGAAACTTGTGCTGGTTGGGGATTGGGGGGTGGCTTCCCTGGTGGTCCAGTGCCTAAGACTATGTGCTTCCAATGTAGGGGGCTGGGTTCCATCCCTGGTCAGGGAAATAGATCCCACATGCTACAACTAAATACTAAATATCCCACATGTTGCAAGTAAGATCTGATGCAGTCAAATAAATAAATATTAAAACAATGACAACAACAGCCACAGAGGGAAAAAAAACAAGCTTGTAGGAGCCAAGGTTCAGAGTTAAAGCAGAGACTCTCAGGGAAAGAGGGAAGTCTGCTACAATGGGCACTACACACCTCCCTCCTAATTGCTAAAGCTCTTCTATTCAAATGAATGTTAAAATGTTAACAAAGACAAGGACTTCCCTGTGGTCCAGTGGTGGTGGTCAAGTTTGGAATTTTCCATATTTTTAGACAGCAGGGTCCCACCGTGACCTTTTAATGAAGTTTTGCATCTGCTAGAGTAGGAAGAGATCTGGGAAGATTGAGGGCAAAAGGAGAATGGGCCAGCAGAGGATGAGATGGTTATATAGCATCACCGACTCAGTGGGCATGAATCTGAGCAAACTCTGGGAGATAGTGGAGGGCAGGGGAGTCTGGCGTGCTGCAGTCCATGGGGTCCCAAAGAGTCAGACACGACTTAGAGATTCAACAACAATAACAAAGAGTAGATGTGCCAGAGAGGCATTAAGGGATCAGAGAAGTAAGCGCTGGGTCCAGAAGTACGAGTCGGGCTTCAGGATGCAATATTATTTGACATATTTTATCACTCCACTGTTTGTATGTGTGTTTTTGGTTAAAGAGTTTGGAGAAGTCTGAGAGAAAAGGGAGGAAGTGTTAAACCTGTTAAGGGGAGCCACTTGTTTTAAAAGTATCATCTGGGAAAATTTAACTGCCATCATTTCTCGCTTAGGTGTTTACCCATAGTGAATATCAGAAGTCCAAAAGGGTGTCCATCTTTCTGAGCATGCCAGATGAAATTGAGACAGAGGAGATCATCAAGGACATTTTCCGACAAGGCAAAACCTGCTTTATCCCGCGATACCAGTTGCAGAGCAATCACATGGATATGGTGAAGTTAGCATCGCCAGAGGAGATCGCTTCACTGCCCAGAACTTCCTGGAACATTCAGCAGCCCGGGGAGGATGCGGTCCTGGAGGAGGCCTTGTCAACAGGTGAGCGTTACAATGTTAGAACTGCCACCTTAGGATGCTGTCCTGCTGCGCTGGCTGTTAGAACTCTGATCTGCTTGTCGTGGTCGAGTCGGGAGGGTCACTTTTTCTACAGGGATGAATGTGCATTTCACTTACGTTCCAAGCCACCCACCTAACCTGACTTAGGGTGAGATGCCCTCTGTGACATGTCAACTGTAATAGTGAAGTATCAAGATATTGTTAGGGGCTTCCCTGGAAGCTCAGTTGGCAAAGAATCCGTCTACGATGCAAGAAGACCTGGGTTCGCACCCTGGGTCAGGAAGATCCCCTGGGAAAAGAAATGGCAACCCACTCCACCTTTCTTGCTTGGAGAATCCCATGGACAGAGGAGCCTGACGGACTGCAGTCCATGGGGTCACAAAGAGTCAGACATGACTGAGTGACTAAGCAGGACGAAGGTATTGTTCCTTTTCACAGACTGTTGCCCTGAACTTCTGGGTTGGATAATACATTTTTCCTAAATAATACTTTGTTTCCCAGGACTTCCCTGGAGGTCCAGTGTTTAAGAACCCGCCTTCCAATGCAGGGGATGCAGGTTCAATCACTGGTTGGGAAACTGAGATCCCACATGTCTTGGGGCAAATAAACCCTCCAGCTGTAGGAAGAACCCTTGTGCTTCAGCAAAGACCCAGCGCAGCCAAATTAAAAAAAAAAAACCTGCATTCTCCGTGGTTTCAGTTGCAATCTGTCTGGTAATTAGTGAGTGAGTAAAGTCTCTCAGTTGTGTCCAACTCTTTGCGACCCCATTAACTGTAGGCTCCTCCATCCATGGAATTTTCCAGCCAAGAATACTGGAGTGGGTTGGCATTTCCTTCTCCGGATCTTCCCGTCCCAAGGATTGGACCCAGGTCTCCCACATTGTAGGCAGATACTTTACCATCTGAGCCACCAGGGAAGTCCACCAGGGAAGTCTGGTCATGAGTACGTTATTATTAATGCTGTAAGCATTTGTGTCTCCAGCACAGACTTGTCAACTACTTGGGCGTCACATGGTCATATCACACACAACATGTTTCAAAGTGAATCATGCTCCCTCATGCCTCCTGTCTTGTGTTTCTCATAGTGTATTGTACGATCACTCACCCAGTTGACCACGTCAGAAGTCTCAAGATCACCCTTGATTCTTCTCTTTCTCGCATGTTCCATGTGTGGCCCATTGCCAACTCCTGGTGATTTTACTTGTTGTTCAGTCACTAAGTTGTGTCCAACTCTTTGTGACCCCATGGACTGCAGCCCGACAGACTTCTCTGTTCATGAGATTTCCCAGGCAAGAATTCTGGAGTGGGTTCCCATTTCCTTCTCCTGGGGATCTTCCTGATCCAGGGATTGAACCCAGGTCTCCTGCATTGGCAGATAGGTTCTTTACTACTGTGCCACCAGGGAAACCCCTGAGGATTAATACTTATTGAATCTATCCACTTCTCTCTTATCCCACTGCAGTCCAAGCCACTATCCCCCCTTGTCTGGGTTATAATAGCCTCCCAACTCTTCTTCCTATCCACGCCTTGTATTCTGTCCTCCCTCTCAGTCATATTATTTATATAGTCATTGCAACAAGATTTCTGAAATGCAAAGTTGACTTCTTCTCTCCCCAGTTTAAAGTCTTTCATTGACTTTCTGCTGCCCTTACTTTGAAGTAAACATTCCTTAACAAGATTCTTCCTGGACTTCCCTGGAGGTCCAGTGGTTTAGATGCTACCTTCCAGTGTAAGGGGTGCAGGTTAGATCCCTGGTGAGGGAACTAAGGTCCCACATGCTGCAAGGTATGACCAAAAAAATAAAAATGAAACAAAAAATCCAAGGGTCTTCCTGATTGAGCCTTGCTATTCTTTCCATTTGTACATCTTTCTACTCCCTTACTTTATCATCTGAATTCCAGCCCACTCTGAATCTCTTTCAGTTCCCCAATCCTATTTAAAAAAAAATTGAAATATAGTTGCTTTACAATATTGTATTAGTTTTAGGTGTGTAGCAAAGTGATTCAGTCATACATATGTTACATATATGTATTTTTTCCATTGTTGTCCATTAAAAGTTATTTTAAGATTTTGAACATAGTTTCCTGTGCTATATAGTAAATCCTTGTTGCTTATCTATTTTATGAATAGTAATTTGTGTCTGTTAGTCCTATACTCCTAATTTATCCAAACCTGTTTCCCCCGTTTTGTTTTCTGTGTCTGTGAGTCTGTTTCTATTTTGTATGTAGATTCATTTGTATTATTTTTTTAGGTTCCACATACAAGTGAGATCATGTAACATTTGATAATATATCCATCCATGATGGGCTTTGCCAGTGGCTCGGTAAAGAATCTGCTTGCAATGCAGGAGCCACAGGAGACATGGGTTGGATCCCTGGGTCAGTCAAGAAGATCCTCTGGAGGAGGAAATGACAACCCACTGCAGTATTATTGCCTGGAGAATCCCATGGACAGAGGAGCCTGGTGGGCTACCGTCCATGGAGCCACAAAAGAGGTGGACATGACTGAGCGACTAAACAACAATAATAGCATATCTTGTACCCTGCACCCGCAACTCCTCTGCACCACTGGCTCTAAGGTGCCTGTTCTTGTCCTCTATCCTCTGTCCGTTTGACTGAGGTCACCTGTGCCTTTCAGCAGCAGGAGCAGCGTATGCTGTGGAATTGCGATCCACCTGGACTGCAAGCCCTCAGCTTCATTTCTTATGAGCTGAATGCCTTCAAGGAGCAGTTAAACCTCTCTGAGCACTGTGTATGTATCTTTCTTCAGGGGATGGTAGTAATGCTTGCCCTCCTGCCTCACCAGGTACATGAACTGATCAGCTTATGTGATTCATCCTTCTGTCCCAGGGGTATAGAATGGTGCCTGCCACATTGTAGACACTTCACAAATGTTAGCTTCTGTGCTTCTTCTCTTCTAGAAGGTGGACTTTGGATAAGAGTCAGATGTTGCATAGGATGATCTGAACAGGTAGCTACTTGAATATAGTCAGGAAACTTAGATAACAAGAGATGTCTTATTTTATCTTTTACTCTCATTCTTCCTTTCATAGTAAATAGAACTGAGATCAGCATCTTTCTGGGGAACCACAAAAACTGTTCCCAGAGGTAGGAGAAAGGATTCTGTCTGCTTAATGGACCATGGGCACCTCGCAGTGTAGGATATGAGCTGATCACACCAGACTGCATGGGCAGGGATAGCTGGATGGACATTTCACTGTGGTCCGTAAGGACTGTTATAATAGAGAAATTGATGAAAAGATTAAACATGTGCACACTGCTATATTTAAAATGGATAACCAACAAGGACCTACTGTACAGCACAGGGAACTCTGCTGAATGTTATGTGGCACCCTGGATGGGAGGGGAGTTTGGGGGAGAATGGATACATGTATATGTATGGCTGAGTCCCTTCTCTCTTCACCTGAAACTATCAAACTATCACAACATTGTTCATCGACTATACCCCAAAACAAAATAAAAAGTTAAAAAAAAAGATTATTTGCAGACATGGAAAATAGCATCCCAAGAGCAAAAGCAGGAAGTCATGGGGCAGACGTGTGGGACAAGGAATCTATCCATTTATCTAGGATCGCCCAAGTGTAATGGGAGATGCTATGGGCGAGGTGATTGGGTGAGAGTGTTGTGGCTGTGCCCCCAGTTAAGGATGTGGATGTTACCTTTAGGAGATTGTTATTGACGGAGAGTTTTGGGACATAGGGAGTCATGGTGAAAGATGGATTTGGACCAGCAGGGCCTGGAGCTGGGATGACAGTTGGAATTCCAGGAGAAATGGCATCTTCAAAAAGTTGAGCTGAGGTTTCTGGCAGGATACAGAGCGGGCATGGAGAAGTTTATCAAGTTCCTGTAGAGGATTTTGTGGGAGCTGTGGCCATGACACTGAACTTAGCAAGCTAAGAGCAAGGAGAAAGAGAGAGAAGGTTATGCATAGGATGTGTTGAAAGGAATGTTAGAAAGCTCCGTTTAACTGCTGGACTCTCACACTTACTGTTTTCAGCTTTCTCTTTAGTATTAAAAGGAGTCCTCTGGCCAAGCTGATTATATTGTCCTACAAAACCCAGGATGGACAGTCTGAGTTCAGAGCATCCTAAGAGGTGTCTGTGGCCTAGCTGCTGCCTCCTTGGCCAGAGGTAAAAAGGATGTTTTGTGAAGGTGAACTGAATCCTCAGTGCCTAGCATGTACTTTCAGTCTCAAGAATAAATCAAGGCCTTTAGAGAATCCTCTTTCCTCATTTTTTTTCAGGGCCTAGTTCTTAGGCTTTTATTTTTTTGCCAGGGTGCGGGGGAGTGTTGACGAAGATTGTACAGCTCAGCGTCTGCCCCATCTCCCAAAGTTGACCTTACCCTGCCAATTCCCTTGTTGCTGACTCTGATGATAGTGTCCTGTCTGCACCTTACTGTCCTTTTTTCCAGCTCCTGACGTTGTTTCCACTTCCTTCTACGGGAAACTCTTTCGTTATGTTCTGTGACGTGGGTCCGCAAAGGAACGGAGGAAAAGATGTGTGCAGGTGTGTTCTGGGCGTAATGACAGAGCTGAACTCTAAGCTCAGGAGGAGGACTTGGAGGGGGCGGAGTCTAAGCCAGAAGTCACTGTGATTTCTGAGAGAGATGAGCAGAACAGGGACAGGGAGGGAAGGTGACGGTCAGTGGCCAGAGCCCTATAGCAAGTTGGGATTAGGGTAGATGAGCAGGTTTCCTCAAGAAGGTCATGCCTGTCATTGGAGGTATGCTCAGCCAGGTTTTGGCAGGCAGGGGTTGGCAGGTGTGCTGAGTGCCCAGGAGAAGCTGAGTTCATCTCGCAGTTCCGCAGGCAGTCAGAGCAGCTGCTGATAGTGGGGGGCCAGCCTGGCTGGCAGTGTGAACACCTCTACCCTGACCAGCCCATTCCAGAGAATTCATGGCTCCCAGCCCTTGCTGGTACATCTTTGCCAGGAACGCTGCATGCGTGGTCAGTCCCTGCTAAGCTGGAGGTCACTTGGATCCCCCCAGGACAGCCCTCAGAAGGCTGAGGCTCGATACAGGATGGCCACCAGGTAGACGGCTGGGTTGGGTGTGTTCTGCTGCTTGTGAGCAGCGCTGGTGTGTCCGGCTCCCCGCCAGGGGCTGGAGGGTCACTCCCTGGACTCACAGAGTCCACGGAGCTCCTCATGACCTTTGTGGCCTTCTGCACTCCTCTAACTGTGGACAGCTTTTTGTAACTTTGAAGACCCTGCCCTCCTCTCTGAGCCCTGTGGTGATAACACTGTGGCCATTTCTGGTCCTTGTGTCCCTGGGAGAGTTCCGGCCAGAGGACCAACCACGGGACCCCATCTGGTACCTTCGGAATGTTCCTGAATAGGTCAAAGGTCGTATTCACGTGAATCCAGGAAAGCAGGACAATTTGGCCTCCCTGCTTCTGTAAGAGGGGAGATGAAAAGGGTCAGCTTGGCCCTCCTAACAGCTCACCCTACTGCTGCTCGTCGACTTTGACAAGAGCTCTGTCCTTCCTGATTTCCCTCTGACCCTCTCCCACTCTGCCAGTTGTCAGTGCACTAGGACATTGGCTCCCAAACTTGGCAGGAGTGTGTGTAGGGTCATCTGTATGCTTAGAGAAAGAAATTAAGAGAAAAAGGACTTCTTAGGCCCTATCCTTGGAGATTCTCTTTATCTTCTTTAACATTTATTTTTATTTATTTGGCTGTGCCAGGTCTTAGTTGTGGCATGTGGGATCTTTAGTTGAGCCATGTGAACTCTTAATTGTGGCTCGTGGGATCTAGTTCTCTGACCAGAGATAGAATCCAGGGCACCTGTGTAGAGATAGCAGCCTCTCAGCCACTGGACCACCAGGGAGGTCTTGAGATTTTCTTTAACTAGGTGTGGCTAGGGCCTGGGAATCTGGCATTTTCATACATGTATACATGAAAAATGGAGAAGGGCATGGCAATCCGTGCCAGTATTCTTGCCTGGAGAATCCCATGGACAGAGGAGCCTGGCAGGCTACAGTCTGTGGGATCGCAGAGTCAGACACGACTGAAGCAAATTTAGCATGCATACTTGAAAGAACTGCCAGAGGATGGATGATGGGCTTACTAGTTGCTGAGTAATTTTTATTTCTTTCTTTGTCTTTTTAGTTTTTCCAGAATTTCTACAGTGATCGTGTATTTCATTAAAAGTCATAGAAGAAATAGACATCATTTATCAATCCTTATATACATTACCATGTGTGAACTAGCTAGTGGGAAGCTGCTGTGTAGCACAGGGAGCTCAGCTTGGTGCTCTGTGATGACCTCGAGGGGTGAGGGTAGGAGATCCAAGCGGGAGCGGACATATGTAAACATATAGCTGGTTCACTTTGCTGTACAGAGAAACTAACACAACATCGTAAAGCAACTGTACTCCAAAAAAGAAAAAGGACGTCGTTGAAAAACAAAAACCAGATCGGGAAGTGATCAGTCTTTTCCTGCCCACATTGGACATTGTGTCATGGTAGGGCCCGAGGAGAAAGATGGGTGGGTTGTTACTGACGTCTTGCACCTTGATAATGAACTCCAGTGGGGGCTCCGGGGGTCAATTGGCGGTCTGATCCACGGCTTGGGCCAGTAGCACGTACTGTGCCTTCCCCTCCTGGCCCAGGCTCTTGGTGACACGGATATTGCCTGTGGCCTCATCAATCACAAATACAGTAGCTGCCCCCTCTCCGGTCAGTGGGTACCTGGTGTGGCCCTTGCCCCTGTCCATATTAACCTTCCTTATAAATTTGCTCCTCTTTTCCACAGGGGGACTTGACCTCATCTTCATGCCGGGTCTCGGGTTCGACAAACAGAGCAACCGTTTGGGACGGGGCAAGGGCTACTATGACGCCTACCTGAAGCGCTGTCTGCAGTCCCAGGATATGAAACCCTACACTCTGGCCTTGGCTTTCAAAGAGCAGATCTGCCTCCAGGTCCCGGTGGATGAGAACGATGTGAAGGTAGATGAAGTGCTTTACGAAGACTGCTGAGCATCTTTGGCTCTGACGACCGCAGCTGAATAATCAAGGTTATGTGCCAGAAAAAAGTCGATTATATGTATTTTCTCTTTGTCAGAAATTAGTAGAAATTGCACACTAATGTGAATATGGGCTATATTGTTTTTAACGTAAGATACACCTAACATGAAACCAGTTTTAAAAATCAATAGCCTTGTGTGTAATAGAACATTGATTAAAACAGAGGCTATCACTGTGTGATTTTCAATTTAACTTTCTGGCCTTAATGTCCCAGGTTGGTCCATCTGCTTTGTGGTGGTGGTGGTTTAGTTGCTCAGTTGAGCCTGATTCTTGGTGACCACATGGACTATAGCCCGCTAGGCTCCTCTGTCTATGGGATTCTCCATGCACGAATACTGGGGTGGATTGCTGTTACCTCCTTTCGACCCAGGGATTGAACCCAGGTCTCTCACATTGCAGACAGATTTTTTACCACTTGAGCCCTTAGGGAATCCCTGATTCTGTTTTGAAGTGTAAGCTGAACATTCATGAGGTGCTGTGCTCCAACTCAGAGTCTGAGGGGAAAGGAAACATGGGGAATGGACACTGTCATGAAGTCCTGTCAGGGGTCTGGGTCAGTCTGGCGGACACAGAGAGACCCAGCAATTACTGAATGACTTGGAGTTTGCTTTGCATTCAGAGTTCCCCAAGAATATTCTCCCCTTTCATCATGGCTTCACTTACTCAGCCTGAAATTATGTCTGACGCTTTCTAACATTTGATGGACAACAGACTGAAACCTTTTATGATTTAAATATTTAAATCTGGTTGATGTGTTCCCATCTCTACTGTTCCGGGTGTCAGTCACTGATGAATTTAAGTCACTGGTGTCTTAAAAGGACGCATTTGAATCAGTTCTAATGGGATTGATGAAACTGGAGCCAGAGTCAAGTAAGTGAGAAAGAAAAACAGCAATAGAGTATATTAACGCATATAGATAGAATTTAGAAAGATGGTAATGATGACCCTATATGTGAGATAGCAAAAGAGACACAGATATAAAGAACAGACTTTTGGACTCTGTGGGAGAAGGTGAGGGTGGAATGATTTGCGAGAATAGCATTGAAACATGTATATTACGATATGTGAAATAGATGACCAGTCCAAGTTCGATGCATGAAACAGGGCACTCAAAGCTGGTGCACTGGGACAACCCTGAGGGATGGGAAGGGGAGGGAGGTGGGAGGGGGGTTGAGGATGGGGGACACATGTACACCCGTGGCTGATTGATGTCAATGTATAGCAAAAACTGCCACAATATTGTAAAGTAATTAGCCTCCAATTAAAATAAAAAAATAAAATAAAGGTCTGGTGTCCTGCAAGTTAGATGTTATTTCTATTGATTGGTGGTGTCTGCTCAGGAAGTGAGATTTGAGCTGATGGTTGGTAGATGGCATCACAGCCAGGGAACAGGAGTCTCGTGGGGGAAGTCTGGCTATAGCCAGAGACCCAGGAGGCTTCCAGGGTGCTGCTCTTTCACTCATGTCCCACACCGTACCTATCCCCAGGTCCCATTGTTTCTGCCTCTGAGCATGCATACAAGCTCAGTCTTTTCAGTTGTGTTTGGTTGTCTCTTTGAAACCCTATGGACTATAGCCCACCAGGCTCTTCTGTTCATGGGCTTCTCCAGGCAAGAATACTGGAGTGGGTTGCCATGCCTTTCTCCAGGGGATCTTCCTAACCCCAGGATCAAACCCATGTCTCCTGTGTCTTTTGCAGGCGGATTCCTTACCCACCAAGCCACCTGGGAAGTCTCTCTTAACCTGTTCCCTCCTCACCTCGTCCTATTGTCCCTTTTGTCCAGACTCTGAGTATCTAAGCTGAACTGGGCAAGAGCCCTGCCCTGAGTTCCTGCCTTTTGTCTACTTCTCTTCCCTTTCTTTCTCAGACCACAGTCACGGTGATCTTACCAGACATGAACCTGACCACAAAGGACCCCTGCTCATCTCCTTCCAGGCTTAGCTCTCCCGGCACTCTTCCCTGTCCCAGTTGTGTGGACGACCACACAGCTCCTCAAACGCCACCAGTTTCTTCCACCCGTCCTGCCTCTTGGGCTAATTTTTCTCTGGCTGCAGTGCTTCTCCCTCTTTTGTTCATCTGGGAGACTCCAGTTTATCCTTCAAGACAGCTCCATTGCCTCCTCTTCTGTGAAGTCTTCCCCTGTCCCTTCACTTACATAAGTGGCCCTGGGCATTGTTCACCTCATCACATCATCCTTCATGTCAGTTTAGTTGTCATGGGACCTCCCATGCCAATCCTGTGGTTAAGAATCCGTCATCCAATGCAGGGGATGTGGGTTTGATCCCTGGGTCAGGAAGGTCCTCTGGAGAAGGAAATGACCACCCACTCCAGTTTTTTTTTTTTTTTTCTTTTCAAATTTATTTTTATTCTTTAACACCAAAAATGTTTTGTATTGGGGTATAGCCAATTAACAACACTGTGATAGTTTCAAATGAACAGTGGAGGAACTCAGACATACATATACATGTATCCATTCTCCCCCCAACCCCCCTCCCATTCAGGCTGGCACATAACATTGAGCAGAATTCCATGTGTTATACAATAGTTTTTGTTACCCATTTTAAATATAGCAGTGTGTACATGTCCCAGCAAGGTGGCAGGAGGGGCAAAAGCACATATAGAATCAAACCCCATGCCCACCAGAGACACTCAAAGGGCTCAAACAAAACCTTGTGTGTACCAGGAGACTCCACAGAGACTGAGCCAGACCTGCCTTTGTTTGAGTTTCTCCTGTGGAGGCACGAGTCAGCAGTGGCCTGCCACAGGGGCAGGGGCTCTGAGTGCAGCAAAACTGGGTATGGCATAAGCCCTCTTGGAGGAGGTTGCCATTAACCCCAACATAGTGCCACCAGAACTTACACAGGATGGGGGAAACAGACTCCTAGAGGGCACAAATAAAACTTTGTTTGCACCAGGACCCAGGAGAAAGGAGCAGTGACCCCACAAAAGACTGACCTAGACTTGTCTGTGAGTATCCAGGAGTCTGGCAGAGGCAGGGGTCGGCTATGGCCAGGTGCATGGTTGGGGGCACTGAGTGTGGTAGTGCCTGCAATGGGACCTTTTGAAGGAAGTTGCCATTATCTTCATTACCTCCTCCATAGTTTGGCCTCAGGTCAAACAATAGGAAACACAGCCCCACCTATCAATAGAAAATTGGATTAAAGATTCACTGAGCATGGCCCTGCTCATCAGAAAAAGACCCAGTTTCCCCCTCAGTCAGTCTCTCCCATCAGGAAACTTCCATTTGCCTCTTATCCTTATCCATCAGAGGGCTGGACAGAATGAAAACCACAATCACAGAAAGCTAATCAAACTGATCACATGGAACACAGCCTTGTCTAACTCAATGAAACCATGAGCCATGCCGTGTAGGGCCGCCCAAGACAGATGGGTCATGGTGGAGAGTTCTGACAAAACGTGGTCCACTGGAGAAGGGAATGGCAAACCACTTCAGTATTCTTGCCTTGAGAACCCCATGAACAGTGTGAAGAGGCAGAAAGACAGGACACTGAAAGATGAACTCCCCAGGTCGGTAGGTGCCCAATATGCTACTGGAGAACAGTGGAGAAATAACTTCAGAAAGAATGAAGAGACAGAGCCAAAGCAAAAACAACACCCAGTTGTGGATTTGACTGGTAACAGAAGTAAAGTCTGATGCTATAAAGAGCAATATTACATAGGAACCTGGAATGTTAGGTCCATGAATCAAGGTAAATTGGAAGTGGTCAAACAGGAGATGGCAAGTGTGAACATCGACATTTTAGGAATCAGTGAACTAAAATGGACTGGAATGGGTGAATTTAACTCAGGTGACCATTATATCTACTAATGTGGACAAGAATCCCTTAGAAGAAACGGAGTAGCCCTCGTAGTTAACAAAAGAGTCCGAAATGCAGTACTTGGGTGCAGTCTCAAAAATGACAGAATGATCTCTGTTCATTTCCAAGCAAACCATTCAGTATCACAGTAATCCAAAACTATGCCCCGACCAGTAATGCTGAAGAAGCTGAAGTTGAACTGTTCTATGAAGACTTACAAGACCTCTTAGAACTAATACCCAAAAAAGATGTCCTTTTCATTATAGGGGACTGGAATGCAAAAGTAGGAAGTCAAGAGATACCTGGAGTCACAGGCAAATTTGGCCTTGGAGTACAGAATGAAGCAGGGCAAAGGCTAACAGAGTTTTGCCAAGAAAATGCACTGGTCATAGCATTCTCTTCCAACAACACAAGAGAAGACTCTACACATGGACATCACCAGATGGTCAATACTGAAATCAGATTGCTTATATTCTTTGCAGCCAAAGATGGAGAAGCTGTATACAGTCAGCAAAAACAAGACCGGGAGCTGACTGTGGCTCATTTTATGAACTCCTTATTGCCAAATTCAGACTTAAATTGAAGAAAGTACGGAAGACCACTAGACCATTCAGGTATGACCTAAATCAAATCTCTTACAATTATACAGTGGAAGCTACAAATAGATCAAGGGATTAGATCTGATAGGCAGAGTGCCTGAAGAAGTATGGATAGGGTTCATGACATTGTACAGGAGGCAATGGTCAAGACCATACCCAAGAAAAAGAAATGCAAAAAGGCAAAATGGCTGTCTGAGGAGGTCTTACAAATAGCTGAGAAAAGAAGAGAAGCTAAAGGCAAAGGACGAAAGGAAAGATATACCCATTTGAACGCAGAGTTCCAAAAAATAGCAAGGAGAGATAAGAAAGCCTTCCTCAGTGATCAATGCAAAGAAATAGAGGAAAACAATAGAATGGGAAAGACTAGGGATCTCTTCAAGAAAATTAGAGATACCAAGGGACACATTTCATGCAAAGATAGGCACAATAAAGGACAGAAATGGTATGGACCTAACAGAAGCAGAAGATATTAAGAAGAGGTGGAAAGAATACACAGAAGCACTATACAAAAAAGATCTTCATGACACAGATAATCACAAGGGTGTGATCACTCACTTAGAGCCAGACATCCTGGAATGTGAAGTCAAGTGGGCCTTAGGAAGCATCACTATGGACAAAGCTAGTGGAGGTGATGGAATTCCGGTTGAGCTATTCCAAATCCTGAAAGATGATGCTGTGAAAGTGCTGCACTCAATGTCAGCAAATTTGGAAAACTCAGCAGTGGCCACAGGACTTGAAAAGGTCAGTTTTCATTCCAATCCCAAAGAAAGGCAATGCCAAAGAATGTTCAAACTACCACACAATTGCACTCATCTCAAAGGCTATCAAAGTAATGCTCAAAATTCTCCAAGCGGGGCTTTAATAGTACATGAACCGTGAACTTCCAGATGTTCAGGCTGGATCTAGAAAAGGCAGAGGAACCAGAGATTAAATTGCCAACATCTGTTGGATCATAGAAAAAGCAAGAGATTTCCAAAAATACATCTACTTCTGCTTTATTGATTATGCCAAAGCCTTTGACTGTGTGGATCACAACAAACTGTGGAAAATTCTTAAAGAGTTGGGAGTACCAGGCTACCTGACCTGCCTCCTGGGAAACCTGTATGCAGGTCAAGAAACAACAATTAGAACTGGACATGGAAAAACAGATTGGTTCCAAATCAGGAAAGGAGTGCATCAAGGCTGTATATTGTCACCCTGCTTATTTAACTTATATGCAGAGTACATCATGAGAAATGCCAGGCTAGATGAAGTACAATCTGGAATCAAGATTTCTGGGAGAAATATCAATAACCTCAGATATGCAGATGACACCACCCTTATGGCAGAAAGTGAAGAGATTCTTAATGAAAGTGAAAGAGGAGAGTGAAAAAGTTGGCTTAAGACTCAACATTCAGAAAGCTAAGACCATGGCATCTGGTCCCATTCACTTCATTGCAAATAGATGGGGAAACAATGGAAACAGTGACAGACTTCATTTTGGGGGGCTCCAAAATCACTGCAGATGGTGATTGCAATTGAAATTAAAAGATGCTTGCTCCTTGGAAGAAAAGCTATTACCAACGTAGACAGCATATTAAAAAGCAGATACATTACTTTGTCAACAAGGTCCATCTAGTCAAAGCTATGGTTTTTCCAGTAGTTGTGTATGGATGTGAGAGTTGGACTCCAAAAAAGCTGAGCGCTGATGAATTGATGCTTTTGAACATCAGCTCCAACATCAATGTTGGAGAAGACTCTTGAGAGTCCTTGGACTGCAAAGAGATCAAACCAGTCAATTCTAAAGGAAATCAACTATGAATATTCATGGGAAAGACTGATGCTGAAGCTGAAACTCCAATACTTTGGCCACCTGATGCGAAGAACTGACTAATTTGAAAAGACCTTGATACCGGGGAAGATTGAAGGTGGGAGGAGAAGGGGACGACAGAGGATGAGATGGTTGGATGGCATCACTGACTCAACGGACATGAGTTTGAGTAAGCTCCAGCAGCTGGTGATGGACAGGGAAGCCTGGCTTGCTGCAGTCCATGGGATCACAAAGAGTCGGATACGACTGAGTGACTGAATTGACATGTCCATCCCAAACTCCCTACCTATCCCATCCCCCCAGCAACCGTAAGTTTGTTCAGAAAGTGGTATTATTTCGATGACAGTAGTGTCAAGATCCCTGGGAAAAGGGAATGGCTGCCCACACCAGTATTCTTGCTGGGAAAATCCCACGGACAGAGGGGCCTGGTGAGATACAGTCCATGGGGTCGCAAAGAGTTCGACACGACTGTGTGATTGAGCACACAAACACACAGACCCATTTTAAGAGGATGGATTTAGTAAAAACTACATAATATAATACATAAATCACATGTCTGGGAATATTGGAAAAACACAGTACATCTCAATATGCTGAAAGGAACTAAACACCTCTGTTCACACTTCCAACAACTATTTTCTGGTTTGCAGCCTAACTGGACATGGGACTTTCTGATGTGCCAGTGGAGTTCAAGGCAGATGCCAATCTGTGTTTTAAGTTTTAGCAAAACTTAATTCATTGTCTTTTGAAGATAAAAAGTAAGTATAAATAGAGACTCTAATTTCTTCTTCTGAAGCCCCAGTGGTTCACCTTGCCCACTCCCTGGTGCATGTCACCTTGTTTGGAGACCACTGCTCCAACGACTTGTCCTCCTAGTGGGATTGGTAGAGGTTTCAGTTCGCTGGTCCCTCCACTAACAGACTTGCCTAAGCTTTGGAGAACTGACTTCATCCACCCCTTCTCTCCTTGCCTCTTAAAAAAAATTTTTTATTGATTTATTATTTTTGGCTATGCTGGGTCTTCATTGCTGCTTGCAGGCTTTCTCTAGTTCACGAGTAGGGGTACTCTCTAGTTGCAGTGCATGGGCTTCTCATTGCAGTGGCTTCTCTTGTTGTGCAGCATGAGCTCTAGAACACAGGCTCAGTAGTTGTGGTGAACGGGCTTAGTTGCTCCACAGCACGTAGGATCTTCCAAGTCCAGGGACTGAACCTGTGTCCCCTGCCTTGGCAGGTGGATTCTTAACCACTGGACTAACAGGAAAGTCCCTCTCCTTGCCTCTTACTGACCACATGTATCTGGCCTCTCATGACCCCTTCATCTCTCTGGTCTTGTCTTCAGAGTGCTCTGCCAGGCTATTCTCTTGCTCATGTTCGAGTACTAGGAGAAATCATTTCTCTAAGTTTTTCCTTGAAAAACAGCATGGCCTAAGGAACCCTTTTGCCTAGAAAACAGCAGATCCCTATGTCTTGGTTCTTTCCCTCTCAGAGACCCTGGCTGACCAATCTCCACCCTTTGGGTGCATCAAAGGACTTCTGAACCCGGATAAAAGATGAGGAACACTTTTTAAGTCCTTCACTTTCTTGCATGTCATCCCTCTGTCCACCCCCAGTTGCAGCTATTTTTCATTTTCATGTTTTCGACAATAGACCACATGAATACTAATGGGAAAGATATCTAAAGGAAAGTCCATTGTTTTGATTTTGTGTGTTCCGTGAATATCCTCCTTATATTTTAGCGTGTAGAAAGTACACTTTATTTTTTTAATTTTTTACACTTTATTTTTTAAATGTATATTTACATTATTTTTACTTGAGTCTAATTGGTTTGTAATGTTGTGTTAGTTTCTGCTGTACAACGAAGTATGAAAAAGTATACTTTATACCTATGGCTAATTCATGTTAATATATGCCAGAAATGAAACCAATATTGTATAGCAATTATCCTTCAATTCAAAATAAATAAAATTTTAAAAAAGTATACTTTAGAAGCAAACAATTGTTGCAGGAGTGGAGGGAGCCGGCCTGAATGTACAGGCCCCTTACGGCCCTAAGAGAGATCAAAAGGTCTCTCTTTGTCCTGCCACCCCTTCTTGTTAAAGTATAGACTGGCATTTGTCTCCTTCAGGGAAAAAACACACCGGTGACCTTTTTGCCTGTTTTTCTGGTGCTGATAAGCTCATCATGCTCGAAACCTGTTTTCCATCTAATGTTCTATTGATGAAACCTGTTTTCCATCTAATGTTCTATTGATGAAGCCTGTTTTCTATCTAATGTTCTATTGATCTTAATCATGTTGGGCGCTAGGGTAATTAATGCTTTACTGATCTTAAGTGTGGGAATTTAAAACATCTGTAGCTCTGCACGTATGCAAACCCTCGATCTATTCTTAGTAACTCCTGTTAGCGTATATATAGGCGTGGTATTCTTCAATAAAGTTGGCGGAGTCAGACGCAAGTGGACTCCGTCCCTCTCAACCCCATCTTTCTCTTTCTGAATCTTCTTTCTGAGTTATTTTTCCTAGGTACTCTGGTAATTGCGTTCTTGACCAGTTCGTTTGCCGGCAGGCTCCGGCACAGGAGTGAATTGGATCCCAGATAGTTCACTACTAGAAATGGTGGACTTCTGGTTTATTGCTGAGAAATCATCTCTTAGGGATTAAAATACAAAAAGTGTCTGTTATTTTCTCTCAAGAAAAGAGAATACTACATTATTCTGAAGATCTGGGTTGAGATACTTATGGACATGGATGCTGGAGGATAGATAGATTTTCCAAGTCCTAAATATTTGCTGTTCCTCAAATCTAGTAATAAAGATTGGATAGCAAATGCTTCTCCCTGTAATTATACTTTAAGACCCAATGGACAATGGAGATTCCTGTGTGATCACCCCATCCTCCACAGTTAGGAGCCTTATTGTCAGAAAACAACGGTACTTATATTATCTGCTTGCTTAACATCTTTGATGGTTCTCTATTGCCGAAACCCTTGGCTAGCATATAGGACCCTTTCTAACTTGACTATACCATCTCCTCATCTTTCTCTTTCCCTCTTTATATTAACAGGCACACACATCCTCTTATTTCTTCTAAACCAATAATGCTAGTTACATCAGAATCCAGTATTCTGGGTAAAAATTGGGTTAGACTGTTAATACAGTATGGATAGTAGAATTTGTTTATAACAAGAGGGTGGTGTTAACAGATGGCAGGTGGCTCAGGAATGGGGCATCTCAGTGAGGCACCAAAATGTTCTTAAAAGTGAGTGTCAACCTTCATTGACTTATGGTTTGCCTGGGGATCTTGTTCGTTTTTAAATTTTTATTACGTTTATTTTTTGGCATGTGAGATCTTAGTTCCCTGACCAGGGATCAAACCCACTCCTCGCTGCAGTAGAAGCTTGGAGTCTTAATCACTGGATCTCCAGGGAGCTTCTGCTTGGGCATCTTGTTCGACTGCAGATCCTGATTCAGTAGGTCTAGAGTGGGACCTGAAATTCTGCATTTCTAACAAACCCCAGGAGCTGCTGTTGGTTTGCTGTGCACCCTGGACATCAAGGTCCTAAGCTGTGCTGTTCAAGATGGTGACCCTCATCACCTGTAGCTATTTAAATTGAAATTGATTAAAACTGAATGGCTACCCACTCCAGCATTCTTGCCTGGAGAATTTCATGGACAGAGGAGCCTGCTGGTCTCCCTCATGTCCATGGGGTGGCAAAGAGTCAAACACGACCAAGTGATTACACTTTCACTTTTCAGAACTGAATAAAACTTAAAATTCACTTCCTTTGTCACACTAGCCACCTGTTAGGTACCTACTATACTGAATAGTGTTGAGATAAAACATGGCCATCACTCAGAAAGTTCTATTAGACAGCACTGTTTTCTAGAGTGCTGTTTTTCAAACTGTTTTCTACAGGCCATCTACTAAATCAGAATCTCTAGGGGTAGTGGCCTAGGGATTTGCATTGTAAGCAAGCACCCCTATGGGTTCTTATGCATGTTAAAGTCATAGGAAAGCTTTTATAGAGAACTAGAGTCTGATGTTTAGAGATAAATGTAATGTTTACTTGCTCAGTCATGTCTGGCTCTTTTTCGATCCCATGGACTATGGCCTACCGGGCTCCTCTGTTCATGGGATTTCCCAGGCAAGAAATCCCATGCCATTTCCTTCTCCAAATGTGGGGATGGGTAATGGAGAAGCTCAGCTTAAACTGGAAAGCCCTTTCTGCCCGCTGTGAAAAGTATATGCAGTTGTCTACAGGTATAGTAGGTTTCACCTGGTGGGACTAACCTCTGACACCAAAGTTGTGTAGGGTGGAAGAGGTGTGAACCCCACAAGTCAGCAGTGTTCTGCAGGCTTGTGGCCTATCCCAGTTGTGTTCTGTGGTCCCATGTGGATTCTGTGCTTGCAATGCAGGGCGTCTGGGTTCGATTCCTCGTCAGGGAACAAGAGCCCATACATGCAACTAAGACCCGGCATATGGGCTTCCCTGGTAGCTCAGACAGTAAGGAAACCGCCTGCAATGCAGGAGACCCAGGTTCGATCCCTGGGTCAGGAAGATCCCCTGGAGAAGGGCATGGCATCCCACTCCAGTATTCTTGCCTGGAAAATCCCATGGGCAGAGGGGCCTGGAGGGCTACAGCCTGGTGTGGGGGTTGGGTCACAGAGAGTCAGACATGACTGAGTGACTAACACACACACAAGACCCAGTGCAGCAAGAACAACAATAACAAAATGTAGATACCTGTCTCCCATTGTCCCTACCTTGGAGATTCCAGAAATTCCACACAGAAGGCAAAACCTGCGTAACAACCATTTTCACACGGTAATTGGACCTGGAGGGTCAACAGGCAAACTTATGCCAAGGCAAAACTCTACGATGTTTAGCAGTCTGCAGAGTTTTTCTGCTGATAGAAGTTCACGTTCTTGTGCTCGTTTTTGACTGGGGTTGTGCACAGTGGACAGACAAAGCTGGAGTTAGCTGTTGAAGAGAGCTCTCCAAAGGCAAGAGGTCCGAGATCTCTTTGTGTCTGAATAAATCAGTTGTGGTCCTTTACTTCAAGCAGAGACTGAACTTAAGTCTGAGAAGAAGATGATGGAAGGAGCAGCGGGTGCTGTGACGAGTTGCCCGACCCCTCCTTGAGGTCTAAACTATGCTTTCTCCAGGTGCTGGTGGCCCAGAGCTGAGCCCCTCCCCTGGAATTGCTCCTGGCTAAACAATTGCTCCTGATGCTGCAGCTCCAGTACTTTGGCCACCTGATGCAAAGAGCCCGATGCTGGAAAAAATTGAGGGCAGAAGGAGAAGGGGGCAAAGGAGGATGAGATGGTTGGATGGCATCACTAACTCAATGGACGTGAGTTTGAGCAAACTCTGGGGGATGGTGAAGGACAGGGAAGCCTGGTGTGCCGATGTCCATGGGGTTGCAAAGAGTCAGACATGACTTAGTGACTGAACAGCAACAACAAAACAAAGGCATCTCTTCCAAGGTTAGAGCCCCTTCTTGGTGACAGCCCACACTAGCATCTGGTCACTGAAGAGGTGGGAAGGTCTGGCCCCTTTGCTTCAGGGCAGGCCACCGGTGAGGGGCCATCCCAGGGCAGCCACCATGGGCCTGGCTGAGGCCATGTGCCTGTGCATGCCTGCATTGCAGTTCCACTTCTCCCCCTACCTGGTCCTTTTTTTAAGTTATATTAACTTCATTTTTTTTTTTTTTTTCTGTTCTGGAGATTCTGTACTCGGGCTTTCTCTAGTTGCAGAGAGGGGGCTACTCTAGTTGCAGTGCGCCAGCTTCTCATTGTGGGGGCTTCTCTGGTTGCAGGGCGCAGGATCTAGGGCTCATGGGCTTCAGTGGTTTTGACACGTGGCTCAGTAGTTGCAGCTCCTGGGGCTTAGTTGCTCCGCAGCATGTGGGATCTTCCCAGATCAGGGATGGAACCTGTCTTGGGCATTGGCAGGCGGATTCTTTACCACTAGGGCCACCTAGGAAGCCCCTTCTGCAGGCTGCTGCTGCTGCTACTGCTAAGTCACTTCAGTCTTGTTCGACTCTGTGTGACCCCATAGACAGCAGCCCACCAGGCTCCTGCATCTGTGGGATTTTCCAGGCAAGAGTACTGGAGTGGGGTGCCATTGCCTTCTCCGATCTTCCGCAGGCTACTTTCCTCAAATCTGGGTTTTCTCTTGATTTCCTTATCAGCCTTTCCGTCACCACCGAGTGAGGATGTTTTTTGCTTTTCAGTTTCTACATATGGTCCAACCATCACACATCTGCATCCCCTCCCCTTTTCTTTCTTCTTCCCCCGACCCCTGCATCTCTTGGCCCCCTCTCTTTTGTTCTTTCTCTCCTTCTTCCTTTGCCTCCCTCTAAATCTGTCTCCCATCTCTGTGTCTCTCTCTTCCTCTCTCTTCTTCCCCAAGCCCCTCACTTTGAACCCTACACGGACAGGGCTATCTGCAAAGGAGGGGTCTCGGTCACATGAGTATGAGGCACCCCCCCATATTTTTTTTAATTAAAAAATGTTAAATCATAGTATCATTGCTTTCCACTGCTGTGTTAATTTCTGCTGTACAGTAACATGAATCAGCTACATGTATACATATATTCCCTCCCTCTGGAGCCTCCCTCCCACCCCCGAATCCCACCCCTCTAGGTCACCACAGAGCACCAAGCTGAGCTCCCTGTGCTACACAGCAGCTTCCTGCTAGCTGTCTGTTTTACACATTGTAGTGTGGGGCCTTCCAGGTGGTGCTAGTGGTAAAGAACCTGCCTGCCAGTGCAGGAGATGCAAGAGACTCAGGTTCGATCTCTGGTTTGGGAAGATCCCTGGAGAAGGAAACGGCAACCAGTATTCTTGCTTGGAGAATCTCATGGATAGAGGAGCCTGGCAGGCTACAGTCCTTGGGGTCACAAAGAGTTGGGCATGACTGAGCTCACACACACACACACACACACACACAGAGTGTATATATGTCAATGCTACTCTCCCAATTTGTCCCTCCCCTTCCCACTCTGTGTCCAAAAGTCAGTTCGAGACCCTCTCTCCCTTTATCTAACAGAAAGCAGTACCCTGGGAATGTTCTGCTGGGGGCTGAGGGTTCATGAAGGAGTCTGAATATGATGAAAACTCTCTGAAAGGCGCTAGGCTTGGGGCAGCTGCTGTGGGAATGAAGGTGGGTATCTGCCCCTCCCACCCCCTGAGTGAGCGAGAACATGACAGAAGGAGAGGGGAGGGTTTCCCCACCTCATTTTATCCTCTTGACAGTTTTGCCCAGAACTAGTGCTGCCGGTGTTATTTTTGCTTGTAAATGCGATTTATTTCTACTGTCAAATCCATCCTTTTTTAAAAATTATTATTAAAGTTTAGATAAAGTTTAAAAACAATCCCCTCAACATCTGGCACCAGAAGGGAGATTTCAGAGAATGAGATATTCAGATTTCCAAGTTCATTGAAAAACCTATAGATAGATAACTGCATGGCTGCTCAGGCCATTTTAAAAAACAAGAGCAGCTAGGCGGGCCATTTAAAAATGTGGGAGTTGTTGGCCGTGTGGGTTGTGGTCAGAAGCAGGGAGATGAACACTGGCCCGAGGCCAGCCAACAGCACAGAGTCACACTGCAGACTGAGCCTCTTAGCAGCCGCCACCGTGCTGCCGGGCCCCTGCAGGCAGAGTGTCTAGGTGTGCCTGAGAGCAACAGAACCCAAGCTCACCCCCTTCCATGTCAAGCCTTACCCTGGAGTTCCCTTTTTGAGCAGTGATAGGTCTTTAGAGGCATTTAATACCCACCAGAATCCTGAGATACGTATCATTACCCCTGTTTGCTAGGGGAAGAACATTGATGAGCACAGGAGGGAGGGACCACAGGGCTTCACTGGTGGGCCTGTGGTTAAGAATCAGCCTGCTTGTATAGGGGACACAGGTTCGATCCCTGATTTGGGCAGGTCCCATGTGACGAGGAGCATCTAAGCTCGTGCACTATAACTCCTGAGCCTGTGCTCTGGAGCCTGGGAGCTGCAACCACTGAAGCCCATGTGGCCTAGAGCCTGTGCTGCACAGCCCAGGACACCACAGTGAGAAGCTCACACGGTGCAACTAGAGAGTAGACCCTGCTCACTGCAACTAAAGACAAACTTGCTTGGCAGTGAAGATCCAGTGCCGCCAAAAATAAATAAATAATTTTAAAAAATTAATTAATTTAAAAATTAAATACAGAATCATGGAATGGAGCAGCAGAGCTAGGGCAGTAGCCCAGATTTTCCAAGCCCTAATCACATGCACACTTTGCTCTATCAGGTTACCTTACCACCAAAAGCAGTCTAGAGGGAGATGTTAGGGGAACCATCTTTTGGCCTCAGGGATAAATGTGCAAGAATTGATAGGTGAAAGGGGCACGGGAGTTAGGTAGAGGCTGTGAAATGTAGAGGTTACAAGTATAGATTCTAAAATCAAGCTCTAGGAGTTCAATTCCTGGGTTCCCCACTTAGGAACTGTGTGACCTTGTATAAGGTACTTAATGTCTCTGTGTCTCTTTGTAAAAATGGGAAATGATAATAATATCTACCTTGTAGGTGTGAGGTAAAGGTTAAAAAAAATAAGGGGGAACTTCCCTGGTGGTCCAGTGGTTAAGACTTTGCACTCCCAGAGCAAGAGGAGGTCCTCGATTCCTGGTCAGGAAACTAGATCCCACATGCTGCATGGCCTTATTTGCTATTAAACCCACCTATGGAATTCTTAGTTATTTTATTTTCAGTTCTAGAATTTTTATTTGTTTTTAAAAACACATTTTCATCTTTCATTAGTAGTAATATTCTCCATCTTGTCCTTCATTTTCTTGGGCATATTACTCGCAGTTATCTTGAAAGCCTATCTGATAATTCCACTATTACATCTCCCTGGATCTGTTTTTGTGTCTGTTCTTTCTCTTGGTCGTTGGCCTTTCACATCTCCTAGGACGCTTTGTGGGCTTTTCTGGTGGCTCAGACGGTAAGAGTGTTTCCCCACAGTTTGGGAGACTTGAGTTTGATCCCTGGGTCGGGGAGATCCCTCTGGGAGTGGAATGGCTACCCACTCCAGTTTTCCTGCCTGGAGATTCCCATAGACAGAGGAGCCTGGCAGGCTATTGACCATGGAGTCGCAGAGTCGGACATGACTGAGCAAACAATACATACACACACCCCGGTTGCTTTATAATTTGCTTATTAAGTGTCAGATATTGTTTATGAATTGCGAGATAATCCGAGACTCTGAGAGGATTTACTCTTGTTCTTGGAAGTTAAAGGAGGGGCGGATAATTATGATCCTGTCTAGGATTGAGCAGATTTGAAATTAGGCTTTAGTCTATGGCATCACTGACTCAATGGACATGAGTTTGGGTAAACTCCAGGAGTTGGTGATGGACAGGGAGTCCTGGCGTGCTGCAGTCCATGGGGTCCCAAAGAGTCAGACACGACTGAGAGACTGAACTGAACTTTAGTCTTCGTGAAAACGGAAATGACTCTTTCTGGTTAGTCCATATTCCTAGGCTTCAGATCCCATCTGAAATCTTGGGGTGCACGCCAGGATTCCACTTCTTGCCCTGAACCCCCATCTTTGCTCCCCCAGTTTGCCAAGATGACGAAAACCCTGTTTAGCTTCAATCTGCTTGGCTGATAGTTTCTACTTTGTTTCTCCTTCTCTTGGCTTCCTCAGTGATCCGTTTCAACAAAGCTCGTCTCTGCTTTTAGGTTTCTTAAGAATTAGCAAATGTCTCAAGGCAAAAAGCTGTGCCAAATATCAGATTCTCCTCTTGTGATTTCCTTTTGTGCCATCTCAGTGCCTTAAGATCTTACCACCTTTGATAACTCTGTTTTGTTTTAGTTTTTGGCCACAGACATGTGGCAGGAATCTTCCCTGATCAGGGATTGAACCTGTATCTTCTGCATTGGGAGCACAGAATTATAACCACTGAACCACTAGGGAAGTCCCCTCTCTGTTGTTTTTAAACAGAATTTTAAAAAAATATAGTTTTGTTCATAGTTTTTATTTGTTTGTGGTAAAAATGTTGATCTGTATACATTCAGTTCAGTTCAGACGCTCAGTTGTGTCCGACTCTTTGCAACCCCGTGGACTGCAGCACGCCAGGCCTCCCTGTTTCATCACCAACTCCCGGGCTTTACTCAAACTCACATCCACTGAGCCAGTAATGCCATCCAACCATCTCATCCTCTGTCGTCCCCTTCTCCTCCCGCCTTCAATCTTTCCCAGCATCAGGATCTTTTCAAATGAGTCAGTTCTTCGCATCAGATGGCCAAAGTATTGGAGTTTCGGCTTCAACATCAGTCCTTCCAATGAATATTCAGGACTGACTGTATACATTAGTCTGCCACAGAAATGGAGCTTCCTTGGTATTGTTTGTCAGATCTTCTCAGAGGATTTTAGTGTGAGAAGTGCTGGATAGAATCAACTGCTTGACAGATCATAAGAAGCACCTGAGGCCCTTGTTTAAAAGTCTTATTTCTGGTCCTACCTTAGGCATACTGAATCACAGGCTCCAGGGAAAAAGACCGATGATTTGTAGTTCCAACAAGTACGTCTAACACAGGCACGATAGGGAAACAGTGAACGTGACTAGGTCCAAGTACGTGTGTGCATGTGTGTTTAGTCGTGTCCAACTCTTTGTGACCCCACGGACTGTAGTCCAGCAGGCTCCTCTGTCTATGGGATTTCCCAGGCAAGAATACTGGAGTGGATTGCCATTTCCTCCTCCAGGGGATCTTCCCCACCCAGGGATGGAATTCATGCCTCCTGTGTCTCCCACATTGGCAGGCGAATTCATTACTTCTTGAGCCATCAGGGAAGCCCTGACTAAGAGTCCAAAGCACATTCCACTTGTGTTCTGCTTGTCCAAGCTATTCCAGTTACCCCAGTGACCCCTCTCTACCTACCAGCAAGCCCTATGTATATGGATGAGAAAGAGCCTGGTTGCCCTGAGACACAGGCAGGGCAGAGAGATGCTTTTTCACTACCCTCTACAAATTTCCTTTGCATCCCACAGCTTCAAGAGTGGGAGCTTCCTTTTGCTGAATTATTTCCAATTTCTTCCTCAGACATTTTAATCAGAGATGAAAAATGATTGGTCTTCAGCCAGCCTTTTCAGTCTAAGAGGAAGTTATTTTCCTCTTAAAGGTCCATTAATTTGCAATGGCTTTAGCGCAGAAGACAGAGTGGTGCTGTAGAAAGGGCCCTAAAATCTGGGGTTGGGGTGATGAGCCCAGAGTACCTGGGTGGCCTAGGAGTCCCTCCTCACCTCCATTCCTCCCTCTGTTAGTGTAAGTTCCCTTTGCCAGCTTGGTGGCTCAGTGGTAAAGAATGCGCCTGCCAATGCAGGAGACTCGGGTTTGATCCCTGGGTCAGGAAGATGCCCTGGAGAAGGAAATGGCACCCCACTCCAGTACTCTTGCCTGGAAAACCCCATGGACAGAGGAGTCTAGCAGTCTGCAGTCCATGGGGTCACAAACAGTCGGAGACGACTTAGTGACTGAACAACAACCAATAAGAAAGCAGGGAAATATGCCCAAGGAAGAAGAAAAAAAGGATGTGAATAGGTAATTCATAAAGGAAAAGGCACAAATAGCCATAAATGTATGAGAAAAAATTAATTTCATATATCATCACAGAACTGCAAGTCCCACCATAAGAGTGATAAAGCACTAGTCAGAATAATCATAGTGAGTTTGGGCTCTGAGTTTGGCAACCGACCCCAGTTTTCTTACCCGGAGAATTCCATGGACAGAGGAACCTGGCAGACTACAGTCCACGGGGTTGCAGAGTCAGACATGACTGAGCAACTGAGCACGCACATATGCATATACTGCTGTGAGATTATAAATTTTTCAGTCTTTCTGGAAAGCAATTTGGCAAAATGTAACAGAAATCTTGTAATTTTCTATGACTTCTGACCCTGTGCGTTTTGTTGTTGTTTTGGGTTGGATTTTTTTGTTTCTTTAAATTCGGCTGTGTGGGCTCAGTTACTGTGTGTGGGCTCCAGAGCATGTGGACTTAGTTGCTCCACAGCATATGGGATCTTAGTTCCCTGACCAGGGATTGAACCTGCATCCCCTGCATTGGAAGGTGGTTTCTTTACCACTGGACCCCAGGGAAGTCCCAACCCTGTGTTTTTACTTGCAGGAACTTTGCAAAGAGTTGGACATGACTTAGCAACTGAACAGCAACACCATCATCCTAGTGAAATAATGTAAGCTATTTGCCCAGAGTTATATACAAGGATGTTCGGCATGGGGCTGTTTTCATAGTGATAATTGGTGTTATCTGGTGAAATACAGCCACATAACAACAGGGGACTGGCATTATTATACGAATGATACACTGCATAGCCATTAAAAATATTGCTGATGAATGTTTAAAGAGGAGAAATGTTCAAGTTTTAAGCTTTGAGAAGAAAAACAGCTTACAAAGCAATATATCACAACAATTGCATTTTATAGAAGGAAAAAAATCAATGAAAAAACATATACTGTTAATATGGCTATATCACTTTATTTTATCATACACAAAAAATCAGAGACATGAGTTATTCAAAAAGACAGAAAGAAAGTAGGAATAGTATCACTATTATGTGGGAAGAGTGGCTTCCATTCTAGTTGTGAATTTGCCTCCTTTGCTCTAAGAGAGCCTGAGCAGGTCACCTTGGCCCTTTGAGGGGCCGTTTCCTCATCTGTAACATAGAAGTGGTCTTTGCTCCATGTAATAGCATCCATATATGTTTGGGATTTTCCTGATTACAGGTCCTTTTTTTGTTTGTTTGTTTTAAATTTATTTGGCTGTGTTGGGTCTTGGTTGCAGCACAAGAACTCTCTCAGTTGTGGCATGTGGAATCTAGTTCCCTGACCAAGGATGGATGGTAAAGAATCCACCTGCAATGTGGGAGACTTGGGTTCAATTCCTGGGTTGGGGAGATCCCCTGGAAGAGGGTATGGTAACCCACTCCAGTATTCTTGCCTGGAGAATCCCCTTGGACAGAGAAGCCTGGCAGGCTACAGTCCATTGGGTTGGTGAAGAGTTGGACACGACTGAGTGATTAACCACAGCACAGAGGGGCATGGCGTGGCGTGGTGGCCGAGTTGAGGCTGGGCAGGGCCTGGGGGGAAATTGGTCTGCACTGTTGGGTCTGTGGTCAGTTACTAGTTGAGGATAGAGAGGTTGGTAGCAAGCCACAGCCAGGACTGGAGAAGGCCAAAGAGAAATGTTGGAAAAACCAGAAAATGTTGAGGGAGAGAGGTGCAGGGGCTGACCTAGCAGTGATGGTCTCCCTGGAGGTCCAATACAGGGTCCTGGTGGTCAGATATAGGACTTGAAGCGCCCCCCCCCCCCCCCCGCAAAAAAAAAGAGCAGAAACCAGACCAGGAGGATTCAACTGGGCAGAGGAGAGACTGAATACTTTTGAGTCCGGAAGCTAGCCTGGCAGGCATTACTTTGACACAGGTGGACTTGTGTGCAAGTTGCAAGTCTGCATTTATGCAAAACCAGCAGCAGTGGAGCATGGGTAATAGATGAACTGATCTGCAGATAACCTGGACAAATGAAGACACTTAAGTGAAAATTGAGCAGTTCATTTCCTGCTCGCTAACAAGTCGAAGCCTAATCTTTAAAACTGATGCCCCTGATCTCAGGGCGCCTGCGGTGGTAATGTTGGCCATCACTGACATGGTATATCTTATCTTTTAAGTACATTTCCGCTGACAACAACTGAACTGAATGCCTCAGTTTATGGAAAAGGCTCAGAATGAAACTGCAGATTGACTCTCCCATCTCAATCTTTTTAATTACTGCACGAACCCAATTTTATTATCCAATTATGAGTAAGGTTAAAGTTCATCAAACTACTCGTTTTATGTGAAATTCCTTTATTTCCGAAAGAGCTGAGGAACATTAAAGAACAAATGAAATAGTCGGTTGCAGATTACACAGGGTGATTTATCACCCATCTTCCACGAACAGCAAAATGGCTCTAAGACTTCCCCCAGTCTAACAGTTCTGGGTGTCCAGTGGACTGTAGATTTTTTCATTTCAGCCTTGAAAAAAAATATGATCTACCCCCGACGGGAGTCATAATTTCACTGAATGTACAGTGCTTAAAGCTGCACAGGGCTCAGCCAGTTTGTTATGGCAGATGGATGACAACCCACTGTTTCATGAAATTGCTTTTGAATATTTGCAGAATGACCTTTTCCCACCCAGTCCCACCGAAATGCATTAACTCATTCTACACACAAAGGAAAAAAAGGCAAACTGCTCTCCTGCAACATCTGGTTGAAACAACACATCTTTTTCTAGGAAACCTATGGTCCAAGCTTCTGTCATATGGCCCCCACCCGTATCACTTTAATCTATACTCAGTCTCCAAATAAAAACAATGACAAAGTCATGCTTGTGTGTAATATGCTACAACGAACCTACATTCAGTCAAAGAGGCACTCACTGTTTTCTCAGAAGAGGATATAGAGTCCTGTTTTTTTTTTTTTTGTGTCTTGGGGTACTGTTCCCTCTTCTCTTAACCAATTACCACTCTCCCTTTGGGATATTAAGTACTGACCAATAAAGCTAAATGTTGCTAATGCACCTTATGCAGATATTGAGGGGGTGATAGAACAGTACTTGGTTTACTTGTACCAGTATTTATATCAAAATAAGAAACAGTCATGAGCATGATAGTCTCCTTTTCTACAACTGGTTACCTGTCATAGCTGGCATTTATAAGTACCTTATTTCCTTGCTCATTCAGTATTTCCTTTGCCTACAGTAGGTACCTGGGTGGTGGGTTTAGGCTAGCAATTTGCAAGTTTTTTTGTGAAGGGTCAGATAGTAAACATTTGGGCTCTGAGGGTCATAGAGTCTCTGTCTCCACTGCTCAACTTTGTGGTTACAACGGAAGACAGGCATTTGTTGTTGTTCAGTTGCTAAGTAGTATCTGACTCTGCCATCCCATGGACTGCAGCACACCAGGCTTCCCTGTCCTTCCCTATGCCATCCAACCATCTCATCCTCTGTCACCCTCTTCTCCTCCTGCCCTCAATCATTCCCAGCATCAGGGTCTTTTCCAATGAGTTGGCTTTTTGCATCAGGTGGTCAAAGTATTGGAGCTTTAGCTTTAATAACAATCCATCCAATGAATATTCAGGGTGATTTCCTTTAGTGACTGGTTTGATCTTGCTGTCCAAGGGACTCTCAAGAGTCTTCTCTAGCACCACAATTCGAAAGCATCCATTCTTTGCTGCTCAGCCTTCTTTATGGTCCAATTCACATGTCCGTACACAACTACTGGAAAAGTCATAGCTTTGACTAGATGGACCTTTGTCAGCAAAGTGATGTCTCTGCTTTTTAATACACTGTCTAGATTTGTCACAGCTTTTCTTCCAAGGAGCAGTGTCTTACTTTCATGGCTGCAGTCACCATCTTCAGTGATTTTGGAGCCCAAGAAAATAAAATATGTCACTGCAAAACAGTCACAGACAACATATAAACAAATGGGTGTGGCTGTGTTACAGTAAAACTTTATTTACAAAAATACGTGGAGAGACAGATTTGGCCTTTGGGCTACATTTTGCTGATCACTACCTAGATCTTTAACAGTCCTGCCTGAAATGGGTTGTTGCAGTTTTCCCATTAACAAAGGGGAACTCTTGCAAATTGGGATGATTCAGTTGACTCTGCAAGTGTTCTCGTGTCTAGAAGTGTGTGTCTTATAGAGCATGCCTCGGCTGCACGTCATGGAAAATACTTTTTTTTTTGGGTGCAGTTCTTCTGTGTATTCTTGCCACCTCTTCTTAGTATCTTCTGCTTCTGTTAGGTCCATATTGTTTCTGTCCTTTATTGTGCCCATCTTTGCATGAAATGTTCCCTTGGTATTTCTAATTTTTAAGAAATCCTAAGTCTTTCCCGTTCTATTGTTTTTCTCTATTTCTTTGCGTTGTTCACTTAAGGAGGCTTTCTTATCTCTCCTGGCTATTCTTTGGAACTCTGCATTCAGATGGGTATACATTTCCTTTTCTCCTTTGTCTTTCACTTCGCTTCTTGGCTATTTGCAAGGTCTCCTCAGACAACCGTTTTGCCTTTTTGCATTTCTTTTTCTTGGGGATGGTTTTGATCATTGCATCCTATACAATGTTATGAACCTCTGTCCATAGTTTTTCAGACACTCTATCAGATCTAATCACTTGAATCTATTTGGCTCTTCCACTGCTTTAAGGGCTGTTGCCAATTTTCTTCCCATCGACGGCACAGGGGGATTCTTCTTCCTCCAGGTTCTCTCTTCCATTTATTGTTTGTAGACATATGAGGATGACCATTGTGACTGATGGGATTTGATTTCCAACTGTTGTTCTAATGGCATTCCTTCAACAATTAGGGATGCTGAGCATCTAGTCCTGTGGGCTAGATGCTTAAAAAAGTTCAGTGAAGGTTTGTGTTCTTTTTTTTTCAGTAAATGGTGTGAGGAAAATTTCCCGGTGGAAGTTGCCTTCCTGGTAGTCGGTTGCGTTTGAAATTTATTTCTGCAATACCCACCCCATGACATTTCACGAGGCCAGGTGTCAGTCACAGAACCCCAGGTCTTGAGAATCAGAGGTGCCAGTTGGCACCTGTGATTAAATTGTAGTTATAGTAAATGTCTGCAAGGCGGTAGCACTTTGCCATGCCCACCTCTGGCTAACAGGGCAACCAGAGCCTTAGGGAAATTTGGCTTCCTGGGCTGTGAATTTAGAGTGGAATGCCTGAGCAAACAGCCAAGAGCTTGTTTCTTAAGACTTTCTTGTTTTAAAGCATCACACATACATACACTCACTAGACTAATTCCTCCTGGGTCCGCAGCACCCTGCTCGGGGTGCTTAGGATCCTAAGAGGTTGCACTGAAGGAAGAAGGCTTGAGCTGGGATCCCCAGCACCAGGAGATTAGGAGGCTTGGTAATTATTGCTCCCAAGTTCCTCAGGACGTTGATTCCCTTTGGGACTCTGGTGTAAGCCAGAACATAGCAGACAGTAGATCTTAAAAAAGTTCAGTGAAGGGCACCATGCCAGACTGTCTTGACCCCATCCCAGTCCAGCTGTGGGACCCAAGCCCACTCAGGGTCCAGGGATGGGACACCAGCCCAAGTCAGGGAGGTTGGAATAACATCATGGCCTTGCTATGTTGCAGCACAGTCAATTGCAATGTTGTGATTGTTGTCAGTGTACAGCCGCTTGATTCAGGCATGACATACCTATGGGGTATCTGGATTCTTTCTTGGACATTTTGCCATAAAAGTCAAGCCTATTGCTAAGCAATAGGGTCCTTGTGGATAATGTATCTCAGGTACAGTGTTTTGTATATACAATGAAGGAAGGAAGGAAGGATATAACTTTTGTGGATTTTCTTCTAGAGACACAGATTTCTGTTGTATAGGTTAGAGATAATGGATTTCTGTGTACGTGTGTAAGGAAAGAAGGAAGGAAGAAAGGAAGAGGATAATCCGTGTGCATTATCTATTACAGGTACAGATTTCTGTATCTATATTAGTCCGGACCTCCTAACTCATTCCCGACCTTTCACTTTTTTTTTCTTTGAACCCTTTCAGTACTCAGGGTCTCACATCATATACTATTGTCTTCCTTGGCCTTACTGACCTCCCTTAGTTTATGATTCTTCAAGGTCCATCTCTGTGGCTAGACCAGTGTCATAACTTCCTAATTTCAATGACGGTTTTTTATGGCTGGGTCATAGTCCATCATACATACGTACCACATGTTTTTTTAAGCTTTCAACCTCTTGGTTTAGATTGTGCTTGTCGCCTGCCTTGGCTATTGGAATTAGTGCTGCATTGTTGGTTGGGGTGTGTGTTTCTGGTGACTGTTGGCCCCAAGGTCCTTGGGGCCTTGTTCCCTCTCAGGACTTTTGGTCCTAGCTGGAGGACAACAGACAGTAGAGGTTTAAAAAGGGCTCAGTGAAGGGCACCCTGCCAGGCTCTCTTGACCCCATGCAGGCCAGCCATCTGACCCAAGCCTGCTCAAGCTCCAAGGATCAAAAGCAGCCAATGTCTGGGAGGTCGGAGGGAAAAAAACAAACCGTGGCTTTTTAAAAATTTCTTTAATTTCATGCCTGTGATGTACTGGAGTATAATCGATGTGCAGTGTTTTTCTTGTTGTCAGTGTACAGATGGCTTATTCATTTATAACATGTACTTAAAGCATATCTATGCTTTTTTGGATTCTTCTGCCATAGAGGTTGTTATAGAGGTTGAGCCAACTTCCTTGTACTAAATATCAGGTCCTTTTGGAGGATCTGTGGGCGATACACATTTCTGTGGTTATGTTGGTGATACAGATGTCTGTGAATATGTTAGTCTTGACCTCCTAATTCATCCCCAGCCCTTCACTTTCTTTTTCGGCCTGGCAGGGCAGCAGCGGGGGAGCCCTTTGTGTTCGTATTCTCCGATTCTCTTTTTCTGTTGTGACTTACTTAGTTCCTTTTTTTTTTTTTTAAATTTTAATTTCCTTTGATTCAGGAAATCAACCCTTAATACTCACTGGTTCAGCTGAAGCTGAACCTCCAATACTGAGGCCACCTGATGCAAAGAGCAGACTCACTGGAAAGACCCAGATGCTGGGAAAGATTGAGGGCAGGAGGAGAAGAGGGTGACAGAGAATGAGATGATGGGATGGCTTCATCGACTCAGTGGACATGAACTTGAGCCAACTCTGGGAGATAGTGAAGGACAGGGAAGCCTGGCATGCTGCAGTCCATGGGATCACAAAGAGTTGGACACGAATGAGCGACTGAACAATGACCAGTGGTATTACAAAATAATGGCTATATTTACCCTCTGCTGTTCACTACATCCTTGTAGCTTATTTATTTTATACATAGTCATTTGTATCTCTTAATAGCTTTACCATCTGAGCCACGAGGGAAGTCACTGTTCAAGGAACCAGTGAGATAGGAGACAGATGGGCTCCAGGTTGGAAATTCACAGCCAGCTTCCATTCTGCATTCCCTGGGGCAACAGATAGGTGGGTACCAGTTGAAGAATTTACAACCCGCCCCCTGTTTGCTCTCAGAAATTGAAGTAACAACAGAAACAGAGTAAGTAGCCAGTCTTTGTCTCTTGTAAACACCTCCAGGGAATAATCTTGGCAAGGACAAAGAGAGGCAAAACCTGTCTGAGTAAAGGATTAGGAAGAACACTACACATGCGCAGAAAGGCTCTGTGGAGTCAAAAGTCAGAGGATAATCCCAGGCCATAATGAGCCTTGCTCCTCCCAGAAGCCTTCAAGATCCATCTTGGCTAAGGTGTGTGTGCATACCCTGTGGGTCCTGAGGCAAATTACTGGGATGTGGGAGACAAAGACGATTGGCCTGAGGGAAGACAAATACCTGGAGAACCTGCCCCCTTATAAAGGATATAAACTTCCAAAGGCACGACTCTGTCTCTGAGCTCCCCCATGCACCTTTCCCCATGTACTTTTCTTTCTTTTTTTTTAATTTTTATTTTGTCGTGTTTTTTTTTTTTTCCTGTACTTTTCTTTTAAATAAACTTTTTACTTTACTCTTCACCTTCTGTCTCCTCACCTGAATTCATTCTTGACAAGGCAGGCAAAGACTAGGGACTTTAGCCCTGACTGCTGGCTCCTGTGGCCCAGTGGTTATGACTCGGTCTGGGAAACTAAGACCCTGCTTCCAGCTATCACTCGCTGCCACTTACCACTGCATGAGTTGGAAATGACCGGCACGCTGTCCTCCAGAGTGGCCGTCACCAATCTGTATTTCAAGTATCACAGGAGAAGGGTTCCCGTTCTTCCACAGCATCTGCAGCATTTAACGTTTGTGGAGTGTTTAAAAATGGCTGCTCTGACCGGAGTGATACCTCGTTGCAGGGTTGACTGGACTTCTCTATTACTAAGAGATGTTGACATCGTGTGACTTTTTTCTTAAAGGATGTGAGTTAAAGGTACCTGCTGAAATCTGCTCCCTGAACGTCTGCCCAGTTTTGAATTCTTTTTTGTGGACCACCCTTAGGGGACTTCTGGAGGGCAGTTGTTTACTTCCAGCCCCACGGACCTTGGGAATATGAAGTGTCCATCAGCGCGGCTTTTATAGTTGCTGTTACAAAAAATGTCCACAAGGAGGCAGCATTTCTTCATGTCCCACTTTTCATTTTTCCTTTTTCTGGACTTCCATTATTTTATTTTGGAGTAGAGTTGATTTTTGATATTACATTTATCAGTTCTTTTGGGGGTTCTCTTCTCCATATAGATAATTAAAATGTGTTCTGTAGGCTACCCTATACTATTCAATGGATTTATTTTGATCAACTATCTGATAAATATTAATGAGCATGTGTTATTAGCAAAGTCTTAATTTATCCCTTAATCCTAAGATTTTTTTTATAATAATAATCTTGTTTTCTAAGTTTGTTTTTCTTGTGTAATATCTGAAATATGCATTCATTTCAAGAATATACCTGTCAGTGATACCCTGTGATATTTGTCTTTCTCTCTCTGACTTCCTTTACTTAGTAAGGTAATCACTCTGTCCATCCGTGCTGCTGTCAGTGGCATTATTCTGTTCTGATTTATGGCTGAGTAGTATTCCAGTGTAGAGGAGCACCACTCGGTCCTCATTTTTCTGTTGATGGATTTCTTGGTTGAATTTGTTGCAGTGAAAAGGAAAAAAAAAGAGAGTTTTTTCTTTCGCTTTCCTGAGAACAAAGACGATGAAGAGAACAGTGAGCAGGCCTGAAAGTTCCTAGTTTTTTTAACTTTGCTTCTAACTCTATGTGTCTGTAACTAAGTGTGGTTTCTGCCCCCTAACCCTGCAGGAGCTATGCTTTGGACCTATTTTCCTTGCACTCTAGGCTAAATACATCTCCTGTCTGGTGTCTGCTTTTACAACACCCTCCCCCTTGTAGTTGCACATGAGAAAGAAGGCTGCAGAACCACCGAACTGCCAGACTCAATTACTGGATTACTGACACCAGTTTATGACTGTCCTTGAAACCATGCAAGAGGAAGAAATCAAAATCCTATCACTTTTGTTCCTCATCACTGACTCCTGACTGTGAATCCTCATCTTATATGAACTCCTAAACTCCTCATGGGGGGACACAATTCTTGAGGCTCGAACCTAGTGTGTTCCCCTCTTCACCAACTGAGAATTAAACCACTTTATTTCCTCCAACCCCCGTCTCCATATTTTTTATTTGGCTTCACCAGGCAGAGAAAGCCAATATTTTGTCCAGCAGCAATTCTAGTTCTTGGCCATTGTCAACTGTGCTGCCCTGAAAACAAGGGTTCATAGATTACTGTGAATTCTGATTTTCTCTAGGTCTAAGCCCAGACGTGGGATTATGGGACCACGTGGTTTCTGGATGTTTAGTTTATAAGGAACCTCCTTGCTGGCTTTTATAGTTCCTGAACCCACTTACGTCCACACCAAGACTGTAGGAGGATTTCCTTTGGCCTCCGTCCTCTGTAGCATGGCTTCTCTGTGGATGTTTTAGATGGTGGCCAGTCTGACCTGTGTCAGGTGATTTTTCATGGTAGTTTTTTGTTGTTTTCAATTGCTCAGTTGTGTCCAACTCTTTTCAAACCCGTTGACTGCCAGCACACCAGGCTCCCTGTCCTTTACCATCTCCTGAACCTCGCTTAAACTCCTGTCCACTGAGTCGGTGATGCCATCCAACCATCTCATCTTCTGTCATCCCCTTCTCCTGCCTTCAGTCTTTCCCAGCATCAGGGTCTTTTCCAGTGAGTCAGCTCTTCACATCTGGTTGCCAAAGTCTCGGAGCTTCAGCTTCAGCACTAGCATCAGTCCTTCCAATGAATATTCAGGATTGATTTCCTTTAGGATTCACTGGTTTGATCTCCTTGCAGTCCAAGGGACTCTCAAGAGTTTTTTCCAGCATCACAATTGGTAAGCATCCATTCTTTGGTGCTCAGCCTTCTTTATGGTCCAACTCTCTCATCTGTACACTGTACACTGTACAGTCAGGTACACTGACTACTGGAAAAGACAGAGTTTTGACTAGACAGACCTTTGTCGGCAAAGTGATGTCTCTGCTTTTTAATATGCTGTCTAGGTTTGTCATAGCTTTTCTTCCAAGGAGCAAGAGTCTTTTAATTCCATGGCTGTAGCCACCATCTGCAGTGATTTTGGAGCCCATGAAATTATTATATTGTCATCATTATACTGCTGCCTGATTTGGTTATGACATACACATACAGCATATCTCTTCTTTTGGATTCTTTTACCATAGAGGAATTGCAGAAAATCTAGCAAAGTTCCCTGTGCTGAGCATCAGGTCTTTGTGGAGTATCTATTAGAGATACAGATTTCTTTGTATATGTTAAAGATACAAATTTTGGTATATACGTTAGACATACAAATTTTTGTTTATATCTGGAGGAAGAAAGCAAGGAAGGTGATTATCTATTACAGATATGGATTTCTGTGTATGTGTTAGTGATACAGATTTCTGTGTAAATCTCAGAGATTCTGAGATTTCTGTATTTGTGGGAGGAAAGTAGAAAAAAAAAGTGACCGTGTTAGTCGCTCTGTCATATCTGACTTTTTGCCACACCATGGACGTAGCCTACCAGGTTCCTCTGTCCATGGAATTTTCCAGGCAAGAGTACTGGAGTGAGTAGCCATTTCCTTCTCCAGGGGATCTTCCTGACCCAGGGATCAAACCCAGATCCCCTGCATTGAAGGCAGATTCTTTACTGTCTGAGTCACCAGGGAAACCCATTTGTGGGAGGAAGGGACAAGGAAAGAAGAAAGGAGGGAATCCTTTTGGATTATCTATTTTAGATACAGATTTCTGTGTATATGTTAGTCACTACATTCTAATTCATCCTTGCTCTTTCAGTTTTTTTTTTGAACCCTCTGAGTTTGAATTCTCAGAGTCTCTTTATGTGTTGTAAATTGTCTATTTCTTATCAAATTTAGCCTAGTATTCACATCATATGCTGTTTTCTCCCTTTGTCTGCCTGACTTAATTTAATCTGATTTTCCAAGGTCCATCCTTGTAGTGACCAGTGGAATAATTTCTTAATTTCAGTGGTGGTTTTTCATGGTTGAGTAATGGTCCATAGTATATATGTACCACATTTTTTTTTTTAAATGTACCACATTTTTAAGCTTTATTGTGTCAGTAGACATTTTCCTGGATCTGTATTTTGGCTACTGTAAGTAGTGCTGCGGTGAACGTTGGGGTGCATGTGGGTTTTTGAATGGTGGTTTTCTTGGGATATAGGCCTACATGTGGGAACATCATCCCTGCATTGGGAAGATCCCCTGGAGAATGGAACAGCTGCCCACTCTAGTATTCTGGCCTGGAGAATTCCTGGGTCGAGAAGAGTCGGACACAATTAAGCAAATTTCACTTTCATTTTCTCTGGATATAGGCCCACATGTGGGAATGTCAGATCCTAGGCTTAGCTCTCTAGAAAAAAAAATTTTTTTTCTGGCAGGGGAGGCTATTCTTTCTAGTAGGTATTGCTAATGTCCATTTCCACGTACTGTGTAGGTGGGTTCTCTTTTCTCCTGGCTTGCTCCTGCATTATTGCTGTGACATGTGAGAATGGCCATTCTGAGTCATGGGATTTGATTTGTCATTGTCATTTTGATTTTCAGTTTTGTGCTCGTTGGCAGTGCACAGCCACCTGAGTCAGTTGTGACGTATCAGTTCAGTTCAGTCGCTTCTCCATGAATCGCAGCATGCCAGGCCTCCCTGTCCATCACCAACTCCCGGAGTTTATTCAAACTCATGCCCATCGAGTCGGTGATGCCATCCAGCCATCTCATCCTCTGTCGTCCCCTTCTCCTCCTGCCTCCAATTCCTCCTAGCATCAGGGTGGCCAAAGTACTGGAGTTTCAGCTTCAGCATCAGTCCTTCCAATGAACAACCAGGATTGATCTCCTTCAGGATGGACTGGTTGGATCTCCTTGCAGTCCAAGGAACTCTCAAGAGTCTCATCCAACACCATAGTTCAAAAGCACCAATTTTTCGGCGCTCATCTTTCCTCACAGTCCAACTCTCACATCCATACATCACCACTGGAAAAACCATAACCTTGACCAGATGGACCTTTGTTGGCAAAGTAATGTCTCTGCTTTTTAATATGCTATCTAGGTTGGTCATAACTTTCCTGCCAAGGAGTAAGCGTCTTTTAATTTCATGGCTGTAATCACCATCTGTAGTATTTTGGAGCCCCCCAAAATAAAGTCTAACACTGTTTCCACTGTCTCCCCATCTATTTTCCATGAAGTGATGGGACCACATGCCATAATCTTAGTTTTCTGAATGTTAAGCTTTAAGTCAACTTTTTCACTCTCCTCTTTCACCTTCATCAAGAGGCTTTTTAGTTCCTCTTCACTTTCTGCCATAAGGGTAGTGTCATCTGCATATCTGAGGTTATTGATATTTCTCCCAGCAATCTTGATTCCAGATTGTGCTTCTTCTAGCCCAGCATTTCTCATGATGTACTCTGCATATAAGTTAAATAAGCAGGGTGACAATATACAGCCTTGACGTACTCCTTTTCCTATTTGGAACCAGTCTATTGTTCCATGTCCAGTTCTAACTGTTGCTTCCTGACCTGCATATAGGTTTCTCAAGAGGAAGGTCAGGTGGTCTGGTATTCCCATCTCTTTCAGAATTTTCCACAGTTTATTGTGATCCACACAGTCAAAGGCTTTGACGTAGTCAATAAAGCAGAAATAGATGTTTTTCTGGAACTCTCTTGCTTTTTCGATGATCCAGAGGATGTTGGCAATTTGCTCTCTGGTTCCTCTGCCTTTTCTAAAACCAGCTTGAACATCTCGAAGTTCTCGGTTCACATATTGCTGAAGCCTGCCTGGCTTGGAGAATTTTGAGCTTTACGAGCTTTACTTTACTATCGTGTGAGATGAGTGCAATTGTGCGTATACAGACAGCATATCTGTTGTTTTTTTCAATTCTTTTTCCATAGAGGAAATTGCACAAACTCAAGTAAAGTTTAGTGTGATGATCATCAAATTTTTGTGGAATATCTGTTAGAGATACAGATTTTCTGCACATGTGGAAGGAAGGAAGGAGATAAACTCTTTTTTTTTTTTGGCTCTCCTTTTTTGGGTTTGAAGTCTCAAAGTCTCTTTTTGTCTTGTAAATTAGTTCCCTGTATCTGCTTTTTTATTTTGCCTAGAATGGACTCTATGCTATTGTCTTTTTCTGTCTGGCTGACTCCACTTAGTGTATGATCGTCCAAGTTTCATCCCTGTGCCTACCAGTGGAGTAATTTCAATTTCAGTGGCAGTTTGTCTTGGGTGAGTAGCAGTCCATTATCTACATGTACTGTATATCTTTTAAGTTTTAGCCTGTTGGTGGACTTCTTGCTGGTTCTGTGTCTTGGCTATTGTATGGAGTGCTGCAGTGAAAGTTGGGGTGCATATGCCTTTTTGAATGTTTGTTTTCTCAGGACATTGACCCAGGTGTGGGAAGGTCAGATCATAGGATTAACTGCCTCAAGGGGCTGTCTCTACCCCATCCAGTTCTTCCTCCCTTCCTATTGACTGTTTATCTTTTTTGGCCAGGTGTGTGTTTCAATGCTTACTAAATTTTAGTTCGGTTGTTTGGTATAATTTGGTATAACTTGAGGAGAGAGAACCCACCTACACAGTACGTGGGAATGGACATTAGCAATAGAGACTAAAAAAGACAGCCTCCCCTGCCAGAAAAAAATTTTTTTTTTTTTTAAGAGAGCTAAGCCTAGGATCTGATGTTCCCACATGTGGGCCTATATCCAGAGAAAACGAAAGTGAAAGTCGATTAGTCATGTCCGACTCTTAAATGATATGTGATTTGAAAACGGTCTCTTCCAGTTTGTGGTTCATTTTTTTATTTTTCTGAATAAGGTGTTTCATAGAGTAGAGGCTTTATAAATAATTTTATAATTTTTATTTTTCTGAGGAAGTTTTTAATTTTCTGAGGAAATTTTTAATTTTCTGAGGAAGGTTTTAATTTCCTGAAGAAGTTTTAAATTGTATTAAAGTGAGTAATTGTATGGAAGTAATTCTATGAATATTATTAATGTATGAAAGTTATTTATTTTAGGAAAGTAAATAATTTTATGTGTTATTCAATTTATGAAAATTATTAATTTTATGGAAATTTTCAATTTTATGGAAGTTATTAATTTTATGGAATATCTGTGTAGTGATATAAATATTTATCTACTGAGAGATATAAGTATCTATCTACCTAGACATGTAAACATCTATCTACAGAGAGATATAAAAAGTTCTCTATATATTGATATAAGTATCTGTGTATATATCTGTTTATATTCTTTGTCCAGGTGTGTTTTTCAATCTTTACCAAATTTTAAGGAGCTGTTTGGTATAATTTGAGTACAGATCCTTTCTCTGAAATGTGTTTTGGAAATAGTTTCTTTCAGTCTGTGGTTCATCTTTTGGTTTTCTGGATAAGGTGTTTCATGTCATGGATACAGTCACCATCCACAGTGTTTTGGAGCCCAAGAAAATAAAATATGCCACTGTTTCCATTCCTTCCCTATCTATTTGTCATAAAGTGATTGGACCAGATGCCATGATCTTAGTTTTTTGAATATTGAGTTTTATTCCAGTTTTTTCACTCTCCTTTTCCACCTTCATCAAGAGGTTCTTTATTTCCTCTTTGCTTTCTGCTGGTATCATCTGCATATCTGACATTGTTAATATTTCTCCCAACAGTCTCAATTCCAGTTTGTGCTTTATCCAGCGTGGCATTTCGCTTGATGTACTCTGCATAGAAGTTAATTAAGCAGGGTGGCCATATAGAGCCTTGATGTGCCCTTTCCCAATTTTGAACCAGCCCATTGTTCAATGTCTGGTTCTAACTGTTGCTTCTTGACCTGCAAACAGGTTTCTCAAGAAGCAGGTTGGGTTGTTTGGTATTCCAGTCTCTTTAAGAATTCTCCACAGCTTGTTGTGATCCACACAATCAAAGGATTCAATTCTTTGAAAGTTTAAAATTTTATGATATAAAAATATATACCTGTATTTTATATATGACTTATATACCTCTATTTTTATGTATGAGGTATGTACCTATATTGTCATATAAGAGATGTATACAGATATTTTCACATAAGACATACATACCTATATTGCCATATATGAAATATATGACTCTATTTTCATATATGAAATACATATGGAATACAACTCAGAAAAATAGCGAAATAAAAACAGGACAATTTAAAAAATAGATGATGTCATCAAGAAACAGGTTTTGATGAGGTTTTTAAAAAATCACATAATAGTTTTACCCCTTTTTCTTTATGTGTGCTCAGTCACTTCAGTTTTGTCTGACTCTGTGAGACCGCATGGACTATAGTCTGCTAGGCTCCTCTGTCCATGGGATTCTCCAGGCAAGAATACTGGAGTGCCATGCCATCCTCCAGGAATTTTTGCCTTACAAACAACTTATCAGTCAAGTCAGCCAGTTAATCTAACTACAGGATAAATATGTTTTTTAAAAAACTTAAGTTGCTTCTGTCAATGTTTCTCTGACAAAACATTTTATTTTCATTATTTTTGATGCCTACATATTAATTTCAGTTCACAATGTCCTATAAATTGAAGTCATTTAGCAATCTTCTAGTTTCAAATTAAGACTTTTGTATGTATGAAGACAGGGTACTTGATTTAGAAGTGTTATCTTAAGTCTCTAAAAGCTTTACTCAAAAGGCACAATGATTTTCATTATGGTCAATGTACTGGTATTTAAAAATCTACTAAATCAGAAGCTCTGGAGTTGCTGTCTGACAATTTTAGTTAATAAGCTGCCCAGGTAAATCTGAAGCACTGAACCAAACTGAAGTTTGAGGACTATTGCCCTGGAAGGCCTGGCAAAACACACATTTTACCAAGTCCAAGTTGTAAGAATTAGTATCATTATAAGTTATACTAAAACTTTCATTCTATTGGTTAAAGAACAATAGCAAAGGAAAAATATATATATATATTTATCTGCAAATATATATGTATATATTCATATATGAAATATATACCTAGGTTTTCTTTTTTTTTTGTACCTAGGTTTTCATATTTGAATATACTGAATACTACTCAGCTATAAAAAAGATTAAAATAATGGCATTTTTAGCAGTATAATCCTAAAGATTTCATAATAAGTGATGTAAGTCAGAAAGACAAAGAGAAATACCATATAATATCACTTACATGTGAAATCTAAAGTATGACGCCAATGACCTTATCTATGAAATGGAAACAGACTCAAAGATATGGAGAACTAGAGGTTACCAGGGGGATAGGGTGGTGGGAGGGGCAAGATAGGTGTAGGGGATTAGGAGATAGAAACTACTATGTATAAAATCAATAAGCTATAAGGATATATTATACAGCACAAGTAAACATAGTCTTTATTTGTAATGCCTTTCAATGAAGTATAATCCATTAAAAATAGTGAATCACTATGTTGTATACCCCAAACTAATATAGTATTGTAAATAAACTGTATTTCAATATAAAAAATTGTTGTGGTTACCTACAAAAATAATAAACTAATCAAAAAGAAAAAAATAAGCAAAATAAAAATGGGGAAATTTTAAAAAGAGAAGATTCCATCAAGAGACTAATTTTGATGAGAATTTTAAAAATCACATAAAGTAGCTTTACTATTGTAATTTTTGCTTTCCAAGAACTTCTTAGTCCAGTCAAGCCAATTAATCTATCTAACACTAAACCTTACCAAGCTAAGGACACTAAGCCCATTTTGTCACCAAGTTTTCCCAAGATGTCTCTGGTTGGCAAAAAAATTTTTTTTAACTTTATCCTTTCTTGTCACTAATTATAGCTATGCCAGGAACAATATTGTTCTAGTGGCAATATCATGTGGTCTAACAAGTCTTAAGACCACATTACCAGGGGTTTTCTTTTTAACTGAGCAATTTTTTAAAAAGTTGTGCTGTACTTCATCTTGCCAATGTTAAATTCTCATTGGAGAGGAAGTCACTTGTGAGGCTTTTAGCCCCAAAGTCTTCTGTTCTCAACCTAAAGTGCTCCTGTCTTGCATTATTAGGAATTTGGGGACTGCAAAGTGAACAGAGAACTGTGTTGAAGGAGCTAGGAAGTGGCCTGTTTGGAGCAGTCCATCTGGGCAGGTTCAAGGGGCAGTGTGATGTTCTGTTAAGGCGATCAAGGAAGGCTCCATGTCAGATGATTTCTTCCAGGAGGGCCGGACCGTCAGGTAAGTTTCTTCTGGGGAATCATGATTTAGCCCTCACCATGAGAGGACGTTCATGCTAACAGTTCTGTGTGTAACATCCGTAAGGCCTGAATCAAGAGTCCACATATCATAGAATATATAATGGAATGTTAGTCAGTTGTAAAAATGAAATAATGCCATTTCAGCAACATGGATGGATGTAGACATTAGCACATGAAGTAAAGACAGAGAAAGACAAATATTATATATCACTTATGAGTAGACTCTGAACTATGATGCACATGAATTTCTTGACAAACAGTCTCAGACAGAGAAAACAAACTTAGGGTTTTCAAAGGGGAAAGGGATGGGGGATTAATTAGGAATTTGGTATTAACTGATATACAGTACTATATATAAATAGATAAGGCCTTCCTGTATAGCACAGGGAACTATATTCAATATTTGGAATCACCTAATAACCTGAAAGCATGTATGTAGGTGTGTTTATATATGTATGTATTATGTATGTTTATATATAATAAACATAAAGTATATTATATACTAGATATATGTAATATATCAAACTGAATCCATTTGGCATGCTCCTGGAACTAGCATAGCAACATGAAACGACTATTCTTCAATTAAAAATATACCCGTTTTCAATACAAAAAAAGAGTCCACATATCATTGATACAAATATTTGAACTTTATTTTTTTTTTTTTTGTTACAAAGGCGTTTAGTTTATTCTCCTCATCAGTATCACTGATGTCCTCACGGTTCACATTTCCCAGTGCGGCTCCTCCTCTTACAGTAGTCATGCGCAATCTCACTTACGGCCGGGGCGGGGAGGGTGTTGGCACTCCACGCAGACAGACTGTCCTGCGTGAAAGAGGTGAGGGTGAATGGGCGGCCGGCGGGGGAGGGGGGGCCCCCCCCACAGTCTTTTTTGCGTTGGTCGGTGGTTCTCCATGTTCCTTCCTGGCTGCCCGGGCTTGGGGGTCCATGCAGCGCAGCGCAGGGCAGGGTGGGCTCGGGTGGAGGGAGCAGGGAAGGTAAGAAGGAAAAGCAGCAGGCCACCCAGGAGCAGGAAGCAGGGCGCGAGGGCGCAGGGGTGGCTCCCGGGGTAAGGCACAACCCTGTCTTTGGCTCTCCTGGTGAGGAGTTTCCTCCCCTGCACCCCTGCCCAGCCCCGCTCCCCACCCCTCCCCACCCCTCAGACCGCCACACACAGTCCAGAGAGCCAGGGGGGGCGCCTCCTGGGGTCCCTGAAACAAGAGGGCTCTGCCACCCAGCCCAGTGCTGCAGGGGCTCGAGGAAAAAGGCGAGGAGGGGCTGGACAGAGGCCTGCCCAGGACAAGGGGGTGGGGAGGGAGAAGACCCCAGTCCCAGAGAGCTGGCCCCCACTAAGGCCTGGAAGGAGGGGAGCGCCTGGGGACTCCGGCTTCCTTGTGGGGTCTGGCTGGAGCCCCAGCCCCATCCCTCGGCCTTGGTCGGCCCAGCAGCTTGCCAAGTGACCAGGATATTGTGCTTTGGGATCTATGCTGGGGTGGGTGCTGAGACCAGGATTGGGGGGGTGCAGGGTAGGTGTGACTAAGGTGCTTGTGCTTTAGTTGGGGGTGTTGACTCCCCCCACACACTCGAGCCAGCTGAGGCCACGAAAGCAGAGTCCCGGGACCCCAGCTGGACTGATCCCCCCACCCGTGCAACAAGCAGATGTCAGGAAGGACCTCCCCACCCCAGCCCCACAGGCTGGCGGGGGCTCCTGGGGTTGGGGGGGCAGGCCTCCAAGTCAGGTTTCAAGGGTCCAGTGGGCCCCCACCACCTCCTGTAGTCCCCTTGCCTTTGGAGAGAGAGGCTGCTGGGAGCAATGGGCGAGTCAGATTGGGGAGAAGACAGAGGCATGAGAACAAGGGCTGGAGACAAAACTGTGAAATTGCAAAGAAATGACACCCAGTGGGTGTGTATGGGGGAAGGGGAGTAGAGTTAAAAAAAAAAAAAAAAAAAAGAACCCTCTGAGTTTACATGTAGAACTCAAAAACCTGGGACACCCTTGCAATGGAGTCCCATGGGGGAGGCATCGAAGGGTGAGTGGGAGCTGGCCGGACCCACAGGAGCCCAGGCAGAGCGGGCCTTGGGGGGCCCCACCTTGGAAACGCACACCCACACTCCACACACATGCACAGCACATTCAGCCTGTCCCCTGGCCCCCCACCCCGTCCTGCCTTCCACAGCTCCGGGGACCAAAGGGGACATCAGACCCAGTCCCATTGGTTTGAAAAATAAAAGGAATCTTATACTTCAATATTTCATTAGCTAAAAAAATGTTTTAAAAAGTATGTACAGGGGGTGGGGGCTGGGAGCCCTGCCGTGGGGGCGGGGTGGGGTGGGGAAGGGCGGCAAGGCAGCAGCCCCCTCCCCCTAGCCGGCTCCCCTGGGTTCCACCCCGGTCCTACTGCCTCGTCTGTCTTCATTTGCTTAAGAGCAAAACTTCTACACACGCATGCGCGCACGCTTCTGCATGCCCCGGAAACCTCTCCTCCTGTCCTCAGAGACCTACGGTCTGCCCCCAAGGGCTCCCCTGACTCAGGACCTGCCCCTCTCAGGCCCCAGGGGACTGGTGATGGCAAGAGAGGCTGAGCATGGGGAGGGGAAGAGAAGGGCGCTGGGCCTGCCACCGCCCACCACCTTGGGTCGGCCAGTTTCTCTGAGCCTCAGTTTCCTCAGCTGTAAAATGGGCAGTCCTCACGGCCTCGCCTACCCCAGCCCCCAGGTGCAGGGACAGACGAGGGAAACAGGAAGGCGCTTTTGGAAACGTGGAAGCACTGGGAGGTGGTGGCGGGAGGGGTCCTGAGAACCCGGGGGCCCCTGCAAGTCCCGAGGGGCTGCAGTGGGGGGGGGGGGGGGGGGGGCGGAGGCTGAGGAATGCTCCCGCTTGGTGGCCCAGGGCCTGGGAAGGGGGTCTTCCCAAGCCCCCCCAGGCTGGCCCCTCCCTGTGCCTGGCCTGGTGAGTGGGGAGAGAGTCACTAGGGGTTAGCAAGAGCCCCCCGACTGTGCATGAGTGTGTGCTAGAGAAGGCCACGCGGACCTCGCACCACCTGCCATCCTCTCCCAGCCCGGATCCCCGATCGGCTTGGGGTCAGGGGATGGGACGGGGAGGCAGAGGAGCTGGGAGCATGCAGCACCCCCCGCGGGTCCTGGGGAAGGACAGACAGTAGCTCGTGACCAGGATGGCGGGTGGGTGTGACAGGAGGGGGAGTGTGGCGGCCCCGCGGGAGGGTCCGCTGGGGGTTACTGGAGGGCCTCCTCGGCTGAGGGGCCGGCCTCGCCGTCGTGGCTGGCCGTCTCGTAGCCGTGCTCCACACCCATCATGTCCGGCTCTATCTTGCCCGTGTAGCTGATGAAGGTGGTGTAGGCGTCGCCCTCAGCCATGAGCGGCTTGACCTTGGGGATCCAGCTCTTGCGCACAACGCGTTGGGCGTTGGTGCACATGTCGGCCGCAATGGCGTTCATCTCGCTCTCCTTGAAGTTGGGGGCGAAGTTCTGGCAGTAGTATTTGACGGCGTGGAGCACGCGACTGTCCAGCGGTTTGCGGCTGGGGTTGTTGCTGGAGGAGCGGATGCCGGTGCCACAGCTGTTGGCCAGCGTGTTCCGGTCAAAGAAGGAGGCCAGGAGGCGCCGCAGCAGGACCTTGTGGCGTGTGCCTGCGCTGACGTGGCAGTTCATGAGCTGCGCCCTCGTGATGTACACGTTGGTGCCTGTCACCAGCTCCAGCTTCTCTGAGGGGTCGCCCTCGTCGTAGAGCTTGGGGTGGCAGCGGTTGCCAATCTGGTTGATGAGCTCGGCGGGGAGAGGCGCTAGGTCCTGCCGCACTCGGATGCGATTCCGAGACTCAGGGGCCACCTGCTCAGGGAGGGCCTCCACCTTCTCGGCAGTCTGGCCGACGTTCATCATGCGGTACATGGTGTACACGTTGCAGATCTGCCGGGACTGCTCGTCCGTGCCCTCCTCGCCCGCGTCCTCCTCCTCGTCCTCCTCATTGTGGTAGGAGCCGGGGCTGTCGCTGGTGTAGGCGCTTGAGGTGCCGGGGCTGGTCCGCTCTGACGTGCTGGGCCCGCTCACACCGCCTGCCGCCGCCGCCCCCGCTGTTGGCGGCCCGGCTCCCGCCCCCGCCGCCACCCCGGTGGGCTGTGCCGCCGCCACCACGGGGGCCTGCTGGGCCGGCCGGTTGACAGCCAGGTCTGGCGTGGAGAACTTGGCCATCTTGCGGCTGCCATTGCCCCCGCTGCCGCCCCCGGCCTCCTTCTGGCCGCTGTCCCACAGCCGCTTGGCCACGGGCGTGCACTGCACAGAGTCCGACTCCTGCTGCTCTGTCTTGACGCGCGACACCAGGGGCAGCGGAGTGCCGCAGGCCGGCCAGCTCGACGTCTGCGCCACGGGGCTCTGGGGCTCGGACGAGGGGGCCTCCTCAGCGTGCAGGCCCTGGGAGTAGCAGCTGGGGGAGCTCACCTTGAGGAAGAATTCGGTCCCCTTCTCCATGATCTCCTGGATCTGCAGAAAGCCGGCCGTGTACATGAGCAGGAACTGGTCACCCATGTTCATGCTCAGGCGGCCCGTGTAGCAGAAGCTGAGGATCTGCTGGAAGGACTGGGGCTGCACGGCAATATTTGAACTTTAAATCAATTCAAAATACCATTACACAAAATGCACATCTTTAAAACTGCTTAAAGATGCGTAACCAAACTCATCACCTTGAGTAACATAACACATGTTCCTATAGTTAGACTAAGAAGAAAGGAAATACTAAATATGTAATAAATTCTTATCTGTGAAAAAATTGTCAAGTTTACATGTTAAAGTTTATTTTACACATCTGAAAAGTAAAGAATCATCCTATAATGCTCCTCTTGTTTATTATTTGAGAAATGCAAATCAAATCTACACTGAGGTACCGATTCAAACTGGTCAGAAGGGCCATGATTAAAAAGTCTCCAAATAATGAGTGTTGCACAGGGTGTGGGGAAAAGGAAACCCTCTGACACTGTTGCTGGGAATGTAAATTGGTGCAGTCACTGTAGAGAACAGTATGGCAATTCCTCAAAAAAACTAAAACTAGAGTTACCATATGATCCAGCAATGCCACTTGTAGCCAAACATCCAGACAGAGCTAGAATTCAAAAAGATACATGCAGTATTCTAAAAGAATTTGTGCCTATCAGTTGCAGATCTGAAAAGAAAACTTTACTCTCACATCTAAGATACCAAATTTGTTTTCATATATTGTGTGCTATATTTAGACTCTTGGTTCATACTCCATGTAACCCGATCGTATCATAGTTAAATCCAATTTGAATTTTAGACTTCGTTTTAGGATGTGGTTTCCCTCCAGCAGCATAGGAGATCTCCCTTTTCTCCAGGTCCTGTTTCCCTGGTATGACATTTCAAACCTCAAAAACTGTTACTTGTTTATATGAATATCAATTGCATTCTAGCTCAGTTTGAACAGAGAAGCAAAAAGTCAGGGGCCTATGTTTTCTGTTTTCTTCATAGAGAAAAATGAAACTGTTAGAAGAAAAACCACCTGCAGCTCACATGCTCTTTGAGCCACTAACTGTTTGCAGGAATTTTCTCTTATTTCTTTTCAAGTGTGACCTTTTATTCATATAATAAAAAATAACAGAATTAGAAGAAAGTAGTTTGAAATGATGGCTTGCTTCTACCTAGAAAATCTGAACCAAAGGAAACAATGGGAACTGCAAATATCAGGGTGCCAAGCTTTTTAAGAATATTTTAGGTTTGCAAATAATAACTAGTATGCTTGCAATTTCAACAATATATTTTTATTCTGATCAAGAATATACTTTTCCAGAAGGGTTCTAGTGTGGCCACCTTCTGCTGGAAACCTGGGATGCTGGAATCTGGCCACTTCCTGTCTGACTTTAAAGGACACTGGGTTGCACTCTTAAGAAATTCCTGGGTCTCCCCTAGGTCCTGATGATCACGTGGCCAGAGAAATTGGTATCATTGTTGTTTTGCCTGTTGAAATGTTTAATGACACAGATCCTTTCAGTTTCCTGATGTGGGTGAAGTGTGGAGCCCAGTGTCATTTAAGAAATGTACATCCTAGTTCCCACATGAGGGTGAGCCCCGTGTCCAACAATGAGAGACCCTGCATGTGGGTGACCTGGGCCTCTGGGAGACCAGCTCTAAACTCTTCTGAACCTGACCAAGTTCTGTCTACATGGTAGGTTTAGACCTCTCTAAGTCCTGTGTACACTAATGATGTTTAGACAAGACCACGTGCTTTCTGCAATAAGAACATTTAGACCTGACCTTGTACTCTGTGCACTAGGACATGGAGACCTGGGTAGAGACCTGGCCTGGCCTCTGTCCTGGAAAACTCCATGCCTGCGTCTGAATGTCAGTTTTCAGATGTCTGGGGTCTGGGACTGAGGTGGGCTTCTCTGGGTAACCGTGCTCTCCTCTGAGTGGGGTTCCATGGCCCTCCCGGGGGTCAGTGCTGTGGTAGGGCTCCTAGTCTGTCCCCTGCCAGGTTCACCTTCCCTGGGGCTCATGTAGCCTCCTCAGGTGGGCTACCTGGTAATTGTTTCAATTTTCCAGCACATTCAGGTTGAGTAGGGAGGCAGGTTCACCTGGTGAATTGGTTCCCGGGCACAGGGATCAGGCATAAAAGTCAATGGGCAGCAGGTGAGGTCTCCTTCCCATCGACTCTCTCCCCCGAAGAGAACAGAGCTGCCCCTCGTCTTTCAGCCCAACTCCTGTTTTTTAACACCTCAGCGGGACAAGAAAGATGGAGCCTGCCAGAACCGAGGTAGTGTGCTCACCTCTAGCATGAGCTTTCAAACGAGTGAAAAATCATATGGTACCAAAGTGAAAACAGGAGGGGCCTGACTTCTCAGGGACAATTGAGGGGAGAGGAGACGGTCCCTACATGTCTTTCTAGGGTCCTAGGAGGTCCCAGGGTCCTGGCTTGTTCACACATTGGGGGCCCACCAACCACAGCCATGGTGTCCTGACCAAGGGGATGTGTGACCCCAGTTTTGGGGGTCTGGGGGCTGTGTGAGACTCACCTCATCTGCATGGGTCAGGATCATGTGTACGGGGAGACCACAGACTCAAATCTAAGAAAAAGTGAGGAATATATGAAAGCTTCACTTGTGTTTAGGAATTAATGCTTTACGGTATTCACTTTATACAGGCCTGTGGCTGTTTGCTTCTTTACCCCTGCGGGGCTCACCTTCCCTGGGGCTCCTGGATGTTCCTCAGGTGGCTATCTGGGAATTATTCCATTCACCAGCACGAGCATGGAGGGAAGGGAGGCAGGTTTACCTGGTGAATTGATTGCAGGGCACACGGATCAGGCAAAAATCCAATGGGCAGCAGGTGAGGTTGCTGCTGTGATCTCCTTCCAGTCGACCGCCCCTCCTCAGCAGAGACCAGACCTGCACCTCATGTTTGTTTTCTCAACACCTCAGTGAAACAAGAAGGACCGAGCCTGCCAGAAACAAGGTAGTGCGTTCAGCATTGTCATGACAGCTGTAAAAACAGTTACTATCACAGAGAACCAAAGGGAGAAGATGAGGACTTCTCGGGGACAGCCTGGGGGGAGGAGACAGACTCTACACTTGTTTCTACCATCCTAGGAGATTACAGGAGCCCACTCGTTCCTACCTTAGGGGCCCAACCAGCAGAGACCTGCTGTCCTAACCAAGGGTCGTTGGGACCCCAGGTGCACGGTCTGGGGAGGTGGTGTCACCTTGGAGACTGTGGAAGTGTTTCCCCAGGTACAGGGTCTGGGGATTGTGTGGTCTCACCGCATCCACATGGGTCAGGATCCCGTACCCGGAAACCACATATCTGCTCTTTACCTGCAGCGTGTCTTGTTCCCTTGGAGATTCCCAGTGTCTGAATTGAGGGTGTTGCCCTGATTAACCCATGGCCTTTTCCTTCTCGTCATCTTGTCACATTCACATGAGGTCAGGCACCTTTGAGTGGGTTGTCACTCTGTGCTCTGCTCAGTGTAAACCTTTGGTGTCATATTACTATCATAGCATATCCCATATCTAATTCATAGGGGTCACCACTGGTTTCCCCTACACCAACCTCAGGTAATTTGCTTTGTAATTTAATTTTTGTTTTATATTGGAGTAGAGTTGATTTCCCTTATTTTGTTGGTTTTAGGTGTACAGGAACTTGATTTGATTTTACACAGATGTAGGGAAAGAACAAATTAGCCAAGATGGTGATCTCAGACTCTCTTGCCCCATGGCCTCTTGCTTTTCCCGCACGTTTTGTAAATAATGATTATTAACAGCTGAGATCACTTAAGAGCACTGTGCATGTGCGTCACAAGGTACTCGCTTGGCCATGGGCTACTTTTGTACAGTAAGTACATATAAGCTCCACCTGGAAAGCCCTTGAGGTTATATTAGGTTATGTTATGACTGCTGCTATGGCTGCTGCGTCAGCCAGGAGAGGATAAATGTGTCCGCAGTTCCTACAGTTCCTTGCATTTTCTTCCAGCTCCCTGCCCATGCCGTGCCTGTCATTGGTTCAATGAATAGCATGCACAGTGAGATACAATGATGCAATTGGCACTGTGAGCAGGATCAGCAGGACAACAGAGTTATATCTATTCATTTTCCATTTTTTCCTCGTATAGGTTATTACAGTTTTTTCAGTAGAGTTCCTGATTCTATTGAGTAGGTCCTATTTGATTATCAATTTGATAGATACTAGTGTGTATGTATTAATCCAAATTAATTTATCCCTCCCTTTTAGCTTTCTTTTGAGGATCATAATTTGGTTTCCTCAGTCTGTGAGTCTGTTTCTCATTTCTACACTAGCTCATTGGTATGAATTTACAGATTCCCTTGTGTATGATGCCTTACAGTACTTGTTGTTTTGTCTCTGACTTAACCTCACTTTGTATGAAAATTTCTCAGGCCATCCATGTTGCTGCAAATGTCATTTTTTCTGTTTTACAGCTGAGTGGTATTCAGTTGTATAGTTGTATCACGTAGTCTTCATTTTTCTTCAGTGGACATGTTGGTGGATTCTATGTCTTGGTTATTGTAAATAGTGCTACCCTGAAAATCAAGGAGCACATGTCATTTTGAATGATGAATTTCTCCAGATCTAAGCCTGGGAGTGGGATTGCAGGACCATATGATACCTCCATGTTCAGTGTTTCCGGGAACCTCCATGCTGTTTTCCATAGTGGCTTCACTATTTACATTCCCACCAAGATTGTAGGAGAATTCCCTTTTCTGTACATCCTCTGCAGTATTAATTTTTTGTAGATCTTTTCAATGATGGCTATTGTGATGAGTGTGTGGTGATACCTCATTGTAGTTTTGATTGGCAATGATTTGATAATTTTTGATGTGGAGTATCTTTCCATATGCTTGTATTATTTTATGCTTTGTGAGTACAGTTTACCTCTTGAAACTGGCTTCTTGAAAGTTAGCCCTGTTTGGAATTCTCCAATGATTTACTGCAGGACATTTCTTGTGTCAGATGTCCTTTAAAGCCCTGTTGGACTTTTGACTGGTAAGAGACCTTCAGCACCTGTTTTACAGGGTTTCTGTTAATCTGACCCAGCTAACTGCTCCCTGTCAACTTTTTTTTTGGTAACCATGAGATTCTTTTCCAAGTCTGTGAGGCTATTTCTCCTTTGTAATGAAATTCATTTATACCTGTTTTTTATATCACCAGAAATGATATCCTATGATAACTGTCTTTCCTGTCTCACTTCACTTAGTATGATCATCTCGAGTTTCTTCCCTGTAACTGGAAATGGCATTTTTCATCCTTGTTAGAGTAATCCTGCATTATGTATATGTACCCCATCTTCTGTATCCATTCACCTGTCCTTCTGCACTTAAGTTGCTTCCCTGTCTTGGTTAACGTACCTAGTGCTGCCATGATGATTGGGCAGCAGTTACCTTTTAAAAATTTTGGTTTTTTCCAGATCTACGTCTAGGTATAGGATTGCTGGGTCACCTGGTACTTCTCTGTAGTTTTTTGGAGAACCTCCATAATGTTCTCCCTAGTGGTGTACCCGTTTACATTCCCACCCACAGTGGCAGTGTTTTCTTCTCTCCACACCTCCTACAGATTTTATTGTAGATTTTTTGAGATGGTCATTCTGGTCAATGTGATGTGATATCTCATTGGACAATTGATTTGCCTTTTTCTAAGAACTAGTGAGGCTAAGTATCCTTTTTTGTGTTTTATGGCCATCTCTATGCCTTCTTTGGAGAAATGTAAATTTAAACCTTTGGCTTATTTTTTATTGGATTGTTTGTTTTTTGATATTGCACTGTCGAGTTGTTTGTACGTGTTGGAGATAAATTCCCTGTGGGTATCTTAGTTTGTAAGAATCTTTTCCATTCTGAGGGTTGTCTTTTTCTTCTACTGATGGCGTGTCATTTGCTGTGCAAATGCTTTTTTAAAACATTTATTAATTCCATTTGTTTATTTTTTATTTGTCTTGAATAAAATATGGATGAAAAAAGACTTTGCTGCATTTTATGTCAAAGTGTGTTTTTTGCTTTTTTCCTTAAGAGTTTCATAGTACCTGTCCTTTTATTTAGACCTTTAACCTATCTGCGGTTTATATTTGTGTATGGTGTTAGGGAGTAGTTTAATTTCATTCTCATTTTCATGCTAAGCAATCTGTCTGGTGTCCTCCATGATGGCTGCTCCCAGTTTCCATCCCCAGAATCTGTAGGAGGGTTCCCCTTGCTCTATACCCTCTCCAGCATTTATTGTTTGCAGAGTTTCGGCCTACGGCCATTCTGACCTGTGTGAGGTGATACCTCATTGAAGTTTTTATTTGCATTTCTCTCATACTTAGCGATGTTGACATCTTTTCATGCATTTACAACACTGTGCATTAAACTTACTTATTCAAATTGGCTTCTTGAATGCCTGACCCATTTTGAATATTTTTCTGACGACCTCTTTTAGGATATTTCTTGAAGATGGTGCTTTTTACTTACAGTCAGGTGGCTCAGACGGTTAAGCGTCCGCCTACAATGCGGGAGACCAGGGTTCAAAACTCCTGGATCGGGAAGGTCTCCTGGAGAAGGAAATGGCAACCCACTCCAGTATTCTTGCCTTGAAAATCCCATGGATGGAGGAGCCTGGTAGGCTACAGTCCATGGAGTTGCAGAGAGTCGGACGTGACTAAGCGACTTCACTTTCACTTTCCCCAGACATTTTGAATATGAAGTGCCTATGAGCAAAGGTTTCAAAGTTGTTGTTATGGGAAATGGCCACATGGTGGCAGCATGTCTTTATGCCCAACTCTGGTTACTGGGGGAACCAGAGCCTTGGGGAAAGTCCTGTTCCTGTATTGTCTTTTAGAGTGGAAAGTGCCAGAATAAACACCCATTCTTCTTGTGTCCCATTCTTCTTCCTTACCCCTGTCCCCTGGACACATCCCAATTCCTGCAACACCACTCTGGGGAGGGTGCTTTCATCCATAGGTGGGAGGACCCAAAGGAAGGAGGCTGGAGGCGGAAACCCCACCTCCAGGAGACATGGAGCCCATGGGGCTTTTCAAAGCTCTTCCAGCCCAGAGGCTCCTTTGGGTGCAGCAGGTGTAGTTTCACTGCAGGAGGACTTGTCTGGATCTGGAGGTTGTGGGACCGTGCAGAGAGGAGCAGGCTCACAGGTCCACGGGGCAGGGCTCACTGGCTCCCTCAGCCCCATGACAGACCATCCTTGGGAAACAAGCCTGCCCAGGTCACCAAGGCCTGAGAGGAATAGAGTCAGAATTCTCTTCATAATTTGTACTTTGTGTTGGTGTATAGGTGACTTACAGTGTTGTAGGGTCTATTTGTTTGTTTTTTGTTAGGTGGACAGCAACATGATTCACTTATGCATAGATGTGTACATGTCCATTTTGGGTTCTCTTCCCATATAGTTTATTATGCAGTGTGGAGTAGAGGCCCTCACTGATTTTTTGTAAAGAGCAGTGTGTGTATGTTCGTCTCCACCTGCTCATTTCTCGATGCTCATCACATTTCCCTTTTGGTAACTATAAGGTGCTTTGCTATGTTGTGAGAGTTTCTGTTTGGTAGAGAAGTTCATTTGTATCCATCGTTAGGTTTCAGCACTAAGTGATATCACATGATGCTTGTCTTTCTTTGTCTCCCGTCGCTTAGTATGATTGTCTCTACTTCTTCCTTGTTGCTGGACATGGCATGATGTCACCCTTTTATGGCTGAGTAATAATGCACTGTGTGTGTGTACCCCATCTTGTTTATCCATTCATCTGTCCTCCTCCACTTAGGTTGCTTCCATGTCTTGGCTGTTGTACATAGTGCTTCCTTGAACATTTCATGCCCCTGTCTCTTAAAATAATGGTTTTCTCTGAATCTATGCCCAGGAATGGGATTGCTGGTCCTATGGTACTTCCCTGTTTAGTTTTTAATGAACCTTTGTCCGGTTCTCCTTTGTGGATTAGCTGACTTTCATTCCCACCAACAGGGAGGAGGGTTCTTTTTCCTTCATATCCTCTCCAGCATTTATTGTTATTGATTTTTTGATGCTGACCATTCTGACCTTGTGAGGTCACATTGTACTACTGATCCACAGTTTTCTAATACTTATAGATGCTGAGCATCTTTTCATGTGCTTCATCGCCTTCTCTGTCTTCTTTGAGAAATGTCCACTTAAATCTTGTTCCCCTATTTGATTGTGTTGTTTCTTTGATATTGAGGTGCATAAGCTGTTTGTGTGTTTTGGAGATAAATTCCTTGTGGGTGTCTTTGTTTGCAAACATTACTTTCGTTATGAGGTTTGTCTTTTTGTTTATGGTTTCCTCTTCTGTTACAACACTTTTAAGGGTAATTAGGTCCCATTTATTTATTTTTGTTTTAATTTTTATGATTCTAAGAGGTGGGTCAAAAAAGGACTTGTTGCATTTTATGTCAAAGTGTGTTCTGCTCTTTTCCTAAGAATTTCATTGTATCCAACCTTTTATTTAGGTCTTTAATCTGTTTGGAGTTTATTTTTGTGTATTCTGTCAGGGAGTATTGTAATTGTATTCTCATTATCATTTCTTTAAAAACCTGCACACCATTCTCCATAGTGGCCGTTACTAATTTACCTTTTCCTGAAAAGTGTAGGAGGGTTCCCTTTTTCCACACTTTATCTAGCATTTATTGTTTGTTGACTTTTGGACAATGGTGACTGTGAACTGTGTGAGCAAATACGTTATTGTTTCCAAATTTTGATTTACATTTCTCTAATGTTAAACAATGCTGACATCTTTTCTTGTGATTTTTTTTTTTAAAGGGTGTGAGTTAAGCCACCACTTGAAGTTGGCCACTTGAATGCCTGCCTTGTTTTAAATTCTTTTCCGATGACAATCCCTAGGACATTCCTTGAGGGCATATGTTTTTTTACTTCCAGCTCCTGGATCCTTGTGAATGTTAAATATCCAGCAGCACAAGTCTTCATGGTGGTGTTACAGAAAGTGGCCACTAGGCGGCAGCACTTCTTCATGCACACACCATTTCTGTTTTTTCTTATAATTTCCTTGTTACATTACTTTGGAATAGAGTTCATGTCTGATCTTGCGTTTGTTTCAGGTGTAGAGGATCTCGATTCAGTTATGCGTAGCCATTTATCTGTTCTCTTTCTGGTTCTTTTTCGCATATAGGTGGTTGCAGTGTATTCAATAAGCTTCCCTCTGCTTTTTAGTATTTCCTATGGATCATTTATTTGATATATATCAACATATATGTTACCAAACTCTTAATTTATCCGGATTGTATCTGGAGGTTGGGGTCTCTGCAGGGGGCAAGAGGCACTCTACCTGCTACCTACTCCAGGCTCCCTCAGTCCCAGGACATTCCAGCATAGGTACCCCAAGCAATCGGGATCCAGGAATGTGACACCAGCCCATGTCACTATGGCCTGAGGGGAGCAGAGTCAGCATTTTTAAAATGTTTTTATTCTATAATTTGAATTGAAGTATATTGATGAATTACACTCTTGTGGGGGTTTCCCCCCCTTTTTCAGTCTAACGCAAATTGATTCAGTTCTACATAGATGTACATATGGGTTTTGGGGGGGTTATTTTCCATATAGGTTATTACAGAGAGTTGCATACGTTTCCTTGTGTTGCACAGTGGGTCGTGGCGACTTATTTTATAGATAGTGGTGTGCATGTTGGTCCGAAGCAACTCATTTCTCCCTAACTCACCTCATTCTTTCTTGGTTACTAGAGGTAACCAAAATCTGAGAGGTTGTGTATTTCCAAAGTCTGAGAGGTTGTGTCTCTTTGGGAAAGAAGTTCATTTGTATCCATCTTTAAATTGCACCTGGAAGTGATATCATACAATATTGCCTTTCCCTGTCTCCTTTACTTCACTTGGAATGATCATCTCTACTTTCTATTTTTTTTTCTTCTTAAGCACAGTATTTTATTTATTTTTATTAGTTGGAGGCTAATTACAATATTGTAGTGGTTTTTGCCAAACATTGACATGAATCAGCCATGGATTTACATGTGTTCCCCATCCTGAACCCCCCTCCCACCTCCCTCCCCATCCCATTCCTCTGGGTCATCCCAGCGTACCAGCCCCGAGCACTTGTCTCATGCATCCAACCTGGACTGGCGATCTCACACTTGATTTTATACATGTTTTGATGCTGTTCTCTCAGATCATCCCACCCTTGCCTTCTCCCACAGAGTCCAAAAGTCTGCTCTATACATCTGTGTCTCTCTTTCTGTTTTGCATATAGAGTTATCGTTACCATCTTTCTAAATTCCATATATATGCGTTAGTATACTGTATTGGTGTATATCTTTCTGGCTTACTTCATTCTGTATATGGGCTCCAGTTTTAGCCATCTCATTAGAACTGATTCAAATGAATTCTTTTTAATGGCTGAGTAATATTCCATGGTGTATATGTATCATAGCTTTCTTATCCATTCGTCTGCTGATGGGCATCTAGGTTGCTTCCATGTCCTGGCTATTATAAACAGTGCTGCGATGAACATTGGGGTACACGTGTCTCTTTCAGTTCTGGTTTCCTTGGTGTGTATGCCCAGGAGTGGGATTGCTGGGTCATATGGCAGTTCTATTTCCAGTTTTTTAAGGAATCTCCACACTGTTCTCCATAGTGGCTGTACTAGTTTGCATTCCCACCAACAGTATAAGAGAGTTCCCTCTTTTCCACACCCTCTCCAGCATTTATTGTTTGTAGACTTTTGGATAGCAGCCATTCTGACTGGCGTGTAATGGTACCTCATTGTGGTTTTGATTTGCATTTCTCTGATAATGAGAGATGTTGAGACTACTTTCTTTTCTATAGTTGTACTTGGCATTATTTCCTACTTCTTTATGGTTGAGAAATACTGCATTGTGTCCATTATCTGGATCCATTCATCTGTATTTTCTACAATTAGCTTGCTTCCCAGACTTGGCTATTGTACCTTGTGGGGTCGAGATTCCAAGGGTACCTGTGTCTTTTATATTTTGGAATTACTCCAGAAGCGTGCCCAGGCATGGGATTGCTGGATCCTATTGTTGTGGAATATCTATTAAAGTTACAGATTTCTGTGTATATTGGAGAAAAATATTTCTGTGTATAAGGTGTGGAAGAAAAGAAGAAGGAAGGCAGGAGATAATCCTTGTGGATTATCTAAATCATATATATATTTGTGTTTGAATCTCATATTCCCTTTTTGTATTGTAAATTACTTTGCCTGTATCTCTTTCATTTTACCTAGAAGGAACATCACCTGCTATTTTCTTCACTGTTGCTGACTTCATTTAGTGTATGATCCTCAAAAGTCCATCCTTGTGGGAAAAATTGGAATAATTTCATAATTTCGGTGGTAGTTTTTCATGTCTGAGTAATTGCCCACTGTACATATGTACCGCATTTCTTTAAGATTTAACTTGTTAATGGACTTCTTCTTGGGTCTGCATCTTGAGTACTGCAGGTACCACTGCAGTGAACCTTGGAGTACATGTGTCATTTTGAATGATGTTTTTTCCATAGTATATGCCCAGATGTAGGTATTAAAATCTTAGGCTTAGCGCTCTTGAAATTTTCTGTTTGCCTGTCGAGGCTGCCCTTTCTAGCGGCTGTTGCCAATGTCCACTCCCATGGAGCGTGTAGGGAGCGTTCCATGGCCTTCCAGCTCTCTCCCCCATTTACTGCTTGCAGACAGGTCGGACATCCTGCAGGCGGGGTTTGGTTTCCTGTTGTCATTTTGGTTGGCATTTCTCCCGTAGTAATTAGCGATGCTGAGCATCTTGCCCTGTGGATGTGAGTGTGTGTGTTTTTCCCTTAAAAGGTGTGAGGAAAGTCTACCTGTTGCAGTTGGCTTCTTGAAAGTTGGTTGTGTTTGGAATTTATTTATGCAATACCAGTAACGGGACCTTTCCTGAGGACAGCTGTCAGTCACAGCCCCCCGCCCCGAGGCCTTATGAATCGGAAGTGAAGATGCCGGTAAGCACCGGTTACTGGCAAGTTGCAGTTACAGGAAATGACCACAAGGCGGCAGCACTTCTCCATACCAACCCTGAAACAACCACAGTTTTAGGAATAGTTGGCTTCCTGGGCTGTGCATTAGAGAGGGATGTGCCTGAGCAAACACCCAAGGGTTTAAATATCACTACTTCTTCCCACTAAAGCTCTTCCCCTCCCCTCCAGACTCATCCTTCCTTGGGGTACTGCTCCTTGCTGAGGTGCCTAAGAGGCTGCACTCTGAGGAAGCAGGCTTCAGCTAGGGACCTAGCGCCAGGGCCCTAGATACTTGGTGACTTTATCCTGGTTGTCGAGGCCAGAGGGTCAGGCCACCATCGTTGGGGTGCACTAGGGATTCTGGTCCAAGACAGAGAAAAGCAGACAGTACAGGTTTAAGAGGAGTCCCAGTGCTGGACACCCTACCAGGCTGTATCGGCCCCACCCTAGTCCAGCTCTGGGATTCAAGCCTATTCAGGTTCCAGGGGTCAGAGAGCATCCCAAGTCAGGGAGGTTGGCGGGAATAAACTAGGCATTACTTTTCTTTCCTTTAATCTCAAGCCAATGGTATGTTGAAGTGTAGCTGATTTGCAGTTTTGTGCTTGTCCTCAGTGTACAAGGGACTGATTCAGTTATGACATATACTTACAGCATAGTTGTACTTAATTTTTTTTTTTTTTTTGCCATAGAGGTTATTGAACAAGGTGAAATAAATTTCTCAGTGCTAAACATCCCACTCCTTGTGGAATATCTGTTAGAAATACAGATATTTTGTATATGTGCAAGATATGAAGGAAGGAGATAGTCCTTTTGGATTATCTATTACAGCTACAGATTTCTATGTATATGTTAGAGATAAATATTTCTCTGTATATGTACATGGAAGGAAAGATGAAAGAAAAGGAAGGAAAAAGGTAGGAGATAATCCCTGTGAATTACCTAGTAAAGATTTCTGTGGGTATGTTAGAGATAGATTTCAGTGCATATGTGGAAGGAAGGAGATAATTCTTGTGGATTGTGTATTATAGATATTGATTTCTATGTATATATTAGTACCAACCTCCTAATTCATACCTGGTCCTTTCATTTTTTGGAAAGCTTTGTGTTTGAATCTTAGTGTCTCTTGTTGTGTGGTAAATTACTTCCCCTGTATGTCTTTTTTTTTTTTTTTTTTTGCAGAGAAGGGATATCATCAGCTATATTTTTTCTATGTTGCTGAGTACACTAAATATATGATCCTTTAATATCCATCCTCGTCTGGACCAATGGCATAATTTCATGGTGGTTTTTCATGTCTGAGCAAAAGCCTAAGGTATACATGTACCACATTCCTTTAAGATTTAATTTTTCAATGGAACGTTTCTTTGGTCTGTGTGTTGACCGTTGGAAGTGACACTGCAGAGAACACTGGGGTGCATGTGTCATTTGAATGATTTTATTTTGTATTATTGGCTCAGGTGTGGGTATTAAAATCCTAGGCCTAGCTCTCTTGAAATTTTTCATTGTTGCCTGTGGAGGCTGTCCTTTCCAGGGCTGTTGCCAATGTCCATTCCCATGGAGCATGTAGGGGGATTCCATCATCTCCAGTCCCCCCCCCCCCGCCCCCCCATTTACTGTTTGCTTACAGTCAGGATAACCATTCTCTCAGATGGAATTTGATTACTTGTCATTTTGATTGGTATTCTTCCTGTAATAATTAGGGATGCTGAGCATCCTGTCCTGTGACTGTCTGGTATTTTTTTTTTTCCCTTAAAGGATGTGAGAAAACTTTACCTGTTATAACTGGCTTCTTGAAAGTTGATTGTGTTTGGAATTTATGTCTGCAATACCCACCATAGGACCTTTTCTGAAGGCAGTTGTCATTAATAGCCCCACACGTGTGTGCATGCTAAGTCGTTTTAGTCGTGTCCTACTTTGTGCAACCCCATGGGCTGTAGCCTGTGAGGTTCCTCTGTCCATGGGATCCTCCAGACAAGAGTACTTGTGTTTCCATGCCTTCCTCCAGGGGATCTTCCCCACAGGCCTTGTGAATTGGAGATGCCAGTAAGCGCCTGGGGCCAAGTTGTAATTACAGGAAATGTCCACAAGGCGGCAGTACTTCTTCATGCCAACTCTGGTTCCATCTGCAGCCAGATTCTCGGGGAAAGTAGGCTTCCTGGATGGTGAATTAGAGTGGAAGGTGCCTGAGCAAACACCCAAGGGCCTGAGTCTCACTACTTCTTACCCCTGAAGCTTCACCCCTCCCCTCCAGACTCACCAGTACCTGGGGAACGACTCCCTGGTGGGTGCCTAGGAGGCTGCCCTCTCAGGAAGGAGGCTTCAGCTGGGGACCCCAGTACCAGGAGACCTGGTACCTGGTGAGGTTACCCTGGTTCTCAAGACCAGAGGGTCAGGCCACCATTGTTGGGGTGCACCAGGGATTCTGGTCCCAGCTAGAGGAAACCAGACAGTACAGGCTTAAGAGGAGTCTCTATGAAGAGCACCTTGCAGTGTTGTCTTGACCCCACCCCAGTCCAGCCCTAGGACTCTAGTTTACTCAGTTTCCAGTGATAGGATAGCAACCCAAGTCACGGTGGTCAGAGGGAATAAACTAGGCATTACTGTTCTTTCCTTTAGTCTCATACTGATGCTATGTTGAAGTACACTTGATTTGCAGTGTGCTTGTCCTAAATGTGCAATGGACTGATTCAGTTTTATATGTGTGTGTCTGTGTGTGTGTGTGTGTGTATACACACACAGCATATTTGTATTTTTAAAAAATTCTTTTGCCATAAGGGTTATTGAACAAGTTCGAGTAAGGTTCTCTGTGTTGAACACCCAGTGCCTGTGGAACATTTATTAAAGTTAAACCTTTTTCTATTCATGTGCAAGGAAGGAAGGAAGGAGATTATCCTTGTGATTATAGTTGTGGATTATCTATTACAGCTATAGATTTCTATGTATATGTTAGAGATAAGTATTTCTGTGTATATGTGCATGGAAGGAAGGCAGGAGATAATTTTTGTGGATTACCTAATATAGATACTGATTTCTGTGGGTATGTTAGAGATAAAGATTACTGTGCATATGTCAAAGGAAGGAGATGATGATTTTGGATTATCTATTACAGATAAGAGATTTCTCTGTATATGTTAGAAATTTCTGTGTATATTTGGAAGGAAGGAAATCTGTATCTCTGTACAGATACAGATTTCTGTGTATATGTTAGCCCTGATCTTCTAATTCATCCTTTTTCTTTCACTTTTTCTTGGAAACTTCTGATTGTGTTTGAATTCTCAGAGTCACTTACTGTGTTGTAAATTTGTTCCTTTGTATCTGTTTTTAAATTTTGCCTACAAGGGACATCATATGCTATTTTCTTTCTCTGTCTGGCTGACTTCACTTAGTTTATAATCCTCCAGGGCCCATTCTTGTGACAGTTAGTTGCATAATTTAATAATTTCAGTAGCCATTTTTCATGGCTGATAGTAATCCATTGTATATTTGTACCACATCTTTAACCTTTAATCTGTTAAAAGACATCTCGCTGGTTCTGTGTTTTGACTGTTATAACTAGTGCAGCAGTGAATATTGGAGTGCATGTGACTTTTTGATTGATAGTTTTCTCAGATATAGGCCCAGGTATGGGTATGTCTGATCTTGGGCTGAACTCTCTTGGAATTTTATTTTCAGGCCTATGGAGGCTGTCCTTTCTAGTGGCTGTTTTCAATGTTCTTTCCCGCCGACCATGTAAGGGGGTTCCTCTTCTCTCATCTCTCTCCTGCATGTAATATTTGTAATCTTGTGAGGATGCCCATTCTGACAGGTGGGATGTGATTTCTTGTCATTTTGATTGACATCATATTTATGAGTATAGAGCATCTTGTCCTGTGGCCTTTTTTTTTTTTCCTTTTCGTTAAGGGGTGTGAGGAAGATTTACCGGTTACAGTTGGCTTCTTGAAAGTCAGTTGTGTTTGGAATTTATTTCTGCAATACCAGCCCCAGGACCTTTCTAGAGGGTGGCTGTCATTAACAGCCCCAAGTGAAAGTGAAATCGCTCAGTCATGTTCGACTCTTTGTGAGCCCTTGGACTGTAGCCCACCAGGCTCCTCCGTCCATGGGATTCTCCAGGCAAGAATACTGGAGTGGGTTGCCATTTCCTTCTCCAGGGGATCTTCCCGACTCAGGGATCGAACCGAGGTCTCCCACATTGCGGGCAGACACAGGCAGACGCTTTAACCTCTGAGCCAAGGTAAGCCCAACAGCCCCAAAGGCCTTGTGAGTTGGAGGTGCTGATAAATACGAGATCAAGGTGTAGTTATAGGAAATGTCCACAAGGGGGCGGAACTTTTCATGCCCAATTCTGGTTCCTTGGGCGGTCTGATCCTTAGGAAAGTCAGCTTCCTGTGTGTGAATTAGAGTGGAATGTGTCTGAGCAAACACCCAACGGCTTGTGTCTCACTGCTTCTTCCCCCGAAAGCTCCACACCTCCCCTCCAGACCCATCCATACCTGGGCCAGTGCACCGGGTGAGGTGCCTAGGAGGCTGCGCTCTCAAGAAGGAGGCTTGAATAGGGGTCCCCAGCACCAATTAGACTTGGTCCAGGTTACTTTTCCAGACTTTGAGGCCAGATGGTTAGGTTGACCATCCTTTGCTCTGGTCCCAGCCAGAGCAAACCAGACAGTACTCGATTAAGGACATCCTGCCCAGCTGTTCAGCCCCACTCCAGGGCCGTCAGGGTTCCAAGGCTGCTCAGACTTCAGGGATGGGATAGCAGCCCAAGGCAGGAAGGTGGGAGGAAATTAACTAGGCATTACTTTTCTTTCCTTTTCTTTAATCTAATGCCAATGCTATATGGGAATATAGTTGATTTGCCACTTTTTGCTTGTCATCAGTATTCAATCACTTGATTCTGTTATGACTTATGTTTATATACAGCATATCTGTTCTTTTTTGGATTGTTTTGCCCTAGAGGTTATTGTAGAAATTCGAGCAAAGTTCCCTGTGCTGAATATCAGGTGTTTTTTGGAGTATCTGTTAGATATACAGATTTCTGTGTAAATGTGGATGGAATGAAGGAAGGAGATAATCCTTGCAAATTGTTTATTACAGATACAGATTTCTGTGTATATGTTAGAGATGCAGATTTTGTGTTTATATGGGAGGGAGGAGCAAGGAAGGAGATATTCCTTGTGGATTACCTACTGAAGATACCGATTTATGTGTATATGAAAAAGGAAGGAGGTAATCCTTGTGGATTTTCTATTATAGATACAGATTTCTGTGTATACATTAGAGATACAGATTCTTTATATTTGTGGAAGGTAGGTAGGAGATATTCCTTGTGGATTATCTATTACAGATTCATATTCCTATTTATATGTTAGTCCCAATTTTCTAATTCATCCCTAGCCCTTCACTTTTTTTTTGAGGGGTGGGGAACACTTTCTGTTTGAATACTCAGTCTCTTTTTATGTAGTAAATTAGTTCCATTGCATCTCTCTTTTCATCTTGCATAGAAGGGAGACAGGATACTATTGTCTTCCTTGACTGGCTGACTTGGTTGGTGTAAGATTCTTCAGGGTCCAGCCCTGTGGCACCCGGGGGCGCAGTTCCATGATTTCAGCGGCGGTGTCTCGTGGTCCATGTGTGCTGCGTCTTCTTTAGCTTCAGTCTGTCAGTGCACATTTTCCTGGGTCTGTGTTCTGCTGTTGTAAGTAGGGCTGCAGCGAATGTTGGGGTGCACGTGTCTTTTTGAATGGTGATTTTTCAGATATAAGCCCATGTGGAGGTATGTCGGATTCGAGGCTTAGTTTTTCTGAAGATCTTTTTCTAGCATGCGGAGGCTGTACTTTCTAGGGCTGTTGGCAATCTCCATTCCCACTGACTATGTCAAGTAGGTTCCATCACTACCCAGCTCTCTCCCGCATGTATTGTGGCAGACTTGTGAGGATGGTCATTCTGATAGGTTGGATTTGATTTCTTGTTGTCATTTTGATTGGTATTTCTCCTGTAATAATTCAGGATGCTGAGCATATTATCCTGTGACAGTTTGCGGTTTTTTTTTCTTACAGGTGTGAGGAAAATTTACCTTTTGCCATTGGCTTCTTGAAAGTTGGTTGTGTTTGTAATTTATTTCTGCAGTATCTGCTGCAGGACCTTTCCTGAGGGTGTGCGTGTCTGTGTGCTAAGTCGCTTGAGTCGTGTCCCACTATTTGTGACCCTATGGACCATAGATCACCAGGCTCCTCTGTTCATGGGATTCTCCAGGCAAGAATACCGGAGTGGGTTGCCATACCCTCCTTCAAGGGATCGTCCTGACCCAGGGGTCAAACCAGTGTCTTTATGTCTCTTGCATTGGCAGACAGTTCTTTACCACTAGTGCCACCTGGGAAGCCCCAGTAGAATCCTAAAAAGTCCTTAACAACTCACCTAGTCAGACAGAAAGAGGTCAAGCTGTATCACCAGGGCAAACTGTTAAACCTCAAATGGAATGGTCACACTGAAGCCTGAGATGTGGGAAGTGTCTGTTGACATGGTGGTCTCACTGTGTGCCCCCTTGGTTATGATAGTATTGGCTCAAGGAACAGGTTTTATTGGTCCCACCAGAAGCCTTCCCTTTGAAGGGACAAGTGCACATCTTTAAAACTGCTCAAAAATGCAAAACTGAGTGTATCACCTTGAGTAACATGATAATGCATGTCCCTATAGTTAGACTAAGAAGAAAGGAAACAACTAAATATTTCATAAATCCTTATCTGTGAAAAAATTGTCAAGTTGAGATGTCAAACCTAATTTATTTTATACATCTGAAAATTAAAGACTCATCTTGAATGCTCCTCATTGTTAATTATTTAAGAAATGCAAATCAAAATTTCAGTGAGGTACCACCTCAAACTGGTCAGAATGGCCATCATTTAAAACTCTCCAAATAACAACTGTTGCAGAGGGTGTGGAGAAAAGGTCACCCTCCTACATACTTTGTGGGAATGTAAATTGGTACAGTCACTGTAGAGAACAGTATGGCGGTTCCTAAAAAAAACTAAGAATAGTTACCATATGATCTAACAATCCCACTTCTAGCCATACATCCAGACAAAGCCATAATTCGAAAAGATACATGCAGTATTCTAAAAGAATTTGTGAATACCAGCTGCAGATCTGACAAGAAACCTTACTCTCATATCTGAAATGTCGAATTTGTTTTCACATATTGTCTGCTATATTTAGACTCTTGGTTCATACTCCATGTAACCCTATAGTGTCATAATTAAATCCAGTTTGAATCTTAGCCTTATTTTTTGGATGTGGTTTCCCTCCAGCAGCCTAGGAGCATTCCCCTTTCTCCAGGTCCTGTTTCCTTCTATGACCTGTTACTTGTTGATATAAATGTCAATTTCTATCTAGCTCAGTTTGAACAAAGAAGCAAAAAAAACAGGGGGCCTAAGTTTTCTGTTTTCTTCATGGAGAAAGATGAAACTGTTAGAGAAGACTAAGTCCCTGCAGCTCATATGCTCTTTGAGCCATTAATTGTTTGCAGGAGTTTGATTTTATTTTCAAGTGTGACCCTTTATTCATATACTAACAAATAACAGAATTAGAAGAAAGTAATTTGAAATGATGGCTGGCTTCTACCTAAAAAATCTGAACCAAAGGAACAATGAAAACTGCAAAATCATGGTTCCAAACTTTTAAGAATATTTTAGGTTTGCAAATAACTAGTATTAATTAAACTATACTTGGAATTAAACCAATATATTTTTATTCTGATAAAGAATATACTTTTCCAGAAGACTTCCAGTGTGGCTGCTTCCTGCTGAAAACCTGGGATACTGGAATCAGGCCACTTCCTGTCTATCTTTATAGGACATGGGGAGGCACTGTAAGAAATTCCTGGATCTCCCCATGATGTGGCCAGAGAAATTTGTAACATTGTTGTTTTGCCTGTTGAAATGTGTAATGACACAGATCCTTGCAGTTTCCTGATGTGGGTGAAGTGTGGAGCCCAGTGATGATTTCTTTAAGAAATGTACATCCTAGTTCCCACATGAGGGTGAGCCCCGTGTCCAACAACGAGAGACCCTGCATGTGGGTGACCTGTGCCTCCTGGGAGACCAGCCCTAGACTAGTCTGAACCTGACCGAGTTCTGTCTACACAGTAGGTTTAGACCTCTCTAAGTCCTGTGTACACTAAGGATGTTTAGACAAGACCATGCACTTTCTGCGATGAGAACATTTAGACCTGACCTTGTGCTCTGTGCACTAGGACATGGAGACCGGGGTAGAGACCTGGCCTGGCCTCTGTCCTAGAAAACTCCATGCCTGCGTCTGAACGTCAGTGCTCAGATGTCTGGGGTCTGGGGCTGAGGTGGGCTTCTCTGGGTAACCTTGCTCTCCTCTGAGTGGGGTTCCATGGCCCTCCCGGGGTCAGTGCTGCGGTAGGGCTCCTAGTCTGTCCCCTGCCGGGTTCACCTCCCAGGGGCTCCTGGATGTTCCTCGGGTGGCTACCTGGGAATTATTCCAATTCACCAGCACGATCATGGTGGGAAGGGAGGCAGGTTCACCTGGTGAATTGATTCCAGGGCACAGGGATCCGGCAAAAATCAATGGGCAGCAGGTGAGGTTGCTGCTGTGGTCTCTTTCCTGTCGACACTCTCCTCCGAAGAGAACAGAGCTGCCCCTCATCTTTCAGCCCAGCTCTCCTGTTTTCTCAGAACCTCAGCGGGACAAGAAAGACAGAGCCTGCCAGAACCGAGGTAGTGTGTTCACGTCTAGCATGAGCTTTCAAACCAGCAAAAATCACACAGAACCAAAGTGAAAACAGGAGGGGCCTGACTTCTCAGGAACAATTGTGGGGGGAGGAGATGGACCCTAGACTTCTTTCTAGGGTCCCTGGAGGCCCCAGGGTCCTGGCTTGTTCACACATTGGGGGCCCACCAACCACAGCCATGGTGTCCTGACTGAGGGGATGTGTGACCCCAGTTTGGAGGTCTGGGCACTGTGTGAGTCTCACTCTATCTGCATGGGTCAGGATCATGTGTATGGGGAGACCACAAACAAAACTAAGAAACAGGGAAGAATACACGAGAGCTTCACTTGTGTTTAGGAATTAATGCTTTATGGTATTCACTTTATATAGGCCTGGGCCTGTTTGCCTCTTTACCCCTGCGGGGTTCACCCTCCCTGGGGCTCCTGGAGACTCCTCGGGTGGCCACCTGGGAATTACTCCAATTCACCAGCACGACCATGGAGGGAGGGGAGGCAGGTTCACCTGGTGAACTGAATGCAGGGCACACGGATCAGGCAAAAATCCAGTGGGCAGCAGGTGAGGTTGCTGCTGTGATCGCCTTCAAGTCGACCGTCCCTCCTCAGCAGAGACCAGACTTGCCCTCATCTCCTAGCCCGCTGGCGTGTTTTCTCAACACCTCAGTGGAACAAGAAAGGACCGAGCCTGTCGGAACCACGGTACTGTTCTGGAGATTATCATGACAGCTGTAAAAGAGTTAATACCATACAGAACCAAAGGGAAAAAGGAGGACTTCTCTGGGAGAAGTGTGGGGAGAGGAATCTGACCCTACACTTCTACCATTCCAGGAGGCTACAGGAACCCACTTGTTTCCACCTTAGGGGCTCAACCAGCTGAGACACCGTGTCCTAACCAACAATCGTGGGACCCCAGGTGCAGGGTCTGGGGATTGTGTGGGTCTCACCCCATCCACATGGGTCATGAATCTGTACCCAGAGACCCTATATCTGCTCTTTACCTGCAGTGTGTCTTGTCTCCTCAGAGATTCCCAGCATCTGAATTGAGGGTGTTGCCTTGATTAACCTGTGGTCCTTTTTCTTCTCTTCACCATGTCACATTCATATGAGGTCAGGCACCTTTGAGTGGGTTGCTGCTGTGTTCTTCAGAATGAAAACCTTTGGAGGTGTCGCATTAATATCATAGCATATCACATGTCTAATTCATAGGTCACCACTGTCTACTTTCCCTTTCACTAAGCTCAGGTAATTTTTTATTTTATAGTAGAGTAGAGTTTATTTTCATTGTTCCATTGGTTTTAGGTGTACAGGAATTTGATTTGATTTTACATAGACATACATCTATTTCTTTTCCTTTTTGTTCCTCATATAGGTTATTACAGTTCAGCAGAGTTCACTGTTCTATTCAGTAGATTCTATTTGATTATCTATAGTTTGATAGCTATTAGTGTATGTATTTTAATCTGAAACTCTTAATTTATCCCTTTTAACTTTCTTCTTTAAAAATTATTTTAATTGGAGGCTAATTACTTTACAATATTGTGGTGGGTTTGCCATACATTGACATGAATCAGCTACGGGTGTACATGTGTTCCCCACCCTGAACCCCCCTCCCACCTCCCTCCCCATCCCATCCCTCAGGGTCATCCCAGTGCACCAGCCCTGAGCGCCCTGCTTCATGCATCAAACTTGGACTGGTCATCTATTTCACATATGGTAATATACATGTTTCAGTGCTATTCTCTCAAATCATCCCCCCCCTTGCCTTCTCCCACAGAGTCCAAAAGTCTGTTCTTTGTATCTCTTTTGCTGTCTTGCATATAGGGTCATCATTACCATCTTTCTAAATTCCATATATATGCATTAATATACTGTATTTGGTGTTTTTCTGTCAGACTTACTTCACTCTGTATAATAGGCTCCAGTTTCATCCACCTCATTAGGACTGATTCAAATGCATTCTTTTTAATAGCTGAGTAATTAACTTTCTTTTGATAATCATAATTTGGTTTTCTCAATCTGCGAGTTCATTTCTGTTTTGTAAAAGTGTTCACTGGTATGAATTTATAGATTCCAACTGTCTGCAGTATCTTACAATATTTGTCTTTTTCTCTCTGACTTACCTCCCTTAGAATGAAAATTTCTCAGTCCATACATGCTGCTGCCAATATAATTATTTTTTCTGTTTTATGGCTAAGTAGTATCTCACTGTGTAAATGCATCACGTAGTCTTCATTTTTCTGTCAATGGACCTTTTTTGTGGGTTCTATGTCTTGGCTACTATAAATAGTGCTATGGTGAAAACTGAGGAGCACATGTAATCTGAATGATGAATTTCTCTAGATCTAAGCCTGGGAATGGGATTGCAGGCTCATATGATACCTCTATGTCTAGTGTTTCATAGAAGCGACATGCTGTTTTCCAGAGTGGCTTCACCATTTACATTCTCACCAAGACTGTAAGAGGATTCCCTTTTCGGTACATCCTGTGCAGGATTGATTTTTTGTAGATCTTTTCAATGATGGCCATTGTGACCAATGTGAGGTGATACTTCATTGTAATTTTGATTTGCTTTAACAATTCTTGATGTGGAGTATCTTTCCACGTGCTTTTATTATTTTGCACCTTGTGGGTACAATTTAACTCTTGAATCTGGCTTGCTGAAACTTGGTCCTGTTTGGAATTCTTTTCTGATGCTTTACCCTGAGACACTTCTTGAAGGCAGCTGTCATTTACAGCCCTTTTGGACTTTTGACTTCTGAGAGTATATCAGCACCTGTTTTCCTGTGTATCTATTAATCTGAACCAGCTGGTTGCTCTCTGCCCCTTTATTTTTTGTAATATGTTTGTTTTTTAAATCTCTTTTGTAAAAAGTTCACTTGTATCCATTTTTAGATTCCATCAGAAATGATGTCCTATGATAGCTGTCTTTCTCTGTCCCACTTCACTTAGTATGATTATCTCAGATTTCTTCCCTGTAACTGGAAATGGCATTATTTCATCCTTCTTTATTTCTGAGTATTATTGTATTGTGCATACGTACCCATCTTCTGTATCCATTCATCTGTCCTTGTACATTTAAGTTGCTTTCCTGTCTTTACTATTGTACCTAGTGTTGCCATGATCACTGGGGTGCAGGTATCTGTAAAAAACATTTTTTTCTGGATCTATGCCTAGGTCTGGGATTTCTGGGTAACTTGGTACTTCTATTTTTAGTTTTTTAGAGAACCTCCATAATGTTCTGCATAGTGGATGTATCCATTTACGTTCCCACCCACACTGTCAGAGGGTTTTCTTCTCTCTACACCTGCTGCAGAATTTATTGTAGATTTTTTTGAGATGGTTATTCTAATCGTTGTGAAGTGTTACCTCATTGGACAACTGAGTTGCCTTTCTCTAGTAAAGTAATGCTCAAAATTCTCCAAGCCAGGCTTCAGCAATACATGAACCGTGAACTTCCAGAGGTTCAAGCTGGTTTTAGAAAAGGCAGAAGAACCAGAGATCAATTTGCCAACATCTGCTGGATCATTGAAAAAGCAAGAGAGTTCCAGAAAAACATCTATTTCTGCTTTATCGACTATGCCAAAGCTTTTGACTGTGTGGATCACAATAAACTGTGGAAAATTCTGAAAGAGATGGGAATACTAGACCACCTGACCCCCTTCTTGAGAAACCTATATGCAGGTCAGGAAGCAACAGTTAGAACTGGACATGGACCAACAGACTGTCCTAATAGGAAAAGGAGTACGTCAAGGCTGTATATTGTCACCCTGCTTATTTAACTTATATACAGAGTACATCATGAGAAACGCTGGGCTGGATGAAGCACAAGCTGGAATCAAGATTGCCGGGAGAAATATCAATAACCTGAGATATGCAGATGACACCACCCTTATGGCAGAAAGTGAAGCGGAACTAAAAGGCCTCTTGATGAAGGTGAAAGAGGAGAGTGAAAAAGTTGACTTAAAGCTCAACATTCAGAAAACTAAGATCATGGCATCTGGTCCCATCACTTCATGGCAGATAGATGGGGAAACAGTAGACACAGTGGCTGACTTTATTTTTCTGGGCTCCAAAATCACTGTGGATGGTGACTGCAGCTATGAAATTAAAAGATGCTTACTCAGAAGGAAAGTTATGACCAACCTAGACAGCATATTAAAAAGCAGAGACATTACTTTGCCAACAATGGTCCATCTAGTCAAGGCTATGGTTTTTCCAATGGTCATGTATGGATGTGAGAGTTGGACTGTGAAGAAAGCTGAGCACCGAAAAATTGATGCTTTTGAACTGTGGTGTTCAGAAGACTCTTGAGAGTCCCTTGGACTGCAAGGAGATCCAACTGGTCCACCTTAGGGGAGATCAGTCCTGGGTGTCCATTGGAAGGACTGATGCTGAAGCTGAAACTCCAGTACTTTGGCCACCTCATGCGAAGAGTTGACTCATTGAAAAGACCCTGATGCTGGGAGGGATTGGGGGCAGAAGGAGAAGGGGACAACAGAGGATGAGATGTCTGGATGGCATCACCGACTTGATGGACATGAATTTGAGTAGACTCTGGGAGTTGGTGATGGACAGGGAGGCCTGGCATGCCGCAATTTATGGGGTCGCAAAGATTCGGACATGACTGAGCGACTGAACTGAACTGCAGAACTAATGATCCTGACAATCTTTTCTTGTACTTTATGGCCATCTCTATACCTTCTGTGGAGAAATGCACATTTAGATCTCTGGCAATTTTTTATTGGATTCTTTATTTTTTGATATTGAGCTTTATGAGTTGTTTGTATGTGTGGAGATAAATTCCCTGTGGGTATCTTCATTTGCTAGAATTTCTTCCATTCATGGTTGTCTTTTTCTTTCACTGATGGTTTCCTTTGCTGTGCAAATGCTTTTAAGGTCTACTACGTCCCATTTGTTTGTTTTTGTTTTATTTGTCCTGATTCTAAGTGGTGAATCGAAACAGAACTTTGCTGCACTTCATGTCACAGTATGTTCTGCTTTTTGCTTTAGGAGTTCCATTGTATCTGTCCTTTTATTTATTTATGTTGTGTGTGTGTGTGTGTGTTTCCTTTTACTTAGACCTTTAATCTACATGCAGTTTATTTTTGTGTATGGTGTTAGCTTGTAGTCTAATTTCATTCTCATCTTCATGCTAAGGAACCTGCCTGGTGTCCTCCACAGTGGCTGCTCCCAATTTCCATTCCCAGCATCAGTGTAGGAGGGTTCCCTTTGCTCTATACCCTCTTCAGGATTTTATTGTTTGTAGAGTTTCTGCCTATGGCCATTGTGAGTGGTGTGAGATGGTACCTCATTGAAGTCTTGATTTGCATTTCTCTCATGTTTGTGGATGCTTGTATCTTTTCATGTGATTTTTTTAAACAGTGTGAGTTAAACTTATTCAAATTGGCTTCTTGAATGGCTTCCCTATTTTGAATATTGACCTCGTTTAGGACATTTCTTGAGGGCAGGTGTTTTTTATTTATAGCCCCTCAGGCTTTGTGAATGTGAAGGGCCCATGAGCGTGGGTTTTACAGTTGTTATGGGAAATAGCCACCAGGGGGCAGCATGTCTTAATGCCTAATTTGAGTTACTGGGGGAACCGGACCTTAGAAAAGTCCTGTTCCTGGTTTGTCAATTAGAGTGGAAAGTGCCGTAAGAAACACTTACAGCTTGTGTCCCATTCCTTCTTCCTTCCTTACCCCATCCCCTGGACACATCCAAGTTCCTGCAACACCACTCTGGGGAGAGTGCTTTCATCCACAGGTGGGGCGACCCTAAAGAAGGCGGTTGGAGGTGGGAACCCAACACCAGGAGACAGGAGCCCACGGGGATTGTCAAAGCTCTTCCAGCCCAGAGGCTCCACATCCTTTGGTGCAGTAGGCGTAGTTTCACTGCAGGAGGTCCTCCTGGATGTGGAGGTTGTGGGCCCGTGCAGAAAACAGGCTCACAGGGCCACGGGGCAGGGCTCACTGGCTGGCACACCCTCCCCAGCTCCGTCAGCCCCGTGACAGTGCATCCTTGGGAAACAAGCCTGCCCAGGCTCCAGGGACGTGACTGCAGCCCGGGTCACCAAGGCCTCAGGGGAATAGAGCTGACATTCACTTTTTAGAACTTGTATTTATTGGTGTATAGGTGACTTACAATGTTGTAGGGTTTGTTTGTTTTTATTTTTAGGTGGACAGCAACATGATTCACTTATGCACAGACGTGTACATGTCCTTTTTTCGGTTCTCTTCTCATATAGTTGTGTGCTATTGAGTGCACAATGGTGAGGGGTCCTTGTTGATTATTTCATAAAGAGTAGTGTAGTATGTTCACCTCCACCAGCTCATTTCTCCCTGCCCAGCACATTTCCCTTTTGGTAACTACAAGGTGCTTTACTATGTTGTGGGTTTCCCTGGTAGCTCAGCTGGTAAAGATCTGAAATGTGGGAGACCTGAGTTTGATCCCTGGGTTGGGAAGATCTCCTAGAGAAGGGAAAAGGGTACCCACTCCAGTATTCTGGCCTGGAGAATTCCACGGACTGTATAGTCAATGGGGTGCCAAGGAGTCAGACACAACTGAGTGACTCACTTGCTATGTTGTAGGGCCATTTCTGCTGGTAAAGAAGTTCATTTGTATCCATTTTTAGAATCCACCTCCAAGAGATATCATATGATACTTGCCTTCCTTTGTCTCACTTCACTTAGTATCCTCTCTACTTCCTTCCTTGTTTCTGGACATGGTATGATGTCACCCCTTTTTATGGCTGAGTAATATTGCACTGTGCATGTACCCCATCTTCTTTACCCATTCATCTGTCCTTATCCACTTATCCAAGTCTTGGCTATTGTACATAGTGCTGCCAAGAACATTGGGTTCACCTATCTTTTAAAATAATGGCTTTCTCTGGATCTATGCCCAGTAATGGGATTGCTGGGTGCTATAGAACTTCTCTGTTTAGCTTTTAACGAACCATTACCTGTTCTCCTTCATGAATGTATTGACTTTTATTCCTACCGACAGGTAGGAGGTTTCTTTTTTCTACATACCCTCTCCAGTATTTGTTGTTGCAGATGTTTGGTTCTGACCATTCTGACCTTTGTGAGGCATAATACATGGTACTTCTGAGCTGCAGTTCTCTAATACTTACAGATGCTGAGCATCTTTTCATGTCCTTCATGGCCACCTCTATGCTTTCTTTGGAGAAATGTCCATTTAAATCTTGTGCCCCTGTTAGATTGCATTGTTTCTTTGATATTGAGGGGCATAAACTGTGTGTTTTGGAGATAAATTCCTCATGGGTGGTTTGGTTTTTTTTTGCAAATATTAGTTGGATTTTGAGGGTTGTCTTTTTGTCGTCTTTATGGTTTCCTCTGCTCTGCCATCATTTTTAAAAATTTTAATTGGAGGCTAATTACTTTACAATATTGTGGTGGTTTTTGCCATACATTCACATGAATCAGCCATGGGTGTACATGTGTTCCCCATCTTGACCCTCCCTCCCACCTCCCTCCCCATCCCATCCCTCAGGGTCATCCCAGTGCACCAGCCCTGAGCACCCTGCCTCATGCATTGCCTGGACTGGCGATCTATTTCACATATGATAATATACATGTTTCAATGCTATTCTCTCAGATCATCCCACCCTCGCCTTCTCCCATAGAGTCCAAAAGTCTGTTCTTTACATCTGTGTCTCTTTTGCTATCTTGGCATATAGGGTCATCGTTACCATCTTTCTAAATTCTATATATATGCATTAATATACTGTATTTGGTGTTTTTCTTTATGACTTACTTCACTCTGTATAATAGGCTCCAGTTTCATCCACCTCATTAGAACTGATTCAAACGCATTCTTTTTAATAGCTGAGTAATATTCCATGGTGTATATGTACCACAGCTTTCTTATCCATTTGTCTGCTGATGGACATCTAGGTTGCTTCCATGTCCTGGCTATTGTAAACAGTGCTGCAATGAACATTGGGGTACATGTGTCTCTTTTAATTCTGGTTTCCTCGGTGTGTATGCCCAGCAGTGGGATTGCTGGGTTGTATGTCTGCCATCATTTTTAAGGGGAATTTGGTCCCAGTTATTCATTTTATTTTTCATGATTCTAAGAGGTGGGTCAAACTAGAACTTGCTGCGCTCTATGTCAAAGTGTGTTCTACCTTTTTCCTCAAGAGTTTCCTATTATCTGTCCATTAGGTCTTTATTTGTAGTTTATTTTTGTGTATGCTGTTAAGGAGTATTCTAATTTGATTCTCAATTCTTAAAAAACTGTATGCTGTTCTCCATAGTGGCTGTTACTGGTTTACCTTTTCACTGACAGTCTAGGAGGGCTCCCTTTTTCTCACAATTTCTCCAGCATTTATTGTTTCTCCAGTTTTGGACAATGGCCATTGTGAACCATGTGAGGAAATGCCTCATTGTAGTTTTGATCTGCATTTTTCTAACAAGTAGCAATGTTGACATATTTTCATGTTATATTTTTTAAAGGGCGTGAGTTAAACTTATCTCTTCAATTGGCCACTTGGACGCCTGCCTTGTTTCCCATCTACACAGATGTATATGTGATTTGTTGGGTTTTTTCTTTATAGGCTAATACAGAGTGTGGAGTGAGTTTCCTTGTGTTACACAGTGGGTCCTGGTGACTGATTTTATAAATAGTATTGTGCATATATTGGTCCGAAGAAGCTCTTTTCTCCCTGCTCCACATCTTTATATTTTGGTGATGGGAAGTTTCTAAGTCTGTGATTCTGTGTCTCCAGGCAATAAGTTCATCTGTATCCATCTTTAGATCACACCTAGAAGTGATATCATACAATATTTGTCTGCCCTTGTCTCCCTTACCTGGAATGATCATTTTTACTTTCTTTCCTGAGGCTGGACTTGGCATTACTTCCAACTTCTTTAGAGTTGAGAAACATTGCATTGTGTACATGTACCCCATCGTATGTTTCCATTCATGTGCTTCTACATTTAACTTGCTTTCCTGTCTTACCCAGTAGGGCCGAAATCACAGGGTTGCCTGTCTCTATTAAAATTTTGGTTGTCTCCACCTGGCTGCCTCGACGTGAAGAAGTCTTGCTGTCCAGATGTGAAGACACAAGCCTGCTCAGGGATGGGAGAGAAGCCCCGGTCAGGGAGGAGGGAGGGAGTAAGCTCGGCATTGACTTTTCTGTTCCTTTTCTTAATCTCATGTCTCTGCTATGTTGGAGCACAGTCAGTTTGCAGTTTTGTGTTTGTCTGCAGGGTACTGCCCCCTGCATCACTTATGACATATGCCCACAGCGTATCTGTTCTTTTTGGATTCTGTTGCCCTAGATGTTATTGCAGAAGGTAGACCAAGTTCCCTGTGCTGCACATCAGGTCCTTCTTGAATATCTATTAGAGATACAGATTTCTGTGTATGTGTGGAAGGAAGATAGGCAATGATTTTAGATTATCTATTACAGATACAGATATCTCTGCATATGTTTGAGGTACAAATTTCTGTATATATTTGGAAGGAAGGAAGGAAGAAAAGAGATAATCCTTGTGGATTCTCTATTACAGATACAGATTTCTGTTAGATCTGACCTCCTAATTCATCCTTGCTCTGTGACCTTTTCTTGGAACCCTTTGTTTGTGTTTGAATTCTCAGAGTCTCTTTTTGACTAATAAGTGTGTTCCTTTGTATCTCGCTTTTTATTTTGCCCAGAGGGACATAATATGCTATTTTCTTTCTCTTTTTGGCTGACTTCACTTATCTGTGATTCTCCATCCTCCATCATTGTGACAATTAGTGGCATAATTCCAAAATTTCAGTGGTGGTTTTTCACAGCCGAGTAATACTCCATTGTATATACAAACCACATCTTTAACTTTTAATCTATCAGATGACATCCTGCTGGTCCTGTGTCTTGGCGACTGTAAGTGGTGCTGCAGTGAACGTTGGGTGCATGTGACTTTTTCAGTGATGGATTTCTCAGGATATAGGCCAGGTGCGGGTATGTCGGATCATGGGCTGAGCTATTTTGAAATTTTATTCACAGGACAGACTGTGAAGGCTGTCCTTTCTAGGGGATTGTGCCAATGTCCATTCCCAATGACCGAGTAGGGCGTTTCCTCTCTGCCTGGCTCTCTCCTGCATCTATTTTTAGTAGACTTGTGAGGATAGCCATTCTGATAAGTGTGATTTGATTTCTTGGTGTCTTTTAGTTTTTTGGTTACATTTATGTTTATTAAAAATTATAAAATTTTAAATTTATAATTATAAGTTATTTATAATTTAATTTTTATAAAATAAAATATAAAATAAAATTTTAAATTTTATAATTATGCTTTAATTATAAGTTATAAATTAAAAATTACAAAACTCTTGTCTTTTAGAATGGCATCCCTCCTGTAATAATTAGGGATGTTGAGCAACTTGTGGCCCATTGTTTTGTTTTCTTTTCTTAAAGAGTGTGAGGAAAATTTACCTGTGGGCATTTGAAATTTATTACTGCAATACGTGTTATAGGACCTTTCCTGAGGTCAGCTATCACTAACAGCCCTTCAGGCCTTGTGAAATGCAAGATGTTGAGGAAATTAATAGAATGGGAAAAGCTAGAAATCTCTTCAAGAAAATTAGAGAAACCAAGGGAACATTTCATGTGCAGATGGTTCCGATAAAGGACAGAAATGGTATGGACCTAACAGAAGCAGAAGATCTTAAGAAGAGGTTGCAAGAATACACAGAAGAACTTAGGTACAAAAAGGTCTTAATGACCTGGATAACCACGATGGTGGGGTCACTCACCTGGAGCCAGACACCCTGGAGGGTGAAGTCGAGTTTGCCTGTGGAAGCAGTGTGTGTGCTCAGTCGTTTCAGTCATGTCTGACTCTTTTGGGACCCCATGGACTGTAGCCCGCCAGGCTCCTATGTCCTTGGGATTCTCCAGGCAAGAATATTGGAGTGGGTTGCTGGGCCCTCCTCCAGGGGATCTTCCTGACCCAGGGATTGAACCCATGTTTCCTGCATTGCTGGCAGATTCCTTATCACTGAGCCACCTGGGAAACCTGGAAGGAAGCATTACTATGAACAAAGCTGTGGAGGTGATTGAAAGCCTGCCAAGCTATTTCAAATCCTAAAAGATTATTCCATTAACGTGCTTCACTCAGTATGACAGCAAATTTGGAAAACTGAGTAGTGGCCACAGGACTGGAAAGTTCAGTTTTCATTTCAATCCCAAAGAAGAACAATGCCAAAGAATGTTCAAACTACCTCACAATTGCACTATTTTCACATGCCAGCAAGGTAATGCTCAAATCATTCAAGCTAGGCTTCAACAGTACATAAACTGAGAAATTCTAGATGTACAATCTGGATTTAGAAAAGGCAGATGAACCAAAGATCAAATTGCCGACATCCATTGGATCATGGAGATTTCCAAATTTGCTGTCATATTGAGTGTAGCACTTAAACAGAATCATCTTTTAGGATTTGAAATAGCTTGGCTGGATTTCAATCACCTCCACCAGCTTTGTTCAGACATTCAATCATTTCCAACTCTTTGCAACCCCATGGACTGCAGCACACCTGGCTTCCCTGTCCTTCACCATCTCCCAGAGGTTGCTCAAACTCCTGTCCATTGAGTTGGTGATGCCATCCAGCCATCTCGTCCTCTGTCATCCCCTTCTCCTCCTGCCTTCAATTTTTCCCCAGCATCAGGGTCTTTTCTAATGAATCGGCTCTTCACAGCAGGTGGCCAAAGTATTGGAGCTTCTGCTTCAGCAATAGTCGTTCCAATGAATATTCAGGATTGATTTCCTTTAGGATTGACAGGTTTGATCTCCTTGCTGTCCAAGGGGCTCTCAAGAGGCTTCTCCAACACCACAGTTCAAATGCATCAGTTCTTTGGCGCTCATCCTTCTTTATGGTCCAACTCTCACATCCATACGTGACTACTGGAAAAATCATAGCTTTGACTATATGGACCTTATTATTAGAAACAAATTTCTGTGTATGTTAGAGATACAGATTTCTGTGTATATGTGGAAGAAAAGGAGGTAGGGAGGAGGAGAGAGAGAGAATTCTTCGGTTTATCTATTTCCAATTCATATTTATTTATGTTAGTACAAAGTATATAGGTTGTACTATCAGGAAGGAGGCTTCAGCTTGGTGAGTCTACCCTGTGTCTTTGAGGCCAGAAGGTCAGGCCACCATCATTGGGGTACACTAGGGATGCTGGTCCCAGCCAGAAAAAATCCAGACAGTACAGGTTTAGGAGACCCTGACCCTATGAAGTGTGTCTCTATGAAGGACACCTGCTGGGCCATCTCAACCCCAACACAGGCCAGCCCTGGGACTCAGGTCCAGGGATGGGATAAGAGCCCATATCTCAGAGGGAATAAAGCAGGCATTACTTTTCTTTCCTTTTCCTTAGTCTCATTCCAGTGCTCTGTTGAAGTCTAGTCGATGTGCAGTTTTGTGCTTGTCCTCAGCATACAAGGAACTGATTCAGTTATGACAGATACATTCAGCATACATGTAGCTGTTTTTGTTTTGATTTTTTCCCCATGGAGTTCATTGAATAAGGTCCAGTAAAGTTCTCTATTCTGATCATCAGGTCCCTGCAGACTATTTATTAGAGATACAGATTTTTTGTATGTGTGCAAGGAACCAAGGAAGGAAATAGTCCTTGTAGATTATTCCAGAAACAGATTTCTATGTCTATACTAGAGAGAAATACTTCTGTGTATATGTGCAAGGAAGGAAGAAATCAAGGAAGGCCAGAAGTAAGCCTTGTGGATTAGCTCATACAAATACAGATTTCTGGATATATGGTAGATATACAGATTTCAGTGCCTATGTGAAAGGAAGATAGGATGGAAGGAAAGAAGGAAGAGGGAGATAATCCTTGTGGATTATATATTAGAGACACAGATTTCTGTGTACGTTAGTACTGAACTCCTACTTCATCCCTGGCCCCTTTCCTTTTTCTTTTTTTTTAAACTACTTTGTGTTGGTATTCACAGAGTTGCTTTTTGTAAAATTAGTTTCCCTGTATCTCTCTTTTATTTTAAATTTTGTGTAGAAGTTTAAGTTCAGTCACTCAGTTGTGTCAGACTCTTTGGGCTTCAGCACGCCAGGCCTCCCTGTCCATCACCAACTCCCGGAGTTTACACAAACTCATGTTCATTGAGTTGGTGATGCCATCCAACCATTTCATTCTCTGTTGTCCCCTTCTCCTCCCACCTTCAATCTTTCCCAGCATCAGGGTCTTTCCAAGGAGTCAGTTCTTCACATCAGGTGGCCAAAGTATTGGAGTTTCAGCTTCAACATCAGTCCTTCCAATGAATATTCAGGACTGATCTCCTTGCAGTCCAAGGGACTCTCAAGAGTCTTCTCCACCATCACAGTTCAAAAGCATCAATTCTTCAGTGCTCAGTTTTCTTTAGAGTCCAACTCTCACATCCGTATATGACTACTGGAAAAACCACAGCTTTGACTAGACGGACCTTTGTTGGCAAAATAATGTCTCTGCTTTTTAATATGCTGTCTAGGTTGGTCATAACTTTTCTTCCAAGGAGCAAGCATCTTTTAATTTCATGGCTGCAGTCACCATCTGCTGTGATTTTAGAGCCCAAAATGATAAAGTCTGTCACTGTTTCCCCGTCTTTTTGCCATGAAGTGATGGGATTAGATACCATGATCTTAGTTTTCTGAAAGTTGACTTTTAAGCCAACTTCACTCTCCTATTTCACTTTCATCAAGAGGCTCTTTAGTTCCTCTTTGCTTTCTGCCATAAGGGTGGTGTCATCTGCATATCTGAGGTTATTGATATTTCTCCCAGCAATCTTGATTCCAGCCTGTGCTTCTTCCAGCCCAGCTTTTCTCATGATGTACTCTGCATAGAAGTTAAATAAGCAGGGTGACAACACACAGCCTTGATGTACTCCTTTTCCTATTTGGAACCAGTCTGTTGTTCCATGTCCAGTTCTAATTGTTGCTTCCTAACCTGCATACAGGTTTCTCAGGAGGCAGGTCAGGTGGTCTGGTATTCCCATCTCTTTCAGAATTTTCCACAGTTTGTTGTGATCCACACAGTCAAAGGCTTTGGCATAGTCAATAAAGCAGAAATAGATGTTTTTCTGGAACTCTTGCTTTTTCAATGATCCAGCGGATGTTGGTGATTTGATCTCTGGTTCTTCTGCCTTTTCTAGATCCAGCCTGAACATCTGGAAGTTCACGGTTCACATACTGTTGAAGCCTGGCTTGGAGAATTTTGAGCGTTACTTTGCTAGTGTGTGACATGAGTGCAATTGTGCAGTAGTTTGAGCATTCTTTGACATTGCCTGCCTTTGGGATTGGAATTAAAACTGACCTTTTCCAGTCCTGTGGCCACTGCTGAGTTTTCCAAATTTGCTGGCATATTGAGTGCAGCACTTTCACAGCAGCATCTTTCAAGTTTTGAAATAGCTCAGCTGGAATTCCATCACCTCCACTAGCTTTGTTCATAGTGATGCTACCTAAGTCCCACTTGACTTTGTATTCCAGCATGTCTGGCTCTAGGTGAGTGATCACATCATCATGATTATCTGGGTCGTGAAGATCTTTTTTGTACAATTCTTCTGTGTATTCTTGCCACTTCTTAATATCAACTGCTTCTGTTAGGTCCCTACCATTTCTGTCCTTTATTGTGCCCATCTTCACATGAAAATTTCCCTTGGTATCTCTAATTTCCTTGAAGAGATCTCTAGTCTTTCCCATTCTATTGTTTTCCTCTATTTCTTTGCACTGATCACTGAGGAAGGCTTTCTTATCTCTACTTGCTATTCTTTGGAACTCTGTATTCAAATGGGTATATCTTTCCTTTTCTCCTTTGCCTTTCACTTCTCTTTTCATAGCTGTTTATAAGGCCTCCTCAGACAACCATTTTGCCTGTTTGCATTTCTTTTTCTTGCGGATGGTCTTAATCACTGCCTCTTGTACAATGTCATGTACCTCCATCCATAGTTCTTCAGGCACTCAATCAGTTCTAATCCCTTGAATCTATTTGTCACTTTCACTGTATTGTCGTAAGGGATTTGATTTAGGTCATACCTGAATGTTCTAGTGGTTTTCCCCACTTTATTCAATTTAAAGTCTGAATTTGGCAATAAGGATTTCACGATCTGAGCCACAGTCAACTCCCAGTCTTGTTTTTGCTGACTGTATAGAGCTTCTCCATCTTTGGCTGCAAAGAATATAATCAATCTGATTTCACTGTTGACCATCTGATGATGTCCATGTGTAGAGTCTTCTCTTGTGTTGTTGGAAGAGGGTGTTTTCTATGACCAGTGCAGTAGAATGGCTATCATCTGCTATTTTCTTCCTCTTTTTCTGACTTCATTTAGTGTATGATCCTCCAAGGTCTACTGTTACGGCAACCAGGGGCATAATGTCATAATCAATAGCAGTTTTTAATGGCTGAGCAATAGTCCATTGATATATATGCCACACCTTCTTTAAGCTTTAATATATCAGTGGATGTTTTCCTAGGTCTGTACTTGGCTGTACAGACAGGCTGGAGTGAAAGTAGGGTGCTTGTGTCTTTTTGAGAGATGGCTTTATTTTTGGAATATAAGCACAGGTGAGGGTATGTCAGATTCTAGGCTTAGCTTTTTGAAAGACTTTTCTCTAGCATGCAAAGGCTGGCCTTCCTAGAGGCTGTTTGCAATGTCCATTCCACTGGGCTTGTTGGAAGGGGGTTCCATCACCTCCTGATGGCTCTCCCACATTTATTGTTTGTAGAATTGTGAGGATGGCCATTCTGACAGGTGGGATTTGATATCTTGTTGTTTTAATTGGCATTTCTTCTATAATAATTAGGGATGCTGAACATCATGTCCTGTGGTCATTTGGGTTGTTTTGCATTTTTTTACCTTAAAGGGTGAGAGGAATATTTATGTGTTGCAGTGGTTTTCTGTAAAGTCAGTTGTTTTTGGAATTTATTTCTGCAGTGCCCACCCCAGGAACTTTCCCCAGGGCAGCTGTCATTAATAGCCCTCCAGGTCTTGTTACTTGGAGGTGACAGTGAGCCCTACTGACCAAGTTGTAGTTACATGAAATGTCCATAAGGTGGCAGTACTTCTTCATGCCCAACACTGGTTCCTCTGGCAGCCAGAGCCTAAGGGAATGTTGGCTTCCTGAGCTGTAAATTAAAAGTGGAACGTGGCTGAGCCAACACCCAAGGGCTTGTATCTCACTACTACTTCCCCCTAAAGCTTCACCCCTCCCCTCCAGGCTCATTCCAACCTGGGCCACAGCCCCTGTTGAGGAGCCTAGGAGGTTGCACTTTCAGGAAGGAGGTTTGAATTGGTGACCCCAGTACCAGGAGACTTGGAGGCTAGGTGACTTCTCCAAGGTCCTGGAAGTCAGAGGGCTATCATCATCATCTTTTGGTTTACTATGGATTCTGGTGCCCATCAGGGTAAATAAGACAGAACAGGTTAAAGAGAGGACTCAATTAAGGACGCTCTACTGGTCTGTTGGACCCCATTCTTGGCCAATCGTGGGTTCCAAAACTGCTCAGACTCCAAGGATGGGATAGCAGCCCAAGCCTGGGAGGTCAGAGGAAATAAACTAGGCATTGATTTTCTTTCCTTATCTCAGTGACTAGTGGGAATATAATTGATTTGCCCTTTTGTTCTTGGTAGTATACAGCCATTTGATTGGGTTATGATATATATTTACATATAGAATATCTGTTCTTTTTTGAATTGTTTGCCACATAGCTTATTGCAGAATTTTGAGCAAAGTTTCCTGGTCTGAACATTGGGTGTTTGTGGAGTATCAGTTAGATATACATATATGTGTCAACGTGGAAGGAAAGAGAGAAGGAGGTAATCCTTGTGGATTATCTATTAGAGACACAGATGTGTACATTAGTACCGACCTCCTAATTCATCCCTGGACCTTTGCTTCTTTTTTGGAATCCTTTGCCTGTGCTTGAATCTCAGAGTCTCTTTGTGTTGTAAATTACTTTATCTGTATCTCTCTCTCTCTTTTTTTTTTTTTTTTTAACATTTTCTCTAGAAGGGACATGATCTGCTATTTTCTTCTTCTGATGCTGACTTCATATAGTGAATTCTCCTCCATAGTCCATCCATGTGGGGACCATTGGCATAAATTCATAATTTCAGTTGTGGGTTTTGAAGTATGAGTAATAGCCCATTAAATATCTGTATCATATTTCTTTAAGATTAAGTCTATGGAACTTTTCTTGGGTCTGTGTCTTGGCAAATAGAGGTACCACTGCAGTCAACATGGGGGTTCATAGGTCATTTTGAGTAATGGTTTTTCATAATAATGACAGAGGTGTGGATATTAAAATCCTTGGTTTAGCTCTCTGGAAGTTTATTGTTCTGACCTCTGGAGCCTGTCTATTCAAAGAGTTATTGCCAAAGTCTATTCCCTGCGGACATGAAGAGGGGGTTCCATCATCTCCATTCAAAAAGCCAGTGGAAACAGGTAAATTTCACTCTCACCCTTTAAGGGAATAAAGAAAAAAAAAACATAAAAACCAATCAGCGAGAAAACAGGATGTTCAGCAACCCTAATTATGACAGGAGGAATGGCAATCAAAATGACAAGTAATCAAATCCAATCTGACAGAACGGCCATCCTGACTATCTGCAAACAGTAAATGATGGAGAGAATAGGGAGATGATGGAACGTGCCCAACAAGTGCTGTGGAAGTGGATTTTGGCAATAGACCCTAGAAAGGACAGCCTCTACAGGCCAGAACTAAAAATTTCAAGAGAGCTAAGCCTAGGATTTTAATATCCACATGTGGGCCTCTGTTATGAAAAACCGTCACTCAGAATGACACATGCACCCCAGTATTCACTACACTGATGCATAAAACAGCCAAGACAGAGACCAAGATGAAGCCCATCGACAAATTAAATCTTACAGAAATGTGTGCATATATACAATGGGCTTATTATTCAGACTTGAAAAACTGGCACTAAAATTATTAAAATAGGCCAATGGTTTCCCCCAGATAGACCTTTGAGCAACATACACTAAGTGAACCCAGCAATTAACAAAAATAGCATTATCCCTTCCAGGCAAGATAAGAAAGAGGTACAGGGGAAGTAATGTAAGACACAGAAAAAAAGTTTGACTTTCAAATACAAAGAATTCCAATTAAAGAAAAAAAAAAGGTTAAGCGTCAGGGATGAATTAGAAGGTTGCTACTAACTATACACAAAAATCTGTACCAGTAATAGATAATCCACAAGGATTATCCCCTTCCTTCCTAGTACGCCCTGAAATCTGTGTTTCTAACACGCTTGTTGTTGTTTAGTTGGTAAGTTGTGTCTGACACTTTGCAACCCCATGGACTGTAGCCCACAGGCTCCCTGCCAATGGGATTTCCCAGGCAAGAATACTGGAGTGGGTTGCTATTTCCTTCTCTAGTATCTCTAACATACCCAGAGAAATGGGCATCTCTATTAGCTAATCCACAAGGATTCTCCTCTGCCTGCCTGCCTGCCTTCCTAATTCATTCCTGGTAGTTTCCTTTTGTTGATTTATTTTTTTGGAATCCTTTGTGCTAGAATGTCAGATTCTCTTTTTGTGTTGTGCACTACTTCCCCTGTACCTCTTTGTTATTTTGCCTAGAAGGGACATCGTCTGCCATTTTCTTCTTCCATTGCTGGCTTCACTTTAATGTATAATGCTCTAAAGTCCATCCTGTGGGGACCACTGGCCTGATCTCATAATTTCAGTGGTAGTTTTTCAAGTCTGAGTAATAGCCCATTGAATATATGTACCACATTTCTTTTTTTAAAAATTTAATTATTTTAATCGGAGGCTAATTATTTTACAATATTGTGGTGGTTTTTGCCATACATTGATATGAGTTAGCCACAGGTATACATGTGTCCCCCATACTGAACCTCCCTCCCATCCCATCCCTCTGGGTTGTCCCAGTGCACTGGCTTTGAGTGCCCTATTTCATGCATCAAACTTGGACTGGTCATCTATTTCACATATGGTAATATACACATTGCAATGCTATTCTCTCAAATCATCCCACCTTTGCCTTCTCCCACAGAGTCCAAAAGTCTGTTCTTTACATCTGTGTCTCTTGTGCTATACTGCATATAGGGTTACCATCTAATTTCCATATATATGCATTAATACACTGTGTTGGTGTTTTTCTTTCTGACTTCACTCTGTATAATAGGCTCATTTCATCTACCTCATTAGAACTGACTCAAATGTGTTCTTTTTTATAGCTGAGTAATATTCCATTGTGTATATGTACCATAGCTTTCTTATCCATTCATCTGCCAATGGACATCTAGGTTGCTTCCATGTTCTAGCTATTGTAAACAGTGCTGCATTAAAAATTGGGGTACACGTGTCTTTTTCAATTCTGGTTTTCTCGGTGTGTATGCCCAATAATGGGATTGCTGGGTCATATGGCAGTTCTATTTCCAGTTTTTTAAGAAATCTCCACACTGTTCTCCATGCTGGCTGTACTAGTTTGCATTTCCACCAACAGTGTAAATGGGTTCCCTTTTCTCCACACCCTCTCCAGCATTTATTGTTTGTAGACTTTTTGATGGCAGCCATTCTGACCGGTGTGAGATGGTACCTCATTGTGGTTTTGATTTGCATTTCTCTGATAATGAGTGATGTTGAGCATCTTTTCATGTGTTTGTTAACATCTGTATGTCTTCTTTGGAGAGATGTCTGTTTAGTTCTTTGGCCCATTTTTTGTTTGGGTCATTTATTTTTCTGGTATTGAGCTACATGAACTGCTTGTATATTTTGGAGATTAATTCTTTGTCAGTTGTTTCATTTACTATTATTTTCTCCCATTTTGAGGGCTGTCTTTTTCACCTTGCTTATAGTTTCCTTAGTTGTGCAAAAGCTTTTAAGTTTAATTAGGTCCCATTTGTTTCTTTTTGCTTTTATTTCCATTACTCTGGGAGGTGGGTCATAGAGGATCCTGCTGTGATTTGCGTCAGAGAGTGTTCTGCCTATGTTTTCCTTGTACCACATTCCTTTAAGGTTTCATCTGTGGATGGACCTCTCAAGTCTGTGTCTTGGCACCTGGAGGTCCCACTGCAGTGAACGTTGGGGTGCATGAATCATTCTCAGGGATGGTTTTTCGTAACAGAGGCACAAGTGTGGATATTAAATTCCTGGGCTTAGCTCTCTTGAAATTTTTAGTTCTGGCCTGTGGAGGCTGTCCTTTCTAGAGGCTGTTGCCAATGTCCATTCCCACAGCACTTGTTGGAGGTTTCCATCATCTCCCTGCCGTCTCCACTGTTTACCGTTTGCTGACACCAGGTTGGTCATTCTGTCAGATGGGATTTGATTTCTTGTTGATTTGATTGCCTTTCCTCCTGTCATAATTAGGCTTGCTGAGCATCTTGCCTTCTGACTGATTCGGTTTGGTGTTTTTATTTTTTTTCCTTAAAGGGTGTGAGGAAAATTTACCTGTTGCCATAGGCTTCTTGAAAGTTGGCTGTTTTGGGAATTCATTTCTGCAAAACCCGCTGCGGGACCTTTCCTGAGGGCAGCCGTCCCTAAGGGCACCACAGGCCTTGTAAATTGGAGGTGCAGTTAGAACCCGGGGTCATGTTGTAGTTACAGAGAATGTCCACAAGGCGGCAGTACTTCCTCATATCCAACACTTTCCACCTGCAACCGGAGCCTATGGTTTCAGAGCAGAGATTTCAGTGCCTATGTGAAAGGAAGGAAGGAGATAATCCTTGTGGATTATCTATTTCAGACACAGATTTCTGTGTATACATTAGTACTGACCGCCCAATTCATCCCTGACTCTACATTTTTTTTTTTTAATTCCCCCCTCTTTGGAATTCTGGGTTTGTGTTTACATCTCAGAGTCTCTAAGTTGTAAACGACACCCTCTGTCTCTCTGTTTTTCAGTTTCGCCCTCCAGGACATTTTCTGCTATTTTCTTCCTCTGTTGCTGATTTCTCTTAGCATATTTTCCTCCAAGGTCCATCGCTGTGGGGACCATTGGCCTAATTTCATAATTTCATTGTTGGTTTTTCAAGTCTGAGTAAAAGCACATTTTACATATGTAACCACGTTTGTTTAGGATTTCATCTGTCATTGGACCTTATCTTGGGTCTGTGTCTTGGCAATTGGAGGTACCACTGCAGTGAACGCTGGGGTGCGTTTTTCATTTTGAATGACGGTTTTTCGTAACATAGGCCCATGTGTGGGTATTAGAATCCAGGTTGAGCTGCCTTGAAATTTTTTTTTTCTGGCCTTGGAGGCTGTCCCTTCAAGGGCTTATTGCCCATGTCTATTCCCAGGGAATGTGAAATGGGGTTCTTTTGTCTTGTTGCAGGGAGAAAGCCAATTCTGACTCCATGTTGAAAACTTTGACTTGCTTTTCGTTACTTTAATTACTATAATTGTGCCTGGGGGTCCCTATGCCCCACCCTGACTGTAAACTGAAGTCCCTTTGTTCAGCCCAGGGAGAGATAATTTGTCCCTGCCCACCTGGAAACAGAAGAGATTAATATACCCCTTCAGAAGGCTTTTCATTCCTTTGGAAAAGTTTTGCCAGACTGAAGTCTTTCTCACTTTACTTCCCCACTAAATCTCCCTCTCCTTCTGCCTTTTGACTTTAGTTCCTCCTTGCTTCTTTTTCTCTGGCCTATAAAACAACCTGGCATCCAGACCCCAATAAGATGGTTAATTTGAGGCGCTAGCCTGCCATCTTCTCAGTCTGCTGGCTCCCTAATTAAAGTCCCTTCCTTGCCTCAACGCCTCATCTCTCAGATTCATTGCTTATCTTGAGGGTGAGCAGAGTGAGCTTGGTCTCAGGAACAATTTGGCTTAGCCAGCCAGGAGCCTTGGTGCTCGTGGCTAGCCAGCCCCGATCAGGGAATACTGGCACAAGACCCTAGCAGCTGCTGGGACCATTTGTTGTCCTGAAGTTCTTTCCTGAAGTGGCACCGGCTACCCCCAGCACTTGGCAGTTGAGACAAGGAACCGACAAACTTCTAGAGTTGAGCGATTCAATTTCATTTGTAAGTATATGCAATTTGATAGCTGGTTCAGTCAGTATGAAGTTTTGTGTGTCTTTTTGTGTCAAGAGCCAACAGGCTCGATTTTGGAGGGTAAGTCGCTCTGGTGAGCACACGGGAACACAGTTTCCCCTCACTCTGGTCTTTTCCTTTATGGAATAAGCATATTTGGTTGGGTATCCATTTGCAGAGAGGAGGTGGTATTGGACTCTACCCTGAACCAGTTCGTTGGGAATTAGTCCTCGTGGGGCATGCCCACCCTAGTTACAATTACCTCAAATTGTAGGGTAAATTTATTTACCTGATTTGAGAACTGGTCCAGTTGGAACCAGTTCATTTGGGAGGTAACTCTTGTGGGAGTGGGTAGCCTAGTTGAAATTAATCATTTGTTTTATAGGGTAAATCATTTACCCAATCTGGGAATCAGTTCATCTGGATGCATCAATGCTGAATCTGTGCCAGTTTTGTTGGAATCTGTCTGGGTCTTCTGGGTTTGGCATTATACAGTGGATAAAAGTAGGAAAACTTTCATCTATCACAAAGGAAAGATCTTTGGGGTGCACATTAGATATGTTAAGATCAGAAGAACAAAGCCCCTGAGTGGTTCAGAAATAAACAATCTGGCTTCATAGATGCACAGGAACTGAGCATCTGCCAAGAGGCCTCATAGATACAGACCAGGTTAGCATCAGCCTATAGGCAAATAGATGAGGAAACAGTGGCTGACTTTATTTTTCTGGGCTCTAAAATCACTACAGATGATGATTGCAGCCATGAAATTAAAAGACGTTTACTTCTTGGAAGGAAAGTTATGACCAACCTAGACAGCATATTAAAAGCAGAGACATTACTTTGTCAACAAAGGTCTGTCTAGTCAAGGCTATGTTTTTTCCAGTGGTCATGTATGGATGTGAGAGTTGGACTATAAAGAAAGCTAAGTGCTGAAGAATTGATGCTTTTGAACTGTGGTGTTGGAGAAGACTCTTGAGAGTCCCTTGGACTGCAAGGAGATGCAACCAGTCCATCCTAAAGGAGATCAGTCCTGGGTGTTCATTGCAAGGACTGATGTTGAAGCTGAAACTCCAATACTCTGGCCACCTGATATGAAGAGCTGACTCATTGGAAAAGACCCTGATGCTGGGAAAGATTGAGGGCAGGAGCAGAAGGGGACCACAGAGGATGAGATGGTTGGATGGCATCACTGACTCAATGGACATGGGTTTGGGTGGACTCCAGGAGTCAGTGATGGACAGGGAGGCCTGGCGTGCTGCGGTTCATGGCGTTGCAAAGAGTTGGACACGACTGAGTGAACTGAACTGAAAGGCCTCATAATTCCCACGAGCTGAGTGTCTGCCTAGAGGCCTCTCAGACACACGGGCTGAGCATCTGCCTACAGGCCGCACAGACATAGGCTATTTGTAGGGATTTTTTCCCCAAGGGCCTCCTAAAGCACAAGAAAACCCAGAACAAACACTATCAAGATAAGCTTGATAGGTGTGCAATTGGAGGCACATATCTCAGGGTGCCTTTGGGATTTGGCACCTCGAGACACAGGAGCTGAGCCTATGCCTAGAGGCCTCATAGTTAGTCGCACACAAGCTGAGCGTCAGCATACAGGCCTCTAGTTAGATACAGGCAAGCTTCTGCCCAGGAGCCTCATAGAAACACTGGAGCTGAACATCAGCCTAGAGTCCTCTAGAGAGAAACGAGCTGAGCGTCTATCTAGAGGCCTCCTAGTCACACACAACCTAAGCATCATCCTGGAGGCGTCTAGATGTACAGGAGTTTAGCATCTGTTAGAGGCCTCAAAGACACACAGGCCTCCTAGACACATACAAGATGAAGTGCTGCCCCCTAGAGATCATTTCCTGTCACAGCAGCCCTCAGGAAAGGTCCTGCCGCAGGTATTGCAGAAATGAATTCCAAACACAACGGACTTTCAAGAAGCCAGTTTCAAAGGTCAATTTTCCTCATACCCTTTAAGGAAAAAAAAAAAAAAAAAAAAAGAAAATAGAGAACCCAAATGGCCAAGATGCTCAGTGTCCCAAATTACTACAGGACTGATGCAGATCAAAACAATAAGAAATCAAATCCCATCTAAAAGAATGGCTCTCCTAACTGTCTGCAAAGAGTACATGGAGGGGAGAGCCAGGAGATGATGGAACACCCCCTTCACGTTCCCTGAAAAGACATTGGCAACAGTCACTTGAAGGGACAGCCTGCACTGGTGAGAACAAAAAACGTCGAGAGCTAAACATAGGTTTCTAATACCCACACCTGGGCCTACATTACAAAAAACTGTCATTGAAAATGACACATGAGCCCCAACCTTCACTGCAGTAGTACTGCCAAGACACAGCCCTAAGAAAAGGCCCACTGACAGTTTAAATGCGGTGCATATATAGAAGGGGCTGTTACTTAGACCTGAAATACCACCACTGAAATAATGAAATTATGCCAGTGGTCCCCACAAGGATGGCCCTTGGAGGAAAGTACAGTTAAGAAGTCAGCAACAGAAGAAGAAAATAGCCAATGATGTCCCTTGGGGGCAAAATTGAAAGGAAAAAAAAAATACAGAGGAAGTAATTTACAACAGCAGGCCTGCTGCTCTCGGTCCTGTGCGGACTTGGACTCCAGACCCCTGCTTTGTCACCAGCAGAGGGGGCTTCCGTCTCAGGCCAGGTGACCGCGCTTCTCCCAGCTCTGGGGCATCCCCCCGGGACCGGCACAGACTGGCCAGCCCCCTCACCCTACACTCGGCGCCCCGCACGTCTTTACATGAAAGGCGGCTCCTTCCGCACCAACTGCGGTGAGGATGCGGCGGCACATTGCTAATCTCCGCCAGACCGCGGTTGAAGCTCGCTAGCCCCTCTCTCCTCCTCCCGCTGTCGAGGTGACGCTCTGTACCTAGTCCCCCAGGTTCTGACGGCTCATGTCACAGAAGCTGGCTCCCAGACGGCACCCTTCCCCTTGGGGTTGCGTTAGGTCTGTGAAAGCGTTCCCCCTCTTTCCCGATGAAAAGCCTGGCGGGGCACCCTCTGGTCAGGTACATGCTGCTGGGGCGCGGGCAGCCCCCGCCCGCCTGTGCCGTCCGAGGTCGGGGGTCCTCACGGCTGCGGGCCTGCTGCCTGCGGGGGCCGCGTGTCTCCCCGTCCAGGAGTCCGACCTGGAGGCGGTGTCACGGCAGACAGGCCTGGCGGGCTGGGGGCCAGCCCTGAGCAGCTGTGATTCAAACAGGAGAGAAGGGAAATGTGGGCCAAGATTCTTCTTAATTGAGCATGGCCTAGCTGTCAGTTTAAAAGGTTTAATAGATATTTATAACAAATAGAGCATCTGTGATCCTGTTGATGGATTTAGGACACTGAGTTGTTTGCTCAGGCGAGTTCCAGTCTAATTCTCAGCCCAGGAAGCCAGCTTTCCCAAAGGCTCAGTTTGCCTGAAGAACCAGTTGGACATGAAACAGTGCTGCTGCCTTTTCCTATAACTACAACTTAAATATCTTGCTTACTGACAACTCCAGTTGACAAGTTCTATGAGGTTGCTAATGACAGCTGCCCTCAGGAAAGGTCCTGAGGCAGGTATTGTAGAAATAAATTCCAAACATAACTGAGTTTTAAGAAAGAAAAATAATCCCCAAACGGCCACAGGACAACATGCTCAGTATTCCTAATTATTACAGGAGGAAAGTCAATCAAAATAGCAAGAAATCAAATCACACTAGTCAGAATGGCCATTCTACGAAGTCCACAGACAATAAATGCAGTAGGCAGCTGGAAAGATGTAACACCTGCCTCCCCTACCCGACACAGTCAATGAGATGGACGTTGGCAACAGCCACTGAAAGGAGAGTCTCTGCATGCCAGGAAGAAAAAAAAAACTTTCAAAGGAGCTAATCCTGGGATCTGACATACCCATGTCTGCCCATATATCTCAGGAAAACCATCATTCAAAAAGACACATGTGCCCCTACATTCACTTCAGCACTACTTACAGGAGCCAAGAAACAGATCCAAGAAAATGTCCACTGACAGACTGAAATCTAAAGAGAAAGTGATACATATATACAATGGACTATTACTCAGCCTTGAAAAGCCACCACTGAAATTATGAAATTATGCCAAAAGTCACTACAAAGATGAACCTTGGGTGATCATACACTAAGTGAAGTTAGTGAGACAGAGGAAGACACAAGAATATGATACCCTACAGGCAAATTTTTTTAAACATATTAAGGAAAATCATTTAAAACTCAAAAAACTTTTCTTGAGAATTCAAATACAAACTAACAATCCCCCAAAAGTAACAGTAAAGGGGCAGGGATAAATTCAAAGGGTCACAACTAACATACACAGGAATCTGTATCTGTAATAGGTAATCCACAAGGATTATATTTTTCCTTTCATCCTTCCAAATTACATAGAAATCTTCATAATATACACAGAAAATGATACCTATAATAGATAATTCACAAGGATTATCTCCTCCCTCCCTTCCTTTCACACATACAAAACATCTGCATCTCTAAAAGGTAATCCTGATGGACATGATTTTCAGCAGATGATACTTTCCTCGGCCTTCTGAAATAACCTCTGGAAAATGAATCCCCCAAACAAGAGATATGCTGGAATGTGTATGTCATAATTGAATCAGGTGGCTGCCCACTGACAAGAAGCACAAAACTGGAGAGTAAGAAAAGTAAAAGAAGAAAAGGGATGTTCATTTTGTTACCTCCAACCTCCCTGAAATGGGCTGCTATCCCAGCCCTGGAACCTGAGCAGGCTTGGGTCCCACTGCTAGACTGGATGGGGTGGAGACAGCTGAACAGGGTGCCCTTAACTGACGCCCCACTTAAACCTGTATGGTCTGGTTTTCTTGTGAACAAAGTCCCCAGTGCACCGAAAAGATGGTGGCCCAACCATCTGACCACCAGAACCTTGGAAAAGTAACCTGGCCTCTAGGTCTCTGGTTGCTGGGGTCCTCAATTCAAGCTTCCTTCCTGAGAGTGCAGCCTTCTAGGCACCTCAGCAAGGTGCTGTGGCCCAGTTTGGGAGGAGTATAGAGGGGAGGGGTGAAGCTTGAGGGGGAAGGAGTAGTAAGACACAAGTCCTTGGGTGTTTGCTCAGGCACTTTCCACCCTAATTTGCAGCCCAGGAAGCTGGTTTTCCCTAAGGATCTCATTGCCCAACGAAGTAGGGTTGGGCAAGAAGAACTGCTATTGCCCTGTGGATATTTCCTATAACTACACTTTGACCAGCAGTGCTTAATTGCAGGTGTAATTCATAGGTCTAGGGGTCTGTTAATGACAGCTACCTTCAGAAAAGTTCCTGGAGTGAGTATTGCAGATACAAATTCCAAACATAGCCGACTTTCAAGAAGCCAACTGCAACAGGTAAATTTTCCTCACACCCTTAAAGGAAAAAAAAAAAAAAAAAAAAACCCAAATGCCCAAAGGACAAGATACACAGCATTCCTAATTATTACAGGAAGAATGACAAAATGGCAACAAATATCACCACAAATACCACATCAGTCAGAATGGCCATCCACACAAGTCTACAAGCAATAAATGTAGGAGAGAGCCAGCAGGTGAGGGAACCCCCGTACACGGTTGGTGGGAATGCACATTGGCAACAGTCAGTAGAAAAGACAGTCTCTGCATGTCAGAAGTTAAAGTTCCAAGAGAGTTAAACCAAGGTCTGACATTCCCACACCTGCGCTACATCCCGAAAAAACCATCATTCAAAAAGACACATGCAGCCCAATGTTCACTGCAGCATTACTTACAATAGACAAGACACAGAAACACAAAATTTCCACCCACAGCTTAAAACTTAAACAAGATGTCATACATATTAACCATGGACCGTTACTCAGCGATAAAAAATAAAAAGCACCACTGAAATTGTGATATTAGGCCACTGATCTCCACAAGGGTGGAACTGGGAGGATCATACACTAAGTGAAATTTGCAGGACAAAGGAAGAAAATAGCAGATGAAGACCTTCTAAGGCAACATAAGAAGAAATGAAAAAGAAACTAATCACAACATGAAAGGATCCTCTGAGAATTCAAACACAAAACAAAATTTTTTAAAAAGGTGGCCAGGATGCATTCGGAAGAGGTTGGGACTAACATACACAGAAATCTGTTAGTCCAACATATAAACCGAAATCTGTGTCTGTAATAGATACTGCACAAGGATCTGATGTTCAGCAAATGGAACTTTCCTCTACCTTCTGCAATAACCATTATGGAGAAAGAATCCGAGAAAGCACAGATATGCTGTATGTATACATCATAACTGAAAAAACCAGCCGTACACTGATGACAAGCACAAAACCGCAAATCAACTATATTTCAATGTAGCAAAGGCATGAGATTACAGAAAAGAAAAGGAAATAAAAGAAGTATCTGTTTCATTGCCTCTTGCCTCCCTGACATGGGCTCCAATCCCATCCCTGGAGCTGAGGAGGCTTGGTTCCTATGGCTGTACTGAGGTGGGGTCGTGACACTAGGAAGTATGCCCTTAATTTAGACCCCTATGACACCTGTACTGTCTGGTATCCTCTGGCTGGGACCACACGCCCTAGGGCACCCAGAGAATGGTGGCACGACCCCCTGAGCCTGAAGGCCTGGGAAAGTCACGTGGCTTCCAGGTCTCCTGGTGCTGGGGTCCTCAATTCAAGGCCCCTTCTTGGGAGTGCAGCCTCCTGGGCCCCTTATCTGAGGTTGTGGCCAAGGCTGGGATGAGTCTCCAGGGGAGAAGCTTAGAAGTAGTGAGACACAAGCCCTTGAGTGTTTTCTCAGGCACCTTTCACTCTAATTCACAGCCCAAGAGGCCGGCGCTCCTTAAGGTTCTGGTTGCAGGAGGACCAGAGTTGGGTATGAAGACGTGCTGCCACCTTGTGGAAATTTCCTGTAACTACAACTTCTACACCCGTGCTTACCGGTACCTCCATTCACAAGGCCGGCTGCTGCTGCTGCTAAGTCACTTCAGTCGTGTCCGACTCTGTGCGACCCCATAGACGGCAGCCCACCAGGCTCCTCTGTCCCTGGGATTCTCCAGGCAAGAACAGCGGAGTGGGTTGCCACTGCCTTCTCCGTCACAAGGCCTATGGGGCTGCTAATGACGGCTGCCCTCAGGATAGGTCCTGGGGAGGGCATTGCAGAAATGGATTCCAAACACACCTGACTCAAGGAGCCAATTGTGACAGGTGAATTTCCTCAAATCCCTTATGAAAAATAAAGTACTGGAGAAGATGTTCAGCATCCCTAGTTATTTCAGGAGGAAAGACAATCAAAACGATAACACGAAACCAAATCCCACCAGTCAGAATGGACATCCACAAAAGTTACAAACAGTAAATGTGGGAGAGGGCCAGGAGCTGACTGAACCCCAATACAAGGTTGGTGGGAATGGACAGTGCCAACAACCCCTAGAAAAGACAGCCTCTGCCTGCCAGAATACAAACATTTCAAGAGAGCTAAGCCTAGTATATGGCATCCACACCTGGACCTATATTCCCAGAAATCCATCATTCAAAAAGACACATGCCCCCCAATATTCACTATTGTACTGCTTATAATAGCCAAGATACAGAATGACAAAATGTCCTCTGACAGATTAAAGCTTAAAGACATGTTGTAAATAAATACATTGGACTATTAGTCAGCCATGAAAAAGCAGCACTGAAATTATGAAATTATTCCACTGGTGGCCACAATGATGGACGTTGGAGGATCATACACTAAGTGTATTCATGAGACAGAGGAAGGAAATAGCATATGATGTTCCTTCCAGTCAAATAAAAAAAGAGACACAAAGAAACTAATTCGCAGCACAGAAAGAGAGTCTGAAAATTCAAACACAAGGAATTCCAAAGAAAAGAAACAATAAAGGGCCAAGGATTAATTAGGAATTCAGGACTACATATACACAAAAACCTGTGTCTCAAACATGTATACAGAAATCTGTAATAGATAACTCACAAGGATTATCTTCCTTCCACATGTACACAGAAAACTCTGTGTCTAACATATACACACAAATCCATATGTCTAACATATACACAGAAATCTGTATCTGTAAAAGAATACAAAGGATTATCTCCTTTCTCCTTCCCTCCACATATATAAAAAATCTTTAATAGATACTCTGAGCTTCCTTGGTGGCCAAAGGGTTAATAATATGACGGCAGTGAGGGAGCTTTGGGTTCAATCCTTGGGCCCAAAAGATCCCCAGGAGAAGGGAATGGCTACCCACTCCACTATCTGTGCCTGGAGAATCCATGGAAAGAGAAACCTGGGGTATACTGTCCTTTAGGTAACATAGAGTCCAAATAGATACTCCGGAAAAACAATGTACAGCACAGAGAGCTTACTTGACCCTGTCCAATAATCTCCATGGCAAAGAACTGAGAAAAAGAAGATATATGCTGTATGTATATGCCATAACAGAATCAGGAGCCTATACACTGACAAGAACAAAACTGCTAATCAAATATAGGGCAACACTGCATAGGCATGAGAAAGGGAAAAAAGCAATGCCTATTCCCCACCCCCACCCCCACACACTGATCTCCCTGACTTGGACTGCTTTCCAGTCCCTGGATCATAACCAGGCTCAGGTCCCATGACTGGACTGGAGAGGGGTCAAGCCAGTTGGGGCAGGTGCCCTTAACTGAGCCCCTCTCAAACCTGTACCATCTGCTTTGCCCTGGCTAGGACCATAGACCCTAGGTGCACCCAGAGGATGGCAGCCTGACCCTCTGGCCACGAGGACCTTGGAAAAGTCACTTAGCTTCTGTGGCTCCTCATGCTGGGGTCCCTAGCTGAAGGCTCAGCAGGCAGTGGTGCCCCAGGCTGGGATGAGCCCGAAAGGGAGGGGCGAAGCCTTAGGGGAAGAAGTGAGACACAAGGTCTTGAGAGAGGTGACAGGCAGGAAGGCCAGGGGTCTCCAAACAGAGGAAACAGGCTGCAAGTGTCAGACATCTTTTATCTCTCTCTCAAGCAGCAGGAGGAACAAACAAGTGTCAGATTTTCCCCTCTCTCTATACAAAATTAAAATGAGGTTTCTCCTAAAATTCTGTGTTGCCATGATGACACCTGGCTCCACCTGAACTTAACTTTTCTCAAATCTTGAGCTAACCAATGTGTTTTTCTTATGGAAATGTTTGTCTTAAGCTATGTTAATAAACTATGTATTTACCCTAGACTCTCTTTCTTCAAGTCAGTTAAGACTCAGAACCAATAATGGCTCAACAAACATGTATGTTTTACTCATACATTGTTCACCTAATCTATGTTAATGAAACTATATATTTACTTGGAAACCTGTCTTTCTTCAAGATTCATGTCAATCATTTTATGGCCTGGGATGACTCACCTTGTGCCAATGGTATCTCAAAATGCACGTTGTGGGCGAGGGGCCCGGTGCCACTCTGAGTTTTGAGACATCTCCTTTCTCTAATGAACAGCTTGCTGATAGGTATATAACATCCAGCTAAAGACTAGCAGGGGCACACTCTTTCTGCCCCCTTCTGATGTCTATGTCAGAGGCTTTCTCTATCTCTTCTATACTTTAATAAAACTTTATTACACAAAAGCTCTGAGCGATCCAGCCTCATCACTGCCCCCAAATTGAATTCCTCTCCTCTGGAGGCCAAGAATCCTGGCATCTTTCATGGCTCAGCGACAACCTTTCACTTGGGTGTTTCTCAGGCATATTACACTCTAATTCACAGACAGGAAGCCAACTTTCCTGAAGTCTCAGTTTGCCTGAAGAGCCGGAGTGGGACACGAGACAGTGCTGATGCCTTGTGGACATTTCCTGTAACTACAATTTAAACACCTTGTTTACTGGCACCTCCAATTGACAAGTCCTGTGGGGTTGCTAATGACAGTTGCCTTCATGAAAGGTCCTGGGGTGGGTACTGCAGACATAAATTGCAAACACAATGGACTTTCAAGAAGCCAACTGCATCTGGTAACTTTTCTACACACACTTTAATGAGAAAAAAAGAAAAGAAACAATCCACAAAGGACCACAGGACAAGATTCTCAGCACCTCTAATTAAACAGGAGGAAAGTCAATCAAAATAGCAAGAAGAAATCTAATCACACTGGTCAGAATGGGCATTCTAAAAATTCTACAAACAATAAATGCAACAGAGATGGCAAGAGATCCAACACTCCCTCCCCAACTCCTGACTTAGTCTTTGGTATGGATGCTGACAACAGCCACTGAAAGGATAGCCTCCATGTGCCAGAATAAAAACATTTCAAAGGAGCTAAGCCTAAGATCTGATACATATGGGACTGTATCCTGAGAAAACCATCATTCCAAAAGACACATGCACCTGAACTTTCACTGAGGCACTACATACCGCGGCCAAGACACAGATTCAAGAAAACGTCCACCAACAAATTCAAGATTAAGAATATGTGATATATATACACACTTGACCATTACTCAGCTATGAAAAGCCACCACTGAGATTATGAAATTATGCCATCTGTCACTACAAGGATGGACCTTAGAAGATCATACACTAAGTGAAATCAGCTAGACAGAGGAAGAAAATAGCATATGACACTCCTTCTGCGCAAATAAAAAAAGAGATACAAATGAATTACTTTACAACAGAGACAGAGACTCTGAAAATTCAAACACAAACAAGGAATTCCAAAACAAAAAAAGAAACAATAAAGGCCAGGGATGAATTAGGAAATGAAAACTGATATATACACATAAATCTGTGTATATATCTCTAACATATACATAGAACTTTATATCTCTAACATATACACAGAAATTTCTACATGTAATATATAATCTGTAAGGATTCTCTCCTTCCTTCCACATATACAGAGAAATCTGTATGTCTAACATATACACACAGATTTGTAGGTCTAACATACACACAAAAGTCCGTATCTGTAATAGATAATTCACAAGGATTATCTCCTTTCTCCTTCCCTCCACATATATAAAAAATCTGTATCTCTAATAGATACTATGGGCTTTTCTGGTGACACACAAAAAGGGTAAATAATATGAAGGCAACGTGGGAGACCTGGGTGCAATGCCTAGGTCCAAAAAATCCCCCAGAGAAGGGAATGGCTACCTACTCCAGTATTTGTGTCTGGAGAATTCCATGGAAAGAACATAGCAGGTTACAGTCCTTGGTGTCGCTTACATATGGATACACCAGAAGGACATATTTAGCCCAGGGGAGGATACTTGACCTTGTTCAATAATCTCTATGGCAAACAATTGAAAAAAGGACAGATATGCTGTAATGTACATGGCATACCTGAATTAGGAGCCTGTTCACTGACAACAAGCAAAATACTGCAAATCAAATATAGGCCAACATAGCATCTGCATGAGATTAAAGAAAAGAACAAAGCAATGTCTGTTTTATTCCCTCCAATCTCCCTGACTTGGGCTGCTTTTCAGTCCCTGGAACCTGACCAGGCTTGGGTCACATGACTGAACTGGAGAAGAGCCCCAACAGTTGGGAGGGGTGCCCTTAATTGGGCCCCCTCTTAAACCTGTACTATCTGGTTTGCGCTGGATGGGACCATAGACCCTAGTGCATGCACAGGATGGTGGCCTGACCTCTGGCCACTGAAGCCCTTGGTAAAAGTCCCTAGCCTCTAGTCACCTAGTCTAGTCACCTACTCTCCTGCCACTGGGGTCCCCAGCTGAAGCCTCTTTCCTGAGAGTGCAGCCTCCTAGGCACCTCAGCAGGGAGTGGTGCCCCAGGTTGGGATGAGTCTGAAACGGATGGTGAAGCATTAAGGGGAAGAAGCAGTGAGACACGAGGCCTTGGGTGTATGCTCAGGCACATTCCACTCTAATTCACAGCCGTAGAAGCCGACTTTCCTTAAGGCTGTTTGCCTATAGAACCAGAGTTGGCATGAAACAGTGCTGCCGCCTTGTGGACATTACCTGTAACTACAACTTGAACAGGGATACTTCATGCCACTTCCGATAATGACAGCTGCACTCAGGAAATAACCTGGGGTGGATACTACAGGAATAAATTCCAAACACAGTTGACTTTCAAAAAGCCAACTGCAACACACAAATTTTCCTCACACCCTTTAAGGAAAAAAAAAATAAAACAAATTACCCCAAACTGCAACAAGACAAGATGTTCGGCACCCCTAGTTATTGCAGGAAGGATGACAGAATGACAACAATATCACCCTACACCCGTCAGAAAGGCCATCCACACAAGTCTATAAGAAATAAATGTAGGCGAGAGCCAGGAAGGAGGTGAGGGAACCCTCCTACACATCAATGGAAATGGACATTGGCAACAGTCACTAGAAAAGACAGTCTCTGCATGTCAGAAAAATAAAATTTCAATACAGGATCTGACATTCCCACACTTGGAGTATATCCTGAGAAAACCATCATTCAAGAAGACACATACACCCCAACGTTCACAGCCAAGACACAGAACAACAAAATTTCCATCCACAGCTTAAACAAGATAGGGTACATATTTACCGTAGACTATTACTTGGCCATAAAAAAGCACACCTGAAATTATGAAATGATGCCACTGGTCGCCACAAGGGTGGACCTTAGAGGATCATATGCTAATTGAAATCAGCCAGACAAAGGAAGAAATTTCCAGATGAAGAACCTTCTGGGCAACATAGAGATTAAAAAGGACATAATTCACAGCACAAAAGAATCTTCTGAGAATTCAAACACAAACAAAGAATTAGAAAAAAAAATAAAGGGCCAGAATGTTTTCATAGGCGTTTGGGACTGACAAATACACAGAAATCCATTACTCCAACATATACAGCAAAAACTGCAATAGATGACCCATGAGGATTATCTCTTTCCCTCACTCCTTCCTTCATCCCCAAAACACCTGTATCTCTAATGCCCCCCAAAGGATGGTGGCACGACCCTCTGACTTTGAGGACCTTGGAAAATTCATGTAGCCTCCAGGTCTCCTGGTGCTGGGGTCCCTAATTCAAGGTTCCTTCCTGAGAGTGCAGCCTCCTAGGCCCCTCACCAGGGGCTATGGCCCAGGTTGGGAGAGTTCTGGAGGGGAGGGGAGTAGCTTTAGGGGGAAGTAGTGAGACACAAGCCCTTGAGTATTTGCTCAGGCACATCCCACTCCAATTCACAGCCCAGGAGGCCGGCTCTTCTTAAGGCTCTGAGGGCAGGACCAGAGTTGGGCATGAAGAAGTGCTGCCGCCTTGTGGACATTTCCTATAAGTACAACTTGAACACATGCATCATGTCACATCCAATTCACAAAGCCTATGGGACTGCCAAGTCTTTGATTGTGTGGACCACAACAAACTCTGGAAAATACTTAAAGAGATGGGAATACCAGACCACCTGACCTGCCTCTTGAGAAATCTGTATGCAGGTCAGGCGGCAACAGTTAGAACTGGACATGGAACAATAGACTGGTTCCAGATCAGGAAAGGAGTACATCAAGGCTGTATATTGTCACCCTGCTTATTTAACTTATATGCAGAGTACATCATGAGAAACGCTGGGCTGGATGAAGCACAGGCTGGAATCAAGATTGCTGGGAGAAATATCAATAACCTCAGATATGCAGATGACACCACCCTTATGGCAGAAAGTGAAGAAATGAAGAGCCTCTTGATGAAAGTGAAAGGGCAGAGTGAAAAAGTTGACTTAAAACTCAACATTCAGAAAACTAAGATCATGGCATCTGGTCCCATCACTTTATGACAAATAGATGGGGAAACAGTGGAAAGAATGACAGACTTTATTTTTCTGGGCTCCAAATCACTGCAGATGGTGACTGCAGCCATGAAATTAAAAGACACTTACTCCTTGGAAGAAAAGTTATGACCAACCTAGACAGCATATTAAAAAGCAGATATATTACTTTGCCAACAAAGGTCCATCTAGTCAAAGCTATGGTTTTTTCCAGTAATCATGTATGGATGTGAGAGTTGGATATAAAAAAGCTGAGTGCAGAAGAATTGATGCTTTTGAACTGTGGTGTTGGAGAAGACTCTTGAAAGTCCCTTGGACTGAAAGGAGATCCAATCAGCCCATCCTAAAGGAAATCAGTCCTGAATATTCATTGGAAGGACTGATGCTGAAGCTGACACTCCAATACTTTGGCCACCTGATGTGAAGAACTGACTCATTGGAAAAGACCCTGATGCTGGGAAAGATTGAAGGCAGGAGGAGAAGGGGATGACAGAGGATGAAATGGTTAGATGGCATCACCGGCTCAATGTACATGAGTTTGAATAAGCTCCAGGAGTTGCTGAAGGACAGGGAAACTTGGAGTGCTGCAGTCCATGGGGTTGCAAAGAGTCGGACATGACTGAGTGACTGAACTGAACTGAACTGATGGGGCTGCTAATGGCTGCTGCCCTCAGGAAAGTTCCTGGGGCAGGTATTGCAGATAAATTACAAAGAGAACTGACTTTCAATAAGCCAACTATAACAGGTAAATTTTCTTCACACACTTTAAGGGGAAAAAAAAGAACAAAACCAATCCTCAACAGCCACAGGACAAGATGCTCAGTATCCCTAATTATACCTGAGGAAAGTCAACCAAAATAACAACAAGGCATTAAATCACACTAGTCAGAATGGCTATTGAAAGAAGTCTACACATAATAAGTACAGTAGAGGGCTGGCAAGAGATGTAACTACCGCCCCCCACAACCTCACTGCCAGACACAGTTGGTGGGATGGACACTGGCAATAGCACCGAAAGGACAGCCTGTGAATATCAGAAAAAAAAAAGCCTTTCAAGAGAGTTAAACCTAGGATCTTACATACCCACACCTGGTCCTATATCCCAAGAAAACCGTGATTCCAAAAGACACATACTCCCCAACATTCACTGCAACACTACTTAACAGCAGCTGAACACGGACCCAAAGAATGTCCACTGATAGATTAAAGCTTAAAGAATATGTGGCACATATATACAATGGATTTTACTCAGTCATGAAGAATCACAACTGAGATTACGCTATTGGATGCTACAAGGATGGACCTTAGAGGATCATACACTAAGTGATGTCAGCCTGAAAGAGGAAGATAGATAAGAATATGATATCCCGACAAGCAAAATTTAAAAAATATACAAAAGAGCTCATTTAAAATACACAAAAAATTCCTGAGAATTCAAAAACAAACAACCAATCTCAGAAAAAGAAACATTAAAGGGGCAGGGACAAATTTGGACGTAAGGACTAACATACACACAAGAATCTGTAGTTTTAATATATAAACCAAAATGATTATCTTTTCTTCCTTTCTTCCTTCCAAATATACACAGAAATCTGGACCTCTAACATATACACACAAATCTCTATCTGTCATAGATAATTCTCAAGGATTATCTCCTCCCTTCCATCTTCCCACAAATACAAAAAAATCTATATATCTAATAGATGATCCAGAAGGACATGGTTTTCAGCAGAGGGAACTTTGTGCAACCTTCTGCAATAACCTCTATGGCAAGAGAGTCCCCAAAACAAGAGATGCTGTTTGTGTATGTCATAATTGAATCAGGCGGCTATGCACTGACCTAAAACAAAGAACTAGCGATTAAAGAAAAGTAAAAGAAAGAAAAGGAATGCCTATTTTGATCCCTCCGAACTCCCTGACTTAGGCTTCTAACCCACCCCTGGAGCCCGAGTAGGCTGGGGTCCCATGGCTGGACTATATGGGCTGAGACAGCCGGGCAGGGTGTCCTTCACTGACCTGCCTTTTGAACCTGTGCTGTCTGGTTTGCTTGGCTGGGAACAGAGTCCCCAGGGCACCCAAAGACGGTGGTTCAGCCCTCTGACCTCCGGGACTGTGGAAAATTCACATCTCTTCTTGATCTCATGCTGCGGTCCCCAATTCTAGCCTTCTTCCTGAGATGCAGCCTCCTAGGCACCTCAGCAGGGTGCTGTGGCCCAGGTGGGGCGGTGTCTAAAGGGGAGGGTGGAGCTTTATGGAGAAGAAGGAGTGAGACACAAAAGCACTTCGGTGTTTGCTCACACCTTCCACTGTAATTCACAGCCCAGGAAGCCAGTTTTCCCTAAGGATCTCTGTGCTCCAGGAACAACAGTTGGCCATGAAGAAATGCTGCTGTCTTGTGGACATTTCCTATAAATACAACTTGACCAGCAGTGCTTAATTGCAAGTCCAATTCACAAGGCCAGTTCAGTTTAGTCGCTCAGTTGTGTCTGACTCTCTGCGACCCCATGAACTGCAGCACGCCAGGCCTCCCTGTCCATCACCAACTCCCGGAGTCCACCCAAATCCATGTCCATTGAGTCAGTGATGCCATCCAACCATCTCATCCTCTGATGTCCCCTTCTCCTCCTGCCCTCAATCTTTCCCAGCATCAGGGTCTTTTCCAATGAGTCAGCTCTTCACATGAGGTGGCCAAAGTATTGGAGTTTCAGCTTCAACATCAGCCCTTCCAATGGACACCCAGACTGATCTCCTTTAGGATGGACTGGTTGAATCTCCTTGCAGTCCAAGGGACTCTCAAGAGTCTTCTCCAACACCACAGTTCAAAAGCATCAGTTCTTCAGTGTTCAGCTTTCTTTATAGTCCAACTCTCACATCCATACATGACTACTGGAAAAACCATAGCCTTGACCAGACAGACCTTTGTTGGCAGAGTAATGTCTCTGCTTTTTAATATGCTGTCTAGGTTGGTCATAACTTTCCTTCCAAGGAGTAAGCGTCTTTTAATTTCATGGCTGCAATCACCATCTGCAGTGATTTTGGAGCCCAGAAAAATAAAGTCAGCCACTGTTTCCCCATCTATCTGCCATGAAGTGATGGGACCAGATGCCATGATCTTAGTTTTCTGAATGTTGAGTTTTAAGTCAACTTTTTCACTCTCCTCTTTCACTTTCATTAAGAGGCTCTCTAGTTCTTCTTCACTTTCTGCCATAAGGGTGGTGTCATCTGCATATCTCAGGTTATTGATATTTCTCCTGGCAATCTTGATTCCAGCCTGTGCTTCTTCCAGCCCAGCGTTTCTCATGGTGTACTCTGTATATAAGTTAAATAAGCAGGGTGACAATATACAGCCTTGACATACTCCTTTTCCTATTTGGAGCCAGTCTGTTGTTCCATGTCCAGTTCTAACTGTTGCTTCCTGACCTGCATACAGATTTCTCAAGAGGCAGGTCAGGTGGTCTTGTATTCCCATCTCTTTCAGAATTTTCCACAGTTTATTATGATCCACACAGTGAAAGGCTTTGGCATAGTCAATAAAGAAGAAATATATGTTTTTCTGGAACTCTCTTGCTTTTTCAATGATCCAGCAGATGTTGGCAATTTGATCTCTGGTTCCTCTGCCTTTTCTAAAACCAGCTTGAACATCTGGAAGTTCACGGTTCATGTCTTGCTGAAGCCTGGCTTGGAGAATTTTAAGCATCACTTTACTAGCGTGTGAGATGAGTGCAATTGTGCAGTAGTTTGAGCAATCTTTGGCATTGCCTTTCTTTGGGATTGGAATTAAAACTGACCTTTTCCAGTCCTGTGGCCACTGCTGAGGTTTCCAAATTTGCTGGCAAATTTGACCTTGGAGTACAGAATGAAGCAGGGTAAAGGCTAATAGAGTTCTGCCAAGAGAATGCACTGGTCATAGCGAACACCCTCTTCCAACAACACAAGAGAAGACTCTGCACATGAGCATCACCAGATGGTTGACACCAAAATCAGATTGATTATATTCTTTGCAGCCAAAGATGGAGAAGCTCTATATAGTCAGCAAATACAAGACCAGGAGCTGACTGTGGCTCAGATCATGAACACCTTATTGCCAAATTCAGACTGAAATTGAAGAAAGTGGGGAAAACCATTAGACCATTTAGGTATGACCTAAATCAAATCCCTTATGACTATGCAGTGGAAGTGAGAAATAGATTTAAGGGACTAGGTCTGATAGACAGAGTGCCTGATGAACTATGGATGGAGGTTCGTGATGTTGTACAGGAGACAGGAATCAAGACCATCCCCAAGAAAAAGAAATGCAAGAAAGTAAAATGCCTGTCTGAGGAGGCCTTACAAATAGCTGTGAAAAGAAGGGAAGCCAAAAGCAAAGGAGAAAAGGAAAGATACAGCCATCTGAATGCAGAGTTCCAAAGAATAGCAAGGAGAGATAAGAAAGCTTTCCTCAGCAATCAATGGAAAGAAATAGAGGAAAACAATAGAATGGGAAAGACTAGAGATCTTTTCAAGAAAATTAGAGATACCAAGGGAACATTTCATGCAATGATGGGCACAATAAAGGATAGAAATGGTATGGACCTAACAGAAGCAGAAGATATTAAGAAGAGGTGGCAAGAATACACAGAAGAATTGTACAAAAAAAGATCTTCATGACCCAGATAATCACGATGGTGTGATCACTCACTTAGAGCCAGACATCCTGGAATGTGAAGTCAAGTGGGCCTTAGGAAAAATCACTACAAACAAAGCTATTGGAGGTGATGGAATTCCAGCTGAGCTATTTCAAAACTTGAAAGATGCTGCTGTGAAAGTGCTGCACTCAATATGCCAGCAAATTTGGAAAACTCACAAGGCCAAGGGGGCTGTTAATGACAGCTGCCGTCAGGAAATGTCCTGGGGTGTGTTCTGCAAAAAAATTTCTAAACACAATTGACTTTCAAGAAGCCAATTGGGACAGGTAAAGTTCCTCAAATCCTTATGAAAGAAGAAGAAGAAGGGGAAAAAAGATAACCCAAACGGTCACAGGACAAGCCGTTCAGCATCTAATTATTACAGGAGGAATGATAATCAAAACGATAACAAGGAATCAAATCCTACCAGTCAGAATGGACACCCTCAAAGGTCTACAAACTGTAAATATGGGAGAGAGTCAGGACATGGTTGAACCCCACTACACAGTTGGTGGGGATGGACATTGCCATCACCCCTAGAGAAGACAGCCTCCGCATGCCAGAAGATAAACTATTGAAGAGAGCAAAGTCTAGTATCTGACATCCACGCCTGGGCCTATATCCCCGAGAAAACCATCCTTCAAAAAGACACATGCACCCAACATTCACTGCTGCAATACTTACAGTAGCCAAGACACAGAACCACAAACTGTCCTCTGACAAAATAAAGCTTATCGAACATGTGGTACATAAATACACTGGTATTAGTCAGGCATAGAAAAACAGCACTAAAATGATGAAATTATGGACCATGGAAGATCATATACTAACGGTATTCAGCCAGACAGGAAGAGAATAGCATATGATGTTCCTTCTAGGCAAATAAAAAAAGAGATACAAGCAAACTAATTTACAACCCAGAAAAAGACTCTGAAAATTTAAAGAGAAACAAGGAATTACAAAAAAAGAAACAATAAATAGCCAGGGATGAATTATGAATTCAGGACTAATGTATACACAAAAATCTGTATCTGTAAGAGAGATTCACAAGGATTATCTCCTTCTTTTCCTTCCCTCCTTCTTTCTTCCTTTCTCATACACTTAACAGAGAAGGCAATGGCACCCCACTCCAGTACTCTTGCCTGGAAAATCCCATTGACGGAGTAGCCTGGTAGGCTGCAATCCATGGGGGTCTCGAAGAGTCGGACACGACTGAGCGACTTCACTTTCACTTTCATGCACTGGAGAAGGAAATGGCAACCCACTTCAGTATTCTTGCCTGGAGAATCCCAGGGACAGGGGAGCCTGGTGGGCTGCCGCTATAGGGTCGCACAGAGTCGGACACAACTGAAGCGACTTAGCAGCGGCAGCATACACTTAAATCTGTATCTCTAACACATACATAGGAATTTCTATCTCTAACATATATACCAAAATCTGTATCTGTAATAGATAATTCACAATGAATATCTCCTTCCTTCCTTCCACCTTTACACAGAAATCTGTACCTAACAAAATGGTTGGATGGCATCACCACCTCAATGGACACGAGTTTGAGCAAGCTCCAGGAGATGGTGAAGGACAGGGAAGCCTGACATGCTGCAGTCCATAGGGCCACAAAGATTGGGATACAACTGAACAATTGAACACCAAAAAATAGATAATTCAAAGGATTATCTCCTTCCTCCTTCCTTCCACATATACAAAAAATCTGTATCTCTAATATATACTAGGGGTTCCTTGGTGACTCAAAGGGTAAATAATATGACAGCAATGTGGGAGACCTGTGTTCAACCCCTTGTTTCACAAGGAGATAATCCTTGTGAAATCTCTCTTATAGACACAGATTTCTGTGTATACATTAGTCCTGAATTCATAATTCATCCCTGAAGGTCCAAAAGATCTCCAGAAGGGAATGGCTATCCACTCCAGTTTTCATGCCTGGAGAATCCGTGGAAAGAGGAACCCAGAGGGTTACAGTCCTTGGTGTCGCATACGGTTGGAAGAGATCCCTCAGAAGGACATAATGTTCAGCATAGGGAGCTTACTCAACCTGTTCAATAATCTTTATGACAAAAAAAAAAAATTGAAAAAAGAACAGGTATGCTGTATGTATATGTTATAACTGAATCAGGAGCCTGTACATTGAAAACAAGCACAAAACTGCAAAACAAATATAGGTCAACATTGTATCAGCATGAGATTAGAGAAAAGAGAAGACTATTGCCTATTTTATCCCCTCTGATCTCCCTGACTTAGGCTGCTTTCCAATCCCTGGAACCTGACCAGGCTTGGGTCCCATGAATGACTGGAGAGGGGTCGAGACAGCTGGGGCAGGTGCCCTTAATTGAGCCCCTCTTAAACCTGACTACTTGGTTTGCCCTGGCTGGCACCGTAGACCCTACGGCACCCAAAGGATAGTAGCCTGATGCTCTGGCTACAAGGACATTGGAAAACTCACCTAGCATCCGGGTCTCTTTGCTGGGGGCGTCCCCAAAAGAAACCTTCTCAAAGTGCAGCCTCCTTGGTGCCTTAGCAGAGAGTGCTGTCCCAGGTTGGGAAGAGTCTGAAAGGGAGGGGTGAAGCCTAAAGCAGAAGTAGTGAGACACAAGGCCCTGGGTATTTCTCAGGCACATTTCTCACGCCCTAATTCACAGCCCACGAAGCTGACTTTCCCTAAGGCTCAGTTTGCCTGAAGGACCGGAGTTGGACATGGAACAGTGCTGCCCCCTTGTGGAAATTTCCTGTAACTACAACTTAAACACCTCGCTTACTGGCACCTCCATTCACAAGAACTATGAGGTTCTAAAAGAAATGGGAATACTTAAAAAGATGGGAATACTCGGAAATACTAGACAGCCTCTTGAGAAATCTGTATGCAGGTCAGGAAGCAACAGTCAGAACTGGACATGGAACAACAGACTGGTTCCAGATCGGGAAAGCAGTATGTCAAGGCTGTATATTGTCACCCTGCTTATTTAACTTATATGCAGAGTACACCATGAGACATGCTGGGCTGGATGAAGCACAAGCTGGAATCAAGATTGCTGGGAGAAATATCAATAACCTCAGATATGCAGATGACACCACCCTTACGGCAGAAAGTGAGGAAGAACTAAAGAGCCTCTTGATGAAAGTGAAAGAGGAGAGTGAAAAAGTTGGCTTAAAACTCAACATTCAGAAAACTAAGATCATGACATCTGGTCCCATCACTTCATGGCAAACGGATGGGGAAACAGTGGAAACTGTGACAGACTTTATTTTTCTGGGCTCCAAATCACTGTAGATGGTGACTAAAGCCATGAAATTAAAAGACACTTACTCCTTGGAAGAAAAGTTATGACCAACCTAGACAGAATATTAAAAAGCAGAGACATTACTTTGCCAACAAAGATCCATCTAGTCAAGGCTATGGTTTTTTCAGTAGTCATGTATGGACGTGAGAGATGGACTATAAAGTTCAGCGCCAAATAATAGATGCTTTTGAGCTGTGGTGTTGGAGAAGACTCTTGAGCATCCCTTGGACTGCAAGGAGATCCAATCACTCCATCCTAAAGGAGATTAGTCCTGAAAATTCATTGGAAGGACTGAAGCTGAAGCTGAAACTCCAATACTTTGGCCACCTGATGCAAAGAATTGACTCACTGGAAAAGACCCTGAAGGAGGGTCAGAGGAGTAAGCCTAGAATCTGACATAGCACAGCTGGCCATATATCCTGAAAAAGCCATCATTCCAAAGGTCAAATGAGCCCCAACATTCACTACAACACTACTTATAGCAGCCAAGACAAGACATAAGAAAATGCCCATCGACAGATTAAAGTTTAAAGAACATGTGGTACATGTATACAATGGACTATTCCTCAGGCATGAAAAGCCACCACTGAAATTATGCCATCAGTCACTACAAGAATGGACCTTGGAGGATCATCCACTAAGTGAAGTCAGCTAGACAGAGGAAGACAAAAGAATATGATATCTCTTACAGGCAAATTTTTAAAAATATACAAAGGAACTCATTTAAAACACAAAATAATCACTGAGAATTCAAACACAATCAATCTCTAAAAAGTAACAATAAATGGGCAGAGATAAAATCAGAGGTCCCGAATAACATACACACAGAAATCTGTATCTGTAATGATAATCCCCCCTTCATGGATCACCGGCTTGTCGTGGCCAAGGGGCTTGCATGACTCAATGAAGCTCTGAGCCTTGCCACCCAAGGTGTAGGGCCACCCAAGACGGACGGGTCATACTGGAGAGTTCTGACAAAACGGGATCCACTGGAGGAGAGAATGGCAAACCACCCCAGTATACTTGCTGTGAGAAACTCATGAACTGCTGTTAAACAAGCTAGTGGATGAAATGGAATTCCAGTAGAGCTATTCAAAACCATAAAGGATGATGCCATCAAGGTGTTGCATTTAATATGTCAGCAAATCTGGAAGACTCAGCAGTGGCCACAGGACTGGAAAAGGTCAATCCTTATCCCTATTCCCAAGGAGGGTAGTACCAAAGAATGTGCTAACTATCAGATAGTTGCACTCGTCTCCCATGCTAGTAAAGCCATGCTTAAAATCTTGCACACGTGGCCTCAGTATCATGTGAACCAAGAACTTCCAGATGTCTGAGCTGGGTTTAGAAAAGGAAGAGAAACCAGAGATCAAATTGCCAACATTCGCTGGATTATAGAGAAAGCAAGCGAATTTCAGGAAAACATCTATCTCTATTTCATTGACAACACTAAAGCCTTTCACTGTGTGGATTATAACAAACTGTGGAAACTTCTTAAAGAGATGGGAATACCAGACAATCTTACCTGTCTCCTGAGAAACCTGTATATGGGTCAAGAAGCAACAGTTAGAACCCTGTATGGAACAACTGATTGGTTCAAGATCAAGAAAGGAGTACAACAGGGTTGACTGCCATCAACCTGTTTGTTTATATGCTGAGCACATCATGAGAAATGCTGGGCTGCATGAATTACAAGCTGGAATCAAGATAGGCAGGAAAAACATCAACAGTCTCAGATATGCAGATGATACCACTCTAATGGCAGGAAGCAAAGAGGAGCTAAAGAGCCTCTTGATGAGAGTGAAGGAGGAGAGTGAAAGAGCTGACTTAAAACTCGGTATTAAAAATACTAAGATCGTGGCATCCAGCCCCATTGCTTAATGGCAAATAGAAAGGAAAAGGTGGAAATAGTGACAGATTTCCTCTTCTTGGGCTCTAAAATCACTGCAGATGGGCATGAAATCAGAAGACAATTGCTTCTTGGCAAGAAAGCTATTACAGACCTAGAGAGTGTGTTGAAAAGCAGATATTACTGTGCTGACAAAGGGCCATATAGTCAGCATTATGGTCTTCCCAGTGGTCACCTTCGGTTGTGAGAGCTGGACGATGAAGAAGGTAGATCGCCAAAGAATTGATGCCTTTGAACTGTGGTGCTAGACAATACTCCTGAAAGTTCCTTGGACAGAAAGGAGATCAAACCAGTCAATCTTAAGGAAAATCAACCTTGAATACTCATTGGAAGGACTGATGCTGAAGTTCCAGGATTTTGGTCATCTGATGCAAACAGCTCAGTCTTTGGAAAAGCCCGTAATGCTGGGAAAGATTGAAGGCAGAAGAAGAGGGTGTCAGAGGATGAGACGGCTGGATGGCGTCACCAGGGCAATGGACATGAACTTGGGCAAACTCTGGGAGATGGTGAGGGACAGAGAGGCCTGGCGTGCTGCAGTCCATGGGGTCTCAAAGAGTCGGACATGACTGGGCAACTGAACAACAATGACAATCATAATCCAAAAGGATTATCTTTTCCTTCTTTTCCTTTCAAATATACACAGAAATCTGTATCTCTAATATATACAAAGAAATCTATCTCTGTAATAAATAATTCGCAAGGATTATCTCCTTCCTTTCTTCCACAAACACAAAAAATCTGTATATCTAACACATAATCCAGAAGAACATGATTTTCAGCAGAGGGAACTTGGTTCAACCTTCGGCAATAACCTCTATAGCAGAAGAATCCCAAAAAGAAGTGATATGTTGTGTGTATATGTCATAACTGAATCAGGTGGCTGTATTCTGACAAGAAGCACAAAACTAGAGATTAAAGAAAAGTAAAAGAAGGAAAAGGAAGGCCCATTCGTTCCCTCTAACCTCCCTGACTTGGGCTGCGATCCCGTCCCTGGCCCCTGAGCAGGCGTGGGTGCCCATGCTGGACTGGATGGGCAGAGACCGTGGATGGGTGCTGGTAATAGGGCCCCCCCCCCCCAAACCCACACTGTCTGGTTTGCTTGGCTGGGAACAGAGTCCCCGGGCACCTAAAGGATGGTGGCCCAATCCTCTGACCTCCAGGACCTTGGAAAGTCACCGAACTCTAGGTCTCCTGGTGCTCTAGTGCCCAATTCAAGCCGCCTTCCTGGCAGCGGAGCCTCCTTGGCCCCTCGGCAGGGTGCTGTGGCCCAGGCTGGGGGGAGGCTAGAGGGCAGGGGTGAAGCTTTAGGGGGAGAAGTACTGAGACCAAGCCCTTGAGTGTTTCCTCAGGCACTCTCCACTATAATTCACAGTCCAGGAAGCTGATTTTCCCTAAGAACCTCCTTGCAAGGGGAACAAGAGTTGGGCAGGAAGAATTGCTATTGTCCTGTGGACATTTCCTGTAATTACAACTTGACCAGTACTGCCCACTTGCACCTCCAATTCACAAGGCCTGGGGGACTGTTAGTGATGGGCTTTTTTGTATAGATAGTCGCCAACAGGAGAAGGAAATGGCAACCCACTCCAGTATTCTTGCCTGGAGAATCCCAGGGACAGAGGAGCCTGGTGGGCTGTCGTCTATGGGGTCGCACAGAGTCGGACGCGACTGAAGTGACTTAGCAGCAGCAGCAGCAGCCATCAACAGTTTTTTAAGTTGAAGTACAGTTTATTTACAACACTATATTAGTTTGGGTATACAACATAGTGATTTAGTATTTTTATGGCTTGTACTACATTTAAAGGTATTACAAATAGAGGCGATATTTTCTTGTGCTGTATAATATATCCTTACAGCTTATTGATTTTATGCATAGCAGTTTCTATATCTACCACCTACACGTATCTTCTCCCTCCCACCTCCTTCTCGCCACTGGTGACCAGTAGTTCTCTATATCTGTGAGTCTGTTTCTGTTTCATGGTTAAATTCATTGGTGTCATACTTTAGATTTCACATACAGCACATGTCTTTCTGACTTACATCACTTATTATGATAATGTCTAGGGTTATATTGCTCAAAACCCATTATTTTAATCTTTTTTTATAGCTGAGTAGTATTCAGCATATATTTCATGTATGAAAACCTAGGTATATATTTCACATATGAAAAGCTAGGTATATATCTCATGTATGAAAATATAAGTATATATATTTGCAGAGAGGAATCCTTTGCTTTGTTCTTTAACCAAAAGAATCAACATTTTACTATAGTTTATAATGATACTAGCTCTTTCAACTTGGGCTTGGTAAAATCTGAGTTTTGTCGGGACTTCCAGGGCAATAGTTCTCAAACTTCAGTGTGCTTCAGAATCACCTGGAGAGTTTATGAACGCAAATTGTCAGATTGCTGTTCTAGAACTTCTGATTTAGTAGATGTGCAAATACCAGTCTGGTGATTATAATGAAAATCACTGTGTCTTTTGAGTAATGCTTTTAGAGACTTAAGATAACCCTTCTAACTCAAGTATACTGTCTTACATCTCAATCCATACAAAAGTCTTAATTTGAAACTAGAAGATTGCTAAGTGATTTCCATTTATAGGGCACTGTGAACTGAAATCAATATGTAGGCATCAAAAATAATGAAAACAAAATGTATTGTCAGAGAATATTGACAGAGGAACTTAAGTTAAAAAAAAAAAACAGTTATCCTGTAGTTAGACTCATTGGCTATACACTTGACTGATAAATTCTTTGTAAAGCAAAAATTAAAAGAGGAAAACTACTTTATGTGATTTTTAAAAATTCTCATCAAAATTAGTTTCCTGATGGAATCTTCTATTTTTAAAAATTTCCCACTTTTATTTTGCTATTTTGCTGAGTGATATTCTATATATATTTCATATATGGAAATAGATGTTTATATTTCATATATGGCAATATAGGTACATATGTCTTATATGAAAATATCAGTATATCTCTTATATGACAAAACAGGTGCATATCTCATATGTGAAAATAGATGTATATGTTTTTATATCATAAATTTAAAATTTTCATAAATAAAAAAATTTCAAACAATTTAAGCCTTTGATTGTATGGCTTACAACAAACTGTGGAAAATTCTTAAAGAGATGGAAACAGACCATCTAACCTGCCTCACAAAAACCTGGATGCAAGTCAAGAAGCAACAGTTAGAACTGGACATGGAACAATGGGCAGCTTCCAAGTTGGGAAAGGAGTTTGCAAGGCTGCATAATGTCACTTATTAAGGCTTATTTAACTTATATGCAGAGTACATCATGTGAAATGCTGGGCTGCATGTCTCAAAAGCTGGGAGGAATATCAGTAACCTCAGATATGCAAATGATGCCACCGTAATGGCAGAAAGTGAAGAAAAACTAAAGAGCCTCTTGATGAACGTGAAAGAGGAGAATGAAAAAATTGGCTTAAAACTCAACTTAAAATCATGGCATCCAGTCCCATTGCTTCATGGCAAATAGGTGGGGAAAAATGCAAACAGTGGCAGATTTGCTTTACTTGGGCTCCAAAATCACTGCAGATGTTGACTGCAGTCATGAAATTAAAAGACACTTGCTTCTGGGAAGAAAAGCTATGACATACCTAGACAATGTATTAAAAAGCAGAGACATCACTTTGCCAACATAGGTCCATATAGATAAAGCTATGGTTTTTCCAGTAGTCATTTGTGGATGTGAGGATTGGGCCATAAAGAAACCTGAGCACCGAAGAATCGATGCTTTTGAACTGTGGTGTTACAGAAGACTCTTGAGAGTTCCTTGGACTGCAAGGAGATCAAACCAGTCAATCTTTAAGGAAATCAACCCTGAATATTCATTGGAAGGACAGATGCTGAAGCTGAAGCTCCAATACTTTGGCCACCTCATGCGAAGAGCCAACTCATTGGAAAAGACCCTGATGCTGGGAAAGATTGAGGGCAGGAGGGAAAGATGGTGACAGAGCATGAGATGGTTGAATGGCATCACCGATTCACTGGACATGAGTTTGAGCAAACTCCGAGAGAGAGTGAAGGAAGGAAATTTAATACCATTCGTATTACTCATTTCTATACAATTACTCACTTTCACACAATTAAAAAGTTCCTCAGAAAATAAAAACTTCTTTGGGAAATTATAAGCTTCCTCAGAAAAATTAAAATTGTAAAATTATGTATAAAATTAAAAGTGTCTACTCTATGAATCACCTTATTCAGAAAATAAAATAATGAACCACAAATTGGAAGAGACTATTTACAAAACACATATCAGAAAAAGGATCTATACTCAAATTATACCAAACAGCTCCATTAAAATTTGGTAAGGATTGAAACATAAACCTGGGGAAAAAAAGACAAACAGTAAATAAGGAAGAAGGACTAGGGTGGTTAGAGACAGCCCCTTGAGACAGCTAACCCTAGGATCTGACATTCCCACACCTGGGTCAATGTCCTGAGAAAACCACCATTCAAAAATCCATGTGCATCCCAACCTTCATTGCACCACTAATTACAATAGACAGATTAAATCTTAAAGAAATGTGGTACATATAGACAATGGGCTATTACTCAGACATGAAAACCGTCACTGAAATTATCAAATTATGCCACTGGTTACCATGAGGTTGAACCCTGGAGGCTCAAACACTAAGGCGAGTCAGCAACAGAGGAAGAAAATAGCAGGTGATTAACTCTCCCTTCTAGGCAGAGTTGAAAAAAAAAAAAATAGAGATACAGTGCCAGTAATTTACAACACAATAGGAGACTCAATAGGAGACTGAGTATTGAATAGGAGATTCAAACACAAACAAAGAATCCAGAAAAAAAAAAAAAAAAAGGAAATAGCGAGGGATGAATTAGGAGGTCAGTCCTAACATATACACAGATATCTGTATCTGTATTAGCTAATCCACAAGGATTAACTCCTGTCTGCCTTCCTTCCTTTTTGCCTTCCTTCCTATCTTTCATTTACATATACACAGAAATACTTATATCTAACATATAAATAGGTATCTGTTGCTGTAATAGATAATCCAAAAGGAGTATTTCCATCCTTCATTCCTTGCACATATAAAAAAAAATCTGTATCTTTAATAGCTACTCAACAGGGACCCGATGTTCACCACAGAGAAATTTACTCCACCTTGTTCAATAACCACTATGGCAAAAGAATCAATGAAAAGTACAAATATGATGTATGATTAAGTCATAACTGAATCAGTCTGCTGTACACTTGTTGCAGTGAAAGGGAAAAAATAGGAATGAGTTTTTCTCTTTCCCTTTCCTGAGAACAAAGAAGATAAAGAGAACAGTGAGCAGGTGCGAACATTCCTAGTTTTTTTTTACTTTAACTGCTTGTAACTCTGCAGGTCTGTAACTAAGTTTGCTTTTCTGCCCCCTAAATCTGCAGGAGCTACAATTCACATTTTTTCCTTTTGCCTCTATGCTAAATACATCCCCTATCTGCTTACAGCACCCTTCCCCTTACAGTTACACATCAGAAAGAAGGCCACAGAGCCACCGAACTACCAGACTCAATTACTGAGTTACTGATGCCAGCCTGTGACTGTCTTTGAAACAATGCACAAGGAAGAAATCAAGATCCTGTCACCTTTGTCCCTCATCTCATATAAGCCCCTAGACTCCTCGTGGAGCGGGGGCACAGTTCTTGAGGTATGAGACTACTTTGTTCCGCTCTCTGCTGGATGAGAATTAAAGCCACCTTTCTACTTCCTCCAAACTCTGTCTCCATATTTTTTGTTCGGCTTTGGTGGGCAGAGGCGCCAAGCTTTTGGCCAGCAACACCCTGAGGAGAAGCACAAAACTGCATTTCAACTACATTTCACCATAGCGTTGACATGAGATTAAAGAAAAAGAAAGGAAGGTAATGCTTAGTTTATTCCCTCCCACCTGCTGGACTTGAGATGCTTTCTGACCCCTAGAACCTGAGTAGGCTTGAGTCCCAAAGTAGGACTGGTGTGGGGTCGACCCAGCTCAGCACAGTGCCCTTCACTGAGATCTGTCTTAATCCTATTATGTCTGATTTGCCCTGGCTAGGACCAGAACTCCTAGTGCACACCAAAGATGATGGTCCAACCGTCTGGCCTCGAGGGCAAGGGTGAAGTCACCAAGTATCCAGGTTCCCTGGTGCTGGGGTCCCCATCTGAAGCCTCCTTGAGAGTGCAGCCTCCTAGGACATCAGCAGGGAGCAGTGTCCCAGATACAGAAGCCTAGCGGGAAGGGGTGCAACTTTAGGGGAAAGAAGGGCATGTGAGACACAAGCCCTTAGATGTTTGCTCATGTGTGTTCCACTATAATTCATAGCCCAGAAAGCCCCCTTTCCCAAAGGCTCTGGTTGCAGGTGGAACAAGAGTTGAGCATGGAGAAATTCTGCCGCCTTGTGGACATTTTCTGTAACTACAACTTGGCCACCGGTACTTAACAGCACCTCCAACTCACAAGGTCACCTGGGGCTGTTAATGGGGTGGGTACTGCTGAACTCAATTTCAAACACAACTGACTTTCAAGAAGCCAGTTGCAAAGGTAAATATTCCTCACACTCTTTAAGGAAAAAAAAGAAAGAAAAGGCCTCAGGATAAGATGCTTGGCCTTCCTAATTATTACAGGAGGAACGCCAATCAAAAACAAGAAATCAAGTTCCATATGACAGAACTGGAATCCTGACTGTGCAAACAGGAAATGGGGGAGAGAGCCAGGGGATTATGGAACCCCCATACAAGTTCCATGGGAATGGACATTGGCAACAGCACCTGGAGAGGACAGCCTCCACAGGCCAGAAGAAAAATTTCAAGGCAGCTAAACCTAGCATTCTAACACCCACACCTGGGCCTATATTACAAAAAGCCATCATTCAAAATGACACATGCACCCCAATGTTCACTGCAGTGCTACTTCCAATAACCAAGACACAGACCCAAGAAATGGTCCATAGACAGATTAAATCTTAAAGAAATGTACATATATACAATGGACTTTATTCAGACATGAAAAACCACCACTGAAATTCTGCCAATGGTCCCCAGTAGGATGGACTTTGGAGGATCATACGCTAAGTGAAGTCAGCAGTAGAGGAAGAAACTAGCAGAAGGTGTGCCTTGTAGGCAAAATTTTAAAGAGGAATACAGGGGAAGTAACTTAAAACACAAAAAGAGACTCTGAGGACTGAAACACAAAGAAAAAAAAAAAAAAAAAGGAAAAGCCAGGGATGAATTGGGAGGTTGATAACTAAGATACACCCCAAAAGCTGTATCTGTAGTAGGCAGTCCACAAGGATTATCTCCTTCCCTCCTTCTTCTGCATTTACACAGAAATCTGTATTTCAGATACTGCACAAACACCTGACGTTCACCAGTGAACTTTGCCTGAAGCTCTGCAATAACCTCCAGGGCAAAACAACCCCCAAAAGAACAGTTTGTTAATATATGTCATACTGAATCAAGGAAGCTGTATATGACAAGCACCAAATGGCAAATCAACTATATTCCCATATAGCATTGTCATTAAAGAAAAGCAAAGAAAATCGAAGCCTAGTAATTTCCACTCACTACCTGACTTGGGCTGCTATCCCATCCCTGGAGTCTGCGCAGCCTTGGATCCCATGACTGGCCTGGAGCGGGACTGAACAGCCGCGCTGGGTGTCCCGGATTGAGCCCCCTCTTTAACCTGTGCTGTCCGGTTTACTCCGGCTGAGACCACACATCCTAGTTCAACCAGAGGATGGACGTCCGACCCTCTGACCTTGAGCTTCGAAAAGCAACCTAGACTCTAGGTCTACTGGTACTGGGGTTCCCACATCAATCCTCTTTCCTGAGAGTGCAGCCTCCTAGGCACCTCAGCAGGGAGTCGTGCCCCGGCTGTGATAGGTCTGGAGGGGCGGGGTAAAGCTTTAGGAGGAAGAAGTAATGAGACTCAAGACCTTGGGTGTTTGCTCAGGAACATTCCCCTCTAATTCACAGCCCAGGAAGTCGACTTTTCCCTATGGCTCTGGTTCCGGGAGGAACCCGAGTTGGACATGAAGAAGTGCTGCCGCCTTGTGGACATTTCCTATAACTACAACTTAATCATTGGTGCTTATTGGCACCTCCAATTCACAAGGCCTGTGGGGCTGCTAAAGACAGCTGCCCTCAGGAAACGTCCTGGATTGGGTATTGGAGAAATAAATTCAAACACAACCAACTTTCAAGAAGCCAGGCAAAATTTCCTCACATCATTCATGCAAAAGAAAAAAGGAAGAAAAACCCCAAATGGCCACAGGACAAGATGCTCAACATCCGTAATTATTACAGCAGGAATGCCAATCTAAAAGACAACAGGAAATCAAATCCCACCTGTCAGAATTGTCATCCTCACAAGTCTACAAACAATAGAGAGTGAGCCAGGGGAGAGAGCCGGGCAGAGAGGAAACCCCCCTACACGGTCAGTGTGAATGGACACTGGAAACAGCCCCTGGAAAGGACAGTCTCCTGAGGCCAGAAACTAAAGCTTCCAAAGAGCTCAGCCCATGGTCTGACATACCCACACCTGGGCCTGTATCCTGAGAAAACCATCAACGAAAAAGACACAGGCACCCCACCATTCACCTCAGCACCGCTTCCCAGAGCCAAGACACAGAACCTGCAAGATGTCACCCAGTGGATTAAAGGTTAAAGAAGATGTGTACATACATACAATGGACTGTTACTCAGTCATGAAAAATGGCCACTGAAATTGTGCCAATAATTGTCACAAGGATCGAACTTGGAGGATCACAGACTGAGTGAAGTCAGTCAGATGGAGAAAGACAATAGCATATGATATCCCTTGTAGGCAAAATACAAAAAGAGATACAAAGGAACAAATTTACAGCAAAAAAAGTGACTCTGAGAATTCAAACAGAATCAGAAGTTTCCAAGAAAAAGTGAAAGAGCAAGGATGAATTAGGACTAAGGGCTGATATACACAGAAGTCTCTATCTGTAATAGGTAATCCAGAAGAATTATCTCTTTCCTTCCTTCCTGCCAAATATACACAGAAATCTGTATCTCTAATAGATACTCAGAAGGACCTGATGGTCAGCACAGGGCACTTTGCTCAACCTTCTGCAATAACCTCTATGGCAACAGAATCCAAAAAAGAGCAGATAAGCTGTATGTATATGTCGTAAGTGAATCAGGTGGCTGTACCCTGAAGACAAGCACAAAACTGCAAAATGACTAGACACCAAGAGCATAGACGTGAGACTAAAGAAAAGGAATAGAAAGCACTGCTTATTTTATCCCCCATGATCTCCCTGAGTTGGGCTGCTCTCCCGTTCCTGGAGCCTGAGCAGGCTTGTGCCTCGTGACTGGACTGGACTGGAGTCAGGACATGAGGCAGCCAGGTGGCTAAAACCAAAATCTTAATAGCGATGGACAGCCCTGTGATTTCGGCCCCACTAGGCACAATAGCCAAGACAGGAAAGCAAGTTAATTGTAGAAGCACAGATGAATGGATACAGACAATGGGGTACATGTACACAGTGGAATATTTCTCAACCATAAAGAAGTAGAAAATAATGCCAAGTCCAGCCTCAGGAAAGAAAATAGAGATGATCATTCCAAGTGAAGTGAGGGAAACAAGGAAAGACAAATATCATATGATATCAGTTCAGTTCAGTTGCTCAGTTGTGTCTGACTGTTTGTGACCCCATGGACTGCAGCACACAAGTCCATCATCAACTCCCAGAGTTTACTCAAACTCATGTCCATCAATCAGGTGATGTCATCCAGCCATCTCATCCTCTGTCATCCCCTTCTCCTCTCTCCTTCAATCTTTCCCAGCATCAGGGTCTTTTCCAATGAGTCAGCTCTTCGCATCAGGTGGCCAAAGTATTGGAGTTTCAGCTTCAGCATCAGTCCTTCCAGTGAACACCCAGGACTGATCTCCTTGCAGTCCAAGGGACTCTCAAGAGTCTTCTCCAACACCACAGTTCAAAAGCATTAATTCTTCAGCCCTCAGCTTTCTTTATAGTCCAAATCTCACATCCATACATTACTACTGGAAAAACCATAGCCTTGACTAGACGGACCTTTGTTGGCAAAGTAATGTCTCTGCTTTTTAACACGCTGTCTAGGTTGGTCATAGCATTTCTTCCAAGGATCAAGCATCTTTTAATTTCATGGCTGCAATCACCATCTGCAGTGATTTTGGAGCCCAGAAAAATAAAGTCAGCCACTGTTTCCACTGTTTCCCCATCTATTTGCCATGAAGTGATGGGACCAGATGCCATAATCTTAGTTTCCTGAATGTTGAGTTTTAAGCCAACTTTTTTAACTCTCCTCTTTCACTTTCATCAAGAGGCTCTTTAGTTCTTCTTCACTTTCTGCCATAAGGGTGGTGTCATCTGTATATCTGATGTTATTGATATTTCTCCCAGCAATCTTGATTCCAGCTTGTGCTTCATCAGCATTTCTCATGAGGTACTCATATAAGTTAAATAAGCAGGGTGACAATATACAGCCTTGATGTACTCCTTTCCCAATTTGGAACCAGTCTGTTGTTCCATGTCCAGTTCTAACTATTGCTTCTTGACCTGCATACAGATTTCTCAGGAGGCAGGTCAGGTGGTCTGGTATTCCCATTTCTTTAAGAGCTTTCCAGTTTGTTGTGACCCAAACAGCCAAAGGCTTTGGTGTAGTCAATAAAGCAGAAGTAGATGTTTTTCTGGAACTCTCTTGCTTTTTCTATTATCCAACGGATGTTGGCATTTTGATCTCTGGTTCCTCTGCCTTTTCTAAATCCAGCTTGAACATCTGGAAGTTCATGGTATGATATCACTTCTAGGTGTAAACTAAAGATGGATACAGATGAACTTATTGCCTGAGACACAGGCTCACAGACTTAGAAAAGAAACTTCTGATCACCAAGATATAAAGATGTGGGGCATGGACAGATAATATTCTGTCTAATATATGCACACTACTATTGATAAAGTAAGTGACCAAGGCCCAGCATGTATCACAAGGAAACTTACTCCACACTCTATTAACCTGTAAAGAAAACCCCCCAAGAAATCTATATACACCTATGTTGATGTGAAAGAACCTGTGGTAGAAGGAAAAGGAAAAAAACAAAACAACAGGATTGTAATTCACTGTATACTCCAGTTCAAATGATGGGATGGAAACAGGAAAAATGAAAAAGCAATCCTGACTCTCTTACCCTCAGGACCCACTGAGCCGGGCTGGTATCACATCCCTGGAGCTGGCCGGGTTTGGGTCCCGAGGCTGGAGTGTCCTGGGGCTGAGGGAGCTGGGAGCATGTGGCAGGCAGTGTGTCTCCAGAGTGGACCTGGAGTGCATGTTGCCCTCTGCAGAGGCCCCAGACTCCAGATACAGGCAGGAGAAATTGAGAGATTGGAATTAACATACACTTACTAATATATATCAAATAGATGATAAAAAGTACCTACCGAATAGCTTAAGAAAGTTGATCATACTGTAATCACCTATCTAGGAAAAAGAACCCTAAAGAGAATAGATAAATGTCTATGTGTAAGTGAATCCAGTTCCTGTACACCTAAAACCAACACAACATCAGAAATCCACTCTAAGCCAATAGAAAATAACAAGGAATTTACAAGGAAAACAAAAATGTGGCATGAAGTAGTGCTGCCGCCTCGTGGCCATTATCTGTAATAACAGCATACAGCGCTGTTAACATTCACAAGGATCCAGGGGCTGTATACCTGCCCTCCTGAAATGTCCTTGGGGTTGTCATCGAAAAAGAATCCAAAACAAGGCAGGTGCTAAAGAAGCCAATTTCAAGAGCTAAGTTTAATTCACCCTCTTTAAAAAAAATCACAAGATATCAACATCACTGAACATTAGTGAAATGCAATTCTAAGCTACAATGAAGTATCACATCACGCTGTTCAGAATGGCCATTGCCAAATACCCTACAAACAATAAGTGCAGAGAGGGTGTGCAGACAAGGGAACCCTCCTTCACGGATGCTTGGGACGTAAATGGGAACAGCCAATCTGGAAGACACCGTGAGGATTCCTTCAACCATGAAAATGAGAATGAAATTAGAAAACATCCTAACACCAAACACAAAATAAACCCCAGAGAGTATAAATATCTAAATGTAATGATGTATACTATGAAATCCTTGAGAAAATATAAACAAGACACAATTTTACATAAAATGCAAGACTTTATGGATCCATCTCTTAGAATAATGAAAAATAAACCACAAATCAGAAACTGGGACTGAATTAACCTTAAAAACATTTGCAAACCTAAAGCAAACCCTCAAGGAGAGACAAAGACAATCCTCAGAATAGGAAAAAAAATTTGCCAAAGATGATATCCACAAGGGATTCATCTCTAACACATACAAACAGCTTGCACAACTTAATATCAATGATACATACAACCAAGAACAAAATGGGCCAAAGACTGAAATGGTTATTTCTCTGAGAAAGGCCTAGAGATTGCACTTCGGAACATGACACTGTGCTCAGCATTACTAATTATGAGAAAAACACGAATCAAAGTCCAAGGAGTTAAGCAGTTACATTGGTCAGAATGGTCATCTCAAAACATCTTAAAGAATAAAATGCTAGGACGTCCTTGGTGGTGCAGTGTTAAGAATGCACTTGCCAATGCAGGAGACATGGGTTGGAACCATGGTCTCAGAAGATTCCGCATCAGTGGGGCCACTAGGCCCATATGTGCCACAACTGCTGAGCCTGTGCTCTAGAGCCCCTGAACTACAACTACTGAGGCCTCCCACCGCAACTCCTGAAGCATGGTGCTCTAGAGCCTGCGCTCTGCAACCAGAAGCCACCACAATGAGAAGCCTCATTCTGACAGTGAAACCAGAGAGTAGCCCCTGCTCACTGCAGATAGAGAGAGCTGGATTTCTGCAACCAAGACCCAGGGCAACCAAAGACAGATGATTAAATAAAATTATTTAGAAAAGAATAAATGCTGGAGAGGGTGTAGAGACAAGGAAACCCTCTTTCACTGTTGATCACAATGTACATAGGTCCATTCAGTAGGGAGAACAGTATGGAGGTTCACTTGAAAAATAACAAAGAAGTACTTTAGGACCTAGAAATCCCATGCTTGGGCATAAATCCAGAGAAAATAAAAAAATGCACAAGACACCCTTACAATCTTGGCCCACAAGGTACAATAGCCAAGTCTGGGAGATAAGCTAATTGTAGAAAATACAGATGAATGGATACAGACGATGGAGTACATGGACACGATGTGGTATGTCTCAACCATAAAGAAGTAGGAAATGATGCCAAGTCCAGCCACAGGAAAGAAAGTAGAGATGATCATTCCAAGTGAAGTGAGGGAGACAGGGATACACAAGCATCATATGATATCACTTCTAGGTGTAATCTAAAATTGGATCAAAGTGAACTTTTTTCCTAAAGAGACACAGCCTCACAGACTTAGAAAAGGAACTTCTGCTCACCAATATAGAAAGCTATGGGTTAGGGAGAAATGAGCTGCTTCAGACTCACATATACACACTACTATTTATAAAGTCACCAGGACCTACTGTGTAACACAAGGAAACTTATCCAACACTGTGTAATTACCTATAAAAAAATACCCAAAATACTGTGTATACATCTATGTACAAGTGAATCAATTATATTAGATTGAAAAGGAAGAAAAAAAAGAGCCACAAGATTATAATTCACCTATATACTCCAGTTCAAATTATAGGATAAAAACTTCAAAAAAGAAAAAAACAAAAACAAAAAAACACTGGGTCTATTCCCCTCTGGCCATAGTGACCTAGGCTGTGGTCATATCCCTGGTGCCTGCCTGGCTTGGGTCCCAAGGCTGGAGCGGCCTGGGGCTGTGGGAACTGGGAGCATGTGGCAGACAGTGTGCCTCCACAAAGAATCTAGAGTGCCTTTGCCCTCTGCAGAGCCTCCAAGAAATTGGAGGCAAGAAAGAAGGCGCAAGAAATTAGGCGTTTGGATTTAACATATACACATTAATATATATAAAAAAGTTGATCAAAAATTAACTACTGAAAAGCAGAGGTAAGTTTATTGAACACACTGTACTCACCTATATGCAAAAAACAACCCGAAAGGGAATAGGCAAACATCTATATATGACTAAGTTGAATTCCTGTACACCGGAAACAAATACCACATCAGAAATCGACTCTATTCCAATACAAAATAACAAGGATTAAAAAATTAAAAAAAAGTGCGGCATGAAGAAGTGCTGCCGCCTTGTGGCCATTGTCTGTAATTACACCTTGAAGAGCGGTGCTGTTGTGCTTACTCAATCGTGCCCAACCCGTCGTGACCCTGCCAGGCTCCTCTGCCTGTGGAATTCAGCTGGCAAGAATGAAGGAGCCTTTTGGGCCTAGAAAAGAGAACCACAGTCTCACGTAACTTCGGAAAAAAACAAAGCATAACTTTAGATGCTCCAGGCCAGTTGCATCTATCTGGGACTTATCACCCCCTGTCCGGAAACCTACCACCCCCTACACCCGCCCAGAAGACTTATCACCCCCTGCCCAACTACAAGCGTCATCTCAACAAAAGAATACTCAAAATATCCCGCCTGATTGGCGTTTCCCTTATCGCTTCCACAAACCTCCCTATAAGTATGAAGCCTCCCTGATCCCTTTCGGCGCTCAGCCTGGTCGTTAGGCCGACTGTCCCCCTCCTTGCCTGAATAAAGGTAACCTACTTCTGTTGAGGTCGTCTTTCCTTTTCTGCCTCGCCGGAACTATGCCTTACATTTTTGGTGCCGAAACCCGGAGGGGGCGAGGCACTCGTCTCACTCTCTCTCTCCCTCCCTCTCACTGTCCGTCCCCCCCGCCAGTCTGGGAGCGCAAACATCCTCAGAGCTCACTTCTCTGCCAGGGCTCTTAAGTTCCCCTCGGGGACGCCTAGTGCCTTCGTGAGCGGAGCAAGCCTTGTACTAAGGCTTTATTGATGATTTGCGTACCCCCAGGCCTCGGCTTTACCCCCTTTTCTCTCTCTCTCTGACGACCTCCAGAATAGGGACCTCTTGCCATTCGACCACTCTACATGCAACACTCCACTCAAGCCGGCCCTAGATTAAGGTAAGATCCGATCTGGACGGAGTTCTAGAGGCACCCTAGAGCTCAGTCCTCTCCGGGTCCCAGAGACCCCCGGCCCAGGGCCACTCTGTAGGCGACGGTGGGGGATGCTCCACCTCGACACAGAGCTCTCTTCTCATAACTCCTATTGCGACTGCGGGTGACGACTCGAGTTCCCAATAGGAGCTTCTGCTTGCCTTTCAATTATGGGGTCTAGCCAATCTGTCCCAAAAGATTCCCCTCTGGTCTGTGTTCTCAAAAATCTCAAACCACTCTCACTCACTGAACTCAAAGCTAACCGCTTAAAGCAACTCTGTACACAGATTTGGCCTCAATACCAATTAGACAATCAAGACCGCTGGCCTGAAGCCGGCACATTTGACTTTAACACTCTTCAAAATCTCACTGACTTCCTTAAACGGAATGGCAAGTGGTTGGAGATCCCCTATGCCCAAGCCTTTTGGGCCCTTCGGAGCAAGCCCTCCCTATGCCAGGCCTGCTCCACCCACGAGGTCCTTCTATGCACCTTGCCTCCCAAGCAAAAGGGCTCTTCTTCCTCAACTAACCACAGACCGCAACCTTCTGCACCCCCAGAGTTCGACCCCGCGGATGAGCCCCCTCCCTACCTGCCACCCCGCCGCCCCTCTCCTTCCCCTTCATCCAACTCACCTACTGGCACCGAAACCTCTCCTGACTCCCCCTCGGCCCCGCTACCCCATCTCCCCGACTCCCCCTCCCCCCTTCCTTCCCCCCCCCCTGCCACACAGTCATGTACCCAGCACATGTTTCCCCTGAGAGAGGTGGCAGGACCAGAGGGCCCCACCCGAGTCCATGTGCCATTTTCATTGTCAGATATGAGCCAGATAGAAGAAAAGTTAGGATCATTTTCTAAAAATCCTACCAGATACAGAAAAGAATTCCTGAGACTCTCCCAGGCCTATAACCTCACACGGAGTGACGTATATTATATCCTAAATGCCACTCTCACCCCAGATGAAAAAGACGTTATCTGGCAAGCGGCAAAAGCCCATGCTGATCATTTACATAACCAAGACCGGGACAGCCCAGTTGCTGATGAGGCGGTGCCTCAGTTAGATCCCCACTGGACTTACCAGCCCGGTGACCCAGGTATCAGGAGACTCAATCATATGATCACCTGCATTCTAGAAGGAATGCAGAAAAATACTCATATCCATGTCAATTATGATAAAGTCAGGGAAGTCACCCAAGGGGCAGACGAAAATCCAGCCTTACTCTTGGCATGCCTCACAGAGGCAGTCCAGAAGTATACCAACCTAGATATCACTACCCCTGCTGGGTTACTGTACCTTCACGTTCAGTTCATCAGCCAGTCTGCCCCTGACATCAGACGCAAGCTTCGACAGCTAGAAAAGGGCCCTGAGACCCCCAAAAAAGACCTTCTAGAAGTAGCCTTCAAGGTGTTCAATAATAGAGAGGAAGAGGCTAGGAGAGAAAAAGAACGTGAGAGAAAAGCTAAATATGCCCTTTTGGCAGCAGCAATTAAGGAAAGAGATCAGCCTGGCCCAAGTCATCCCAGAACGGGGCTTAAGACTCCCCCCGGACCCTGCTTCCGATGCAACCAGTCAGGACACGGAAAAGGCATGCCCAAACCCGTGGCCCCCCACAAAAACATGCCCAACCTGTGGCCAACGGGGATACTGGAAGATGGACTGTCCCCGGGGATGCCCTGGCACCCCTGGGGAGGTCCCCACCTCCCAGGCCTGGAGAGTGGAATGTCCACAGGGACACCCTGGCACATCTGAGGAGATCTCCACTTCTCCCCGGAACCCCAGCCCAACTCTACAAGAGTTGTTCCAATGACAGGGCCTGGGTTCCAGCCCCCCGGCCCGTGTCCTGAACACGAGCTCGGAACTTAGGGTAGACGGGGTAGTGGCCGGAAAAAAGGCCTCTTTTATAGTAGACACTGGAGCCACTTTCTCTCTCTTAACTTCCTACTCTGGCCCAACTTAAGACTCAGAAATCACAATCAAGGGGGTCTCTGGAGTTCCCCTAAGGCCAAAAATCAGCCCTCCATTATTCTGTCAATTTGGAAAATCAACCCTTATACACTCATTCCTCATAATACCTCAGTGCCCGATGGCACTTCTAGAGAGAGATTTGTTATCCAAATTGGGGGTCTTTATTACCATACCCCCCCCTCGATACAGTCTCTATATTTTGCATGCAGATGGCACCTGGACAGTCCCTATCCCTCACCCCTGACCTTCCCTTGGATCTATGTGCCGTAGACCCCCAAGTCTGGGACACTGATCACCCATCAATAGCCAAACATCATCCCCCAGTCCACATTATCCTAAAAGACCCCTCGACTATAATCACCCAACAACAGTACTCTCTCACCCCGGAGGCCCACGAGGGACTTAAGCCTATCATAGACCATCTTCTTCAAGCCTCTATCCTAATTCCTACCCATTCACCACACAACACCCCTATTCTGGCAGTAAGAAAGGGACCAAACTCTTGGAGACTGGTCCAGGACCTGAGAAAAATCAGTGAGGCTATTATGCCGACATTCCCAGTAGTCCCTAACCCTTACACCCTTCTGTCTACCATACCCCCAACTGCAACCCACTTCACAGTATTAGATCTCAAAGACGCTTTTTTCACCATCCCCCTCCACCCCCTCTCCCAACCTCTTTTCGCCTTCACCTGGCAAGACCCCGAGACTCACGTTTCCCAACAGCTAACATGGACAGTTCTCCCCCAGGGGTTTAGAGACAGTCCCCACTTTTTTAGACAGGCTTTACAAAAGGACCTACAGACACTCAACCTAGCCCCGAGTCATCTCCTCCAATATGTAGATGACTTCCTCCTTTGTAGCTCAACCTGAGAAATCTGCCTCCAACATACTGCCAAACTCCTTGGGGCCCTGGGATCCTGGGGTTATCGGGTATCCCAATCTAAGGCCCAAATAGTCCAGACAAAAGTCACCTACCTGGGACTTTCCATATCCCATCAACAAAGAACTATTCCCCCAGATAGAATCCAGGCCTTAATTAACTGTCCACTTCCAAAAACAAAAAGGGAACTCCTGTCTATCCTCAGCCTCCTAAATTTTTTCCGTGTCTGGATCCCCAACTTCTCCCTCATTGCAAAGCCGCTCTATGAGGCAACTAAAGGATGTCTGGATGAGCCCCTCTTTAATCCTTCCTCGCTGTCCAATCCTCTTCACCAGCTCACCCAGAGCCTCCTCTGAGTGCCAGCTCTCCTCCTACCAGATCACACCAGACCATTCTTTCTCTTTGCACATTCCAACCAAGGACAGGCCCTGGGGCTTCTATGTCAGCGGGCTGGAGACACCTGGGCTCCCATAGCCTATCTATCAAAACAGCTGGACGTGGTGACCAAGGGGTGGCCTCCCTGCATACAGGCCATGGCTGCTATCGCAGCCCTCGTACCCGAAGCAAATAACCGTCTAGACATGCCCCTTTAACAGTCTGTTCTCCACACACCTTCTGAGACTTGCTCTCACATCAGGCTTTCCTCTCCCTTCCCCCTTCCAGGGTACAGGTCCTACATGTCTTTCTCCTCGACCCTCAGCTCTCATTCTCCCCCTGCTCTCCCCTTAACCCCGCCAGCTTATTACCCATGTCCTCTACAACAGACTCCCTCTTACATAGCTGCAGCCTAACAGTAGATCTTACCCAAAACCCCTTCCAACATGTAACAGATCAGCCCATCCTAGACCCAGACACCCCACACTGGTTCGTTGATGGCAGCTCTCAAAAATCCCCACCGTTTGCAGCAGGATATGCTATCATCCAGGGGGACCTTCGTCACAATCATAAAACCCAGACAATTGAAGCTTCACCGCTGCCACCTCACACCACCTCCCAACAGGCAGAACTGATAGCTCTCACCAGAGCTTTAACTCTGGCTAAAAATCTAAGGGTTAACATCCACACAGACTCCAATATGCCTATAACATACTTCACTCAAACATCCTAATATGGAGAGAAAGAGGTTTCCTAACCCAAAAGGGATCCCCTATTATTAATTCAGACTGGATCCACAAACTTCTGGAGGCAGCACTCTTAACCAAACAAAGCCGCCATCCTCCACTGTAAGGGACGTCAAAAGGGAAGTCTCATATCAGCCTACAACAATGCTGCAGACCAGAAGGCAAAGGAGATAGCCCTGTCCCATCCTTCCCTCCAGTCCCCCGTCATCTTATCTTTGACTCCACCCGACCCTCCCACCACCAGAGAAATCCTCTCTTATCTACACTCACTTTTTCATCCCTCATCCAAGACACTCCAACAGTTCCTCCAACCACTTCCCCATATCCAAAGCTGACCAACAATATTTAGATAACCTTACCTGCTCCTGTCATACACGTCAATGTACTAACCCCAATTCCACCCTTAAACCAACATCCTTTCCAACCCATCAAATGCGAGGCAGCCTCCCAGCACAGGATTGGCAGATAGACTTTACTCATATGCCCCGGGTCCGGAGAGTCAGACACCTACTAGTCCTTGTGGACACCTTTTTGGGCTGGGTAGAAGCATTTCCCACTAGAAACAAAAGAGCCCACACAGTGGCCCAAATCCTCCTCACAGAAATTATCCCCAGGTTTGGCCTGCCTTCATCCCTACAGTCTGATAATGGCCCAGAATTTACATCCAAGGTCACCCAACAACTTGTCCAATTCTTACAGATACCCTGGAAATTTCACATTCCATACCGTCCCCAGTCCTCAGGAAAGGTAGAAAGGATGAATAGAATAATCAAAGAAACCCTTACCAAACTAACCCTCGAGGTACATCTGGATTGGACTAAACTTTTACCAATTGTTCTCCTCAGAATATGGGCTTTGCCCAGAAAGCCCCTGGGGCTGAGCCCCTTTGAGGTGATGTATGGAAGGCCCATGCTCCCTCCTGGACTCCCCCCTGAACCTCCTCCCATACCAAGCTTCCTACACTCCCCTCTGCTGGCGCAACTCCGCAATGCCCTCTGGAGATACGTCAACCACAATCTGCCTGCCCCTGACCCCCAAGCCTCCCTGCCCCCTTTACAAACTGGGGACATGGTCTATCTGTCTGATAATCCCCAGGGTGACCTAAGCCCAAAGTGGCAGGGACCATTCAAAGTCATCCTCCTTACCCCAACTGCAGCTAAACTCAAAAAAGTTCACCTCCGGGGTACACCTCTCTCGTCTAAAACGGGTCACCTCCAATCCTGCGCTGCCCTCCTTAAATGACACCTATCAGGTCTCCCTCACAGGACCCACCTCCTGTTGAGGTGGGTTGACAACCCCTGTCAACCATCCGAGAGGACACTGAATGACCTGGACTCTCTTCAACCTACAACTGTTCCTGACCCAACTACTACAAGACCTCTGGATCAGCGCCCCAACAGGAACCTCCTTCAAAGACCTGACTACACTGGTGTCTCAACTGTGGCTCCAGGGAACCGTCTACAACCTGACTCCAGACGAAATTGATTTCTTTACTCTCATTCTCTACATCATGCTACATCCTAATGAGCACTGTTCCTCCTCAGAACAACCACCAACTTGGGGCCTTCTGCCCCTCACCCTGACAGGCCTCTCCCTGTCTCTCTAACTATAACTGCACTCCTAATCTTAATCCTTGCTATAGGCCTAGTAGCCGTCTCCCCTCAGGACTGGCCGCCTATCCTTCGTCTTTCCGTGGGCATCGCCTACGTTGCTGGCTGTGCTCTGCTCCTAGGGCGCTATCTCCTCTGCACTGCCTAAATCACAGCCCCATGGCCCCTCTGTTCCTCATCCTCGCTGCGCTCCCCAGCCTTCTGGCCACTCCCTGCCCCTGCTCAGACATTTATTCCTAAGTACATTCCTCATGTTATAATACAGCTCCAAAACCATGCACCATGAACCTCGGGGGCGGGAAGTCCAAATCCCTACTCATTGTTAAAGTACAAAAGAGAGGGAGTTACGTGAGTACCTGCCATAAGCCAAATGGAAGAAACATATGTTTCTATCCCATTACCCACTGGGGGTACTCAGACTGGGGGGGCGGGGTACTAGATCAAAATCGGGAAAAGAAACAAGAACAAGTTATAAAGAACATAATTTCCTGGTTACAGGCAACCCCTGAGCCTTACAAATGCCTAGACCTCCTTTCCCAATTACGGCTTCTCATAAAACCTCCCTCTGGCAACCAACACCTTACCCCCCTTCTCAACTCTTCCTTCCAATTCTTCCAGTACACACAACACACATCCCAGTGTTGGATATGCATGTCACTGTCTCCCTCACCACACATAGCAATTCCCTTACCCTCAACCTGGCTGTCACAGGGCAACTATACCTCCCCTTCCCAAAAAAACACTACACAACTCATTGGGCCAGTCTCTGACAAGGTCCTATTCTCAGCCTCTTCAAACCTAACCTGTATTAACCACTCTAGTCGTACTACACTGGTCTTACAAACTCTGCTCCCTCCTTCTGTTCCATTTGGGTTCTCTGGAACAGCACAAATAATTGCACCAATCCGGAAATCTTCATTCTCTGTGGGACCTATGCATATTCATGCCTCCCTTTAGACCCCCCTGGACCCTGCATCTTGGTCTTCCTGACCCCAGGCCTAACATTTCTCAAAGAGAAAGAGATAGAACAAATAGCTTTCCCCCAAGGGGAACTTTCCCACAGAAAAAGACGAGCTGTCATAGCCCTCCTCCTGATTGGGACTGGCATAGCAGCAGCCCTAGGCACCGAGATTGGAGGCATCTCAACCTCTGCCCATTTCTATTACAAGCTGTCCCAAGAACTTAATGAAGACATGGAGCAGGTAGTAGAGTCCTTCATTTCAATCCAAAAACAAATTAACTCATTAGCTTCTGTGGCCCTACAAAATAGGCGAGCCCTGGACCTTCTCACTGCAGAAAAGGGAGGGACCTGCCTTTTCCTAGGAGAGGACTGATGCTATTTTGTTAATGAAACGGGCATAGTCCAGGGCCGAGTCAAAGAACTTAGAGACAGAATTGAACACCGCAGAAAAGAGTTACAAAACCTTTACATTCCCCAAAACCTGTTCCAACAGATACTCCCTGGGTTGCTCCCTTTCCTGGGACCATTGGTACATATCATTCTATTCCTCTTATTTGGACCCTGTCTCTTTAATCTCTTTCAAAGGTTTCTCCAAGAACGGATTTGGGCCATCTCTCGAGATCAGGTCAAGACCATTCTTCTTCTCGAGAGCCTCACCTCAAGCTCAGAAAAAGGAGACTGTGGGCCCTAGGATGATCCTCCATTCCAGACCCAAAACCATCGCCCCTATCCAGCAGGAAGTAGCCAGAGAGATACGGCGCCCTTTTCCCCATTTTTTTTTTTTTATGATTTCAGGGTCTGGAATGAAGGAGTCTTTTGGGCCTAGAAAAGAGAACCACAGTCTCAAAGGCCCCTTGCTGAATCATGTAACTTCGGAAAAAACAAAGCATAACTTTAGTTCCATCCTGATGCTCCAGGCCAGTTGCATCTATCTGGGACTTATCACCCCCTGTCCGGAAACCTACCACCCCCTACACCCGCCCAGAAGACTTATCACCCCCTGCCCAACTACAAGTGTCATCTCAACAAAAGAATACTCAAAATATCCCGCCTGATTGACGTTTCCCTTATCGCTTCCACAAACCTCCCTATAAGTATGAAGCCTCCCTGATCCCTTTCGGTGCTCAGCCTGGTCGTTAGGCCGACTGTCGCCCCTCCTTGCCTGAATAAAGGTAACCTACTTCTGTTGAGGTCGTCTTTCCTTTTCTGCCTCGCCGGAACTATGCCGTACAAAGAATACTGAAGTGGGTTGTCATGCCCTTCTCCAGGGGATCTTCCCAACCCAGGGATCGAACCCAGGTCTCCCACAGTGCAGGTAGATTCTTTACTGTCTGAGCCACCAGTGAAGCCCAAGAGTTGTGCTGCTGGGCACTTAATATTCACAAGGGATCAAGCTCCGTAAGAAAAAACACATAGGCTTGAGCAATGTCTTACGAGTGGTCATCGAAAAAGAATTTAAAACAAGGTAGGCATTAATGAAGCCAATTCCAAGTGGTAAGTTTAAAAAAAACAAAACAGCCTTTAAAAAAAAAAATCACAAGAAAAGATGTCAACATTGCTAAAAATTAGAGAAAAGGAAATCTAAACCACAGTGAGGTATCACATCACACTGGTCAGAACAGCCATTGTCAAACACTCTACAAACAAAAGTGCTGGAGAGGGTGTGCAGACAAGGAAACTCTCCTGCACTGTTCTTCACAATGTACATAGGTACATCCAATAGGGAGAACAGTAAGCAGGTTCATTTGAAAAATAATACAGAAGTGCCTTAGGACCCAACAATCCAATACCTAGGAAAAGATCCAGAGGAAACCTAAAAATTAAAGGACATGGGTACCCCTTGATCTCGGTCCCACTAGCCAAGACAAGGAAGCAAGTTAATTGTAGAAGGACAGAAGAATACATACAGAAGATGGGGTACATATACACAATGCAATATTCCTCAACTATATTCCAATATAAAATAACAGGAAATTATAGGAAAATAAAAAAGAGTGAGGCTTAAAGAAGTGTTGCTTCTTTGTGGCCTTTTTCTGTAACAATATGGAAAGCAATGGTGCTGGGCATTTAACATTCACAAGGATCAAGGGGCTCTAAGTGAAAAAAAAAAACACCTGCCCCAGAGAAATGTCCTGGGGTTGTCATCGAAAAAGAATTTAAAACAAGGCAAGTGTTGAAGTGGCCAATTCCAGGTGGTAAGTTTAACTCACATTCTTTTAAAAAATCATGTTAAAAGATGTCACCATGGCTAAATGTTAGAGAAAAGCAAATCAAAACTCCAATGAGATATTTCCTCACATGATTCACAATCGCCATTATCCAAAAGTTGACAAACAATAAATGCTAGAAAAAGTGTGAAAAAAAGGGAACACTCCTACACTGTTAGTGAAAAGGTAAATTAGTAACAGCCACTATGGAGAATGGTGTGCAGGTTTTTAAAGAAATGATAATGAGAATGCAATTAGAATACTCCCTGATGCATACACAAAAATAAACTCCAAATAGATTAAAGATCTAAATAAAAGTACAATGAAACTCTTGAGGAAAAGATCAGAACACACTTTGACATAAAATGCAGCAAGTTCTTTTCTGACCCACCTCTTAGAATCATGAAAAATAAAGCAAACAAACAAAATAAATGGGACCTAATCACCCTTAAAAGTGTAACAGCAGAAGAAACCATAAACAAAACAAAAAGACAACCCTCATAATGGAACTAATATTTGCAAACAAAGACACCCACAAAGAATTTATCTCCAAAACACACAAACAGCTTATGCACCTCGATATCAAAGAAAAACCCAATCAAGTAGTGGAACAAGATTTAAATGGACATTTCTGCAAAGAAGACATAGAGATGGCCATGAAGCACATAAAAGATGCTCAGCATCTGTTAGTACTGCTACTGCTACTGCTAAGTCACTTCAGTAGTGTCCGACTCTGTGCGACCCCATCCCTGGGATTCTCCAGGCAAGAACACTGGAGTGGGTTGCCATTTCCTTCTCCAATGCAGCAAAGTGAAAAGTGAAAGTGAAGTCGCTCAGTCATGTCTGACTCTTCGCGACCCCATGGACTGCAGCCTACCAGGCTCCTCCGTCCATGGGATTTTCCAGGCAAGAGTACTGGAGTGGGGTGCCATTGCCTTCTCCGATCTGTTAGTACTAGAGAACTGTAAATCAGAAGTACAATCAGAAGTAAAAAATCTACAACAATAAATGCTGAGTAAGGTATGTAGAAAAGTGAACCGTCCTACCTGTTGGTAGGAATAAAAGTCAGGAAATCGACGAAGGAGAACAGGACAAAGGTTCATTAAAAACTAAACAAAGAAGCACCATGGGACCCAGAAATCCCATTCCTGGGCATAGATCCAGAGAAAATCATAATTTTAAAAGACAGGTGCACCACAACATTCATGGCAGCACTATGTACACTAGCCAAGACTTGGAAGCAACCTAAGTGGATGAGGACAGATGAATGGGTAAACAAGATGGGGTACATGCACACAGTGCATTATTACTCAGCCATAAAAGGGTGACATCATGCCATGTCCAGCAATAAGGAAGGAAGTAGAGATGATCATACTAAGTGAACTGAGACAAAGACAGACAAGAATCATATGATATCACTTAGTGGTGGATTCTACAAATGGATACAAATGAACTTCTTTACCAAACAGAAATGGCCTCACAACATAGCAAAGCACCTTATGATTACCAAAAGGGAAAGAGGCAGGCAGTGAGAAGTGAGCAGGTGGAGATGAATATACACACACTACTCTTTATAAACAAGCAATGAGGACCCCTAATCAACACTGCATAACAAACTATATGGAGAACCCAAAAAGGACGCGTACACACCTATGTATAAGTGATCATGTTGCTGTCCACCTGAAACTAAAAGCAAAAACAAACAGATCCTACAACATAGTAAGTCACCTACATACTAATACAAGATACAAATTACAAAGAATGAATGTCAGCTCTATTCCCCTCAGGCCTTGGTGACCCGGGCTGCTGTCACGTCCCTGGAGCCTGGGCAGGCTTGTTTCCCAAGGATGGACTGTCATGGGGCTGACGGAGCTGGGGAGGGTGTGCCAGCCAATGAGCCCTGCCCCATGGCCCTGGTGAGCCTGCTCCCCTCTACACGGGCCCACAACCTCCAGATCCAAGCAGGTCCTCCTGCAGTGAAACTGCACCTACTGCACTAAAAGGATGTGGAGGCTCTGAGCTGGAAGAACTCTGAAAAGCCCCATGGGTTCCATGTCTCCTGGTGTTGGGGTTCCCCCCTCCAACCTCCTTCCTTAGGGTCACCCCACCTATGGATGAAAGCAACCCCCCCCACCCCCCGAGTGGCGTTGCAGAAACTGGGATGTGTCCAGGGGACAGGGGTAAGGAAGGAAGAAGAATGGGACACAAGCCTTAAGTGCTTCTTCTGGCACTTTCCACTCTGACAATCTAGGAACAGGCCTTTCCCCAAGGCTCTGGTTTCCCCAGTAACCAGAGCTGGGCATAAAGACATGCTGCCACCATGTGGCCATTTCCCATAACAACAACTTTGAAACCATTGCTCGTGGGCACTTAATATTCAAAAGGTCTGGGGGACTGTAAGTAAAAGACACCCTTTTGAAGAAATGTCCTAGGTGAGGTCATAGGAAAATATCCAAAATATGGCAGGCATTCAAGAAGCCAATTTGAATAAGTAAGTTTAACTCACACTGTTTTAAAAAATCACATGAAAATGTGTCAACATCACTAAATATGAGAGAAATACAAATCAAAACTTCAACAAGGTTTATCACCTCACACCAGTCACAATTGCTATAGACAGAAACTCTACAAACAGTAAATCCTGGAGAGGGTATAGAGCAAAGGGAACCCTCCTACACTGATGCTGGGAATGGAAACTGGGAGCAGCCACTGTGGAGGACATGGGGCAGGTTCCTTAGCATGAAAATGAGAATGAAATTAGACTGCTCCCTAACACCATACACAAAAATAAACTGCAAATAGATTAAAGGTCTAAATAAAAGGACAGTGCAATGGAACTCCCAAGGTAACTTGTACTCACAGGGTGTAAAATAATAAAAGCACATGGAAAGATACTCCACATCAGTAATTATTAAATCAATGCCAATCAAAACTACAATAAGATATCACCTCACACTGGTCACAATGGCCATCATCAAAAAGATCTACAAAGAATAAATACTGCAGAGGATGTACATGTGATATGCTATATTAATATGACACCTCCAAAGGTTTTCACTCAGCAGCACACAGAGAAGCAACCCACTCAAGTGAATGGCACAAGGTGAAGAAAAATGACCACAGGTTAATCAGGGCAACACCCTCACCTCAGACGTTGGGAATCTCCGAGGGGACAAGAAACGCTGCAGGTAAAGGGCAGATGTGTGGTCTCTGTGTACACAGGATCCTGACCCATGTGGATGGGCTGAGACCCACACAATCCCCGGCACCTGGGGACACACTTCCACACTCTCCAAGGTGACTTCACTGCCCCAGATCCTGCACCTGGGCCCACAACCCTTGGGTAGGACATGATGTCTCTGCTGCTTGGGCCCTTAAGGTGGAAACAAGTGGGTTCCTGTAACTTCCTAGGATGTCAGAAAGAACTGCAGGGTTGGTCTCCTCTCCCCACACTTGTCCCAGAGAAGTCCTCCTCTCTTCCCTTTGGTTCTGTGTGATATTAACTGTTTTTATAGCTGTCATGGTAATGTTGAACACACTACCTTGGTTCTGGCAGGCTTGGTCCTTTCTTGTTCCACTGAGGTGTTGAGAAAACACACCAGACGCAGGGCTGGGAGATGAGGGCAGGTCTGGTCTCTGCTGAGTAGGGATGGCCGACTGGAAGGAGATGACCTGGAAGGAGAGCAGCAACCTCACCTGCTGCCCATTGGCCTTTTGCCTGATCCGTGTGCCCTGCAATCAACTCACCAGGTAAACCTGCCTCCCTTCTTGCCTTGCTCGTGTTGGAAAATTGGAATAATTACCAGGTAGCCACCTGAGGAGTCTCCAGGAGCCCCAGGGAGGGTGAACCTCACAGGGTAAAGAGGCAAACAGGCACAGGCCTGTATAAAGTAAATACTCTAAAGCATAAATTCCTCAACAAAAGTGAGTGAAGTGAAAGTCCCTCAGTTGTGTCCGACTCTTTGTGATCCTATGGACTATGTAATTCTCCAGGTCAGAATACTGAAGCGGGTAGCCTTTCCCTTCTCCAGCGGATCTTCCCAACCCAGGAATCGAACAGGGATCTCCTGCATTGCAGGCAGATTCTTTACCAACTGAGCTATCAGGGAAGTCCAAACACAAGAGAAGCTCTCATGTATTCTTCCCTTTTTCTTAGCTTTGTGTGTGTTGGCTCCCTGTACACGTGACCCTGACCCATGCAGATGGGGTGAGACTCCCACAGTCCCCAGAACCCCCACCTGGGGTCACACGAGCCCTCGGTCAGGACACCATGGCTGTGGACAGTGAGCCCCCAATGTATGAACAAGTCAGGTCCCTGGGATCTCTGGGGACCCTAGAAACAAGTCTAGGGTTGGTCTCATCTCCCCTCAGTTGTCCCTGAGAAGTCAGGCCCCTCCTGTTTTCACTTTGGTTCTGTGTGATTTTTGGCTGGTTTGGAAGCTCATGCTAGAGTTGAACACAGTACCTTGTTTCTGGCAGGTTCTGTCTATCTTGTCCCGCTGAGGTGTTGAGAAAACAGGAGAGCTGGGCTGAAAAATGAGGGGCAGCTCTGTTCTCTTCGGAGGAGAGAGTCAACTGAAAGGAGACCACAGCAGCAACCTCACCTGCTGCCCATTGAATTTTGCTGGATCCCTGTGTCCTGGAATCAATTGACCAGGTGAACCTGCCTCTCTACTCAACCTGAATGTGCTGGAAAATTGGAATGATTACCAGGTAGCCCACCTGAGGAGTCTCCAGGAGCCCCAGGGAGGTGAATCTGGCAGGGGACAGACTAGGAGCCCTACCGCAGCACTGACCCCGGGAGGACCATGGAACCCCACTCAGAGAAGAACACGGTTACCCAGAGAAGCCCACCTCAGCTCCAGACCCCAGACATCTGAGCACTGACATTCAGATGCAGGCATAGAGTTTTCCAGGACAGAGGCCAGGTCAGGTCTCTACCCCCGTCTCAATGTCCTAGTGCACAGAGTACAAGGTCAGGTCCAAATGTTCTCATAAAAAGCGCATGGCCTCGTCTAAACATCATTAGTGTAGACAGGACTTGAAGAAGTGAAGAGAAGTGAAGTCGCTCAGTCGTGTCCGACTCTTTGCGACCCCATGGACTGTAGCCTACCAGTATCCTCCGTCCATGGGATTTTCCAGGCAAGAACAATGGAGTGGGTTGCCATTTAGAGAGGTCTAAATCTAACATGTAGATAGAACTTGGTCAGGTTCAGACAAGTTTAGAGCCGGTCTCCCAGGAGGCACAGGTCACTCACATGCAGGGTCTCTCATTGTTGGACAGTGGGCTCACCCTCGTGTGGGAACTAGGATGTACATCTCTTGAAGAAGAAATCATCACTGGGCTCCACACTTCACCTACATCAGGAAACTGAAAGGATCTGTGTCTTTATATATTTCAACAGGCAAACAACAATGTTACCAATTTCTGTGGCCACATGATGGTCAGGATCCAGGGGAGACCCAGGAACTTCTTAGAGTGCAACTCAGTGTCCTGTAAAGACAGACAGGAAGTGACCTGATTCCAGAATTCCAGGTTTGCAGCAGGAGGTGAGCACACTGGAAGCCTCCTGGAAAAGGATATTCTTGATCAGAATAAAAATATATCATTGAAATTGCAAGCATACTAGTAATTATTTGTAAACCTTAAAATATTCTTAAAAGCTTGGCACCCTGATATTTGTGGTTCCCATTGGTTCCTTTGTATTCAGATTTTTTGGGTAGAAACAAGTCATCATTTCAAATTCGTTTCTTATAATTCTGTTATTTGTTGTGAAATGAATGAAAAGTCCTACTTGAAAAAATATATAAAATTCCTGCAAACAATAGTGATTCAAATAGCCCATAAGCTGCATGCAATTTGTCTTCTAATAGTTTCATTTTTCTCCCTGAAGAAACCTGAACAAATAGGCCTCCTGATTTTTTTGCTTCTCTGTTCAAATTGAGCTAAAATGAAATTGATATTCATATCAACAAGTAACAGTTTTTGAGTTTTAAGATGTCATACCAGGGTGACAGGGGTTGGAGAAAATGGAACACTCCTACGCTATTGGCAGGCAAACAACATCTTTAAAATAAAGCTTTTGGGTGTTGGTTCAAGTACATGCCAGAATATTGTGTGAAGTGAAGTGTTAGTCACTCAGTCTTATCCGACTCTGTGCGATCCCATGGACTGTAGCTTGCCAGGCTCCTCTGTCCACGGGATTCTCTAGGCAAGAATACTGGAGTGGGTAGCCATTTCCTCTTCCAGGGGATCTTCCCGACCCAGGGATCGAGCCCAGGTCTCTTGCATCGCAGGCAGATTCTTTACCAGCTGAGCTACCAGGGAAGGCTGGGAGGAACAGACTTCTCTATCTCACCTTCCTTTGCTGCTCTCTGAACCTTAGCTTGCCATCCAGCACCCCACCCATGGTTCTGCTAATGGACGTTAACAAAGTCACAAGCCCCCCCTTTTTCTAGTCAGCCTGGCCTCTGGGGTTTTGAGCCAGACACCTCACCTTGTCCTAGCTTGATTTGTTCTTTCTTTTTAAAAAAAATATATATTTATCTGGAGGTTCTGGGTCTTATCTGCAGCATGAGGATTTTTAGTTTCAGCATGTGGGATCTAGTTCCCCAACCAGGGATTGAACCCAGGTCCCCTGCATTGGGAGCAATGACTCTTGGACCACCAGGATCACCCGGGACATCCCTGCATCCTCTGCTCTTACCCTCTGGATTCAGGATACCCCCGTGCCAGCAGGACACCATCCCTCATTGCTTGTGACAGTTCTCAGTGTTGGCCATTTTCCCCAGAGCCAGTCCAGTTCCCCCTTCCTGCCTTCCATGGAGACTCCCAGCTCACCTCCCGTGTCCTCCACGGGACTCAGCAGCTGGGATCATGTTCCCAACCCTAGGCCATCGCGTTTGCCTTCTGCCCACCTACACAGGCTGCCGGTTCCACGGAGGCCCAGGGACCACTGCTTCCTGCCGGGGGGAGCCTGGCGAGCTGCACCCAAGCAGATGGCAGTGGAACGTGGTGAACTCCCCTCCAGGACAGGGAGAGGGAGAGGAGGGGTGGACACAGGGCCTGGGTACGACTTGGAGCCGCTTCATCACTGAGTGTACCAGGTGCATCCTCAGAGCCCTGGGCAGAGCGATCGCACTGCCGCCAGATGGGCTGCGGAGCTACCAGCATGGGCTGCGTCTCCTGGCTGTGGAAGGACGCAGAATGGGGGTGGAGAGGCCCAGAGGGTGGACGAAGGGGAGCCAAGGAGAGCATCTGGTCCTACACTTGCTCCCTTCGCTTTGCTCTTCTTCTAGCTTCTTCCCTGTTCACACTGTTATTTCAAACCCCTTTGTGTGAATTCACGCAACGAGTATTATCGAGTGTCTGTTATGCTCTAGGCGCGATGCTGGGCTCTGGGGCTCTGTGGTCCTGCTGCACTGGAATTCCAGTCTAAGGGGGAGATGCACTGGAGGGGACCGGCACATCATCCATCAGACAAGTGTGGACGTTCCCCTGGAAGCATCCTGACAGAGCAGGACATGAAGTGGTGGTGCGGGTCCAAGGCAGGGAGATGTGATGCTCAGGGAGCTCAAAGCAGGCATCCTGGGAAGACCACACCTGAGCAGCCCTCTGAGGCATGAGCCGGAATTAAGTGCAAGGAGAGGCAGGAAGGCGTCCCAGGTTGGGGAACAGAGTGTGCGAGGTCCTATCGTTGGAGGGAGAAGAGCAAACTTGAAGGATATAGGGAAAGTCAAAGTGGTGCAAGTGGAAAGATGGAGGAGGGGTAGTGTGGTGAAAGATGAGGTGCTCAGCTGACTCCTTTATAAAAAAAAATTATTCATTTATTTTTGGATGTACTGGGTCTTAGTTGCTACGAGGGCTTTTCTCTAGTTGTGGCTAGTGGGGGCTATTCTCTACTTGTATTCTGCAGGGTCTTCTCCTGGTGGTGGCTTCTCTTGTTGCAGAGCACAGGCCCTAGGGCAGGCGGGCTTCTGTAGTTTTGGAGCACCTTGGTTGCCTTGGTTTCCCCGAGGCATGTGGGATCTTCCTGGACCAGAGTTGGAACCCGAGTCCCCTGCATAGCAAGGGCAGATTCTATACCATTGAGCCACCAGGGAAGTCCTGGAATTGCCATTTATTTTCCTGTTTTGGAATCCAAGCCTGCCCATAATTTAGGTCTTTGCTGTGAAACATAGTCTTGCACCTGAAACCAGATGCTGCCCCGCCCTGGCTCTCAGACCTCAGTTCTCGGGGTCAGCAAGAGGGAGCTAGCCAGAATCCACTGGCTGGGTCTGCAGCTCTTGGACCTTGTCTACGTCAGGCTGCAAGTGCTGAGAAAAACTGGCTGTCCCCCAGCAGCTCCTCGCCAGTGACCCATGACCTCATGCGTGACCCCATCAGCACCCTCAGACACGGCTGGGGGTAACCCCGAGGAGTGTATTCTGTACTGTTTCCCAGAGTGGCCCTATAGGGGCGAAGCACTATCCCCAAAATAGTAGCTGGTTGATAATACACATCACATTCGCTGACTTCCCTTCCCTGTCTCTCCTCTTCATTCTCCTTCACACCCCCAGTAAACCACTTGACCTCAAATCCTTGTCTCACAATCTACCTCTGGGAGAACTGGAACTGAGACAAGAAACTTTTCCTACACAACACGATGCTATTCCATTACGTAACACACACTCTGCAAAGTGCTCCAGCAGGAGTCTGCTCCTCAAGCCCATGAATTAGCCTTTGTTTCATTTCACTGATAAGGAAATACAGATACATCAGAGAGGCAGAGAAACCTGCCTAACCCTGACCGCTCAGTCATGTCTGACTCTTTGTGACCCCTTGGACTGCAGCCCACCAAGCTCCTCTGTTCATGGGATTCTCCAGGCAAGAATACTGGAGTGGGTTGCCATTTCCTCCTCCAGGGGATCTTCCCAACTCAGGAATCGAGCCCCGAGCTTCCTGCATCTCCTGCATTGGCGGGTGGATTCTTTACCACTACACCACCTGGAAAGCCCAGCCTAATGCTGAGCAGCTAATCAGTCACAGCTTGGGTCTGTTGCTCAGAGCACTTTTATTCCCATCATCAGGACTCCTAGGCTGTGGGTCGGAGCCAAGCAGATGCCCATGTGGAGATGGAGCAGCTAACTGCACAGCCCAGGATGGGAAGGATGCTCTTACTCTAAGACTGGCAACACTCACAGAAAAGTATCCAGATGAGCCAGCATAGACATTCATTTCCAAATTCCCAGAGACTCATGCAGACCCTCAAATCCCACTGTGTGCACATTTACACTCACATATACAAACAATGGAGAGGAAGTGGCAACCCATCCAGTATTCTTGCCTGGGAAGTCCCATGGACAGAGAAGCCTGGTGGGCTACAGTCAAAGGGGTTGCAAAGAGTCAGACATGACTTAGTAACTGAACAACAACAGCATGCAGAAACAGGCACACCTCTTGATATCAGTCTTGGGTTTTTTTTTTTTTTTTTGGTAATTAATTAATTTTAATTGGAGGCTACTTACAATATTGTGGTCATTTTTCCCAAACATAGATGTGAATCAACCATGGGTGTACATGTGTCCCCCGCATCCTGAACCCCGTCTCCCACCTTCCTCCCTACCCCACCCCATCCCTCTAGGTTGTCCCAGAGCACCAGTTTCGAGTGCCCTGGTTCATGCATCGAACTTGCACTGGTCATCTATTTTACATATGGTAATATACATGTTTCAGGGCTATTCTCTCAAATCATCCCACCCTCACCTTCTCCCACACAGTCCAAAAGTCTGTTCTTTACATCTGTGTCTCTTTTTCAACCTCGGTTTTCTAATCAAAACCAAACAGAACAGGGGACTTCCCCAGCGGTCCAGTGGTTAAGACTCCACCTTCCAATGCAGGGTGAGTTCGATCCCTGGTCAGGGAAAAGATCTGCAGGGTGTGGCCAAAAATTAAAATAAATAAACAAATAAAACTTGGGGGAAAAACAAAACAGGACAGTAAGGCACGTACAGCCCAGCATCTCACACTCAAGCTTACAAAAGCTAGGAGCTTCCTCACGTCTGGCTCAGCCTCCTGCTTCTAAACTCTTCAGACACCAGAACTAGCACAGAGGGAAGCTTTGTCAGTTCTGAAGGGGCACTTAACCAGCTACTGAATGAGCTGTTAAGGGCCCTGGAATGATAACAGGCTTCCCAAAATGAGAAGATGAGGCCTTTTCTCTTTGACAGTTTGAGGTTTAAAATTACACGGTAGGACTAATAGGCTCTTTCTGTCTCATAATGATGTTTGTCATGATACAAACACTTCAGCGTTTGGCTGCTGGTCTCCTTGGATGAAGCTCCCAGTATCAGATGGGTTTGTAATGCCACAACGAGTTGTTACATTGTGGGCTGATGACAGTCCCTGTGCAATGCTCGCTGCCCAGCAAAGCTGTAGTTCTCTGGACATATGACGTGGGCTAATAATCGGGGGGTGTGTTCTCCATGGAGCTGTCACATGGGCCCTGGGACTGGGAGGCAGGGACCAACAGCTCAGGAGCCCTTGGGAGTCAGATGATCTGAGAATCCTGACACCTCTCTCTCTGCTGCAAGCGTACAGAGCTGTCCGATTGTTATGGTCCAAACAAGGACAGCACTCAAATAATTTCATCTACATGTACTGTTCCTTTGATGGAGCCATCACAGAGAATTAAACTGTAAATTGTGCAATCTGTGAGAAGAAGGAACACTGAGACCATTCTGGCTGGAACATCTTAATTTCTGGAATCATTACAGTCTGATGAGTTCAGTCCTCAAATGGACTTTGTGGAAGTCAGGCGGTGAATTGCTCTGCCTTTGTGTGGAGTGATATTAGGAAGACAGCAAGCTGAAAATGAACATTCCAGGAGGGATAAAGACATCTCAGTATGATATTAGAAGATTTTATGATACTATGTTTCTAGGTAGTTTGGACTTCTGAATCCTTAAGAAATTAAATTTCTTTCCATCAAGAAATATCTAGCACTCTTCTGGTTGCAAGTGAGAGGGATCAATGTAAACTTATTAAAATGAAGAGCAATGTTGTGTAAGAAAGGCAGGATGACCTGAGGGAGAAATTGGGTGTTTTGTCTTTCCTTCTCTCAAAATGCTAGGAAAGGACTAGCTTCGCTGCTTTGAAGGGTTGGTATATCCTTTTCTCTAGAAGAGACTTTTTAAAAAAAACTATTTTTATTTTTAGCTGAGCAGCATACAGGATCTTAGTTCCTCAACCAGGGATTGAACCTGTGTCCCCTGCATTGGAAGCGTGGAGTCTTAACCACTGAACCACCAGGGAAGTCATGAGAAGAGGATTTTTTTTAAAGTCAGTTTTATTGAGATGATTTACATATGGTGTTTAAACATTTATCAATCTCCAAAGTACAATGTGATGGGCTTTGAGAAAGATACCAAAGATGCCAAAGAAAGGCAATGCCAATGAATGCTCAAACTACCGCACAATTGCACTCATCTCACACGCTAGTAAAGTGATGCTTAAAATTCTTCAAGCCAGGCTTCAGTAATACATGAACCATGAAATTCCAGATGTTCAAGCTGGTTTTAGAAAAGGCAGAGGAACCAGAGATCAAATTGCCAACATCGGCTGGATCATGGAAAAAGCAAGAGAGTTCTAGAAAAACATCTATTTCTGCTTTATTGACTATGCCAAAGCCTTTGACTGTGTGGATCACAATAAACTGTGGAAAATTCTGAAAGAGATGGGAATACCAGACCACCTGACCTGCCTCTTAAGAAACCTGTATGCAGGTCGGGAAGCAACAGTTAGAACAGGACATGGAACAACAGACTGGTTCCAAATAGTAAAAGGAGTACATCAAGGCTGTATATTGTCACCCTGCTTATTTAACTAATATGCAGAGTACATCATGAGAAACGCTGGGCTGGAGGAAGCACAAGCTGGAATCAAGATTGCTGGGAGAAATATCAATAACCTCAGATATGCAGATGACACCACCCTTATGGCAGAAAGTGAAGAACTAAAGAGCCTCTTGATGAAAGTGAAAGAAGAGAGTGAAAAAGTCAGCTTAAAGCTCAACATTCAGAAAACTAAGATCATGGCATCTGGTCCCATCACTTCATGGCAAATAGATGGGGAAACAGTGGAAACAGTGGCTGACTTTATTTTTCTGGGCTCCAAAATCACTGCAGATGCTGATTGCCGCCATGAAATTAAAAGACGCTTACTCCTTGGAAGGAAAGTTATGACCAACCTAGACAGAATATTAAAAAGCAGAGACATTACCTTGCCAACAAAGGTCCATCTAGTCAAGGCTATGGTTTTTTCCAGTCGTCATGTATGGATGTGAGAGTTAGACTACAAAGAAAGCTGAGAACCGAAGAATTGATGCTTTTGAACTGTGGTGTTGGAGAAGACTCTCGAGAGTCCCTTGGAGACTCTCCAAGGAGAGTCCAACCAGTCCATCCTAAAGGAGATCAGTCCTGGGTGTTCATTGGAAGGACTGATGTTGAAGCTGAAACTCCAATACTTTGGCCACCTGATGCGAAGAGTTGACTCATTGGAAAAGACCCTGATGCTGGGAGGGATTGAGGGCAGGAGGAGAAGGGGATGGCAGAGGATGAGATGGCTGGATGGCATCACCGACTCAAAGGACATGAGTTTGGGTAGGCTCCAGGAGTTGGTGATGGACAGGGAGGCCTGGCATGCTGCAGTTCATGGGGTCACAAAGAGTCAGATATGACTAAGCGACTGAACTGAACTGAGAAAGATACACTACACAATATACCCACTGTCATCATGATAAAGAACATCCACACCCCTCCCCTACAACAAAATTTCCTGGATTCCCCTTTGGGACAGTCCCCTCCCCTCACCTGGGTCCTAAGAAGCTCTGCTCTCTGTCATAGTTTTGCTTCGGATAGAAGTTCCTATACATATGACCTCTGCAGTGTCACATTTTTGCAATCCACCTACATTCTTGTTTATATTCTTGCTTCCTTCTTATTGGTGACTAGGAGTATATTGTACAGCTATACAACAATTTATCTTTTCGCCAGTTGGTAGATATTTGGTTATATCTAGCTCTGAATAAAATACATTGCCTTGTGTGGACTTATGTTTTAGTATTTTGTGGGTAAAGACCTAGGAGGGGGGCTTCCAAGATGGCTCGCTGGTAAAGAACCTGCCTGCCAATGCAGGAGACATGGGTTTAATCCCTGCATGGGGAAGATTTCACATGCCGGGAAGCAACTAATTCTGTATGCTACAACTGTTGAACCTGTGCTCTAGACCCTGTGCTTTGCAACAAGAGAAAGTGAAAGTGAAAGCCGCTCAGTCATGTCCAACTCTTTTCAACCCCATGGACTGTAGCCCAGCAGGTTCCTCTGTACATGGAATTCTCCAGGCAATAATACTGGAGTGGGTAGCCATTCCCTTCTCCAGGGGATCTTCCGAACCCAGGGATCAAACCCAGGTCTCCCACATTGAAAGGCAGATTCTTTACCATCTAAGCCACCAGGGAAGCCTGCAACACGGGGAGCCACTGCAATGAAAAGCCTGTGCAAGGCAACTAGAGAGTCACCTCCCTGCTCACCACCAACTAGAGAAGAGCCAGACCAGCAACAAAGACTCAGCACAACCAAAAGCAAATAAAATATATTTCAAAAAAAGAATTAATGAATAGAAAATGTGAACATAAAAAAACAAAGAATAGCTATTGGGCCAGGAATTCGTAACAATTTAGAGTATAAATATGCTACACAGCCAATCACCCAACTCCCAGTTCTCAGAAAGATACAGATAAGGGTCCCACAACACAATCCCAAGTTTTTCTTAGGGGAAGCAGACCCCTGCAGATGAAAACTGCTGACCGCAGGCACAGAGACCTACACTGGTTGAAACCAGAAGGCTGATGATGCTCAAAACATCATCTTGGTGCCAATCAATCTGTGATCAAACCCCTGGCTACACCCTCCCTCACACGGCCATCAAACCCCTTTCCTGGAAGCCATCAGGGAGTTGGGGTCTTAACGGCAGGTTCTCCTTGCTTGGTGCCTGCAGTAAACACTAAATCTTCCTTCATCATGACCTGGTGTCAGTAGACCGGCTTTCCTATGTGCGGGAAGTGAGGAGCTCTGCAGGTGTGATCCAGTTAAGGGCTCTGAAAGGGAAAGATGATCCTGAATCATTCAGGTACATCCAGTGTCATCACAGAGATCCTTTGAAGAGGGAGGCAAGAAGATCAAAGCAGAAGAAGACAGGATGACAAACCAGAAGTTAGAATGATGAACTCTGAGGATGGTGGGACGGCCACAAGCCAAGGAACTAAGTGGGGTCTAGAAAAGGTGGGAGAGAATCTATTTTAGAACCTTCAGAAGGAAGTGGTTCTGCTGACATCCTTTTTTTTTTAAGGTTTTTTTTTTGTTTGTTTTGACATGGGCCATTTTTCAAGTCTATATTGAATCTGTTACAATTTTGCTTCTATTTTACATTTTGGTTTTCTGTCCCTGAGGCATGTGGGATCTTAGTTACCTGACCAGGCATTGAACCCACACCCACTGCACTGGAAGGAGAAATCTTAACCACTGGACTGTCAGGGGAGTCTCTCTGCTGACATCTTAATTATTACTAAGTGAAACTGATTTTGGAGATCTGGGCTGCAGACCTGCACTGATTTTGGAGATCTGGGCTGCAGACCTGCAAGAGAATAAATTCATATTGTTTAAAACCATCAGGTTTTTTGAAATTTGTCACATAAGTCAGAAAAAGGACTTTTCCTTCAATATTGATCCATGAAATCTTTTTTTTTTTTAAATTTTTGCAATGTTGTGTTGGCTTTCACTGCACAACTACACACATGTCCCCTCCCTCCCGTATGTCCTCTCGCCCATCCCATCCCTTCAGGTCATCACAGAGTGCCAGACGGGGGTCCCTGTGCTGCACTGCAACTTCTCACCGGCCATCCATCTTACACCTGACAGTGTGTACATGCTGATGCTACTTTCTCCATTCATCCCCTTCCTCCCTCCCCTACTGTGTCCACAAGGCCATTCTCTATGTCTGAGTCTCCATTCTTTCCCTGCAAATAGGTTCATCAGTACCATTTTTCCAGATTCCATATACAATATATTAATATATGATGCTTGTTTTTCTCTTTCAGACTTACTTCACTCTGTATAACAGGCTCTAAGTTAATCCACCTCATCAGAACTGACTCAAATGTGTTCTTTTTTATGGCTGAGTAATATTCCATTATATATATATATATATATATATATACCACATCTTCTTTATCCATTCATCTGTCACTGGACATCTAGGTTGCTTCCTTGTCCTGGCTGTTGTAAATAGTGCTGCAATGAACACTGGGGTACATGTGTCTTTTAGAATTTGATCCACTAAATCTTAAAGAAGATGTCTGATTTGCCTTGTCCATATGCCCACTTCTGGACCAACCATGATGAACAGGAGGTTGAGCTAGCCAGGCCAGAGTGGCCAGGTTTGGATCACATGCTCTCTTTGAAGTCAGGAAGCAGAAAAGACCCATATGGAAGGATGAAGCTAGCCCATACCTCCACATAGGGAGGGTGGCTGGCCCAACTGTACCTTCCCCTGGCATGCCCAACCAGCCTTTGCTTTGGAAGACCATTGAAAATTACCTTCATCCTTCCAGGACAAAGCCTTGACTGCGATGAGAATATTCCAAAGATCATGCTTGAGGTTCACAAAGCTATTTCTAAGGAAGACTATTTTGCAGTCTCTTGACAGCCTATTTGAAAAAAGAAAACTTCAATCGGATGCATAAGATCTGGTATTTTTGTTGTAAATTGTGTCTTTTTTCAGTCAAAAGAAAGATCTGAGTTTATCTTGCTGTGCTCTCTGAGTTTCAGTTTTCTCATCTGTAAAATGGAGATAATAATGCCTTTCTAAGGATTGCTGAAAGGATTAAAAAAGATAATTTATGTAAAACCTAGCACTGTTTAAATGAAATATGCAAAGCTTAGCACAGTTGTTCAATAAAGGATTGGTATATTTGTCTTTTCTGTATATACAGTAATAGGCAATTGGCTTATGAAAGTCAGTCGAAATCATGAGTGGGCTTGAGATGTTAAACATCTATATTTTGGTACATGGATTACCAAAATAAGCAGACTGTTAACATTTATTGGCACTGCATATGTATGTATGGAATGACTTTTTAAAAAAGCTAAACATTTTCACATTTTTTTTTAATCTTTTCTGGTGCCTGCTCCATTCTCTGCTGAATTTGAATATTTAGTATTTAGCTGATTACACAGAATATGAGTGTTAGTTCAATGGAAATCACTGTGAAAAGCCAGAAGTGGAGAAGAGAAGCTCCCACTTACCCAGCAGCAGCCCACAGGGCCCGGCGTGGGGAGGAAGCCAGAGGCAACAGCTCACAGCTCCCCGGGGGAATCTGCTCCTCCAGGGCGGCCCCTGCCTGGGCCACACTCTACAACATGCCAGTGTTGTGTGTGCCTGGTGTGACCCTGTGGCCTCCATGTGACCATGCTCCCCACTGCTGATTCTCAGAGCAGCAGCCTCACCTTCATGCCCGGGTGGCTCTGGTGGAGGGTGGGCAGGCAGGGGTCCTGAGGCCAGTCAAGTGTTCAGTGCTTCTCATCCTGCTGGCTGATGTCCAGTCCCACACCCAGCAAGAGTGCTGGTACCTCTGGGAAGGTGGGACCAGTGTCTAGCTGGTCATCAGGCTCATCTCAAGGTCTAGAATAGGAGGCAACCAAGTATGAGCTGCTGTGCACTGGTCATTTTCCTAGAAGATGATGTCGTGGTGGTAGAGTCCTAGGGACCAAGGAGACAGGACCAGACTCCTCTTGTTTTTCTGCATAAGTTTCATCTGTGCAAGACACCCTCACCTGCATTGATCTCATGTGGCCTTGTTTACACTCATGGCAGCCTCAGTTGGCCAAAGCAAGAGCTTAGTTTTCCCTCCATTGCTCAGCAACCACACAGAGTCAGGCCATGTCTGAAGTGGCCTGGGAAACCCGACATGGTAGTCCACTGGCACATTTTTCTCTGATTCCAAACCAAGGCCATTTAGCACCATTCACTCATCATCTCAGCCTCTCTGATGGCTCAGAGGGTAAAGAATCTGTCCGCAGTGCGGGAGACCCATGTTCAATTCTTGGATCAGGAACATCCCCTGGAGAAGAGAATGGTAATCCACTCCAGTATTCTTGCCTGGAGAATCCAGGGACAGAGGAGCCTGGCAGGGTACAGTCCATGAGGTTGCAAAGAGTCAGACACAACTGAGCAACTTTCACTTTCACTCATCATCTTACCATATTTTTTTTTCAAATTTAGCACATATTTTTTACTTTTGAATTAAACATTTTTAAAATTTTATATTGGAGTATAGTTGATTTATTATGTTGTGTTAGTTTGAGGTGTACAGCAAAGTGATCTGGTTATATATATACATATATCTATTCTTTTTCAGATTCTTTCCCCATTTAGGTTATTACAGACTATAATAATAAGGTCATTGTGGATTACCTGTTTTATATATAGCAGTGTGTACATGTTCATCTCAAACTCATAACTTATCCCTCTCCCTTACCTTTCCCTTTTAGTAACTATAAGTTTGTTTTCTAAGTCTGTGAGTCTGTTTCTTTTTTGTAAATATGTTCATATGTATTAGTTTTTTAAATTATTGATATAGGCAATATCATATGATATTTGTCTTTCCCTGTTTGGCTTCCTTCACTTAGTATGATCATCTCTAGGTCTATCCATGTTGTCACAAATGGCATTATTTCATTCCTTTTAATGACTGAGTAATATTCCACTGTATATATGTACCACATCTTCTTTATCCATTCATGTGTTGATGGACTACCCCATGTCTTAAGTCAGAATTTCTATCTTGCTGCATAAAGACAGTGCCTCCTCAGCTTTCTTCTTGTGAGATTCTGTACATCTGTCATTGATGGGTTGTATTTTCAAGACTCGGGTTCTTCATGTGTAGGTTCAGTTTTTCTACTGGTGATGGTGGTGGTAGATGGTGTGCAGTTGGGGTAGGAGGGGGCAGGGGTTGAAGATATGGAGAATCTAAGAGCTTGGAGTCAGGCTCTGAGGGCTAATTTCAAGCTAGAAGTCTGTTGTCTTCAACACAGAAATGAAAAGAGCTGCATTCATTCCTTTCTCATGGGATAGAAATTCTATTCTGCTTGTTGGGCATCATGAAAGGAAGGGTTAGTTTCTTTTCATTTATTTTTTCATTTGGCTTTGCTGGTTCATAGTTGTGGCATGCAGGATCCTTAGTTGTAGTATGCAGGCTCTTAGCTGCAGCATATGGGATCTAGTTTCCTGACCAGGGATGGAACCCAGGCTCTCTGCACTGGGAGCTGGGAGTCTTAACTGCTGGACCACCAGGGAAGTCCCCAGAAAGGGTTAATTTCTACTGCATCAGGCCAAAGATCCCCAAGGTATCAGAGGACTAAAATAGATAAAATGTAGCCCGAGAGTAGAATAAAGGCCTCTTGATTCCTACTCTGATGATAATAATAATCACTATTATAGATATAAATAACATTTAAGCACCATCTGTGTAAATCACCTTATTTCACTTCCTTTCCCCTGTTGGTCTCTGCTCTCCAGCACTGCAAGTGAACCTGTAGAGAAGAGAGGCTGCAAGGCCAGCAGTGTGTTACTAAGTTTATCTGATTATTATGTACAGAATATTCAAAGTATAGGTCAGGTCCCTGAAGGATGAATTTACAGAGAATGAATTTAATATATATCAAACCTGGATTTCAACTATGAGGCCTGTTACAGCCTCAGCCTCCGTTTTAAGTTCATTAAGAAGAAAAATAAATTTATTTAAATGCAAAGTTCATCCACATTTAGGACATAAGTATGAGAATAATTTTCTGCCTGATGCAATTCAATATGCTGGCTCCTGACTCATCAAAAAGTGGCTGAGGCCTACGTGAATATTTACATTTAATCAGACTAAGGCATTCCCCACCATATTTTTGCTGGAGAAAGAGAAGTTAAGAGAAGCCTGTCTAATTTGTATATGCAAGTCTGGCCAATATAATATGTATTCCTTGTTCATTATCACTTCTGTACAATCAGAAGCCAATTTTTCTTTCCAAGGAAGCCCCACAGCTGAGCTTTCAGCTTTTGCCAGGCCTCTCTTAAAAACTATTGTCAAATGAAGGAAAAATCACTTTTCCATGCATAATTGAGCTTACCTATGAGTGAAAAATCTCTGCAGGGTAAATTGGAAAGTTGTGTGTGTGCGCGAGTGTGTGTGTGTGTGTGTGTGTGTGTGTGTGTGTGATGAGTAGCAAACTCAAATGGATAAAATTTAATGAAAGGGCTGACTTAATGTCCACTCCTGGCCTGAGAACATTAATTGCAATAATCAGATAGTTTCTAGTTCATAAGAATATTTGAAATGGGGATCAAGAGACAGTATTTTTTCACCACTTTCAGGCCTCCTGCCCCTTTGAAGCTGTGGCCTGTGGGTTCACAGAGTGACACAGGGAAAGACAGACTGTGATTTAGCTCATTGCCTGTTAGGGTGGGCTTCCCAGGTGGCTCAGTGGTAAAGAATCCACATGCCAATGCAGGATACATGGGTTCAATTCCTGAGTCTGGAAAGATCCCCCAGAGAAGGAAATGGCAACCCACTACAGCATTGTTTGGAGAATCCCATGGACAGAAGAGCTTGGAGGACTATAGTCCATGGAGTTGCAGAGTTGGACAAGACTTAATGACTAAACAACACAACTACTAGTGCAGTTTATAGGCTTTTAAGATGTCAGCTGGCATCGCAAGGGCAAAGAGTGCAATGTCTCCTGCTCAGTGGAGTGAACTGTGATCAAAGTGTGCAGAGATCAAAATCCCATCGTTGAAACTAAATGAAGCAAAATGAGATGTAAAATGTACAATTCTTATTAAAATTCACATAGAAATAAAAAAACTGCAAGAAACCTAAAATAGCCCCCCTGAAAATCACTGGAGAGCTCACACTTCTCAACTTTAAAACTTATTACAAAGCTACGGTAATCAACAGTGTGATACTAATATAGGGATAAACATAGAAATCAATGGAATATAAATGAAGATCCAGAAAAAAACCCCTCACATTTATGGTCAACTGACATTTGCCAAGGCTACTAAAACAAATAAGAGAAAGAATATGTAGTCTTTTCAACAAACAATGCTGCAACAACTGTATATCTACATGCAAAAGAATGGAGTTGGACAGCTTCCTCAAAGCATGTACAAAAATTAACTTGAAAGAAATCAAAGACCTAAATATAAGAGCTAAAATGATAAAACTTTTAGGAAAAAACACAGGAGTAAATCTTCAGTTCTTGGATTAGGAAATGGTTTCTTAGATATGAAACCAAAAGCAAATGTGACAAAAGAAAAATAGATACATTGGACTTTACCAAAATTAAAAAATTTTGTGTTTGTGAGGATACTATGAAGAACGTTAAAAGAAAGAAAGAAAAAAGTTAAAAGACAACCCATGAGATGGAAGAAAACACTTGCAAGTTAAATATCTGAAAAGGGACTGGTATTCAGATCTCTTACAACTCAATGACAGAACTTAAAAATAAAAACAGTTAAAATGGCAAAGGATTTGGAATAGACATTTCTCCAAATAACATACAAGTTGCCAATAAACATATGAAAAGATGCTCAACTGACATTAATTATTAGGGAAATGCAAATCAAAACCATAGTGAGATTCCTTGTCATAACCACTATGTATTCTGGTCAGAACGCCATTTCTACTTTTGGAATTAATTTAGATTTTTCTTATGACTTAAAATATGGTCTGTTTTCATAAATAATCTAAATGTAGTTGAAAAGAAGGAATATTTTGTATTAGGAGGGTACAGGGTTGGTCATATAGCTATAAGATACACTTTATGGACTCTTCATTTAGATTTTCTTTATTCTTTCTAGATATTTTCTCCTTGATCTGTCTAGGTCAAAGAAAGGTGTTTTGAACTCTTATTATTAATGTGGATTTATCTAGTTTTCCTTTTATCTTCTATAGTTTCTGCTTTATTAAAATTTCTATTTTTTTTGTACATAGAAATTTATGCAAACTTCATTATACATTATGGCTTTTAGCAATATAAAGTATCCTTCTTTGTCTTTTTTAATGCTTTTAATTTCGAATTATAGGTTATTTGCAACCAAGATCATAATACCTGCTTTCCTTTTATTTTTACCTTACTTTTTTTTTTTTTACTCTTTAACCTTTCTGAATTGGTTTTGTGTGTGTGTCCCTAAGGGATGTTTTACAATGTCTACATACATTTTTGGTTGCCACAACTTAGGAAGAGTTTCACAGGCAGCTAGTGGGTAGGCGTTAGTGATACTGCTAAACAACTTACAATTAACAAGACAGACCCCACCACAAAGAATTTTCCAGCCCCAAATATCAATAATGGTGCTCTAAGGTTTGGTGTATGTGTGTTTGTGTATGTGTGCATGTGTGCGCAAGCAACTGGGGCCAAGAGTCTTGGTGGGCTGGGTTCTCAGGGCTTCTACATGGATAAGCAGGTAGTCCCAGGAACACTAACTTTGCAGTTAGAGAGATGAACATATTAAAGAGGAAATACGAGCCTCTCGAGTCAACATGAAAAATTATCCCATTCTTAGTGGAAAACAAAACACTCCAACTATGAAAACCACCATGGTGGGTCGTCAGGATTGTACAGAAAAACAAAACCCATATAATGGTCTGTCTGTTCCATCATCCATCTGCCTCTGAAACCAGGAATTCTTTTGTTTAAAGGGATGTCTAGACAATTACATAGGCAGTTATTTTTTCCCACTGTGCAGGACATTTTTGGCTTTAAAGTAATGATGTTTAATTACTCTCAAGGCACTGTGCTAATCTCTAAGCGAGGTGTATTGAAAATTCGCCTGTTTATGCTCAGCAAACATGATTTGCAGGCATTCTCCGTGATGTTATTTCAGACAGAGGCTCATTAAATTCTCAGTGAATAACAGAAACATCAGTGTAACAGAACCATCTTTCTAACGCGTGATATACTTGGGGACGTGGTTTAATTAAAAATATGTTCATTCAACCTCAGATATCCATATTTGATTTTCCCTTTAAAAGTGTGGCCAGGACCCTAGATTTAGAAATCATCTGTGGCAAGGATAATTATCATACTAGCATTTGATCCTGAATGCCCATCGAGCCAAGGAACGGGTCTCTAAATTCACTACGTCTTTTGCACGGACATCTAAAGATCTGAGAACAGAGGGTATGAGTTGGTAAACAGGGTCTTCTATCAGACCCCACTGAGGTTTCCCACTTGTCAGCTTTTCCTTGGGGATTTGATGACCCTCTGGGGCTGGCTACTTTGTATCCTGTTTCCTCTGCCTGCAAAGAGAGAGACAGGTCCAGTATCACTGCTGCTGTTGATGTATAATAATTACTCTGTTTATCCACTGTTGCTGCCTTTCTTTATCATTCCATTCTCTTCCACCCCATGATAGTAATCCTCAAATCCAGAGAAACATGCTTCTAAACATAAGCCCAGGGGACTTCCCTGGTGGTCTAGTGGCTCCACTCTTCCAATGCAGGGGGCCCAGGTTTGATCCCAGGTTAGGGCACTAGATCCCACATGCTGCAACTAAAAGCCCACATGCCGCAACTAAAAGCCCACATGCCGCAACTAAAAGCTCACATGCCACAACTAAAGACTTCGCATGCTGCAGCTAAGACCTGGGGCAGCCAAACAAATAAGTAAATAAATATTAAAAAAAATAAATTAAACCTAAACACAGCCATCCAACTCAAACTCAGATGGCCTGACTTTGGCAAGTACATCTTGTGACTGGGCTTCGTCTTCCAGCCTGCCCAGGACTGCAGGGTAACCTTAATGAGAGAGTCTGGAGGAGTCTCACGCCAATTAGAGGCTCTCCCTTTTTCAGAATCAATCCTAGGTCAGGAAAGCACTTCAAATGCAAACTCCTTCAGGTCAACACAGCAACCTCTAGTCAGCCCTTACCTTGACCACCAGCTTTCTAGCCCTTCAGTTCTTTTTGAAAAGTGATTAATTAATTTGTTTATTTTGGCTGTGGTGGGTCTTCATTGCTTTGCTTGGGCTTTCACTGTGGTGAGCAGAGGCTACTCTCTGGTTGTGATATGAGGGCCTCTCATTGCAGTGGCTTCTCTTGTTGCAGAGCACAGGCTCAGTAGTTGTGGTTTAAGGGCATAGTGGCTCTGTGGCATGTGGGATCTTCCCAGACTAGGAATCAAACCCATGTCCCCTGCATTGGCACGTGGATTCTTAATCACTGGACCACCAGGGAAGTCCTAGCCCTTCAATTCTGGTAGATCGTTGCCTGGGTCCCTCAACCTTCCTGCCTTTTTTTTTTTTTTTTTTTTTTGGCCCCAGGCTAGGACTTGTCTCTCTCAGCTCCTGGTTCACCTTCTACTTCTTTCGTTGGCCCCAGGATCCTCTCTGTGTTTTCCTGGCAGGCATTCCACACTGCAAGAATACTTTCAATCTGGTTTCAAACTACATTTTCAACAAGCTCTTTCTCCATCCTCTGCCTCCTCCACCAGCCTTCCTACAGAATTCAGGATTCTCTGGGTCTCCATAAACATGTAATCCACATCACAGCTGGAGCTCCAAGCAGCTCATGCTTAGTCATTCCATCATGCCCAACTCTTTCGACCCCATGGACTGCAGACTGCCAGGCTCCTCTGTCCATGGAATTCTCCATGCAAAAATACTGGAGTGGCTTGCCATTTCCTTCTCCAGGGGATATCTTCCCGACTCAGGCATCTAACCCAATCTCCTGCATTGTCAAGTGGGATCTGTACCACTGAGCCACCTGGGAAACTCTTGTTAGCTTAAGAAATAAATAAGCAAGTCTACACAGTCCCAGGACACAGCACAAGCTGGGGCCCTTGGAGGTCTGGACTCTGGGGTTAGATTGTTGTATGACCTTGAATACCTGGACCGGGAAATGGCAACTCACTCCAGTTCATGGGGTCACAAGGGTCGGACATGACGGAACTACTGAGCATGAGCTGCTTGGCGCCCCAGCTCTGATGTGGCTTACATGTTTATGGAGATTCAGAGAATCCTGAATTCTGTAGGAAGGTTGGTGGAGGCAGAGGATGGAGACAGAGCTTGTTGAAAATGTAGTTTGGAACCAGATTGAAAGTATTCTTGCAGTCTGTGGAATGCCTGCCAGGAAAACAGAGAGAGTGGATCCTGGGGCTAGTGAAAGAAGTGGGAGCTGAACCAGGAGGCAGTGAGAGACAAGTCCTAGACTGGGACAAAAAAAAAAAGGCAGGAAGGTTGAAGGACCCAGGCAACAATCTACCAGAATCTCCTGAACAGAATCCCTTGCAGAGTGCCTGCAGAATCCCCTGAACAGAGGAGCCTGGTGGGCTACAGTCCATGGGGTCGTGAAGAGTCAGATATGACTAAGCCACTGAGCACACATCACCTTAAAAAAGTCAATTAGTTTCTCTGGGTCTTAAAAGCCTTTCTGGGGCCAACTTTTACTAATGACTGAATCTTTGTATCAGAGCTAATTATTCATCTATTTTTGCAGGTGGAACCGTCCATTTTGTCTCCCTGTTTACTGCCAGCCAAAGCAAGGGGGAACTTGTACCTGGGAGCGCTGGGCGATGGCCTCTGCAGAGCTCTCCACTCCTTCTTTGCTCCTCTCCAGGGAGCAGGGGTGACCTGCCTACTCGGCGAGGCTTGGGAACATGCCACCGCACAGGTGTGTCCTTGCTTGTCCTCCACAGCTCAATATTAGAATCTTTCTATCACCTGCCTTCTCTCGTCCGCTCTGCCTCCCACACAGGATAAGCAACCAGGGGCAGGCTTTGCCCGCACAGGGGCGCTGTGGAGCTGGACATTCAGGGAGGGGCCTGAGTATGTGATTCAGATACTCAGACGCTCTGCTTGACATCGGACAGGGGCAAAGAGCACTTTGGCGTTGGGCCCAAGCCCCATGGTCTAATTTTACCCAACTATAGTATTGTTGTTCAGTCGCCAAGTTGAGTCCAACTCCTTAGGGCACTGCCTCTGGAAAAGCAGCTTTGCTCCCTGGAAACTTCAAGGGTTTTGCCTCCTCCTCCCTTGCCGGGGAGGGGTAAGACCCTTCATGGAGTTTTAACTCTAGTCCCGGGGCCTCAAGTGTGCATGTGCTAGAGCCTTTACAATTAATGTGCTGCGGGGCATTGAGCTGTAGAGGGTAAATGTATTTTTGCTTGTTTTCCGCCTTCATCCTCTTTCTTAGCTCTGGCTAAGGGGCTGGTACCCCAGGAGAAATTAAACCCTGCTGAAACAGGGAAAAGGCTGATGGAAAGGAATGGTGATGTGTGTGTGTGTGTGTGTGTGTGTGTGCACGCACGTGCTCACGTGTGTGTCTGTACTGTGTGCTCAGTTGCCTCTGACTCTTTGTGACCCCATGTACTGCTGCCTGCCAGGCTCCTCTGTCCCTAAGATTCTCCAGGCAAGAATACTGGAGTGGGCTATCATGCCCTTCTCCAGGGGATCTTCCTGACCCAGGGGTTGAGCTGGCATCTCTTATGTCTCCTGTATTGACAGGCGGGTTCTTTACCATCAACGCCACCTGGGAAGCCCTAAGGAATGGTGATACTCACATCAAAATTGAGAACCTTAACCAAGAAGTGGGAAATTAAAGGCTGAGAAGGCAAGACTTGGGGTGAAGCAGGTAGAGGATGGCATTGTCTCTATTCAGGGTTCCAGGGGAGGCCCCAGGGCTGAAAGACCATTGGCCTTCTGCCTGGTCTGGGAGGAGGAGGGCTTGGGATCACAATTACACCTTAAATGAGGGATTTCTTCTGTTTGAGTGAATGCTTATTGGCAGGGAACTCCAGGCAGCCAATGTAGATGGGCTGGCATCCTGGCAGGACTGAAACAAAGAGGGGTTTCTTTTTTCTCTTGTGATTTTTCTGTTTACCTGAGGCCACTGTGTCTCTATTTGGTCACTTGCCGCCCACAGTGATGTGGGTCTGGGTGACCTGAACTTGGCATTCTGCACACCCTATTCCCCTGGGGTAAGAGGGGGTCTAAGGGTGACTGTGCTTGGGGGCTGGTACTGTGGTCATTTTCTGTATCCTGTGGATACTTGCAGTCTAAAATGTTGAACCCGCAAGTACTTCAACCCCTCCAAAAAAAAAAAAAAAACACCCCAGAACACCCAGATTTTGAGCTGCTGAAAGAAATTTCTGTCTATCCAGACTCTGAGTCAAACCCCCATGACTGGAAATGCCAGACTGAGGGATCAGGAAGAGAAAAAAATTGTGAGAATTTGCATGAGCTTCAAGTTACAAGGGGTGGGCACTTAAGTTTTTGGACCTCAGTTTTTCTTGGGAAATGAGAAATGGGAAGGGGTTCAGAAGAGTTCCAACTCAAGCATTATCTATGTGACTGACGTTGTAAGTCCTGGGAAAATTCTGTATGGTTGTTTGCGTTTGTTGCTTCATCTCTGAGTGGCCTGTTCTAGGCAGTGTGACTTGGCATGATTCATAACTGGAAATAAAGAGGATGTGGTACATGTATACAGTGGAATATCACTCGGCCATTAAAAGGGAATGGGTAGTGCCACTTGCAGAGACGTGGATGGGAAGACAGAAGAGGAATGCTTTCTCAGTGTCTCAGTTCCAGCACTTCTTTCTGTTTTCTTTCCTGTGGCCACAGGCTTCACACAAAGTGATGCTAGAATCACAGGGCCACAAACAGCTCATCCACCTTCATCTGCCCTCAGCCCAGGGGGCCCTCCTGGCACATATCGAACCCCTGCTGAGAGGGAAGAACCTGGAGAGCAGCGAAAGCCTGTCTTGTTGATGGGGCTTCCCTAGAGCCAAGCACAGTCAGCTTTCAAAGACTGTTGGTGGAGCTGGATTGTTCCTTAAAATTGCCAGAGAAATGTTCTTGTCTTCCCTAGAAACACATTCTAAGGCAGTGATGTTCTTCCAAATGCTTCCTATTAACTTTCTAATTATTTGATTAATGTTTCACATCCTGCCAGCTCTTAAAGATGCTTTGAGAACTCATTGGCTAATTGGAGAAGGAACTTCACAGATGCAAAAATAAGGCAGCTTCTATGCTGTCTGGTTTGGTAGCTACAGGACTTCCCTGGGGGTCCAGTGGTTGAGATTCCAAGTTTCCACTGCTGGGGACACTGGTTCCATACCTGGTCAGGGAACTAAGATCCCACAGGCTGCACAGTGTGGCCAAAAAGTAGAAAAAAGATAGAGTAGCCACTGGCCACATGTGGCTGCTCCCAGTTAAGATGTGCTGTAAAAATAGAAGTGCTCACTGGAATTTGAGGACTTAGGATAAAGAAAAGAAAGTGAAATATCTCATATTAATTTTGTTATTGATTACACATCAAAGTGAGAGTATTTTGGATTTACTGAGCTAAATAAAAATGTATGTTAGTAGTACTTATTTTATCTGTCTCTTTTTAACTTTTAACAAATGTGGCTGCTGAAACAGAGTTGTTCCAGGTGGTACTCACTGTAGTACTTTATTCTCTTTTTATCTTGGAGCAGGAAGTGAGTGAGTGGGTCTTAGTCATGTAGTCGTGTTAAACTCTTTGTGACCGCATGGACTGTAGCCTGCCAGACTCCTCTGTCCATGGGATTCTTCAGGCAAGAATACTGGAGTAGTAGCCATTCTCTTCTCCAGGGGAACTTCCCAACCCAGGGATTGAACCCAGGTCTCTTGCATTGCAGGCAGATTCTTTACCATCTGAGCCACCAGGGAAGCCTCTTGGGCAGGAAGGGGAACTAGAAAGGCATTGACTTGCTGCATGTTTTTGGAGAAATCTTTCTCTTTTTCTGGGTATCTTTTTTTAACTCCTGTGAAATAAGAGTGGGTTCCATATCCTGTAAGTTCATTTCTAAATCCTTGTTTCAAAACTTATTAAAAAAGAAAAGCCAATTGACCCAAAGGTGTTAAGATACTTAAGTCCACTCATCTAGAGCCAGACATCCTGGAATGCGAAGTCAAGTGGGCCTTAGGAAGCATCACTACGAACAACGCTAGTGGAGGTGATGGAATTACACTTGAGCTATTTCAAATCCTAAAAGATGATGCTGGGAAAGTGCTGCAGTGAATATGTCAGCAAATTTGGAAAACTCAGCTGTGGCCACAGGACTGGAAAAGGTCAGTTTTCAGTCCAATCCCAAAGAGAGGCAATGCCAAAGAATGCTCAAACTACCGCACAGTTGTACTCATTTCCCACACTAGCAAAGTAATGCTCAAAATTCTCCCAGTCAGTCTTCAACAGTACATGAACTGTGAACTTCCAGATGTTCAAGCTGGATTTAGAAAAGGCAGAGGAACCAGAGATCAAAATGCCAACATTGGCTGGATCATGGAAAAAGCAAGAGAGTTCCAGAAAAACATCTACTTCTGCTTTATTGAACATGCCAAAGCCTTTGACTATTTGGATCACAACAAACTGTGGAAAATTCTTAAAGAGATGGGACTACCAGACTGCCTGACCTGCTTCTTGAGAAATCTGTATGCAGGTCAAGAAGCAACAGTTAGAACTGGACATAGAACAACAGACTGGTTTCAAATCGGGAAAGGAGTATGTCAAGGCTGTATATTGTCACCCTGCTTATTTAACTTATATGCAGGGTACATCATGTGACTTGCCAGACTGGATGAAGCACAAGCTGGAATCAAGATTGCCGGGAGGAATATCAATAACCTTGGATACGCAGATGACACCACCCTTATGGCAGAATGTGAAGAACTAAAGAGCCTCTTGATGAAAGTGAAAGAGGAGAGTGAAAAGGTTGGCTTGAAACTCAACATTCAGAAAACTAAGATCATGGCATCTGGTCCCATCACTTCATGGCAAATAGATGGGGAAACAATGGAAACAGTGAGAGATTCTATTTTGGGGGGCTCCAAAATCACTGCAGATGGTGACTACAGCCATAAAATTAAAATATGCTTGCTTCTTGGAAGAAAAGCTGTGACCCACCTAGACAGCATATTAAAAAGCAGAGACATTACTTCGCCAACAAAGGTCCGTCTAGTGAAAGGTATGGTTTTTTCAGTGGTCATGTATGGATGTGAGAGTTGGACTATAAAGAAAGCTGAGCATGGAAGAATTGATGTTTTTGAACTGTGGTGTTGGAGAAGACTCTTGAGAGTCCCTTGGACTGCAAGGAGATCCAACCAGTCCATCTTAAAGGAAATCAGTCCTGAGTAGAATATTCATTGCAAGGACTGATGCTGAAGCTGAAACTCCAATACTTTGGGCACCTGATGTGAAGAACTGACTCATTGGAAAAGACCCTGATGCTGGGAAAGATGGAAGGCGGCAGGAGTAGGGGATGACAGAGGATGAGATGGTTGGATGGCATCACCGACTCAATGGACATGAGTTTAAGTAGGCTCCAGGGGTTGGTGATGGACAAGGAAGCCTGGCATACTGCAGTTTATGGGATCGCAAAGAATTGGACACAATTGAGTGAACTGAACTGAACTGAACTGAATGTCCACTATGGTACGGCTCCCTGTCAATTGTGAATACTGACAGCAGGTGGCTTATGACAGTGTGGACTAGATGAATGGTAATGTGATCCCACCAGCCAATATGAAAATCTCACCAACAATAAACACAAGACAGGCTTAAAAAGATGAACCAAAAGGGAGGGAGAGCAAATGTTCATGTCTCTGCTGATTTAGACATTCTGTTTGTTTTTTTTTAACCTCCACAACTGAACTGCATCTTGACAACAATTAGAGGATGAATCAAGCCTTTGCATCCAGGCAAACAGCTAGAAGAGGTGTTTAATACAACGTAGGATAAGGATGCTGCATTTGAAATGATGACCCTCTGTGCCCTAATCACTGTGTCTACAGATTTAAATATGCTTCTCAATACTGGTTATGGGAACAGAAATTTAAATGGCTTGATTTTTCTTCATCAGACTTTGCTTAACACAGACTCATTGAAGTGGAAATCTAGTTTGTACAGAATTATTTACAGTTTGTTGGTTTTTTAAAGGATCTGTTTATAAGGAGACACATGGGCTCAAGAGTGCCAGTTTCTGAAACCAGAATCTTTTCTGTTGGTCTCATCTCATTAGCCCCCTACTAATGGGCTCTGATGTCGTTACCCCATTCCTCTCTTCTGCTCTGCCCCCTGGCCTAATTTCTTGGTTTATGTCCTCTCAGTGGGTGTCCATTTCTTCTCTCTGCCTAGGATCTAATGTTGTGGAACATTCTAGCGGGAGAGGGAACCTACCTCCTGCTATAGAAGCGGACATGACCAGACACCTGCAGTGCTGTGTTCTGGGTGCCAAGATGCACTCCTGTGGCCTAGATGTGTCCAAGCAGGTAGCACTCCTGAGAGAAGTTGAGCTAGCCCTTCCAAGGAGCAGGGGACAGAGAATTCATCCCTCTTGTAGTGACAACCACTGTCTTGAAGGAGCAGTGAAACTAGTGGCCTCCAGTGGGCAGCAGGGGCCAGAGGTCATGACCTAGTTGTGGCGGTGATACATGTCAGCTGGACTCATAGCTTAATGACACCTGCCTGTCACCTGTCTGTCACTACTCACACCCAGTACCACGTTCCCCTTACCTTGCTCTATATGTTTTTTAAAAAAAATTTAGAATTTCCCTGATGGTACAGTGAATAATAATTCACCTGCCAATGCAGGGGAAAACAAGTTCCATCCCAGGTCTGGGAAGATCCAATATGCCTGGATCCTGTGCTCCTCAAGAAGAGAAGCCACTGTAATAAGAAGCCCATGCACAGCAACTAAAGTGTAGTCCCTGCTTGCTGCAACTAGAGAAAGTTCACACAGCAATGAAGACCCAGTGCAGCCAAAAAGAAATACATTTTAAAAATTTATTAGAGTATAGTTGCTTTGCAGTGCTGTGGTCACTTCTGCTGTACAATAGGAGTTGTCCTGTCCTACAGAGTCCAGGGAACAGGCCAGCAGGCAGGCGAGGAAGGGCTCAGCTGGGCCTGGGCATGGCCAGAACAGGTGCACACCAGCTGCCCCAAGAGCTGCCACTTGGAGGGACTGAGTCTGCAAGGCCAGCTCTCTCTGGGGTCTACTTTGTGCTCACTGTATGTCACCTGGTTGGTGAAGAAACCTGACCTCAACTCATAAGGTTTCAAGGTCAAGCTTCCCATAGGTGGGCTTGGAAACTGACCAAGGTTCAAGGTCCAATTTTTCGATTTAGAATTAGGTGGAAATCCCAGATATCTGCTAGTAGCTATGTGCTTTGTTGTTGTTGGTTAGTCGCTAAGTCATGTCTGACTCTTTTGTGACCCCATGGACTGTAGCCCACCAAGTTCCTCTGTACATGGGATTTTCCAGGCAAGAATACTAGAGTGGGTTGCCATTTCCTTCTCCAGGGGATCTTTCCAACCCAGAGATCAAACCTGCAGCTTCTGCATTGCAGGCAGATTCTTTACCACCAAGACACTAGGGGAAGCTATGTGCCGCTAGGTCTTAATCTTTTTGTGTCTTACAGACTTAATTTCTCTGTGTCTTAGTTCCCTCAGTTGAAATATTAGGGTAATAATACTTACCTCTCATGGAGGTGTAAGGTTTAAATAAAATAGCTCATGTAAAGTGCTTAGTACATAGTAGAATTTCAGTAAATGTTAGTTCTTCTTCCATTTCCCTTTATTAAAGAGTTTAAGCATCCTCCTTTCAGTGTTGGAGAGCTACTGAAAGATAATCAGATGACATTATTGGATGTGATTTCTCTCTTTGAAGTGCAGGAACTATATCAGAAAGGAGGAATATTGTGTGAAACAGTAATAGGCAAGAACTTCCATGTTGCTTTAGAATTCCTGCTAGAGTCCCGATGCTGAGTAAGTTCAGTTCAGTTCAGTCACTCAGTCATGTCCAACTCTTGCAACCCCATGAACTGCAGCATGCCAGGCCTCCCTGTCCATCACCAACTCCTGGAGCCTACCCAAACTCATGTCCATTGAATCAGTGATGCCATCCAACCATCTTATCCTCTGTTGTCCCCTTCTCCTCCTGCCCTCAATCTTTCCCAGCATCAGGGTCTTTTCAAATGAGTCAGCTCTTCGAATCAGGTGGCCAAAGTATTGGAGTTTCAGCTTCAACATCAGTCCTTGCAATGAACACCCAGGACTGATCTCCTTTAGGATGGACTGGTTGGATCTCCTTGCAGTCCAAGGGACTCTCAAGAGTCTTCTTCAATACCACAGTTCAAAAGCATCAATTCTTCCATACTCAGCTTTCTTTATAGTCCAACTCTTACATCCGTACATGAATACTGGAAAAACCATAGCTTTGACTAGACAGAACTTTGTTGGCAAAGTAATGTCTCTGCTTTTTAATATGCTGTCTAGGTTGGTCATAACTTTCCTTCCAAGGAGTAAGCATCTTTTAATGTCATGGCTGCAAGCACCATCTGCAGTGATTTTGGAGCCCCCCAAAATAAAATCAGACACTGTTTCCATTGTTTCTCCATCTATTTACCATGCATGAAGCAATGGGACCGGATGCTATGATCTTAGTTTTCTGAATGTTGAGATTTAAGCCAACTTTTTCACTCTCCTCTTTCACTTTCAAATAGGTCCTAAATATTCCACCTCAAGAGGGGTGCTGGAGACATCTTCCTGTATCTTAGTAGAAAGCACAGAAACCACCCATGGGCTCTCACCAACTCCATTTCTGAGGCCGTGTATGTAAGCGGTAGCTGTGGTGTGTGTGCTAAGTCACTTTAGTCGTGTCCGACTCTTTGAGGTCCTATCAACTGTAACCCACAAGGCTTCTCTGTCCATGGGATTCTCCAGGCAAGAATACTGGAGTGGGTTGCCATGTCTTCCTCCAGGGGGTCTTCCCAACCCAGAGACTGAATCCACATTTGTTGTATCTCCTGCAGCTGTGGTGTATCCCCAACTAAAAATGGTCTGCTTTTTATTATCACTATACACTGCCGATTTTGAACTATGTCAGTGATAAAGTAGTGCTCCCCACCTAATTGTTTTAGTCTAAGTTCTAACAACTGCGGTAGTTACTGAGTTCTAGCAAAGTGCGTGTAAATATAGTAAGTCCCTCGCATATGAACCATCAAGTTGTGAACTTCCAAAGATGTGAACTTGTGTTCGAATGTCCAATCACGTGAGTTAGTTCACGTGTCTGGCGTACATTGTCATGTGTGTGCGTCCTCTGCAAGTGGTTGTGCTCGTGTGTACTTTACTTACAGTCTGGTATAGAGTACAGTAGTGCAGTGTCTTTATTTCAAGCCCAGAACCTGTGCCATCAACGTCAGGTGTGAGTGACACTTCAGTTTGCCCTCCGTCTCCTATTGCTGACGACCCTTCAGCTCTACTATCTCCCACCTCCTCTCCCTCCTCCAGTCAGTAATTCTTCTTGTGTGTTCATTCGATGCCAATTCTGGTATGCCAGCTATTGCATTGTACTCCTGTACTTTTCAAGGTACTGTACTGTAACATTAAAATGTTTTCTTTGTGTTTGCTATATATTATTTGTGTGAAGAGTATTATAAATATAGGACAGTACAGTACTATATAGCCGAGAGTGTTAGTTGGGTACCTAAGCTAACTTTGTCGGATGTATGAACAAATTGGACTCAATAAATGTGCTCTCAGAATGGAACTTCTTGGTATAAGGGACTTACTATAAGGCTCACATTTGCACTTATTTACTAAACATTGTAATTTACATGGAATTTAATTGGAAGAACTCCTAGTGGTACATGTCCCTGACCCCTACCCCATGGACTCAGCTATAGGCATTCCTTTGGAGAGTAAGTTCATAAAGATTCAGAATCACTGTGCTTTTTACAGAAACAGTTGGTATCTCCGTTCCTTGTACCATACATCCCTACATCTATATGGTGGATTAGAAATATGTTATAAGGGTAGCAGAATGATTGCAAAGACAATGAAATAGAACCCAAGTTACTCAATTCTATCATTCTATGAAAGTCTAGAGAAATGACAAGATGCTGGTCCTCACTGCCTGGAGAAGCCAAAAGGGCAATATTTTCACCAAAAAGCAGGCAATCTTCCTAGAGCCCTGGATCAAATAGTGCCTGCTATTATCAGCCATTTTTCTGGTCTTTGCAGAAGAAAAACTTCAGATATATATATATATATATATATAATTTTAACCAAATGCAATAGGCCATAGGCTTTTATGTAGAATAGACCTTTCTTTTCTGGTGATGATGTTTTAGTGAAATTTTTCTATTTGATTGCCTCCAGAGTTCATCCCAAAGAAACAAAGACATGGACATTATTTTAATTTCTGGAATTTATTGTGAAATGGGACTTTTAATGAATCTCTGTCAAACTTAAGATTTTCCCCAACTCTTTCTCTATCTCTTGCTTCATGTTAAAGAAACTTTTTGAAGTTAGAATTTATAAAAAGTGTCCTTTTATCAACTATAAGCAAAGCAATATGACAAATCTGGCTCTACTGTCTATTGAACGTGAACATGCAAACAACATCAGTTTTCAGAAGTCATTGACAAATGTGCAGAAATTAAGCCTTGAACATAGAAACCATAGTGCTATTTTTCATGACTGTGACAGGCCAATGTGTAGGTACAAGTTTTTCTTTTAAAAAATAGGTTAATTAAAAAGAAGTAATCCCTTGCTTTTGAACTTTTTTGTGCTTTAATATTTATTTTATTTTTATAGGCATGATTGTGTATATGAAGTTCAATGAACATTTTTCTCTCCAGCATTTTTTCCTGGCTATTATTATTTGTTTCATTTCATGTTTATTCCTGAAAATAGTTTTGTCCTGTAGAGGATGGGAGCTTTAAAAGAATGATTCACCTGATATGTCGACTATACCACTGAAAGTGAAAGTGAAAGTCGCTCAGTCACGTCCTAGTCTTTACAACCCCATGGACTAGAGTCCATGGAAATCTCCAAGCAATAATACTGGAGTGGGTAGCCTTTCCCTTTTCCAACGGATCTTCCCAACCCAGGGATCGGACCCAGGTCTCCCACATTGCAGGCAGATTCTTTACCAGCTGATCACTGAACAGAAGACTAAACACTGAAGCATTCATCAACCCCATGCCTCTAAGCTGAGAGTGGAGGCCTGATAGCTCCACTGTGGAAAAAGGTAGTCCCCACAAGTAGAAGATGCTAGGATACCATTCCCCAGCTGGGCAGTCACCTGTGTCATAAACTTCCTGATGTGCCCTTTACAGCAGGAAGAAAGAAGAGGGAGAAGGGGAAGAGGAAGTCAGGGTGGCAAGGACGAGTCTATTTCCTGTGGTCAAGAACACTGTGCAGGATGTTCCTGGTGACCCAGTGGATAAGAATCCACCTGACAATGCAGGAAACATGGCTTCAATCACTGGTCCAAGAAGATTCCACAAGCTGCAGAGAAACAAAGCTCATGTGCCACAACTGCTGGAGCCTGAGTACCCTACAGCCGGTGCTCTGAAACAAGAGAAGCCACCGAAACGAGAAGCCCATGCACTCCAACTAGAGGGTATCCCATGCTCGCTGCAACTAGAGAAAGCCTGTACATAGCAACCAAGACCCAACGCAGCCAAAAAGAAAAAAGAACACTGTGGAAGACAGTTGGACTTGGGCTGTTTACAGATTCCTTGCCCAAAATGGTGGCTTGCAGGGTGAAGGAAGCCCAGCAGTGAGAAGGACCACAAGGCAGGGACTGAATCCTGTTTGGAAGAGGGCAAGCTTCAGTTTATCTTCAGAACTGGGCAACTACACCCTGGAAAGTGCCTTCTGAAGAATTCACGATGGGCTCCCCTGAGAACCAACCTCAGGCCTGCTCTGCAGAGGATGTGGATGGTCTGTCAGTATAGCCAGGGGAGATGGGTAGGATGATAAGAACTTGGAGTTTTAAATAGGACTGGACTTTAGAGAAAAATTATCGAAAACTGAACAAAAAGCTGTAGGTTTTGCCACCAATGTCATCCAGGTGTTGATAATAGGAATGGACAAGGCAGAGTTCAAGGTCACAGTGGTTGGAGAGAAAAAAGGAGTTTAAGTTCGTGTCCACTCTGTTTAGATTATAAAAAAAAAGCAGCCCCCTATTTCCAATATTTCATAAGAGTAGCAAAATATTTTGTAATTTTAACTTGAAAACAAAATTTACAAAAATAAATACATCTTGGTGAGATTTTGAAAGTCTTTACTATAAAGTTGAGCACAATATCTTATAATTTTTTGAAAAAAAAATTCTTTTTATTTATTTATTTATTTGGCTGCTCTGGGTCTTAGTTGCAGCATTTGAGATCTTGATCTTCATTGCCGCATGTGAGATCTTTAGTTGTAGCATGCAGGATCCCTGTGGCATGTGGGATCCAGTTTCCTGACCAAGGATCAAACCCAGGCCCCTGTATTGGGAGCATGAAGTCTTAGCCACTGGACCACAAGGTCAGTAGTCTTAGTCACTGGACCCTAGCGTAGTATCTTATAATTTTAAAATAATCCACATCTGGAACTCTGGCTCCTATTTGTGATGTACTCAGCCATTAAAAAGAATTCATTTGAACCAGTCCTAATGAGATAGATGAAGCTGGAGCCCCTTATACAGAGTGAAGTAAGCCAGAAAGATAAAGAACATTACAGCATACTGACACATGTATATGGAATTTAGAAAGGTGATAACGATAACCCTATATGCAGAACAGAAAAAGAGACACAGAAATACAGAACAGACTTTTGAACTTTGTGGGAGAATGTGAGGGTGGGATATTTCAAAAGAACAGCATGTATACTATCTATGGTGAAACAGATCACCAGCCCAGGTGGGATGCACGAGACAAGTGCTCCGGCCTGGTGCACTGGGAAGACCCAGAGGAATCGGGTGGAGAGGGAGGTGGGAGGGGGGATCGGGATTGGGAATACATGTAAATCCATGGCTGATTCATATCAATGTATGACAAAACCCACTGGAAAAAAAAAAATAATAATAATTTAAAAAAAAAAAAAAAAAAGGAAGCTGAAAAGAGAACTATTTTTACCCTTATGACCAAAACAACATTTGAAAGCCTACAGATTCACAAGTTTCTCTGAGTCTACCAGAGTCTTGAAGATGTAGGAAAACCAGCTGACTTCAAAGGATCGAGGTATATTCAGGCAGGGTCTGAAGGTGGTTAGTCAGAAACTATAGATACTAAGCTACAGTTCAGCCAGAGCAAAAATATTCACAATAGCAATCATTATGAGAAGATTGGTGGAAGATTTAACCTTGTCTTTGTCCACTAAAAAGCTTTCAGAAGTTTCATATTTGACAGAGTGTTCAACAGAGCAGTTTATAATCCATCTGTGTAGGACAAAGATATGTAAACCAATTTCTGGGTTAAGATTGATGACTTTAATTTTCTTGTTGAGAAAGCTGTCTGGGTGTGGGCTGTTATCATGAGTTCATTTGAGGTTTGGACAGTTGGTGGATACCAGGCATGCCCTCAGTTTTGGGGCCAATAAGCTGAGTCAGCTGACCATGACCTTGGAACCTCGCTGCAGTACAAGATTGGTCCTGAGTAGCAGAGGCAACCAATGAGGAAGGTCTAACCAGAGGGTTAATTTGACACTTGGTGTTTCTGAATCTTGGTTTCTTCATCTGTTGTTGTCGTGCAGTCGCTAATTTGTGTCCGACTCTTTGATCCCATGGACTGCAGCAAGCCAGGCTTCCCTGTCCTTTATTCTCTCCTGGAGTTTGCTCAAACTCATGTCACTGAGTTAGTGATGCCATCCAATCATCTCTTCATCTGTAAGACCATACATTTTGTAATTGCGCAATCCTGCCCCTGCTTAACCCACATGGTTGTTGGGAAACAATAAATAGCAAATGAAGGGAGATCCAAATAAAGAAATAATGCCGATGAAGTCATTTGTAAATATTATGCAAATTACATGATTAATTAGCTTATCTTTCTATTCAAAAGTGTTTGATGAATACTCTGAAGATCTAGTGTCAGTTACTCAGTCATGTCCAACTATTTGCAACCCACTGGACTGTAGCCCACCAGACTCCTCTGTCCATGGGATTTTCTCAGCAAGAATACTGGAGTGGGTAGCCATTCCCTTCTCCAGGGGCTCTTCCTGACCCAGGGATTGAACCTGAGTCTCCTGCATTGCAGGCAAATTCTTTACCATCTGAGCCACCAGGAAAATCCCTGAAGATCTAGAGCTAGAAGCTAATGGAGGACCATGAACACCAGGTGGCAACTTTAGGATGTAGTCTACAAGCAGTGGGAAACCTGTGAAGGTTTTGGTCAGCCAAGTGGCCTAATAAAAATGTTCTTTTCAGAAGACAAGTTGGTTGCCATGGGAGAACTGTGACCCTTTCAATTCTGTTTTCTGAATCCCTCTTGAGTTTGTTTCCTCCTCCTGTCCTATGTATTCTTGCCTGGAGAATCCCATGAACAGAAGAGCCTCATGGGCTACAGTCATGGGGTTGCAAAGAGTTGGATGTGGCTGAGTGACTGAGCACACACGCATTTGTCTTGTAGACACTGCCATAGTTCATAATTTAACATCTCTCATGTGAAATAGATATCTCAATAATCTTCTAAATGGTCTTCTTCCCTCTAACCTTGCTTATTCTGATTCATTCTCCATGTGAAAAATTTTTTTTTCTCTGCCATGCTGCATGGCATATGGGATATTATTTCCCAGACCAGGGATCAACCATGTCCCTCTGCAGTAGAAGAATGGAGTCTTAATCACTGGACCCATCAAGGAAGCCCTGCGTTCTCCAAGTCTACCTTGAGAATTTTATCTGATTATTTATTGGTTGATTTAATGTTTACTGAGCTCTATCAAGTACAAGGTCTTGGGAACACAGCAGCAATTTCTGCTGAAGCGTAGGTCTTGACATACTGCTGTTCTCTATCAATACAATAAAGTCAAAACTCCTTCCATGGCATACAATGCCATTTATAACCTAGACTAGGGGCCTCTTAGCAGCCTCAAGGCTTGGCATTCATTTTTCTGCCTTACAATCTTCCTTGTATTCTGTACACAACTGTTTGCTATTGAAGTTGTGGAAAGGACACTAGGATTAGGATTGGGTATGAATTCTGGTTGGGAGACTTAAAAGGGAGATGACCTTGGGTAAAGCAGTTAGGTTCTCAGTTTATTTATTATAAAACATACCTTAAACATCTGTAAAAATCAATGATATAGGAATGTAAACTGACTAGCACAGTGTCATATCAGTTGATTTTGTCACAACAGAACACCTGACCATAGAGGTTTAGATAAATAAATGTACAGAGTTTGGAAGTAGTTTCAATCTTGATTCAGTGGCTCAAAAATGACAGGGCTGAATTTCTCGATGGCATGCTGGTCACCTCATGCTCACAGTATTGTTGCTGTGGCTCCAGACTTTACATATACATCCAAGGAAGGAAAGGGGAAGGGATAATGACTGCCATATTACTCTTTTTCATCAGGTTAGTAAAGATCTCCTGAACTCCACATAGCAGATTTTTCATTAGACCATTTTTTTTCCCCCAGAAGCAGATCACATGGCCTTCTTCTGTTGTTATGGAGGTTGGGAATTTGGAGAGATGGATTTTCCAGACTGGTTGAAACAAATCATGATTTGTCATTTGGGGATGGGCACCTTGCCACTCTGAACAAATTTGGAGTTCAGTTAACAAGGAAAATGAACAAATGGTATTGACTAGCATTACTCAATAGTATGTTCTAAACACATCAGTCATTAGCAGCATTATTCATTAGTGTTTTCAAATCTTTCTGCAAGAAATTCCACATGTGTTCATGTCACTAAGTATTTGCATGTGGTATGTTGTGTGCTCACACGCTAGCAAAGTAATACTCAAAATTCTCCAAGTCAGGCTTCAACAGTACATGAATTGTGAACTTCCAGATGTTCAAGCTGGATTTAGAAAAGGCAGAGGAGCCAGAGATCAAATTGCCAACATCCGCTGGATCATCAGAAAAGCAAGAGAGTTCCGGAAAAACATCTACTTTTGCTTTATTGACTATGCCAAAGCCTTTGGCTGTGTGGATCACAACAAACAGTGGAGAATTCTTCAAGAGATGGGAATCCCAGACCAACTGAGACCTGAGGCAGACCAACTGCCTCCTGAGAAATCTGTATGCAGGTCAAGAAGCAACAGTTAGAACTGGACATGGAACAACAGACTGGTTCCAAATAAAAAAAGGAGTACATCAAGGCTGTGTGTTACCACCCTGCTTATTTAACTTATATGCAGAGTACATCATGAGAAATGCTGGGCTGGATGAGGCACAGGCTGGAATCAAGATTGCTGAGAGAAATATCAATAACCTCAGATATGCAGATGACACCTACCTGATGGCAGAAAGTGAAGAAGAATTAAAGAGCCTTTTGATGAAAGTGAAAGAGGAGAGTGAAAATGTTGGCTTAAAACTCAACATTCAGAAAACTAAGATCATGGCATCTGGTCCCATCACTTCATGGCAAATAGATGAAGAAACAGTGGAAACAGTGAGAGACTCTATTTTGGGGGGCTCCAAAATCACTGCAGATGGTGCTTGCAGCCATGAAATTAAAAGACGCTTGCTCTGTAGTGCAAAAGCTTTTAAGTTTCATTAGGTCCCATTTGTTTAGTTTTGCTTTTATTTCCAATATTCTGGGAGGTGGGTCATAGAGGATCTTGCTGTGATTTATGTCGGAGAGTGTTTTGCCTATGTTCTCCTCTAGGAGTTTTATAGTTTCTGGTCTTACATTTAGATCTTTAATCCATTTTGAGTTTATTTTGGTGTATGGTGTTAGAAAGTGTTCTAGTTTCATTCTTTTACAAGTGGTTGACCAGTTTTCCCAGCACCACTTGTTAAAGAGGTTGTCTTTTTTCCATTGTATATCCTTGCCTCCTTTGTCAAAGATAAGGTGTCCATAGGTTCGTGGATTTATCTCTGGGCTTTCTATTCTGTTCCATTGATCTATGTTTCTGTCTTTGTGCCAGTACCATACTGTCTTGATGACTGTGGCTTTTTAGTAGAGTCTGAAGTCAGGCAGGTTGATTCCTCCAGTTCCATTCTTCTTTCTCAAGATTGCTTTGGCTATTCGAGGTTTTTTTGTATTTCCATACAAATTGTGAAATTCTTTGGTCTAGTTCTGTGAAAAATACGGTAGCTTGATAGGGATTGCATTGAATCTATAGATTGCTTTGGGTAGAATAGCCATTTTGACAATATTGATTCTTCCAATCCATGAACATGGTATATTTCTCCATCTGTTTGTGTCCTCTTTGATTTCTTTCATCAGTGTTTTATAGTTTTCTATGTATAGGTCTTTTGTTTCTTTAGGTAGATATACTCTTAAGTATTTTATTCTTTTTGTTGCAATGGTGAATGGTATTGTTTCCTTAATTTCTCTTTCTGTTTTTTCATTGTTAGTATATAGGAATGCAAGGGATTTCTGTGTGTTAATTTTATATCCTGCAACTTTACTATATTCATTGATTAGCTCTAGTAATTTTCTGGTAGAGTCTTTAGGATTTTCTATGTAGAGGATCATGTCATCTGCAAACAGTGAGAGTTTCACTTCTTCTTTTCCTATCTGGATTCCTTTTACTTCTTTTTCTGCTCTGATTGCTGTGGCCAAAGCTTCCAACACTATGTTGAATAGTAGTGGTGAGAGTGGGCACCCTTGTCTTGTTCCTGATTTCAGGGGAAATTCTTTCAATTTTTCACCATTGAGGGTGATGCTTGCTGTGGGTTTGTCATATATAGCTTTTATTATGTTGAGGTATGTTCCTTCTATTCCTGCTTTTTGGAGAGTTTTAATCATAAATGAGTGTTGAATTTTGTCAAAGGCTTTCTCTGCATCTATTGAGATAATCATATGGTTTTTATCTTTCAATTTGTTAATGTGGTGTATTACATTGATTAATTTGCAGATATTAAAGAATCCTTGCATTCCTGGGATAAAGCCCACTTGGTCGTGGTGTATGATTTTTTAAATATGTTGTTGGATTCTGTTTGCTAGAATTTTGTTGAGGATTTTTGCATCTATGTTCATCAGTGATATTGGCCTGTAGTTTTCTTTTTTTGTGGCATCTTTGTCTGGTTTTGGAATTAGGGTGATGGTGGCCTCATAGAATGAGTTTGGAAGCTTACTTTCATCTGCAATTTTCTGGAAGAGTTTGAGTAAGATAGGTGTTAGCTCTTCTCTAAATTTTTGGTAGAATTCAGCTGTGAAGCCATCTGGTCCTGGGCTTTTGTTTGCTGGAAGATTTTTGATTACAGTTTCGATTTCCTTGCTTGTGATGGGTCTGTTAAGATCTTCTATTTCTTCCTGGTTCAGTTTCTAAGAATTTGTCCATTTCATCCAAGTTGTCCATTTTATTGGCATAGAGCTGCTGGTAGTAGTCTCTTATGATCCTTTGTATTTCAGTGTTGTCTGTTGTGATCTCTCCATTTTCATTTCTAATTTTGTTAATTTGGTTCTTCTCTCTTTGTTTCTTAATGAGTCTTGCTAATGGTTTGTCAATTTTGTTTATTTTTTCAAAAAACCAGCTTTTAGCTTTGTTGATTTTTGCTATGGTCTCTTTAGTTTCTTTAGCATTTATTTCTGCCCTGATTTTTAAGATTTCTTTCCTTCTGCTAACCCTGGGGTTCTTCATTTCTTCCTTCTCTAATTGCTTTAGGTGTAGAGTTAGGTTATTTATTTGTTTTTTTTTTTTCTTGTTTCTTGATGTAAGTCTGTAATGCTATGAACCTTCCCCTTAGCACTGCTTTTACAGTGTCCCATAGGTTTTTGGTTGTTGTGTTTTCATTTTCATTCATTTCTATACATATTTTGATTTCTTTTTTGATTTTTTCTATGATTTGTTGGTCATTCAGAAGCGTGTTATTTAGCCTCCACATGTTTGAATTTTTAACAATTTTTTTTTTTTCCTGTAATTCTCAAGATCCTTGGAAGAAAAGCTAGACAGCATATTAAAAAGCAGAGACATTACTTTGCCAACAAAGGTCCATCTAGTCAAAACTGTGATTTTTCCAGTAGTCATGTATGGATGTGAGAGTTGGACTGTGAAGAAAGCTGAGCACCAAAGAATCGATGCTTTTGAGCTGTGGTGTTGGAGAAGACTCTTGAGAGTCCCTTGGACTGCAAGGAGATCCAACCAGTCCATCCTAAAGGAAATAAGTTCTGAATGTTCATTGAAAGGACTGATGCTGAAGCTGAAACTCCAACACTTTGGCCATTTGATGCAAAGAACTGACTCATTTGAAAAGACTGATGCTGGGAGAGATTGAAGGCGAAAGGAGAAGGGAACGACAGAGGATGAGATAGTTGGATTGCATCACCAAAGCTATAGACATGAGTTCGAGTAGGCTCTGGAAGTTGGTGATGGACAGGGAAGCCTGGTGTGCTGCAGTCCATGGGGTTGCAAAGAGTTGGACATGACTGACAGACTGAACTGAACTGTTGTGTGCATACAACACCCCCCTCCCACACTGTACTTACACAATTTTTTATTGCACCTTTTTCTCAATACATGGCCATTTCCCACTTATTATCATTTTTAGTTTTAAGTTTTACTATTTTAAAATATTTATTTCTTTATTTGGCTGTGCCAGGTCCTAGTTGCAACATTTAGGGTATTTGGTTGTGGTATGAAAACTCTTAGTTGTGGCACGTGGGATCTAGGTCCCAGACCAGGGATTGAACTGCAGCCCCCTGCATTGGGAGCCCTGAGTCTTAGCCACTGGACCACCAGGAAAGTCCCTCGCTATCCTTTTTTAAAAGATGCACAGAGAAGATCCATTAACTGACTGCATCATGATTTACTTAACCATTTCTCTTTAGTTGGAAATTTGTTATTTTCAATCTATTATATTATTATAGGAGAGGGAAATTTAGTTAAGTTTATGTTCTGATCCACATATGTTACATAGATTATTTTGTTCAAACCTCAAAACCTTCCTATGTAGGAAAACTACCTATGTAGGTATTATTTCCATTTAACAGATGTGGAAATCTAGGTGCAGAGAAATTAGTTTGCCCTAAGTTCTACAACTAGTGAGGAGCAGAGTCAGGATTCACAAAGAAGATGCTTTAGCTGCAAAGGCTGTGCTTTTTTAATTGGAATCCACACTGAAATGAACATTTGTGTGGGTGTGTCAGTCGTGTTCAGATCCTCTTAGCCTCTATGGCTTTGGGGCATGTAGTCCAGCCTGCACTGCCTCTATAGTGACTACATCAGTATCGACTTTGTCCAGCTTCATGTCAGCACATGTTACTGCACTTCTCTGGGTGCCCCAGGGTCTCCTGTGGAATCTGAGGTGTGAGCCACTGAGAGACTCTCTGGACATCCACCCCACTGTAGCCTGGAAGTTTGAAGGAATTAATGTCTCGTGGGGCAAACTTTGACCAATGGGGGATGGAAACCAGGGGATAATTTCTGTACTTCCTCCTTGTAGATGGACTGTGTTGATTCATGGTTATTGCATGGCCTTGTTTAAGGTGGTCTTGTGACATCAAATAATCAGTTTTGCTCAATACCAAGCAATGGGCAGCCTCCTGCTCCCCCCATGTTGGTTCTTTCTCCTTGTCTTCTTCATTCTTCTCCCCACTTCCCTGATAATGAAGTTCAGTTCAGTTCAGTCACTCAGTCATGTCCAACTCTTGCAACCCCATGAACTGCAGCATGCCAGGCCTCCCTGTCCATCACCAACTCCTGGAGCCTACCCAAACTCATGTCCATTGAATCAGTGATGCCATCCAACCATCTTATCCTCTGTTGTCCCCTTCTCCTCCTGCCTTCAATCTTTCCCCAGCATCAGGGTCTTTTCCAATGAGTCAACTCTTTGCATCAGGTGGCCAAAGTATTGGAGTTTCAGCTTCAACATCAGTCCTTGCAATGAACACCCAGGACTGATCTCCTTTAGGATGGACTGGTTGGATCTCCTTGCAGTCCAAGGGACTCTCAAGAGTCTTCTCCAACACCACAGCTCAAAAGCATCAATTCTTTGGTGCTCAGCTTTCTTCACAGTCCAACACTCACATCCATACATGACCACTGGAAAAACCATAGCTTTGACTAGATGGACCTTTGTTGGCAAAGTAATGTCTCTGCTTTTTAATATGCTGTCTAGGTTGGTCATAACTTTCCTTCCAAGGAGTAAGCGTCTTTTAATGTCATGGCTGCAAGCACCATCTGCAGTGATTTTGGAGCCCCCCAAAATAAAGTCTCTCACTGTTTCCACTGTTTCTTCATCTACTTGCCATGAAGTGATGGGACCAGATGCCATGATCTTAGTTTTCTGAATGTTGAGTTTTAAGTCAACATTTTCACTCTCCTCTTTCCTCTTGTCAAGAGGCTCTTTAATTCTTCTTCACTTTCTGCCATCAGGGTGGTGTCATCTGCATATCTGAGGTTATTGATATTTCCCCTAGCAATATCAGTTCCAGCTTGTGCTTCATCCAGTCCAGTGTTTCTCATGTTGTACTCTGCATGTAAGTTAAATAAGCAGGGTGACAATATACAGCCTTGATGTACTCCTTTTTTTATTTGGAACCAGTCTGTTGTTCCATGTCCAGTTCTAACTGTTGCTTCTTGACCTGCATACGGATTTTTCAATGAAGTAATTGCACACAAATGTGTACAATTTCAGCCTGGCTTTCTGGTCAACCCAGGCTGAGCCTGTACATAATGCTATTTAATTATTTAGGATGATTTCCTTTGTTTAAAAGTGTTCCCATAGTGGGGTTACTGGATTAAAAAATATGAATATTCCTAAGGCTTTGAGAACTTTATAATTGATTTCAAGTCTACCCCCCTGGCCTTTGGCTCACCAAATCGATGAATATTGTTGGGGAAGAAGAAATTTTCCTCTGTCCTTTTGTGTTATTCTGGCTGACCTAAGAATTAACTTGACATAAGATAGATTAACAAGAAATAAATCAAAGGAAAGTTCAGTAACCTGTGTAAATAGGAGAGATCCAGGAAAATTGAGTAACTTGCTAAAATCACCAAAATCCTCAGTTGATTATTTTTTGTTTGTGTTTTGTTTTTTTGGCCACACCATGCAGCACTTAGGATCTTACTTCCCCACTAGGCATTAAACCGAAGCCCCCTGCAGTGGAAGCTTGAAGTCTTAACCGCTGGACAGCCAGGGAAATCCCCATTTTATTTCTTTTTAAACTTTAAAAAACTTAATTTATTTTTGGGTGTGCTGGATCTTCCATGTTACACAGGTTTTCTCTAGTTATGGAGGCATGGGGCTACTTTCTCGTTGTGGTGCGTGGGCTTCTCTTATTGCAGAGCACAGGCTCTAGAGTACAGATTCAGTAGTTGTGGCACACAGGGTTAGTTGCCACGAGGGATGTGGAATCTTCCCTGACCAGGGATGGAACCCACGTGCCCTGTATTGGCAGTTGTATTCTTAACCAATGGACCACCAGGGAAAGTCCTCATGTGGCAAATTTTACTCCCCTCTATGTCTCTCGTCTTTGCCAGATTGACTTCACTCATTATTGCACTAAGTGTGGAGCCGAGATCCTCCTGGCAATGACTTATAAAGAAGGCCTAAACAGAAACATTTTTGACCACATATGACCAAAATTAATTCAATGTTAATGTGTGGGAAAACCTCATCTTTGCAGAAAGGGAATTTTAACCATTTGAGTTTATGTTCCCTAGGGAAAAACCCCTAGGCACACAGCTTCTAGGAGTGTGCTGGCCCCTGGCAATTGCTCTAATTACCTGTGAGCTAATTAGAGACCATTATGTATTCAGAAGTGAGATTTTCATCCTTCAAAATTTGCATCTTCAGCGAGGAGCTCATTCTCTATGCATCACAAGGTGAGTGTTCCCTGCTGATTTCTTCTCATATATAAGCCGGGTGTACTCCGGGACTGCTTTAATCAGAAGGCCATTAAGCAGAGCCCAAAGAAGCCAGGAGGAGGAAGTCGACTTCTGGAGCACACAGATGGGTCTGGAGTCTATCTCATCATAGAAAACAACGATTTGGAGAGAGAATTTGGACAACTCTTTGCAGAGGCTGCTTTTGAGTTTGTTCAGTCATAATCACAGGCTTTCCAGAAGAAAGCAAATATCAGATACCTCCCTGAGTAAGAAATGACCATTGTTAGGGCCCTTCTAAGATTCTAGGAGGACCCTGTCTTTCTTTCTTTTCTCTATTTCTTTCCTTCCTTCTTTCCTCCTTTCTTCTTCTTTTTTAAATTGGGGTATAGAAGCTATGGTTTTTCCAATAGTCACATATGCATGTGAGAGTTGGACCATAAGGAAGACTGAGCACTGAAGAATTGATGCTTTCTAACTGTGGTGCTGGAGAAGACTCTTGAGAATCTCTTGGACAGCAAGGAGATCAAACCACTCAGTCCTAAAGGGAAGCAACCTGGAGTATTCACTGAAAGAACTGATGCTAAAGCTGAAGCTCCAATATTTTGACTACCTGATGCAAAGAGCCAACTCATTGGAAAAGACCCTGATGTTAGAAAAGACTGAGGATGGGAAAAGAGGGCAGCAGAGGATGAGATGGTTGGATGGCATCAATGACGCAATGGGCATGAGTTTGAGCAAGCTCTGGAAGATAGTGATGGACAGGAGGGTCTGGAATGCTGCAGTCCATGGGGTTTCAGAAAGTCAGACATGACTTAGTGACTGAACAACAACCAATAGTTACTTTACAATTTTGTGTTAGTTTTTTCTGTACAACAAAGTGAATCAGCTGTACACACACGTATATCCCCTCAGAGATGAGGTCTAACTGTCAGTTGAGATGATGCAGAAGATAGAAACAACAAGGGCTATATGATTAGAAACCCGAGGTGATCTTGGGTGATCTTGATCCAGGGGTGCACTTTCCATTTTCCTGCAGTCCTCTAGACTCTGCTTTACTCAGGCCAGTAACCGAGTTCTAGACCACTGAAGGGTGCAGTGACCCCCAAAGAAAGAAACCCCAGCAGCCTTTTCTAGAGTCTCCTTGCCCCAGTTGGGTCAGTCCTAAAGGCAGAAGAAAACCTTGTGCTGATTACCGTCATCCTGGGGTCTTGACTCATTCACTGGTGAGAGGATGGGAACACCCAGGACTGACTGAGATGAGCCAGGATGCACCTGCAATCTGCCACTCATTGGAGATCGGGTGGAATCCACTCACTGGCTCTGAGTCCTGGCCCCTCCCCCACCTCAGGCACTGAGGACTTTGCCCAGGGACCAGAAATCAATCCAGCTTTGCTGAGGCACTAGTGATGGAGTAGCTAATATTACATGACAATTTCAAGTATTAGAGCAGTACATGCAAAAGAGCCTTGTGGGGCGTCTCTGGTGAGTCACTGGTAACGAATCTGCCTGCCAATGCAGGAGACATGGATTCTCTCCCTGATCCAGGAAGATCCCACACGCTGAGGGGCAACTAAGCCTATGCACCACAACTACTGAGCCTGTGCCCTAGAGCCTGCACTGTGACAAGAGAAGCCACCACATTTAGAAGCCCAAGCACTGAAACTGGAGTGTAGCCACTGCTCTCTGAAACTAGAGAAAGCCTACTCAGCAACAAAGACCCAACATAGCCAAAAATAAATAAACAAAGTTATTTACAAAATAATAAGAATGTTGTGGAGAAGCACAGCTCGCCCCAAGCAGTGACTAATAGGACAACTTGGAGCACTGGGACAGTAGGTCAACGCCTAACAAAATCGCTCAACAGTGAATTCACGGGATAAGGCTTAGAGGCCATTTGAGCAATCCTCCATAAATAGGCCATGTTCTTAGAATAAAACATAGATAAATGATACTCAAATAAAGATGTCTTTTCTCTTTAAATCAAGCCTTCTTTTTATTCAGGCAAAATTAAAACAAAAAAAGTTCTAGCGCAGGGGCTCTGCTCCACGCTGTCGCTCTGCACCATTGATTCAGTCTCATTTCAGAGATGCAGGAATTTATAATTGGTTTTCCAGTTGTCACCAAGGCACCTTAATGGCTTCTTACAAATTATCTGTTGTATGAACAACATTGATGGAAACCAAACAAAAGGAAAATAAAAATTAACCCATGCTCTGACAACAGACCAAGCTGTTTATGTTTATTCATGCTTTGTTCAAACTCTTGCCCAAGTCCACACAAAATTTTATCATAGAACAGTCATATTTATATTGCTGCATTGTGAGCACATTCTGTGTTTATTGTGTTAATGTCCTAATTATGCCTTTTGGTCTATAATGGACTTTTTGGAAATGAAAAATCAGTGTCTGTCTTTGACACAACCATGCCCTTGCCCTCTCCTGCATCCCACCCAGATTTGGAACTGAATTGAGGTAATTCCTCCACCACTTGTTTTATTTTTGTGTTAAGGGAATGTGTGCTCTTAAGTGAAGGAACGTATGTTGTCCTAACATGGCATAAATTGCGTGTCTCTAGAGGAACACCTACTTCTGCAGAATTTTTTCCTTATAATCTTGCTATTCTAATTGCACATCTTTTTCTTGGCTCTATTATTTAGGAGTTATACCCTGTATACTTCCCAAAGGAATTGTGTGGTTTAGGGATAGAGACGGTGTGAAGTCTAACTAGAGATTTGTCTTAAAACAGGATTGAGTCCAGGGACTTTCCTGGTGGTCCAGCGGTTATAAGACATCACACTTCCATGACTGGGGGCACAACTTCGGGAAACTAAGTTCCAACTTGCTGCACAGTATGCCAATAAATGAATAGAAAGCAAAATTACCATCTCTCCCTTATCATGTTCTAATTCTTCTCTAATAACTGCATACACTCTGATGGGTTATGATGAGTGTCATGGAGAGTTTCTGTCTTGAAACAAACTTGATAATTACTCCGTCATTTGAACAAATAGAAGTATCATTTATGTTTCATAAATTCCATGGGCAGATTTTATACTATTGTGTTTCATATTCTGTTATGTTTTGGACTGTTAACTTTTTTTTAAATGAGACTTTGGATAATATGCTGCGTTTCAGGATTTTTGTCAATCAGATAGGTTAGGGTTATGCTGCTGTAATAGACAATGCCTCAGTGTCACTTGCTTAGACCAATAAAGGTTTATTTCTTGCTTATACTACAAGTTCATCCCACTTGGCTGGCAAACCTTTATCCACGTCTCATTCAGGAATGCTGACCGACGGGGGCTTCACCACCATCTGTCGGTCGTTGATCACCATGGCAGGAAGAAGAAGGAAAACATGGCGAATTGTGCACTGGATTTTTTGTTTATTTTGTTTTGCTTTTATTCAGTTTTGGGGGGAGTATAATTGAAGTATCATAAACTGTACTTTTTTTTTTCCAGTGAAGCTATCAGTCCAGGATCTATGTATTATAGCATTAGCTAGCATTCCTCATCATGTTGTGTTTGTTCTGAACCGGGTGAGCCCTTTTATTTCTCTCCCCTCCTATGGCAGATGTATAGACTCTGTATTAAAGGTATCCTCCCATTTTCCTGAACCTGCATCCCCAAGAATCTCTGCAGATTGATTCGTGTCTGTCCTGTCTTGCTGATTTCACTGGTAGATCCTTTATTTTTTTAAACTTATTATTTTGTTTTGGGATGTAGCCGATTAACAATGTTGTGATAGTTTCATGTGGACAGTGAAGGGACTCAGCCATACACACCTGTATCCATTCTCCCCCAAACTCCCCTCCCACCCAGGCTGCCGCATAACACTGAGCAGAGTTCCCTGTGCCATATAGTAGGAGCCTGTTTGTTGCCCATTTTAAATGTGGCAGTGTGTACTTGCTGATCCCAAACTTTTTAGACCTGACTTTACTTCTTTGCCCACCTCCTTTTTCCATTTGATGTCTCTGGGCTCCAATTCCAGAGCAACCCAATCCTAAGGCTCTTCTTTTTTTTTTTGTAATTTTTAAATTCTCCTCATTTAAAAAAAATTTAATTGGAGAACAATTGCTTTACAACATCGTGTTAGTTTCTGCTGTATAACAAACTGAATCAGCTATTAAGTGTTAGTTGCTCAGTTGTGTCCAACTCTTTGCAACCCTGTGGACTATAGCCCACCAGTCTCCTCTGTCCATTGGATTCTCCAGGCAAGAATACTGGAGTGGGTTGCCATGTCCTTCTCCAGGGGATCTTTCAAACCCAAGGGTTGAATCTACGTCCCCTGCATTGCAGGCAGATTCTTTACCATCTGAGCCACCAGGAAAGCCTGTAGTTATACAGATGTCCTCTCCCTTCTGAGCCTCCCTCCCCACCTCTCTAGGTCATCGCAGAGCCAGAGGTGAGCTCCGCCAGGGCTCTTTTGACTCAAATGTATGCCAAGCACTGAGTTGAGTGTGAGTCCCTCCCTCTTCTAGTACCTCCAGGTCCCAGAGAAGTGATTCCTAAGCCAGAGTCCTAGACAATCTACCTTCCCAGGGGCACTCACACAGCCTTGAGAAGAAAGTGATATTAAGTAGGACAGTTTGTATGGTATAAAGAATTCATGTGAAAACTATGCTGACATAAAATCCATTCTGCTCATCTGAAAAAAAAAAAAAAAAAAAATTAACCAGCCGAGTCCTGTCAAAGTGCCTTCCAGATCTCCTGTCCAGAGCATCCTTCCTTTCAGCAGCTAGTCTGAGATGTGAATCAGAGCTGGATTTCCAAGGTTATGGCAGATTCTGGGTGATGCTGGCAGACAACTGTCTAGATAAATTGGTGGCAGGAGAGTCTAGCTGATTGGTTAAGCATCTGGCAGATTCGGCCACTGTGATGGGAGGAGCTTGTGAAGGAAAGTGTAGGATTCCAGAAGGAGGGCTGGGTGTGGTCAGGCAATGGAAGGAAAACTCAGGAATGGAGCCTCAAGCCAGAATACAAACTGAAACAGATTGGCTGAGGCTCAAGTGGGAGCTACCTGCGAGATCGAGTATTTTTTCCAGACCTGATGATTACTCTGAGGTGTCAGATCTACACCTTACACAGATCCTGCAGGTTGGGGAGGATGGAGGTGGGGGTGTGGGCTGCTCTCCAGCTGTGGGTGCTGATGAATGAGTGAAGGAGTGCCAGGCAGAGTGTGATGAAGGGAATCATTTGTTAGTTTATTTATAGAGGACTAAAAATGATGATCTCTTCCAGATGCAAATACTCACACTCCTCCTAAGGAACCAAGAAAAGAAGCATACAGATGCAGCTTATGGAGAGAGAGTCTTTTTAAATGTCTACAACTGTATTATCATCGTACTGCATGGATGCATGTGTGCCAAGTTGCTTCAGTCATTTACAGCTCTTAGTGACCCCATGGACTGTAGCCCGCCAGACTCCTCTGTCCATGGGGATTCTCCAGGCAAGAATACTGGAGTGGGTTGCCTCCTCCTCCTCCTCCTTCCCGACCCAGGGACCAAATCCAAGTCTCTTATGTCCATGCATTGGTAGGCAGTTTCTTTACCACTAGCGCCACCTGGGAAGTGCTACAGCTGCATATAGATCATATTAGTTTGCTACAACTGCCCCAGCGAAGAACTACAAACAAGATGGGCTTAAACAACAGAAACTGATTTTCATAATTGTAAAGGCTGGATGTCTGAGAGTAAGGTCTAGGCAGAGTCTGTTCCTTCTGGTTGCTATAAAAGAGCATCTTTTTCATGCTCTCCTCTGACTCCTGATGGTTTGTTTGCAGTCTTTGGTGGTCTTTGTTTGGTGAAGGATTTCTCCAGTCTCTGCCTTTACTTTCACCTGGCATCCTCTCTGTGTCTGTCTCTAACTTTCTCCTCTTTATCAGGACACCAGTAATTGGATTGGGGTCAACTCTAATCACCTAACTTTAGCTTAATTATCACAGTAAAGGGATATGTGACTATGTTGCATTCTGAGGTCCTAGAGGACTGACTCTTTCTCTCCATTGTGCATGCTCAGTCGTGTCCTACTCTCTGCGGCACCATGGACTGTAGCCCACTAGGGTCCTCTGTCCATGAGATTCTTCAGGCAAGAATACTGGAGCGGATTGCCATTCCCTTCTCCAGGGGATCTTCTCGACCCAGGGATCAAATCCACATCTCTTGCATCTCCTGCATCACAGGACTCTGAAGAGAAGATGTGTTTTTCGGGTTTTGCAGTCAGTTCATCACATCTGCATGTCTTCCGTCATGTGTGAAATGAATTTTTCTGGAATTATCCTTTACCATTGCTAAGCATACATATTTTGTGATTTGTACAGAATAGGAGAACTTGAGTTTTCACTTCAAAAGGAAATGTAGATTTTCCATTTTAAGTAAAGTCCTTCATTTCTAAATGCTGAATAGGATGGCAGTCTTTAAAGAATTCCACATGGTTAAATTAGGAGAATAAAAAGAGAGAGAGACCAGTCCGAGATTACTCACAGAGTTCGAATCATTTTAATTTGGTTATGAATGAAATGCGTTTTCACTTATCTTCAGTGTGTGACTTTTCATACTTTGTTCGGTAATGATTGCCAATCTCACAACAAGAAGCCCTTGGGCATGTTAAGGTCCCCTTCCCCCAATCCTCCCTCCCCTACCCCGGCTGTGCCTGACTTCCCTCAGAAACCAATTCAAGATGAAGTTGTCCTGCTTAGAATAAAAAGAGGCTGTACTAAGAATGCACATGTTTTCCTCTTGTTTAGTCATTAAGTCATGTCTGACTCTATGTGACCTCATGGACTGTAGCCTGTCAGGATCCTCTGTCCACGGGATTTCCCAGTCAAGAATACTGGAGTGAGTAGCCCTTTCCACCTCCAGGGAATCTTCCAGTCCCAAGGGTCAAACCCACATCTCCTGCATCGGCAGGCAGATTCTTTACCACTGAGCCATGGGGAAAGCCCAGGTGTTTTCCTATACAGTTTGTCTTTTTGAAGGGGACAAGTCTGTGTGGGTCATGGAGAAGGCTGTGGTGCTGTGATGCTGCTGTTTCTTGGGCTTTGAAGCTGTGGACCCTTCCCCCAGATTCCTCTCAGGGTCAGTGTTCAAAACTGGCACTTGGTCATTTCTCTCTGGAAAGGTGAAGCGCTCCCCAGTGGGTTATCCAAAACCATCCTCTTTCCTGAGATTCTTGGAGATCAAGTTTCTTCTCTCTGTACTGTTGCCTTTCTGGTTCTCTGAGCCAAAGATGTACGAAGAGGAGGAAGAGGAAGAGAAAAGGAGGATGAAGAGCATTTGAAAGTAGACACCCTCTCTGTGGTTAGGATTTGCAAGGAAACATTGCAAAAGTCCTCAAGGAATCAAGAGGCTGTTGCTCAGATACTCCCAGTGTTGACTTAAAAAATACTCACAACCTAAAAATTGAGGGTTATGTTTTACTTGGTGGGAATTTTTAGGACTTCAAGCCTGGGAGACAGCATCTCAGATTACCGTGATAGAACTGCTCCCAGGAAGTGAGTTGGGGAGGAGTCAGATTATATAGAGTTTTGCAAGGAAGGGCAGGTGATCTGAACATCAAACGATTATTGTTAATTAAAGAAAACCATATATCCCAAGTTCTTTGTATGGGAAGATGGAAACATCTGGGCTCACTGAGATCATTCCTTTGGCAGTAGCTCAGCTGGCTGGGGCCAGTATCCTGTGTATTCTCATCCTGAGTTTCCCTGGGGCTCACTGTGGGGAGTGGCTGCAGCCTGATGGCTGCTAGATGGCAGATTTTCTTTTCCTTTCTGAGTTTCTTCAGCCTCACTGGCTCACACTGGAGGGCTTCAATAGCTGATGATTGTTACATCCTTGTTTACTGATATGGCAGGAAATACTCCATCTCTCACCAGATATTTCCATGTTCAGATGATGCCCACGTTGCTTTAGGAGCCTGACTTCAGCATCCTGAAGTCCCTTCTTAAACCAGGAGATTTCTGCTGGCTTGTGATGTGGCTGTGGAGTCCCATATGGCCAACCCAGGGACGATAGATGCTGGTCTCATGGAATCCTCAAGGATTTTAGCAGTAGACAGATTTGATTGGGATCCAAGCCCTGACACTTACAGGAGTTCTAGCTCCATGGGCATATACTTCCACTGGAAAGACTAAATGACTCCTAGACTTTTTTGAAAGAAAGACTTCTTTTTTCAAATTGTTATAGCCAATGTTTTAATTTTTTAAATGGAGGTGTAGTTTCTTTATAATGCTGTGTTAGTTTCTGCTGTACAACAACGTGACTAGCTATATGTGTACATATATCCCGTCCCTTTTAAGCCTCCCTCCAACCCCCACCCCATCCCCATCCCACCCCTCTAGGCATCACAGAGCACTGAGCTGAGCTCCCTGTGCTATACAGCTGCTTCCCACTAGCTATCCATTTTACACATAGTAGTGTATGCATGTCAATGCTACTCTCTTAATTCATCCCTCCGCCCTCCCCCGTATCCAGACGTCTGTTCTTTACATCTGTGTCACTATTCTTGCCTTGGAAATAGGTTCATCTGTACCATTTTCTAAATTCCACATGCATGTGTTAATATACAATATTTGTCTTTCTCATTCTGTCACTTTGCATGACTCTCTCTAGGTTCATCCACATCTCTACAAATGACCTAATTTCATTTCTTTCTATGGTTGAGTAATATCCCATTGTCTATATGTACCACATATTCTTTATCCATTGATCTATCATTGGACATTCAGGTACTTCCATGTTCTGGCTATTGTAAATAGTGCTGCAGTGAACACTGGGGGGCATGCATTTTTTGAATGTTGGCTTTCTCAGGGTATATGGCCAGCAGTGGGATTGCTGGATCACTGGGCTTCCCAGGTGGGGCAGTGGTAAAGAATCTGCATGGCAATGCAGGATACACAAGGGACATGGGTTTAATCCATGGACTGGAAAGATCCCCTGGAGTAGGAAATAGCAACCTACCCCCAGTATTATTGCCTGAAAAATTCCATGGCAAGAGGAGCCTGGCAGGCTGCAGTCTGTGGAGTCACAAAGAGTCTGACATGACTGAGTGACTGAGCACACACATGGTAGTTATATGTTTAGTTTTGACCTTCAGTTTTATAGCATAGAAGGAGATCAGTCCTGGGTGTTCATTGGAAGGACTGATGCTGAAGCTGAAACTCCAATACTTTGGCCACCTCATGCGAAGAGTTGACTCATTAGAAAAGACCCTGATGCTGGGAGGGATTGGGGACAGGAGGAGAAGGGGATGACAGAGGATGAGACGGCTGGATGGCATCACCGACTCAATGGGCATGAGTTTGAGTAAACTCTGGGAGTTTGTGACGGATAGGGAGGCCTGGTGTGCTGCGATTCATGGGGTCGCAGAGTCAGACACGACTGAGCAACTGAACTGAACTGACCTGAACTGAGGGAATCTGTATAACATGGAGACTAAGAATGCAGTCTCTGACCCACCATTTGCCACATTTGTGATTTGTGCAAGTTACTTGAACTCTGTTAGCCTCTGTTTCCTGTAAAATGAAAACAATCACTCTCATGCATGATGCATGTGCCCAGCACAAAGTCAGAACTTAGTATGAGTCATTTTAGACACCTGGACTCTTGCTACCGTTTCACTCACATGTCCTCAGCATGATGGTTTGTCATCTCATGGTCACAATGCGGCAGACATAGTACACTTAATGCAAGTTGGCCAAAAGGAGTGGCTGGGATATGTCTATTCAAAAAATATTATGTTATTTATTTGAAATTTGAAGTTTACCAGGTGTCCTGTGTTTTTATTTGCTGTGCCAAGCAATGCTACTGCATACAGACGACCATTGAAAGTCAGCCAAACAAAGAAGGGAATTAGGGAGTTTGGGACTGACATGTGCACACTGCTATATTTAAAATAAATAATCAACAAGAACCTACGGTATAGCACAGGGAACTCTGTTCAATGTTATGTGGCAGCCTGGATGGGAGGGGAGTTTGGGGGAGAATAGATACATGTATATATATGGGTGAGTCCCTTGGATGTTCACCTGAAATTATCATAACATTGTCAATCAGTTATACTCCAATATAAAATAAAATTTATTTTAAATTATTAGAGAAATTCAAATCAAAACTACAATGAGATATCACCTCATTCCAGTTAGAATGGCCATCATCAAAAAGTCTACAAACAATAAATGCTGGAGAGGGTGTGGAGAGAAGGGAACACTCTTGCACTGTTGGTGGGAATATAAACCAATACAGCCACTATGGAAGATGGTATGGAGATTCCTTAAAAACCTAAGAATAAAACCAGCATATGACCCAGCCAGCCCCACTCTTAGGTCTATACCTTGAGGAAACCAAAACTGAAAAAGGCACATGTATCTCATCGTTCATTGCAGCACTATTTACAATAGCTAGAACATGGAAGCAACCTAGATGTCCATTGACAGATGAATGGATAAAGAAGTCATGGTACGTACACACAATGGAATATTACTCAACCATAAAAAGGAATGCATTTGAGTCCGTCCTAATGAGGTGGATGAACCTAGAACCTATTATACAGAGTGAAGTGAGTCAGAAAGAGAAAGATAAATATATTCTAATGCATATATACAGAATCTAGAAAAATGGTACTGAAGAATTTACTTACAAGGCAGCAATGGAGAAACAGACATAGAGAATAGACTTATGGACATGGGGAGAGGGGAGGAGAGGGTGAGATGCGAGGAAAGAGTAGCATGGAAACATATTACCATATGTAAAATGGATAGCCAATGGGAACTTGCTGTATGGCTCTGTATCAACCTAGAGGGGTGGGATGGGGAGGGAGATGGGAGAAAGTTTCAAAAGGGAGGGGATATAGGTATACCTATGTCCGATTCATGTTGAGGCTTGACAGAAAACAACAAAATACTGTAAAGCCAATTATCCTTCAATAAAAAATAAACAAATTAAAAAAAAGTCAGCCTAACATGACACTGCTTGCTTCCCTTCATCCTTAGCAAAAGGAGAAGAGGCCGGCAGAGGATGAGATGGTTGGATGGCATCACCAATTCAATGGACATGAATCTCAGCAAACTCTGGGAGATAGTGAAGGACAGGGAAGCCTGACATGCTGCAGTCCATGAGGTCACAAAGAGTTCAACACAACTTACCAACTGAATAGCAACAAATGAATGTCACTTCTAGGTGGGGGCATGTAATTGCCTATGTTTGAGTTTCTAAAATTTCCCTGATGACGTGACTGTAGAGGCAGAAGTGGATTTGGAGCCCTCAGCATCCTGCATCCCTGAGTGTCTGTGACGAACTGAATGTCTCTGCTGACCTGTGATGTACTTGTCCGTATCAGGAGACATAAAACCTAAGCAAGGAGTTGGCCAACTATGACCCACAGGCCAAATCTGGACTATTTCTTGTTCTTTAAGTAAACAGAGCCACACCCATTCATTTATGAATTATCTATGGTTGCTTTTTTTTGCTATCATGACAGAGTTGAGTAGTTGCCACAGAGACTGTGTGGCTCACAAAGCCCCAAATATTAACTATTTGACAGTAATTCACAGAAAACATTTGGAAATTACTGTTTTCAGTCACTTCTTGTAGTGGTTACTACAGCATACTAGCCTCTCCTGATTGCTTTCCTGAGTACAGTTTTTAAAGTTTGCTAATTTAATGGGTGAAAAAAAAGATAAGGTAACAATGTGTTTAGTTTACATTTCTTCGATTATTACTGGAGACACAACTTTTTCTGTTTGTTGACTAGTTGACTCTCTTGTCTGTTCATGGCCTTTACCACTTTATCATTAGGGATTTAGTTATCTTCTTACTGATTGAGTTCTCAAAGGAGAAAGGATATTAATTCTTAGTTTATGTTTGATTTATTCTACCAAGTCTTAGCTTAGAAAGGAGGTAGTCTTGTTTCTCCAGAAGTCCAATAAATATTTAATTATATTTGCTCTAGTTTTTGTATTTGATTTTAAAAAATCTACCAGTAATTTGTTTCAGTGGGAGAAGATAGGAACTTAAATAAATGCTTTTTTCAAATTGTTAATCAATTTTCCAACACTATTTATTGGTAAAACTTTCCTTTCTCTTTTTTTAAATATTCCTTTCATAATGTGATAAAGTCTTCCATGTGAAATGGTCCCTTTTAAGATTAGTTTTTCTGTTGAGTGAATTATCCTGTACATTCTTGCAAAAATTGCTTCTGTTATAATGTTAAGCAGAAAAGCAAAATACAAAGAAATGTATATTCTCAACTATACAATAAAAGAAACTTACACATAGTAAAATAGACTGAAGGAAAAAAATTCTAAAATGTTTATATCTGCATTCTTTGTATGAAAACCATGTTTTATAGTTTTCTCCTTCTTTCCTTTTTTTTTTTTTTTTGTCATTTTCTGAATCTTCTCATATATACAAAACAGGAAAACTAATTTATTTTATGGGAAAAAATTCATCCTAAAATGGAATCTTGGTTTTCCAATTTTTTTGACTTCTATTATATTTATTACTATCTTGAGACTTTTGGCTGTGACTCTAAACTACTGCCCTACATTTTAATTTCTACCAGATTCTATTTACTGCCATGTAAAGCCGTTATCTTTCCAGCAGCCACTGTACATCACCTCCTTATTTATTCAGACAAAAACTCTTTTACCTTTTTGCTAGTGTTTCAGCACTCAGCGCTCTGAACTGAGATTCAGATCAACATTGTCAAGAGTTTTGGCCCCTGGAGGAGAAACTGTGGGTGGCTGGTTGCAGGAGATAGGAACCTCCAAGCCCAATGGCTCCTCATTCAGCCTCTAGGATTCCAGATCCTCCTCCTCAACCACTGACGACATATCAAGAACTAGTAAGGCCACATCCTTCCTCATAAGACATACCCTCAACCTTCCAGTGCTTCCCACAGCCTCGCCATCTACACAGCCGCCCTTACCAGACACTGGAAGCTCTCTCACGTCGTTATTACCAGGCTTGTCCATCCTTGATATTCCCCTTGAAACCCTCCTGTCGTCCCCACTCCTAGTTCAAGTTCACAATCACTTGTTGGATTGACAGGGGTCTCCTTTTCTCTGGTCTAATCTACTCTGATAGCCTGCCAGAGTTTTCTTGCTAAAATATATAGTTGAAATCAAGTTCTTTGCTTTAAAACTCCCACTGTGAGACAGCCATTAAAATGCCTTAAAAGTCCAGATCAAACAATTCCCTTAACCATATATGTTGTAGTTCAGTCGCTAAGTCCTGTCCGACTCTTTGCTACCCCATGGACTGCAGCAATCCAGGCTTCCCTGTCCTTCACTATATCCTGGAGCTTGCTTAAACACATGTCCATTGAGTCGATGATGACGTCCAACCATATCATCTGATGTTTCCCGCTTCTCTTCCTGCCCTCAATTTTTCCCAGCATCAGGGTCTTTTCCAATGAGTTGGCTCCTTGCAGCAGGTGGCCAAAGTATTGGAGCTTCAGCTTCACCAACAGTCCTTCCAATGAATACTCAATGAACATTGTCTTTGTCTTTCCTATTTCACCCATTCCCTGTCTTTTTTTTTTTTAACGTGGACCATTTTGAAAGTTTTTACTGAATTTGTTGCAACACTGCTTTTGTTGTATACTTTGGTTTTTTGGCTGCAAGGCATATGGGATCTTAGCTCCCCAACCAGGTATTGAACCCCCACCTCCTGCATTGGAAGGTGAAGTCTTTATCATTGGACCATTAGGGAAGTCCCACTCATTTCCCTTCTTGTAAGATGATTTCTGGCTTGCTTGTCTGACTCTCTGGATGTTTGTGATTTAGAATCAGGAGAATGGTTAGAGATGGAGAACCAGAAAAATGGGCAAAAGGGGGGAAGAAAAGGAAGAGACCAGAGTCTGTCCCAGTGGTAGTGAGTTGTCAGTGAATTCTATGCAGAAATGAAAGGTAACACTGGGATAAGAGACTGCAGAACTGCAAAGGGAATATGAGAATAGAGAGGAGACAAAAGGAAATGTTAAGGAGTTGATTTCAAATGCAAGTAATGAATGGAACTATTTTAAAATTTCTTTTGACTACCAGATTGCGTTTCTTTGAATGTGCTTTTGCCTAGAAATTGGGTTACACTGGGTCTTTGGTTTTATTTGGGTAAAATATGCAGATGCTTCTTTGATACAGGAGACATAGAGGGTCCTCAATAAATGATACATGCTACAACAATCAAAATCACTGCTGGTTGCCACTTCCATTTTTCTTCGGCTAAGTATGATGGTTCTTTTTTCAGGCTCTCAGGTCTTTCTTACTTCCATTTTTGCCTACCCCTCATGAAGAGAGATTACTTTTGCAAGGCCCGAAGTAAAAATCTGGGGCATTGCTGCAAGACATTACATTCCAGTATGGCACAAAGGAGTAATTCCATTTCTGCCCCTTCTCCATGCATCATTTAAGGCCATAGATCCTGAGGAAACTGTCACAAATGCAGGCAGTGCCAGCGGGGAGAAAATTCATGGGCATAGATTTCTGGGACTGTGGAACCTTCCAGGTCTAGTCCTCATTATCATGGGTTTGTGAATTTCCAACATCTCTGCTCTCATATTTTTCTGTCTATTTTTTTTAAAGTGGGGCCCTTCTTTTTAATTTTTCTACTTTGATCACGATCTTTCTTATCATCTTGAGACCAGGTAAGGTAGAATTGAAAATCTCTCAGAGGTAACAATTTTCTCTTCATTTACCAATGAATATTTCAGTAGGAATTTCTAATTTTATTTTCAGTTTATCACCAGGTGAAAATATCTTAAATAACTATTTATCCTCTCATTTCTTTGCTTTTTTTCAACTAGAATGTGAGCCTCATGAGGTTTTGGTCTTTATCTATCTGTTTACCACTGAATTGCCAGCATCTAGAAAAGAATCTGGCACAGTTGATATTGAGAGAGTAATGGATTTTCTTGTCAATTTTTTTTTTCTACACGGGAGACTTCTGGCACAATAAGGTATAGCCAGAATATAAGAAGTTAGGTGTCTCTTGAACTTCATAAATTTGGGAAACAGGGACATAAGAGTCAAATGTTAAGGTCAATTCACAATAGACCAGAGCAAAAGATCAAAGTCATTTTAAAAAGACAGTTTTAGACTTAGAGAACTAACTTATAGTAGCCAGTGGCAGGGATGGGGCGAAAGGATAGTTAGGGAGTTTGGGATGGACATGTACACACTGCTATATTTTAAATGAATAACAAACAAAGACCTACTGTATAGCATAAGCAACTCTGCTCAATGTTATGTGGCGGCCTGGATGGGAGTGGGTGTTGGGGGAGAATGGATACATGGATGTGTGGCTGAGTCCCTTCGATGTTCACCTGAAACTATCACAACATTGTTAATCAGTTATACTCTATACAAAATAAAAAGTTTTTTTGGAAGAAGACACTGTTTTAAAGGCTCATAAGTGTGGATATAACATGACTGAATATACTAGCATAGATTAAAAATATGTCATTCAGAAATGAGGTTAGGGGACTTCCCTGGTGGTCCAGTGGCTAAGACTCTGTGCTCCAAATGCAAGTGGTCTGATCCCTAGTTAGGGAACTAGAGCCCACATGCCACAACTAAGAGTTCGTATGCTGCAACTAAAGATCCCACATGCCACAATGAAGCTCAAAGTTCCTGAGTGCTGCAACTAAGATCCAGTGCAGCCAAATATATAAATAAATGTTTTTTAAAAAGAGATGAGGTTGGACAGCGATGGAAATGAACTTTAAAAGATAGTGGAGGGGTGAACTTAAGCCAATGCCTCTTAAATAAGGGGAAGAAGCAATCCTCGTCATTGAACTTGAGCGGCATTCCCACTGAAGGGCTCTCCTTAATGTGAGAAATAGTGCTTAGGTTATCCCAACTGGATCCATTAGAAGCCTCACTCATTCACTGATCTTGAGTTCCTGCTCACCATGACACTTTCTGGTGGGACTTAACTTCCCACCCAGGTTTGTTTTCTGAAAGAAAGTGTACTGGTTGTAATTACAACTGTTATACTTCTCTTTGTAACATCACTAATTGGAATCCTGATGTTATACATCTTTCTCATCATCTTGGTTAGTGGGAGTCCAGCCTTGAGCGTCAGACCCCTTCTCCACAAACTGGCAATTATGGTTCTGAGTCTGCACAGCCAAAGGTCAGACTTATATTCTGGGTCATTATTATATTGAATGTTTCCCTGTGATGGCTCCAAAGTCACAGCCACTATCATCTCTTAGAGCCACCATGGTTTTGTCATGGGTTATTCCCACTAATCCAAAAATATTTAGGAAGAATTGAAATGGTCTTTATAGCAGGCATGTGGCGTGAACACTGCCTGTCTGGAAAACCACGTCCTTATTCTAATGAGGTCACTGTAGCTTCAACCATTTCTCATCTCTTCTTTGAGAATGACCTTCAAGGCCACTTGTGATAGACCTGTATTAATACTGAAAATTTCATTTAAATTCAATCACTGAGCCGTGCCTTGTGCTAGGTTGACTTCTAGTTACTGAAGGTATGATATTTAACAAGAGGCCCTCAGAGACATTGGGTGTAATACCTGTAGAGAAAGCTCCCAGCTTGGTTAAGAAACAACTCACCTGACTTGATTCCAAGTGATATTTTGTTTATTCCAGAGATTAAATCTGCAACCAGAGATCCAAATTTTTCACCATTTAAAACATGTTAATAAATCTACTTCAGCTTCAAAGGGCAATTTCTCTTAATAAATTTATTTTTCCAGAGTGGCAGCATCATTAAAATAGGTTTTATAGCTGATCTTCATGTAGTAACTACTTTGAAGGGACATAATAATTCAGATATACAACTGTAGGATCTTTGTTGAAGATAAAGCTTTTCTCAAAAGCCCTTTATGTATATTCATTCTTAACTCAGTTGTTGGACAGTTTTACTATGAATGTTAGCATTTTCCATCCCTAAGCATATTCTAGTTTTGCTAACACATGTGAAAAGAGGTTGCTTTGTATTCTTAATTCCACTTTTAATATTCCAAAGTCATTTTAAAGTTTCTCAAGGGTGAATGTGGAGATAACACTTTTGAGAAGAATTTACCAAGTGGTTTTTAACCCTGGCTGTGCATCAAAATCACCTGAATGTGCTTTGAAAATACCTGCCAAGGTCCCATCTCAGGATAATTAAGTCAAAATCTCTGGTGGTAATACCTTTGTGCCATATCCTCACACCAACTTTATGAAGTTGTTATATTTTTCCTATTTTTTTAGATATCGAATCATAGAGAGGTTAAGTAAATTGCCAAGGTCAAACCCAGATCTGTATGATTGCAACTCCATGTTCTCTGTATAATGTTGCCTCTGTCAGTTCTTAACAGAGCAGTTTGACAGGGTAAAAAGCAAATTTCCAGTGATTCTGAGAGAGCAATAGAAAGAGAAATTAGTAACGACCCACTGTTTGTAACTTGAAAAAAAAATTTGTTTCTGTTATAGTAAAGTCACATAATATAAAACATACTATTTTAACCATATTTAACTATACAGTTCAGTGGTACTAAGTACATTCACATTGTTGTACAGCTCTCACCATCATCCATCTCCCTAATCATTCTCCTTCCTAAACTGAAACTTTGTTCTCATTAAACATGAACTCCTCACTCTAACCACCTCCCAACCCCTGGCCCCTGGCATCTACCAGTGTACTTTCTGACTCTATGAATTTGACTATTCTAGGTATGTGCTTAGTTGTTCAGTCATATCCAGCTCTTTGTGACCCTCCGAACTGTAGCTCGCCAGGCTCCTCTGTTCATGGGATTCTCCAGACAAGAATATTGGAGTGGGTTGCCATGCCCTCCTCCAGGGGATCTTCCCAACCCAGGGATCGAACCTAGGTCTCCCTCGTTGCAGGCGGATTCTTTACAATCTGAGCCACTAGGGAAGCCCAAGAATACTGAAGTGGGTAGCCTATCCCTTCTCCAGGGGATCTTCACTACTCAGGAATTGAACTGGGGTCTCCTGCACTGCAGGCGGATTCTTTACCAGCTGAGCTACCAGGGAAGGGCAGGTACCTCATATAAGGGAAATCAAACAATATCTGTCTGCACCTAATGTATATTGGAGTGCATTTTTGAGATTAATTTAATATAGGTCCTACCAGTGGCTTGGACTCTTTATTTTTTATTTTAATTTTTGTACTCTTTAGATTTCCCCTTGGTAGGAGAAAACATTGAGAGCTATTGTGGTGAATAATTGCTTATCCTTGATGGTCATAGAAAGGGGCTCCATGTATAATACTGGGTTATTAAAGCTTTAGTTTCAGTTCAGGTGAATTATATCAGGAAAATATGAGTTAGTTTGCTAGTATGTCCAATAAAACAGCTGGGATATAGAGAAATTTGGTGTGGAATATTTCAGCTTTTACTGTGTCTTGCTGTTGCTCAGTCACTCAGTTGTGTCTGACTCTTTGCGACCCCATGAACTATGTTTGCTGCTTCTTAATATGTTTACTGTCAGCTCAAAATAATTTTTATGTCAAAGAGGCACGTTTTGGTGTGGCATATGCTGGTTTCCTTTAGTGTTTTTTTAAAATTTTATTTATTTGGCTGCTCCAGGTTTTAGCTGTGGGATACAGTATCTCTAATTGCAGCATGTGGGATCTAGTTTCTTGACCAGGGATCAAACCTGGGCCCCTGTATTAGGAGCACAGGAGTCTTAGCCACTGGACCACCAGAAAGTCCCACTTTTAGGGTTTGGAGTGTCTACTCTGACCCTACATTACATTAGGTGATGGGAAACAGTTGTCCAATGACCTGGTCCCTAGGCTCACCAACAAGTGAGAGAGACAGGCAGATGACCAGTACTGGGGTGGGAGGGACCGGTGGAAAGGAGATTGGACCAAGGACAGGTGCAAATGCTGGTGACTCTGGTGGCAAGAAGTGGAGGGAAGATGTTTCATTTTCTCTGATGGAGGAGATGCAATGAGGCTTGTTGTCAAAATGGCAGCAGAGTAAAAAGTTCTGAGAAAGAGCAAGGTTGGAAACAGCAGACATGAAGAAGGAAGATAGGACAAGGGGAGCCATAATTTGCCTTTCAACAGTTTCTTTCTTTTTTTTTTCCCCTTCTCATGTTTCTGAGAATGTAAAGATAAGTAAAAGGAATTGAATTCTCTTTCTTTCACCAAGAAATCAACGATAACCTTCACATCTGCTTTTGGAAATCTGTACCTTGCAACCAAGGTCAAACTGAGAACATTGCACAATGTCTCATAAAAGAAAATGCTCTCAAACACTGCACTAGGGGAGGATTCCCCATTTTTTTGTGTGTGAATGAACTGAAGTGTCTCCAAAAGACAGTCTGGTTCTTACACCCCAAATTCTTTATGCGATAGAGTGTTTATTGTTTGAGAGCATTTGCTTATGCCCCAGTGGCACTAGTGGTAAAGAACATGCCTGCCAACACAGGAGACATAAGAGACTCGGGTTTAGTCCCTGGGTCGGAAAGATCCTCTGGAAGAGGGAATGGCAACCCACTCCAGTTTTCTTGCTTGGAGAATCCCATGGACTGAGGAGCCTGGTAGGCGACCCAGTTCATGGGTCACAAAGAGTCAGATAGGACTGAAGTGACTTAGCACGCATGCCTGCATGGAAGACAATCAGATTAGACCTCTAACTTATGCCATATATCAATATAAATTCCAAAGGAACTCAAGTGCTAAATGAATAAAGCCAAACCATGAAAGTTATAGAAGAAAATGAAGGATTATTTATAACTGAGGGAGGAAAAAAGGCCTTCCCACACAAGATGCAAATTCAGAAGCTGTGAAAGAAAAGATTGATAGACTTGATTACATGTACGAGAAGGTAATTACAGCATTGTTTATAATGGTGAAAAATTAGAAACAATCTACAGATTCCTTAATAAGGAACTATTTAAATACATTAAGGAGCATTTACATTATGGAGGAGCAATGCTGCCTAGCAGTGAAAAGCATGACATTCTGATGCCAGACTGCCCGAGACTGAATCTCATCTCCTCCACTTAACTAGCCAGGTGTCCTGGGGAAAACTATCTTACTTCCTCCATTTCCCCATCTATACATTAAGCAAGAGGATTTTCTTTCATAGGGTTAGTGTGAGGATTAAGTGAATTAATAATGGAAAGTGCTTTAAATAGATCCTTACATACCTGCACTTAAGTATTGCAACTTTATCATGTGGCACTTAAAAAAAGAATGAAGCATGACAATGTGTGATGACTGTAGCCTGCCAGGCTCTTCTGTCCATGGAATTTCCCTGGTAAGAATGTTGAAGTGGGTTGCTATTTCCTTCTTCAGAGGATCTTCCTGACCTAGCGATGGGACCCAGGTCTCCTGCATTGGCAGGTGGTTTCTTTACTGCTGAGCCACTAGGGAAGCCAATGTGTGATGATTCATATAATCTCAAATTATTATTAAGAAAGCAGGACAAGATATAGAGTGTGGTCCCATTTCTTTTAGATGATATCCATAATTTTTTTTAATTTTAAGGTATAATGGTATAATGGTATTACTGTGATGTTAAAGAGTTTATGTTTTATTTTCTTTTTGTTTTTTAAAATTAATTTTTATTGGAGAGTTGTTGCTTTACAATGTTGTACTAGTTTCTTCAGCTATACATATATCTGCTCTCTTCTGGATTTCCTTCCCACTGAGGTCACCACAGAGTACTGAGTAGAGTTCCCTGTGCTGTACAGTAGGGTCTCATTAGTTATCTATTTTATACACAGTATCAATAGTGTATAGAGTGTGGTTCCTTTTTAATAAAAATATGTTCATATTTACATTCATATAGATGAAAAAGAATAAAGAGAAAGACTATGGAACAGGACAACCCACAAAACTATGAACAGTTGCTATCTCCAGGGAGGACTGCAGGAGTGTTTGGAAAGGTATAGTCACATTTTATGCTTTGTAATTTTGTATTACTTCAGCCGTTACAAGGAGAATGAGGTGACGCACTGTATGTTAAGGAAAAAAGGAAGGAAGGAAAAAGGAAGAAGAGAGAGAGGGAGAGAGGAGAGAGAGAGGGAGGGAGGGAGGGAAGATGTCTTTTAATACTCTCTGCTGTCAATAGAGGGTAAAACTGATGGCCTAAAATTACAAGCATCCATGGCATGGGCACTGCTCCCCTCTCCTTGTGACACAACTCTAGTCTTAGGAGTGAACCATGAGGCACAAGACTTGGAGGGAATAAACTAGAAATGGATAGAACTGAAGCTGTGGTCCAAATGATCTTATGACTAATAGAAAAATCAAGTCTAGGTAGCTTCTACACAAATGAGGCATGAATTCAAATGGAATATTGAGTTACATTTTGAATAAATCAATTCTTTTTTTCTAAGACCATTAATGGTCTTCTTAAAATATCTTTCCAGATTTATGCATGCTTTAAATAAGAAAAGGATCTTTGTCATAATACCGAAAACAAGCTGTGTTGGGTGTGTATGTGTGTGTGTGTGTATGTGTGTGTGTGTTTAGTCACTCTGATATATGGCCTTGGTTAGTCATTTTCTTCAAATCTTCATAGAAGAGACATAACTTAGAGACACAGCCTCATTAGATGGGAAGAACCCAGAATTGAGAGGCAGGAAACCTGACTAGTCGGTCCTTTTCCCAATTACAACAGTTATTTGTGTGTCCTTGAGCAAATCACAGAGTTCTTTAGCTGAAAAATGCAAAGACAAGTTCTTATGTGATAACGTAGGTCCCATCTAGTTTCAAAAATTACAAGATTTGCTGTGCATTTTAAAATTTTTGAAAACAAAAACAAAGCAATCACTGTCCAGAATGACTGCAGTGAGAAGCCATCTGCTTCTTATTCAGTCGCTTATTAGGCTTAATTAATAAAAGTCTAGTATCAGCATGCGAGGTGTTAGAGGTGATTACTTAGAAGACGGTTTTTCCCCCAGTGAATGGTCCTGGCAGTTTTGACAAATATTAGTAGACATATGGATGTATTGATATTTCTGGATTCTCAATTCTTTTTTTTCTCTTTCTTTTTTATCTTTTAAATTACAAAAGTATAATAACACATTTACAGGAGACTTGGAAAATACGGAACAAAGTTACATATAGTTCTACTATGTGTGTGAATGTTCAGTCACCAAGTCATGTCTGACTCTTTGTGACCCCATGAACTGCTGCACGCCAGGCCTCCCTGTCCCTCACCATTTCCCAGAGTTTGCCCAAATTCCTGTCCATTGAATCGGTGATGCCATCCAACCATTTCATCTTCTGTTGCCCTCTTCTCCTTCTGCATTCAATCCATTATATATTCCACTATATATTATAGTTATTTTTAACTAGATAAATTAAGATTTTTAGTTGGAGTTTCAATATCAAGCTCTCAAAAATTAATAGAATGACTAGAAAAGAAGAAAGATATAGGAGACCTGAAAAGCCCCATGAATCAATTCAACATGATTAAGATTTATACAATTTTCATGCAGCAGTAGTACAAATTCTATTCAAGTTCCCATAGACAATAAACTGGGAGGCCCTGGAACATATCTAGACTCTCAGTTCTATTCTACTGAACTATATGCCTATTTTGTACCCACACTCTCGTGATTACTGTTGCTTTGTAGTAAGTTTTGAAATTGGAATGTATGAGTTCTCCTACCTTGTTCTTCTTTTTCAAAATTGTTCTGGCTGTTCTGGGTTATTTGCAATTCCCTAATAAATTCAAAAAGAGCTTGTTAATTTACAGAAAGAAGTCAGCTGGGATTTGGACAGGAATTGCTTTGAAATCAGAGATCAGTTTGGTTCCCAAGTTATATGGGATGCCTTTCCATTTCTTTGGATCTCCTTTCATTTCTTTCAACAATGTTTTGTTGTTTTAGAGTATACATTTTTCATTTCCTTTGTCTAATTCACTCCTAAGCACTTCATTCTTTTTGATGCTATTGTAAATAGAGCTATCTTCTTAAATTTATTTTTGGTTCATTCGTTGCAAGTGTACAGAAATGTAATAGGTTTTTATATATTGTTCTGGACTTCCCTGGTGGCTCAGATGGTAAAGAATCTGCCTGCCATATGGGAGACCTGGGTTCAATCCCTGGGTTGGGACGATTCCCTGGAGAAGGAAATGAACCTACCCCACTATTCTTGCCTGGAGAATTACATGGACAGTACAGTTCATGGGGTCGCAAAGAGTTGGATATGACTAAGCAACTAACATTTTCACATGTTGGTCTGGTATCCTGCAACTTTTCTGAATACATTTATTAGTTCTAGCAGTTTTTTTTTTTTTATTCTCTAGGATTTTCTCAGAATCATGGCAGCTTATGTCATGGCTACAGTCTGGTCATCATATAGTCAACTTCTTCCACCTGGTGGGGAGTTTAGTATCCGTAAGACAGCTCACAGAATACGGCTTGGAATATTTTCTATAGCCCTCGAAGAGGAGCTAAAGGTCCTTGACTTTGCTTAATAACTAAACTATTATTTAGTCTCGTTGGACACTTTTCCTTTGTGTCTGAGTTTTCTCACTACTCTGATTAAATTTATCCTTTGGCTAAAGTTGTTCAAGAGACAAAAGGCAGGTGGAGGACATGTGGGGCAAGGACCATAGGGTCCTGCTCCATCTCATTACCAATTCAGTTTGCTGTTATTTTTGCATCAGCGTTCATGAGAAATATTGGACTGCAGTTTTTCTTCCTTGTGATGTCTTTGTCTAGTTTCGGTATTAGGTTAATGCAGGATGCACAGAGTAAGGATGTGTTTTCTCCTCCTCTAGTTTCTGGATGTGATAGTTGAGAAATGGTAACTTTTCTTCCTTGAATGTTCAGCAGTATTCATCAGAGATGCCATCTGGGCTGGTGCTTTCTATTTCGGAAATTTAATTATCGATTCAACTTTAAAAATAGACCTAGACCTGTTCATATACTCTATTTTTCCTTTGTGTGTTTTGGCAGTTTGTGGATTTCAAGGAATTGTTGCATTTCATCTGTACTATTCAAGTTGTTCAGAAAGGTTGTGCTTGGTCATGTCTGACTCTTTTCAACCCTATGGAGTGAAGCCTACCACCATGCTCTTCTGTCTGTGGGATTTTCCAGGCAAGAATACTGGAGTGAGTTATCCTTTCTTTCTCCAGGGATCTTCCAGGGATAGAACCCATGTGTCCTGTGTCTCCTGCATTGGCAGAAAAGGTTAGTATTCCCTCAGTATCCTTTCAGTGTCCCTGAAATCAGTAGTGATGGACCCCTCTTTCATTTCTGATATTATTAATAATTTGTGTCTTCTTTCTTTTCAGCTTGACTAGAGATTTATCAATTTTACTGACCTTTCAAAGAGCCAGATTTTGGTTTTATTATTTTTCTCTATTGATTTCCAGTTTTTAATTCCATGGATTCCTGCTCTAATTTTTGATGCTTATTTCCTTCTGCTTGCTTGAGATTCATTTCCTCTTCTTTCTTGAGTCTTAGGATAAAAACTCAGATGACTGATTTTAGATCTTTGGTCTTTTCTAGTGTATGCATTCAGTAAGATAAACTCCCCCTGCCCCAGGTACTGCTTTTACTGTATCATGCAAACTTTTATAAGTTGCCTTTTCACTTAGGTCAAAATATGTTTAGATTTCTCTTGAAACTTCTTCTTTGATTCATGTGTTATTTAAAAGTGCATTATTTAGTCTCTAAAACTGTGGTGGTTGCAGGTTACTGGTTTTCAAGGGCACTTTGAACTGAAGTGGAAGAATAGGGAGGTGTGAGTTAAATGGGCAAGTTAAATGTCACAAAATTTGCTATTCTTACTGAAATCCAGCTCTTTCTAAAAGATAAATGAAAGAAATAAATATTCTTTAGATTGTTGCAAACTTCTAGTTAAAATTAGAGTTTTTAAAAAATTGACTTAGGCAATTTTTGCCTGTGTTCTTGTTACCTTAATGGAGAAATGGAGGAGAGAATTTTCAAAGTCTTTAGTTTTTCTATTATTTTCACTGATGTTCTTAATTCCTTTTGATATGCATATTTATTCCCTATATATCTTCTTTGACAAAGTGTCTATTTAAGTCTTTTGCCAATTTTTAAATTTAATTGTTTATTTCCTTTTTGTTGAGTTTTCTTAAACTTTATTTTGGAAAAAAAAACTTAGATTTACAAAAAAGTTGCAGAAATAGTACAGAAAGTTGCCTTATAGATCTCACCCAGTTTCTCCTTTTGTTAATATATCTCATATCCTTGATATATTTCTCAGAACCTAAGAAATCAGCATTCATACATTATGACTAACCAAACTGCAGACTTTAGATTTCTTAGTGTTAAGTCTTGAGAGTTCTTTGTATACTTTGGATGGAAATCTTTTGTCAGGTTGTAATTTGCAAATGTTTTCTCCCAGTCTATAGCTTGTCTTTCCATCCTTTTAAACATATTACTTTTATTTTTTAAATGTCAGCAAGAAAAATGTGTTTGAGTGGTACCATTTTTTATTCTTGGCATTTCTCTTTGATGAACATAAATGTTTAAAATAAAATAACCAAAAACTATTGTCCCAAAATGTCATATTCAGTTTAACTTGAATCAAATGCCTTATGACAAAATTTTTTTTTTGTTTTTCTGTTGTTTTTGACTTAAAAATTCCAAGTGTGTTTATCTCCTTTTCAATGCAAGGACATAAGCCATAAAATTCAGTCTGTAATTGTGCCAAGAAGGCATGAAAACCCCTTCATTCACTTACAGAAATCCATGAAATACATGAACCCTGTTTCTCAACATTTAAAAATTTCATGTTTTTCTTTTATTCATGAGTCTACATTTTTATTTTACTTCTTCCACAGATTAAAAAATTTTTTTGTGGTAAAAGTCACATAATATAAAACATAATATTTTAACCATATTTAACTGTGCAGTTCAGTGGCACTGAGTACATCCAATTGCTCTGCAACTCTCAGCAGCATCCACTTCCCGAATTTTTCTCCTTCCTAAACTGAAACTCTGTCCCTATTAAACACTAACTCCCCATCTCCCCTCCCTATCCCCATTCTCCCTTGCTCCTGGCATCTACTAATGTACCTTTTTTGTTTACTAATGATAATTAAATATAAGCCATTTTTATTGGAAATGTACTTATTAATGAGAAGAATTAGGTTTTCCCAATTATTTCTTATATCTCTGTGTGAATGTGATTTATGTAGGCAGTGAAATGGAGTCAGGCATCTATTTTGTTTCTACTCTTTTTTTTTTTAATAGATGGAAACACTGAGAAAACTTCTTCATATAAAAAATTACACAGAAATAGAATTTTGTCACTGTTGCTTAATACTTTGAATGCCTTTTGAGTTATTTCCCAAAATTCACACTAATTTATCATCAAGATGACTTTCAATTTTATTAAAAAACAAAGTATTAGGAACCACCAGGCTTGGAAATGGAATTCTTATCCACTTAGAGTCATTCACTTTTTCAGTTACTGGAAAGTATACAGAAAAGACTTTTATAATATAAATTATTAAGAATCCACCTTGTTTAATCAGATATAGTTTAAAAATTGTTGGGAATAACAATATACTGTTTGTTAATGGCCTTCCACTTTTGCTAAAACAATCTTTTCTGATACAGTGCTTCTTTATTATCATGTGTTTGAGTATAGTTTCATCAAAACTTGGAACTATAAGTTTGTTTTATTAAATATATATAAAATGTCTGCCATATCAACTACTTAGCAAAGCTAATCCTCACTGTAAAACGAATCAGTCAGGTAGTTCTTACTGTCTGTTAAGATAACATCTGATTTTTTTTTTCAATTCAATCAAACATGCTAATAAGAATTTCAAGGACTATTAAAATACCAGCGGGAAAAAAATTATAGAACCCATCTTGCAGAACAGATAATAAAAGCAGTCAAATCAGGATTGAAATGATGCAGAACTAATGTAATTAATTTATCCATTTTATAATGTTATAAAAACAAGATCATAAATCAAAATGCAGTTTCTCTTTGCTGAATTTGTGATATGGCAGTGTTATATGTATGGAAAAGCACATTTATAAAATAAATCTGGTAAATGTGTATGTGTATCAAACATTGTTTTTCCACTTTGGAAAATAACTGAGTCAAATATAAAGATGAGAAATTGCTCCACAGATTTTATGAGATAGTGTGACCACACTTTTCCCTTATGTGTTAGAAGAGAGAGAAAGCTAAGCACCACTAAAAGCTAATTAACAACCCAATATATGTGCTCTACTGTCCTAAATCATTTCAGTCATGTCTGACGCTTTTCGATCTTATGGACTGTAGCCTGCCAGGCTCCTCTGTCCATGGGATACAGGCAAGAATACTGGAGTAAGTAGCCATACCCTCCTCTAGGGGATCTTCCCGACCCAGGAATTGAACCCATGTCTTACATCTCCCCCATTCGAAAGTGGATTCTTTACCACTAGCGCCACGTGGGAAGCCCAATTCAATATACACTACACTAAAATTAAGCGTTTCTTTTCTATAGAAGACACCATTAAGAGAGGGATATGACAGGTCACAAGGAAAAAAAAAGTTTGCAACAGTTTGCTCTGGTGATTCCAATGTACATTCAGGTCTGAGAGGAGGCCTGGAATAGGCAGAGCTATTGAAGGGGCTGGGTAAGGGAGGAGCCATGGGCCCTCCCTCCGAGGCTTCACAGAGGAACTGATCTTTCCATCTGGTAGCATTTTGATGAAGGAAGAGCATCAGCAGGATGCAGGGTTATGTGATAAGATGCACAAGGATGTGAATGTGTGGGGTGTTGAGTAAACTGGGCATGTGAAGGAAGGGGTGATAAGAGCTGATATAGGGCCAGGGAGAAGGGGTTGCCTGAGAAGGTTATTCAGTAAAGGGCTGAATATGGTTGGCTCTGGTTCTGTAGGAAAGGCAGGAATGGGATCACTCTCTGACTTTAGGAGCACAGTGTTGGTGGCCAAGGGTCTAGAGTAGCAGGACTAGAGGTACCCGAACTGTCTTCATCATCTATTTCTGTGTAACAGATTACCCCAAACCTCCTGGATGAACACAAGTCCCTTCATTCCCTCCTGTTGCTGAGAGTCGGTGATCCAGGCAGGGCTAGGCTGGACAGATCCACTCCACTAGCACTGTTTACACTTCAGTTCACAGTTGAACTTGTCTACAAGGGATTTGTTCTGCAGTCTGGCCCTTCAGCACTCCTCTACATGGCCCTTCCCTCTCCAGTGGGGAGGTGCTAGTTCAGAATTCTGCAGAAGACAGTGATTTCAGAAGAATGCCTTCGCGAGGGAGCATTCCAAGTAGCAAAGGGCAGAAATGTGGACCCCTGAAGCCCAGCTGGGGGAGTGACTTTTGCTGCATCCATTGACTGAGACAAGTCACAATGACAGCTCAGATTTAGGGGGCAGAGAGTAGGCTCCTCTTGTACCTGTCCTCATGCAGGAGAGTCAAGATTGTGTTGCTTGCATGCATATGAGGATGTGGGGTAGAAGACCCTGATGCAGCTACCGTGGTAAACACCACCTACAGCAGAGACTAGTTGGGCTATTGCAGTCTTTCAGACGAGAGATCTGGATGCCCAAGCTTAGCAGGAACAGTAGTGATGGACAAGGATGTCCCTGAGAGATCTTTCAGAGGTAGAGTCGCTTTGACCTCTTTCTTGAGTGGATTGAGTAAAGAGGAAGGATAGATTCCCCAGTTCCTGGGCTACATTAGTGGTCACAGCCACTGAAAAAGGTGAGATCCCTGGAGATATTTGGTGACTGTGAGTCTGGTACAAGCTGAGTTTGATCCGTGTCATGCTGACTCTAAGACCCTCCAGATGAAGAAGTTGAGTTGGCATTTGGAGCTCAGGAAACAGATATGGCTTAGTGATGCAAGAAGTCACTGAGTTGAAACCATTAGTTTGTTATTGTTGTTCAGTCACTAGGTCCAACTCTGCGACCTCATGGACTATAGCCCTCCAGGCTCCTCTGTCCTCCACTAACTCCCGGAGTTTGCTCAAATTCATGTCCATTGAGTTGGTGATGCCATCCAACCATCTTATCCTCTGCTGCCATCTTCTCCTCCTGCCCTGTGTTTCCCAGCATCAGGGTTTTTTCCAATGAGTTGGCTCTTTGCATCAGGTGACCAAAGTATTGGAATTTCAGTTTCAGCATCAGTCCTTCCAAGTGAATATTCAGGGTTGATGTCCTTTAGGATTGAATGGTTTGATCTCCTTGCTGTCCAAGGGACTCTCAAGAGTCTTCTCCAGCACCACAATTCAAAAGTATCAGTTCTTCGGTGCTCAGCCTTCTTTATGGTCTACCTCTCACATCCATACATGACTACCGGAAAAACCATAGCTTTGACTATACAGACTTTGTTGGCAAAGTGATGTCTGATATACCTACATTTCTCTTTTTAAAATCTTCACCAGTCTTATTAAAGTCAAGGGCAGCTTCATCCCTTTGAATATGTCCTTTTCTAAACGCAAAGTAAGTATGAAAACACATCCTGGTTGGGGGTGAAAATGACACAAACCAAAGGCACAAGCCAGAGAAGAAGAGGAGCAAATCTCCCCTTCAGCATGAATCAGAGGCATCTGCTTCCCCTCCCTGCTCCCCAGTCCTCCCACTGTGGCTTCTCGGAAGTGGCTCTTCTGCAATTAGCCATTATTTCTATTCCCCCTTCTCCCATCCAATGAACAGAATCAGAAGTGTGAATCAGGTCTCAACTTAGCAATTGGAAAAAACACTGTAAATGTTATTTTTAAAAAACATTTAAAAATATCTCCTCCGAGCAGTCTTCTAGAGGAAGAAATTCGTTTAAAATGTAAATACTAGAAGCATTTCCTTTTGTTTGTTGTTGTTGTTTATTCAGTTTACTCCTAACAAAATTAGTTTGTAAGGTCTGATTTTAAAAGATTGATTTTTATTCTCAGATGTTAGGGAGAACATATCCAGAAATGAAAGTACCTTGACCAAAAACATCTTTACAAATAGGCCACCTTTGAGAAAATAGAAGGGACCTCCCAGGTGTCTCAGTGCCAAAGAATTTGCCTGCCAATACAGGAGATGCAAGAGATGCAGTTTCGATCCTTGGGTTGGGAAGATCCCCAGAGGAGGAAATGGCAATCCACTCCAGTATTCTTGCCTGGAGAATCCCATGGACAGAGGAGCCTGGCAGACTGCTGTCCATCGTGTTGCAGAGTCATGCTCAGCTGAGCAAGTATGCACACCTTAAGCCGGAACCACACCGCTACTGATGATGGATTCAGTTGCTTTATTTTTATATCTAACAGAGGTTGAGCTGAAGAAATTCATGTGTGAGGATCATTCTGTAATTTAGCAAGATGCTAGAATTCTTCTTTTGAAATATAACCTAAAACACTGAGACTGCAGTGACATATTAAACCATAAAGACGGTGGTACATTCTGTGTTCATAGAAACTTCTAAGACAATCCTATTTCAGTGTCTAATTATGATCTGCACAGGTCTGAGCCTCTTGGGTATCTGTGGAAAGGAAAAGAAGCCCCTGGGTGCACCCCTGGGTCCCTTCCTTCCTGCCGCTAGGTTTCCTCTCACACTCAGGGCTGTTGTCCCTGAAACTTTTCTCTGAAGGCACTCCAGCTGAGCTGTCAACCTCCTGGGCTTTAATGCATACTGATTGCTGCTATTTTTGTTATTTTCCAACTCTTTGATGTTGTTCCATTGTCCCTCCTGCCGATTGCCCTTTTCTATTCTTTAGTATTTTAATTAATGTTGTTTAATTATACTCAGCCCCCTGAGGCTTTCAAAGGGGTGAATTCAATGGCTTGGACTCAATGAATGAATTCTTCAGTCTTCTGCTCTCTTGTGACCAAGAGCTTCCCTCCTCAGGAGGGGGCACACCCAATCATTTTCCAGACATTAATAATTCCAAATGAGAGGACTTCTAGGAAGAAGTCCTAACAAAAGACTTTTATTCTGTGGTTCCAGCCCTCTGGATGAGCTCATTACATGATTGTATTAAATGTAATTCAGTGATACCTCATCAGTGAGGTCCATACTGTTTGCGACCCATGGACTGTAGCCCGCCAGGCTCCTCTGTCCATGGGATTTCCCAGGCAAGAATACTGGAGTGGGTTGCCATTTCCTTCTCCAGGGGATCTTCCTACCCCAGGGATTGAACCTATGGCTCCTGCATCTCCTGCACTGCCGACCAATTCCTTACCACTGAGCTACCTGGGAAATCCCAGTAGAACACAGGTTAACCAAACACAGCCTAGTAGCAATGATACCTTCCAGGGAGAGTCACATTCAGCCATATCCATTGGTGGCCCTGTGTCTCATCTTTTTCTCTTTAAAGAACACACATGTGACAGTGTCACACACTACCCCTGTTCCCCTCCCTCCTCATGGTGACAAGGATGTTCTTTCAGCATCCTGTGCTTCAGCTTTCCTCTCCAGAACCTGCTCCCTGTCCTGACCTCCAGGAGTTCCAGCCATCTCCTCGGAGACTCCAGCTTTAACAGGGCTTCACACTGAAGGTGAATCTTGCCTCTGTACCTGGACACTGAATTAAATCTTGAAGACAGAATTTTGGGTGAAGGTGGTGCTAGTGGTAAAGAACCTGTCTGCCAATGCCAGAGACATGGGTTCAACCACTGGATCACTCCATCCCCTGTAGGAGGAAATGGCAACACACTCCAATGTTCTTGCTTGGAGAATCCCATGAATAGAGGAGCCTGGCAGGTTATAGTCCATGGGGTCACAGAGTCGGACACGACCGAATGTCTGAACACAAAAAAAGAATAGCTTTATTGCTTTGCCAGGTAAATGGGGCCACAGCGGACTCATGCCCTCAAAACCATGTGTCCCAACTTGGAGAGGACAGTGAGAAATTTTATTGTAAAAGTTCAAAGAGGGCATGGTCTGCTCACAGACATGTTTCCAATGGGTGGATGGTGAGGTAAGAAGGAGTCAGCATCATCAACTTTCAGGTTCAACTGGTCTGGGGTCTACATGCTTGTGGGCAGCTTACTATGGATAAATCTTTTTTTTTTTCATTTATTTTTATTAGTTGGAGGCTAATTACTTCACAACATTTCAGTGGGCTTTGTCATACATTGACATGAATCAGCCATGGTGGATAAATCTTAACTTCTCCCACCTAGAGGGGGTTTCAGTATCGACAAAACAGATCAAAGATACTGTTGCATTTATCTCTTGATGGGGAACCAGGACCTTGCCCAAGCCTACACTATTGTTCTTCTCGACTGTTTTTCCCTGGTTTCCCATTCCCTCCCTTCACTAGTTAGCAACTGATTGAGTCTTGAACCCATGGAACTCAGGGAAGGTCATGGAGACTGAATGAAGGCTGTTTCCTGTAATTAGAGAAATGGGGGACACAGAAAAGCTTTGTGCCCCAGAGCCACACAGGGTCCTGGTCGGTATCGACTTCTCAGGGTCCCCTTGGATTTCTCCCCCATCCATAGCCTGGTGGTCTCTGCTTCTGCTTTAATTCCCACCTCAAATGTGTCATCTCTTTTCTTTAGACTGTACCCAAAGCCGTGCTTTGTCAACTACAAATTGGCACTTGCCATCTGTCTCTACAAGGATTAAATCATATGCTGTTTTGGCTGTTGACCTTCAACACACCCTGAAAGGAGTTCTGGGTGGAATGCAGGAATGAGGCATCTGTAATCCGGGAAATAGTGGCAGGACAGGTCTTCAGATAGTTCGATATTTTCAGAGGCTGTTTTGATAAGCCAACTTCTTGTATCTCCTCATATCTAGGAAAGCACTAAATTCCTTCATAGTGACATCTGCTCCCCGTGACTAGCAGAAACTTTCTGCAAAAAAAAAAAAATACGTTCTTGATTGCACATACTCCCCCTTCCCCAAAATCATGTCTGTCCTGACCTTCCCCCCACGCCTGTCTCTTTGGAGCAGTTTCTCAGAGCTCTCTGAGGTGCTAGCTCCTGGGCTATAGTCCTCATTTTGCTCCAAATAAAACTTAATTCACAACTCTCATGTTGTGCATTTTTTAAAAACCGACAGTTCCTCTGTCTCTTCACAGCTGTCCCTTCAATTCAGGCTTGAGTACCCCACTGCTAAACTATTACAATCAGTGGTTCCCTTCTCAAGCCCTCTCTTTAAATATCCCCTCACTCTAAACTGTGCACCTTTCCTATAATCCAGAAGATCAATACTTGCTGAACAAATGAACACTACCATGAGAACTACTACTATGGAAAATCATTGATTCTGTGGAAATAACACAGACTCCCTGAGTGGGACCTTTGAACTTGTTGCAGTAAGGGAGCCAGTCACGTCCCTGGTATTTGGCAAAGACTCAAAGGCAGGAAAAGGAGTGGATATCGATACAGTGGGGAAAAGGGGAAGGCTTCTGGTGTGCCTGAGTGGAGGTTGTTGCCATGGGGATGCTGGAGGCAGGCTAACCAGAGTGTGACATCTTCTGTGATCAGTCACAGATTTCCTGATTGGTACTAAGTTGGGAGCAGGGGCAAGAATCAGGGAAGCTGTCAGTTACTGCTCAAACCTTGAGTGTCTGGGGCTGACAGACACAGTGACAGACTGTGGTGCAATATTCTGGGTTGGTTGCAAAAGGTGGTGAGTTATGGTTATTTTGTTATATAGTCCAGCCATCATTTGTACATTCAGTCTCTCCATTCTGAAAGGCAAATTTTCCTCCTCTATTTTAATATATCTAAAATTAGGTTATGACTTATATTTTATAACATGGCATAATTAAATTGACATAGTATTTTTCTTTTCTTTCTGGTTCATAAAAAAATGGTGCATTTAAAAGTGACAGGGACTTCCTTGGTGGTACAGAGGTTAGGACTTTGCCTTCCAATGTAAGGTTGCCGAGTTGATCCCTGGTCGGGAGCTAAGATCCCACATGCCTCACAGTGAAAAAAAAAAAACAAAAAACAAAATATAAAACAGAAGCAATATTGTAACAAATTCAATATAGACTTGTTTTAGTCATTTATTTTTTTATAACTGACATCTTCAGTTCAGTTCAGTTCAGTTCAGTTCATTCGCTCAGTCGTGTCCGACTCTTTGCGTTTTAGATTTGACTAAATACAATGTTGTGAGGGAAAACTCTGATAGATTTCACCCTCTCAAGAGTTTATAATATAGTAAAGAAGAAAAGATATCCAGAAAAAAGTGATATTTCAACATGCATTCTAGGAAACCTTGTGTGGTTCATTGGGCTTCCCTGATGGCTCAGCTGGTAAAGAATCCGCCTGCAATGAGGGAGACCAGGGTTCAGTTCCTGGGTTGGGAAGATCCCCTGGAGAAGGAAAAGGCTACCCACTACCGTATTCTGGCCTAGAGAATTCCATGGGCTGTGTAGTCCATGGGGTTGCAAAGAGTCGGACACCACAGAATGACTTTCACTTTCACTTTATGTAGTTCATTATTAAAGCATTGACTCAGATAATTGAAACTGTGAAGGTACAAGAGAATTAGGATCTGAGTCTTAAGGACCAGAAATGGCAGAATCAGGAAGAGCAGTGACTTACAGAGTGCCTACTATGAGCCAGACATTATTCTAACTGAAATACATAAATTATCTTCAATACAACGAAATGAATTTGCACATCCAGAGAAAAGGTAAGAAGGAGGAGGAATTTTTTTCAGGAACAAACAGCAGAAGAGTAACAGTACCAGACATCATAAAGGTTTTTAATTCTTTCCTGTAAGGAAGAGTCCAAAGAGAGGCAGTCCGAGGATGGTGCAGGGCTCCACGATGTTGTGAGGCAATACCTTGCCTCTGTTCCTGCTGTCTGATTGCTCTGCTGCCTTTAATACAATAGCTCTTTCCTGTATGGCTACCAGATGCCTACTGTAGCTGGAGAAGACTCGTGAGAATCCCTTGGACAGCAAGGAGATCAAACTAGTCAATCCTAAAGGAAATCAACCCTGAATATTCATTGGAAGGACTGATGCTGAGGTGGCTCAGACAGTAAAGAATCAACCTGCAATGCAGGAGGCCCAGGTGTGATCCCTGGGTCAGGAAAATCCCCTGGAGTAGGAAATGGCAACCCACTCTAGTATTCTTGCCTGGGAAATCCCATGGACAGAGGAGACTGGCAGGTTACAGTCCATAGGGTCACAAAGAGTCGGACACGACTGAGCGACAGAGCATGCACGATTCTGAAGGTGAAGCTCCAATCCTTTGGCCACCTGATGCAAAGAGCTGACTCATTGGAAAAGACCCTGATGCTGGGAAAGATTGAAGGCAAAAGGAGAAGGGGGAGGCAATGGATAAGATGGTTAGATAGCATCACCAGCTCAATAGACATGAATCTGAACAAACGCCCAGAGATAGTAGAGGACAGAGGAGGCTGGGATGCTGCAGTCCATAGGGTCACAAAGAGTTAGACATGATTTAGTGACTGAGAAACAAAACAACAAAACAACAACCCCAGACTTCATGGCTATGGTCAAGATGGGAAGCTACGTGGAGGAATAGGACTATCTGCATCATCTACCCTGTTAATTAGGAAAGCCAAATCTTTCTTGAGCACTTCTGGCAGATTCCAAATTTGCATTGTCTGGAGCTAAGAGATGCGGCAGCTTCCTCTCTTTAAGCATGCTGGGAAGTCATGTGTTTGACAAATGGAGTGGGAGTAAAACCATAGGGTTAGGTCCCATCACCATTTATCACTAGGGCTGGGAAACTATTGTTGCAAATAAAATTGGGAAGTTACAGAGAGTACCTGTTGTGCAGACAACTAAGAGTGGCTTCCACTGTGTGCCAGGCAGTGACCAGCTATGTCTTCTCTATGCATCTGTTGATGGGCAAATTGGCTATTGCAATGAACATCAGGATGTCTCCCCTACCTCTTCCCTAACACTCAAACACCCAGGACCCTGAGCAAAAACAATGTCATTTCCTGGGACTCTCTTATCACAGCAGTTTCCTTTCTGCTACCTGTTTTTTTCAGCACCATTCCTACTTCTTTGCCAGTTCAACTGTGAGTTGATTCATGAGACTACAAGGAAGAATAGCTGCTTAAAGGTGGTAGAGCAGCAATCTCTACCAAACTACTGTTGTTGTTGTTTAGTTGTTAAGTCATGTCCAACTCTTTGCAACCCCATGGGCTGGAGCCTACAAGGCTTCTCTGTCCATAGGATTTCCTGGGCAAAAATACTGGATTGGGTTGCCATTTCCTCCTCCAGGGGCTCTTCCCGACCCAGGGATCGAACCCATGTCTCCTGCATTGGCAGGTGGATTCTTTACCTCTGTGCCAACAGGGAAGCCCCTATCAAACTATAGTCAGGGCCAAATGCAGCCCTCTACCTGTTTTTGTAAATAAAGCTTAACTGACACACAGCCGCAGCCATTTGTTACACAGTGTCTTTGGCAGTTTTGGCAGATGTAACAGCATAATTTTTATTTAAACTTTTTATTTTGTTTTGGAGTATAGCTGATTAACAATGTTGTGACAGTTTCAGGTGAACAAGGAAGGGACTAAACCATTCATATATGAGTACCCATTCTCCCTCAAGTTCCCCTCCCATCCAGGCTGCCACATAACATTGAACAGAGTTCCCTGTGCTATACAATAAGTCCTTGTTGGTTATCCATTTTAAATATAGCAGAGTGTACATGTCCACCCCAAACTTCCTAGCTATCCTGTCTCCCCCTTTCCCACCAACCATAAGTTCATTCTCCAAGGCTGTGAGTCTCTTTCTAAACAGACATAGCTCTAGTCACAGTCACAGAAATAGCCAGAGAAGACAAAATTAAGGAACTGGAGCAACCCTAAAGGCTGAACAGAAAGGGAGACAAGGCAGTGCTTACCATTTACATGGGCTCCCCAGGTGACACTAGTGGCGAAGAATCCACCTACCAGTGCAGGAGGATTGTAACAAACGGACAGGATGACCTGTCTGTTACAAACAAAGACCCATGACCTCAAGGCCTAAAAAATATGTACTGTCTGATCTTTTATAGGAAAAGTTTGCCGAGCCATTGAAGGTGGAGCCAATACATCCAGCTTCAACTCCTGGCTTTGGAACTTACCAGTTGGGGTGTTGAGAGAACCACTGCAGACATGGGTTTCTTCACCTCTGGATCCAGGATAATAAGCCCTCCACACATTGCCTGTGAGCATCACGGTGGATAATGTGCATGGAAGCCCTTTGCAAACAGCAGACTATTGTGGAAATGGTGCAAGCGTGCTCAGCTGCTTAATCATATCTGACTCTTGGATCCCATGGACTGTAGCCTGCCAGGCTCCTCTGTCCATGGGTTTCTCCAGGCAAGAATATTGGAGTGGGTTGCCATTTCCTCCTCCAGGGGATCTTCCTGACACAGGGATCGAATCTGGTCTCTTACGTCTCCTGAATTGGTAGGCTGATTCTTCATCACTAGTGCCACCTGAACCCACTCCAGTGTTCTTGCCTGGGGAACCCCAGGGATGGCGGAGCCTGGTGGGCTGCCGTCTATGGGGTCGCACAGAGTCAGACACGACTGAAGTGACTTTGCAGCAGCAGCAGCGCCACCTGGGAAGCCCATGTAAATGGTAAGCACTGCTGTCTCCCTTTCTGTTCAGCCTTTAGGGTTGCTCCAGTTCCTTAATATAATCTTCTCTGGTTATTTCTGAGGCTGTGACTAGAGCTATTAAAACCTGCAATTTGCAGGCAGTGCTAATGCTATTAATAATTTTCTACTCAACCTACCTTTCTGTAGGCTGTCAGGTGACAAGGATATTTTTAAGTAAGCATGAATTATGTAAAAGAATTGGTTCATGAATGAAGCCCACAATCATATATTCTATGCCAAGAGTTTAGAAATCTCCAGTTGCTATATTCTCTATTCAGTGGAGAAATTGCACGTGTCTGATAACTATATTTAGATTCTCCATGTCACCTTCTTTGGCCAGATATTCTCCTTGGTGATAGCAGCTGTATTATGCATGCCTTTGAGAAGAGAGGCCCTGAGGACTCCGAGGAGGGTGTGGTGACCTGGGTCATTACCCAGACCCCAGTTGCGAGGCTACTTAGCAGCTGAGCTGGTGAGTACAAGAAACAAGGAATCTGAGATGGCAGTGGGCAGCCCCCAGGCTTCACCTGGGCTGGCAGGGAACAAATAGTCCAGATTATGGTGTACAGAGACTGCTGTGTACATAGGCATAGTTTGGGGCACAGCATGTTTGCTCAGGACTGAGTAATTTGCAGCACATATTGGTGTAGTTTGCACACTGATGGCCCTTGGGGCTGAATAAAAACTGCAGATTCACTTGGCTTGACTTACTTTGTGAAGCACACATGTTTTTAAAAAACTTTAAATTTTGTACTGGAGTATAGCTGATTTAACAATGTTGTGATAGTTTCAGATGCACAGCAGAGTGACTCAGCCACACGTATACATGTATACTTTCCCATTCAGGGTGCCACAAAACCTTGAGCAGAGTTCACTGAACTACACAATAGGTCCTTATTGGTTATCCATTTAAATATAGCAGTGTGGATACGTCCATCCCAAACTCCCTAACTATCCCTTTCCCCAGGCAACCATAAGTTTGTTCTCTAAGTCTATGTGTCACTTTTTGTTTTGTATGTAAGTTCATTTGTGTCATTTCATTTTAGATCCCACCTATAAGGGATGTGGTACAATTGTTTTCCTTCTCTGTCTGACTTGACTTTATTTTTATATATTACTTAAATGTCTTCAGGTGAAGACATTTGTGCCACCTCAGCTCCTGTCTTCATAACTCCCTAAATATATTGTTTATAGCTGCTTGATACTCTGAAAACTTGGGGTTTATAACACTTCACTAAGCAATGGTTATCTTCATTGGTAGGTTGATGACAACATCATGATCTCTGGTTCCAGTGAGCCCCTAGGCCCAGGACAGACCCCAACCCCTTCTCTTCCCATTCTTGGGGGATAGGGTTTGTTAAAGCCAGATAAAGATTTGGGGATCCAGACAGATGGACAAAAGTTCAAGGTCAGGCCGCCATGTATGCTCAGGAGTCCAGGGGAGCAAGCAGAGCCAGGGGAGAAGTAGAAAAGGAGTGGATGCTGGCACCTCTTTGCAGGGTACTCAGCTAGCCCCCGACATGCACTGGGCACTGGATGGGGGTAGCAGCCTTGTTCCCAGACCCTACCAGCAGCTCCTGCTAGGCCTGGTTGGGATTCTCTTGGAGCATCTTGCAGCACAGCTAGAGCTGTGCCCTCCGTTGAGGAATCTGCCAGTGTTGGGGGCAGAAGGATTGCTTCCTGCTGGGGATGAATTCTCTCCTTCCTTTTTGAAAAAAAATTTTATTTATTTATTTTGGCTGTGCTGGGTCTTCATTGCTGCATGGGCTTTTCTCTAGTTGTGGCGAGTGGGGGCTATTCTCTAGTTGTAGTGTGTGGGCTTCTCATTGTGGTGGCTTCTCTTGTTGTGGAGCAGGGGCTCTAGGGTATGCGGACCTCAGTACTCAGTAGTTGCAGCTCCCAGGCTCTAGGGCACAGGCTCAGGAGTTGTGGTGCATGGGCTTAGTTGCTGCCTGGCATGTGCGATCTTCCTGGATCAGGGATTGAGCTATGTCTCCTGTATTGGCAGGAGGATTCTTCACCACTGAGCCGCTATGGAAGCCCCATTCCTTTTTCAGTCTTCATCTCCCTGCTCTAGCTTTTCATTTCGCAAAAATGACAATTGAGTGTCTGCGCGCGCGCGCGTGTATGTGCGTGCGTGCGTGCGTGCGTGCGTGCGTGTGTGTGTGTGTGTGTGTGTGTGTGTGTGTGTGTGTGTGTACTGGGGATGATCAGGTGATGCTGGGCTCGATTATTATTTGCAAATTTGCCAGATTTCTGGCCTGAGAATCCTTTCCACCCCTGGAGATGGTGGACATTGGTGTTTTGTTGCTAATTTTATTAGGAAAGTGACAAATGAAGGATTTTCATAACTCTTTTTTTGTGCACTTAACCTGTCCGGCAGTCAAGTGAAGTTTATGAACATCCTTCTCTGAATCAAGAGTTTAAATGCATAAAATAAAATACATAGGATTGCAAAGGAAACTAATGAAGTAGAAGTCCGTTGTGTTAGATTGTAAATGTCTGTTTTCATCGGTACAAAACTGAAGTAAAAAGTCCAATTGATAGTCTCTGATTTAAATAAATGGGTCTAATGAGTTTACATTTTCTCTGTTTTTTTTGGGTGAACTTTATTTACTTTTTCTATCTTATTTTCGATAGTGTGATATATTTATTAGTTTCTCCTTTTCTGTCTTCTCTTGGATTGGTAAAGTTTTCTTTGTCCTCTATCTCTCTCTTTCTTTCTCTCACTTCTGCTAATGTGTAAATTACACCTTGAGTTTCTTTTTCTTTAAAATTTTAACTTATATCCAAAATTGATTTTTTTTTCAATGTTTAAAATATGCAACTATAACTTCTGTTTTCTTTCTGATAAAATTAACCATGCATTCCTTAGTGGCTTTTTTTTTTTTAAAGGAAATTGCTTTATTATCTTAAATTTCTCTGAACTGAATGATCTCTGAGGTGTGTTCAGTGTCAGTCTTTTATGGCATCAGTTGTCCTCATATGACTCACAATTGTAGTGTATGGTTCATGAGGAGGAGCCATTCTTGGCCTTTTTTGTTCTTTTTCTCCTACTCGCCTTCTTTACATCTAGAAGTTTTATAGAGACCTAGGCTTCACAACTCAAAACCAGGACTTATGATAGAAGTTTGAGGCTCCTGTCTCACAGGGATGCTTCAGATTCAGTTCTGGAGCTGATGGGTAGTGTGGCCCAAGTTCCGCCTGCGTGAATGTCTAATTCCTTCTCCTACCTTGCCATGCCATACCATGCTTTGTCACTTAGTAGTGTCTGACTCTTTGAGACCCCATAGACTGTAGCCCACCAGGCTCCTCTGTCCCTGGTATTCTACAGGCAAGAATACTGGATCGAGTTGCCATTTTTCCTCCAGGAGATCTTCCTGACCCAGGGGTCGAACCTTCATCTTCTGCATTGCTGGCCGATTCTTTACCAACGCTGCTACCTTGGGCAACAGCTTAATGTAGAATACAGCCAGGAAGCTGGGTCAGCTTATTTTAACCTTTGTTCTTGAGTGAGGGAGCCCCACCTCATTCTATTCCAGCTCCTGATTTCACAGGCCAGGCCTCACATCAGCCCACTACTGAAGCTGAATATGGGCTACTTGTATTAATGTCCTTGGAGCCCAGAAGGTCCACAGCTCTAGCCCTGCCCAAGGTTATGTATTAATCTCTCATTTTCTTCCATCAAGATGCTTATCACTTTTTTTAAAACTTAAAAAATTATTTATTTATTTGGCTGTACCAAGTCTTATTTGCTACATGCAAGAACTTTTAGTTATGGCTTGTGGGCTCTAGTTCCCCTATCGGGCATGGAACCTGGGACCCCTGCATTGGGATCATGGAGTTTTAGCCACTGAATCACAAGGAAAGTCTCTTACCACATTTTTTTTTTTTTTTCAAATACACCAAGGTTTAAGATGGAGCATTGCTTTGGTTTGGAGCAGAGGACTGTGTTTTGTGTCTTACAGCACAAACTCACAACATCATCTGCTACAGTTGAAACTTGGAAATTTTTATACTCTTTGGCTCAGCAATTAAAAATCTAGGAATTTATCCTAAGGACACAATTGGATAATATGTATACAATGATGTTTGCTACAGTTTTTTACAATCATAGCAAAGAGCTGGAACCAACCTAAATGTCCATCAGTAAGGCATTCAATAATTTATAGTATTTCTAAATACTATTAAGAAATATAAATATTATTTCTAAATATTATCACTAAATTATGATATCATAATTCCAGAGAACAACCCTCTAATTTGAGACTCTAGTTAGGTAGGTTTGACAAGCTTTGGCCCTTATAATTTTTTTTTTAAATAAAAGAGCCATAGGTGATTCTGATTTACCTATAGGATTAGGAACCACTGATAGTAGGAGAACATCTAATATTCTGGGAAGTAAATTAGTAAAAAATGGGCCAAAGAACTAAACAGACATTTCTCCAAAGAAGACATACAGATGGCTAACAAACACATGAAAAGATGCTCAACATCACTCATTATTAGAGAAATGCAAATCAAAACCACAATGAGGTACCATTACACGCCAGTCAGGATGGCTGCTATCCAAAAGTCTACAAGCAATAAATGCTGGAGAGGGTGTGGAGAAAAGGGAACCCTCTTACACTGTTGGTGGGAATGCAAACTAGTACAGCCGCTATGGAAAACAGTGTGGAGATTTCTTAAAAAACTGGAAATAGAACTGCCATATGACCCAGCAATCCCACTTCTGGGCATACACACTGAGGAAACCAGATCTGAAAGAGACACATGCACCCCAATGTTCATCGCAGCACTGTTTATAATAGCCAGGACATGGAAGCAACCTAGATGCCCATCAGCAGATGAATGGATAAGGAAGCTGTGGTACATATACACCATGGAATATTACTCAGCTGTTAAAAAGAATTCATTTGAACCAGTCCTAATGGGATGGATGAAGCTGGAGTCCCTTATACAGAGTGAAGTAAGCCAGAAAGATAAAGAACATTACAGCATACTATCACATATATATGGAATTTAGAAAGATGGTAACGATAACCCTATATGCAAAACAGAAAAAGAGACACAGAAATACAGAACAGACTTTTGAACTCTGTGGGAGAATGTGAGGGTGGGATATTTCAAAAGAACAGCATGTATACTATCTATGGTGAAACAGATCACCAGCCCAGGTGGGATGCATGAGACAAGTGCTCCAGCCTGGTGCACTGGGAGGACTCGGGGGAATCGGGTGGAGAGGGAGGTGGGAGCGGGGATCGGGATGGGGAATACGTGTAAATCCATGGCTGATTCATATCAATGTATGACAAAACCCACTGAAATGTTGTGAAGTGATTGGCCTCCAACTAATAAAAAAAAAAAGATTTAAAAAAATAAAAAAATAAATAAATAAAATTCAACAGCTTGAAAAAAAATAAATAAAATAAAGAGTTCAGAAATAGAAAAAAAAATAAAAAAAAAATAAAATCGAAGTATACTTGCTTAACAGTGTTGAATTCGTTTCTGCTGTTCAGCAAATTGAATCAGCTATGTGTATACACATACATACATCCCCTCCCTCCAGAACCTTCCTCCCACCCCTCCATCCCACCCCTCTAGGTCATCAGAGGGGTGGGACTAAATCAGGGTTTGCCAAACCATGGCCCAAAGTCTAAATCCATCCTGCTGCCTGCTTTTGTTGTCCTATGAGCTAGGAATGTACTTTATATTTTGAAACAGTTAAAAAAACTTCCTTGGTGGCTCGATGGTAAAGAAGACGCCTGCCAATGCAGGAGATAGGAGTTCAGTCCCTGGGTTGGGAAGATCCCCTGGAGAAGGGCGTGGCAACCCACTTAGGTATTCTTGCCTGGGAAATCCTGTGGATTGAGGAGCCTGCTGGGCTACAGTCCACGGGGTCACAGAAGAATCAGACATGACTTAGCGACTAAACAGCAAGAAAACAAAGGGAGGATAATATTTTGTGATATGTGAAAATTATATGAAATTCATATATTGAAACCCAGTTATACTCATTCAATTACATTTTGTCTATGGTCGCTTTCTTGAAGCTGTGGGATTGAGTAATTGTGATCAAGGCCATGTGTCTGTGGCCTCAACTACTTACTCTATGACCTCTACAGAAGGTTTGTGACCCTCTTCTAAACTACTTCTCTCTCTTGCCACTGACTTGACAGTAGCTGCTTAGTCATCAGTGTAGGGATGTACATAGGGAGAAGGTCATTCTTCCTTAGTTTGTAGGTGAAAATAGTCCACCCTGCTGTGAAGTCTGAATATGTTTCCCTTTATTCCACAAAATACAAAACAGATACACCCAAAGAAGGTTCAGAAAATGGTTATCAGGGCTCTTAGAAGAAGCAGAGCAGCATTCTGCCTTTGTTGTTTTAATTAAACCACCCAAGGAGGATTAGACAGAAAAATTATGTTTCAAACCGAAGACAGTATTGCCTATGGGCGGGCCATCCAGCTTTCCATACCTGGGGAAAGAGTTTTTGAAGCCATATGTAATCAGATCTGCAGGTTCCCTCAAGTTCCACTTGCAGAAACTGTCCGTGGCACTGCATAAAAGGATGACTCTGGAACAACTTGTCTCAAGCAACTCATTCGTCTCATTTATGTTGAAACTTTGCTCTTGTATTGGACATTGGGCATGGTCTATCTGTGAGCCACCTCGGTGTCCTCCTTCACCACCATTTAGGCTCTCACTAGTTTTTCTCCCCCAGGCCATATGGTTTCAGCACCCTGCCCGCTTCACTTCTACCCTGGCCCTGCTTCAGCATTGCTACCCTTCCAGTATTAGGGTCCCATAAGTCTTCCCAATGTGTCCTTGAGGGGGAAACTGAGAACTAAGGATTTGCTAGAAATTAAGATACAGGATGTTAGAGGTGAAAGCCCCACAGTGTCTCTCAGAAAGAGGGTTGCAAGACAGAAAAGACCTGATGTGCAGATAAAGATCAAGGCTTTTAAAAGGCAGAAAATAACCAGCAGTAGAATTGTAGATTTAAATGCATCTTGAAGCATGCACTAATGGGATGTCTGCGGGACCCAAGGGCACCATGGTGATGAGTACTGTTGTTGAAAGCCTGAAATGCAGAGTCTGGGGGCCGGGAATGGAAAGCTGAGAGACAGAAGGGGAGGAACGGAGATGCGAATGGATGCAGAAGAAAAAAGAAATCTTTGGGGGAGGGAGTACCTTTGGTGAGAAATAGTCAGGAGTGGAGAAGGAGAAGTTTGGAGTCTGTTTCAGGTACCAACAGAGGGCTTCCTCCCCTCTGCTTTGTTATTTGTCATAAGGGGAAGTGACACCGAGGGATGCTGTGAGGATCACGGAAAGAAAGGCAACTAGCAGGACCTTCCTGGTGGTCCAATGGTTAAGAATCTACGTGCCAATGCAGGAGACACGGGTTCAATCCCTGGTCCAGGAAAATCCGCTGGGCTGTGGAGCAACTAAACCCATGTGCCACAACTGTTGAGTCTGTGCTATCAATCCTGGGAGCTGCAACTGCTGAGCCCACCTACTGAAGCCCATATGCTCTAGAGCCTGTACTCTGCAACAATAGAAGCCATTGCAATGAGAAGCCCATTCACCATAGCTAGAGTAGCCAGCCCCTGCTCACCACAACTAGAGAAAGTCCATGTGCAGCAATGAAGATTCCGCACAGCCGTAAAAAGATACATTTTTAAAAAGAAAGGCAGCCTAGCACAGCCCTAGGCATACAGCAGACCTCCTTCCCCCTCCCACTCCCCCCCCCCCCCCCATGTCAGCTTCATCCACCTCTCAGGTCACAGTTTGTGATGTATCACCTCCAGGCTGCTCACAGAGCCTGTTCAATCTCAGGCTGAGTCCATTGACTCTGACGTCAGTCCTATGTCAGTCATGTGTGCCTTCCTGGAAGGTACCAGAAATGACATTACTTGGTGTCAGTGACCTCTTCCATGCAATGGGTCAAAAGAGAGGCATTTTTATCTCATTTGTTTCTTCTATAGGGGACTCAGATGTGCCTGCATCCTACTAAGGTGCGATGAAGGATTACCCAAGGAGCATGTGCAAACTACATGCTTATTAAGTGGAAATGAAAACATTAGGGCCAATGACATCTCTATTGCTGTACACACAGCCTTATCCTCCACCGATACTCATCCATGCTTCCCAGGTTCAGAGATGTAAATGAAGTCCCCTCTTGATCTGTGGTATGCAAAGGCCATTGCTGCCTAAAGAGTATCATCACTAGTGTTTACCAATAAAGCTTTGGATGTGGAAAATGTCCCAGACAGTATCAGTCTTTCAATAGGGGACCCTCTTCTTTAAAAAAAAAAAAAAGATTATTTTTACTTATGTATTTGACCAGGCCATGTCTTAGTTGCAGTATGTGAACTCTCAGCTCTAGCACGTGGGACCTAGTTTCCTGACCAGGGATGGAACTCAGGCCCCCTGCATTGGGTTCATGGAGTCTTAGCCACTGGACTGCTGGAGAATTCGTAACAGGGTCCCTTTGTGGAAGCTTCTTGTGCATGGGGTAGCCAAACCATTTTCCTTGCACCCCACCATGTCTGGCCTTCCTCTAGGGACTGTTGTTTATATGGTGAGAGGTGAGCATCCAGGAGCCTCCAGAGACTTTTTCTGGCCCTGCAATGCAGCATGCAGCATCTTAGTTCCTCGACCAGGGATCAAACCTGTATTGGGAGCACAATCTTAGACACTGGGCCACCAGGGAAGTCCCAGGGACTCCTCTTCTTGTGAACCATTGCCCATATCTTCTCAGGAGGGCACCTCCCATTCCACTGTGGCCAGCTCGGGTTTACTTCCTGCCAGGAGCCTTGCCTGATGTCCCAGAGCCAGCACACCCCTCCTCTGGACGTTTGCAAAGTCCCCAGTTTCATGTTCCTCTCTTCCTCTAGTGTCTGAACTTGTTGAGGACAAGGACCAGGTCTCATCTGTCATCTTATCCACTGGAGCAATGAAGTGGGGCCACCAGAGTCTGAGTCGGCAGGGTTGGGTTAGGGCTGAGATGCTCTGTCTCTAGAGAGCTTTCAGGTGATGCCGAAGCTGCTGGCCTGGGGACCCCGCCCAGGGTGGCAGAGTGTTGATGCCTAACACAGGCCCTGGCTAACACAGAATCTCATTCAGTATTTGTCAAAAGCATACATATTCTGGGATCCAGAAAAATGTCACAAAGATTTTGAGAGTGTAAAACATTTATGAGCATATTAGGAGCAGATGTGGCTGTGTGTCTATACATACATACATACATATACATATATATAGATAGATATACATATTTTAATAAATAGACATGCTACCAGGCTTTTAGCTACTTGCTAGAATGTGTGTGTGTTAGTCACTCAGTCATGTCCAACTCTTTGCAGCCCCATGGACTCCTCTGTCCATGGGATTCTCCAGGCAAGAATACTGGAGTGAGTAGCCATCCCTTCTCCAGGGGATCTTTCCAACCCCAGGATTGAACCCGGGTCTCCCATATTACAGACAGGTTCTTCACCATGTGGGCAGCCAGGGAAAGCCCTAGCTAGAATAGGAAGTTGAAAAGTAAAAGTTATGTAAATAAATAAATTAAATATGCACATGACTAAGCGACTGAACAACAGCAACACTATATATAAAATCGTTAACCAATAAGGACCTACTGTATAACCCAGGGAACTCTACTAAATATCTTGTAATAACCTAAAATTAAAGAGAATGTAAAGAAGGAAGAACATAACTGAGTCACTTTGCCATACACCTGAAACTAACACAATATTGTAAGTCAACTATATTTCAATAAAATTTTTTTAAAAAGGAAAAAAAAGTAAAATCTACAGACTAGTTATCTACATTGGTTAAAACAAACAAACAAACAAAAAAACCAGAACAAAATCTGGCTGACATTTTTTTCTTCTTTCATTAGCTGATTGAATTGACTTTGTATTATGGCCCTGGAGTTTGGAATTCATCTGGACAAAGTCTATGTATTGTATGTATGGATGCTGATATTTTATATCTGTTCAATTTTTAAAACACAGTCCCCTATAAAATCTATGCAAAATTTCTCCATTTCAAGAACTAAAGGAAGCAGAGATGAGCCCTGTAAAGTGACTGGAACGTGAGGAGTTGTCATTTGAATCCCCTGCTCTTGTCCAGGTGAATTTAAAATCAGCAGACAGGTCCTGATTTGCAGCTGGGGTTACTGCAGTATAGTTCACAGGGCAGGAGAATCTGGACAGACAAGATCATCAATTGCTCCTTTCTTGGGCCCTACCTCCCTCTGGTGCCTGAGAACAGGACATATTCAAGATCTCTGAGGCTGCCCAGAAGCCTCACCTGAGGCTGCCAACCCTACCACTAATCCTCCAGTGGGAAGTTGGCATTTCTCTCTTGGCAGATGCTTTCAGGATGGGTTAGTACCTTGGTTGGTGGATATGAACAAATTGTCTTGGGTGGTAAAATCCTATTGACCAAATTCAGCCCCACCCTTCTTGAAGGAGGAGGGCCTGTTCGAACACCAGTAGGGTTCAACACACTCCAATACTTTGGCCACCTCATGTGAAGAGCTGATTCATTGGAAAAGACCCTGATGCTGGGAAAGATCGAGGGCAGGAGGAGGGGGACAACAGAGGGTGAGACTGTTGGATGGCATCGACTCAATGGACTCAATGAGTTTGAGTTAACTCCAGGAGATGGTGAAGGACAGGGAAGTCTGGCACGTTGTAGTCCATGGGGTCGAAAAGAGTCAGACACAACTTAGTGATTGAACAACAACAAGTCTTCAACACACGGCGTCTCAGTGTGGCTTTGATACTGTAAATGCCAGGTTCAGATTCCTTGGACTCAGATTCTGGCTCTGCCACTATCTTTGAAGGAGTTTTTTAAACAGTCTCTTCCTCAGTTTCCACATCTGTAAATGAATCCTCCCCATAAGTAACCATCTGATAGGATGGTTGTGAGGAATGATAGAAATAATCTATACAAACCACTTGGCAGAGAGCCTGGCATAGTGAACATAGTCTGTGTTAACTGTTTTTATTAGTTTGGATTTCGGCTGCTTGAGTGGACAGCTCAGATATGTCCAGCTGCTGCCTGCCAGGAGCTGAATTAATCAGGATGCTTTCAGCAAGGAGCAGAACACTTGACCCACAGCAGCTTATGCAATAAAGACATCTATCATCTCATGTCTTGAGAAGCTGAACTTAGCACAGGCTCTGGGGTTGGCTAATTCAGGGTCCTGGGATGGTCATCAAGGACACACTGTCTCTGTCTCTCTTGCCTACCCCAGCAAGTGGGTGGCTGGATCTTCGGGCTGGTTCCCATTGTGGGTAGTGTCCACATATCTGTTCTCTGTGTCTGCATCTCTATTGCTGCCCTGCAAATAGTTTCATCAATACCATCTTCCTAGATTCCACATATATATGTTAATACACGATATTTGTTTTTCTCTTCCTGACTTACTCTGTATAATAGGCTCTAGGTTCATCCACCTCATTAGAATTGATTCAAATGTGTTCCTTTTTACGACTAAAATTCCATTGTATATATGTATATACAACATCTTCTTTATCCATTCAGTGGACATCTAGGTTGCTTCCATGTCCTAGCTATTGTAAATACTGTGGCAGTGAACATTGAGGTACATGTGCCTTTTTCTATTATGGTTTCCTTAGGGTATATGGTGGAGTGGGAAATGGCAACCCGCTCCAGTACTCTTGTCTGGAGAATCCTATGGATGGAGGAGCCTGGTGGGCTATAGTCCATGGGCTCGCAAGGAGTCGGACACGACTGGGCGACTTCACTTTCACTTTAGAGTATATGGAAGGCAGAATTCTTATGTCACGGAGGCAAAGGCAGAAAGGCCGAGAATCCTGTCCTTGACCTTCGGGAGAGGACTTAAGTCCCAACTCCATGACTAGGGGACGGTGCTGGGGACATGCAAACTGATGGGAATGGAAATGCTGTGCAGGCTGTGAGCAGCTGTGCACACCTGATGGATGGCTATTATGAATACACAGCAGCGTCCTTCTGTCATTCTCCGTTTATAGTCTGACTCTTACATGGGAGCTGACAGATACAGAGAAGACAGCCTGAATGTACACTAAAGACATTTCTCATTCACCTGGTCTAAAAGTATCCTCCCCAAGACAGACACCCAGCTCCACTGATTAAGCAACAAGAGTAACAATAATTATGACACTTATGGCCCCTGAATGTTTTATGTCTTCAAAGTGCTCTATGATTTCATTTGATGTCTGGAAGCGGGTGATGGTCTGAAGCTCAGAATCCTTCTGTGTAGACTGTCTGACACCTCGTTGTGATGTATTTGCCCCCTGCTGCTGGGCAAGGGGTGGAGGGGCTAAGCTGGTCTCTTCCTCTTCCCGGCTTCCTCACACACAGCTGCCCATTTCCCTTTTATGGCTGCTGTTTTGTTTGAAAATAACTACTTCAAGCTCAGACCAGATGATCTGTCTCTGACATTGTCTCCTCGACTGATTTCCCTAATGTCAATACCATATCAAATTCTTCCTGGGCTAGAAAGATAAGAACCAGGGCTATATTTAATGTCAGAAGGGAAGCTGAGTATAGAACTCTTGCTTTTGTTAAAAATCAGAGTTTAGCAAAAGATGTTTGACAAGAGGGGAAGGGAGAAATGTAGCCTCGAGTCCTTTGAAAATTCTCCTTTTCTAGAAAGCACTTGGAGCTGCTCTCTTTAGAGCTTCAAGTTTCCTGGGAGACAACTTAATGACTGCTCCATCGGTGTGGCCCCCTGCTGCCCTACCCCATGTAATACTTTACCAAACATGCTGCTTCCTTTCTCCAACCCACCTGGCTTCATTTCACTGCAAAAACCAGGGCACAGACTCTGGCGGCTTCTGACAGGCGTCTTCCTTCCACACCTGTTGGTACCAAAATGCCAAATGGACCGGCACGTCAGGTGATGGAGTAGGTCTAAGTGCTGCTGTCTCAGGAAGCTGGGGTATTTTGAAGAGCAGAAGTCTGACATTGAAATCCCAGTCTTTTACTAGTGGGCTGTGTGACTCTGGGTAACTTATACAACCTCTCTGAGCCTCTGTGTAAAATTCTGATAATTATTCACTCTCTCTTCTGAGTCATCAATTCCTGGATGCTTGGAAGGGTCAGGAGAGCAGTCATCAACAAGCTGTGCAGACTGGCCTAGACCAGAGCCCTCATAGAGGGCACGGGGGAAGCCAAGCCCAGCTGCTTTCTGCCTCCAGGCTTCTTCTGGTTATGAACCTGCTTAGTGATCTGGGAGGCACTATGGCAGTGAGCCCCCCTGTTTATTACCCACAATGAATCTGCTGGGCCCCGGGTTTCCAGGTGAGTCTCAATGGGCTGGCGCTTGTACATAAGAATACAACTTGTTCTTTCATTGGTTCTCTAGTTCCTCCCTAGTGCCCTTGCTAAGAATCCCACAGGGCTGCCAACTCAGGTTTGTGGAAACCACACCCCAGTTTCCTATCTCTGTACTGGGGCAGGGTTCCTATAGAGGGTAGGGGGTGGGGTGGGGAATGGGGTGGGGGATTGGGTTCCAAACAATGTCATTCAGGGCCTTCCCTGTCTTTCATGAGTGGTGACTATTACCATGTTCCATTTTGAAAAGAATGCCAGGTGTTTACATCTTATTAGCTCTTGAAGAAGCCAAGTAATGTTCAGAGTGGCTTTGGGACTTCCCCTGGTGGTCCAGTGGCTGAGACTCCATACTTCTACTCCAGGGTTCCATCCCTGATCGGGGAACTAAGATTCCGCTTGCAGGGGCCAGACAACCAGAGATGCTGCAGGGCTGTGACAGTGCTGGCTCGTCGGGCAGCTGGGAGCACTGCCTTGAAAACACCAACGTAAAGTGAATTCTGAGCATGAAAGAGTTTGATGATACAGAGCACTGAATTTCTTTGTTTGGAGTACAAGTTATCACCCTTTCTGGAGCACGTTTCAGTTCATTTCAGTTCAGTCGTGTCCTACTCTTTGCGACCCCATGGACTGCAGCACACCAGGCTTCCCTGTCCATCACCAACTTCCGAAGCTTGCTTGTAAACCGAGCTCGTTTACAAGTTCTGTATGCAAACGATCTGATGGTGAAGAGCAGACAGTAACGGGATGTGAAAACCAGTCCTCCACACACTGCTCCAAATAAACAGCTGCCTTCTCTTCCCCCCAAAATGCTCTGCCCGTAATTAAATGTACATCTCCTGCCCCAGCAACACAAATGGCATCTATGCTTCTTATGGACCTTTCTACTTGAAATACTTCCTCCTTGCAGATTTTACTTTGATTATGAAGCAGAAGTTACCAAGTGTCTATGTGCTGCCTTCCTATCAATCTGCATTACTGCTGTTTGGAGTCATGTTTGTAGGGCATGGACTCTGTCAAGGTGGTGTATTTAAGTTTACATCCCTGAAAACTACCTAGATGGTGACTGTCCACATTTGGTGTTTGATATTCCCCTCTTTCACCTGCTAGTTGATCCCATTTCACATGAACTGGGGGCTTCTCAGGTGACTCAGTAGTAAAGAACCTGGCTATCAATGCAGGAGACATGGGTTAGATCCCTGGGTTGGGAAGATCCCCTGGAGAAGGAAATGGCTTGCCATTCCAGTATTCTTGTCTGAAGAATCTGATGGACATTGGTGCCTAGAGGGCTACAGTCCATGGGATTGCAGAGTTGGACATGAATGAGTGACTGAGCACACACTGAGAACACACAACGGTGAACTGGATGCAAAGAGTATTTGCAAAGTGGCTGCCGCTGCTGCTGCTAAGTCACTTCAGTCATGTCCAACTCTGTGCAACCCCATAGATGGTAGCCCACCAGGCTCCTATGTCCCTGGGATTCTCCAGGCAAGAATCCTGGAGTGGGTTGCCATTTCCTTCTCCATTGCAAAATGGAGGTGGAACCATAATCATATTTGGCAAGTATTGATGTGTGCAAGGCAAGTTTTCTACAAGATTGATCCAACAAGTCCCCTAAACCCAGAGACTGCAATACTGGGTGTAAAATCTATTTAGCTTTTGAAAACTAAAGTGGTTGGCAGTGTTAAGGTGTGCATTGCTCATTTGTTTGGCCAGCCTAAAATAGGATACTCCTACATATTTAGCTTTTCTCCGTAGAATGCTTCTGTACATGCTGAAGCCAGAGAGAAGATGATGACTCAGACAGAGCCTGAAGAACAGCATAATAAAACTGTCCACTTTCTTGGCCTGTAATGGGTAAATCCTAGCTAAGGACAGCCTTTCAGTAAAGAAGAGAAAACAGTAACAGCTTAAGGGCTGGTGATTCTGGTGCACCATGAACTTTCCTGCTGGACTCAGGCTAGTAGAGTTGACTGATGGACTGGGAGCAGAGCAAACCGGCATGAGGAGTGGCTGACGTCAGTGTGGTCCGTGTGTGCTTAGGTTCTAACAGCAAGTTCTGGAAATCCCCTTTTTGTGCACTGCATTACCTCTGGTAAAAGTATCTTTCTGGTGGTTATCTAGATTAGTACTTTTGATTATTGGGGACTTGAGACTTATGTATTTTTTCTGAATATAATGCTAAAGGTAAGTTGCATTCATTTAAACTAGTGAAGTAGGCAGAGTTCAGTGCTATCTATGAATTTTAAGGCTTCCCTGTGGCTCACGTGGTAAAGAATCTGCCTGCAATGGGGGAGACCTGAGTTCTATCCCTGGGTCCAGAAGATTCTCCTGGAGAAGGGAAGGGCAACCCATTCCAGTAATCTTGACTGGAGAATCCCATGGACAGAGGAGCTTGGCGGGCTACAGTCCAAGGGGTCGAAAAGAGTCGGCTCATGACTGAGCGACTGATGCATGAATTTTTTTAAATTTTAAAATTAATTTATTTATTTTAATTGGAGGCTAATTACTTTACAATATTGTGGTGGTTTTTGCCACACATTGACATGAATCAGCCATGGTGTACATGTGTCCCCCATCCTGAACCCCTCTCCCACCTTCCTCCCCATCCCATCCCTCAGGGTTGTCCCAGTGCACCAGCTTTGAGTGCCCTATTTCATGCATTGAACTTGGACTGATCATCTATTTCACATATGGTGATATACATGTTTCATTTCTATTCTCTCAAATCATCACACCCTTGCCTTCTCCCACAGAGGCCAAAATTCTGTTCTTTATGTCTGTGTCTCTTTTGCTGTTTCATGTATAGGGTCATATTACCATCTTTCTAAATTCCATGTGTATGTGTTAATATACTGTATGGGTGTTTTTCTTTCTGACTTATTTCACTCTGTATAGTAGGCTCCAGTTCCATCCACCTCATTACAACTGTTTCAAATGTGTTCTATTTAATAGCTGAGTAATATTCCATTGTGTATATGTACCACAGCTTTCTTATCCGTTCGTCTGCTGATGGACATCTAGGTTGCTTTCATGTCCTATTTATTGTAAACAGTGCTGCGATGAACACTGGGGTACACATGTCTCTTTCAATTCTGGTTTCCTTGGTGTGTATGCCCAGCAATGGGATTGCTGGGTCATATGGCAGTTCTATTTCTAGTTTTTTAGGGGATCTCTGGAGCTTCCCTGGTGGCTCAGATGATAAAGCATCTGCCCACAATGAGGGAGACCCGGGTTTGATCCCTGGGTTGGAAAGACCCCCTAGAGAAGGAAATGGCAACCCACTCCAGTACTCTTGCCTAGAAAATTCCATGGATGGAGGAGCCTGGTGGACTACAGTCCATGGGGTCGCAAAGAGTTGGACACGACTGAGCGACTTCACTTCACTTCACTTAAGGAATCTCCACACTGTTCTCCATAGTGGCTGTACTAATTTGCATTCCCATCAACAGTGTAAGGGGGTTCCCTTTTCTCCACACCTTCTCCAGCATTTATAGTTTGTAGACTTTTTGATAATAGCCATTCTGACCAGTGTAAGATGGCACCTCATTGTGGTTTTGATTGCAGTTCTCTGATAATGAGTGATGTTGAGCATCTTCTCATGTGTTTGTTAACCATCTGTATGTCTTCCTTGGAGAAATGTAAGTTTAGTTCTTTGGCCCATTTTTTGATTGGGTCATTTATTTTTCTGGTATTGAGCTGCACGAGCTGCTTGTATATTTTGGAGATGAATTATTTGTCAGTTGCTTCATTTACTGTTATTTTCTCCTATTCTGAAGGCTGTCTTTTCACCTTGCTTATAGTTTCCTTCATTGTGCAAAAGCTTTTAAGTTTAATTAGGTCCCATTTATTTATTTTTGCTTTTATTTCTGTTACTCTGGGAGCTGGGTCCTAGAGGATCTTGCTGTGATTTATGTCAGAGAGTGTTTTGCCTGTGTTTTCCTCTAGGAGTTTTATAGTTTCTAGTCTTATATTTAGATCTTTAATCCATTTTGAGTTTATCTTTGTGCATGGTGTTAGAAAGTGTTCTAGTTTCATTCTTTTACAAGTGGTTGACCAGTTTTCCCAGCACCACTTGTTAAAGAGATTGTCTTTTCTCCATTGTATATTTTTGCCTCCTTTCTCAAAGATAAGCTATCCATAGGTGCATGGATTTATCTCTGGGCTTTCTATTTTGTTCCACTAATCTACATTTCTGTCTTTGTGCCAGTACCATACTGTCTTGATGACTGTAGCTTTGTAGTATAGTCTGAACTCAGGCAGATTGATTCCTCCAGTTCCATTCTTTCTCAAGTTTGCTTTGGCTATGTGAGTTTTATTGTATTCCATACAAACTGTGAAATTATTTGTTCTAGTTCTGTGAAAAATACCATTGGTAGCTTGATAGGGATTGCATTGAATGCAGTTTGCTTTGGGTGTATACTCATTTTCACTATATTGATTCTTCTGATCCATAACATGGTATATTTCTCCATCTATTTGTGTCATCATTGATTTCTTTTATCAGCATTTTATAGTTTTCTATATATAGGTCTTTTGTTTCTTTAGGTAAATTTATTCCTAAGTATTTTATTCTTTTTGTCGCAATGGTGAATGGGATTGTTTCTTTAATTTCTCTGTTTTCTCATTGTTAGTGTATAGGAATGCAAGGGATTTCTGTGTATTAATTTTATATCCTGCAACTTTACTATATTCATTGATTAGCTCTAGTAATTTTCTGGTGGAATCTTTAGGGTTTTCCATGTAAAGAATCATGTCATCTGCAAACAGTGAGAGTTTTACTTCTTCTTTTCCAATCTGGATCCCTTTTATTTCTTTCTCTTTTTGATTGCTGTGGCTAAAACTTCCAAAACTATGTTGAATAGTAGTGGTGAGAGTGGGAACCCTTGTCTTGTTCCTGACTTTAGGGGAAATGCTTTCAATTTTTTCACCATTGAGGGTAATGTTCGCTGTGGGTTTATCATATATGGCTTTTATTATGTTGAGGTATCTTCCTTCTATGCCTACTTCCTGGAGAGTTTTTATCATAAATGGGTGTTGAATTTAGTCAAAGGCTTTCTCTGAATCTATTGAGATAATTGTATGGTTTTTATCTTTCAATTTCTTAATGTGGTGTATCACATTGATTGATTTGCAAATATTGAAGAATCCTTGCATCCCTGAGATAAAGCCCACTTGGTCATGATGTATGATCTTTTAAATATGTTGTTGGAGTCTGTTTGCTAGAATTTTGTTGAGGATTTTTGCATCTATGTTCATCAGTGATATTGGCCTGTAGTTTTCTTTTTTTGGTGGCTTCTTTGTCTGGTTTTGGTATTAGGGTAATGTTGGCCTCATAGAATGAGTTTAGGAGTTTACCTTCCTCTGCAATTTTCTGGAAGAGTTTGAGTAGGCTAGGCATTAGCCCTTCTTTAAATTTTTGATGGAATTCACCTGTGAAGCCGTCTGGTCCTGGGCTTTTGTTTGTTGGAAGATTTTTGATTACAGTTTCAATTTCCATGTTTGTGATGGGTCTGTTAAGATTTTCTATTTCTTCCTGGTTCAGTTTTGGAAGGTTATACTTTTCTAAGAGTTTGTCCATTTCTTCCAAGTTGTCCATTTTATTGGCATATAGTTGCTGATAGTAGTCTCATGATCCTTTGTATTTCTGTGTTGTCTGATGTGAATCCTCCATTTTCATTTCTAATTTTGTTGATTTGATCCTTCTCCCTTTTTTTCTTGATGAGTCTGGCTAATTGTTTATCTATTTTATTCATCTTCCCAGAGAACCAGCTTTTAGTTTTGTTGATTTTTCCTATAATTTGCTTTGTTTCTTTTTCATTTATTTCTGCTCTAATTTTTATGATTTCTTTCCTTCGGCTAACCCTGGGGTTCTTCATTTCTTCTTTTTCTAGTTGATTTAGGTGTAAATTTAGGTTATTTATTTGATTTTTTGCGTCTTTCTTGAGGTAAACTTGTATTGCTATGAACCTTCCCTTTAGCACTACTTTTACTGAATCCCATAGGTTTTGGGTTGTCATGTTTTCATTTTCATTTGTTCCTATGCATATTTTGATTTCCTTTTTTATTTATTCTGTGATTTTTTGGTTATTCAGAAGTGTGTTGTTTAGCCTCCACATGTTTGTATTTTTAATAGTTTTTTTTTTTTCCCTGTAGTTGACATCTAATCTTTCTGCATTGTGATCAGAAAAGATGCTTGAAATGATTTCAATTATTTTTTAAAAATTTACCAAGGCTAGATTTATGGCCTAAGATGTGGTCTATCCTGGAGAATGTTCTGTTCTATGTGCACTTGACAAAAAGGTGAAATTCATTGCTTTGGGGTGAAATGTCCTATAGATATCAATTAGGTCTAACTGGTCCATTGTTTAATTTAAAGTTTTTGTTTCCTTGATAATTTTCTGTTTGGTTGATCTATCCAAAAGTGTGAGTGGGGTGCTAAAGTTTCCCACTATTATTGTGTTACTGTTAATTTTCTCTTTCATATTTGTTAGCATTTGCCTTATGTATTGAGGTGCTCCTATGTTGGGTTTATATATATTTATAATTGTTATATCTTCTTCTTGGATTGATCCTTTGATCATTATGTAGTGTCCTTCTTTGTCTCTTTTCATACTCTTTATTTCAAAGTCTATTTTATCTTTATTTCAAAGCTACTCCTGCTTTCTTTTGGTCTCCATTTGCATCAAATATCTTTTTCCAGTTCTTTACTTTCAATGTGTATGTGTCCCTTGGTTTGAGGTTGGTCTCTTGTAGACAGCATATATAGGGGTCTTGTTTTTGTATCCATTTAGCCAGTCTTTGTCTTTTGGTTGGGGCATTTGACCCATTTACATTTAAGATAGTTATTGATAAGTATGATCCCATTGCCATTTACTTTGCTGTTTTGGGTTTGAGTTTATAAACCTTTTCTGTGTTTCCTGTCTAGAGAAGATCCTTTAGCATTTGTTGAAGAGCTGGTTTGGAAGCTGAACTCTCTCAGCTTTTGCTTGTCTGTAAAGCTTTTGATTTCTCCTTCATATTTGAATGAGATCCTTGCTGGGTATAGTAATCTGGGTTGTAGGTGTTTCTCTTTCATCACTTTAAGTATGTCCTGCCATTCCCTTCTGGCCTGAAGAGTTTCTATTGAAAGATCAGCTGTTATCCTTATGAGGATCCCCTTGTGTGTTATTTGTTGCTTTTCCCTTGCTGCTTTTAATATTTGTCCTTTGTGTTTGATCTTTGTTAGTTTGATTAATATGTGTCTTGGAGTGTTTTGCCTTGGGTTTATCCTGTTTGGGATTCTCTGGGTTTCTTAGAATTGGGTGGCTATTTTCTTCCTCATTTTAGGGAAGTTTTCAACTATTATCTCCTCAAGTATTTTCTCATGCCCTTTCTTTTTGTCTTCTTCTTCTGGAACTCCTATGATTTGAATGTTGGGGCATTTAACATTGTCCCAGATTTCTCTGAGTTTGTCCTCATTTCCTTTAATTATTTTTCCTTTTTTCCTCTCTGCTTCATTTATTTCCACCATTCTATCTTCCACCTCATTTATCCTACCTTCTGCCTCAGTTATTCTAATGTTGGTTCCCTCCACAGTGCTTTTGATCTCAGTTATTGCATTATTCATTGTTAATTGACTGCTCTTTATTTCTTCTGGGTCTTTGTTAAACATTTATTGCATCTCCTCAGTCCTTGTCTCTGGTCTATTTACCTGTAACTCCATTTTGTTTTCAAGATTTTGGATCATCTGTACTATCATTATTCTGAATTCTTTTTCAGGTGGACTCCATATCTCCTCCTCTTTTGTTTGGTTTGGTGGGCATTTATCATGTTCTTTTGTCTGCTGAATATTTCTCTGCCTTTTCATTTTGTTTAGATTGCTGTGTTTGGGGTGTCCTTTCTGTAGGCTAGAAGTTCATGGTTCCCCTTTATTGTGGAGCCTGCTCCCTGTGGGTGGGGTTGGACTAGTGACTTGTCAAGGTTTCCTAGTTAGGGGAGCCTGCATCATGTTCTGGTGGATGGAGTTGGATCTCTTTTCTCTGGAGTGCAATGAAGTGTCTAGTAGTGAGTTTGGGGATATCTATGGGTTTGGCATGGCTTTGGGAAGCCTGTCTTTTAATGCTTAGGGCTGTGTTCCTGCTTTGCTGGAGAATTAGTGTGGTATGTCTTGCTCTGGGACTTGTTGGTTCTTGGGTGGAGCTTGGTTTCAGTGTAGGTATGGAGGCTTTTGTGTGAGCTCTTGTCTATTAATGTTCCCTGGAATCAGAAGTTCTCTGATATTCTCAAGGTTTGGAGTTAAGCCTCCTGCCTCTGGCTTTCAGTCTTATTCTTACAGTAACTTCAAGACTTCTCCATCCATACAGCACAGATGATAAAACATCTGGGTTAATGGTGAAACAATTCTCCATAGTGAGGGACACCCAGAGAGGTTCGCAGAATTACATGGAGAAGAGAAGAGGGAGAAGGGAGATAGAGGTGACCAGGAGGAGAAGAGGGGGAATCAAAAGGGGAAAGAGCAATATAGCCAGTAAGCAATTCCCTAGGGGCTCTCCACAGTTTGGAACACCCAGAGAGATTCACAGAGTTACGTAGAGAAGAGAAGGGGGAGGGAGGAGATAGAGATGACCTGGGGGAGAAAAGGGAGAGTCAAAAGGGGAGAGAGCAATCAAGCCATAAATAATCTTTGCTTTTTGGTATTTGTTATCAATTTTGTACCTTTAAGAACCTAATTGTCAGTATCCAAACTGGGTATTAGAGTAGAGGATAGAGTCTCAAAAAAAAATATTAAAAATATTAAAAAACAAAATCACAAAAATTATAAAATATATATATATGAAATTTGCTTTAAAATAAGGTCTTTTTTTGCAAGATAATAGTAGGTTATAAAAATGAAAATTAAAGGAGTAATAGAGAAGTTAAATTAAAAAAATTTTAAAGTGATAATAGTAAAAATATATCTAGGAATTTCTCTTGGAACTGTTGTGGGAAGTGTGGGGTCAGTTCACTTTCAGATAGTTCCTTGTTCCAGCTTGTACTTGTTCTCAAGGTCTATAGGTCCCTTTCAATTTCTAGTCAATGTTAACTACAGGGTTTTAATCTGTTGCACCAGTCACTTCCAGAGTGGTTCCCACTTCTTTGTTTATTTTGGCTTCCTCTGTTTGCAAGTCTGTTTAGTGTCTAATTTCTGCCCTGACACAAGGGTGTGAAAGCGGTCACTTATTTAGACTCGCTTATTCAGTTGTGTTGTGGGGAGGCAGGAACACCTCAAACAAATATCGCTGGCATGTGTGGGGAGTACTCACATGTATGGACTGGGTTTGCCCCAGCTCAAGGCGGCATGTGCTTCCTGGGTCTACACTGCTCAGGCTCCGGGGTGCTCTTCAGGGGAACTGTCCAAAGTGGACCCTGCATTTCATGCACCTCCCAGGTCTAAGCCGCTCAGGTTCTCGGGTACTCTGCAAGGGCACAGACTCAGTTGGGCATGCGTTTTGTGCCCTTCCCAGGTCCGAGCAGCTCAGGCAACCAGATGTTTGGCAAGCGCGCTGTCCCGCGTGGGCCGTGCGTCCCAATCACCTTCCCAGTCCAAGCCACTCGGTTTCCCAGGTACGCTGCAAGAGCACCGTCTCAGGTGTGCCATGTGTCTCCTCTGGGGAGCTGATCTCTGAGTGCGACCCTCCTGGCAGATGTCAACCATCCAGGATCCCAGGAAGACGTGGTTAGCAACTGGGAGCCTGCTCACATTACAGTGGAGGATGCTGGTCTCTGTGACCGAGATTGCAGCAGCCCGTTGCCTTCCGGTTCTGGCTGTCGCACACCTGCCTCTATGCCTCTGGCAGGCAGGAGGGGCCTGTTTGGTATTTGCTCAATCCTTTGTTGTGTGAGCAGGCCAGTCTGCACGTTAGAGACTTTGGCGAGAAATTTCTCTTTTTTTTTTCTCTCTGGTGATCCCACAGTTTAGGTTGCTGTCTCACATTTGCTCCCTCAGATTGTCCTCAGGGCATTCAGGACAGGTCCTTACCCTAAGCACTGATTATGCAGCCCATGCCTCCCTGTCCAGCCCCTGCTGCTGGTGGCCAACACAAGCGTCTGGGCTACTTCTCCACTGGCAGTTGCAGTTAGGCGCTTATTCTGTGGGTTTTTGTTTTTGTTTTCTCCTGGTTATGTTGCCCTCTGAAATTCCAAAATTCCCCACAGACCCGTCTGTGAGAGGGTTTTCTACTGTTTGGAAACTTCTCCTCCTTCAGGACTCCCTCCAAAGGATGGGTCTCTGTCCCTAACTCTTTTGTCTCTCTTTTTGTCTTTTATATTTTGTCCTACCTCCTTTCAAAGAGAATGGGCTGCCTTTCTGGGTGTCTGGTGTCTTATGCCAGCATTCAGAAGTTGTTTTGTAGAAGTTGCTCAGCATTCAAGTGGTCTTTTGATGAATTTGTCAGGGAGAAATTGGTCTCCCTGTCCTATTCCTCCACCATCTTAGGACCACCCTGACACATGAATTTTAAATCAGTGGTTTCAGTTATATGTACATAAAGATACACAGAAAGAGTACTTTACATAGTTTATTAGCACTTTTAAGTGGAAGAATATTTAGGGATTGCCTCGGCAGTCCAGTGGTTAGGACTCCAAACTTCCAATGCATCAGTTACAGGTTTGATCCCCGGTCAGGGAACTAAGATCCCACAGGCTGCACAGCATGGCTCAAAAAGAAAAAAAAAGAAAAACACAAATTAATAATTTAAAAAGTGGGAGAACATTTGAACCTCAGTCTTCACTGCTGTCATGGAAGTCCATATTAGGTAAGGGAGAGAAAACCCGAACATTTGTTTATAGTTTTGTTCCTGTCCTTTAGCCCAAGTGAACTAAGCTACCAGCCCCTAAACACCTCCATCAGGTCTGCATGGGACCAGTGCATGACACTGAACGTCCAGCCACAATTTGGTCCTCTCACCTATGTGTTTGGGCTTTCTCTGGCACGTGATAATGTTTAAGATTTTGTCCTTGACTCAAAGCAGAAGTTAAATTTTATACTAGGGGGACACTGCAGAGTTTTGATTTGCATTGTTGTTACACAGAAATGAATTTGTTTATTGTTTCCCTCATCGTGCCAACGAAGTGAATCAGGTATATGTATATGTATATGTATATGTATATCCCTTCTCTCCTGAGCCTCCCTCCCACCCCCCACCCTGTTGCCATCCCACCCTTCTAGGTCATCACAAGGCAATGAGCTGACATCCTATGGCTGCACATTTAAGTTTTCAAAGCAGTGTTGAAATATTTCATCATTTTTATTTTTTTTAAAACTCAGTTAAAAAAAAAGAGTAAGGCATTTTAAAGACCCTGATACTGGGAAAGATTGAGGGCAGGAGGAGAAGCAGGTGACAGAAGATGAGATGGTTGGATAGCATCACCGACTCAATGGACATAAGTTTGAGCAAACTCTGGGAGGTAGTGGAAGAGAGGGAAGTGGCATGCTGCAGTCTATGGGGTCGCACAGAGTCAGACACAACTTAGCGACTGAACAAAGTGTTCTTCAAAGAGGCTTCTAAGTATCTTCCTAATTTTGTATATGGGCTTAGGCTTTGTGACGAATGAAAAAGTTGCTATCAAATATGATAAACCTTTGATGAACCTAAAAAAAGATCTAGTTTTAACTGCTGCTTCGTTTGAAGCAAATTCCATGTGTGACAATGATTTATTGAATGCCTGCTTAACACCAGACACCTACCTAGATATGTGAGTATATCAGCCATTCTCTGGCATGTCCACAGTAGGTCAAGTAGATAGTAATAAACATTTGAAAAATCATATGTACTGGTCACACATGGACACTCATACTCTCAGGCTTAAGTGTTCTCTCTTTTCATTTCCCTCTTGATTTTCTTTTCTTCTCTATCTTTTTTCTCTGGCTCAAGGTGCTGACTGCAACCACAAACAAGGCCTTGGCAGGAAAGTATATCATCCGTTTGCTCTCAAGTGCCTTGATTGAATACAGGTAGCAGGAGTCAAGAGTGCGTGCAACTAGCTTGGGCTTGAGTAACGTGGATCACTTGTTTGCTGGCAGTCAATGCCAGTTTTTCAAAACCTGCACCTGATATCTTTCAGTCATATTTTCTGTATGCTCTTTAAAAACTCCTCTGTGCTAAGGTAACTTATTTTCTGATTAAAAATGAGTGATGGTAAGTAAGTGGACAGGGAGAGGTCGAGACAGAGAGGATGATGTTAATGGGATTTATGAGTTCTTTCACTTTTTCTCTGTCAGCAGGTCCTTTAGCTTGTGTCAACTGCTTTACAAACACTTGCTTATTATTTCTTCTTCTTAATATCTCCAGCTGAGAAATAGCCTTGTTTCCATTTTGAAGAGGAAGATATATGTGAAAAGTTGGCAAACATCGCTGGCCAGGCAGGCTGATGCAGAATTTGATGAGTCTTCATAGAGACTCAGGGGCTTGTGAGTCCTATCTGTGAACTCCAGACTGGTGTTCCAGGTAATGGGGTATTAGGTAGGTAATTTTTTTTTTTTAACTTTGGAGTAGCACATTTTGAAGATGATCTTTATTGGGTAAAACTAGTTTTTGGTGTTTGATCATTAGCCAGGCACCAAATCAATTAATTAAAGCAAGGATTTAGGAATTTCCCTGGTGGTCCAGTGGTTAAGAATCTGCCTGCCAATGAAGGGGACATGGGTTTCGTCCCTGGTCCAGGAAGATCCCACATGCCTCGGGGCAACTAAGCCCATGTGACACAACTACTGAATCCCACGCACCCTAGAGCCCGTGCTCTGCAACAAGAGAAGTCACTGCAGTGAGAAGCCTGAGCACCAGAGCCAGAGAGTAGCTTCCACTCGCTGAAACTAGAGAAAGCCTGAACACAGCAACAAAGACCCAGTGCAGCCAAAAATAAATAGATAAAATTATTTTAAAAATTTTAAAAAGAATGAGAAGGATATGGCTTAAAGGAAATCTACCTGATAGGTTTGAGTAACGTTAACACAACTGATGTGGTTCCATACAAATTTTAGAATTATTTGTTATAATTCTGTGAAATATGCCATGGAAATTTTACATGGATTGCTTTGAATTTGTGCAAAGATGTTTTAACAATACTAATTCCTCCAATTCATGAGAATGAAATACCTGTCCATGTATGTGTGTCTTCTTCAACTTCTTTCATCAGTGTCTTATAGTTTTCAGTGTACAGGTCTTTCACCTCCTTGATTAAAATTTATTCCTAGATATTTTATTTTCTATTGAAATTGTAAATGGGAGTTTTCTTAATTTGTCTCTCTGATAGTTCATTATTCGTGTATAGAAATGCAACAGATTTCTGTATATTTATTTTGTATCCTGCAGCTCAGCTTTATTGAATTCATTGATTAGTTCTAAGGGGCATGTGTGTGTGTGTGTGTGTGTGTGTGTGTGTGTGACATCTTTAAGGTTTTCTCTGTATTCCATCCTGGAGAACACGGAGATTCAAAGCAGGGGATGAGGAAGGAAAGCAGCGGAAGAGGGAAAGGAAGAAAAGTCGTTTCAGTGGGAGGTAGCGGTGACTCAGGAACCCAGGATCCTTCTTCTGTTTTATGGCTCTGTTGAACATCAAAGCTCCTCCCATGCCACCCGTGGAAAGGGAGAGATGATGAAGCTCTGAGCATAGGAAACACCTTGCTTCCACCCAGCTGGCTAGAACTCAGCCACATGTCCCATCAATGTGTAAAGGAGGCTGGCAATTGTGGCCTTTGAACCCCCAGAAAGATAAGGAAGTGGGGTAGGAAAGTCTGCGGCATGCCATTACTCCAAGAACCATCCCAACAGATGTGGTTACATCAGTCGAGACTATGAAACTTCTGCTCCCTTTGACAGATGATGTCATCTGGTGACATCATCTGATGTTGGTTATGGCTGAGATCTCAGACCTCAGAATCCCTTATCTGAGCAGCCTGTGGGCCTCTAGGATCTCTGACATGGCTGTATTCTCGGCTGGTTCCAGCAGTGGGTGAGAGTTTCAAAACTCCTTTCAGTAAAAAGCATCATTGTATTCTTCAGAAGGAAGCTAAAAACTAATTTCCCCCACTTTAGTGAAACAAAAAATGAGACATGATTACTCTATGAGCTACTCTTCAACACTCAGCCAAGAATAGCAACTCAGGAGAAGTCCCTGAATCCTGCCATGCCTCAGATTCATAAAACTGGGAAAAACAGAACTGAGTGGCATGCTCTAGCCAGGCAGGTGTAATGAAATAGGAAAGCAAGCCAGGTGTGCAATGTTGGAGGTGGTACCTACATGAGCAATTCATAAAATCATGGCAATTAATTTTTTAAAATGTCTGGGAGGCCAAACAGCAATAGCTGCAAACTACATACCTACCAGTGGGGGACCTCTGCTTTACAAAACCTTTGCCTGTCTCTCTTACCAAGTTCCTTGAATCTCAGGCTATTTTAGACTAGCTGAAAGACAACCGTTTTCTAAGGTAGAGCAGTAGTTTCTCAGCAGGCAGTCTCCTGTGAACACCACTTCAGACAAGTTCATCTTGAGCCCAAGAATATGATCAGCTAAACATCTGGTCCTGGCAGCCCCAACAGCTGCACACGCTTCCATTCAAACATCGTCCATATGGGCATCATTTGCCTGCAAATTGACCCTCAGGGTCTAGATGAGAAAAGAGGCTGCCAAGTGGTGTGGAAGGAGTTCACAGGGGATATCTTGAGAGGAAACGCCCATCTGTTCATGGACCATAGGTTTCCACAGACATAGCTCTGAGTGACCAGCTCTGACGATGGTGCAGGCAGACTGGCTTAACTCCTGAGGTTCATGGTGGATGTCCACAAACCCAGCCAACACTGCATGTGATCACTGCATTAATGTGAGCCTGAGGACTGGAGGACCTGAAAGAGGAACCCAGATGGCGGATGGTAGGAACTGCAAGGGTTATTAGGGCTGTGTATGTGTTAGTCGCTCAGTCGTGTCTGACTTTTTGCGACCCTAGTATAGCCCACCAGTTTCCTCTGCCCGTGGGATTTCCCAGGCAAGAATACTGGAGTGGGTTGCCATTTCTCCTCCAGGGGATCTTCCAAATCCAGGGATAGAACCCAGGTCTCCCGAATTACAGGCAGATTCTTTACCATCTGAGCCAACAGGGAAGCCAATTATAGATATTGTTTAAGGTTAAAAAAAAAGAGAGGACAGTAAATATATAGTTTCTCATATTTTTGAAGGGGCTTCCCCAGGGCCTCACGGGGTAAAGAATCTGCCTGTAATGCAGGAAACACAGGAGACTCGGGTTCAATCCCTGGGGTGGGGAGATCCCCTGGAGGAGGAAGTGGCACCCCATTCCAGTATTCTTGCTTGGGAAATCCCATGAACAAAAGAGTCTACTAGACTACAGTCCATGGGGTTTCAAAGAGTCCGATAGGACTGAGTGACTGGACACTCACACACACTTTAAAAAAAAAAGAGAGAGAGAGAGTTAGGTCCAGTCCTCTCAGGTGGAGCTGTGATTCCTGATCCTAATGTGCTCCAACCTCTAGGGGGAGCTCAAGATGACACATAGGTAGGGCCTGGAGAGAAAAACTGAGGGTGCAAAGGCAAGGTTGTGTGACTGGAGCATTCTCTTAGGGGCAGAGTGTTCAGGGAAAGAGGTTTGTTTAAATTCTATTTCTTTTTAGATTGTTTCACTCTCATTCACCAGTGCCCAGTGTCCTTGCTCTCTCATTTGCTGTTGGAGACAAAAGGGGGGCGAATGTTGTATGTTATGCCCTCATAGGGTCAGGGTCAAGAAGCAGCAGTTAGAACCACACATGGAACAACAGATGGTTCCAAACTGGGAAAGAAGTACGTCAAGGCTGTATATTGTCACTGCTTATTTAACTTATATGCAGAGTACATCATGTGAAATGCTGGGCTGGAAAGGCCAAGCTGGAATCAAGATTGCTGGGAGAAATATCAATAACCTCAGATATGCAGATGACACCATCTTTATGACAGAAAGCAAAGAGGAACTAAAGAACCTCTTGATGAAAGTGAAAGGGGAGAGTGAAAAAACTGGCTTAAAACTCAACATTCAAAAAACAAAGATCTTGGCATGCAGTCCCATCATTTCATAGCAAATAGATGGGGAAACAATGGAAACAGTGACAGACTTTATTTTCTCTGGCTTCAAAATCACTGCAGATGGTGACCACAGCCATGAAATTAAAAGCTCCTTGAAAGAAAAGCTATGACCAACCTAGACAGCATGTTAAAAAGCAGAGACATTACTTTGCTGACAAAGGTCCGTCTAGTCAAAGCTATGGTTTTTTCCAGTAGTCATGTGTGGATGTGAGAGTTGGACCATAAAGAAAACTGAGCACTGAAGAATTGATGCTTTTGAACTGTGGTGTTGGAGAAGACTCTTGAGAGTCTCTTGGACAGCAAGGCGATCAAACCAGTCAATCCCAAAGGAAATCAGTCCTGAATATTCATTGGAAGGATTGATGCTGAAGCTCCAATACTCTGGCCACCTGATGTGAAGAGCTGACTCATTGGAAAAGACCCTGATGCTGGGAAAGATTGAAGGCAGGAGGAGAAGGGGACAACAGAGGATGAGATGGTTGGATGGCATCACCTACTAGAAGGACATGAGTTTGAGCAAGCTCTGGGAGTTGGTGATGGACAGGAAAGCCTGTCGTACTGCAGTCCATGGGATTGCAGAGTCATACACGACTTAGTGACTGAACTGAATTGAACTGATGCCCTAGTAGACATGCCTGCATCTCCACCAGAGCAGGGCAGACAGATGCTGGTAAAAATGACAACTCTGATGACAGAGTCTTGCTGCGTGTAGCAAGTCTGCAGCCCAAGGAATTTTAAAAGCAGCTATTTTCAACAGTGGCCTGTAAATGCACATCTTAAACAGCAGATCTCGCACATGGTCCAACACTGAATCTATTAAAACAGGAAGGCTTTTTTTATTATTAAAGTTTATTTATTTATTGGGAAATTGTTGCTTTACAACATTGTGTTAGTTTCTTCTGTACAACAATATGAATCAGCTATATGTATATATATATATATATATATATCCTGGAGGAGGAAATGGGAACCTACTCCAGTATTCTGGCCTGGAGAATTCCATGGACAGAGGAACCTGGTGGTCTTAAGTCCATGGGGTCACAGAGTCAGACATAACTGAGTAACTTAGTTCACACGCATATATACATCCCCTCTCTCTTGAGTCTCCCTCCCTCTGTCCATCCCACCCCTCTAGGTCATCACAGAGCACTGAGCTGAGCTCCCTGTGCTACACAGCAGCTTCCCCCTAGCTCTCTATTTTACACACAGTGGTATATATATGTCAACGCTACTCTCTCAATTTATCCCACACTCCCTTCCTCCCTGTATCCACAAGTCCATTCTCTATGTCTGTGTCTCTATTCTTGCCCTGCAAATAGGTTCGTCTGTACCATTTTTCTAGATTCCATAGCTACATGAGTTAATGTATGATATTAAATCTCTTTATGACTTACTTTACTCTGTGTGGCAGACTCTAGGTCCATTCACATCTCTGCAAATGACCCAACTTCATTCCTTTTTATGTCTGAGACTTTACTAATGCTGCTTTGGCTTAAAAAAAAAGAAAGAAAGAAAGCTTTGTGTGGTAGCCGCAGTGCAGAATTCCAGTCCCATATCAGTAACATCTGCTGATTCTGCCTTCTGAACAAAGTAATCAATCCCCGCTGGAGGCTACAGTGCAGAAAAGGAAGCATGCTGGTTGGGAGGCTCTGCTTCCTGACCTCAGTGATGTGACCTCAGATGCCATAGAATGCGCTTCACCCCCTGCTGGAAGCATAGAGAAGTTCTCCAAGGGGACCCTTGCTCTGCCTTTCTGGAGCCTTAATGCTGCTGCTGTTTAGTCGCTCATTCGTGTCTGACTCCTTGTGACCCTATGGACTGTAACCTGCCAGGCTCCTCTGTCCATGGGATTTCCCAGGCAAGAATACTGGAGTGGGTTGCCATTTCCTCCTCCAGGGGAGCTTCCCAACCCAGGGATCAAACCTGCGTCTCCTGCATTGGCAGGCAGATTCTTTACCACTGAGCCACCCAGGACTGGTCCTAACGACTGACTCTCTCAGGATTCAGAGCTTGAATCTATGAGTCAGAGCTTCCTAGGTGATGTGCCCACCCATTTGGACAACACTCCTGGATCTGGGAGCACCTATCAGAAGCAGTACCCATCCTGGTGTCTGGAAAATGATCTATAGCATGTACTCGAGCAGCCTGGTTTTGACATTTTATTAATCCTAATGTCAGATAATCTAAAATGATAATGTATTTGTGATAGGGCTCAACATTTCCAATTTTCTAAGTAAACATTTTGGGGGTTGACTTGAGGCTTCATTTTTTAAAATAATGCTATTCTCTGGGGAATTTCTTCTGTTTTATTTCCTTTTTTTTAACCCAAATTGCAATTTAAATCTGTGCACATATAAGGAATTCCAAGAAGATACCATTACACAGAGGCAGGAACTACTATTCTTGTTTTGGATCTGGGAGGAGAAAGGAATTATTTCAAATGGCATATCTGTATGTAATCAATGAGTGTGAATTTTTATTGTTTTTCACATTTTTAAGAGGTGTCCTGCATGCTTTGTATTGCAAAGTCTTTTCACAAATACTGTCACCTTTAACTTCATCTTCAAAACATGTCTGTGTAATAGATATTGTTATCTTTATCTTATGAATTAAGAGATCAGTAAGTTTCAGAAAGAGACAGCTTTCCTTTTCTCTGTTTCCTACCAGCATTCATATATTCCTTCATCCATTGCTTTGATTGGCCACCAACTCTGGGTGTCCGTCTTCTACATACCCAGGCTTGAGTTAAACATGGTGCTTGCCTTTGAGGACTTACTCATCTGATGGAGAAGTCAGAGGGCAATCAAGAATGTCAACTCAATATGCTAAGATAATTGAGATTGATTTTTTAAATTCTAAACTGTTATTTCATATGCATCCATTGAGCGCTTATTTAAGTGCAATTCCATAAGAGATATGAAAGTGAGTAAGACATGGACACCTCTGTTAAGTATCCCAGTCTAGCTGGTGAGGGGCATAGAAAGACAATACATCTTCTGCTGCATGCAAGAAACATTCCTGTCTGTCCATAATGCAACTTAGTTCTGTCACGTCATGGGAGAGCCAAGGAAACTTGACCTTAGTCAAGGGTAGTGTCAAGAGTCTTGCATGTCAGTAGGTGCTGGGGTGAAGAGTTTTGATGGTGTGTCCACACCCAGGTAGCGCTAGTGGTAAAGAACCCACCAAATAATGCAGAAGACTTTAGAGACACAGGTTTGATCCTTGGGTTGGGAAGATGCCCTGGAGGAGGACATGGCAACCCATTCCCGTATTCTTGCCTGGAGAATCCCATGGACAGAGGAGCCTGGCGGTCTGTGGTTCATAGGGTCACAGAGAGTCGGACATAACTGATACGACTTAGCACTTATGCAGGCAAGAGCAGAGTCATCTTTTATTTCTGTCCAAATGGTCCCTTTATAAGTTGTTTCCATGTCATACTTGGGGGATTGGGGACATTTCCACTCCTTCTGTCCACAGGTGTATGCTTGTGGAGGTGTGGGGAAGTTGCCAAGGATGTCTTTAGGAGGCTAGATAAGGTTTCGTCTACTTTACTGTTGTTGTTCAGTTGTTAAGTCGAGTCCAACTCTTTGCAACCCCATGAACTGCAGCATGCTAGACTCTTCTGTCTTCCACTATCTCCCTGGAGTTTGCTCAGACTCATGTTAATTGAGTCAGTGTTGCTATCTACCCATCTCGCCCTCTGTTGCCCTCTTTTCCTTTTACCATCAGGGTCTTTTCCAATGAGTCGGCTCTTCATCTACTTAGATGCACTCTATATCATTCTGTTTCTGGGAACTGGCTGCCTCCTCAAAGAGAAAAATAATTTATGGTACTTGTTAAAAATGGTAAGGAAGACTTTACTCAAGGTAGGATTTTTTTAAAGAGTTTTTTAAAAAGAGTTTATTTCTTTTATTTAGGCTGCACTAGGTCTTCACTTTGGCACTCGGGTTTTGTTGTCCTGTGGCATGTAGGATCTTAGTTCCCAGACCAGGGATTGAACCCTCCCTGCATTGGAAGGCAGGGTCTTAACCACTGGACCATGAAGGAAACCCCACTACAACGGCTTTTGCAGGGGAGGAAGACTGGGCTCATCTATGAATATATAAAGGGCAAGTGGAGATTTATATCCAAAGAGCAGGTAAGGGCTATAGATGGAAAATTACTAAGACGAAATAGCAGAATTAAGGAGGATCCTGTCTAAACCAACTTGACAGGATATTTGCTGAGGGCAGGCCAGGGCAATAAGCTCTCAAGGGTGAAAAGCAAGGAATTTGATCAGATAGGATCAAGGATGGGGGATTTTCTTTAAACTAAACTGGCAAGATTCTTGCTAAAATTGGAAAAAGCAGGCCAGGAACTGAGCACAAGGTTAGAATGAGGATTCAGAGGAGCCTGACTCAAGTTTGGTGAAGCAGGAAGTCTTTGTCACCTCCTGACTCCTCTCTGGTGGAATCCTTTTTCTCCTCTTCCTTTTTTTAAAAATTATTTTTATTTTTCATTAAAGTATAGTTGCTTTACAATTCTCTGTTGGTTTCTGCTGTGAGGCAGATTGAATAAACTATAGGTATACATATATCCTGTCCCTCTTGAGGCTCCCTCCCTGCCTGCCCTCCCCCCCACCCCCCGGCCCAGGTCATCAGAGAGCATGAAGCTGAGCTCCCTGTGCTATACAGCAACTTCCATCTAGCTGTCTATTTTACACGTGGTAGTGTACATGTCAGTGCTTTGGGTTGTTGTTCAGTCGCTCAGTCATGTCCAACTCTTTGCGACCCCCATGGCTGCAGCACACTGGGTTTCCCTGTCCTTCTTTATCTCCCAGAGTTTGCTCAAACTCATGTCCATTTAGTCAGTGATGCCATCCAATCATCTCATCCTCTGTCACCCCCTTATCCTCCTGCCCTCACTCTTTCCCAACATCAGGGTCTTTTCCAATGAGTCGGCACTTCGTATCAGGTGGCCGAAGTATCAGGGCTTCAGCTTCAGCATCAGTCCTGCGAATGAATAGTCAGGGTTGATTTCCTTTAGGATCAACTGGTTTGATTTTTTGCAGTCCAAGGGACTCTCAAGAGTCTTCTCCAGTACCACAGTTCAAAAGCATCAATTCTTCAGTGCTCAGCCTTCTTTATGGTCCAACTCTCACAACCATACAGACATGTTGAGCACCTTTGCACGTGCCTCTTGGCAATTTTTTATGTCTTCTTTGGAGACACAGCCTTTTAGGTCTTCTGTCCATTTTTTGATTGGATTGTTTTTCTGATATTGAGCTGTTTGTATATTTTGGAGGTTAATCCTTTGTCCATTGTTTCATTTGCAAATATTATCTCCCACTCTCTGAGGGTTATCTTTTCGTTTTACTTATGGGTTCCTTTGCTGTGCAAAAGCTTTTAAGTTAATTGAGAGATTAGCATTTACCTGTATAGTCAAAGCTATGATTTTTCCAGTGGTCATGTACAGGCAAGACTTAGCAACTGAAGAGAACAAAATACAGAGTACAATGCCCAGTGGCTGGCACACAATCAGTGCTTAATAAGTGCTGAATCTTTACCCCTTTCATTTCTTTGGAGAAAAGCAACCACATCAGCTAAAGGCAGGGACTGAAATAGATCTTACTCCCCTGTGTTCTTGGTCTGGTCACGGACACTTGAACAGGATCCCCTGATGTGGGACAATGACCAAGCCTGACCCTGTATCCCTAACCCAGGCCCAGGCTGCCCAGGGCATCTCTTATGGCCTTGGTATACTTTCTTTTCCCTCAGATTCCAAAAATGCCCATTCCAGACAGACCTTCTCTCAGCCAGCCGCCTCCGCGGCTGGCCACGTTGAAGCCTGCATTTGTCAAATGACAGATTTAATGAAAAATGAAGCACAGACTCAGATGCATTAAAGAAGTAACCGAGCTTTTGGGGCTGAATCACACTACAAAACAGTTCTGTGCAGCCAGGCTCAGTGAGATTGATCTCTTTAAGTCCTGCGTCTAGCTCTGATATTTCATCTCAGGAAGTCAATATTGTGGTGTGGCCATCTAAACAGTACCCTTGTCTGCCCATATATAAATTGTTGGATGGCAGTCTGGAAAATTTCTCCCATGTAGTCATTTCCTTGTTAATCATAAGCCAGTTTCTTTGTTGTTTTCTTTCTTTCCTTTCCTATTTTTTGGCTGTATCTAGTGGAACGTGGGCTCTCAGTTCCCTGACCTGGGATGGAAACCACACCCTCTGCAGTAGAAGGGCAGTATCTTAACCACTGGACTGTCAGGGAAGTCCCTTTATTGCTTTAATGCACGAAAGACTCGGTTTGTTGAGCCAGCCAGCCTGTCAACATGACATACGTAGGTTTGAACATGAGATCAAACTTAGGCCCCAAGAAATGGCTAGATGGGAGGGAAACTGAAATAAAGGAAAAGTCGTCTTAGTGCATTGCTCGTCTATTCTGGTGAAGATGGTTTGAGAGATAGAATTCAATAAAGACTTTTAAAAAGTGATCCACATGAAAAAAATGTCTAAACAAAACAAAAACCAGGCAATACAGAATAAACATGTTGATGATGGCTTCTTTGCCTTTAAAGCAGGTGAGCTCAGAGGACTATGGTGAGGATTCACTGAAATAATGCACCAGAGTACTTATGAGCCCAGTGCATGACTCAGGAGCACCCAGTAAATGCTGGCTACTGTTAATTTTATCCCTCGTCTTCTTTTTTGATGAAAAAAAGAGCTATGAGCACATAGCTGAGGAGAGAGAGTGTTTTACAGGAAGTCCGGAAAAGCTTAACCTCTGGGGGTAGGGGGATCAGAGCCAGTGTGAACTCTAGGAGAATGGTATAGATTATCTTATTTGCAAAGCAGAAATAGAGACACAGACGTAGAGAACAAACCAAGAGGGAAAGAGAGAGTGGGATGAGTTGGTAGATTGGGATTGACATAGTCACACTATTGATTAAAAAAAATAGATTACTAATAAGAACCTCCTGTACAGCACAGGGAACTCTACTCAATGCTCTGTGGAGACCTGCATGGGAAGGGTTTCCCAGGTAGTGCTAGTAGTAAAGAACCAGCCTGCCAAAGCAGGAGATGTAAGAGATGTGGATTTGAGTTCTACATGAGGAAGGTCCCCTGGAGGAGGAAATGGCAAGCCACTCCAGTATTCTTGTCTGGAGAATCCCATGTACAGAGGAGACTGGTGGGCTACAGCTCATAAGGTCACACAGAGTTGACATGACTGAAGTGACTGAGCATGCATGCACAGAGCTGATTCACTTCGCCGTACAGCGGAAACTAACACAACATTGTAAAGCAACTAAACGCCAATAAAGTTTTTTTTTCTTTAAGTTCAAGATATGGGGACCCCACATCAAGGTAGTATAAAAGGAGATGGAAAAGAGAGGCTAGATTTATGAGATATTGAGAAAGCAGATTAATTAAAAAATGATTACTGATTAAACCCTGGAGGTGAATGAAAGGAATGATTGAGTCTGTTTCTCAAGGTACTTGGAGGGTTGGTGGTCTCTTGACCCAAGAAAGGCATTGAAGGAGGAGGTGGAAGTGGAGGAGGGGGAGGTAATTTGAGCTTGGATGGAGGGGGTTATAGTTACTCAAAGTGGAGTGAGGATTAGACAAGCTGCTTGGTCACTAGAGAAGGTAGAAGACAGACAAACAATTGGGGTGTTCAGAGAAGATATCCCAGGTGAGGACACTGAGATAGTGATGCAGAGAGGGAAGAAAGGAATACAGGAGGGCAGGTGTGATCAAGTACCACAAAGGGGCAGTGAGATGAGGACTGACGGAAGAGAAATGCCATTTATTATCTGGGGGTGATGCTTTTCAGATAGGTCTCACTTCTGGATAGTTATGGACAAGTACTAGTGACTTACCCAACTTCACTTTTCTGAAATTCCTTGTTAATCAACAAAAGTTTTTTGGCCTCAATAGAGTTTCTTGTCCATTCTGTTGCCTGGTCCAGTGGTGTATAAAAAAGGGTTGAACAAGGGGATTCTTCCACTTACAGCCTTACAGCTTGCTTTTCTTCAAGCTGGTTATTAAGATTTCAGAAGGTCCTTCATCCATCCAGGAACTCATTGGTATCACGTTAGGTGGATGGTTTCCATGGAAACTCATCTCGTTGATTTGTTAATCATCTCTCTCTGTGCTCATGTCAGCAAGTGACCTTTCCTGGCTCCTTCTCCTCACTCCATCCATGTGTCTGGGGGTCCAGAAGGTGACAGGTGGGGTGAGACCTACCCATTCCTGACTATAAAGTTGGCCATCTTGTCCACACTATTCTCAGCCTTGTGAGGACGAGAGAAAATGGTCTCCATCTGGACATCATGTAAGAGGACTGTGCAGCCTGGTTTTAAGTCCTGGCCACCCCACCTTTGGCATGTGAGATGTTCGGAAAGTTATTTAAACGCTCTGAGCCTTCACGACTTCGCCTACAAAGTGGAAATAAACTCTAACTTATAGGGCTATTGAGGGAATTAAATGAGGTGAGATATTAAAAGTAGAGGAGAGCAAACAACAGCTTATAATTGTTGAACATTTGGGTGGTTTCTAATTGCCATTACAAGTGTTCTAGAAACAGTTAACTTTTGAATGAGGCAGTTAGCTCATTCAGAGTCTCTTCCTCAGGCTCTGTTCTTTGACTCATTAAGATCTTTACTTTAAAACAGGGAAGGGGAAGAAAATTCACAGAAATTTGCATGGGGCTGTGATGATAAATACTGTGAGAGATGATAAGCCCTAGATTGGGAAACCGAACGTGTAGCCTGGGATCCTGTTTCCTGCTCAAGGAAGAAAACCGTCCCAGTCTCCGGTGTGATGCTCCCACCTAAGGGCCAGATCAGATATACCCCCTCCATCCCTACATCTCTCCTGACTGCCTCCCTGCCTCTTTACCTCCTCCCACTGGGGGTCCATGCTGGAGCATCTAAGCACATCACTGCCCAGCCTGCACTTTCAGTTGAGAAACTGGGTTTAACGGAGAAGGCAATGGCACCCCACTCTAGTACTCTTGCCTGGAAAATCCCATGGATGGAGAAGCCTGGTAGTCTGCAGTCCATGGGGTCGCGAAGAGTCAGACATGACTAAGCGACTTCACTTTCACTTTTCAATTTTATGAACTGGAGAAGGAAATGGCAACCCACTGCAGTGTTCTTGCCTGGAGAATCCCAGGGATGGGGTCGCACAGAGTCAGACACCACTGAAGTGACTTAGCAGTAGCAGTAGCAGTTTCTTTGTAAGACTGAACAATTAGTTGTCGACTGACCATTCTTCTCTTGTGAATTGTTCCATTTTGTCTTTTGCCCAATCAACTTCCTCCTTAGAGTGTTTGCTTTTTGTTTGTAAAAGTTTTTTGTAGTTGTTTTAGAGGAAATAGTTTCTGACTTACTTTTCAGGAATTTTCCATTTGCATTTTTAAAAAACAGTTCTTTTTAAATAATCTTTTGGATGTGCAACGTGGTCTGTGGGATCTTAGTTCCCCACCCAGGGATGGAATCCATGCCCCCTACATTGTCAGTATGGAATCCTAACCTGGAGTGCCAGGGAAGTCCCTCCCTGTTTGCTCTTAAGTGGGCAGTATATACTTATCTAAAAAATTAAAAACGTACCAAAGGGATCATAGTTAAAAGAAAGGATCCCTCCTTCCCCTGCCCCCCATCACTCACTGCCCCTCTCTAGAGGCAACTACCAATGCTGACATCTTCTATATCTTTCCTGGGATATTGCATGAATATCCAGATTATATGTACATATACAAATATGTATGTCTGTGTGCATATATGTTAATAGTATATATATTCATTGGAAAAATTGATATTCATTGAAAGGACTGATGCTGAAGCTGCACTACTTTGTCTACCTGATGCAAAGAGCTGACTCATTGGAAAAGACCCTGATGCTGGAAAATATTGAGGGCAAAAGGAGAAGGGGGCAGCAGAGGATGAGATGGTTTGATGGCATCGCTGTCTTAATAGACTTGAGTTTGAGCAAACTCTACGAGATAGTGAAGGACAGAAGAGCCTGGTGTACTGCAGTCCAGGGGGTTGCAAAGAGTCGGACTCGACTTCGGGACTGAACAACAGCAACATCTCTGTTCCAGATGCCATGCTGCTCAGTAACTATTGCAGGAGATGGATATTTCAATATAAGAATGAAGGAGGAAACAGACAGAGCTGGACTCCCTCTTAGGCCAGGCTGGAAACATTAGGGTACACGCATGGTCACCCTACCAATGGACTCTGAACTTTGTGCCCGGTGTCTAGAAGTGGCATACCAATGGGAAACCAGACCCCCCAGATAAAAGAGCCTCAAGACTTGGACTCTCCGTTGCCTAAAAGAATATGCTAATTATCTCTGTAACAGAACAAAGTGGCAGATTCCATTATGTTTATTGGGATATGACCACAGTCCTATTGATAAATGTCCACTGTTTATCTAGTCTTATGACACATGAATCATGGGTTAACTTTGATTGTATCTTTTACCTTGTCCAGACTAGTTTCAAGGAATTTGGGGAGGTGGGTTTGAGCAAGTACATTTAAGGTGTATAAGGTTTTCACAAAAATTGGTCAGGGTCCTTGGCTAAGAGGAGACTCTGCCTTGGGCCTGCTGGTGTAATAAACTGCTCTCTACTATCTGCATTGTCCTTCCGAGTGAGTTTGTTTCCTGGAAAGTATAGCTACAACAAGAATGATAAGGCAGTATGAATAGTAATTTACTATGAATATAAAGTAATTTTTAAAAAATGCTATAAAGCAGTGTAGCAACTAGAACCACATCAACATAAGTCAGGTGGGGAAGAGGCAGAAAGAAGAAGACAAAAGGGAGAGCCGAGAAGGACAGGCTCCGGAGGAAGAGCAGGGTTCCTGATGGATGCTTTCTACTTCCAAGCATCTCCCCATGCTGTTTACCTCCCTGTAGAATGTCCCCTCATCTTCTGTTAAAGTCCAGCTCAAAGGACTTCCCTGGTGGTCCAGTGGTTAAGACACTGTGCTTCCAAATGCAGGGGGCACAGGTTCAATCACTGGTCGGGGAACTAAGATCCCACATACCTTGTTGCACAGCCAAGAAAATAAAAAAATAAAGTCCACTTTTCCCAAGAAACATGTCTCAAAATCTCTAACTCATGTGCTCTTTCCTGGTACTTTTTTTTTATAATTAATTTTTATTGGAGAATAATTGCTTTACAGTATTTTGATAGCTTCCTCTGTATAACAAAATGAATCAACCATACCTATAATACATCCCCTCCCTTAGGACTTCCTTCCCATTTAGGTCACCAAGGAGCATTGAACAGAGTTCCTGTACTACACTGCAAAGAAAGAAGAAAGCGAAGTCGCTCAGTCATGTCCAACTCTTTGTGACCCCATGGGCTGTAGCCTACCAGGCTCCTCTGTCCATGAGATTTTCCAGACGAGAGTACAGGAGTGGGCTGCCATTTCCTTCTCCAGGGGATCTTCCTGACCCAGGAATCGAACCCAGGTCTCCCTCATTGCAGGCAGACACTTTACCATCTGAGCCAGCAGGGAAGCCCATACTGTACTGTAGGTTCTCATTAGTTATCTATTTTATATATAGTAGTATTTACATATATGTCTATCCCAATCTCCCAGTCCCTCCCCTACTTGCCCCTTGGTGTCCATACATTTGTTCTCTGTGTCCTTGTACTTTTATTTAGAACCACGTCCCCGAGCTCTAACCACACCAGAAGCCCTCAGACTCCTTGAGATAAGACACCTTGAAATTCTTTGTATATCCCCTCTTGCCTCTCCCAGGGTCTGCGTGGTGCTGGATACACAGTAGGTGCATTTTTTTGGATGAAATGATCACTCAACCAATGAAATAATTAATACTTGGTCCCATAACCATGGCTCTGAGGGTCCATCTCCCACTGCAATCCCTGTTGGCCTTTGAAGATGAGCAAAAATGGGAGCTATTTGCCTCCTCCGAGCTTGCAATACATGCTTCTTTTACACAATTCTCTTCAGGAATCTGAGGGAGCGGGAGAGACCCGGCTGGTGATGACAAAATGGCTTGGAGACAAGAAGGAACGCAGTGTAGAAACCTGGCAAACACAGCCCTCATTGTTGAAATGTCAGAGCAACTGAAGTCAAGCCCATTAATCTTGTTTTATTGCAAGATTCGAAATCGCCATGCTATGGCAGCCACAAAATTGATGGATGGGTTTTCCTGCGTTCCCCCAGCGCCTTGGCTGCCTGGGAAACCAGATCTCAGATGAACAGCGAGAGGAAATTAAAGCTGCCTTTCGAGGTTTTTGGGTAACTGCAGGAGAGAAAGATGGGGCATACAGGGTCTCCGGCAGCCAAGGTGCTTACGTCTTGTTTTCACTGCCACCTTTTTGTAAGCAAATCAAAGGAACAGCAGTGCTGAAACCATCACAGTAAATCTTCAGCAACTTCTGTTCCAGTGAAGGGGCGAGAGTGGTCACAACTTAGCTGCCCTGTTGCTTGAGGCCACGAGGCTGTGATCTTGTTTGACTTCTTGCTAATGAAGTACGTGAAAGATGGCAATGCCCGGCTGTTTTAATTTGCAATGTTTTTGATCGCTGGGGAGACCAGATCTTTTTCCATATGTCAGTTTTCTAGTTGGATTTCCTCTCTTGTAAATAACCACTTTTTCTCATGCCCCTAGTATAATTTATAATTCAGTTCAGCAGTTCCGCATTTACTGTGGGCCTATGTGCGCAGCACATTGAGTTTAAGATATACAGATATGGCTCGGCAGGTAAAGAACCCGCTTGCAATGCAGGAGACAAAGGAGACGAGGGTTTGATCTCTGGGTCGGGAAGATCCCCTGGAGAAGGAAATGGCAACCCACTCTAGTTTTCTTGCCTGGAGAATCCCATGGACAGAGAAGTCTGGTGGGCTGCAGTCCATGGGACCCCAAAAGTCATACATGACTCAGCACATACAGATATAGATGTATTCCATTTCCTGATACAGTGCAGAGATGGGGTGGAGAGAGAGAGAGTCAAAACCAAAATATCACTTCATTTAGATATAACTGATATGAATATTTCTAGAATATTTTCCCTGGTTTTGCTGTGAAAAAAAATTTCTCTATTTTTAGAGAGCATAGAGGTATTTCTACTTTTTATGTTGTACATTATATATCTCAGAATTGCCTAGTTGTTATCTTTGCTCATTCTCTTTTCTTTCCTTCTTTTTTTCTTTTCTTTACTAATTTGTAGAGGCTCTTTAGGTATCTTGGAAGTTATTTTTTTGTCTTTAGAAGTGTCACACATATATTTTCTAATCTTTTTATTTAACTTCATTGCATTTTTACTATGCCAAAAATGGTCATTTTGAACATTCTCTAATATCATATAAAATAAACTCAAAATGGATTAAAGACCTAAAGGTAAGACCAAAACCAAAACCTAAAGGTAAGACTCCTAGAAGAAAATGTAGGCAGAGCACTCTTTGACATAAATCATAAGACTGTTTTTGTGGCTTGTCTCCTAAAGCAAAGGAAATAAAAGCAAAAATAAATAAATGGGATCTAATCAAACTTATAAGCCTTTGCATAGCAAAGGAAACCATCAGCAAAACAAAAATGCAACCTATGAAATGAGAGAAAATATTTGCAAGTGATGTGACAGATAAAGGGTTAATATTCAAAATATGTAAATAGTTCATAAAACTCAATGGCAAAAAGCAAACAACTTGGTTAAAATGGGCAGAAGACCTGCATAGACATTTTCCCAAAGAAGACATTAAGATGGCCAGCAGGTGCATGAAAAGATGTCCAACATCATTAACTATTAGGGAAATGCAAACCAAAACCACCATGAGATATCACCTCATACTTGTCAGAATGGTTATTATCAAAAAGACCAGAAATAACAAATGTTGGTGAGGATGTGGAGAAAAGGATGATAAATGTCTTATCTTACAACTACATGTAATAATGTCATAACTTAAAATTTTTCTTTTACTGTCAGTTACTAGATTCTCATTTTCATTTTTAATGATCCATTTTGTATTTCTTATATTGTTAAAAGGTTGACCAGGGACTTTGTTTGATTGTTCTGTTTGCCTTTCAAAGTCATAGCTGTTAGTGCCAATAACACTGCTATTACTACTATCATTCTTACATAAACGGTAACTACCACTTCAACCACTTAAGATTCATTCAGCCTATATCAGTATTTCACCAGACACTGTGCTTTAAGCTTTATCAGACATTATTGAAATTAATTTTTACAACAACCCTATAAAAATGGCACTGTTACCCATATTTTACAGATGAGAAACATGGGAAAATGGGTCACAGAGAAATTAACCAAATGTCCCAAGGTTACAGAGCTATGTATGTTGGAGTGAAGATAAGTAAGCCAGGTTCACTTGACTTCAGTGTTGGAACCCTTTACACCCTACAGTTAACTGCTTTTCTTTTCTTTTTTTTCTTCTCATTCCATTTCCTCTTTCTTTCAAATTTTTCTGGTATTGTTTTATTTTTTTTAATTTTTCCCTTGTTGTGATTTTATGTTCCAAAAGTGCGAAGTTCATTCTCACTTTTCATTCTCCCATTTTTCATTATCTCTTTCTCTCTCTTTCCTGGTTTCAACTTTCTCTCCATCTGAGAATGTGTAAATCATTATTCTTAGTTTCTAGATATGTGAGTATTTTTTCATTTAAATATCTATTTGAATTTTTTAACTTACTGCATTGTGATCTTAAAGTATTCTCTATAAAACTTCTGCTCTTGTGTTTATAGATATGATTTAGTATGTGATTTTTTTTTTTTGCTTATAGACCAGGTATATATACTTCAAAAGAAAAAATAATCCATATTTGTGGATTATGAAATTTAGTTTAAGTCTGTTAGATTGACTGCATTTATTGTGTCTCATTTTTTTCTACATCCTTATTTAATCTCTGTCTACTTGGATCTGTAATAGACTGGTAATGCTAAATTACTTTCTTCCTCTCAACAAAAACAAAAAAGCTTGCCTTTGTTTCATTTCTTGTGTATTTTTATAGCTTTTTGCTTTATGTGCTTGCAAGTCTTACGTAAAACTACTTAACACTGTGCTGTCTAGAATTAAACTAGCTATTCCTTGGTTTGAATTTGACAGGTGTATTCTGGTCCATGAATTCATTTTTAACTTCTAGAATCTGACTGCTGAAGCAACGTATCTTATGGGCAACTTAACAGAAACTTAAAAAAAAATACAACCTTTAGAGAATTCCCTGGCAGTCCTGTGGTTAGGACCCTGCACTTTACCGTGGCCTGGGTTCAATCGCTGATCAGGGGACTAAGGTCCCTCAAGCCACATAGCAGGGCCAAAAAGAAGGGGGGAAAACACTTAAATAACTTTATAGGCCACTTACTTTTTTTTTTTTTTGGGCCATGCCATGACACATGTAGAATCTTATTTCCCCAACTAGGGATTGAACCCATGCCCCCTACACTGGAAGCATGGTTTCCTAATCACTGGACCTCCAGGGAAGTCTCTACTTATATTTATTTTTATAAACACCACAGTGTGTTTACCATCTGTCATCCCACTTTATGTCTACTTGTCCTCCTTTTGATTTTTGATGTGTGTTTTGATAAATAATTATTTTATACTTCATTTTCTGTCTTATAGAATTTTAAAAAGTAACCTTCCGATTCTTAAAAACTCATTTACAATCAATGAATGAGACATTCCATGAACCTTCTTAAAGCTACAATCATCTTTTTTAATCTTTCTAAATAAGCACAACTTTTAACTCCCCTTTAGAGCTGATGAAAGATTTTTACAGGTTTGGCTTCTTTCCCTTTGTCCTTCTTTCTCAGCCCTTTCTTCATTGGTAAAATCTGGGTTTTGATGCTACTTTATTTTTCTTCACCATCCCTCCCCCCTCCTCCCCAGTTTTAGTTATCTGTACTTATTTGTGGACTACAACTTTATTTAAGTTAAATGAATTAATTTTCAACAGTCAGTTCTATTTTCTCCAGTTCTGTTATTACTATATTGTAGACATCCTTACTGCTATTAATGATTTTTTTTTAAAATGAACAGCTGGGCATATAGACTTTCCCAATTATTTTTCCATATCCAAATATCCCTTTTCCTCTCCGTTTTTGAGTGTGTTCACTGCACAGTGGGCACCTGTGAAGGTCTACACATAGGTCTTTACTTCTGATGTGAAAGTCCTCATAGCACATGGGACTGCTGGGGTGGTAGCCAGGCTTAAATGTATCAAGAGTCCAGGGGAGAAGGAGGCTGGGCTTGATCTGAAGGCAAGAGCAGGGATGGTACAGCCCCCTCTGATGTCTCTGGACCCCAGGCTGCCTTCCTTTCATCGTTTCTCCTCTGTTCAGGTTGAGTCAGTTCCTGAGCTTCCAAGGCCATTCTGCCATGACCCGGCATGCCTGCCACCTGGAAGCATTGGCGAGGCATAGAGACAGATATGTGGCCCATGCAAAATGATTTTGCTTAGGAAGGGAAAGACTGTGAATTTTCAAACCTTCACAAACATGGGATAATTAGGTGGCACAATAGTTAATGAATTTAATGCAGATAATTGCAACTTAATGCCTATAGACAAAACCATTTAAATTGCTGATACACATCAGTAGCTTCTGATTCCTTGGGAATGCTTGTGACATGAAGAGGTCTGTCCTTGGCTTTAATAACAGAAAGATGCTGTGTCTCAGAGCACAAGGGGGTCTTTGAGGCATCAACTTGCCAACAGTGAACACACACATTCATCTTACAACTGGGCCCACCTAACACACAAATCAACCCTCAATATTCATTAAAAGGAGTGGTGCTGAACCTGAAGCTCCAATGCTTTGGCCACCTGATACAAACAGCCATCTCATTGGAAAAGACCCTGATGTTGGGAAAGATTGAGGGCAGGAGAAGAGGGTGGCAAAGGATGAGATGGTAGGATGGCATCGCCAACTCAGTAGACATAACTTGGGCAAACTCCTAAAGACAGTGAGGAATAGGAAGGCCTGGCATGCATGCTGCAGTCTGTGAGGTATGAAGAGTCAGACACGACTTAGCAACTGAACAACAACAACCACCACAAACAAGGCTGTCCCTGGATAGAGCAAAGGCCCATCCACTGGAATGAGGGCTTCACAAATGGATACAGTAGACATATGTCCTGATGCAAAAGATACATTTTAACTTCAGGAACCACCTTTGAAATACAGCCTGCTAGTTTATAAAGCTGCAGTTGGTCTTAAGGGACTAGAAGCCCAGGTGTTAGATCCTGGCTTAGAACAATGTTGTGAAACTACACATAGACTCTGATAGACAGGAAGAGAGATGGGAACCCCCTGGAGTCCACGCTTCTGAAGCCAGGGCAAACTCTGTGGAAATGCAGGCAGCTCAGGGTGGGGGTTGGGAGGGTGGTCCCAGGACCAAGTCACCGTTTAGGGTGGGATGACGTAGCCCCTGGGATCCTTGCCTCTTAGCCACTGGCCAATTGTGGATGGAGAGATATGAAAGCCTTCCTCAGTGATCAGTGCAAAGAAATAGAGGAAAACAACAGAGTGGGAAAGACTAGAGATACCAAGGGAATATTTCATGCAAAAATGGGCTCAATAAAGGACAGAAATGGTATGGACCTAACAGAAGCAGAAGATATTAAAAAGAGTTGGAAAGAATATACAGAAAATCTGTACAAAAAAGATCTCCACGACCCAGATAATCATGATGGTGTGATCACTCACCTAGAGCCAGACATCCTGGAATGTGAAGTCAAGAGGGCTTTAGGAAGCATCACTACAAACAAAGCTAGTAGAGGTGATGGAATTCCAGTTGAGCTATTTCAAATCCTAAAAGATGATGCTGTGAAAGTGCCGCACTCAATATGCCAACAAATTTGGAAGACTCAGCAGTGGCCACAGGACTAGAAAAGGTCAGTTTTCATTCCAATCCCTAAGGAAGGCAATCCCAAAGAATGTTCAAACTACCGTGCAATTGTACTCATCTCACACGCTAGTAAAGTAATGCTCAAAATTCTCCAAGCCAGGCTTCAGTGAACTTTCAGATGTTCAGCCTGGTTTTAGAAAAGGCAGAGGAACCAGAGATCAAATGGCCAACATCTGCTGGATCATCAAAACAGCAAAAGAGTTCCAGAAAAACATCTACTTCTGCTTTATTGACTATGCCAAAGTCTTTGACTGTGTGGATCACCACAAACTGTGGAAAATTCTTCAAGAGATGGGAACACCAGACCACCTGACCTGCCTCTTGAGATATCTGTATGCTGGTCAGGAAGCAACAGTTAGAACTGGACATGGAACAACAGACTGGTTCCAAATTGGGAAAGGAGTATGTCAAGGCTGTATATTGTCATCCTTAACTTATATGCAGAGTACATCATGAGAAATGCTGGGCTGGATGAAGCACAAGCTGGAATCAAGATTGCTGGGAGAAATATCAATAACCTCAGATATGCAGATGACACCACCCTTATGGCACTAAGTGAAGCAGAACTAAAGAGCCTTTTGATGAAAGTGAAAGAGGAAAGTGAAAAAGTTGGCTTAAAACTCAGCATTCAAAAAAAAAAAACAAAAAACTCATCATTCAGAAAACTGAAATCATGGCATCTGGTCCCATCACTTCATGGCAAATAGATGAGGAAACAGTGGAAACAGTGGCTGACTTTATTTTTCAGGGCTCCAAAATCACTGCAGATGGTGATTGCAGCCATGAAATTAAAAGATGCTTACTCCTTGGAAGAAAAGTCATGACCAACCTGGATAACGTATTAAAAAACAGAGACATTACTTTGCCAGCAAAGGTCCATCTGGTCAAGGCTATGGTTTTTCCAGTGGTCATGTATGGATGTGAGAGTTGGATTATAAAGAAAGCTGAGAGCCGAAGAATTGATGCTTTTGAACTGTGGTGTTGGAGAAGACTCTTGAGAGTCCCTTGGACTGCAAGGAGATCCAACCTGTCCATCCTAAAGGAGATCAGTCCTGAGTATTCATTGGAAGGACTGATGTTGAAGCTGAAACTCCAATACCTTGGCCACCTGATGCAAAGAGCTAACTCATTTGAAAAGACCCTGATGCTGGGAAATTGAATTGAATTTGAAGCCAGGAGGAGAAGGGGATGACAGAGGATGAGATGGTTGGATGGCATCCCCAACTCAATGGAGATGAGTTTGGGTAAACTCTGGGAGTTGGTGATGGATAGGTAGGCCTGGCTTGCTGTGGTCCATGGGGTCACGAAGAGTCGGACATGACTGAGTGACTGAACTGAACTGAACTGAATTGTGGATCATCTGCTGGAGGCACAGAGCAGACCAGTCAATAGGATGTGTACAGGGAAATTTCTCTCTTTTTTTGAAAAGGAAAAAGATGATTTGGCGAGAGTGGGCCTGTGTTTTTAGGGGCCAACAATCAGCAGGAGCTGAGGGCCATTTTTCTGTTTATTTTTTTTTTTAAGTATTTATTTATTTGACTGTGCAGGGTCCTAGATGCAGCTTGCAGGATTTTTCAGTTGTGGCTTTCGAGCTCTTAGTTGAAGCATGTAGGATCAATGAGTTCCCTGACCAAGGATCAAATCTGGGCCTCCTGGGGCAAGGAGTCTGAGCCAGTAGACCACCAAGGAAGGCCTTCTTTCTCCTTTTTAGAAGGGCGGGTGTCCTCCTGCTCTGAACATCCCACCACTCTCAGTGGTCTTCATTCATTTTGACCATCTTCCTGGTCCAGAAGGCATTCATGTTTGTATCCCAGCCAGGTGCTATGCTAGTTAATAAGATGCAGAGATGAATAACATGGTACGTCTTTATGGGACAGCCTCTTGAACACAAATGCCTTTCCTTATTCATTCAACAAACTCCAAGTGTCTATTCTGTGTTGGTCTCTGTGTTGGTGCTAGGAATGAAAAAATGGAACACCTCACTGGTATTCTTAAGAGTATACAACCTCAGGGGGAGAGAGATGTTGACAGATGATTGAAATACAAAATGGTTGCTATGGTAACACAAAAGCCACGGGCATGAATGATTAAACCTTCCTGTTCTGACCATACTGGCCAAAAGACTGGTTAACAGTGTCCCCAGGCAGGCCTGGGATTGAGCAACTAGGGGATCCAGTTTTTAGAACTGACCAGAAGTAAGAAGAGATTTTTTTTCCTTCCAAGGGCTATAAATTCTCCTTCATAGGTCCAGATGGGTATTAATACAGAGGAACACAGCTGCAAAAAATTGTCCAGTTATAGAGAATACATACTACTCCAGGGCTTTCAAAAGAAAAGCCTAGAATTCAGTTTGTATGTGGAGCAAAGCCTGAATACAGATTGAGACTAAAATGGAAAATTTTAGGGCAAGAGTCTGGTACAGATAAGATGGCATAGGAGTGGAACAGTGCAGGATACATAAGAAAACCCCAACCCAATATACCTGTAGAAAAACATGATCCAAAAGGATACATGCACCCCAATGTTCACTGAAGCACTGTTTACAGTAGTTAAGACATGGAAGCACCCTAAGTGCCCATTGACAGGCTGCACTGCATCACCATTTGAAATGGCCCATCACTGATAACATCTTCTGCTCCTTGGTTTCAGTATATATATAAACCGCACAGAAATAGGATCCAAGTAAACAAGGCTACAGATCCAGTCTAGATTGGTGTGTCATCACCATGGTTGTCTTGTGCACTTAAAAACCTTACTTTCAGTTCCTTTTAATCTCATATTATTAAAGGAGATATCAAGTGTAATCAGCATCCCCTCAAAAGCATGTCGGCTTTCTCATCCTTGAAGAAAGGTTGTTTAATTAGTTTGAGCACTCTGAGAATCAAGTTGTAGAAACACAAGCAAGCAAAACCACGAAAAAAGATCTTAACAGTGGAAAACTTCTTCAGTCTGACAACAAACTTATCCTTTGAAATTCATAATTAAGAACTTAAACTTGTAGAGATCATTTTGTTTTTTTGGTTTCTCTCTCTCTTTTTATCAGAGTATAGTTGCTTTACAGTGTTGTGTTAGCTTCTGCTGTGCAGCAAAGTGAAGCAGCCATATGTATACATATGTCCCCTCTATTTTGGATTTCCTCCGAGAGAGAACTGTGACTCAGAATTTTGCTTTAGTTCATGGAGTTAATAAGTCAAGAATCTCAAATCCTGCAAGGTCTTTCTAGTTCCAAAGTCCAGGAGATCCACACTGCCCTCAGCAGCCTCCCTCAAGGTCAAAACTTGGAGACCTTCTGTGCAGCAAAGTGAAGCAGCCATATGTATACATGTATCCCCTCTATTTTGTATTCCCTTCCCATTCAGGTCCCCACAGAGCATGGAGTAGAGTTCCCTGAGCTATACAGTAGGTTCTGTTATATATTTTTTACATAGTAGTGTACATGTCAGTCCCCACCTCCTAATTCATCCCAGCCCTCTCTTCCCACTTAGTGTCCATGTGCTTGTTCTCTAAATCTGAGTCTCTATTTCTCCTTTGCAGAAAAGATCATCTATACCATTTTTTCTAGATTTCACATTGTAGTTTATTTGCCTTACTTTGTTTTACAAAAGAAATGCATGCTTATGGTAAAATTAAAATCACTTGTAAGATTATCAAATGAAAACTAAAAAAAAAAAAAAAAAGCCTGGAGACTTTAACTAGACATGTAAGCTGCACACATTGGTTAAATCTGTGGGGCCAGCTCCCCCAAATGTGAACTGGAATAATAATCTCTGTTTCGTTACCCTAAAGCAGAGGTTATGAAAAAGAAAAATGGGGCAATAGCTGAAGATCCATCTAAAAAACTTGTAAGCCCACATTCTAAATATACAGATGTACTTTCATTTCATGATCAAAGAGAATCACACTTCTCTCCACTCTAAGTCTTTAAGCATCGCCAAGGCTTCTCAATGTTTTTTTCTTCTTGTTTCATCAGCAGGAAAATATTTCCTTAAACCTCCCTTTCTACCTGGCAAATTTCTCTGTCCCTTAAACCCACATTCTCAGGCACCAACTCCTTCAGGAAACCTTCCCTGACTGCCTCTTCCATCTCCTTCACAGCCCAGACCTCTGTCAAAACTCTTCCTGCATGGCACTGTCTCTATATTTTCACACATCACCAGACCCAGAGGTCCTCTGGAGAGGAGCCGTGGTCTAGCGTCTTCTGTATCCCTGGCCAGGAGTGGCAGGTATGTTGCAAAGCTCTGGGGAGGTCTGTTGAACCTAATAACATGGCATGAAACAATCAAGTCTGAGTTTCTTAGATGGACTTCCAGACCCAAACCCAAGGAGCAATTCTCCCTCTCATCAGGAAGAAACAGGCTGTCCTGAGTGAACCAGAGTGAAGATCAGAGACAGCAACTCTGCTCTGCCCTCCTCTATCCAGCTGCTTCCACCTCACCCACCAGCTAGGTGGGACACCCTCCTGCTGGTGTTCCTAGGTTGCAGAACTTTCATTTTTAAAACTAGGACAACCTACAGAGGTGGGGTGGGGGTGGGAGGGAGGCTCAAGAGGGAGGGGATCTATGTATACACATAGCTGATTATCAGGTGACGCTAGTGGTAAAGAACCTGTCTGCCAAAGCAAGAGATGAAAGAGATGCAATTTCAATCCCTGGGTCAGGAAGATCCCTTGGAGAAGGAAATGGCAACCCACTTCTGTATTCTTGACTGAAAAATTCCATGGACAGAGAAACCTGGTGGGCTACAGTCCATGGTGCTGCAAAGAGTTGGACGTGACTGAGCACACACACACACACTCACACAACTGATTTACACATTGCTGTATGGCAGAAACCAGCATAACGTTGTAAAGCAATTATCCTCAACAAAAAAATGATAAAAAAAGAAAACCAGGACAGTCCCAAGTCAACTATCTCCAGATTTCAGTGCCCAAACTTTGAGATTGTTCATTCTAACCCCAAGCATAGAGACGACCCTGCTGTGGGGAAGTGGTACTCCGACATGGAGCTTGTCTGTCATGTCAGCCAGCAAACAGAGAAGCCTCTGTCTCACCATTGCCAGGTGGCCAGGACACCAGCAATGGGGCTCCAGCTGTCAGTGTCAGGGAATAGAGAACCCAAGTCTCAGAATCTTCTTAGCCAGACCCTCAGATGTCTGCTGTGTGGGGAGAAGGTCTTTGGGGAATACTCAGCAGCTTTCATGGCTTCTGACTGCTAGATGCCACTATCATCTGTTTCTCCAGACGTCTCCATTTCCAAGTGTCTCCTGGTGGGTGCCTGTGTTGCCAGTCACTCAGTCATGTCTCACTCTCGGCAACCCCCTGGACTGTAGCCCGCCAGGCTCCTCTGTCCATGGGATTTCCAGGCAAGAATACTGGAGTGCATTGCCATTTCCTGCTCCAGGGGATCTTCCTGACCCACAGTTTGAACCCAAATCTCCTGCATTGGCAGGTTGCTTCTTTACCACTGTGACACCTGGGAAGCCCCAGGGAGGAGCAAAAACACCCCTGGTTGAGAATCACTGTCTTAGATGAATAGTGGCCACCTTCCACTTTTCAAACCCTTTGCAAGCTCCGGGTGTATCACTGCCAGCTCTGAAGAGTGGGGCGGGGCATGGTCAGCCACTTGGAAAACATCCACCATAAAAGTTCATGACTGGGGCTTTCTGGCTTCTATGCTGCCCTGAGATAATTAAGGGATGGTGTGGTGGGCGCTGTAGCAGCAGTTTACTTGCTGGGAAGACAGAGCCACGCAGATCTGCTTCTTCGATACTTGCTATTCGATACTTGCTTCAGCCAAGGCTTTATTTACATCTGAAGGTCTCTGATGAGGCTTTTCTAGAGAGCAGATGGGGCTCTTCTCCTGCAGGGAGCGAGCATCTCAGAATAAGGGTGGAGACGATGTTGGCAGAATGAAGCAGCTGGCTGGCTGACAGTTGTTCCACCGTGGGGCTAATTACAGCGGCATCTTCCTCCTTGTGGATCAGGAGGGAAAACACTTTGATCACTTACAGCTTCTGTCTTGGTTATTCTGTGGCACCTGCTTCAGACCCTATTGGTGGGTAGGTACCTGATGTCAGTTCTTGACACAAGACAGTGCGGAGCAGAGGACAAAAGACATAAACTGGGGGAACAAGACCCCCACCATTGTGGTTTCCTAGCCCTTGTCAAAATCTGCATAAAAGTCAGCAAGACATACTAGAACATAAAGGACCAGACAAACAGACTGTTTGGAAGACAAGAGATGCAGTGGAAGCAGAGGTGGCTGTCAGCGCCCCAACTGTGTCTCTTTGGTTCAGGACATAATGGTCCACCATGGCTGATTTATGCCAGTCTCTGCATCTCTCTGCCTGAGGGCTTTGGAGATGGCAGAGCCTGTAGCAAGCAGGAAGTACTGGAAAAGTAGTCCTTTGCCTCCAGGAGCACGTAATGAATGGTCAAAGGCAGATGGAGTAGCAGTACCCCAGATCTTTTACCCCTTCTGCTCATACTCTTGACAAGTATTCTACATTGGCTCTGTGTTTCTGGGTTAGGATTATGCTCCAACTATCTCCTTATCTCAGTAGAGTTTTTTGTTTGCTAACACACTGCATATTGGCTACTTTTTCTCTCCCCTCTCACTTCCTCCCTCATATTAATGCATATTGGAATCATCTCCTAAGTAAACCATCTATTCTCAAATTCTCAATGTATCAATAAAGTTTATCTTTGAGGAAACCCAAACCATTGTATGCAGGTCAGGAAGCAACAGTTAGAACTGGACATGCAAAAACAGACTAGTTCCAAATAGGAAAAGGAGTACGTCAAGTTTGTATATTGTCACCCTGATTATTTAACTTATATGCAGAGTACATCATGAGAAATGTTGGGCTGGAAGAAGCACAAGCTAAATCAAGATTGCTGGGAGAAATATCAATAACCTCAGATACGCAGATGACACCACCCTTATGGCAGAAAGTAAAGCAGAACTAAAGAGCCTCTTGATGAAAGTGAAAGAGGAGAGTGAAAAAGTTGGCTTAAAGCTCAACATTCAGAAAACAAAGATCATGTCATCCAGTCCCATCACTTCATGGCAAATGGATGGGGACACAGTGGAAACAGTGGCTGACTTTATTTTTGGGGGGTTCCAAAATCACTGCAGATGGTGATTGCAGCCATGACATTAAAAGATGCTTACTCCTTGGAAGGAAAGTTATGACCAACCTAGACAGCATATTAAAAAGCAGAGACATTACTTTGTCAACAAAGGTCTGTCTAGTCAAGGCTATGGTTTTTCCAGTAGTCATGTATGGATGTGACTCCATCCATTTAGAGTTGGACTCTAAAGAAAGCTGAGCTCCAAAGAATTGATGCTTTTGAACTGTGATGTTGGAGAAGACTCTTGAGAGTTCCCTGGACTGCAAGGAGATCCCAACCAGTCCATCCTAAAGGAAATCAGTCCAGAGTGTTCATTGGAAGGACTGATGTTGAAGCTGAAACTCCAGTATTTTGGCCACCTAATGCAAAGAGCTAACTCATTTGAAAAGACCCTGATGCTGGGAAAGATTGAAGGCAGGAGGAGAAGGGGACAACAGAGGATGAGATGGTTAGATGGCATCACGGACTGAACAGACATGAGTTTGGATAAACTCCAGGAGTTTGTTATGGGCAGGGAAGCCTGGCATGCTGCAGTTCATGGGGTCACAAAGAGTCAGACACAACTGAGCGACTAAAAGAACTGAACTGAACTGAAACCATTGACTGAATACTAACAGATGAGGACGTGGTATTTACCTGCTCTAAGGTTGTGTCTGTATGTTGACTGAAGGGTGCACATAGATATGCAACATCAAATGCATCATTGGCACATGGCACATGTTGAACTTCCCAATTCAGAGGAGGGCTCTCTTGGTGGCCCCATGCAAAATTTAATTTTCTCACATTTCATTTTGAGATTGGTTGGCTTGATTTCTCACTTATGGTCCAGTCACTAAGTCAGGTTTGACTCTTTCAGACCCCATGGACTGTAGCACACCAGGCTTCCCTGTCCTCCACTACCTTCCTGAGTTTGTCCAAACTCACATCCATTGAGTCGATGATGCCATCCAACCATTTCATCCTCTGTCACCCCCTTCACCTCCTGCGTTCAGTCTTTCCCAACATCAGGGTCTTTTCCAGGGAGTCAGTTCTTCGCATCAGGTGGCCAAAGTATTGGAGCTTCAGCATCAGTCTTTCCAATTAATGTTTAGGGTTGATTTCCTTTAGGATTGACTGGTTTCATCTCCTTGTGTCCAAGGGACTCTTAAGAATTTTTTCCAGCACCACCATTCAAAAACATCAATTCTGTGGCACTCAGCCTTCTTTTTGGTCCAACTCTCACATCCATACACCACTACTGGGAAAACCATAGCTTTGACTATACAGACCTTTGTTGGCAAAGTGATGTCTCTGGTTTTTACTACGCTGTATAGGTTTGTCGTAACTTTCTTTCCAAGGAGTGAACATCTTTTAATTTTGTGGCAGCAGTCACCATCTGCATCAGCTCTAGATGGCAAAGACTTTGTGTAGACTTGTGCGTTCTCATTTGCATTGGTTTATGTATCTAAACACACTTTAAACGCTCTAATTTCAGTGTATGCACTGGTGTACAGTTCTTGCTTGCTGATGTTGAACTGATTGAAGCCCCTGTGTGGGGGTGATACCCGACAGTGACGTTGACCCTGGGTTAAATCTTTATCTTGAGACTTTTTTTTTCTTAGAGAATTGCTTAGATTTAACATCTAAAATTATGTCTCTGGGATTTGAAATAAAATTTTGGATGATATTTTTTAATTCCATTGCCTTTATTAGCTAAAAAGAAAACCCAGTTACACTCTTCACAATACACAGGGGTTAAAAATATTTAATGATCTCCTGAGTAACTTTGTGGCAACGCTAAGAAGAACTCAGCAGAACACCATTCCTCTACTTACCTGCCCGGCTTTAGCTGTCTCACAGCTGACAGCCATACCTAGAGTTCTTAAAACAGCCATAATATTTGCTAATTCATTTACAATTAAAGAAATGCACGCTTGTCAAAGATGTAGCCTGGATCTTAGTCAAGAAGGTTGAGATGTAGAGAAATTAGTTCAAGCCTCTAATTCCATATCCATGGGAACTGCAATGCCCATCTCTAGATTTCTGAGAACTCCCAGGGGCATAAATTCTCAGTCACGTCCCTCTCTCGTTTTCTGCTTTTGCTCAACTTCAGTTCTCGTGGGTTTCTTCCTCCCATGGCTGGTCTCTTCCCTGTGCTGTGCACTCAAGTATGAAATTTATCTCCTTTCCCTGATTTCCTGCAAAAACACACAAAGCATTTAAGCATGTGTTGGACTTAGATGTTCCAGAGTTAGGAGTAGGTTACAGCAAAGCAAACAAGTACTATAAAGATGAAGATGAGACCTACCTGCTCTTTTGGGAACTCTGCACTGGAAGTTTTCACTTGCTTCTTCTCTCCTGCAATCCTGGTTTCTTGTAACCTGCCGCCACACCTGTACGTCTCCCAGCTTCTCTCTCTGTTCTTTCTGTCCTCCACTCATTTGCCTTTCACTCTTAGGACAGGCAACAACATCATGTCCCCCTCTGTCATGCCCTTCCCTGCAGGAGGATGATATGCCCTACCGTGTTGAACCCAGGAGTGGCTGTGACACAAGCTTTGTCCAAAGACATGTGACTGCAGGTGATGCAGGTTACATCATGCAAAAGATTTCCAAGTCAGAGCATGGTTCATCACATCTTTTTCCTCACCCTGATGGCATTCCAGAAAGCAACTGCTCTGGAAGCCTGGACCTGGGGGCCAGACAAGGGAGATTGGATGGGGCCAAGTGTACTTACCGATTTAAGGAAAAGAGCTGTTTTCTTAAGATTCGTCTTACATGATCAGGCCATCTGTGACTAAGCATAATTTTTTTCTTTCCTTTCTAATTCCTTTATCTTCTTATTGAGAATCTCCTGTGAAGTGTTGAGTCAACTGAAGGTAGCAAGAAACTCTGATGCTATCAACACCAGGGGAGAGCTCTGTAATTGTAATGACTGTGACAGACTTTTCATAGATAACTTTTATCAGATTAAGGAAGTACTCTTTCATTCCTATCTTTATAAAGGTTTTTAACATAAACAGATATTGCATTTCATCAAATACTTTTTCTGCACATACTTGAAATGATCATGTGACCTCTCTCCTACAACTTTTCATTTTTTCTTTGAGATTTTTAATATTTTCCAAGTGTTCAGAATTAAATCTCTGGTTTTGCAACTATATTCTGAATTAAGAATTTACATTCTCTTTTTTGAAAAATAATAATAATGACAATTGATTTTCAAGTGTTAAAGCAACCATGCATTACTAAAGTTAAAAAAATTCTTTTCATGTGTCACTGGATTTAAACTACTTTGTTTTATTTAGGAATTTTATGTCTACATTCATAAAGAGTCTGGCTTATATTTGATTTTTCCCGTAACGTTGTTCTCTGATTTCTATCACAGGTTTACTGGCCTCATAAACTGAAATGGAATTCTTTGGAACTGGGTTTGGAATTTTCTTTCTGTAGGTCTTCCACTTCTTTTGGTTCAATTTGGGTGAATTTTGTTCTTCTAAAAATTTTTCTTTTTTTAATTTTTAAATTATTACCAGCACCGGTTCAATCCCTGATTGGGGAATTAAGATAAAAAAAAAAATTTGTGGACACATATACAGAAAGATGGGTTTCCCTGGTGGCTCAGACAGTAAAGAATATGCCTGCAATGAAGGAGACCCAGGATACTCCAGTATTTTTGCCTGGAGAATCCCATGGACAGAGGAAACTGGCAGGCTACAATCCATGGGGTTGCAGAGTCAGACATGACTGAGTGACTAATATTTTCACTTTCATACAGAAAGATGGGTTTTTCCCAGGTGGCACTAGTGGTACAGAACCCACCTGCCAATGCAGGAGACATGAAAGATGAAGGTTCAGTCCCTGTATCAGGAAGATCCCCTGGCCAAGGAAATCACAGTCCACTCCAGTTGGAGTGGATGGACAAAATTCCATGGACAGAGGAGCCTGGCAGGCTATACAATCCATGGGTTCACAAAGAGTTGGACATGGCTGAAGCAACTTAACATGCATGCATACATATAGAAAGATAGCAATTTCACTAGAGCTTGCAAAGAACTACTATTTTGCTTTGTTGATTCTATTACAGATTTTGGCACCTATTTCATTAATTCCTATTATTAGCTATTTCCTCCTGTTCATATTCACCAGTGTCGCCACATCCCTGCGCTAAATTCATTCCATCGTATGCTGATACAAGAAAATATATTTCTTTGAGTGTTTGGAAAACAAAACAAAAAAAGCAATGACAGCCCTCCATCCCTCACTGTCTCTCTCTCACACACACATTGTGTTGATGTGTTGGCAGATTTAGGAGGTTTATGAACCATGGTTCTTACACTGGTAAAATGTGAGTTTTAAGATACATTTTTGTTTTTCCCAAAGAGATAAGTTACAGTGCTGAGTCAGCCACACTCACTCATATTGTTTCCCATTGACACCAAAAGCTCAGACTTCTGCTTCAACACGCCCACCCCCGAGAGCCAGCCTGTGGTCTTGGAACCAGATTGCTGTCATTCCATATGGAAGCCAGAGGCATGACCTTGGCAGATGAGCCTGCCATGTCATACACTTAGGCTGGACACCTCAGATATTGCCAGGTATTGAGCATTTTGCCCCAAATGCTGCCAGCAAAATGTTCCTGGAAAAGGAACATTTTTCAAGGTCAGTCCGTGTCTTTAAGGGCTCAAGGTTCAGATTTCAGCCACAAGGCTCCCTTTACCAAATCTGAAAGTTTGCTTTTTGCTCTGCATTGGAACAAACGTTCACTTTGCTATAAAGCATCAATTCTTTTTCGGGTCTAAGAGATTTCCGTTCCCTTCTGCTCATCTGTCTCTGTGATGTTAAGAGCACCTGTGGCTGGAAGAGAGGTCTTTTGCTGGGTCTGGAAGCTTGGCACAAGGAACTGGTGTTCTTGTGCAGTGAGGTCATCTTCCAGAAGTACCAGACTGATGTGTTTTTCATCTCTCATCCAGACACCACGTGGACTGGCAGCCATTCCTCCATCAAAGCATATAGGAAAGGGGAGGGCAAGTGCCTCCTATAGAAATACAGAATAAGGGGTGTCTCCATCAAAGGAGGAAGAAGGGAGAAGTCGCCCCTTCTGGCCACAAAGAACGGTGGGAGGAAGGGGAGGGTCGGAAGCAGGAAGTCAGTAGAGAAAGAGGTATGTTCTGACTTTCCTGGCTGAAGTGGGAACCCTCCCGGCTAAGACTTCAGAGGCTTCCTCAACTGCTGGGGAAAGGGCAGGAACACTGTCCATTTTTCCTGGTGCCCCTAGAAGATCAGAGATGGATGGAGTTGGCTGGGAGGTTTACCTGGGGAGAAAGATATTGCTGCACTGTGGTGAGGGAGAGCTAGAGCTGCAGGCTGGAGGGCAGGCCATCCTGACCAAGAGCTGGCTAGGCAGGACTTCCTGGTGCTCCAGGGGTTAGGACTCACGCTCCCAATGCAGGGGGGCTGGGGTTTATTCCGTGGTCAGGGAACTAGATCCTATGTGGTGCAATTAGGATCTGGCACAGCCAAATAAATAAAGCACTCACCAGACATCACAGCTAGACCTCCTGGACATGCAGTCCTGGAAGGGTTGAGCTGGAATCAAGGCAGCAGGACTACTAAGCCCAGACAGAACCCAGGAGGATACAATTCAGCCTCAGGTTCCAACTGGGTTCCTGACAATCAGGTGGACAGGGGCATCCTCATAGAGATCAGCAGAGCTGGAATGGACTGTGGCAGCATCACAGTCACACAAACCAGCTCTCTCATACAGCTAGATGCCATCCTGGAGATAAGCAAGGTGAAGGAAGTGAAAGTCACTCAGTCGTGTCCGACTCTGTGATCCATGGACTGTAGCCTGCCAAGCTCTTCTGTCCATGGGATTTTCCAGGCAAGAATACTGGAGTGGGTTGCCATTTCCTCCTGACCCAGAGATTGAGCCAGGGTCTCCAATGGAGGCAGATTCTTTACCTTCGGAGCCACCAAACAAGCAAGCCACCAAGCCAAGCAAGGTTAAGAGGGATAAAAAAAGAATTAAAAAATACAAAACATTTATGGGACTTTCCTGGCAGTCCAGTGGTTAAGACTCTACACTGCCACTGCAGGGGAAATGGGTTTGATCCCTTCTCAGGGAACAAAGATTCCGCATGCCAAACAGCGCAGCCAAAAACTGGGGGAAAAAATATAAAGCATTTTTCCAAAAGAGACTGAATTCTCTAAAGAGACTATTCTACATTATTAGATCAGATTGAATTTCCTTACATCAATTGTGGAAAATAAATATGATATGTTTTCTTTGCAATTCTGAGTGTCACTGCTAAATTTGCAACCCTGATACAAGCTGATGCACAAAGATGACATTTTCAGCTGCAGGAAGGCAGGACACAGAGCGAGGATGGTCTGAGCTGAGTTGTTCGTGTCTCCTTCTGCTTGGGAATTGAGAGGGACAAGAATAGGGGGACGAGACTGTATCTGTGGAGAGCTGTTTCTCTTCGGTGGGAAAAATAATTGGCCTGGAGGTAGCTTTCATCTAGTTCTGCCCCAAGCCGATTTGTTATGATCACAGGCAGAAGGCATCTCTTCAAGAACACCCCAGCTCCTTTCTTGGGACCTGCCCACCCTCCACAGGTTTTGGGATCCAGAAGGAGGTGGTCCAAGCTCCAGCTCTGATTCTGACTGGGTGCACAAGTCCACAGACTTCCCTGAGCTCCTGTCTAATAAATTGCAATTGAGACATGCATACTCCTGATCCTCTGGCTGCAGGAAGAGCTGGAGGGTGGGGGACAGAAAAGTACTTTTTATAAACTGAAAAGCCCCAGTCCTGTGCCCATTCCAGCCTCCCAGATGCCTGCCTGCTCCTGCAGTTTCTTCTCTGCATCCTGCAGATCCTGCAGGTGGAATTTTCCTCCAGGTACTGTTCTGGCTTTCAGCTGAGCAGAGGATTGTTCATTTGTATCAAGGCCTATGCTGGGTCCTGGAGTTCTTGAGGCCAGTTAGATACAATGTCTAGGGACTTCCCTGGCTGTCCAGTGGCTAAGACTCCAGGCTTCCTCTGCAGGGGGCATGAGTTCCATCCCCTGGTTGGGGGACTAAGATCCCACATGACATGGGGCACAGACAAAACAAAACAAAAGAAAAAAGAACCACTAGATGCAACAGTCTCCCCTCCAGGAACTTCCCAGAGACTCTCAGGCACGGTTCTGCCTTCTCCTGCCGGGCTGTTTTCCCTTAGTTTATTTATTTATTGAAGGCTGTGCTGGATCTTTATTGCTGCACTTGGGCTTTCTCTAGTTGCAGTGAGTGAGAGCTGCTTTTCATTGCGGTGCTTGGGCTTCTCATCGTGGTGGCTTCTCTTGTTGCAGAGCACAGGCTCTAGGGCGCGCAGGCTTCAGTATTTGTGGCACGTGGGCTCAGTAGTTGTGATACGAGGGCTTAGCTGTTTCATGGGGTCTTCCTGACCCACGGATAGATCCCATGACCCCTACATTGGCAGGTGTATTCTTTACCACTGACCCACCAAGGAAGGAGATGGAGTGCAAGCTGATTTCCAAGAGTGATCTGCTTCCTCAGTTGGGTAACTTTTGTGCCCAGTGTGACCTTCATCAGTGAACATGGTGGACCTGGTTGGTACAGAGACAAGCCGATGGTAAAAGGACACCTAGATATGGTCTGGTCCACCCATTCCTGTCTTGGAGAAGGGAGAACTGAGTCCCAGAGAGGGTAAGGGGGTGACCCCATTCATGCAATATCTCTTCAACAGAGCACACCACCCCTCCCAGAAGGAGAACCCTCCCTCCCAACAGCCTGGCCCATTCATCTACCTCAGGGTGAGAAGCCAGCTGGAAGGAGATCCCCTCCCAGGACTCCAGGCCTGAATCGAATCATGGCTGTTGACAAGATGCAGGCTGGAATAAAGGATTTGGGGGAATGGAATCTTTGCAGATGGTTATTTTCCTCCCGATGTGTACATGGTAGTGGACACGTCTCATCTGCCCATGGGAGCTCATTGACTTGTTCTACAAAACTTTTGATCACCTACTGTTTGCCTGGGACTCCAAAGTGAATAAGGCAGGGTCTCTGCCACCTGGGAGGTCCTCAGGCAGTGGAGGAGGCAGACACATGTAGAGACAGGAATGGCACGGACTTGCAAGGAGACGTAGGGAGTGTCATGGAGGTGATAAGCCTTTAGCTGACCCATCTTGGGAGCCAGAGGGAATCAGAGTCACTCATGAATCAATCTTGTTTTATTAGTTTTTTTCTGGAGTGCTTCCCGGAACCGAGTCTCTTATACCCTTGAGGCTTCTCCTCTTGGTTTCCAAGGCCAGGGCCACTGACCCCTGGATAGCCAGGCCTCTCCAATATGGGTCACCATGTTGGTGCTGATGGCTGGCCTGACCAGATGCAAGTGGGCTTAGGGGACCTCATGTTTTCTACAGGGGCTGGCCCTTCCAGAACCAACCATAGGTAATAGGGAAATTTTCCAAGAACCACAGTTCCCCATCTCTAATGACTTTTTCACATGAAGGCAATGGGCCTGTCCCTTGGAGAGTGGTGGCGAGAACTAACAAAGATGTCTACTGACCACTGATGGGGAGTGTATAGAAAGGAACGAGCCCTCCCACCCAAACCCTTCATGTCCATAGGGTGTAGCAGGTAATTACCTTAATAGGACAACAATCGGCCTTTTGAGGTAGTTTATCAGAGATGATGAATGTGTCTTCTGGGCAGAGAAGCATGGATTTTCCCTTCTACTCTTCTGCCCTTCTCTGTGCCTCTCCCTCCTCCTCCCCTCCCCTCTCCTCCCATCCACTTCCCCCATCTCTTCCTCTCTTCCTTTCTGCCCTTCCTCCCTCTTTCTCTCCTTTCTTCTCTAAGCCTCAGAGGAAAGCACACTTGCATCTCAGAATCAAGCTCACTAAAGTGGTGGTCTAATTGGGCCCTAGGAGACTGGTCAAAGGGTGCTTCGTGTTTCAGGTAGATCCTCAAGAACGGAATTCTTTATTAGCCTTGCAATTTCCTTCGTTAATATGCATTTCCGTTCCCTCTATGCACACCTGCTCCTGACTCCCAGGCTGCCAAGCCCTGCATTTGTCTCTGGAACTTAAATGCCGACAGGGATGTACAGTGAGGATCTCCGAGGGTGTGGAAAGCCAGGCAAGCACGTCGTTAGTCAGAGGAAATGGTCAGCCTGGAAAAGCTCGTCCTCAGTCCTCAGAGTGGCATCTGCTGGATGGCCTCACAGAGGGTGAGAGCTGCTCCTTCCAGGTCAGGCTCTGACTAAGCTCAGAGTTGGAAGCTACTGTTTATTTTTTTAATTTATGTTTGGCTGTGTTGGGTTTTTGTTGCTGCACAGGCTTTCTCTAGTTGTGGCGAGCAGGGGCTACTCTCTAGTTGTGATGTGCAGGCTTCTTGTTGTGGTGGCTTCTCTCACTGTGGAGCACAGGCCCTAGGACATGAAAGCTTCAGTAGTTGTGGCTCCTGGGTTCTAGAGCACAGGCTCAGTAGTTGTGGCACACAGGCTTAGTTGCCCTGCAGCATGTGGGATCGAGCAGGATCAGGGATGAAACCCGAGTCTCCTGCCTTGGCAGGCGGGTTGTTTACCACTGAGTCACCAAGGAAGCTCCTAAGCTACTGTTTATCATCCACCAACTCTGCACCAGATTCTGTGCTCCTTGCCTCACTGGAGCCAACCCCTCTACTCCTGCCCCATGACAGGCGGAAGGAAGAGAGCGTCCCAGTCTCCACTGACAGATGGGAAGGATAAGGGTGAATGAGGTCAAAGAACATGCCAAGGTCACTCAGCCGGTAAATGGCAGAGCATAGACCTGACTGTGGATCCAGAGGATGCCCTGACTGTTCCAGGTGCAGGTGAGGAATAAGGCCAGAGACAGTGTACACTCTGCCCCACCCACCCCACACCTAGGTGCCCGAAGCAAGACAGAATAAGACAGTCATGGCTCTAGAACTTCTTCTCCCAAGGCCTCCAGGAGCTTGAGAGAGAGCAGGGCACTGCCTGCCCCCAGCCCCCAAAGTGGGGGCCCCTGGAAAGACTGAATCTGTGGCAGGGAACAGTCAACAGAACTGATGACTTTTCCCCCAGGCTGGACGGTTGTTTAGGGACAGACTTGTCCTTCTTGGGGACACCAGCCACTCCAGGTGCTCTGGACTGACCTGTGTCTCCCCAAGAGATGCTGAAGTACTAACCCCAGGACTGGAGAATGTGACTTTATTTGGAAATAAGGTGTTTGCAGACCTTCCAGTAAAGATGAGGCCATCAGGGTAGACCCTGATCTAGTATGGCTGTAATCATATGAAAAGAAAAAATTTGGACACAGAGACTGACTCTTATGAGGGGGCATACACTGTGTGAACTTGAGAGAAGAGATGAGGTGATGTTTGTACAAGCCAAGGAGCCCCAGTGATTGTCAACAAACCAGAAGAAGCTGGAAGAGAGGCATGGGACACATTCTCCATCACAGCCCTCAAAAGAAACCCATCCTGGACTTCCCTGGTAGGACAGTGGTTGAGAGTCTGACTGCCAATGCAGGGAACAGGGGTTCGATCCCTGGTCGAGGAAGATTCCACATGCCTTGGGGCAACTAAGCCTGTGTGCCATAACCCATGAAGCCCATGCACCGAAGAGCCCGTGTTCTGCAACAAGAGAAGCTACCACAATGAGAAGCCATGCACTGCAGCTAGAGAGTATCTCCCACTCACCGCAACTAAAGAAAAGCCCACATAGCAATGAAGACTCAGTACAGTAAAAATAAAATAAAATTTCAAAAAAGGAATCAATCCTGACAAAACCTTGATTTTAGACTTTTAGCCTCCAGAACTATGACAACACAATACATTTCTGTTGTTTAAGCCACCCAGTCTGTGGTGCTTTGTTGTGACAACCCTAAGACATGGGTACACCAGAGCTCCTGGGATGTGCATCCTGCTTTCAGGCCTGGGCTGAGAAATTTCAGGGAGCCCTGGTGTCATTGCCTGGCTCAAAGGGACCCAGCATTGCTGTCTGGTGCCAAGAAAGGCTAATGAGTGTATGGCCTCATCCAGGACTGGCCCCCTGCTGTGTTAAGTAAGGCTGGCAGCTCATCTTCCAAGGAGTGGAATTCCCAGTTACAAAGACCTAGGTGGAAATCCAGTTGCGCTCTCAAGGCAGCTGCTGGGGAGGATGGTGTTTGTGTCCTGTGATGTTCCAGGGACAATTAGCATCAGAAGATTAAATTCATAATGGCCCATTCGTTTTCTCCACTCGTCACCGGTGTCTGGTAGAGAATTGGAATTCTTAATCCCCCATGCTCTAAGTGAATACATATTGAACTGTTTTGACAGCTTGGAAATTTCATTGCAGATTCTTGATGACTTCCCATGTCAAGATCAATTTGCAGCCTTGTTTTTTTTCAGCTGACTAGGTCCCGTCCAATTTCCTTGAGCAAGGGTTGCAGAGCACAGGGTTTCTTCCAGCTCTATCCAAAGGGGTGTGGGGTGGGGATGGTCCTGGGGAGGCTGGGTTTAAGCTCTGATATCCAAGTTCCTCAGGAAAAGGACAAATTCTCTTCCTTCATCTGCCTCTTTCTCCTTCTCCATCTCCTTCTTCCCTGTTCTTTGTCCTCAGTCAGAGAGAGTCTGCAGCACTATCCAGGAGAAAGACAGGGAGAGACACATGCGTCATTTTGTTTTCTGGTAGCTATGTTTAAAAAGCACAAAAACAAATATCATGTATTAACACATATATGTGGGGTCTAGGAAAATGGTACAGGTAAACCTACCTGCAGTGCAGAAATAGAGATGCAGACAGAGAGAATGGACATGTGGACACAGGAAAGTAGTGGAGGGTGGGATGGACTGGGAAATTAGGACTGACATATACACACCACCACGTGTAAAATAGATGGCCAGTGGGAAGCTGTGCTATGCAGCAGGGAGCTCAGCTCGGTGCTCTGTGATGACCTAGAGGGTGGGATGGGGTGGGAGAGAGGTTTAAGAGAGAGATGATACATGTATTCATACGGCTGGTTCACTACCTCAGCACAACATTGTAAAGCAACTATACTTTTTTTCTGAAGAAATGGTATGGTGACTATGGTTAATGATACTATATTGCATATTTGAAAGTTGTTTCAGAGACTAGATGTCAACAATTCTTATCACAAGAAAAAAATTCTAACTATGTATGGTGATGGATGTTAACTTGACTTACTGTGGTGATCATTTTGTAAGACTTGGAATTAGAATCATTAAGTAGTATACCTAAAATGAACATAATGCCATATGTCAATTGTGCCTCAATTAGAAAAAAGAATTTGGAAAAAAGTGGTATAAAGAAACAGGTCAAATTAATTTTAATAACACATTTTATATAAAGTAATATAGTATAGATCATGTAATCAATATAAACATTTTAAAATTATTTATTTATTTTTTACTATACTGGGTCTTCATTCCTTGTATTAAATGTTTATTTTTATTTATTTGGTTGTGCCACACTTCTAGTTGCAGCATGTAGGATCTAGTTCCCTGACCAGGGATTGAACCTGGGTGCCCTGCACTGGGAGCAAAAACTCTTAGCCACTGGATGACCAGGGAAGTCCCCTGCATCTTCCTTCCTGCTGGGGCTTTTCTCTAGTTGCGGTGAGCAGGGGCTACTCTCTAGTTTTCAATGCTCAGGTTTCTCCTTGTGCTGTCTTCTCTTGTTGTGGAGCACAGGCTCTAGTATACTTGGGCTTCAGTAGTTTCGGCTCCTGGGCTCCAGAGCACAGACTCAATAGTTGTGGCACGTTGATTTAGTTGCTATGAGTCATGTGGGATATTCCCAGACCAGGGATCGAACCTGTGTCTCCTGCATTGGCAGGCTGATTCTTCATCACTGAGCCACCAGAGAAGCCCCTCAAAGTAAATATTATTAACAGGACACTTTACATTATATTTCTCCTTCTGTGTCTTCACAAACCAGTGTGCACATTACACCAACAGTGTATCTCACTTCTGGACTGGCCACATATCAAGTGTTCCATGAGCCACGTGAGGCTACCAATGGGATGCTGGATTGCACAACCCTAGATGTGCTGGAGCTTGTGATTCTCCTAGAACCTGCCCACTTATCAGCATTAACACAATCTCCTAGGCTTCTTGTGCTGGGGTGACAAGGATGCATCGTGACTCTCAGATGTAAAGGCAGCTGGTGAGTCAGGAGTTGGCCTCTGAAACAGCAGCCAAGGCAGTAGGTGTCATTTCCCATTGCAGACCCTGTGCCCGTGGCTGCTATTACCTGCCCAATGAGACAGCTTAGCCCTTGATTGATGGGTCTGGGGATCAAGAGATGAATAAGAAAGACACCACCCTGACTCTTAATGAATTCATAGTGTAGTGGTGGCCTGTGTGCAAAATAATTACTCTTCACTGTCATAAGAGCTGTGATGAAAGTTTCTTAAAGTTGTTGATAATGCTCTATGGTGACCTAATGTGGTGGTTTAGTCGCTAAATCATGTCCGACTCTTTGCGACCCCATGGACTGTAGCCTGCTAGGCTTCTCTGCCCATGGGATTGCCAAGCAAGAGTACTGAAGTGGGTTGCCATTTCCTTCTCCAGAGGATCTTACCAACCCAGGGATCAAACTCACATCTCCTGCATTGGAAGTGGATTCTTTATGCTGAGCCACAGGAAAGCCCTAAATGGGAAGGAAACCCAAAAAAGAGGGGATATGTGTGTATGTATGGCTGATTCATTCACTGGACAGAAGAAACTAACACAACATTATAAAACAACTATACTCCAATAAAAACTAATTTAAAAATTAAAAATTTTTAAAAATTCAGTTGATGAAATGAAAAAATAGTGATATATGTAAGATAACATTAAAAATATAAATTCTATAGATAGTAATGGATATTAGGATTCTCTCAGTTCCTAGAAATAGAAACCTTAAGCCAGCTTAAGCCAAAGGGTAAGGACTAAGGGTGTTATACTAAGAATTTAGGGGAATCATGTAAACGGAGGAAGTGCTATATCCAGGTGAGGATGCAGACAGACTGGGGTGACATTAGAAACTCCGGCAAATCTGTCTTGTGCATTCCGCCTAGCACACGTTTTGATAGTGTTCCACCATGGCAATTCAGCTTGCCTTTTCCAGTTCACAAGAAATAATTCGGTCATTGGTAATGGCTCCAGGATGTACCACCCAGACTCAGAGAGTGGACAGGCCAATGTTTCAATATCTTAATTCAATATTTTTAGAAAACTGATTTTATTTTTGGCTGTGCTGGGTCTTTGTTGCTGCACAGGTTTTTTCTCTAGTTGCCGAGAGTGGGGACTACTCTCTAGTTGTCGTGTACAGGTTTGGAGCATGGGTTCCATGTCTTTTGGGATTCAGTAGTTGCAGCATGTGGGCTCAGCAGTTGTTGCTCACAGGCTCTAGAGCATAGGCTAAATAGTTGCGGCACATGGGCTTAGTTGTTTCCAGCATGTGGGATTTTCCTGGACCAGGGACTGAACCTGTGTCTCCTGCACTGGCAGGCAGATTCTTCACCAATGAGCCATCAGAGAAGGCCTTCATTCGGTATCTTAATTTGAAATTTGTGAGAAAGGACTTTAATTCAGCTTGAATCCGATAGAGTTAGAAAGCCAGGACAACATTGTATAAACATGGCTTCTTCTTCTCCATATAGCTGGAAGAGCACAAAATTCCTTTCCAGGAAAATAAGAGAAGGTGAGTGAATCAAGCAATAGTGTTTACTACCTTCTTCCCCTTGACTGCCCAACATACACACATACATGCTTGTGTGAACACACACGCACACATTCTTTCCCCCCCACACACCCAAAGAGCCCTCTGCCTCCTGTGATCCCCCAAATTCTTTTTCCCCTATGGGAGACAAGGAAGTCTGTCTGGCAATGAGTTCTAACAAGCTGTTGAACCTCTCTTCTCCAAGTTCAGTCTTTGGGTATTACCCCTTCATCCACACATTTTCTTTTGAAGGAATGAAAGGGGCAGTGGGAAATGCCAGGATACCCAGACTCCCCTGGCCTCTCCCAGATGTTACTTCTGCTAAGGGCCACTCTGTTGCTCAGTCGATAAGTCACGTTTGAGTCTTTTTGACCCCATGGACTGTAGCCTGCCAGACTCCTCTGTCCATGGGATTCTCCAGGCAAGAATACTGGAGTGGGTTGCTGTTTCCTTCTCCAAAATCAATTCAACTTCAATAAAAAAATTTTTAAAGAAAAAAAAGAGTGTGGAATTCTTTTTAAATTAATCTTTACAGGAGTGTTTTTGCTGTACAATGCTGTGTTAGTTTCCTCTGTATATTTAAAGTGAATCAGCTACACGTATACAGATATATCCCTTCTTTTTTGGATTTCCTCCCCATTCAGGTCACCACAGAGCACTGAGTAGACTTCCCTGTGCTATACAATAGGTTCTCATTAGTTATCTATTTTATACATAGTAGTAAGACTATTGCTCCTTGGAAGAAAAGCTATGACCAACCTAGACAGCATATTAAAAAGCAGAGACATTACTTTGCTGACAAAGGTCCATCTAGTCAAAGCAATGGTTTTTCCAGTAGTCATAAATGGATGTGTGAGTTGGACTATAAAGAAAGCTGAGTGCAGAAGAACTGATGCTTTTAAACTGTGGTGTTGGAGAAGACTTTTGAGAGTCCCATGGACAGCATGAGAAATGCTGGACTGGAGGAAGCACAAGCTAAATCAAGATTGTAAAGAGAAATATCAATAACCTCAGATATGCAGATGACACCACCCTTATGGCACAAAGTGAAGAAGAACTAAAGAGCCTCTTGATGAAAGGGAAAGAGGAGAGTGAAAAAGTTGACTTAAAGCTCAACATTCAGAAAACTAAGATCATGGCATCCTGTCCCATCACGTCATGGCAGATAGATGGGGAAACAGTGGAAACAATGGCTGACTTTATTTTTCTGGGCTCCAAAATCACTGCAGATGGTGATTGCAGCCATGAAATTAAAAGACCCTTGCTCGTTGGAAGGAAAGTTATGACCAACCTAGCCAGTGTATTAAAAAGAAGAGACATTACTTTGCCAACAACGGTCCGTCTAGTCAAGGCTATGGTTTTTCCAGTGGTCATGTATGGATGTGAGAGTTGGACTGTGAAGAAAGCTGAGCACCGAAAAATTGATGCTTTTGAACTGTGGTGTTGGAGAAGACTCTTGAGAGTCCCTTGGACTGCGAGGAGATTCAACCAGTCCATCCTAAAGGAGATCAGCCCTGTGTGTTCACTGGAAGGACTGATGTTGAAGCTGAAACTCCAATACTTTGGCCACCTGATGCGAAGAGACGAATCATTGGAAAAGACCCTGATGCTGGGGAAGATTGAAAACGAGAGGAAAAGGGGATGACAGAGACTGAGATGGTTGGATGTCATCACTGACTCGATGGACATGAGTTTGAGCAAGCTCTGGGAGTTGGTGATGGACAGGGAAGCCTGGTGTGCTGCAGTCCATGGGATTGCAGAGTCGGACATGACTGAGTGACTGAACTGGACCAAACTGAGTGTATACATGTCAATCCCAATCTCCCAATGCATCCCACCCTCCTTCCCCCCTTGGTGTCCTTAAGTTTGTTCTCTACATCTGTGTCTCTATTTTTCTTTGCAATTAAGGGAATGGAATTCTAAAGGACACAGGAAAACATTGGCAAACTGAGTCAGGGAGAGGTAGTCCAGAGCAGCCTGAAGATGAGAGCACAGGAGGGGACAGAGAGAGGACGATGACATTAAGACAGTGATTAAGGATAGGAGGGGGAAAAAAAAAAAAGGATAGGAGGGATATGGAGTAGGATAGAAAAACTAGGGCTTCCCAGGCGGCTCAGCAGTGAGGAATCCGTCGGCCCATGCAGGAGACACACGTTCGATCCCTGGGAGGGGAAGATCCCCTGGAGAAGGTAATGGCAGCCTACTCCAGTTTTCTTGCCTGGGAAATCACATGGACAGAGGAGCCTGATGGGCTCTAGTCCATGGGGTTGCAAAGAGTCAGACATGACTAAGCACACACACACACACACAGAGAAGAATAAACTGAACTACAAAATTTCCAAAATGATCAGTCCCCACTCACTCTCCAATGTCAAGGGGGCAGACATGGAGGGCCTGGGAAGGAGGTAGAAGAAATGAACTCGTGGCTTTTGGGGGCAGGCAGAGCCCAAGCTGACAGTACACATGTTCTTGGTGGACTCTGCAGTCTGAATGCCCAAAGCTCCAGGTGGATGTAGAGCCCTGGGCCTCGCTGAAGGGGTTTAGCGGCAGCCACGGCTGCTGTTCTCCCTGTGGCCCAGGAGATGTGGCACCCTCATCGCTCTGCTGGAGGCTGCCATATGGTCAGTGGTTATCCATCAAGTCCCTGCTGTTGTGAATTTTCTCCTTTACATTTTTTATGAGCGTTTTCCTGAGAAGTTAGGGTGAGGGTGCATCAAGCTGAATCTGAAGGTGGGTAATCGTAAGAAATGTTTCCCCAAGGTGGGACATCGTGTTTGAAAGAGCAGAGCCTTTCACGGTCTCACAAAACCCACAGCAGGCGCTGTGACTGGTAGGAGGGGTGCTGAGTCAGAGACGGAGGAGAAGACTGACAGTAGGATCAAATCCTGCCCAGGGCAGCAGAGATGGGGGGCAGGGAAGCACAGAGAGAGTGAATGGCGCATTTGTTCAAGGTTGCAGCTCTGACAGGGACTCCTAGTTTGCACTACCTGTAAGGAATCTGCCTGCCAATGCAGAAGACATAGAGACCTGAGTTTGATCCCTGGGTCGGGAAGATACCCTGAAGAAGGGAATGACTCCTCACTCCAGTATTTTTGCCTGGAAAATTCCATGGGTCAGGGAGCCTGGGGGGCTACAGTCCATGGAGTCCCAAAGAGTCAGACATGACTGAGCACACATGCAGCACCTTTGGTAAGAGAGAGAATTGACACTAGAGCCCAAATTCACAAATACATGAAACCAGGGCTGATTTCATGGCTATTGACCTATTCTTGGCAGAGTCCTGCACTAAAAAACCCCAAGCTCCCTGAAGGTGTAAAAGCCAGCGGTGGTAAGTGGGGAGCAGCAGAGAGGGCACAGGGTCTTTGATCAGCTTATGCACGGCTCTCCGATTGGCTGATGATGAGTTAACAAGTGGTGTCACAGAAGTTAACATTATCAGTCCTTAGGCTGCAGAAGGCCTGGGGCTATAAGCTCCTGGTTATCAAGTAGTTAACGTTAACATGTTCTATTTGTTGGAGAAAGAAAGAAAGCAACTCTGGAAATATGAATCAAATACTATTATCTAGGTACTTCAGAGAGGGACTAAAGCAGAGGATATGGGATAAGGCCCCATGGGGTCCTGCTTGGTTACAATTACATATTTCTTACCATAAACCGTGATATCACAATAAGAAAATGTCTGCCTTTGATTGATATTCTATGGAATACTTCTATATGCCTGTCAAGCATCAAGTCTATATATTTGTGAATATATTTGTGAATGCTTTTGTTGCTGTTATTCAGTCACTAAGTCGTGTCCAATTCTTTTTGATCCCACCCCAGGCTCTTCTGTCCTTCACTGTCTCCCAAACTTTGCTCAAACTGTCCATTGAATCAGTAATGCTATCCAACCTCTCATCCTGTCACCCCCTTCTCCTGCCCTCAATCTTCCCAGCATCAAGGTCTTTTCCAATGAGTCAGCTCTTTGCATCAGGTGGCCAAAGTATTGGAGCTTCAGCATCAGTCCTTCCAATGAATATTTAGTGTTGATTTCCTATGGGATTGACTTTTTTGGTCCACTTGCTCTCCAAGGGTCTTTCTGAGCCAACAGGGATTCCCACGATTGCTTTGGGAGATTCCATTTCTAAGGTCCACCAAGGCACAGGGTGAGGACCAGAGCAGAGAATTCCTTCTTGGCAGGCTCCTGAGGGCTCTGTTGCATCCGGATAGGGCTTGCTGGCCATTCTGCCACCAGAGTTACACTTCACAGATATTATCAGTTAATCTAAATTGAGGAGTCATATAATAAAGAATTCACCCCAACTAGCAATTGTTTGCTTTCTTCTGCTTCTTGTCGACTCCATGTCCAGATTCATAGATAAAATTTACACACTGGTAATCAGAACGAGCAGTCCATGGGGTTGCAAAGAGTTGGACATGACTGAGCACACACAGGAATGCTCTCTATACACTCTAGTTTCTCCACCACACCTCCCAGACCTGTAAGATAAACTCTCTCCCCAACTACAATGTTATTTTCATACTTAATTTTAATGGCAGCATCCTCTCACATTGAAATGATCTAATAGCACTCACTTTGTTCCTTCTGTGAACATTGTATTTTCTTATTTTAACAAACTTGAAAGTGCCAACTCAGTGTCATACCTGTTAGAGATTGTGTTGGAGACACAAAGAATAAATAAAACATGACCTTGGTCTTCACTATGCTTCAGTAAAAGTTAAAACTCAGGGAGCTTCTTTACTTTACCTTCATTTAGTTTAATTCTTAAGGAGAAATTCCTTGAAGAGAGATTATTGGATCAAAACACCAAGCACTTTAATGGCTATAAGTGTATATTTTCAAGTCACTTTCCAATTCATAGTCCTCTAGCAATGAGCAATTCATTGTACCTGTTTCACTGGAACCTTACCAAAAGTGGGTATAATTAAAAAAAAAACCTTCCCAGAATTTAATAGGTGTTAAAGGGTAAAGAATTGTCTTAATTTGCCTGTGGTTCTTTTAAAGCCCTATCCTTAAGTCTTGGTAACTGCTTATTTTAGTCCCGACACTTCACCTTATCGACACGAAGCTCCTTTTTTTCTCTGTATGAAGTTAAAAGACAAGTCTCATTACACCCTTTTTTAGTAAATATTGTGGGATCCAGTGAATTTTTACAACAGGTAAAATCATTTTCTTAAAGAGAAATCCTTTTTGTTCCCTTAAAAATTACATCTCCCCCCAAATATCAGTTCCTTCTTGTACCTGCCAAGATGTGGGCAGGATTGTTCTGAAGAGATTCTGCTTTTTTAAACATCTTCAGGCACTCAGATTATTACAACTCTCAGATCCACTTTGTGATGTGTTCCTACTCTGACTCTAAATAGAGGCCACATAAGAGCCATTTGTGTTTCAATTCCTCCCTGTTCAGTTACAAATCCCCTCAATGGCCAAGTGAGTGGTACTCTACATCCTATAGTAACAGAGTCTCAGTCCATTCCCCTCAGGGGCAGGCACACGATCCAAGCTCAGCCAATCATATCCCTCACTCCTTGAACAAATAGTTGAACCAATTGGAAGGCCTGTGGTCCAAAGCAAGCTAATCACAGTCCTCACCTGAGATTTTTCAAATTGGAGTTGACAGAAGAGTAGCCTCTTTTCTTTTAAAAACCTGGGTCTATAAAGATGTGAATATGGAACTTCCAGCTGCCAGGTTCTTCCCTCTGTTCCCTGCTCCGAATCCCACCAGTCACCTTGAGAGAGAAACAACCTGGTGGGAGTGCATGGAAAAAACTTTATACATTTTAATCATATGAATTTTTTTAAACCCTTGTTTTCTCTTATTTGCTCACTCTAGTTAGATTTCTTCACTTGCAGGTAAGTGTTGATGTTTATTCACAGTCATGAGGATTTTCCCTGCGTCTGGTTGGGTTTGTTGAAGTGAAACTGTGTGGGTAAAATTTAATAATTTCAGAAATTCAAGTTAAATGGCTGGGTGCATAAAGCCATTCATTTGACATGGATTACATGTCTTCTTACAAGAAATTCCAAGCAATTCCTGGAAGTGGAAATGCCACTTTCCCATCAAGACTTCAACTACCCAAATGATTTCTTAGATTCATAAAGTATGGAACTGGAAGCTAGTCTTAAACTCCATCTTATCCCCTTGTGTGTAGTTGCTCAGTTGTGTCTGACTCTGCAACCCAATGGGCTATAGCCGGCCAGGTTCTTCTGTCCATGGGATTCTCCAGGCAAGAATACTGGAGCAGGTTGCCACTCCCTTCTCCAGGGGATCTTTCCAACCCCAAAATCGAACCCATGTCTCCTGTGTCTCCTGCACTGAGGGCAGATTCTTTACCCACTGAGCCATCGAGGAAGACCTGCACTTTCATTTTACCAATAACGTCAATCTGGAACAATTAGCTGGGGCTTGGACTGCATCCTGCTTCTGTGATATTACGCTGAAATTGGCCCCAAGAAAATGCAAATACTGTTAGATGACAAAAACGTAGGCCAGCAGCCTGGACAAAAGTTAGATGTACAATAACTATTATCTTTGTAGTGTTAGTATTGGGCTTCCCTGGTGGCTCAGTGGTAAAGAATCCACCTGTCAATGCAGGAGATGCAGGTTTGTTTCCTGAGTTGGGACGAACCCCTGGAGTAGGAAATGGCAACCCACTCCAGCATTTCTGCCTGGAGAATCCCATAGACAGAGAAGTCTGGCAGGCCACAGCCCATGGGTTCGTAAACAGTCAGCTGTGACTGAGCAACTGAGCACACCCCGTGCTGTATCAGGATGGAGCATTTGCTGGGGAGCTCTATTTTTAGCAGAGGCATCAGGTTTCACATAAATAGTATACATGTTTGTCACAGGCCTCGGTTCCCTATTCTTGGGAGTCGTCTACTACTGTTTCTACACTCCTACCTCACACGTTATAGGAAGTGCAAATAACACCTGCCAGACTGGAAGAGCTTCTTGCTTCCTCCCAGGCAATAGGAGGTAAGGGCTGTGCCCACTTTTGTAGCTTCTTTTCATAGTTACGGCCAGAATGCTAGCCTGCACCCCACTCTTCACCTCCTTTGGCTGTCCTCCTCCTGGAGAGGTGATGTGGGTGAGTCAGCACCCTGGGGTGAGGTTTCCTCCTAGAGCAAGTGAGTGAGGAGACCAGAATACTCTTGGAAAGCAGAAACGTTTATGCCCAGTGATCATTCCTGGCTCTGTGCCTGGATGCAGAGAGTCAGATTGCTGGAGAGGCCTTGGGGCATGGGCAGGGGCGGGGGTTGGGGGATGGTAGGTGAAGTTGACCAGATGTCAAACAGAAGGCTGCCTGGCTTGTATGTCTCTATCTTGACTTTACATCGAGGCAGACTCGCTGGGGGAGGAGGTTAGCATGAGAATCACAGGGAGTGTGTGGGCCTGAGGATCCAGGGATCTCAGGAGCAGAGATCTCAAGGACTGCATGTAAAGCTGGGATCTTAGTCTTCCCTATGAGGCCTCTTGGACACTGTCTTATTTCTCAATGGAATTCTGCAAAGAGAGGGGCTGAGGACTTGTTTTGGAGGATGCAGAAGAAGGACTTGGGGAGATCCCACCATATTTTGTGGTGTGGGTGTGTCCAACAGTAAGAGAATGTTTAAGTGATGATAGTGTATCTGTGTGTATGTATGTGCTCAGTTGGGTCCGACTCTTTGTGACCCTATGGACTGTATGCCTCCAGCCTCCTCTGGCCATGGGATTTCCCAGGCAAGAATACTGGAGTGGGTTGCCATTTCCTCCTCCAGGGGATCTTCCCGAAACAGGGATCAAACCTGTGTCTCCTGCATTGGCCCACCGGGGAAGACTGATGGTGCACCTACCTGTGGCCAAAGGTAAATGCTGGCTAGGGCTAAGAAAAAGCCTAGCCAGAGTTTTGATTGGAAAATCTATGTAGAAAGGAAAGGTAATTGGTTATGTTTGAGGAGGGGGACTATTCATTGGTTTCTATTTCATTAATTTGGTTTTCCAAACTGTCCCCCTTTCCCTGTGTCAGCCTTGACAAGGGTCCTTAGAATTTGTCCTTCTCCCTTCCCAAAATGCTCATCCCCAGGGGACTTGTGGCTACCTTCTCCCATCTCTCCTCAGAGAGCTGTCCCTGGCTACTAATCGATAACTGCCCCAGTACCCTGCTTCCCTGTGTCTAGTAGAGACATTTTTTAGCTTAAAAGAAGAAAAGAAGAAATTCTGACTCAAATCAATTAAAAATTAGAAATACAGGAGTTTAGGAAAGGAAGACTTCACTTTTAGCTGGGGACATCCAGCATATGAATGTAGGTTAACCATCCAAGACAACTAATCCTATGGGTTTGTTTGCTTGCTTTGTTTTGCAAGCAGTGGTAATTATTAGACCAGGCTGATTCAGGGAGAGTAGAGGGCCTTAGGGCTGATTGAAATAAAGCTTTGTGATTCTATACCTTAATGTGATTTATTGTTGACCAGATGATTTATTCATTTTCATAATTTCACAATCTGCCACTTGTCTGGACTAATTTATCTGTGTCATAATGGGAAACAGGAAATGGACCTTGCTTTCCAGATGGCTAAAGCCAAGGTAGGTACAAGTGATGAACTGATAATAGACTGAGGTTTATTCATTCAGCAAGTAATTATTGAATGTTTGGTCTTGAGTAACAGTATTGATCAGAGGGTGAATCTATTGTACTGGAGGCAAGGAAAGTATCAAGTTTACTTAATACTAATGAAATGAATTTACATATTACTTTTGTTTCACTATTTTATTTATTTATTTGGCTACACTGGGTCTTCATTGCTGTACTCAGGCTTTCTCTGGTTGTGAGTGGCATCTACTCTCTAGTTGCATTCACGAGCTTCTCATGGTAGAGGCTTCTCTTGTTTGGAAGCACGGGCTCTAGGCACACAGGCTTCAGTAGTTGTGTCTCCCAAGCTGTAGAGTTTGGGCTCAGCAGTTGTGGTACATGGTCTTAGTTGTTCTGTGGCATGTGGAAACTTCCTGGACAAGGGTCAAACCTATGTCCCCTGCATTGGCGAGTGGATTCCTATCCACTGCACCATCAGGGAAGCCCCTGCTTTTATTCATTATTGAAGTATAGTTGATGTACAATATTACATGTTACATGTGTACAAAACAGTGATTCACAATTTAAAGATTATGTACATTTATAGCTATTAATATTTTAAAATATTTGGTATATTCCTTATGTTGTACAATATACCCTTGCATTAAGATATTAACTTTAGAAAATCATATAGAAATTAATTGGATCCATGGAGAGAACACAGGCAGAATTAAAGAAAGTTTTTGCTCTCTGGACCTCAGGAGGAAGGGACAATGGACGTTTGACCAAGTAGAGTTAAGATTTTGGTAAAGACTGAGATTGGTTTATATTACTCCAAGTTGCCCTGGCAATGGCGCTCCCTCCCCCTACTAGGAAGGAAAACATGTTGTAAATTAAGTAGAGTAATGAATGGTGGTGTGGTAGGTGACCTATTGAACATCATCTCACGGAGTATTTGCTAACTAGGGATTTGGGTCACTTCCATTAGACAGATCCTTCACCTCCACATTGCCTTGCTTGTTCTAGGTGTTGCCATAGTGATGTGGAGTGACAGTTGCTCTAATGTCTCCTAGGTCCTCCTTTCAGCTTCTCTGATTCCTGGGTCAGGTATGTGTGTTGAGCTCTGTGACTAAGGGCCCCAACTTCTGCAGGGCACCTACATCCTGAAAGTTAGAGATGGTTCTAGTTTGTCCTCATAACTTTCAACTCATGCTCTTGGGTTCCAGCCTACTCAAGACTTTCCCTTCCCTAAAGGAAAAACTTCCTCCCTCTCCTCTCAGCACTCCTAACACCAAGCGTGTGGGTTTTCTACACCAAACGATTCTGACACTGACTTCCTAGAGTTAGCAAAGAGCCCACAGAGTCAGAGCTCAGTCCCAGAAGACTGCCTTTCACTTAAAATGCCAGTTCTAAGCCTAGGCCTCCAATACTTTTGACCAACTGGCTACAAACCAGGGGTTCCCAGAACCCCTTCCTCAGGTTCGATAATTTTCTAAAATGACATATAGAACTTGGGAAACCCTTACTTGCTTTTATCAGTTTATTATAAAGGATACAAGGGCTTCCCAGGTGGCACAGTGGTAAATAATCTGCCTGCTAATGCAGGAGATGTGAGTTCGGTTCCTGGGTTGGGAAGATCCCCTGGAGGAAGAAATGGCAGCCCACTGAAATATTTTTGCCTGGGAAAATCCCATGGACAGAGGAGTCTTGTGGTCTAACGTCCACAGGGTCACAAAGAGTCGGACATGACTTAGCAACTAAACAACAACGACAATAAAGGAAACAACTCAAAAACAGATAATGGAAGAGATGCAGAAATAAGATATGTGGGGAGAGTAGAGTTTCCATGCTCCCTCTGAGCACCAGCTCTTCAGCACCTCCAAGCATTCACAGGTTGGAAGCTCTCTGAACCCCATTATTCAGTGTTTTCATGGCAGTTCCATCACATAGGCATACTTGATGATATCAGTGACACTTGAGAATTAACCCCAACCTCACTCCCTCCCTAGAGGTTGGGAAGATGGAGGTGGGGAGACAAAATTCCAGCCCACCAATGGCTCCAACTCCCGTGTTTTCACTCCTCTGGCAGGCAGCCTGCACCCTCTGAGATTCCCTTCATTAGCATAGAAAACAAAGCTCCAGCAATTCCAAGGGTCTTAGAAAAGTTCTGTGCCAACCACTGGGATGAAGACCAAATGTTTCTTTCTCATTGTATCACAACATCACACTTCCGGATTGCGTACCCTGTGGGTGTGCAGCTTGAGCATGGGATATGCAGAAAATACTCTTTGAGAGGCTACTTAACTAGCTCCCTGATTTCTGAAAACAAATTCCCTCCACGGAATCTAGTCGCTCCTTCTCTCTGTTTCTCTGTCTCTCTGTCTTTATGCTGTCCTTGCTCAGTCACCAAGTTGTGTCCAATTCTTCGAGACCCCATGGACTGCAGCATGCCAGGCTTACCTGCCCCTCACCATCTCCCATGGTTTGCCCAAGTTCATATCCATTGAGTCAGTGATGGACTCTCTTTTTACATGTATCCTGTTATTCTGCTTCCCTGCTGGCTCAGATGGTGAAGAATCTGCTTGAAATGTAGAAGACCCAGTTTCCATCCCTGGGTCAGAAAGAGTCCCCTGGAGGAGGAAATGGCAGCCAACTCCATATTCTTGCCTGGAGAATCCCATAAACAGAGGAGCCTGGAGGGCTACAGTCCATGAGGTCGCAGAGAGTTGGACTTGACTGAGCGACTAACACTATGATTCTGCTTCTCTGGTTGAAACCTAACCGATACACCCTCCAGGGTAGATGAATGTGATGGCTATACAGTCAAGGAAAATGGTATTTTCTTTTCCTGCATTCCTAGAAATGTCTACTTCATGGTGACAGAATATTAGAAACAGAAAAATGAAAGAAACTAGAAAATGTAGAAGACTGCAACAATCTGGTAAACTCAAGAATGTTTGTCAAGGAGCCTGGGCAGTAGGTAAGAAGATGTAGAATCTAGAAGTTGATTTTTTTTTTTAGAGGGAGAGGCGTTGGGAGCTCCAGTTTAATATTGGTATGAATTCTGATAAGAAATTAGGTGTAAATAGATAACTAATGAGAATCGACTGAGTCACTGACTCATATACCGAATGAGTATAGCACAGGGAGCTCTACTCAGTGCTGTGTGGTGACCTAAATGGGGAGGAAATCTCAAAAAAAAGAGGGGATATATGTATACATATAAGTGATTTACTTTGCTGTACAACAGAAACTAACACAACATTGTAAAGTAGCTATACTCCAATGAAAATTTTTTTTAAAAAAAAGGAAATTAGGTGTAAGGACAGAGTGGAAATACAAGTAAGTAGAGTAAGTAGTACAGAGTAAGTAGTACAGAGTTAAGTAGAATCTGTGTTCTATATACCCCCTCTCACACCATCTTGCAGCCAAACCAGACATTGCTAATCAATCACAGCATTGTTTCTTGTCAAGGCTGCTACTCAATTTCCTCCCCTGATCATGAGGCCTGGACACAGCAGAATCTAGCAGGGCCTGGAAGAAGGAATTAGGGTGTGAAGCAGGGCTTGGCATCCAAAACCTTTACCACCTCATCTCTCAAGTGTCACTTTTCCTTTAATGTTCCAGTTTCCTTATGAAAGTAATGGTACATTAGATTAACATAAAACACTATTGAAAATAGCTAATAATGAATTAGGTCGATAGGTTTAAGGGTTAAGTCGTGTCCAACTCTTGTGACCCCATGACTGTAGCTTGCCAGGTTTCTCTGTCCATGGGATTTCCAAGGCAAGAAAACTGGAGTTTATTGCCATTTCTTTCTCCAGGGGAATCATCCCAATCCAGGGATTGAGCCCAGGTCTCCTGCACTGCGGTCAGATTCTTTACCGTCTGAACCATTCCAATGGAGCCCTCCATTACCCCTGAAAAGCTGAGAATGTGGCCAGCAGGTCTGGGGAGAGTTAAGAGACTGTGAAAGAAGGAGAAGTGAATGAAGGATAGAGATAAAGTATAAAGATCATCCACTTAAGAAAGAGAAAGCCCAGCCCTAAATGCTGAAGCAGTGAACACAGTAATGGGACTTACTGGCTTATACACCAGCTGCAGGGACAGAGCTTAAAGTGAGCAGGACCATAAGGGGCAGATTTTCAGAAACATTGATTCCGGATGTGTATAAACTACACAGGGAAGGGATGATTCCCCAGGGAGGAGATGTGGCAGGACAAGGGAAGAAGGAACTAATGAAAAGGAGGAACTTCCCTGGTGGTCCAGTGGTTAAGACTGCACCTTCTGATGCAGAAGGTGTAGGTTTGATCCCTGGTCCAGGAACTAAGATCGCACATGCCTTGCAGCCCCCAAAACCAAAACATAAGATGGAAGCAATATTGCAACAAATTCAATAAAGACTTTAAAAATGGTCCACATAAAAGATTCTAAAGGAATGAAGAAGGAATAATTCCAATCAGCCCCATCTATCCCTCTCCCCACATTAATATAGCTGGTTAAAGTCACATTTTCCCCTATCAACAGAAGAAAGCTCTCTTGAACTATGACACTTCTCCTTGAAATATCTAGTTATTTTCTCAAAAATCAAACCAACCCTATACAAAGCTACAACAAGAAGACAAAAAAATAAGTCGTAACAATTTAGCCGATGATCATTCTCCTCAAAAAAACCATGAAGCCAAGTAAAACGGCAATGCAACAGAGTTCACTTTAGACTAAATCAAATATCCTCAAACTAGCATTCGGAGGTAATGAAAAACACAAAGAAATAGAAACTCAAAGACTAACAGCAGAAATGTAAGAGCGAGAGAAAGATAGGCAGTGAGAACTCGGGGGAAAATAGAGTAAAAAGACAAGATCATCTCAAAAATAAAAAATAAATCATAAAATGCCTAGGGGAGAACAAAGTCAAAAAGTAATAAAGTCCAATGAAATTTTAATAGGGGACATTGAAGACAGGCAGAAAAATAGCCAAGAGAATAAAATTGAGTTATAGAAATACATACAAAAGGGTCAAAGAGAAAGTGATTAAAATGGAAGTTAATACAATATACCTATGATTTCTGTCCTGGGAGAAACAAAGCAAAACAATGAAACAGAATTAAAATTCAAAACTATAATCTAAGAAAACTTTGTGGATCTGAGAGAGAACTCAAATCTACATATTGAGAAGGACGACTGTATACTTTGGAAAATACACCTGGAATGATCAACTTGAAGACACATATTAGTGAAACTATTAGCCTTCATTTTATGTTTATTTTTATTTTAAAATTGAAGTGTAGTTGCTTTACAGTGTTGCCTTAGTTTCTGCTGGACAGCAAAGTGAATGAGCTATATGTATACATACATCCCCTCCCTCTTGAATTTCCCACTCACTTCCCTCAATATTATTCTTCACTTAAAGGAGCTAGGTTTCTTGGAGAAATGACTGCTTCTGAGCTGGGGAAGAGAAGGTCCAATATGAGCCTGAAATATCTTGTGCCAGAATGTCATGAAATGCTCAAAAAATAAATTAATTTAATGATGGGGGTATGTCAAAAGGACAAAGGAAGAAGCTTGAAGGGGATTCAACTAGACAAGTCTGTTATGATTTTAGCGTCAAATTTTTGACCACAAGAAACAGCTGAATGTGTGTGTGTGCATGCATGTGTGTTTGAGCTCAGTCAAACCTGACTCTTTCAAGCCCTACAGACTGTAGCCCACCAGGCTTCTCTGTCCATAGAATTCTCCAGGCAAAAATACTGGAGTGAGTTTCCATCTCCTTCTCCAGGGGATCTTCCTGGACCAGGGATCAAACTCGAGTCTCCTGCATTGGCAGACAGATTCTTTACCACTGAGCCACTGGGGAAGCCCAATGATTGTACTACTAAATGATATAATATGATTTTATGGATCTATCAATATATATCAAAATTATGTAAAATCAAGGAAAACGAGCTGAAAGGATCTGCATCAAACAGAAACTCAGGATGGAGAGAGAATGAGGTTTGCTCAGAGGGGACGTCAGTTTTATCTGGAGTGTTTTAATTTTTGCAAAGAAAAATGTATTCCTATACTGCTTGTGTAATTAAGGATTACAAATGTAATTAAGAATTTCATATATAATCACACATTAATTTTAAAATGTAGGCAACAGTCTACCTTGCCAAGATCATTTATACATCAATTTTCTTTTCTGTTAATAAATCAGCTACCACTTCCTGGAGGACTGTCCCCTCTGTCATTCTGGCTTCTATTTTTACTCTGCCCTGGCACCTCTGGACCTTCTCTTTCAATCTGTAATATTGTGATTTGGAAATTAAATTCAAGTGAGGACAAAAGAAAAGTGCTTCTGAATTTAAGCAGTTCGGGTGTTTGCCTTTTCCTTATTCAAATGTGTGCACAGGAACCTCTTGTCTTAACCCTGTGAGGAAATGGGTGAGAAACTGCATGAAGGTGTCACTGGGGGCAGTCTGCACAGTTGCACATTTCAGCAGCTCTGTTCTTTGGGGACACTGTGCAATAATGATATTTCTCTTCCCAAGTCTGTTGACTAGGAAGTGTGAGTCTCCCATGGAGCCACCATCTCCCCAAGAATGGATGTGATGCCCTGTATAATGCTTGATGGACTTCAATAATCCCAGAAAATTCTAACATAGACATATTCCATATTCTCATGGAATATAAAAATTTAGAAAGAATTTGATGATTCTCAAGTCAAATCATCTTTTTTTTTTAAGTGTAGCGTAAGTGCTTAACAATGTGGTGTTCCTTTCTGCTTACAACCAAGTGAATCAGCCATATGTGTACATACACCCCTTCACTCTTGTACCTCCCTCCTTCTTCCCCTCCCATCCCATCCCTCTAGGTCATCACATAGCACCGCTGAGCTTCCTGTGCTATGTAACACATTCCCAGACATAGAAAATATACAGACACATGGACACAGAGAGGGAAGGGGAGTGGGGGACAAAGTGGGAGATCAAGTTAAGTCCTCTTGAGGATCTTGTTGGTGCTTCTTTGTACGTTTGTTTGTTTGTTTTTAAACGGAGAAGCTGAGGTCCAGAGGAAGGAGGTGACATCTCAAGGTCCCAGAACATCTGGGCACAGTTGAGGGCAGGTCCTATCCCTGATCATCTCTTATAGCATGACCATGGCAAGTGTGTGGCGTTATGTACATGCTCCATTTTGTAAATTAGATGAGTGAGTGATGGAGGAGAGGAAGCTTCCTGTTTTCTTTGCTGTTATCTGCCTCATGGGCCATACGCTGTGACATAGTCCAGTTACAGTAGGCATGTCCCCCATGGACATTGCCTGCTTAGGCGAATGGGGGCTGGGGGAGGGTCTAGATTGCCAATATTGGTGACCTGCACCAGGAAGGGCTGAAGACAAGAGAACCCAAGGAAAACTGCCAAGATAAGGCATTATCTTCATTGTCAATGATAAAAATACAAGTTGTGTTTTTCTGGTCATCAATCATTCCTACGATTTTCCCCAGTCACTCAGAAACTTGCTCCTCCACCTCACCAAGGAGCCGGGGAGACTCAGAGTGAGGAACTGATGCTCTTCAGTTCTCACGTGCTTGAGCTTGGCTGCTGTACTCCTCTTTCTGCAGGACAAAGTATGCTGATGACCAAACTGTAGGAGCTGGTTCGAGTCCGATATGTTCCACCTCACCATAAAAAACAGTGAAGCCCTATGCTGCTGCTGCTGCTGCTGCTAAGTCGCTTCAGTCGTGTCCGACTCTGTGCAACCCCATAGACAGCAGCCCACTAGGCTCCTCTGTCCCTGGGATCCTCCAGGCAAGAATACTGGAGTGGGTTGCCATGCCATGCCATGCCCTCCTCCAGGGGATCTTCTCAACCCAGGGATCGAACTCAGGTCTCCCACATTGCTGGCAGATTCTTTACCATATGAGCCACCAGGAAAGCCCATACACTCTCATATGATCCCACAATCCAACTCCTCATAGGAGAAAAACGATCTGAAAAGATATATGCACTCCAGTGTTCTTTGCAGCACTGTTCACAACAGCCAAGATATGGAAGCAACCTAAGTGTCCATTGACAGAAGAATGAATAAAGAAGATGTGATACATATTGACAATGGAATATTACTCAGCCATTGAAAAGAATGAAATAATGCCATTTGTAGCACCATGGATGGACCTAGAATGTCCTAATGAGTGAAGTAAGTTAGATAGAGGAAAAAATACCTTATGATATGGCTTATATGTGGAATCTGAAAAAAAATACAAATGAACTTATTTACAAAACAGAAACAGACTCAAAGATTTAGAGAAAGAACTTATGGTGATCCAGGGGAAAGGATAATTAGGGAGTTTGGGCTTTACATGTACACACTACTGTATTTAAAATGGATAACATACAAGATCCTATTGTGTACAACAGGGAGCTCTGCTCAATATTCTATAACAACCTAACTGGGAAAACAATTTGAAAAAGAATAGATACATGTATATATACACACACACACATACATACACACACACACACATATATATATATATACATATGTATATATAACTCAATCACTTTTTGTACACTTGAAAATAACACAACATTGTTAAATAACTATATTCCAATATAAAATAAAAAGTTAAAAAATAAATAAAATAGTTTGTCAGAAGTTAAGATTAAAAAAACAAAAAACAAAAGAGGAGCTGTTCAGGTACAGGTGTGGAGCAACACAACTGAGAGGTAGGCACTATTGGGACATTTAACAGGTAAACAAGTGATTGGATTCTGAAGGCACCCTCACGGTGTGGAAGTGCAGTGGAGTGTGTGTGAAAACAGAAAGACCAATGTTCTGACATTTACTGACATAATCTGACATTTACTCACTGATCACCTTTGGTTTTCTCATCTATAGAATGTCAGTAATCACAAGGTCACTGTCAATCCTTGGTAAATTGAAGAAAAGTGATGAGGACAGGAAGAAGATCAAAAGCCACCATGCAAGTTCCTTTAGGAATCAAGTATGGTGACTTATTTAAAGGACCTAGTATTTAAGATTTTCATTAAGTGGTTAAAGCAAGTTATGGTGAAGGGTCCTGTAGAAGCAAATAAGCCTGAAATCAAGTTCCATTTATTAGATATTTAGCTTTTCATCTGGGTCATTTACTTAGCTGTGTGACCTTCAGCAAACTCCTGCCCCTTTACGAGTTTCCTCATGGGAAAATGAGGATTAAAGAGCAATTTTACAGGACTGTGTGAGGTCCCATTGCAGCTGTGTTTAAAAGAGACACAGTTCAAAAGAAGAAAGGAAGTCATCTCCCACCCAAGTCCTAACCAAAGAAGTATCTATAATGAAATATTACTCAGCTATGAAAAGGGAATGAAATTGGGTCATTTGTAGTGACATGGATGAACCTAGAGAGTATCATACTAAGTGAAGTCAGAAAAACAAACATCATGTATTAATGCATATATGTAGAATTTAGAAAAACGGTAGAGATGAACCTGTTTGCAGGGTGGGAATAGAAATGCAGACTTAGAGAATGGGCGTGTGAACACAGCAGGGGAAAGGGAAGTTGGGAAGAATTGGGAGATTGGGATCGCATATACACTATCGTGTGGACTGTATACACTACCATATACTGCCATGTGTAAAACAGATAGCTATTGGGAAGCGGCTGCATTGCACAGGGAACTCAGCTTGGTGCTCTGTGATGACCCAGAGGGGTGGGATGGAGGGGTGGGGACAAGGCTCAAGAGGGAGGGGATATATGTATACATACAGCTGATTCACTTTACTGTACAACATAAACCAACACAACATTGTAGAGCAACTATGTTCCAATAAAAAAAGAAAATCTACTCTCTCTAATGTACTTTAATCATATTTCCTTAATGCTAGTCATTCATTTATTTATCTGATTGATTTTGTTTGAATGTCTTCTAAGTGGTGAGCCCTATTCTGGGTTTGGAGGACAGATCTGTTAATAGGAGGTAATCTTGCCTTTAAGGAGGTTTGTATTCTAGCAGACAATACAGAAAAGTCAAGGTGATGATAAGACAGCCTACTGGAGTCACCATGATAATCTCTTTCACTAGACAGTGGGATGGAGGGCAGGGACCAGCTAAGTTTCTTCTCCATATCTTCAGTCTCTAGCCCAAAGTGAGAAAAGAGTCTCTAATGGTTGAATAGCTAAATTTAGGTAGTTCTGGACTTATGCCGATAATTGGGCCATGTCTTCCTGTCTAACTGAACCATTGAGATCTTAAATGAACCCAGATTTTTTGGAACCTAAAAGAACCTCAAAGATTAAGGAGTCCAGTCCCTTAGCTATAATCTACAATATTCCTACAATTGATTTCATGAAGCCAAGAAAGAGTTCCTAGGCATGGGGGTATCATGAGAAAATAAGATGATGTTACTTCTGCTAAACGTTAGATGTGGTATAGAGATGGAGATTTAAAAACCACAGGCTCCAAGGAAACCTGCAACCCATCTCTAGCTGGCATCGATGAATGCTGCTCTGTTCTTCATTAGTGTAGACAATGTGACATGCAAGTCAGACTCTGCTATAAGCACTATGACAACCAGAACTTTCGCCTAATGAAACAATTGCTGAACGTCGGCCCACAGCCCTCTAATTCCACACACCCATCATCAGCGTAAACTCACATAAAAGAATTTGGACAGTTCATTGAAGTTCACTGTGATCCTATTTGTCTCGGAATTAAAACCACATTAAGTGGGGTGTGACAATTCATTTGGGTTCCTTTGTTCTGGCTTCCTGTGCAAATCAGGAGTGGACACGAGGGCAATATTTAACCTTGTTGAACATGAATAAATACGTGAGAACAACGGCCAAGTCCTCTTCAAACCACTTTGGCAACTGTGTGATTGAGAACAAGTAATGAACATGCTTAACACAAATACTTCCATCAATTCTTTCAAACCCTGGCTGGTTTCATAGTGCAGTTACTCAATATCTTCCCCACAGCAGCAGCATCGCAATCAATGAATGTATGTCACACGGTAGAATTTTTTCAAGTCTTTACCATTTTCTCACTATCTCCTACTTGGGGGAACACGTGAAGCTTTGCAGTATGAGGACTCAGGGGAGCTTGGGGCAGGCTCTGAGCCTATGGAACCTATGATTCTAATGCCTTGCATGATAAGATGAGTTGTTGGATTCCCATGCATACGGGCAAAGTCAGATGAGAAATTAGGATTTGGGGGATTCAGAGAAAAGCAAAACATGTTTATACCTTTGAGAATGAACTTGTGAACCTCTGGTAAGGACATGGAATTCATCTTTAGGAGGCAAGGTTAACCTGTTAATCAGACATAAACAGGTTCATACTGCAGCTCTGCTTCCCACAGTCTGTGACCCTGAACCTACAGAACACACCTGATTGCTTCCCTATAAGACCACCTGTAAAAGGGAGGAAACTCCAGCCTCCCAGGATGTGGGAGTTTTGCTGGGAGAAGATAGGGCAATGTGTCCACAGCAGTCAGCTTGGTGCCTGACATGAATGCTTAGTTCCCTCAAGGAACACTTGGGTTTACACATGTGCATGCAAAGTCTTTGGGAACAGTCCATTCAAGCATGCAGTCTGGGGGCCCTTTAAAAGAGAAGCATCCATAGGCGCAGTTATGGGAATGACTGATTAACTAGAACCACTACAATTCATTATGAAGGCCAGGAGGCAAGATATCACTGTGACAAATGGCTTGGCTTTTTTTCCCTGTCTTTACATGAACACATCTGTCAGCACAAGAGGAGGAGAGAAAAATAAACAAAAGAAGTTCTAATGTCAAAGAGATCTCTTATGGATTCGGTTCTGCGTGACTTTCTCGTTCAGAACGAGACAAGATAGACTCTCAGGAGACCCCTTCCCTAGGACAGAATAGCCAAGTGACCTCTGGAGGTGACTCCTGAGTTTGTCCCTCCAGTCCTCAGATTCTGTACCCTCCCCCCTTTTTTTAGCAGAGATGATGGAAAGAGAGAGGCAAAGATAAGCAAAAGTAGTATTATGTTTTATCCTTTGACAATGCTTTGAGTGTGTGATGGCTGAGAACTTTAGCTTCAAAGGTGGAGAAATTTGGATTTGAATCCAAAATCAAGTTCAAGTTCAAAATTGATAACTGTGTGACTTTAGATCTACTGATGAATAGCTCTGAGCCTTAGATTTATTTCTACATCAATAAAATGGGCACAACAGTATCTGCTTCTTTTAGAAAAATATATGTATTTATCTATTTGGCTGTGCTGGATATTAGTTGTAGCATGTGGGATATAGTTCCCCAACCAGGGATGGAACCCCAGGCCCCCTGCATTGGGAGCATGGAGTCTTAGCCACTGGATCACCAGGGAAGTCCCAATACCTGCTTCTAAAGATGAGGTAAATATTAAGTGAGGCAAATGTCATTAATTGCCATCCAATATTATATACTCGTTGGCCTCTTTTGTGTATCCCCACTCGATTATAATTAGCGTAAGGATATGGTATGTTTTGTTCACCCCTGTATTCTCAGTACCTAGGACTTTGTCCAGCACAGAGGTCACACTTTTTAAAAATTGATTGGATGAACAAAGGGCTTAGCACAGTGTCATTATATAGTGAGATCTCAAGGTACAGTGGCTTTCAAAAATTCGGTGAATGGGTGAAGGAATCTTTGTCTTGAGATCTGAGAGGCCAATTTAGATTTTACTTTGAAAGGCAGCATAGCAGAGTCAATAAGAAAGTGAAGCCTGATTCCAGAACACCTAAGTTGAAATTCCGGGTCCCCCATCATCTAACCTTGGGCAAGTTACTTGACTGCTCTGTGCCTCTGTCTCAAGTGAAAATTGGGTTGGCAATTAACAATAATACCCACTTCAAAGAGTGGTGGTGAACCTGGATGTGATGCTTGGCTCAGTGTAGGAGTCCACTATTCTTAGCTGCCTAGAGATGGAGTCAGCTGACCCAAGGAAGGGCTAATACACAACTGGAATCATCAAGTCCCAGGGGTCTTGCCAGCACTAAAGGTCTAAAGGTCACTGCCAACCAGAGTGACGAGATCTGAGAACTGACCTGGGGGTGTCAGGCCTGCATGTCACACCCTAAGACGGAGGCCCACGGCAGGTCCACTGCTGTGGTGGGTCTGGGGGAGGAACCTTCCCTGTGGACAAGGCCTCCTTGAAGGCACAAGGTGTCAGGCCAAGGTGAGCACCACAGTGGGCACAAAAGGGACTCTTGCTCCCAGGGAGTGCTTCTTTATTTTTTTTTCTTTTTTAATTTTTATTATTATTATTTTTTTTTCCCAGTGGGTTTTGTCATACATTGAGTGCTTCTTTAAAAGCCTTTGTCACCTAGATCACCACCCCATCCTCAGGGCTAAGTCAGAGCCTTTTATTACCAGATTCTAGGACACCTGTGCTCTCCCATATGCTCATGCCATGGGGGTGGTGACTTGCTCCATGTGTGTCTCCTGACAGGCCAAGAGGCTCAGGCTGAGGTCTGACTCTGCCCTGCTCTAGGTCCAGCTATTGGCATCATCCTAGGTACATCAAATAGCTTCAAGAAACAATCTGTAGAAGGAAGGGAGGGAGGAGGGAAGAGAGAAAGGAAGAAGGAGAGGGAGGAAAGAAAGAAGGAATGAAGTGCATCAGTTTCATAGGCAAACAAGGAAAAATCTATGAACACGCAATATGTTTGGTTGAACACACAATATGGCTGTGCCACAAATGTGCTTCTTTGTCTTTCTCAGCCTCAGTCTCTAATTCAATCCTTGCCACTTGCATCTCAGCAATAAAAGCTGAAGGTGTAACCCATGCCCCTGGGGTTTCCCATGTAGACCCAGGTCCGCAGGAGGCAGCTGCACTTAGGCCAGGATGCCCGCTGAAGAACCCAGCTGGGAACAGAGGCATCTAGAGACCCTAGCCGCAGTTGGGGCCCATCTGAAGGTGCCCCCCAGACCTGCACAGAATGTCCTGGTGCCCAGAGGTCAAGGGCCACCCTGGGGGGAGATGGAGAGTCAGCTGTGAGCAGCCGGAGCCCAAGCTCGGGAAGCCCGGCACGTAGCACGCAGCCAGTCCGAGTCGCACAGCCAGGGCTACAGTGATTAATTTCAGAGGCTGTGTTTGCATTCCAGCCGCACAGCCAGTAAGTTGGCTCCTCTCCACTGACCAAGCACATGCATGCACACCTCCACGTACATACGCTCACACACTCACCCACACACACATATACCCACACACGGAAACCCACCCACACCTTGTGTCCACTTTACACAACCACACATACACTCACAGTCGCATGTGACTGTCCTGACCGAAGAGAAGAAAACACACAGTGGTGTCCTGATTTTCACCCCACCCTTGCGCTTGTGGCCCCCAGGTCCTCCCTGGGCTCTGGGCCTTTCCGATTAGGCAGTCTCTAGTGTTGACTAGGTCAGTCTGGCCTTGAGCATCATAGCCAGGCCTCCCCAGTCCCTGCCAGCATAAGTCCCTATGGGCAGCCCCTTCTGACCTTCCTCCTTACCCCTTCCTTCTTTCCCAGCAGATGAGAGATCCCCAGTACCACCTGACCCCAGCTCTTCCACCTCCCTGGCCTCAGCAGAATATGGATAAGCAGAGCAGTACCCGCAGGAAGGAGGCGCACACACAGGCTTCAGAGTCATCCACAGCCACAAGTCTGGCTCCCGCCTGCTCACTTCCTGTCTGTACAGATTGGGGCGGGTCCCTCAGCCTGTCCTGATGCTGAATGCACTCATCTGCAGCACAAGATCCCTGGGATCTGGAATCAGTAAGTGATTGAGTTCAGGAGCAGGAGAGCCGGAGGGCAGGGAGAGGTACTCCAGACCTATCCTCTGCTTCACTCTGCTCTCTTCCCCAGGTGAGTCTCCACCTGGCCTGGGTTTCTCTCCTGCAAGGTACACCATGTATACAAATTTGAAGATATGTCATGCCACTAATGGGCTTCCCCAGTGGCTCAGCAGTAAAAAATCCGCCTGCAATGCAGGAGACCCGGTTCGATACTTGGGTTGGGAAGAGCCCCTGGAGAAGGGCATGGCAACCCACTTCAGTATTCTTGCCTGGAGAATTCCATGGACAGAGTAGCCTGGTGGGCTACAGTCCATGGGGTCAAAAAGAGTCGGACATGACTGAGCAAAGGAGTACACACACACGTGCCACCAATAACTATGGTAATTTAAAAGATGTTGGAATACTATCAGTAAATAACTTTGAAAAATTGAAATTTTATGAACTCTGGCTAAGACTATATTATATAAAGTATATGTGGATATGGGCAGGAATTTTAAAATTTGGAAAAAATAAACTTCTGAGATGAAAAAAGCAGGAAAGGAAAAAACCATGAACCCTTCTCTCTCCTTGGGATTCTGCCCCCTGGATCTGTAGCCATGCAAGAGTCTCCTGTTTTCTAAAGAAATCCCTCTTGACAACACCCTTCCATTGCCAGCCCTTCTCTTCATTTATGTTATTAATATGATACTTACAATACTGCCCTTCATCTGCTTCCTCCTCTCCCATACATCACAGTGAACTTGCACCTATTCCACCTCCAGTCTCTTTATGTTTTTTAATATTTATTTAGTCACACCAGTCTTAGTTAAGGCAGGTGGGATTTAGTCCCCCCCTCCACCAGGGATGGAACCTGGGCCCCCTGCACTGGCAACACAGTCTTAGCCAATGGACCACCAGGCAAATCCTCCAGCCTCTTTTTTTTTTTTTTCATTTATTTTTATTAGTTGGAGGCTAATTACTTTACAATATTGTAGTGGTTTTTGCCATACATTGACATGAATCAGCCATGGATTTACATGTGTTCCCCATCCTGAACCCCCCTCCCACCTCCCTCCCCATCCCATCCCTCTGGGTCATCCCAGTGCACCAGCCCCGAGCACTTGTCTCATGCATCCAACCTGGACTGGCGATCTGTTTCACACTTGATGATATACATATTTCGATGCTGTTCTTTCAGATCATCCCACCCTTGCCTTCTCCCATAGAGTCCAAAAGTCTGTTTTATACATCTGTGTCTCTTCTTCTGTCTTGCATATAGGGTTATCATTACCATCTTTCTAAATTCCACATATATGCGTTAGTATACTGTATTGGTGTTTATCTTTCTGCTCCAGCTTCTTTAAATGACACTTGCTCATGGCTCCTGTGGGGTCTTTCATACCCAAGTCAGTTGCACCCCCCTTCCAGCCTCCTGGTTCCGGTTCCAGCGTGCTCCCTTCAGTTGAGGGTGGGGTGGAGTGGGGGGTGGCCAGAGCAGAGGCCTGACTTCCAAGCCCGGCTCAGCCCCTCACCAGCCATTCTGCCTTGGGTCATGCACACTTACTCTCCAAGCCTCAGTTTCACTATCTGTAAAACAGGGCCTCAAGGAACACCTGCTGTACTGGGCAGTGGCTGTGAGAGCTATACAAGGTGATGTGTGCTAGGTGTTTCCCAGGTAACAAGTTCTCAGTCATCATTATCTCTTTTTATTTATTTGTGCAGTTTGATCCCTAGGTTGGGAAGATCCCCTGGAGAAGGAAATGGCAACCCACTCCAGTATTCTTGCCTGGGAAATCCCATGGACAGAGGAACCTGGTGGGCTACAGTTCATGGTGTCACAAAGAGTCATACATGGCTTAACGGCTGAGCAATATATATATATATATTTATCTCCCCTTCCTCTTGAGCCTCCCTTCTCTCAGTCATTCTTCTTATTCTGACCCTTCAAATCTTCACTCCAGAACCTTGAATCTCCAGCCTCCCCGAGTCCATCCCCTCATGTCTTTTTTTTTTTTTTTTTAATCCTTTCAACCTTTAACTTGGGAATGTGCTAGTACTATGTCGTTTCAGTCATGTCTGACTCTTTGCAACCCCATGGACTATAGCCCACCAGACTCCTCTGTCCATGGGATTCTCCAGGCAAGAACACTGGAGTGCATTGCTATTCCCTCCTCCAGTATTCCTTATTTGGGAATAAACCCATCCTTAAGGAGAAACCTAGACTTCCAGACTGTATTTCTTTTAGGCCAATTACAAGAATGCTTCAAACCAAGAAAGCAGGCTTGTATTTCACAACCTAGTGAATTCCATGCTTTACTGCAATCTTCCACAGATAGTACGAGATCATTTCAAGGAAATTCTCCTCTGTTCATGAAACAGATATTTGCTTGGACTTTCTTTGAAAAAACAGACTTCCAGTTCCATAAATATAGTGTCAAAATGCAACTGCTGATTCAGTGAGCCTGGGTTTACATCTGAGGAAACCCAGCACAAGTGGCTGCCAAGATATGACAGTGCACCCAGCTATTTCAGATTTAGGTGAAATTGGGGACAAAATAGTTTGTAGAAAGAACACCATTACAGAAATAAGAAGACCACAGTTAAAGTTCCATCTCTCCTAGGTATGCGACTCTTTGTAAAATGAGAAACTGCAGTATCTATTTCTCGTGGTTCCTGAGGCTACAGGAAAACACTCAAAATTAAAAAAAAAAATTTTTTTTGAATGAAGGCAAAAGAAGGGGATGATAAAGAATGAGATGGTTAGATAGCATCACTGACTCAATGGACACAAATCTGAACAAACTCCGGGGATGGTGAAGGACAGGGGAGCCTGGCGTGCTGCAGTCCATGGGGTTGCAAAGACTCAGACATGACTTATTGACTGAACAAGAACAACATATTCACATGGTTAGAACTTCAAAAAGTACAAAGGATATGTAATGAAAACTCTTCCTTCCACTCTATTTCCCATCTCCAAATCCCATCTGCAAAGGGTAATCACTGTGATTAGTTACCCTCCTAAAGATGTCTTATGTATACATATAACAATACACTGACATATTCATTTTTGCACCTTTGTTTTTATACAAATAGTAGCATGCTAGACACCATTTTTGCACTCAGCTTTCTTCACTTAATATGAGTGTTAAAACTTGCAAGTGGTACATGAAGGCAAGGAGTTACGATAAGATTGGCATCACCAAATTGAGGGACAGGAGTTTGAGTAAGCTCTGGTAGTTGGTGATAGACAGGGAGGCATGGCGTGCTGCAGTCCATGGGGTCGCAAAGAGTCAGACATGACTGAGCAACTGAACTGAACTGAAAGAGAAGGTGCATTGCACCACAAATCAAGACAGTCATTGTATCTATTATTTGTTCAGTTGCTCAGTCATGTCCGACTCTTTGCAACCCTATGGACTGCAGCATGCCAGGCTTCCCTGTCTATCACCAACTCCCAGAGTTTGCTCAAACTCATGTCCATCAAGTTGGTGATGCCATCCAACCATCTCATCCTCTGTCGTCCCCTTCTCCTCCTGCCTTCAATATTTCCCAGCATCAGGGTCTTTTCCAATGACTTGGTTCTTCGTCATCACGTGTCCAAAGTATTGGAGCTTCCGCTTCAGCATCAGTACTTCCAGTGAATATTCAGGCTTGATTTCCTTTAGGGTTGACTGGTTCAATCTCCTTGCTGTCAAAGGGACTCTCATGAGTCTTCTCCAGCACCACAGTTCAAAAGCATCAATTCTTTGCGGCTCAGCCTTCTTTATGGTCCAACTCTCACATCCGAACATGACTACTGGAAAAACCATAGCTTTGACTATACAGACCTTTGTCAGCAAAGTGATGTCTGCTTCTTATTTCTTCCCCAATGATTTATTCTTTGCTCATCTACACCTCAGGAAATCTATTTCCTATTCATATACACATTCATATCTCTTTCTTTGATTTTCTTGCTTTCTTTCTGTCTTTGAAAACTGTGCAACACCAGGAAAATCAATTCTTTTTTTTCTGTTTTAATTTCTGGTACAAACTGACTCCAAGTGTGGTTTAGGCCCTTGAGAGCCAAGCTAGTGTCACATTCAGGTCCCCTGAAAGGGAAGTCATCAGCTTTCAAGTGGCATCATACAGAATGAGAAGTGAGTGGAACTTCGTGTCCTCTAAAGGGATCAAAGCCTTTGGCTGCCTCTCCAGCCGAGTGGTTTTCCAGATGACACGTGCATTGGCATCGTTTGAGCGGGCTTGTTATAATCCAGAGTCGGCCTGAGGTGGCATCTCAGGTTGTGTGTATCTCACAGATGCGTAGGTGAGGCTGACACAGTCAGCGGCTGGTGCTGGGCTGTGCTGCCCTCGATCCTGGCTCCAGCAGGGAAACCGCAGCCCCTCCTCTGGGTGCTGGAGCATTGGTGATGGAGGCTCCCACGTGAGCTGCTCTATGGGAGTCACTTTCAAGTGATGAAAGGTTTCTCTTCCAAAGACAAACTATTTCCCCAGAGGCATGTGTGCGTGCTCAGTGAGACCCCGTGGACTGCAGCCCACCAGGCTCCTCTCTCCATGGGATTCTCCAGGCAAGAACACTGCAGTGGGTAGCCACACCCTCTTCCAGGGCATCCTGGGTCAGGATCAAACCCATGTCTCCTGAGTCTCCTGCATTGGCAGGAGTATTCTTTACCACTGAGTCACCTGGGAAGCCTCCCCAAAGGCAATGTCTCTGAACTCCATTCCAGCAGAGGCAGAGACCAGCCCCTTGCTTCAAGGTAGGACACCTTCAGAGTCCCCCTTGACTGGCCTCTGCTGTAGCTGACCCACGGTCCACATCCTCCTCCTGATCAGTCCTCCTTCCTCCAGGCTGCTGACCCTACAGGCACTCCCCAGTCAACCCTGCAAACAAATCTCTGTCCCCTTGTCTGTTTCCTGAGAGCCTAACAAAAGACACTTTCTTGAAACTAAAATCTGTGTCTTGAAATACAGAGAAAACTATGTTAACAACAGAATGAAATTGTAGATTTTGTCATGCTGTTTATGGAAAGGACCATTATAATTACTACATGTATCATTTTTAAAAATCTTATCTTATGCTCATTTCTATTACAAATAGAGGATGTTCCAGCTAATTTACAGAAGTCTAGCCTCAGGATTTTGTAAGTTCACTGAGCATTCCAACCCCACATTAATAACATCCTTTTCGTAGTAGGTTCCTTTCTTTTAAAAATGGCAATTTGTATGATTTTTCATTCTTAATGCAAATGTGAAGAAATCATCCATTCATTCTTTCTAGAAATATTCACTGAAGTCCTCTGGGCTTAGCACTGACTGTTCTGGGTGCTGAAACTACAGTGTTTTGGAGATTTCATTCTAGTATTAAATAATTATGTCTGCATAATGGCAAGCTTTAGCTTTCCAGGTCACTTAGTGGTAAAGAATCCACCTACCGATTAATGCAGAGACACGAGAGACGCTTGATCCCTGGGTCCGAAAGATCCCTGGAGGAGGAAATGGCAACCCACTCCAGTATTCTTGCCTGGGAAATCCCATGGAATAGAGCAGCCTGGTGGGCTACAGTCCATGGGGTCACACGGAGTCAGACATGACTTAGTGACTAAACAAAAACAACAATGACAAGTTCTACTAATGGACTGAGATAAATGATGGGTGTAGACAGTGACTTCCAAGAGTTTAAATCTTGAAGCCCTTGATCTTATATAAAACACAGTTCTCAAGGGAATTCCCTAGTGGACCAGTGGTTAAGACTGCCACCCAATGCAGGGACTGTCAGCTTGATCCCTGGTTGAGGAGCTAAGATCCCACATAACTCGTGGCACAAAAACCAAAACATGAAGAAGGGAAAAAACAGAAGCACTATTGTAACAAATTCAGTAAAGACTTTAACAATGGTCCATATCAAAAAATATTCAAAAAAAGAAAGAAAATGGAGGAAGAGGTAAGCAGGTACAAAGCCATTGAATCTCAAGTGTCAAATTTCACCCTGTAGGGACCAGATGGAGAAAATGTCAAATGGAATATGCCCCACACAGAGCCTTAGGTACCATCCCCTACCCCAAAACTGTTCTTCCTAAAGTCTTCTCCAATCGATTCAACAGCACTATCCCTTACCCTGCTCCAGGAGCCGAAAATTCAGCAGTAGTCCCGGATCCACTTGTGTCATTCTCTCAGCCCCTTATCAGCAAGTCTGGTCAGCTGCATCTATAGACACAAGCTCAGTCCTTTCCACCTCCACTTCCTCACCCTAGAGCAACAGCATCTCCTGACCAATCTCCTTGTTTCCAGCCTTGCTTCTCTGTGGTCCAGTCTTCACCTTGCAGCCAGAGTGAGCTCTTAAAAAATATCAATCAGAATATACATTGCTATTGTTCAGTCCCTAAACCATGTCTGACTCTTTGAGACCCCATGAACTGCAGCACACCAGGCCTCCCTGTCCTTCACTATCTCCTGGAGTTTGTTCAAACTCATGTCCATTGAGCCACTGATGCCATCCAATGGTCTCTCCTTCTATTGCCTTCTTCTCTTTCTGCCTTCAACCTTTCCCGTCTTCAGGGTCTTTTCCAATGTGTCAGCTGTTTGCATCAGGTGGCCAAATTATTGGAGCTTCAGCTTCAGCATCAGTCCTTCCAGTGAATATTTGGGGTTGATTTCCTTTAGAATATACATTGCTATTTGTGAAATAGATAGCCAAATGGGAATTTGCTGTGTGATGCAGGGAACCCGAAGCCAGTGCTCTGTGACAACCTATAGGGGGTGGGATAGGGTGGGAGGTGGGAGGTAGGTTCAAGAAGGAGGGGACCTATGTATACCAATGGCTGATTCAGGCTGATATATGGCAGAAACCATCACAATATTGTAAATTAATTATCCTCTAATTAAAAAAATAAAAGTATATCAGTCAGATTATGGATTAGGTCATCTCTCTGCTTGCAACCTTTCCACGCTCCCCATTATAAAACCAAAAGTCCTTACTGTGGCCAATAATCCCTCCACAATCTAGCCTCTGCCTATTTCACTGATCTCTACTCAGACAGAATTCCCTAGTCTATTTCACCAAGTTCAAGCCACCCTGGCTTTCCTCTGCACTGCATGTTCCCTCTATCAGAAATGTTCATCCTCAGTTCTCCACTCACCACATCCTCAGGAACCTTCCCTGGCTACTCTAACTCAAGCAGCACCTCTGTTCCTCTCTGAGTTGAAAATCTTTCTTCATTATGCCTATAGCTGTTGGAAATTATTTTATTTGCTCATTTGATTGCTATCTACACATTCATTAGAATGGAAGTTCCATGACATCAGATCTAAAACTTTCATGCACTCATGTGTCCACTCATTGACTCAACAATAACTTATTAAGCATGAAAAAAATACGTACAAAATACTGTTGCTTCTTGGAACCATGTGCTGTGCTATGTGTGCTAAGCTGCTTCAGTTCTGTCCAGCTCTTTTTGACCCCACAGACGGTAGCCTGCCAGGTTTCTCTGTCCATGGGATTTCCCAGGCAAGAATACTAGAGTGGGTTGCCATGCCCTCCTCCAGGGGATCTTCCCAACCCAAGGATCAAAGCTGTGTCTCCTACATCTCCTGAATTGCAGGCAGATTCTCTACTGCTGAGCCACCAGGAAAGCCCATGTTTCAGCCATAAGCCACTACCTTGCATGTGCAAGTTTTCTTAATAGATATCAGTTGACTAAAGAAATAACTGAATAAACTGAAGGGTAGAAAAAAGATTGAATAAGAAAGAGGTATATAGGTCACATATACATTGCTAATGAGAAAACTGAACTTTAATAATAAAGCAACAAAATGCTAATTTAGACTGGCTGAGACATCCCAGATCAAACAGCACTGGTCCCAGAGAAAGTGAACTGGGAAAGGTTCCCTCATTGGGACTTCTGAAATTATACAAAAATCATTAAAATGTAGAACACGACTGTGAGTGACCAGCATGAAAATACCATCCACAGTTCTTCTATTAGCAGGATAACCACTCAGTAACTTATTAGGAATAATTTATTAAGTGCTTTCCTTGACAAATGAAAGGAAACTGTATTGTAATTAACCACACTTGCACTGCTGATTTCTAACAATAATTTTGTGTCCAGGATTTAATGAATCTTTCAGGAATTTCAAAGACTGCGACAAGCTGAAGTCAGTTTTGAGACAGCAAAGCAACCGTGTTTGCATGGGGGTGAAACAACAGTGGCTGGTTCCAGCCAGAAACTCCAATGCTTTTCTGCTTTCAGATACTGGTAATTTTTCACATAACATACTATCACTTCTTTATTTTATTTTGGCTGCACTGCATCTTCATGGGGGTGTGCAGGCTCAGTAGTTGAGGCAGGCAGGATTAGTTGCCCTGTGGCATGTAGTATCTTTGTTCCCAGACCAGGGATTGAACCCATGTCCCTTGCACTGGAATGTAGATCCTTAACCACTGGACCACAAGGGAAGTCTCCCTTTATTATCACTTCTATGTGAAGTCATATGTACCTTCTCTCCCTTCTTTTCATTACAAAAACCAGTGAAGACAGAAAACTAATTCCAGGTAGAGCAAGATATCAGTAATTCAGGCTCATGATGGAGAAAGCCTGTGGGACCCTGTTGCAAAACCTGAATTCTAAGACTTTCAGATACTGGTGACTTGGCGACTGAACAATAACAGCAGTCACCAAAAGTAGTGTCTGCTTTTTACAGGGCACTCAAAGCTGGTGCTCTGGGGCAACCCAAAGGGATGTAGTAGAGAGGGAGGTACGAGGTGGGTTCAGGATGGGGGCACATATGTGCACCCGTGGCTGATTCGTGTTGATGTATGGCAAAAGCCACCACAATATTTTAATTAGCCTCCAATTAAAATAAATTAATTAATTTAAAACTTTTTTAAAAAGACAAAAAAAGAGCAGTGTCTGCTTTTTAAAAAGATACATTTGATAGTGTAAAGTAAGTTAACTAAGTATTGACTTTTGCTAGTACTTGCCAGGGAGGACTCTAAATGAATGTCAGATTAAAAAGACTTACGACATCATGTTACAATTGATTTGTCCTCTTAGGGAGGGTAAACATTTTCCCCTACAAGATTACTTCTATTATTTTCTTAATTCACTTTTTTAGAACACTTAGCAAAATTCAATCCAGGTCCAGTCTGTCTATATGCAAACTTGGGATTTGTGGATCTGAATTCATATTTTATTGTAAAATTAAAAAAGCATTCTTATACCCAGCATGGTATAATTACTCTAATATTCTCCAAGATTTCATCAGAGACTTCTTTTGGTGTTTAGGTGTCAAGATATTAATTGCTTTTTCCAATGTGCTGTGACCCATGTTTAATCAGTTTTCTTTAATGACTCAAGCAGGGAACTCAGTGACATCTGTGAGCGGCAGAAGGAGATGAAAGAAGCTAGGTGAATTATCTCTTCACCATTCTCAATGATATTATATGATTTCGCAAGCTCAGACTTCTGCCCAAGTAAGCTATTATTCATTTATTTCAAGGCCAGGAATGCCTAATGTCTCCAGGATGAAAAAAATGATGTTGATGTTGTTACACAAGAACAGATGACTAGATGAATGGAACAGAATAGAAGGTCCAGAAAACCATATATGCTTTCAATGGACTAATGTCAAAGGGGAAAGACGATCTTTCTAATAAGTGGCATCAATCAATGGATATACAAATGGGGAGGAAAAAACTTAACTCTCGACCTCATATCAGGTATGAATATCAATTCCAAAGGGAATACATTATTAAAAATACCACTTGCAGCACCATGGATGGACCCAGAGATTGTCATACTGAGTGAATTAAGTGAGACAGAGAAAGAGAAATATTGTATGATATTGCAAAGAACTTATTTTACAAAACAGAAACAGGCTCACAGACTTAGAGAATAAACCCATGGTTATCACAGGGAAGGGATAGTTAGGGAGTTTGGGATGAACATGTACACACTACTATATTTAAAATAAATAACCAACAAAGACCTATTGCATAGCACAGGGAACTCTGCTCAATATTCTGTAACAACCTAAATGGGAAAAGAATTTGAAAAACAATAGATACATGTATATGTATAACTGAACCACTTTGCTCTACACCTGAAACTATCAAATTATTGTTAAACAACTATACTCCAATATAAAATAAAATTTTTTAAAAAGGAGTACAGATATGACCATGAAATATAAAACAATAAAGTTTCTTAAAGAAAGCATACATTCATGACATTGGATTTCTCAAACAGGACTCAAATTGTCAATCATAACAGAAGAAAATGATACATTTCTATATTAAAATAAAGAACTTCTATTGATCAAAAAGACACCATTAAGAGAGTAAAAAATGCAGCTCATAGAATGGAAAATCATATTTGTGATGTATATATGACAAATGACTCATTTCCAGAATTTGCAGAGAATGTCTACAAATTGGTAAGAAAAAAGACAAAAGTAGAGCAAAAACTGGCAAAAATATGGACAGGCACTCCAAAATATGAGATCCAAATGGTCAATAAACACACAAAAAGATAGCAAGTCTTAGTAGTGACCATAAAAACATAAACTAAATACAAAATGTACTACCACTACACACCGAACAGAATGGCTCAAATGAGAGAAGGAAAATATCCATTTTTAGTAGGATGTAGAGCAACTGGAACTCCCATATATATACTGCTGATGGGGCTATAGGTTGGAAGAACCATGTTGGAAAACTTTTTGGCAGTGTCTGTCAGTGTTTGGCAGAGCATGACATCTCATGATTCAGCAATTTTACTCCTTGGTATACCAGACCACCTGACCTGCCTCTTGAGAAATCTGTATGCAGATAAGGAAGCAACAGTTAGAACTGGACATGGAACAACAGACTGGTCCCAAATCAGCAAAGCAGTATGTCAAGGCTGTATATTGTCACCCTGATTATTTAACTTATATGCAGAGTACATCACGAGAAACGCTGGGCTGAATGAAGCACAAGCTGGAATCAAGATTGCCAGGAGAAATATCAATAACTTCATATAAGCAGATGACACCACCCTTATGGCAGAAAGTGAAGAAGAACTAAAGAGCCTCTTGATGAAAGTGAAAGAGGAGAGTGAAAAAGTCAGCTTAAAGCTCAACATTCAGAAAACTAAGATCATGGCATCTGGTCCCATGACTTCATGGCAAATAGATGGGGAAACAGTGGAAACAGCGAGACTTTATTTTTTGGGGCTCCAAAATCACTGCAGTTGGTGACTCCAGCCATGAAATTAAAAGACACTTACTCCTTGGAAGGAAAGTTATGACCAACCTAGACAGCATATTGACCAACCTAGATAGCATGTTAAAAAGCAGAAACATTACTTTGCCGAGGTCCATCTAGTCAAAGCTATGGTTTCTCCAGTAGTCATGTATGGATGTGAGAGTTGGACTACAAAGAAAACTGAGTGATGAAGAATTGATGCTTTTGAACTGTGGTGTTGGAGAAGATTCTTGAGAGTCCTTTGGACTGCAAGGAGATCCAACCAGTCCATCCTAAAGGAAATCAGTCCTGAATGTTCATTGGAAGGACTGATGCTGAAGCTGAAACTCTAATACTTTGGCCACCTGATGCGAAGAACTGAGTCATTTGAAAAGATGCTGATGCTGGAAAAGATTGAAGGCAGGAGGAGAAGGGGGTAACAGAGGATGAGATGGTTGGATGGCATCACTGACTCAATGGACATGAGTTTGAGTGAACTCCGGGAGATGGTGATGGACAGGGAAGCCTGGCGCGCTGCAGTCCATGGGATCTTGAAGAGTTGGACATGACTTGGCGACTGAACAAGAGCACTCACCAAAAGACACATACACACACATTCATAGCCCCAAACTGGAAGCTACCCAAATGTCCATCAACAGCAGAATGAACAAATGAACATAATGAGAACTAAGTCGCTTCAGTTGTGTCCAACTCTTTGTGACTCAACGGACTATAGCCTGCAAAGCTTCTCCGTCTATGGGATTCTCCAGTCAAGAATACTGCAGTGGGTTGCCATGCCCACCTCTAGCAGATCTTCTCAACCCCAGGGACAGAAACTGCATCTCTTACATGTCCTGCATTGACAGGTGTGTTCTTGATTACTAGCGCCACCTGGGAAGTCCAGAATAAATAAATAAGTTGTGCTATGTTTGCAATCAGTTAGTGCAATGAGAAGGAGAAAACTACAAACACACACCACAGCGTGGATTTTTTTTTACAATATTATGTTGAGTGACACAAGAGTACATACTGCATGAATGCATTCACACAAAGCTTGAAAACAGGACAAACTAATATATGCCCTAGAAAAAGGGTATGTGTGTGTGTGTGCATGCGCACATGAGTGCTCAGTCATATCCAACTCTTTGAGACCCCATGGACTGTAGCCTACCTGGCTTCTCTGTCCATTGGATTTCCCAGGCAAGAATACTGGAGTGGATGGCCATTTCCACCTCCGGGGATCTCCCCACTAAGGGGTTGAACCCATATCTCCTGCATTGGCAGGCATACTCTTTACCACTGAGCTACCTGATAAGTATACAACAGACAACCAATGAGAACGCACTGCACAGCACAGGGAACTCTACTCAACGCCCTGTGCTGACCTAGATGGGAAGGAAATGCAGACAAGAGGGGATACATGCATACATATGGGCTTCCCAGGTGGCACTAGTGGTAAAGAACCGCCTGCCAATGCAGGATATATGAGACGCGGGTTCAATCCCTGGGTTGGGAAGATGCCCTGGGAGGAGGGCATGCAACCCACTCCAGTATTCTTTGTGTCACAAGGACTCTGACACGACTGAATCGACTTAGCATGGATGCACACATATGGATAGCTGAGTCACTTGGCTGTACAGCAGAAACGAACACAACATTGTAAAGCAACTATATTGCCAACAAAAACTAATTTTAAAAAGTCAGGATAGTCATTCTTCTTTGTGAGATTTTCACTGGAAGGGGACTTGAGGGAGGTTTCTGGGGGTGCTTGTATGTCCTGTTTTGTTTTTTTTCATCAGGATGCTAATTACATGAATGTGTTCCATTTGTGAAAAAGCATCCAGCCAGCCACGTATGATTTGTGCATGAAACTAACTGCATATAATTCATGCATAGAACAAAACCTCACAGCATGCTACTTCATCATTTCCAGTTTATTCTCGATTATATTTGGAGGGGCAGATTTTACATGATAGCTTCAAACCAACCATTATACGTTAACCAAATTTTACACAAGCCATTTGAAAAAAGATCTAAAAATGTGCTTAGTTATTAGTATTATATAACATTGATCAAGCACCAAGAGTGCGCGGAGAGCTTTACAGAACAAACATAGAAAAGACAGTCCCTGCCTTCGAGGATCCCCACTCCTTTAGACTCTAAAGTTCAGAGTCGTGCACATAAAACTTCACCTAATATTTCACACCCCTTTATTCATAAGGCATAAATAAGTAAGTTTGTTGCATTTCTCCTTGTTAATAAATATCGAAACCTTTTCCCCTGTTATACCAACTATTATTAACATTGTTGCCTTTAAATACAAATTTCCAAGGTACAATATACAGTATACTCTGATTTGGTATTCACACAATTGAGCACAATCTTCTTGCAGGCTGGTTATAATATGAAATAGGTTGAATTTCAACATTCACACATTTTTATACCACTGAACAGAATCGTGTATTCTCGGCAGAGCTTTTTTTTTTTTTAAGAAAAAGGAGGTGCCGTGCTCTTAAACTGATAAACTATAAACAAAGACAGCACTGCCTTGATTCCAATAAGGGTATCAGAGCTTATGCAGGTTCCAAACAGTGACTTTCAGCACATCTATTAAGCCAGCCTTGCAGATACAAACCACATAGCTGCATGCCCTAAAATACTAACAATTTATCAGCTAGTAATGGGTGATACAAGTATGATTTGCTTTACTGTATTTTCCATTTAAAGAAGGTACTGGCGTAAAATATCTGAAAACTGTGAGCTGGGAAATATTCTTTGCTTCTCTGCAAGGCTGTGTTTAGAGCAAATTCAGACTGAAAAAGAGGATGTGATGATTACAACTTTATTTGGATAAAGAGATCTAATTTTAAAATAATCCCTTGATAACGTCCAATGGTTCATGTTTTTTAAATGCAAGAGAACCGAAGTGAATTTTGATAATATAATGATTTTCAGTTTAGGCACAAGAAATGGTACTTCATCAGAATATGCCAGATACGGTGGTAGAGGCTGTTGCCTACTACAGAAGTCAGGCCTGACCTTAGGTCGCCCACAGGGAGCTCATAGCAGCAGGAGATGAGAGGCAAATTTTAGAGGAATGGGTAGATGCTTCAATTACCATCCAGACTCTGGTCTTGACCCTTTCTGCAAACAGAGGGATGGAGGAGCTGGAGTGAGTCTAGAGGTCCAGGGAAAGAAAGTGTAACAAGCTTGGGATCAATGGAGAGAAAGAAGCCAACTATGAACTTCACATTTTCTAGACCCCAAGACTCCAAGCATCCATCAGGCTTCACGCCATGGCAAAGGTGCATAACTTGACACCAGACTCAGAGCTACCAAGCTAAGGACAATTGCTTTCCAGAGGAAACACCCTTGCCTGGGGGTCATCTCTCTGTGGTCTCCCATGGGAGTGACCAGGTCTGGATGTTTCCATGATGCAGCAATGAGTGGAGCTGAATTTTAAAGCTACGCTGGACTTAGAGCAAGACTAAATATCTTTGACTACCTCCCCAGATATGAAAAGTGTAGGAGAAAATTCTTCACTTCTATGAGTTGGGAGGGGGCGTATACTTGCCCCCTCCCCAGGGAGCTAGGCACGTGGCCCAAAGAGGGCCCTTTAAGAAGAAACTCACCCAAGGGCAGTGGCCATAGTGGTTTGGTCGATCCGGCGTGATCCTACCTGGCAAATGAAGGAGTCCGAATGGGATTTGACAAATTTTTCTTATCCTGGGTGACTGCATCTCCACTTCTCTGCAAATCACAGGGCAAGAGGTTGGCAACCTACCTACCTCTGCTGCTCTCGTGGCTTAACCTGTGATAAAGGGGAGAGCGTCAGGGCTAGGGTGTTTTCTAGAGTGGTATAGATTGGGAGGAGACTTGGGAATCCACAACTCCCGAGGGTATTAACCTAGAATCCCCTTTGGGCTGAAAGAAACAACCTTATTTAATGTGCCCAAGCCAAAACAGAGCACCAAAAGACTAAATTCTGATGATAGACAGTAATATATATTAATATATTTTTCATTTTCAATTATAAATCCTCAGGTTTCCATACTAAGGCTTAAATTTCAGTCACCTAGCTGAAAATCTATACATAAACATGAGACTATAAATAGAGAACATGAAGACCTCTAAAAACGAAGGTTTACTACAGATGAGAGCATCCATCCTATATTTATTAACAACACAAAATGTTCTGACTCCCCTTTGGGGGAACAAGAGAATTAGACACAGCAAGCTAAGCAATATTTGGAAGATTTTAGGATGGATGCTGAATTCCTATTGCTTTAAAATCTGAGATGCTTCCCAAAACTCCCTTTTAGGAATTTATTCTATCATCGGGCTTCCCTGGAGGCTCAGACAGTAAAGAATCTGCCTGCAATGCAGGAGACCCGTGTTCAATCCCTGGGTCAGGAAGATCCCCTGGAGAAGGAATGGCTACCCACTCCAGTATTCTTGCCTAGAGAATCCCATGGACAGAGGAGCCTGGCGGGCTAGAGTCCATGGGATCCCAAAGAGTTGGACGTAGCTGAGTGACTAACAATTTCACTTTTCTTTCGCTGGAGTGACATGATTCTTACTACCAACATTTATTTATATTCCACTTTGTTCTCAGAAGAATTAAGGTAGCTAGTTTTTGTCCATTGTTTTTCTTTAACCTATAATAAGACATTAGGATCTGACGCTGAAAAGGATTCTTTCTGTTCACTTATGTCAAAGCACCATTCAACAGGTGGAAACTGATATCAAATTCTCATGAATGACAACGGCTTCCTTACACGGGAGAAATCTTGCTCTCAAGTTAATTAACAGAGAAGACAATAAACCAAAATCAGGTATTTAGATAGACATATAGATAGATAGATAGATAAATGGTTAAATAGATCATTTTTTTTTTTTTTTGCACTGCTGACAAATATTTGAAACTCTGGAGTAGGTGCTGGAGTAGTTGAGAACACCTCAGAGCCTTTATCATATTATCGACAAGCTTTCAAAATCTTTTTAAAGCCATTGGAAATGGCTGGTATTATTGGTGCACAGCAACCACGGTTTATAGTTAGAAGGTCAAAGTTCTGCCATTGTCTCTACTTTTCAAGGCACAAGGACAAGTTCCAAAATCAACTCATGGTAAAAGGTGGAGGATCCGTACTACCAGGAGATAGAAGATGGAGGAGATGACCCACACACCAAGGCAAGGATGGGAGGTCCTTTGGGATACCTTGACTTTCAAATGTTGAGCATATATCATTAGCAAGAAGCCCTCCCATGGCTTGGGGTGGCCACTGGAAGGTCTCCTAGCCTGAAGACCTTGGCCTATTAAGCAGAGAGGTCACTTCATGCCATGCCTGACTTGGCGGTCCAGTACCTTTCTACCCTGGGCACCAGGAAGAAGGTCCGGAATGTTTCCATGAAGATCTGCAACAAATAGCATCATGATGACAGAAGGGCAAGTATGAAAAGTCAGTAGCCCTTGATGACAGTCAGCAGAGAAGTAAACAGTAACCCCCTATGGAAACATATCCTGTTACTTCACCTGCAATGGTCTAGGAACATTAAAGAAGAGAGAACCCAGGCTTTTCTTTCTCATCTTGCTCTCTCTTAGTTTCCATTAAAGAAGTATGTATTAACCATCTCCTCTATAGCATATTATCCACCATGAAATGGAAAGAATCCAACCAATTAACCTTCCTCTTCTTTTTTTGTTTTTTTTTTTTTTTTGGCCCAGAATTCAGTTTGTATCTACTGGTTGTCCATTACATTCTTTCGGTAGGAAAAGATATTGCACTTCTTAAAATTCATCCGTGTCATTAAGTCAAAGCTAAAAGGTAGATAGACATCTTTCTAGAATGAATATTTTCTGAAGCCCATCATCAGCATTTGCAGAAAAGCCTCCATGGTTTCTGTTTCAACAAGTGGTGCCTGACCTGCCACGTGATTTTAGACTACAGAGAGAGATGTCAGAGGTCACGAGCCATCGGCAACATTGCCTCCAGCAGCTCATGATTTCATCGTGCAGATGGGCACAACGATCACCAGAATGACCGTGCACGCAGCCGCAGCAATCAGAGCCGCTATCTTGCAGACCTTGGCTCGTCTGAATTCAGCTTCTTTCCGTTTTAGCAATGAGTCGTAGCCCGGAGTATAAATGTCTTCCATCCAATACTCTAAGTTGTTTGGATTTAAAGATTCTTGAGTCTAAAAGTGAAGAGAAGATGTTAGAAAGATGGTGAATATTTGTAAACAGGTAAATATTTGTAAAATATTTGAAGCATCTCAGCTGGTGCTTGAAGCACCCTGAAGCTGTCTGCAGCTGGCAGCAGTGTCCAAGCTGCCCACCAGCCCCTCCTGAGATGGACCACCAAGGACTCGGGGTCCTGCACACCCCAGATTGCATCTGCCCCCTCTTACTACAAAGGTCATGATGGTCTCGACACAGGAAAACCCAGAGGTTTTCTGGGGACAAGCAAAACAGGGCCGAGACAAGCGAGAGTCAACACTTCAAGGGCGCACAGCCAAGAACAGGCTGGCCTCACTGTCGGGGAAGCAGGGAGGGTCACTGACAGATATTCCCCACTTACAGTCCCTAAGAACAGAGATGTTTGAAGCAAGGCTGTTCTATTACTCTGATTCACTTCCCAGTTCTTCAGAAAAAGCCTCTACTGAAAAATCAAAGGCACCTCCCACAGAAGCAGCTCAAACCAAACTTAAAATATTTCCATCTCAAACATGCGTCTGAGCAGGTCAGGCCACTGCTCAAAGGCCAGGTCTACAGACTGGCGGCAGACCACCCCCAGGCCAGGTGCGGCATCCCCAGTGGGAGGCCCCTCCCTGACATTTTGTCTCCTGGTCTTCCTGAGATTAACGATTGTCTACGAGAGAAATATCGTATTTAACCTGTGTTGCCCATGAATCCCGTTCCCCGTGGATGGCTATAATCTATTTCCATAAAGAAAAGCAGTGTTCTCATTTTACAGCAAGCATTTAATAATGTGAGTGGCACACAAAAGCGGCAACACATTGCGATTCCAAGTTGAGGTCTCCTAAATCTCTGAAATACAAGCAAAATATCCATTTTGAAGATGTTCTCAGATTGGTCAATGCTGATAAAGATGGGCATGTTACAAATTATGTACACACACACACACACACACACACACACAGAATTACAAAACAAACACTTCCAAAACTTAAAAAAAAAAAAACCTCAGTGGTACCAGGTTATTGGAATATTGATGATTTTGTCACCCACGTTAGTCATTCTTCACCTGTCCTTCCAGAGCAGTTCTCTGCTCTTCTCCATCTTGCTCTGGTCCCCCCAGATCTTGGTCCACATGGACGCATCCCTGGTGGGTTCCCTGGTGGCTCAGATGGTAAAGAATCTGCTTGCAACGTGGGAGACGTGGGTTCGATCCCTAGGCCGGGAAGATCCCCAGAAAAGGGAATGGCTATCCACTCCAGTATTCTTGCCTGGAGAATCCCATGGACAGAGGAGCCTGGCGAGCTACAGTCAACGGGGCCACAAAGAGTTGGACACAACTGAGTGACTAACACACACACTGGTGGGTTCTGTTGATGGAGCACCAGTCCTCAGGCTCCCTCTCTGATGGACTACATTTCTATCTGACACCTGCTTTCACAGCTGTGAGTCCTGGTGGGTTTCAGAAATAGCTCCCATCTTTGGGCCTTCAGATCCAAAGGCAGCATCAGTCTCTCACTCATGCTGGTCCCTGGGTGCTTGCTGGGCTTTAAACCCCTCCCACACTGATGCTAACAGTCCCCTCCTCCCATTCCTGTCCTTCCATGAGCTCGCCAGCTGCTTCCTGATGGGATGCTGACAGTCCATACACCGTGGACCCCTCTGGCATCTCTACTGCTCTCCTGCTGCTAATGGCCTTCTAGTGCTGGGGCCAGCAGACGCCAACCCAGGAGCTAAATTCAGCCCAACACCTGCCTCTGTACAGCCTACAAGAATGGTCCTCACATTTTTTAATCACTGGGAAAAAAAAAAGAAAAGAAAAACAACAGTCTGGGATATGTGAAAATCATAGGAAATTCAAATCTTAGTGTCAAAAGAGAATGTTTTATCAAAACACAAGCATGTCCAGTCATTTATTTAACACAAATTGTCCATGGTTGCATGAGACTATTATGGGCAGAGCTGAGCAGTTGAAGCCTAGGGTGCTGCAGTCCATGGGGTCGCAAAGAGTTGGACATGACTGAGAGACTGAACTGAACTGAGCAGTTGTGATGACGGAGATTGTAAGGACTGCTGGGTCTTAAGGTAGTTACTCTCTGGCCCTTTAGAGGAGAGTTTGCCAACCTTTGTTCTAATCTATTCAGTTGTTGTTCAGTCACTAAGTCATGTCCCATTCTTTTGTGACCCCATGGACTGTAGCCCACAAGGCTCCTCTATCCATGGGATTTCCCAGGCAAGAATACTGGAGTAGGTTGCCATTTCCTCTTTCATAGGATCTTCCCAACCCAGGGATTGAACCCATGTCTCCTGCATTGGCAGGCAGATTCTTTATCATTGAGCCAACAGGGAAGCCCTCTCCTGGGTAGATATGCTTTATGCACTGCGATTCAGTCAGTGAAATAAACTATTTGTAATTAGCTTTTTCAATAACTGCAAGCAGTCATGACACCCAGTAGCAGAGAGGTGATGCCAAGCTTTCACAGGACCCAGGGAGCATCTTTGATTGACAATTACACCTGCTGAACACTGGAAATGGAAACGGTATCTTTGATGTATCCTCAAGGTGCCATTGCTGGTAAATTTATATCTCAAAGCCAAGAGACAGCAAGAAGATGGTCCAGATGCTGAGGCTGCCATAAGACAGTACCTGGGTCTCTGCAAAGTGATGGAAACAAGGAGGGTGGTGCTTTTCTGCCTTTACCAAGTTCCCGATACCTGTTCTGCTGCTGCTGCTAGGTCGCATCAGTCATGTCCGACTCTTTTGCTGCAAACACCCTCTAAAGGCTATGAAGCTCCTTGCTGTCTTACATTTTGTGAGACTAGATATATTATCCTCTGCTTTTTAAAGTGCTGTCACCTGAAGCTCTCTAAAGATCTTTAAGTTTTTATAATTTCACCTTTAGTGCTTATAAACATTGGCATTTTAAACTCACATATATCCGTAGGAGCAATTCTCTCAGACTCAGCCTTCTGGATATTAAAAAGATGTTTTTCAATCTATGATTCATTCAGTTAATCTGACCATGTCAAGGTTATCCCATGATACTGGTGAGACACTGATTATTCTTCCAGGTGAGCCATTCATACCTCCAGGTCTTCCTGATTCGTGGCATCCTAATACTCACAGAACACAGTGTGGTACCCACAGCAAAGTGTTAGGACCACCTCCAGGAGAAAAGAATCCTATACAGCCTGCTTGCCAGCAGGATGGTGACAGGAGAGGACATGGCCTGAAGGGTCAAGTGATAAGCAGCAGGCATGTGGACATAAGGTGCAGGAGGGGACAGGGGCCATGATATCTCCAGGGTCATCCTGATAGCATCACCCACCTGACTCTCAGGATTTGGCCAGAGATGCTTCTCCCCATAACTGCTGTCAGTTAGGGACCAACATAAACCAATGTACTTGTGGTCACTTTAGTAACATGAAGCCCCACTATACTCTCATCAGAAAAATGAAATGGTGGTGAGGCAACATAAGATGAAAGAACAGAAGTCTTATTGCTGGAGAGTCCGACAGGAATTCAGACTTGTCGGACCTCAGCAAGTTCTTGAGTTTCTCGGGCCTCAATTTCCTCATTTACCTGCTTGAGATAAACGTCATCACTCCTGCCTGCAGGCCACTGCACCTTGCATGAGAGACTGTGGTAAAAAAGCACCACACAGGGGCTTCCCTGGTGTCTCAGTGGCAAAGAATCCACCTGCCAATGCAGGAGACGTGGGTTCAATCCCTGGTTCAGGAAGATCCTATATGTGCAGGGCAACTGAGCCCATGTGCCATTATTGAGCCTGTGCTCTAGAACCCATGCATCTCAACTACTGAAGTCCGCATACCCTAGACTTCAGGCTCCACAACAAGAAAAGCCACCACAGTGAGAAGCCTACACACCACCACTAGAGAGTAGCTACTGCTCGCCACAACTGAAGAAAAGCTTGCTCAGCAACAAAGACCCAGCACAGCCAAAAATAAATGAATAATTTAAAAAAAAAAACCACTATACAGAGTTGATTGATTTCAGCATCCTTTTGTCAGCCTAAATACCTTTTCAGTCCCTGATTAATGCCAGGTACTTTAAATACATTCTTCTCATGTCTCACAACAACACCACAAGTTAGAGATTATCATGGACATTTAACAGGTGAGGGGACCACAGCTCAAACAGGTGAATGTTCCAGGCTGCACAGCAAAAGAACCCTGGATGAGAATCTGCACTGTGGGAAAACACATTCCTTTTCTCACCACCATACTGCCCCTCCTGCAGACTCTTGGCTTCAGAGCGAGGCAATGTCAGGGAACACCTTGCCATACCAGCCTCCACCAGCATCTCCCCAGCTGCCCTTTAAGTGGTGGGGACATTCAGGGACCTGGACGCGACTGGCAGCATTGAGACAATGACCTTGCTGCCCACAGATCTAACCGGCAGGTGAAGGCAAGGTGCTTCCCTGCTCCCAAGATGATGCAGACACACAGATAGACGCAGCATGGATGGAATCACCAAGATGCAAGTGTGGCCGAAACCCAGCCCTGCCTGTGGTTGAACAGCAAACACACCCTCTAGCCACAACTGCATTCACAGAGTTTCCAGGGGTGGCACTTACCTGGGGCTGTTCCGTACGGAAACATAATCCATAGCTTGGCTCCCACAAACATGCTTATCCCACGGGCTACATGTGGAAGGAGAAATCAGGCTTGTGTTCCATTAACCAGTTGGGCTCAGGTCTTAGGAGCAAGCATGAGAATCTGCACTTGGTACAGAGTCTTAAACGCAACGTTAGCAAATTGATGGCCAAGGTCAATCCATCAATGAAGCATTCCTGTTGCTAAATGTTTACAAGCCAAAAAGCAACATAGCAATCCCCTGGTTACACATCTCTGCCTTATGATGTATTCAGGTCCAGTATTCCATGGTGGGGACCAAGGGAGCTGAAGGGGAGGGAGTGGGTGGCTAGGGCATTCTTCATCCATTTCTGCATCCACCAGGGTGTGGCCAGGTTTCCCCCACCTCACCCTACCCTGGGCAAAGAGGCTCACCTGCAGGTCCAGGGCTGTCAGCTTGCCCTTGTCACCCGAATTGCGTGCATACTCCTCGATGGTCCAGGAAGGCTGGCCCCGCTTCACCTCTGCCAGCTCTGTGAGCCGCATGTCTGTGTACAGAGGGTTGCTCTTCATGTGGGCCTTGAGAGAGGCGGGGTAGGGGTGAGGGCTGAACACCTGCTCCACCAGGAAGCCGTCCTTGGGCTGCTTGGGCAGGCGGTGCTGCGGGGGGATGTCGTACTGCCTGTCTGCCTGCAGAGGGTCACAGAGAAGTCCAGGAGGCCACACAGATGTGGTCAGATGTCACACTGGGCAGACCCCAGCTTTTCATCACTAGGTGCTGCCCAGGTAGCAACATGCAGTCATTCATGAGCAAATAGAAGGATTGCCTGTACTGGGGGACATTTACTAGGAAAAGCTTACAACATTAATACTACTCATACAACCCAACATTTCTGTGCCAGAAAGAGATGATTTTATCTAATCTTCATGCCATGACTACTACTATTAACACACATTATTCTGGTAAGGAAAAGAAGACCAGAAAGACTCAGTAATTTACCCCAGGGAGCACAGCTGCTAATGGCAGGGAGCTGGAATTTAAATTTAGCCTCTAGCTTCAGAAAAGCCTTGTTTAACCACTGCATAGTGCCGCCCCCTCTTTCTTTCCTTCCTTCTTTCTTTTTTCTGCCACACTATGTGGTATGGCAAGATCTTAGCTCCCCAGCCAGGGATCGAACCCATGCCACTTGCATTGGAAGCACAGTCTTAACCAGTGGACCACCAGGGAAGTCCCAGCCCCCTCTTTCTATTACCAATTTCTACCTGGTCCTGAGGAGTAAAAGGTATAGGTATTCTCCCCAAGGAGCTGGCCAAAACTACGGATGACACCCTGCTTCTCTGGATGGAAGAAGCCAAGTCAGAAAGTATATGGTGAAAGCCTCCGCTGGTTTTCAGGAACATCTGCTCAGCCTTCAAGACAGGGAACAGTCTGGACCACAGTGTGGAGGCAGGAAGGTGCCTGACACCACTAGCATCACTGAGGCTCTCAGTCCCTAGTTCTGAACCTGGGGCTCTGCTCTCCATGAATCCTGTTATAACCCAGGTCTTCTGATACTTTCTAACTTCAGGCCCTCAGATCTCCGCACACATGTCACTTCCTCCAGGAAGCACTCCCTGACCCACCAAGACCAGGTCAGTGCCCACCTATGAGACCCCTTCAGACTGTGTATGGAGCTCATAGCCAGCACTGTCCCACTGAACTATAATGGCCTGTCCATCTGTCTGTCTGTCTCCTCCACTGGACTGTGAGTTCCTCAAGGGCAGAGGCCTATCCTGATCACTTTTCAATGCCACATTTGGCAAAGTCACAGCACTAAGGAGAAGGTGCTCCAAGCTTTATAAAAGGGATGGATGCAAACACTATGGGGTTTCCCAGGTGGTGCCAGTGGCAAAGAAGCTGCCTGCCAATGCAGGAGATGTAAGAGACATGGGTTCGATCCCTGGGTTGGGAAGATCCCCTGGAGGAGGGCACAGAAACTCACTCCAGCATTCTTGCCTGGAGAATCCCATGACAGAGGAGCCTGGTGGGCTACAGTCCAGAAGGCTGCAAAGAGTTGGACACAACTGAGCACATATTGCAAGCCAGCTTTTCTGACCTGGAAAGTTACCCACTGCCCACACTTGCCCCCACTGCTCCTACCAAGGAGCTGCTTGTGCTCTAATACAGCAGTTCCTATGTACACCTAAGACAGTTTAAAAATAAAAGCTGGTATCTACTCTGCACACAGATGACTCAAAGAGGGAAATCAGAGACCAGCAAGAAGCCCCTAGGAAGCTTTCAGAGGCTTTTGAATTAAGAGGCCTTGATTCTAGGGGCTATCCAACCATCTCATCCTCTGCCATCCCGTTCTCTTTTTGCCTTCAATCTTTTCCAGTGTCGGGGCTTCCCTGGTGGGACAGAGGTAAAGAATCTACCTGCAATGCCAGAGACCCAGGTTCAATCCCTGGGCCGGGAAGATTCCCTGGAGAAAGAAATGGCAACCCACTCCAGTATTCTTGTCTGGAGAATCCTATGGACAGAAGAGCCTGACAGGCTACAGTCCATGGAGCCAACTATAATCAGACACGACTGAGCAACTGAACAATCACAAAAACAACAAAGCTGGCACCCAGTTATGTGACCTTAAGTGGGCATTACCTCTTTAGACTTCCGATGCCAGTCTTTACTGTCTCCAGGACCTCGCTCTTTGATCTCCTCCTCGCTGATGCCCATGCGGTTGGAGTAAGTGATGGTGCGCCAGTCCCTGGGTGAGTTGGAGATGCTGGCAATCTTGGATTCTGTGGCGCTGTTCTCCTCCGTCAGGGACCTGGAAGACGGCCTGGTGAAGAGGCTTTTTTTTAAGGCCTGGACACGAAGGCTTTCGCTGTTGCTCCCACTGGCATCTGAGCAGCACCAGTCAGCTGTGTTCTCTAGCTTGGGCCCATGGGCACCCTTGTGGGCACGGAACATCCGGGGAGAGGCACTCTCGTCAGATGGAGCCTCACTGGTCAGAGAATTGAGGTCGATCTGCACGCTCACCTTCTCGGGCTGCTGCATCTTCTGGTCTAGTTTATTGAGCTTGCCCAGGACCTGGGAGATCTCCTCACGTACACCCGACAGTGACTCGAGCTTCCGTTCAATCTCCCCGATCCTGAGCACCAGCTTGCACACGCTGGTCTTCAGCTCCTCTTCTGAGTGGTGGCTGTTTTCTGGCCGGCTGCCCTTCTCCCCTTGGCCGCCGGGGAGCCCATTGGTGATTCTGGTGAGGTGGTGCTCTGGCGAACTGTCACAGTCTGACTTATGAAGCTGAGATAGGGACCCCGTGCTGTTGTAACAGGATGACTGCATGACCCCCGTCGAGCCACTGATGCTCATGTCGTCAAGAAACCGGAAGATGTCGCTGATGTCATCACTGACCACTTCCGAGTCATCATCAGAATGCTTCACGGCATGCCGGTCGCTGTACTTGCCCTGCCCAGGAGTGCACAGGTCCTTGCCTGTTTTGGGCTCCAGCACGTGCAGGTCAGTCTGGGTGCCCACGCTGCTGGTGTCTGAGCTCAGCTGCCCGCTGGCACAGCTGATGCTCTTGTCTTTAAACTTTTTGACTGGTTCGTGCTTCTCCAGGTCCACAGGGGGTGGGATCTCTTTAGATTTGAGCCCATTGGGCTTTGCTGAGTAGCCGACTGGGAGGATGGGCTGCTGATCCTGTGGTGTCAGGTAAGCGGGGCATCTGTCCGGGGTTGGGAAGTTGGGTGTCTGACTGTTGGAATTTGGATAACGGAGCTTCTCCTCGGAGGGGTTTCTGTTGAAAAAGGACCGCTCAAAGTCAGGAACTTCTTCGGTGTTGAGGCTCCAGCTTTTGGCCGGCCAGGGGGTCTGCTTGCCTGATTTGCCAGGACAGCGCCGGGCCTCCTGGGTCCCCATCACTGGAGTGGGTCCAAAATATGTGGAGGCTTGAAGGTCATCTAAGCTCTCGTGCTTTGCCCGCCTCTTGTCAGGAACTGGGGAGTACTCGGGGTTCAGGTACTGGCTGCTATAGGGCATCTCAAAGCTGTGGTGGGGGAAGGGCGTCTTGTGGGACTCCTTGCGGGCCTGGGACTTCCTGCGCTCGCCCTCGGCCTTGTTGGCCGGGCTGGCCAACCCAGGGGACACAGCCATCAGGTTGTGAAAGTCCTCTTTGAAGATGTTCCTTTTCTGGACACAGGACTGGACCACGAAGGGCTCGTCGTTCGAGATGAAGTTCTGCTTGATGCCCTGGGGGAGAGGCAGGGAGTCCTGATCAGACATGGACTCGCTCTCGAGGTTCATGGGGAAGTAGGTTCTCTGCATCTCGCAGGGCTGAGGGCTGGCCACCGAGTATGGGGCCAGAGCCTGCAGCCTGTCCAGGGAAGCTGCCCGGTTTTTCACATCTTTGCTGACCCCCAGCAGGAAGTCAGGTTCAGAGGCAGGAATGAACTGTGGACAGTCCTTGCAGTCCACCTTTCTGCACTTGGATGACTGGCGGCTGGGGTAGCCCCGGCTGAAAGGCCTGTCACTCAGCTCACAGTTGAGGGGCTCGCACTCGGCCACGCTGCAGATCTCTGTGTCTGAGCGGCATGAGTCAAAAGAGGCATCTTTCTTGCGCATCTTCTGCTGGCCTCCAGGCAGCTTCTCCTTGGCGGCGCCCCCATTCATCTGGATCAGGTTGAATATGGTCACGATGTCCGCAGCCACCATGATTTTCTTGGACTGCTGGTTGTTTACAGCGCATTTCATCTTGTCTTTGAATAACGTGGCTGGGAAGTTGGGGTCAAGACAGGCTGTATAGAAGAGCACACTTCTCAGTTTGGCAAGCTGGGACAGATCAAAGCGGGCACACAAGGATTTGCAGAGGTCCTGGTAGGAGACAGTATTTTGCTTGCTGTCTAATTCCTCCAAGATCTTCACCAAGAAGAGGGACGTTTCCTGGTTGGTCTCCATGGCTTAGAATTTCACAGGCTAGCTGGTGACACTGGAAACTTCGAGTCAGTTCTGCGGGACTGATGATATGGAGAAATGGTAGGGAAGGGAAAAGAAGATTAGAAACATCAGTGGAGTTTTAAGTCAAGCTGGTCCTGAACCACATAAAGAAATGCAAGGAAAGACTTTTTAATGCTTAGAAATGTTGTAAATGCTTTAAAAATATTTATAAAATACCACGTCATAATTCCCTTCCAAGGAACATTGGACCTGGAAAGTGGGAAATCTAGATTTTTGTCTTAACCTATTGATTAGCACTTAGATGCTGGGCAAAGGCTTTAAACTTTCTGGGAAACTACCTAAATAAATTATGAGTGACTAAAGGAATCTACCTAAAGAAATTATGAATGACTTTGATTTTGCATAAAAATGTTCATTGTGTATATGTGCAACTGATTCACTTTGCCGTACACCTGAAACACAATACTGCAAATCAACTATGCTCTAATAAAATATTATTTTAAATAGTTACAATCATCAAAAAGATGCTCATTATAATAGTGAAAACTAAAACATCTTAAATATCTGAATATTAGGGTAATGCATAAATAAAGCAGGCTGTGATATACAGTGATTTCTCACAAACATTAAAATTACATTAATGTAGGGCTTCCCTGGTGGTATAGTGGATAGGAATCCTCCTGTCAATGCAGGGGATATGGGTTAGATCCCTGGTCCGAGAAGATTCCACATGCTGTGGAGCAACTAAGCCTGCACATCACAACTAGTGAGCCCTCGTGCCCTAGAGACAGTGCTCTGCAACAAGAGAAGTTACTGCAATGAGAAGGCGGTGCACCACAATGCAGAATAGACTCTGCTCACTGCAACTAGAGAAAGCCTGTGCACAGCAACAATGACCCAGGGCAGCCACAAAATAAATAAATTACATTAATGTATATCCTTACAATGGAATACTACTCATCAATAAAAAGGTACAAATTACCAGTACATGTAGTAAATGACATGAATGAATCTGAAATGTATGGTGCTTGAATGAAAGAAGCCAGACTCAAAAGGCTACCTATCATATGGTGATTTTGTCGCTAAGTCATGTCCGACTCTTGTGACTCCATGGACTGTAGCCTGCCAGGCTCCTCTGTCCATGAAATTTCCTAGGCAAGGATACTGGAGTGGGTTGCCATTTCCTTTTCCAGGGGATCTTCCTGATTCAGTTATCAAACCTGAATCTCCTTCACTATAGGCAGATTGAGCCACCAGGGAAGCCCCTCTTATTATACGGTTCCATTTTTATTATATTCTGAAAAACAGATCTGGGGCTGCCAGACACTGGATGTGAAGCAAGGTGTAGGCAAAATGGCAAGGTGTAGACAAAACTCCATTCTGGATGATGGAGCTCTTTCACATCTTGACTGGAGTGGTGGTTACATGTCTCTCTGCATTTGTCAAAACTCACAGAACTGTGTGCTAAAACGTGTGAATTTTACTTATGTAAATTATATCTTGATTATAAAATTACACATTGGAGACTTTTGATGACAAAAGAAAACTGAGGAATGACATTCTGAGTGAAAAATGTAAAAATGAATCTGTATCTGTAGTAAGATCTTAATTATATAAAATTATATCTTCTTGGAAATGAAACTGAAGGAAAATAATATACACTAAAATGTTAATGGCTGTTACCTTTGGATTGCAAATATAGATTTTCATTCTGAATTAGTCATCTTTGTTTCTCAATATTTTATTATGCAAATTTTCAAACATACAGCGAAGTTGAAAGAATGTTACAGTGAACACTCATATAGCCACCATCTGGATTCCACCATTAACATTTTACTATATTTGCTTTATCACATATCTATCCATCTACCCTTCATGAAGCCATCTTATTTTTTTAAATGCACTTCAAAACAAATTGCAAACATCTGTGTACCTCCTCCTAAAGATTTCACTGTGCCTATAATTAACCTAAGTCCAATAATTGTTTAGTTTCTCTTTTATTAATAAGATTTACATACAATGAAGTGCACAAAATTTGTGTGTATTTGCTGAAGTTGTAACAAATGTGTGTGCCTGTGTTAAAAGCAAAACCCCTATAAGATCTAGAATGTTCCCATTGCCCCAAGTCCCTCATACCACTTCCCATTCAATGGCAGTTCTTATTTTTTATAGATAACATTAATATTTTCTTCATAATTTTTCTTCTTTTCCAAAATTCCTACCATGACCACACATTGTTTTTTGTCATCACCAAATCAACACAGGAGACGTTAAGAGATGCAGGTTCAATCCCTGGGTCGGGAAGATTCCCTGTAGGAGGGCATGGCAACCCACTCCAGTAATCTTGCCTGGAAAATCCCATGGACAGAGGAGCCTGAAGGGCTACAGTCCATAGGGTCACAAAGAGTCGGACATGGCTGAAGAGATTTAGGATGCACACATACAAACAATAATTAATCTTATTTTGAAGTGGAAAGAAAAATCTACATTAATGAAACTTGGATGGAAAAATGAAAAACATCAAGCCAAATATGGAGCCAATTTCTGAGATTTATAAGGAAATATCAAATTACACATGAGAACCTTGCCAGTCACTACTTAGCAGAGGCATTTTGACGACTGACTTATAGATTGTCAAGTTGACTTGACCCATACACAGCCACGGAGCTTCCCAAGTGGCGGCGCTAGTGGTAAAGAACCCGCCTGCCAGTGCAGGAGGCGCAAGAGACATGGATTCAATCCCTGGGTCAGGAAGATCCCCTGGAGAAGGAAATGGCAACTCACTCCAGTATTCTTGCCTGGGAAAATCCCATGGACAGAGGAGCCTGATGGGTTACAGTCCACAGGGTCGCAAAGAGTGGGACACAACTGTGAGCACACACACACACAGTCTGTTTTCTAGGGGAACAGCGTCTTTTTTAGGGGTTAAATTTCAGCTTCTCTGGACCACGGGTTCTCTCTCCACCCTGAAGGCAGTGCTCCCAATGAGAATCTATACCCTCTCTCCATGAACGTCTGCAGGGACATGCAGAGATGAGTGGCCTGGATTTTCTTGTATGGAAAAGGCAGTTGAGCTCTGAGAGGCTCTGCTCCTGCCCAGAACAAGTCACAGGGAAACCCTCATCTCCCCACACAGCTCTCCCTCCCTGCCCCATCCGCCCACTTCGTCTGATGGGAGTGCTGCATGTCAGAATGTTCTGGTTTGCTCCAGGCGGGGACAACCTGCCAAGCTCAATCTTCAAGGAAACAGGCACAGAAACCTGAGTGGAGGACAAATGAATGTAAATACTGAGGGAAGAGCAATTACAACTCAGGCACATCAGATTTTATATACAGGGGACACAAAGCATTTTCAGAAATTCTAGAATTATTTCAGAGATTTCTAGAATTCTTGTAACAATCTTAGGAGGCTTCTTTCACTATCAGTTTCTGACAGACCAGCAAACAAGTTCGGAGCCCTGCAAGCAGCAAGCGGGAGCAACAAGGATCCTCAGAGCTGGACTCGCAGTCCAACCCCATGGACCTCCCCCAAACCCAAGACCCCACTTTCCTGTGACGCTGTCTCAACTTTCTATTCTACTTTGTGTGGTGAAAATTCTACTAATCCCAGGTCAAATAAGAACTTGGAAAATCAAGGCCCAGCATCTCCTGAAGTGAATAAAGGCAACACAAGTGGGATCTGTCTAAACCTGAGTTGTTTTCTATTAAGACTGAAATTTAGGGGATTATGAACGGCTGGCAGGGCAGGCAGGTGCCCCTGTGCCAATGGACGCATGCCTGCTGTGTGCTTAAGGCGATTAATCACCGCAGAGAAATCCATGTAGATTTTCTACAATGTGCCAATGAATGCCAGAGAGGAATAAGGAGCAAAATAGAGGCCAATCGAAAAACAATTTCTAGGCTCTGTGCAATAGGATCTGGCCTGCAGCACACGGTCCCTGGCAGCTACCTCTTCAGGTCACAAAACAGCTCTGCGGTGTGGGAAGAGTGCTCCCATTTTGCAGATGAGGAAACTGAAGAGAGGGGAGGGAATGTGAGCTGCTTGGGGCCCAAATGGACCACAGCCCGGGCTGGGGATGCTATGGGCAGAGTAGTAGGCTCCGTCTTGTGCCAGGAGGAGGGAAAGCATTGCTGCTAAGGGACAGAAGTGAACTGGGGCGGGCGGGAGGTGCTGAACAGGACAGGCACTGCAGTTAGACCACCTACTATGTGCCGGGGCTTCACACAGAACGTCCTCAGCAGCCTGGAGAGTACAGCACCACCACTCGGCCACCTGTGCAGTAGGATGAGGGAAATGAGGCCAGAGGGAGAAGGAAATGCCAGGTCTGAAGCCAAATTTGCTGAATGCTGGATCTTAGATGCTTCTCTTAGTGATGACAGAGCAAAGAGGAAATATCAGCCCGAGATCTCTGGGGGCTAAGTGAATCTGCTGTGGAAGGTGCACATGTGTGTGCACATGGAGACACACACAGTCACACAGAGCAACACACTCAGACACACTCATACACTCACACATACTCATACATGTTCACACACACAGTTACACACAGAGACACAAAGACACACTCATACACTCACACACATTCATACACACACAGACACACTCATACACTCACACACATTCACACGGGGACACACACTCAGACACTCATACACTCATACACTCACACACATTCATACAGATAGACTTATACAATCATACATGTTCATACAGAGACACACAGACACACTCATACACTCACAGACATTCACATAGAGACATATACTCACAGACATACTCACATATTCACACATGTTCGCACCCAGAGACACACACACAGACACACTCATACATTCACACACATTCATACATACAAATCCTCTGAGCAACATTATGTACACTGAGCAAGGGACCACCGTGAGTCCCCAGGCCAAGCCCCTCCACCTTACAGACTGGAAAACAGGGCCGAGCATCATCATTTTTCAAAACTACATGGAGAGCTAGTGGCAGAGTCAGCCCCAGTTCACAGGGCTCCTGACACCTTGCCATTTTTACAAGTGTCTGTGTAGAAACTGTCAGGCTTCAAAGAAGCAGAAACCAGAGGCTGGGGACCTGGGGAGAGTGAGATGAGTCCCAGCCACTGGGAAAGGCCAGTTTTGCCAAGGAGGCACCATCAGCAATGGCCTTGAAGACTGAAGAGGAGGAGGGTGTGTGATGGTCCAGAGGAAGGAGACAGAGGGAAGATTCCAAGGCAGAGGGAGCAGAGGGCAGAGGAGTGAAGGGGTGACGTGGTAGAGTCTGTCTGTGTGGTCAGGATAAGCAGGGGAACATCCATAGAAGGCAGAGTGCTCAATATGGGCTAGGTGTCTGGACTCGATTCTGCGGGCAGTGAAAGCTGGGAGCAGCGGCAGAGCAGGTGCCAGAAGGGCCGGACCTGCAGCTCAGATGAGCATTCACCCACAGGATGCAGACTGGGGCCCACATTCTCTTGTCTGCAACGCCTCCTGCATACACACAGCCAGGAGGAGAACTCCAGGCTTTTCCATCTCCGGACACATGGCTATTTCCACCACATGTCTACAGCTTCGGGAAGGGCCAGAACCAGATTCTGGACTTTTCCCCACTCCCTCATGATGCCATGTGTGATCCTCATGTTGTGCTCCAGCTTGACTAATGCAGCTGTCCAATCTATGAGGCTCAAATGAATGTCCAACTTTTCATAACCTTATGCATTTGTAACTGCTCAAAGTGTTGATATCAGATGTTGATCAAAATGGAAAAGAAGAAAAGGACATGATTTAGGACCATAACTTGCAGAACTGCTTCATGAATCTTCGGATAGAAGACAAGCTCTCTGAATTTCACGTCCACCAACTCCCTTAAAGCTTTAATCTTCCCTTTTGCCAACCACTCCAAAAATCTGATGAGGACAAATGATACAAACCTTGAACTGGATGAGTGAAACTTGGTTATAAGGTGTTCTTATTAATGTTTTCCCAGATGCAATGATATATTGATCTTTCCAACACTGAAATAATGTGCCAAGATGCAGTGTGGGCACAGTGTCCTCGCTTTACACTCATGAAAAGCAAGATAAAGAGAATTTCTTTGCAGCATCTGGGTATTGGCCTGGCTTGTTGTTTTGGATTTTGGTGTTTTTTTTTCTTCAGGATGATGGATGCTACTGTGATTCAGTGAAACTCTGGATTCAATGAAACTATTAAAAGAAGGCATTAATCTAGGAATCTAAAATTTATGGATGGGAATTTCTACCTCCCTTGTGTCACCTGCAATAAATTTCTAACTGAAAGGAGGCCCCTTTCTCCCTTCACGGCAGTTTTCCTCCACAAAACTGCTAAAGAGGGCAAGTAAAAATTACAAATAAGATGACAGAAATGTTTCCAAATACATCATACAGAATAAATGTAAACATGCTAAATTTACCAGTTTTGTTGTTGTTTTTCAGTTGCTAAGTCACTAGGTTGCTTTGTGACCCTACAGACTGCAAAATGCCAATTTTCCCTGTCCTTCACCATCTCCCAGAATTTGCTCAAACTCATTTTCATTAAGTCAGTAGTGCCACCCAACCATCCTATCCTCTGTTGTCCCTTTCTCCTCCTGCCCTCAATCTTTCCCAGCAAAACGTAGTCCTTTTCCTGACAAAAAGTGGTCCACTGGATAAGGGGATAGCAAACCACTTCAGTATTCTTGCCTTGAGAACCCTGTGAACAGTATGAGCAGTATGAAAATTTACTGGTTAAAAGATTGTGACTCTCAAAGCGGATTTTTAAAAATTAAAAAAAAAAAAAAAAAAAACTGCAGTCAAATGCTACCTATAACAGGCATACCTGAATGCTGTCACAGGAAGGATGCAAGTATGCCAATGGGATAAGAAAATATCCGTCAAAGCCAAATCAGAATATAGTTGGTAGCTTTTATAGGCAGATTGGCATAGTAGTTAAAGGTCATAGACTCTGGAGCTCAACTGCTCAAGTTCAAATTAAAGCTCTTTCACTTACTAGCTGTGTGACTTGAACAAATTTTCTTTGTTTCAGTTTCCTCAGCTGTAAAATGGGAATGATAATAGTATCTACCTCTTGTTATATGTATTAGTGTCTGGTGAACATTAAGCAATCTGGCAATAGTGGTAAGGCTCAAGTTAAACAAGGGATTCCCTAGTGGCTCAGATGGTAAAGAATCTCCCTGCAATGCAGGAGACCTGGGTTCAATTCCTGGTCCAGGAAGATCCCATGAAGAAGGGAATGGCAACCCACTCCAGTAGTCTTGCCTGGAGAATCTCATGGACAGAGGAGCCTGGTGGGCTACAGTCAATGGGGTCCCTAAAGAGGAGGACATGACAGAGCAACTAACATTTTATATAAAAAGGAAGGTACACAAACGTATATGGAAATGATTCATACCATGTTTAGCAGAGGGTTTCCTTTGGAGAGAAAAAAGAGGAAGGAAAAATGCAGTTTAAGGTCTAAAATTAAATCTCAATGTTAAGAGCTGTCCTGACATCTGGTGACACCTGGAGGGCCTGTTAAGGATCTAGTCACAAGTTCCTCTCCCCACTCTGCTCCCAGATAGGATCCTGGAGCAAGACAACTCTCCTCGTCAAGGGGATCTGGCAGTTTCTACTTTTCCCCCAAGCAGCAAGTGCTGGTATCCTGCCAGCCCAGGGATATTCAAATAAGCCAATCACAGCCTCCCATGGAAACCAGGGGTCCCCTCACCCCCTTGTTACTATGAAGCCTGCCCTCAACAGACCATGCGTGTTCACTCTGCTCCTCAGTCAATCCCTGTGTGACCCTGAGTGATGTGCTGCATCCTCCCCCTAGACTATGAACTATGTGGTTAATGAGCTGCTGTTGGTAGAGAACAGACTTATGGACATGGATTGGGTGAGGAAGGAGAGAGTAGGATGAATGGAGAGAGTAGCATGGAAATATAGACACTACCATATGTAAAGGGCTTCCCTGGTGGCTCAGATGGTAAAGAATCTGCCTACAATGCAGGAGACCTGGGTTTGATACCTGGATCAGGAAGATCCCCTGGAGAAGGGAATGGCTACCCACTCCAGTATTCTTGCCTAGAGAATTCCATGGACAGAGAAGCCTGGTAGGCTATAGTCCACAGGGTCACAAAGAGTGGGATACAACTGAGTAACTAAGCCCAGAGGGGTGGGAAGGGGTGGGAGGTGGGAGGGAGGTTCAAGAGGAAGGGGACATATGTATATCCATGGCTGATTCAGAAACCAACACAATATTGTATGGCAGAAACCAAAACAATATTGTAAAGCAATTATCCTTCAATTAAAAATAAACAAATTTAAAGAAAAAATTAAGCTGCTGTCAGGACTTTCATGGGATCATCACAGGGTTAAGACTCTGTGCTTCTAATGCAGAAGGCATGGATTTAATCCCTCCTAGGGGAACTAAGATCCCACATTTGTGAAGTGTGGCCAAAAATAAATAAATACAAAAAATAAAAAAATAAGCTGCTGTCAATCTTCCATGTCCAGAGTCAGATGTCAGGTGAACATATCGATAACCCTAGGGAGGGAATCTGCCTTCTCCAGTAGGGTGACTAGCTGGTGATTAAACAAAAGGATGAACAAGTAGAACTTGAACTACCACATATTCTCTAAAAAAAAAACTAGCACACAAGCAAAAATGACAAAATGTTAATCTCAATGGTAAGTGGATGTCTCGGGTTATTGTCTGTATGTTTCTGCATTTTTACACTTGATCTTAGCCAAAAGGCCAAGAAGCGATGTTTCTGCATTTTTAAAAACAGGTACTAATTTAATAAGAAAGTCAATTTTCAAAACTAGAAAAATAAGTTCTCACTTAGACCTCCTGTCAAAATGGAGCAGAAAATTTCATAAATAAGGCTGTAAAAGGTAACCACTAATTAACCAGTTTTTGTTACTATGTTTTGCTGTTTTTGCATTTTTACAGTGAGAAGTCTGTGTCTTAGAAGGAACACTAAATAGTTACTTGCTTTATTTTAATTAATTAAGAATTCTGGGTCTATTTGGATAGACAAATTCTAAAGTTTCTAATAAAGCTCCTATAACCATAATTTGACAGATAAATCAATGGAGCAAGATAAAAAGACAAGAAAGAAAGAAAGAAAGAAAGGGAAGTCACTCAGCCATGTCTGACTCTTTGCAACCCCATGGACTGTAGCCCACCAGGCTCCTCGGTCCATGGGATTCTACAGGCAAGAGTACTGGAGTGGGTTGCTATTTCCTTCTCCAGGGGATCTTCCCGAGAAGAGGCAAACACAAATGTAGCTAAGGATTCATTCCATGATGAAGGTGGCATTTCAAGTCAATGAGAAAATAATGGTTTATTCAGTAAAATGTGTCAATCAGTTCAGTTCAGTCCAGTTCAGTCATTCAGTCGTGTCCGACTCTTTGTGACCCCATGAACTGCACCATGCCAGGCCTCCCTGTCCATCACCAACTCCCGGAGTTTACTCAAACTCATGTCCATCGAGTCAGTGATGCCATCCAACCATCTCATCTTCTGTTGTCCCCTTCTCCTCCTTCCTCCAATCCCTCCCAGCATCAGGGTCTTTTCTAATGAGTCAACTCTTCCCATGGGGTGGCCAAAGTACTGGAGCTTCAGCTTCAGCATCAGTCCTTCCAATGAACACCCAGGACTTATCTCCTTTAGGATGGACTGGTTGGATCTCCTTGCAGTCCAAGGGACTCTCAAGAGTCTTCTCCAACACCACAGTTCAAAAGCATCAATTTTTCGGTGCTCAGCTTTCTTCACAGTCCAACTCTCACATCCATACATGATCTCTGGAAAAACCATAGCCTTGACTAGACAGACCTGTGTTGGTAAAGTAACATCTCTGCTTTTTAATATGCTATCTAGGTTAGTCATAACTTTCCTTCCAAGGAGTAAGCGTCTTTTAATTTCACGGCTGCAAACACCATCTGCAGTGATTTTGGAGCCCCCAAAAATAAAGTCTGACACTATTTCCACTGTTTCCCCATCTATTTCCCATGAAGTGATAGGACCAGATGCCATGATCTTAGTTTTCTGAATGTTGAGCTTTAAGCTGACTTTTTCACTCTCCTCTTTCACGTTCATCAAGAGGCTTTTTAGTTCCTCTTCACTCCCTGCCATAAGGGTGGTGTCATCTGCATATCTGAGGTTATTGATATTTCTCCTGGCAATCTTGATTCCAGCTTGTGCTTCTTCCAGGCAGCATTTCTCATGATGTACTCTGCATATAAGTTAAATAAGCAAGGTGACAATATACAGACTTGACGTACTCCTTTTCCTATTTGGAACCAGTCTGTTGTTCTATGTCCAGTTCTAACTGTTGCTTCCTGACCTGCATATAGGCTTCTCGAGAGGCAGGTCAGGTGGTCTGGTATGCCCATCTCTTTCAGAATTTTCCACAGTTTATTGTGATCCACACAGTCAAAAGCTTTGGCATAGTCAATAAAGCAGAAATAGATGTTTTTCTGGAACTCTGTTGCTTTTTCGATGATACAGCAGATGTTGGCAATTTAATCTCTGGTTCCTCTGCCTTTCCTAAAACCAGCTTGAACATCTGGAAGTTCACAGTTCATGTATCACTGAAGCCTGGCTTGGAGAATTTTGAGCATTACTTTACTAGCGTGTGAGATGAGTGCAATTGTGCGGTAGTTTGAGCATTCTTTGAGCATATCTTCTAACAGAAGCAGAAGATATTAAGAAGAGGTGGCAAGAATACACAGAAGAACTGTACAAAAAAGATCTTCACGATCCAGATAATCACGATGGTGTGATCACTCACCTAGAGCCAGACATCCTGGAATGTGAAGTCAAGGAGGCCTTAGAAAGCATCACTACAAACAAAGCTAGCGGAGGTGATGGAATTCCAGTTGAGCTATTTCACATCCTGAAAGATGATGCTGTGAAAGTGCTGCACTCAATATGTCAGCAAATTTGGAAAACTCAGCAGTGGCCACAGGACTGGAAAAGGTCAGTTTTCACTCCAATCCCAAAGAAAGGCAATCCCAAAGAATGCTCAAAATGTGTCAATAGTTAAGTATTATTAGAAACATTGGTTAACCAGCTGTAAAAAATTAAGTTAGCACTCATTCCTTGCCATATACAAAAATAAATAACAGATTAAATGAAAAGAAGAAAATCTGAGTCAGGACACAGGTGAGGTTGTGAAAAGATATTTCCATACAACATTCCAAAAGTTGAAACCATGATGAAAAAGATTGATCAACGTGGATAAATGAAAATGACTTACCATGTCAATAAACATCACAGAAATTGAAAAAAAAATAGAGTGCAGAAATTTTTTGCATCTCATAGAAACTCTAAATATCAGTAAGAAAGAATGATCAGTCCCATAGAAAATATTCAAAGAAAGGAAGGTAAAGGAAAAAATGGGCAACATTATAAGAAACAATTATATAATTTATTATGTAATTTTTATATGTAACTTATGTAAATATAAATCAAATATAATTTATATTTTATATAAATATATAAAGAATTATAATAAACAAATTCTTTGTGGCTCAGCTGATAAAGAATCCTCCTGCAATGTGGGAGACCTGGGTTCGATCCCTGAGTTGGGAAGATCCCCTGGAGAAGGGAAAGGCTACCCATTCCAGTATTCTGGCCTAGAGAATTCCACGGACTGTATAGTCTACAGGGTCACAAAGAGCTGGACACACCAAGAGACTTTCACCTTCGTGATAATCAAAGAAAGCAAACTAAAACCACAATCGGTTTGACTGTCTTAGGATGTATACATGTAAAGAAAATTAAAATGATATTTTCTTTCTAAGGTGGAGAAGCACCAAAACACTATGGGTTTTTTGTTTTGTTTTGTTTTGTTTTGCCTGGGTTAAGAAGACTCATACCACTGTTGGGGAGAATGTGGAAAAGTGAGCACTCCTAGGCATTATGAAAGAGAAAGAGAGATAGGAAATGTGTGTGATCATTACAGGAAGTAATCTGCATAAAACCTGAAACACGCTTATCCTTTAAATAAAACAAATCCACACTTCTAAGTACTTATCTCAAGGCAACAGTCAAATATATGTAAAAAAGAAAGTGCTACAAATACATTCTCTTTAATGTTGCTTATAATAAGAGAAATATCAGCAATAACCTTTGTAGCTAACGATTGGTTATATAAAACTGTAGTGCTTCAACATGATGAAATATCATGCAGCCACTATAAGCCATGCTGAAGAAATAAATGTATTGATACGTTTAATTTTTAATGATATATTTTTAAGCTAAAAAGTGTGCCAGTAAATGGCATACCATAATATGATATAAAATTGTCTATATGCACACCTTATGTACTAAAGTGTTATTAAAAATTATCCCTTGGTGCTTTTTCCTTCCCTTTGTTTTAGGTCTGTATTACTTAAATGCTTGGAATATGTGATTTTCTAATAAAAAAATAATGAAACAAGGATTTGCAGGAAATCCCAGCAAGGGGAACCTGGGGAAGTAAATTATTACCTCCGATCTTTGGTGTTCTCACCTAGAAAAAGAAGATATCAATTCCTCTTCCTGGGATTTCTAACACGGTCAAAGGAGACATTCATGATTTCATTCAAAAATCTTGTAAATGGCATGTGTCAGGCATGGTTTTCTTTCTATAACTACTGGAAATATAGCAGGCTATTCAAGCAGATTACAAAGAAAAAAAACTACCCTCATGAGCTTATATGCTAGTGAGGAGACAGATAATAAGCAAAATGGGCAAATAAAATGAATAGTATATTAGATGGTGGAAAATGCTATGGAGAAAAATAGAGGAGGGTTAGAAAGTAGGGGACCAGGGGTAGGGACTGCAATTGTTAAAAAGATGTTCAGAGAAGTCCTCAGGGGAAAGATTACACCTAAATGGAGTTCCCAAATAGGTAACAGAGCCAACCACATGCCTAGATGCCTTTCATGAAGAGGAAGTTAAGCGTCCTGGGCAGAGCAAAGAGCAAGTGCAAAGGTCCTGAGGTTGAAGCATGACTGGTGTGTTTGGTTGGCCAGGAAGGCATTTTATACATTATGATGTGCAAATAAACACTATTTACTACTTTACTGTCAACGATACAATATTTATCTCTAAGGTGACTGTGATCTTTATCAAAATGTTCTCCCAAAATAGTGCAGACACCTCTCACATTCCATTTTAGAGTGAAATAATAATGATTACCTCAACTTCTCCTCTCTCCACCTAAAATCATCCCTGTGTCAGCCTCCCTCCTAACCTTTAACTTCCTAGGAAGAGATGAGGCCCTGGACCAGATGATGACTATTGGGATGGAGAGGGACGGATAAATACCACTGAGGGGAAGTCAAAATGTTTCCTAACAGGAAACAGGATAAGAACCCTCTAGTTTGGGCTTCCCTGTGGTCCAGTGGTGAAGAATTTGCCTGCCAATGCAGGGGACATGGGTTCAATCCCTGGTTTGGGAAGATTCCACATGCCTCAGGGTGACTAAAGGCATGCACAACTACTAAAGCCCTCATGCTCTAAAGCCCGTAAGCCACCACAATGAGAAGCCCAAACACCACAACTAGAGAGTAACCCCTACTTGATGCAATTAGAGAAAGCCAGAGCACAGCAATGAAGACCCAGTATAGCCAAAAATTAAAAACAAACAAACAAACAACTCTCTGGTTCATTTCTCATTTAGGAAACTTTCTCCAAACCTCTTTGCATGTATTTTCCTATATATGACATTTAGTGGGGGAAATGGTATGTCATTTTTCTGCTTTGTTTTAATTTAACTGTTTTCATTTCAGTGATAAATGTAAATGCATATTCTAGATCCTGCATTGGTCACCTCATAACTGGGTATGGCTATGTGGTCTCAAGAACTATACGCACTGTGGGGACAATGTTGAAATTTTATCACTGTGTTTCCAAAACTGCAGTCTAAGAGGAAACTTTGGGCTTCATGGATTTGTTTCAGAGAGGATAGAGGTTTTTTTTGTTTTTTGTTTTTTTTAATATTTATTTGTTTATTTGGCTGTACCAGGTCTTAGTCGGAACACACGGGATCTAGGTCCCTGACCAGGGATTGAACCCGGGCCTCTTGCTTGAACCCGGGCCTCTTGCTTTGGGAGCACAGAGTCTTAGCCACTGGACCACCAGGGAAGTCCCGAGAGGGAAGAGTTTTAGGATTCAAGAAACACTGACCAAGGTGTAGACCTGATCAGATTGCCCAGAAAGTCCACTGCCACCAGAAGAAGTCAAAGTTATGCCTCTGGGTCTGCAAAATTCTGTTGCCTCTTGACACTCAGGTGGCAAATACTCACCGTCTCAGAGGCTGTGCTGTGTTACTAAGAGTGTCTTACTGCTGTGCTACGTGCTGAATCGCTTCAGTCATGTCTGACTCTTGGAGACCCCACGGACCAGCCCAGCAGGTTCCTCTGCCCATGGGATTCTCCAGGGAAGAAGACAGAATTGGGGGCCATTGTCTTCTCCAGTGGATCTCCCAACCCAGGGATCAAACCCATGTCTTTTACATCTCCTGCAATGGCAGGCAGGTTCTTTACCACTAGCACCACCTGGGAAGTCCCGTATATGGGATCTTCTTATCGCTGCTATAACAAATACCATAAATATAATGGCTTAAAACCACACATTTACAGTCTTAGAGTTCCGGAGGTCAGAAGTCCAAATGGACTTTTTAATCCAGGTATTAGCAAGGGCTGAATTCCTTCCAGAGGCTCCTCTAGGGGACAATCTATTTCCTTGCATTTTTCAGCTCCGGGAAGCTGCCCACAGTCCCTGACTCATGGCCCCTGCGTCCATCTTCAAAGCCAGCAATTACATCATTTTGAGCTCTACTCCAGTGGCCATGCCTCCTTCACTAACTCTTCTGAATCCTCTTCCCCATCTGTAAGCTCTTGTGTTTGCTCTGAACCCCTCGATCATCCAGCATAATCTCCCCATCTCAAGATCTGAACTTAATCACATCTGCAAAGGACAGGTCACATATTCACAGGTTCCTGGGTATTAGGACATGGCCATCCAGGGGTTGGGGTGAGGGCTAACCTCTTTACCAGAGGGTCCGAACCCCTGACCCCCAGTGCACATGCAGAGAGAAGGATGGTCTGTCCTCTTTACTTTTGCATATTTAGAGTAGGCACAGCTGGAAGGTTTGCAGTCCTTCTCAGAAGACAAATGCTTTGCTCTAGTTGATAAAACAAGATCTGGTGTGCCCAGCCTATCAGCTAGAACCCACTGTTGACTGGCAGCTGAGGATAAAGATAACTGGTGATGTTGATAAGGACTCCCTTGTACCGTAATCCTGGAATTTATCCTAAAATCCTGGATATGTGGAAGGCCACATTGTCAAGTCCCTCCCCCGCATTTTTCAAGCTTACAGCAACCCCAACCCATGCCTGCCTGGGCACCTGAAACAAACAACTGGTCCAGCTCAGGTCCTTCAGCCATCCGGGACCTGGCTGCGACTCCTGGAATTCTTCCTGTGGATGGGAACGTGGTCTCTGACTCGGATCTTCCCCTTCCTCTAGCAACTCCAAACAGCACTTGTAAATGTGGAGAATAAACTGGGGCCCAGGCCTCAAGCCCAGACATTCTGACTGGGCAGAGTGGGGCAAAACCTGAAATCTACTTGTATAAAGATACCCAACAGGCTCTGGTACCCTTGAGGCCCTGACAGTGGCTTGGGAATGCTGGACTAGATGTATCCTAGCAGTGATGACCCTGATACTTTTAATAATCTTCAATCTGCTCACGAGCTCCTCCAGCTAAGCCTCCTTACACTGAAGTACAGAAAACAGCAGAAGTCCCCTCTTCCTTCCCCATGCCGTCCTTAAGCTGAGCCTCTTTCCGGTGGCCACACAGTAGTGTTGACTCACACAGAGGTGATGGGACACTGAATCATTCCACTTTTCCATCACGCAGCAGCTCCGGAGCCAGGCTTTCCCGGCCCCGCAGAGAGCCTTCTGAATCATCCGAAGTGACATCCAGTTCCTGCTTCACACGACAGCGCTACTGCACTGCCCAGCTCCGTGCCAGCTCCTTGCCGGCCATGGCCAAGACGGGAACAAGATACTGTCCCGCTCCTTCTGGGCTCAGGGATCAGAGGGAAGCGCAGACTAGCACTGGTCTGTTACAGCACAGCGCAGGGAGTGCGCCCACGGCTGTCAGACAGAGCGGGAGAGAGCCCGAAGCCCACCACCCAGGGCGCTCACTGTCCATCCCCACTCACGACCCACCCCCATGCACTCCTGCCCACTCACTACCCACCCACTCACTACCCTCCCCATTCACTCCCACCCACTCAATACCTGCTCTCCATCCTGCACCCACAATGATAAACGACTCTGCATTCTCTTCAACCGCAGCACCAGGAACAGGCCGCATTGCTGAGTCTCAGCTGGTCTCTCACGGCTGCTGTCAACCCTCCAGGCTTCCAGGAGGGTCCGAAGCCCTTCACATTCCCATGAATCCCTACTGACTTTTGGTTTGTTTTCTCAGCTGTTTACTTGAAGTCTCCTTAAGTAACCATAAAACAGGCATGTTTAGCATCCTGCTTAAAATTTTTCTTTCTCAAAATCCCAGTGATATTGCAGAGGCCACAGCGTGGTCATCACAGCACATCAGGCTCTGGGAGTCAGAACTGCTCTCCAGGACCCGAGGGGAGAGGCAGGAAGAAAGATCACAGCAGACAGAGGAACACCAAGGAAGACATGCATGGCAGAGGGGAGGCTGAGGGCTGCAGGCTGGGAGCTTCCGTACTGCTCTGTTCTCACAGGCCAAGCCAGTCAAAAAGGCTGCCAGGAAAGTTCCCACTGCTGAGAACATGGGCAACAGAGCCCCAGAAAAATCACAGTATTCGTCCTGGACAAGTCACATGCTAAGGACGGTATTAAATGGTGGGGGTGGGGGGGTCTGTGTGTTTCTGTGTATGGAGTGCATTCAGCAAGTGGTTTTCAAACTTGGATAAAGAAGGAAACATCAGGGCTTCCTTGGTGGCTCAGTGGTGAAGAATCTGCCTGCCAATGCAGGAGACACAGTTTCGATCCCTTGTCTGGGAGGATCCCTGCGTGTCCCAGCCATAGGACACTAGCCATTCCACTAACTCCCCTACATTTCACTCCAAGCTCACAAAATAGCTTCTTATTATCTGGCTTCTAATGGGCATTTCTCCCTGATCAGTGAGCACATTTATCAGATTCACTTTATTCGCACTAAACGATTAAGCCAGCAGTTTGTGTCTTATGCATTAGGCCTCCGGTTATCATGCTTTTGCATGTGTGCTCAGTTGTGTCCAGCTCTTTGGGACCCCATGGACTGAGCATGCCAGAATACTGGAGTGGGTTTCCATTTCCTCCTGCAGGGGATCTTCCTGACCCAGGGATCGAACTCAGGTCTCCTGCGTTGGCAGGTGGGTTCTTCTCCACTGAGTCACCTGCGGAGACTTGGTTAACCATGGGTCCTTCTCTAAAAGACTGGCCTGGGTATATCAGCAAAGGAACACTCCAACTAGCAAAAATGACAGCTACACACCTCAGTGTGGGAACTACACCAAGGTTCAAATGTCCATGAAGCTCTGTCTCAGCAACCTCTGGCCTTTGAGGATAACACTAGATCCCAATGTGCTCTGATCACACACCAGTGTTGTCTTAAGCTCTTTTACGTGCTGCATCCATCAGGACAGACTAGGTTATGCTGTAGCAAGACTGTCCCTGGATTCCAAGAGCTTAAAACCCCAATGGTTTATCTCTTATCCATGGATGTGACCAACATGAGTCAGCCAGGGGTTCTGCTCCTCGCCACCTTCAGCCTAGAATGCAGGCCGAGGGGCAGGCCCCAGGATGTTTGCAGGATCCTAGTTCCTTCACTAGGGGTAGAATCTAGGGCCACAGCAGTGAGAACTCCAAGTCCTAACTGCTGGACTTCCAGGGAACTCCCATGGAGCTTTGTCACTGGAGCAGAAGAAAAGGAAGAACAAAAAGTAAGGCACCTGCCAAAACTCTAAAAGCTCCCAGCCAAACAAGGCACAAGACCACATCTAATTTCAGGTGACAGGGGAGGAGAAAATGGCAACCCACTCCAATATTCTTGCCTGGAGAATTCCATGGACAGAGGAGTCTAGCAGGCTACAGTCCATGGGGTCGCAAAGAGTCAGACACGACTGAGCACACACACGCACGGAACCTGAATGGGAAGGAAGTCCAAAAGGGACTTCCTTGTATATATGTGTAGGTATAGCTGACTCATTTCACTGTACAGCAGAAACTAATATGACATTGTAAAGCAACTACATCCCAATAAAAATTTAATTTAAAAAGTAAAATAAATAATAATTTCAGGGAACTGCAATCCACCATGTTTCCAGAAGGAGAGAGAGTGAGAATCTTTATTAGCAGAATAACCATCACACACATGGTGCTGATGACCTCTTGGAGCAATCAGTCCCCAACTTTAACTAATTTAAAGGTTTTTCTTAAAATGTGCCTGTGCCAGGCCAATTCTAGGCACTAATATACAACAACATTTCCCTGGAGAAGGAAATGACAATCCACTCTAGTACTCTTGGCTGGGAAATCCCATGGACAGAGAGTCTGGTGGGCTACAAACCATGGAGTCACAAAAGAGTTGGACAGGATTTAGTGATTAAACAACAACAATAAATAAACCAAAGTCCCTGTCCTACAATTTATACTGTAGTGGTTCCATCCATTAGTTCCTGTTGAGTCAAAATAACTTTACTCCTTGTGGTCTCATCCATTTAGTAAGCATTTACTGAGTACCTAATTCCCTGCCAGGTACTGTTCTAGATTTCAGGAGCTTTCAGGCTGAAGAGGACATGGTCTTTCAGGAGTCCACATTGTAGGGGGTTAACTAGACATCAAGGAGGATCAGCTACCAGGATCAGGAAAGGTGGGTGATGTGTCAATGACATGGAATTAGGAGGCCACAAGCTGGGCTTAGAAAAGGCGAGAAACCAGAGATCAAATGGCCAACATTCACAGGATCATGGACAAAGCAAGGGAATTCCAAAAAAACATCTACTTCTGCTTCATTGACTACAAGAAAGCCTTTGACTGTGTGGATCACAACAAACTATGGAAAATTCTCAAAAAGACGGAAACACCATACCACCTTACCTACTTCCTGAGAAACCTGTATGCAGGTCAAGAAGCAATAGGTAGAACTGGTCATGGAACAACGGACTGGTTCCAAATTGGGAAAGGAGTACATCAAGGATGTATATTATCTCCCTGCTTACTTAACTTCTATGCAACTGCCTCATATGAAATACTAGGCTGGATGAGTTACAAGCTGGAATCAAGATTGATGGGAGAAATATGAACCTCAGTTATGGAGATGATACCACTCTCATGGCAAAAAGCAAAGGGCAACTAAAGAGCCTCTTCAGTTCAGTTCAGTCGCTCAGTTGTGTCCAACTCTTTGCGACCCCATGAACTGCAGCATGCCAGGCCTCCCTGTCCATCACCAACTCCTGGAGTTTACTCAAACTCATGTCCATTGAGTTGGTGATGCCATCCAGCCATCTCATCCTCTGTCGTCCCCTTCTCCTCCTGCCACCAATCCCTCCCAGCATCAGGGTCTTTTCCAATGAGTCAACTCTTTGCATGAGGTGGCCAAAGTATTGGAGTTTCAGCTTCAGCATCAGTTCTTCCAATGAACACCCAGGACTTATCTCCTTTAGGATGGACTGGTTGGATCTCCTTGCAGTCCAAGGAACTCTCAAGAGTCTTCTCCAACACCACAGTTCCAAAGCATCCATTTTTCGGCACTCTGCTTTCCTCACAGTCCAACTCTCACATCCATACATGACCACTGGAAAGACCATACCTTGACTAGACGGACCTTTGTTGGTAAAGTAATGTCTCTGCTTTTTAATATGCTATCTAGGTTGGTCATAACTTTCCTTCCAAGGAGTAAGCGTCTTTTAATTTCATGGCTGCAATCACCATCTGCAGTGATTTTGGAGTCCCCCAAAATAAAGTCTGACACTGTTTCCACTGTCTCCCCATCTACTTCCCATGAAGTGATGGGACCTCTAGATGAGGGTAAAAGAGGAAAGTGAAAAATCTAGCTTAAAATTCAATATTGAAAAAACTAAAATGGCATCCAGTCCCATCACTACATGGCAAATAGATGGGGAAAAAGTGGAAACAGTGAGATTTTATTTTCTTGGTCTCCAAAATCACTGTGGACAGTGACTGCAGCTGTGAAATTAAAAGATGCTTGCTCCTTGGAAGGAAAACTATGACAAACCTAGAGAGCACATTAAAAAGCAAAGACATCACTTTACTGACAGAGGTCTGTAGGGTCAAAGATACAGTTTTCCAGTAGTCATGTACAGATGTGAGAGTTGGACATAAAGAAGGCTGAGCACCAAAGAATTGATGCTTTCAAATAGGGGTGCTGTATAAGACTCTTGAGGGTCCCTTGAACAGCAAGGAAATCAAACCAGTCAATCCTAAAGGAAATCAACCTTGAATATTCATTGAAAGGACTGATGGTAAAGCTGAAGCTCCAATATTTGGTCACCTGATGTGAAGAGCCAACTCACTGGAAAAGACCCTGATGCTGGCAAAGATTGAAAACAAAAGGAGAAGGGGGCAACAGAGGATGAGATGGTCATATAGCATCACTGACTCAGTGGACATGATCTTGAGCAAACTCCGATGGTGAAGGACAAGGAAACCTGGCATGCTGCAGTTCATAGGGTCGCAAAGAGTTGGACATGACTGAGTGACTGAACAACAACAACAACAGGGAACCACAATATTTCATTTCCGACACTCAGAGAGGGGATATGCACATTCTAGAAAGAAGCCTTCTAGGGGTTCTCAAACAGTGTTCTCGGAGCCGCTAGGGGTTCCAAGAGAGTGCTTTAGAAATTAGCTTGGGAAGTGAACAGGCTGCCTTGTCACTCCCTCATCTCTAATCTGTTTCATGTACTTAACTTTCATATAAGATTCAACTTAAAGAGTTCTACTCTTAGAGAGAAGAGGGGGGAAAAACTAATGGTCTATGGGACCATTAACCACTGGTGGTCTAGTGGTTAAGAAACTGCCTTCTGGGGCTTCCCTGGTGGCTCAGTGGTAAAGAATCTGCCTGCCAATGCAGGAGAAGAGAGTTTGATCCCTGGTCTGGGAAGATCCCATATGCTGCAAAGCAACTAAGGCCATGCGTCACAACTACTGAGCCTGTGCTCTAGAGCCCAGGAGCTGCAACTACTGAGATCATGTGCAGCAAATATTGAAGCCCACTCGCCCAAGAGCCCTTGCTCCACAATAAGAGAAGCCACTGCAATGAGAAGCCCGTGTACTGCACCGAAGAGTAGCCCTTTCTCACCACAACTAAAGAAAGCCTGCGCAGCAGTGAAGACCCAGCACAGTCCAAAAGAAAAATTAATGGTCCAGTCTGATGCTCTCATTTTATATAAACACACAGAAAACTTAAGTAACTTACTGAGGTCATATCATGAGTTAGATGCACGCCAGAGGCTGCCTGCCAACTGCCTCTGCCTGTTTCTAAACTCCATACTCACCCCTCATACCCTTATTTTTCAATTTATACCAAGTCTGCAGGTAAGTTCCACATGTCAGTGGGGAAAGATAATCAGTGGGCTTTAGCGGCACAGCCACAGGGGAACCTGGAATCTTTCCCAGCTACTTTGAGAACACACATCACCACTTGGCAGAAGCAGACAGAAGGGCCTTCCCCTTTCTTCTCCTGGTCATCAAGTCCCAGCTCAGCAGGCGCCAAGCCATAGCTGCAATACTGCTTTCTGCTTCACATTTTTCAGGATCTAAGAAAGGACTTATTTGGGGGCTCCTGAGTGAGAACCGCTGGCCTGAGACCAGTTCTATGTGCAGTGGACAGAGACAGGACAGACATCTTAACCTCCCAGGAGCGACTGAATGTTCCAGAGGGAGTATCAGAGAGTTAATAAGCTGCAAAGGCTTTTGGAAGCTGGAAAACCACGTCAATTTTGCCTCTAGCATTGGCTGGCATGGTGGGTGGGAGGTGGTGTAGAATATTATATTTGTAAAATTCAAAAAGAACACATCACTGACAAAGAAACCTCTGTCTGTCTTCCAAGTATTAAGTGCTATACAACACTTCCTCACCAAACTCATCAGAAATGCAAATAAACTGTTTGATCTATTATTTGCCTGGCAATTTCTTTGCACATAGTGTCAGATTTATACAAGCCTCTCAGACAAGTACAGTAAAAATCAGACTCTTTTTACCAGACAGCCAAGGTTTTCCTTCCAGGTAAGAAAATCTCTCAATGTGTTCATTCTGCAAGGTCCCTCCTTCTCTCTCCTGCACCTCCTTCCTCTGAAACCCCTAAAAGGGGGGTGTCCAACTCTCCCTACAGCATCAGAGCATCAGGCATCCCACTCTCTTTAACGTCCTTCTCTTATTTCAACTCTCCTCAAAATACTGCTGTGAGGGTGGCACTCCTACAGACATACTGTGGTCACAGCAGTCCGCCAGCTTCTACCTGCAGAGCATCCCGGCTAGGGATGCTGGTGGTCACAGGACTGGGAAAGAAGGGTCATTAACCAAACATCTCCATCTGGGCGAGGCGGTGGTGACAGCTTGTTTGGTGGAGAAAGGAGTGCATAACCTGGCTCCATAAGCTGCTCTCAAACAACTGGCAACTCTTGATGCCATGCATAAGACCTCAGCCAGCCGGGCAGCAAAGCTCCCCCATCACAGCCATGAGGGCAGAAGGATGGACTCTGCTCTCTCTCTCTCTGGAAACCACCCCTTCCTCAAGAGAAATGGGTTGGAAGCCTCTGAGATAAATCTTTATTGTTTATCGCAGAGACTCTTGATCCCCCAGCTCAGGTCTTCCCCCACAGGATCCTTAATTCCCCCTGAAAAGCGCGCCTAAACCAACCATCTTCCCCAGCGTGCACACAACAGTCGAAGACTGCTACAGTCTTCCAGCACAACGATGCTGGAGTGGGCACTGTTAGAGTGAAGCAGCTCAAAAACAGGGAGCTCCCGACACCCTCGGGAGAGTGGACTAACGATCACTCTGGCTGGATGTGTCAGCCCGGAGGAACGCTCGCGTTCAGAGGACCAACAGGCAAGGAATGCTGCAGGCGTACGAGTTAGACGGCGGCGGCCGCGTGTGAGCGCGCGCTCCCCGCCCGCCAGACCTGGCTTCTGTGTCGTCTGGCAGGTGAAGTTGAACAATCTTATCTCCTCGGGAAAACCAACGATCCCATCCCACGTCGACGTGACTGGAAATCTCAATTTAAGAATTGGATGCACTGGTCGGTCCGGCTCTGGTGGGTACCTGGCGCCTCTGATGCGTGGTCGGGCTTTTTGTATATTAGTGCTGGCCTGTTTAACCCTCAAGATGCCGGATTCTACAAGGAAATTTTCAGCCGTGAAAACTTGCCCCAAACCGCATGGTCCTCTCGCCTCGACTCTTCCTGAATCCCTGATCTCTCCACCAGGTCTGGTCAAGCCCAACACCACACACACACCTTTCCCATCACAGCCCCCAGCGCGGCACCCCGCAGGCAGCCGAGTGGAGGCGCGGAGGGGAGCCCGCGGCCCGGGACTTCACATCCCGCGCGCGTGTGCGCCGAGCCGCGAGCACACGGCGCACACACCTCGCACCGGCACACACGAGCACGCGTGCGCTCCCGCCCCCCGCCCGTCCCTGGCTCTCCGAAGTTACCTCCGAGGCTCCCCCGGCGCCGGGCCCACGCGGCCCTGCAGGGCTCCCACTTCTTTCCCGCCGTGGTCCGCCCGATCTCAATCGCCGCGCCTGGGGAAGGCTCCGGAACCCGCCGGACCCCGCCGGACCCCGCCTCCTCTGGGGCACCTCGGGGTCCGCACTCGCGGCGGCACCCCGGGGGCTGGGGCGGCCGTGGCCTCGGCGCCCCGGGTCGGGCTATGCCCTCACCTGCGCTGCGCCCACCGGGCTGCAGCCGGAGCCGGCGCACCGCGGGGGAGGCGGCCGCTCGGGCTCCTCCCGGGCAGCCGGCGGCAGGCACCGGCTCTCATGGCGCTCGGGCTGTCTGCGGCTCCGGGACGCGGCCTCGGCCCCCGGGCGGCCCCAGCCGAGGTCTTTGTGTCTCGGCCGGCGGCGCCGCGTCACAGGCTGGCGGGCGGTGAGCTGCGCGGGCCGGGAAGCCCCAGGCGGCAAGGAGCAGAGCTCGGCTTCTCCATCGTCGCCCGCCCGGGGCGCGCTGGCAGGCAGGGCGCACTGGCGGCGACTGCGCGCACCCGGGGGACGGAGGGGGCGGGCCCGGGAGGGGCGCGGCGGACGCGCCGAGGGGCTGCCTGGCTGGAAGCTGTGACCCGGGAGGGCAGGATGGGGGCCCCGGGAGAGCTCGGAGAAGGCGACGTCCGCTCGGTCCCGGGTCGCGGCTGCAGCTCTAGGGGAGAGCGAGCGGAGGCTGCGCGCTGGAGGGAGCCCGGCGGCCGGAGCCACCGCCGGAATTCGCGTCTCCCCGCTCCTCTACGCTGAAGGTGACTGCGGCCCCCAGCGGCCGAGCCGGGGCGGCGAACGGCGTCCTCGCCGCGCCTCTTCCCCGAGTGCACTCGGCTCGCCCTTCCCCGGCCTCCGGTTCCGCAATCCTTTGCAAGACCAGGGCAGAGTGGTCACTTGGCTCATTGCTTTTCCCTCTTGGCTGGTCTGGGCTTAATTGGTACCCAGATTGGCGCGACTGGCGATCACGTGACCACCCCTTACACACACACACACACACACACACACACACACACACACACACACACACACACACACACACACACACACACACACACACACACCAGTAAAACTAGCCAGGGTGGGTTCCCAAAAGTCAAACTGGATACAGCCTTCAGAACTGGAGGCCTGTCGCGAGTTCCCCCCGCGCGCTGCTGTGGGGCTGAAACGCTGCAGCTGGCTCTGGTGCCACCATCTCTACAGATCCTGTCCCTGCGGTGGGGAAGCGCCCACGAACACACTTTCGGTCCGCTCGGCCAGAAAAGCGCCGAGAGAGTGTAGTGTAGTTTCAGAATCAACGGATCCCATTGCAGAAGGAAAGCCAAGCCCCCTACCGAGTCGCGGAACAGAACTGCTGCGGAGCGCGCCTCGGTAGGGACAGAGCCCCCTCCTAGGGCAGCATTTGGCGGGCGGCTTTTCCCGGAGCGCAGCCAGGGTACCACCTCAGGCGTCAGCTACCTGTGGTCTGAGCGCCGGCCCCGGGGGCAACGAGGAGCCGACTCAGCCTCCCTTCACGCGCTGCCTGGATGCAGTTGGTGACAGCGCTCTAAAAGTGAACCTGCTAATAAATGGTTCTTTAAATAATGCCTGATCGGGGTGGTAACTGTTGACTGCTTGGTGTTCTCAGAGCTCCTCCCTGCCCGAGTTTTATCATCCACTTGTTCCTTAGTGTAAAGGGTGTCGACTAAGAAGTTCAGTGATAGCTTAAGTGACCCTGAGCCTGCCAGAATCCTCAGTGCCCCTGGAGTTCAAAGGATAATTATTTGAGACTTAAGCAAAGATATATACATATAGATAGGTAACTAATGAGAATCTACTGTATAGCACAGGAAACTCTCTGTGGTGACCTTAATGGGAAGAAAGTCCAAAAACGAGGGGATCTATGTATACATATGGCTGATTCACTGCGTTGTACAGCAGAAACTAACACAACGTTTTTGTGTATATATATGATTTAGTTGCTAAGTTGGATCCGACTGCTGTCACCCCATGGACTGTAGCCTGCTGGGATTTCTCTGTCCATGAGATTTCCTAGGCAAAGTACTGGAGTGGGCTTCTGTTTCTTTAGAATTAGAATTCTTTAGAATCAGCCTGCCAATACAGGAGACACAGGTTCAGTTCCTGGGTGGGCAAGATCCCCTGGAGGAGGAAATGGCCACCCAGTCTGGTATTCTTACCTGGTAAGAATTCTTACCTGGTATTCTTACCTTCTACAGTCCACGAGGTCACAAAGAGTCAGATGTGACTGAGCAACTAACGCTTTCACTTGCATAGTTTCTTTACAATGTTGTGTTAGTTTCCGCTGTCCAGTAAAGTGAATCAGCCGTATGTATACATGGATCCCCTCTTTGTTGGACTTTCTTCCCATGCAGGTCACCACAGAGCACTAAGTAGAGTTCCCTGTGCCGTACAGCAGGTTCTCACTAGTTATACACAGGTTCTCATCATTATACACAGAATCAACAGCATATGTATATCAATCCCAATCTCCCAATACATCCCACTCCCCTTCTTCCTCACCTTAGTATCCATACATTTGTTCTCTGCATCTGTGTCTCTCTTTCTCTCATCCAAGTACTAACTAGGCCCAACCCTGCTTAGCATTCGAGATCAGATGAGATCTAGAGTGTTCAAGTATGGCCATAGACTGTGTCTCAATTTCTGCCCTGAAAATAGGTTCATCTGTGCCATTTTTCTAGATTTCACATATATACGTTAATATTTTTTGTTTTTCTCTGACAATATCTGTTCCCAGGGGACTTCCAGCAGTGGCAGGGGTTTCAGATACATTCATAGGTTTATAATACAAATTGGAGGTGGGAGTGGGGTACAGAGCAACTCCCAACCCCAATTCCTTTCCTGTGAGTTACATGGGTAGAGACTGGGGTCAGCAGCTTGTCAGTCATGAAATGAGGCCTGGAGGGAGATGTGAATCAGAAACACATCTCAAACAGGGACTGAGGTCTTATGAATTCTCCCCGGATCCTCACAGTGGGTTGCTGCTCAAATATACTGCAGACCAGGGGCCTGTTTAGACTAAGGTGAGTCTATCAGCACCAAGGTCATCTTCTGAAGGCTGGGCCCTTGGCTGGACACACCCCAATCAGATATGGACCCTTGAGTTCCACTCTTCAGCTTTGCACTTGGCCTTTTCCAAGCAGAAGCTGTTGCAGTGGGGTGTTTGCCAGGCACAAAGTATGTGTATTATTCCTTCAGTAATGCCTGACTCTTTGTGACCCCATGGACTGTAGCCTACCACGCTCCTCTGTCCATGGGAATCGCCAGGCAAGAATACTAGAGTGGGTTACCATTTCCTCCTCGAGGGGCTCTTCCCCACTGTCTGAGCCACCAAGGAAGCCCGCCAGGCACAAAGGACATTTGTTTATTTTCTTGCCTGCCCAGATCCTGAATTCTCTTCCTATCTTGAAGGAAATTGATACTTCGTGAAACTTCAATACCCTCTCTCCTTGCGGACCCTCTGCAGATAGGGCCAAAGCTTGACCAGCCCAACACTCTAGCCCGAAGCTATGAAACTGAAGCCAGCAATGGTGAAAAGAAGCTGGTGACAGTCTTTAAATTGTGCCACCCCTTGGGGTTGTGACATCTAGGGTGCAATGGCCTGAGTCCAGTACTGGGAATAGCAGGGCCCCTGACTGACTCCAATTTCACCCCACCCCCGATTTCCCTCAGGGCATTTTCCAAGCCTGGTTGGAAATTAGTCAGTGTTCTCTAGAGAAATAGACCAATAGGATGTATACTTATAGTATTGGTCATGGTGTGTGCTCAGTCGTGTCTGACTCTTTGTGACCCCATGGACTGTCACCCACCAGGCTCCTCTATCCATGGAATTTTCCAGGCAAGAATACTGTTGTGGGATTCTCCAGGGGATCTTCTTGACGCAGGGATTGAACCTGCATCTCCTGAGTCTCCTGCATTGGCAGGTGGATTCTTTACCACTGAACCATAATGAGATTTATTATAAGGAGTTGATTCTTGTGATTATAGATGTGCAAGCCCCAAGATGGATGAGATGAGTCTTGAAGCTGGATACACAAAAGAGCCAATGGTATAGTTTTAACACAAAGGCACTTGCAATCTCTGAGTCTTGGTTTCCTCAGCTGGTCCATGAGATGCTTGCAAAGATGCTGGGGTGCATTGAGGGGAGTCCCTGAGCACCATCCTAGCTACTAGTGTCAACCTCCTGATTAGTGAGGCTTCCAGGACCAAGGGAGGAAGGTGGTGGGAAGGGAAAAGGAGCTTTGTCCATTTTTTTTTTCCAGTTCGTTTGTGATATGGGAGGGGGGAAGACAAGGTACCCTGGTACAAAGATGAGTAGGAAAATCAATAACTTTTGGGCATGGTGGTCTAGGGGACACAGGGCCTCCTAATTGCCTATTGATTTGCAGGAGCAAGATACATAATAGCCACATGTATTGTTACAGGAAAAGCATGACTCCTTTCTGAGATCGCAATTACACAATAAAGTTCAGACAATTCATAGATGTTATTGCTTAAGTTAGAAGATGAGAATTGAAACATGAATCCTCCCAGAGAGAAAGAACTAGGCCTTTTTTCTATTTCAACAGCACCCAAGTATTCAACAGCATCCAAGTGTATTGGAAAGCAGAAGCATGCATTTTTGTGGATTCTGATCAGTGATGTATCCCAAGCACTAAAACAGTGCCTGAAATATAGTTTTGTTGTCATTGTTGCTTAGTTACTCAGTCGTGTCCGACTCTTTGGGACCCCATGGACTGTAGCCTGCCAGGCTCCTCTGTCCTTGGGATTTTTAAGACAAGAATACTGGCATGGGTTGCCATTTCCTTTTCCAGGGGATCATCCTGATCCAGGGATCAAACCCATGTCTCCTGAGTCTCCTGCATTGCCAGGCAGGCTCTTTACCACTGAGCCCCCTGAGAAGTCTGAAACATAGTTTGGGGTGCAGTAAATATTTGTCAAATGATTTACGTGTTCTTGAAAAACTTATTTAACATGAATCTCCTTCATTTTTAAACCCCCAGATCCAAGCCTAAGGACAGGCACACAGTAGGTGCTCAGCCTGTTTGTAGAATCAGCTCTGTATTTCCACCGTGTTTTACCCAGGCAGCTCCCAGCCCGAGCTTGACGCTAACCTCACAATATTCTCATGATATCAGGGAGAATGGGTTTGGTTTATATGTTTATTGTCTTATCATGACTCAACAGACAGGAGAACAAAGCCACAGCACTATGAATGAATGAAGTGACTTCACCAAGGTCATCTGGAGAGGAGGAATTCTCTAATGCTGATCTAACATTTTCTCCACTAGACTGAACTTCAAAAAGAAATTGGATTTCAATTCAGCGAACCCAAATAATATTTCCTGACAAAGAGGAGTTCAATGAAGGGAAACTCGATGGAGAAGAGTACTTAAGAAAAATCCATTTATGCTAGACTTGGGTTGCTGGCGTTTCAGATGCTATTTTGTGAGCAGATAAAGCCTGGCCTCTCTAACTGAAAGTCTGGTAACTAAGCCTCATTCTGAGATTCCATTATTTTCCTGGAGTTATCTGGATCCCTGAGATAAACAAAAATATTTTTAGGGTTGGCACAAATGGGCATGCATCCAAGTTCTACTGAAATAACCATCTCCTTTATCATGTCAGGGATGTCAGATTGCTGGACAACTCGAATCATCCAGAATTATCTACCAGCTAAGCAAAAAGAAAGACAGCTTTGTTAGCACTGGGTCATGGTAGGGTGGCGAGTGGGTATGCATCTATTTATTACTTGAAAATGCTGATTGCTACAATGTGCCAGGCCCTCTGTTAGTGGTACCTGAATGCAGAGATGTCACCAAGACCTGTCAGTCAGTTGGAACTTGTTACATGCCAAGGATCAGTTTTGAGACTTACCTTACATAATCCTTACCAGAATCCTATAAGATGGCTAATATTATTATTTGCATTTTAAAGATGGAAAATTGAGGCACATAGAGGTTCAGTTCCTTCCCTAAGGTCATAGAGTTGGACCAGGAATGTGAGCCCAGGCAGTCTGACTCTAGAACCTATGTTTTGATTATTTATACTGAGATGAGTAATATATGGGCTTCCCTAATGGACCAGCAGGTAAAGAATCTGCCTGCCAATGCAAGAGATGAAGGAGATGAGGTTCAATCCCTGGGTCAGGAAGACCTCCTGGAGGAGGAAATGGCAACCCACTCCAGTATTCTTGCCTGGAGAATCCCATGGAAGAGGAACGTGGAGGGCTATAGTCCATATGGTCACAAAGAGTCAGACACTACTGAGTAACTGAACACACACAAGTGACATCTGGCCCTCAGAAGTCTCACTATCCACTGGAAGAGGCAGATGCCAAGAAGTCCTTATAGCTCAGAGTGATCAGTGAGTGCATAATGGCATGGGAACACCAAGGTGTCAAGGCCATCAAGCAGTCATGGGAGTGGTACTTTGTTTATTGGTAAATAAATTGCTTAATTATTGTTTGAAATAAGTAATACACACAACAAGGAAAAATTATGCAGTATTCAAAATATACAGTATACCAACTGGTTACTCTGTCTGGAGATAGCTGTCTCATTAGTTTCTTACTTGTCCCTTCAAAGATAGACTATGAAAATACAAGTAGTGCCCTCTTTTGTTTCTTTACACAATAGTAACATCCTATAATGTTACTTTATACATTAATTCTTTTCAACATCAACAAGATATTTGGGGGATCAGTCTATATCAGTATCTATGGTGATGGAATTCCAGTTGAGCTATTTTAAATCCTAAAAGATGGTGCTATGAAAGTGCTGCACTTGCACTGTTTATAATAGCCAGGACATGGAAGCAACCTAGATGCCCATCAGCAGATGAATGGATAAGGAAGCTGTGGTACATATACACCATGGAATATTACTCAGCCATTAAAAAGAATTCATTTGAACCAGTCCTAATGAGATGGATGAAGCTGGAGCCCCTTATACAGAGTGAAGTAAGCCAGAAAGATAAAGAACATTACAGCATACTGACACATGTATATGGAATTTAGAAAGGTGATAACGATAACCCTATATGCAGAACAGAAAAAGAGACACAGAAATACAGAACAGACTTTTGAACTTTGTGGGAGAATGTGAGGGTGGGATATTTCAAAAGAACAGCATGTATACTATCTATGGTGAAACAGATCACCAGCCCAGGTCGGATGCACGAGACAAGTGCTCCGGCCTGGTGCACTGGGAAGACCCAGAGGAATTGGGTGGAGAGGGAGGTGGGAGGGGGGATCGGGATTGGGAATACATGTAAATCCATGGCTGATTCATATCAATGTATGACAAAACCCACTGGAAAAAAAAATAATAATAATAATAAAAAAAAAAAAGTGCTGCACTCAATATGCCAGCAAATTTGGAAAGCTCAGCAGTGGTCACAGGACTGGAAAAGGTCAGTTTTCATTTTAATCCCAAGGAAGGGCAATGCCAAAGAATGTTCAAATTACCGCACAATTGCACTCATCTCACATGGTAGCAAAGTAGTGCTCAAAATTCTCCAAGCCAGGCTTCAACAGTACGTGAACTGTGAACTTCCAGATGTTCAAGCTACTTTTAGGAAAGGCAGAGGAACCAGAAATCAAATTGCCAACATCCATTGAATCATAGAAAAAGCAAGAGAGTTCCAGAAAAACATCTCCTTCTGCTTTATTGACTATGCCAAAGCCTTTGACTATATAGATCACAACAAACTGGAAAATTCTTCAATAGATGGGAATACCAGACCACCTTACCTGCCTCCTGAGAAATCTGTATGCAGGTCAAGAAGCAACAGTTAGGACTGGACATGGAACAACAGACTGGTTCCAAATCGGGAAAGGAGTTTGTCAAGGCTGTATATTGTTGCCTTGCTTGTTTAACTTATATGCAGAGTACATCATACAAAATGCCGGGCTGGATGAAGCACAAGCTGGAATCAAGATTGCTGGGAGAAATATCAATCAATAACCTTAGATATGCAGATGACACCACCCTTATAGCAGAAAGTGAAGAGGAACTGAAGAGTCTCTTGATGAAAGTGAAAGAGGAGAGTGAAAATGCTGGCTCAAAGCTCAACATTCAAAAAATGAAAATTATGGCAACTAGTCCCATGACTTCATGGCAAATAGATGGGAAACAATGGAAACAGTGACCGACTATTTTCTTGGGCTCCAAAATCACTGCAGATGGTGACTGAGGCCATGAAATTAAAAGACGCTTGCTCCTTGGAAGAAAAACTATGACCAACTTAGACAGCATATTAAAAAGTAGAGATATTACTTTGCCAACAAAGGTCTGTCTAGTCAAAGCTATGGTTTTTCCAATAGTCATGTATGGATGTAAGAGTTGGACTATAAATAAAGCTGAACACCGAAGAATTGATGCTTTTGAACTGCTGTGTTTGAGAACACTCTTGAGAGTCCCTTGGACCAGCCAATCCTAAAGGAAATCAGTCCTGAATATTCACTGGAAGGACTGATGCTGAAGCTGAAACTCCAATACTTTGGCCACCTGATGCAAAGAACTGACTCATTGGAAAAGACCCTGATGCTGGGAAAAAATGAAGGCATAGATGGCACCACCAACTCGATGGAAATGAATTTGAGCAAGCTCCAGGAGTTGATGATGGACAGGGAAGCCTGGCATGCTGCAGCCCATGGGGTTGCAAAGAGTCAGACACGACCGAGTAACTGAACTGAACTGAATATTCTTTCTATACATGTTACTTTATACATTAATTTTTTTCATCATCAAAAAGGTATTTGGGGGAATCAGTCTAATCACCATCTATAAACCTGCCTTCTTTCTTAAAAGTAAACTTTTTATTTTGAGATACATGTTGATTTGCATATAGTCATCTTATTCTATTTTATGGTTGCATAAATCTGCACATTTCCATTGTGCAGATTTCAGTTGAGTTCAGTTTAGTTCTCGGTCGTGTCTGACTCTTTGCAACCCCATGAACTGCGGCACGCCAGGCCTCCCTGTCCATCACCAACTCCCAGAGCTTGCTCAAATTCATGTCCATTGAGTCAGTGATGCCATCCAACCATCTCATCCTCTGTCTTCCCCTTCTCCTCCTGCCTCAATCTTTCCAAGCATCAAGGTCTTTTCAAATGAGTCAGCTCTTCACATGAGGTGGCCAAAGTATTGGAGTTTCAGCTTCAACATCAGTCCTTCCAAAGAACACCCAGGACTGATCTCGTTTAGGATGGACTGGTTTGGTCTCCTTGAAGTCCAAGGGACTCTCAAGAGTGTTCTCAAACACAGCAGTTCAAAAGCATCAATTCTTCAGTGCTCAGCTTTCCTTATAGTCCAACTCTCACATCCATACATGACTCCTGAAAAACCATAGCTTTGATTAGACAGACCTTTGTTGACAAAGTAATATCTCTACTTTTTAATATGCTGTCTAGGTTGGTCATAACTTTCTTTCCAAAGAGTAAACGTCTTTTAATTTCATGGCTGCAATCACCATCTGCAGTGATTTTGGAGCCCAAAAAATAAAGTCTCTCACTGTTTCCGTTGTTTCCACATCTATTTGCCATGAAGTGATGGGACTGGATGCCATGATCTTTGTTTTCTGAATGTTGAGCTTTAAGCCAACTTTTTCACTCTCTTCTTTCACTTTCATTAAGAGGCTCTTTAGTTCTTCTTCGCCTTCTGCCATAAGGGTGGTATCATCTGCATATCTGAGGTTATTGATATTTCTCTTTACAATCTTGATTCCAGCTTGTGCTTCATCCAGCCCAGAGTTTCTCATGATATACTCGGCATATAAGTTAAATAGGCAGGGTGACAATATACACCCTGACGTACTCCTTTTCCTATTTGGAACCAGTCTGTTGTTCCATGTCCAATTCTAACTGTTATTTCCTGACCTACATACAGGTTTCTCAAGAGGCAGGTCAGGTGGTCTGGTATTCCCATCTCTTTCAAAATTTTCCACAGTTTATTGTGATCCAGACAGTCACAGATTACCATAACTTATTTAATGAGCCTCTATGAGTGAATATGTAGGTAATTTCCATATTTCTAGTATTAAAACATTGATGCAATTAATATACTTGGTCACATCGTTTCACACCTTTGAGAGTAGACATCTGGGGCATAAATCCTTAAAAGTAGAACTGGTAAGTCAAAGAGTAGATGTAATTTAACTTATGATATTAAAAATTTACCCTCCATTGAGGTTATAACAATTCACACTCCCAACAGAATAGAAAAACTTATCTTCATGATTTCAATTTTGGGGGCAATTTGACATTTTCTTCATGGCCAGATTAATGGCCAGACTAATTTTCTGAATTTCTATTTGCTGAACATAGACTTCAACATATATTGATTTATACCTTCAGATGTGTATTGAGATTTTCTGTAATTGTTCATTTTTTGTTCCCTTGCTCTGTTGTTGACTGAAGAAGGCTTTTTTTGGTAATACTATGTTTTTGTCTATTTTCCTGTTCAGTTTCTTTAGTTTTTGCTCTATGAGTGTCTCTTCCACGTTATTTGGTGTGGAGATATTCCACCTTGTTTGAAATTAAGATGGCAATCTTTGCTCTTTTTGTTGGTTTCTGTCTATTTTCTCAGCATGTGTTTGTGCAACCTTTAATTTTCAACTTTTGGAGTCACCTTGTTTTAGGAGTTTTCAAGTGTCGCTTCTCCCCAAATAAGAAAATACATCATACAGTGAAAGAAACTCTACTAATAGGAAGCATGACATAAAATATGACAACTGAATCAAAACTTAAACCTATGTCATCTTCATCTTTGTGAGTATCTTAAACTCACTTATTAAAGGTTGGGTTACCTAGATCAGGAAGATTCCTTGGAGGAGGGCATGGCAACCCACTCCAGTGTTCTTGCCTGGGGAATCCCATGGACAGAGGAGCCTGGTGGGCTATGGTCCATGGGGTCACACAGAGTCAGACACAACTAGAGCAACTTAGCATGCATGCAAGTACCTTGAAAATTACACCATTGACTCTCCCAGGAGACACCTGGAAACTCCTAAAACAAAGTGATTTCTAATCCATCCTGCATTGGAGGGTGATTAGGAAGGTCAAATGAGAAAATTAAATCATTGAAATCATAAAACACAATACAAAGTAGCAGAGTATATCATGAGATTACAAAGTAGTAATATTAGTGTCTTCACTATTTTGTTGGGCTCATGAATCAATTATTTCATGTCAGAAGTGCCTGGTGAATTGAGGAGCTTCAGTGACTGCCAATTCAGTGATGGGATTCCCAACCTCAAAAGCAAATTCCTTTTTTAAAAAAAAATTTTGGCAGTACCCACCCCCTCCACCCCTGCCAGCATATGGGATCTTAGTTCCAAGACCAGGGATTGATCCTGCATCCCCAACATTGAAAGGCAGAGTCTTAATCACTGGACCACCAGGGAAGTCCCCACAAGTTCCCTTTTCTAAGGCTGTTCATCCCTGACTCTGTAAGGCAATTGGCCCATGGAAGGTCAGTTGCAGGCTGCTCACACACTTGTCCTCAGCTCTGAAGGGCCAAACACACAGAATATTGGTAGGGGAAGAGAACAGAGCAAAGAAATATATCCATGCATACTAATGAGTGTAGATACATGTATCTATAAATATTTCTCTATAAGCATTTGTATCTATAGTGAGATAAACATGAGCTCATACGGGTACTTCCAACTCTCATCCATTAGCCATAGATCATTCCAACATTCCCCTTGTTTGCCTGTACCCGCCTCATTTCAACAGTGAGAACTGAGTTCCCCACTACCCACCATCCATGGCCTTAGTTGTTCTATTCCAGCATGTCTGTGCTATGGTTTCAGAACCGTTAACCCACACCCCTAGGAAACACCTCATCAAGTAGAGAACAGTGTTTATAGTCAGTTCCCTGGGCCCTCAGTCTTACCCTCTCACTCAATTCCAAAGTTATTTAGGTTAATGTTTTTTTCTCCTACCTCCTTTCAATGAGATTATTTTATGCGTTTGTTATCAAGTTAGATTCTTTGGTCCCATTCAGCATTCCATCCTAGCATTCTCCAAAGTCCTAAATGATTTTCTAGATTTTCATGTGTTGAGGTTCACTCTCTGTGATGTAAAGTTTTGAGTTTTATTGTTTGCTTATCTTGGCCATGGTTGGTCTTCTGAGGCATGTGGGCTTTCTCTTGTTGTTCTGCACAGGCTTCTCTAGTTGTTCTGTGGGATCTAGTTCCCAACCAGCTATCTAACCCACATCCCCTACACTGGAAGGCAGACTCCTAACCACTGAACCACCAGGCAAGTCCCGAGCTATGGGTTTTGACAAATGCATAGTTTACCTGCTAATACAACCAGATTTGACAATATCTGTCATGGAAAATGAATAAAACACATTTTAGTTGGGATAGAGACTCTTTTCTTTACTTAAACTTGTAGAGCAAAAAAATTCAACTGAATATTTTTACCAAAACTCCTTTCAAGTATCAGAACTGACCTTTGATAGTGAGATGACCTCCCTGCATCAAGGACTTTCTGTTTTGAAAGAGCTTTTCTGTCTACTCTCTGCTTTAATCTACATAGCAAACCCACGGAGTAGGCTAGGTTGTTTGGAGACCACTCTGACCTGAACTTCGCCTCTTCTCTCTTTGTTCAGTTACTCCAGATGCTAAGAAGCAATGACTTACCCACAGGATAGATGGGTGGGCTAAGGGAGTAGCCAGACCATTGGAGAGCAGCTCGAACATTGTTTAGTTCCATTTCATGCTTACGTGTTCAAAAACATTCTTTAAAAACTTTCATCACCTTGCTCTCCTTATGGAAATGGTTCCTGGACTTCTGCCTGAATGGCAAAATAAGCTTATGTGGAAAGACCTACTTCTTGCTCCAAAGACATACAAATGTTGCATAAAATATAACAATAAAATTTTCTTGAAATATAAAGCCAAATTCAAAATCAAAAAGGAAAAGCAACCCCAGCAACTGGAAATGAAAAAGAACCTGAGAGTTGAAACGATGTGCTGGAGTAAGGCAAATTGTCTGCCAAGGAGTTTGGCTTAAATATATATGCCTTAGAGCAGAGGATGGCAAACCATGGCCCAGGGGGGCAAATTCAACCCACTGCCTGCTCCTGTATAGTTTGGGAGGTAAGAAATTTTACATTTTTAAAATTTATTTATCTTCAATTGGAGGATAATTGTTTTACAATATTGTGCTGGATTCTGCAATATATCAACATGAATCAGTCATAGGTATATGTGTGTCCCCTCCCTCTTGAATCTCCCTCCTATCTTAGACCTCATCCCACCCCTCTAGGTTGTCACAGAGCACAGGTTTGAGCTCCCTGTGTCATACAGGAAATTCCCATTTACTATCTATTTTACATATGGTAATGGGAAATAGATGGAGAAACAGTGGAAACAGTGTCAGACTTTATTTTAGGGGACTCCAAAATCACTGCAGATGGTGATTGCAGCCATGAAATTAAAAGACGCTTATTCCTTGGAAGGAAAGTTATGACCAACCTAGATAGCATATTAAAAAGCAGAGACATTACTTTGCCAACAAAGGTCCGTCTAGTCAAGGCTATGGTTTTTCCAGTGGTCATGTATGGATGTGAGAGTTGGACTGTGAAGAAAACTGAGCACTGAAAAATTGATGCTTTTGAACTGTGGTGTTGGAGAAGACTCTTGAGTCCCTTGGACTGCAAGGAGATCCAACCAGTCCACCCTAGAGGAGATCAGTCCTGGGTGTTCATTGGAAGGACTGATGCTGAAGCTGAAACTCCAATAATTTGGCCACCTCATGTGAAGAGTTGATTCATTGGAAAAGACCCTGATGCTGGGAGGGATTGGTGGCAGGAGGAGAAGGGGACGACAGAGGATGAAATGGCTGGATGGCATCACCAACTTGATGAACTTGAGTTTGAGTAAACTCCAGGAGTTGGTGATGGACAGGGAGGGTTGCAAATTCATGGGGTTGCAAAGAGTCAGACACAACTGAGCGACTGAACTGAACCGAACTGAACTGAATGTATATATTTCCATGCTACTCTCTCAATTTGTCCCACCCTCTGCTTCCCCCACTGTGTCCACAATTCTGTTCTCCACATGTCTGTATCTCCACTGCCGCCCTGAAAATAGGTTCATCAGTACCATCATTCTAGATTCCATATGCATGCATTACTATATGATATTTGTCTTTCTCTTTCTGATTTACTTCACTCTGTATAACAGACTCCAGGTTCATCCACCTCATTAGAACAGTGTCAAATGCATTTCTTTTTATGATTACTCATTAGAAAAGGCCCTGATGTTGGGAAAGATTGAGGGCAGGAGAAGAAGGGGACAGCAGAGGATGAGATGTTTGCATGGCATCACAGACTCAATGGGACCTGAGTTGGAGCAAACTCCAGGAGATTGTGAAGGACAGGGAAGCCTGGCATGCTGCAGTCCATGGGCTCAAAGAGTCAGACATGACTGAGTAACTGAACAACAGCAACAAATATTCCATTGTGTATATGAACAACAACTTCTTTATCCATTCATCTGTGGATGGACATTTAGGTTGCTTCCATGTCCTACTTATTGTAAATAGTTCTGCAGTGAACATTGAGGTGCATATGTCTTTTTCAATTATGATTTTCTTAGAGTATATGCCCAGCAGTGGGATTGCTGGGTGATACAGTAATTTTACTCCTAGTTCTTTAAGGAATCTCCATACTATTCTCCATAGTGGTTGTATCCACTTACATTCCCACCGACTGTGCAAGAGCTTTTCCATTCCTCCACACCCTCTTCAGCACTTATTGTTTGTAGACTTTTTGATAATGGCCATTCTGACCAGTGTGAGGTATCTCATTGCAGATTTAGTTTGCATTTCTCTAATAATGAAAAATATACAACTTAAATGGCTATATAAGTACCACCAGGCTATCCTTCAGAGAAGGCAAGGGCAATCCACTCCAGTATTCTTGCCTGGAAAATCCCATGGATGGAGGAGCCTGGTAGGCTGCAGTCCTTGGGGTCTCGAAGAGTCGGACACGACTGAGTGACTTCACTTTCACTTTTCACTTTCATGCATTGGAGAAGGAAATGATAACCCACTCCAGTGTTCTTGCCTGGAGAATCCCAGGGACAGTGGATCCTGGTGGGCTGCAGTCCATGGGGTCACACAGAGTCGGACACGACTGAAGCGACTTGGCAGCAGCAGCAAGCTATCCTTAATTTTGTTTCCTGGTCCAAAAAGCCTAAAATGTTTACCACTTAACCTCTTACAGGAAAAAGTCCGAGGACCCAGCCTTACAATATACCAGTACCCTCAAGGGCATGGTCTCTGCTGAGGGCCCCAGCCCAGCTGGAGTCTGTATGTGAGTTCCCGGCAGAGAACCAGGAGCCCAGAGAGGATGTTCCACCTGTTAACAGAGGTAGACACACTGCCCACGGGTCAGAAGTTTGTGTAATAGCTGTGTACCCTGTGTCGTGCAGTGAAGGAGACTCACCTTTGAGAGTCTGGGAGTCTAAGTGTGTCCTGCAGTGCCAATGGGGATGAATGTCCACACCAGGATGGGTGTAGAAATTCACATCAGACTGAATGGATAATGAGTGGAAGGATGTTCCATGAGCAGCCTTCCAGGAGTCTCAAGTCTCAAATTCGGTTTCTCCAGTGATTGTTCCTTGTGTTGTCCTGGGGAGTGACCTGGCTGCCTGTGTTAACCCTTTTTTGTTATTATAAACATACATAGTGGCCTGTCTCAGGGAGATAATCTGAGCTGCCCACCTGTGAAGGACTGTAAGGAAGTGAGACTAACACATCCCCCTGCCTGAGGCTTCCCATTCTAGGGGACATTTACAAGGATTGAATAGTGTTTTTACTTGGTTTCCTTGCCTCCCCCCACCCCATCTCTAATGCATAAAAGAACCTGGCAACCAGACCCTGACAAGATAGTTGTTTTGAGGTCCTAGCCTGCTGTCTTCTTGGACAGCAGGCTCCCAAATAAAGTCCCTTCTGTTAGAGCCTACATGCGGGCTCATTGTTAAAATGGCTCGTTATGTTGACCTTGCAAACAAACAGTAAAATCACAGTGACCCTTGAGACTGACCAAATGACATTCTCTTTTCTCACTGGTGCCTACCTTCTCAAGGCTACAAGACCACCAGATTCCAGACCTCCAGCTACATGACCTACATGACCGCAGGACTCAGCTACAGGCTAAAATTTAAACATCCCTTTGTTGCAGGAAGGAGGACCCCTTCGAGGGCCCAAAACCGGGCTCTTGTCTAACACTCGGAAATGAATTGACCAAGGAGACACATGTGCTGACAAAGCAAGAGATTTTATTGGGAAAGGGCACCCGGGCGGAGAGCAACAGAGTAAGGAAACCCAGGAGAACAGCTCTGTTACATGGCTTGCAGTCTCGGGATTTATGGTGATGGGATTAGTTTCCAGGTTGTCTTTAGCCAATCATTCTGACTCAAGAGTCCTTCCTGGTGGTGCACGCCTTGTTCAGCCAATATGAATGACAGAGGATTCTGGGAGGTGGTCAGACAAGTGATGTCTCATTTTGACCTTTCCCGAACTCTTTCAGTTGGTGGAGGCTTATTAGTTCCATGTCCTTTACCAGGACCTCCTGTCATAAAACAACTCATGTAAATGGTTACTATGGTGTCTGGCCAGGGTAGACGGTTTCAATCAGTGTGCTTTCCCTAACATCTTCAGCGAATTTTTCATTCAGTTCAGTTCAGTTCAGTCACTCAGTTGTGTCCAACTCTTTGCGACCCCATGAACCGCAGCACACCAGGCCTCCCTGTCTATCACCAACTGCTGGAGTCTACCCAAACCCATGTCCATCGAGTTGGTGATGCCATTCAACCATCTTATCCTCTGTCATCCCCTTCTCCTCCTGCCCCCAATCTTTCCCAGCATCAGGGTCTTTTCAAATGAGTCAGCTCTTCGGATCAGGTAGCCAAAGTATTGGAGTTTCAGCTTCAGCATCAGTCCTTCCAATGAACATCTAAGACTGATCTCCTTTAGGATGGACTGGTTGGATCTCCTTGCAGTCCAAGGGACTCTCAAGAGTCTTCTCCAATACCACAGTTCAAAAGCATTAATTCTTCTGTGCTCAGCTTTCTTTATAGTCCAACTCTCACATCCACACATGATTACTGGAAAAACCATAGCCTTGACTAGGCAGACCTTTGTTGACAAAGTAATGTTTCTGCTTTTTAATATGCTGTCTAGATTTGTCATAACTTTCCTTCCAAAGAGTAAGCGTCTTTTAATTTCATGGCTGCAATCACCATCTGCAGTGATTTTGGAGCCCCCCAAAATAAAGTCTCTCACTGTTTCCGTTGTTTCCACATCTATTTACCATGGAGTGATGGGACCGGATGCCATGATCTTAGTTTGCTGAATGTTGAGCTTTAGGCCAACGTTTTCACTCTCCTCTTTCACTTTCATCAAGAGGCTCTTTAGTTCTTCCTCACTTTCTGCCATAAGGGTGGTGTCATCTGCATATCTGAGATTATTGATATTCCTCCCAACAGGATATAAGAAAGACCCCATCAGAAAGGGCGGATGCTGGTTCTTCTTAAGGGCCAGTCACCCTCTCGTATCCCTCTAATAAATTTCCTTTTCTTGCCTGACTGCCTGGCTTGCTCTCTTTTTCTCCGCACTCGCTTTACAACTTCCTGATCCCAACACCTCATCTCAGATTCATTGAATTATCTTAGATTTGAAATGTTGTTGCTGAACCACAGAAGAAGCTGGCATTCTTGGCCTCTGGAGAAGAATTCAATCTGGGGCCAGAGACGAGGCTTGATCTCTCAGAGCTTTTGTGTAATTGAGTTTTATTAAAGTATAAAAGGGATAGAGAAAGCTTCTGACATGGACATCAGAAGGGGGCAGAAAGAGTACCCCCTTGCTTGTGTTAGCAATGGAGTTCTATACTTTCCAATTAGTTATTACAACAAATCAAAACAATGTCTCAAGTTTGTGAAAATTTTACCAGACCCACTCCCACAATTTACATTTTAGGATAACAAGATTAGAATTTAACAATAGAAAGATCCTACCAGACCCACTCCCATAATATACATTCTCAGATATCAGGATTAGTCAGAAGGTTTTCAGGAAGGAGCAACTGTCCTCAAGCAGGATACACTGTTGTTGTATAATCCCTAGTACAGAGTTTAAACTGAGTTGTGTAATTGACTAAGACTAAGGAGTATATACACAAAAAAGCTTGTCCTTTCCTCCTCCTTGAGAATTCCAGACCCCTGTCTCCACTTCGAGAGTCCCAGACCCCTTTCTCCTCCTTGGGGACCCTGGACTTCGTATCAGTCTGCCTAGGAATTGACTCTCTCAGATTCATTGACTTATCTTGTGGAGAGCAGAGCTAATTTGGACTCAGTAACAGGAAAGAGGGTGGGGAGGTCATCTGGTCTGCAGTCTGAGTCTTCCCCCATTTCAATCTTTTCAGCCCTCCTCATCCTCTCTTATGTCTCTGAGTGTCAGACTTTCCAGGTTTTGTTGGGTAAACTGGCTCTCATCTCAGCACCCATTGTAACAGAGCAGTTTTGGTACTTCCCTGGTGGTCCAATGGCTAAGACTCTGGGCTCCCAATGCAGGGGGAACTAGGTCCCACATGCCACAATGAAAGATCCCACATGGTGCAACAAAGATCAAAGATCTAAAAGGTCCCACACGCTACAACCAAGACCTGGTGCAGCCAAATTAAACAAATGAAAATAAATATTTTAAATGGCAACGAACTCCAGTATTCTTGCCTGGAAAATCTCATGGACAGAGAAGCCTGGTAGGCTACAGTCCATGAGGTTGCAAAGAATAGGACACAACTGAGCGACTTCACTCACTAGTGTCTTCTCTGGGTTAGATCACTTACCACTCCATTTCCTTTTTTCCAATAATAAAAGTGGTTTTTTAGCTGATTTCCCCTCTCATACTCACCCTGTTCTTTGGAGTTGTGTCTTTTTTAATTCCCTTACCATCATTTTGGGGGATTTCATAAGAAATTGGTGATAGCTTCCTATGGTCAATGTACCATCTTTGTCTGAGTTCTTTGGGAACTAAAAGTCTTAAAATTGGTTTAGATATTTTCTGAAATGACTGTGTTGTGAATATATATTGCCTAGACTTTATACATTGAATATATGGTTGTTTCCTTTTCCATGATAACGTACTTTAGCATTTTCAGTTTAATTAAAACTCTATTTTTAAGTTATCTTTTAAAAATTATTTTGAATTGCACAAGTAAGGCATGAATGTCATCTCCATTCATAACTGATTCTTTTCTACTAGTCTTTTCTTTATTCCTGCTGGAATAGATTCTATAGCTATTCTTTCAGGAGCGTCTATGGGTTGTAAGTTTATCTGAGCCCTTAGAAAAATGCCTATATTTTATTCTCCCTGTAGAATGATAATCTACTGGTTAGACCATTCTAGAATGAAAAGGCTTTCTTCCTCTCCTTTGGCACCTTAAAGATTTTCCTTCATTTTCTTTCATCCAGTGTTGTTGAGGTAAATTTGATTCTCATTCTTGCATAACTATTCTATCTTTATTTCCTGGAGATTTCTAGAATTTTCCTTACTTATCCATGAAGTTTTGAAATTTCACTATTATTTGTCCAGGTGCTATCTGTGTTTTTATAAATTCATCCTACTCAATAAACAGTAGACCCTGTCAATCTGAAGATGAATGTCTTTCTACAGTAGTAGAAAATTCTTTGCTTTTTTTTTTTCTTTTTCAAATCTTGTATTCCCCCTGCCTATATTCTATCTATTCTCTCCTTCTAAAACTATTAGAAGGATTTTTGAATCTCTGGATTTATCCTTCATGTCTTTGAATATTTCCTTTATCCTATCCCTTTCTCCTTTGTCTATTGCAGTTTCTGCCATATAGCAAAATGAATTAGCCATACATACACATATCTGCTCAGTCACTCGGTTATGTGTCAGTCACTCTTTTATGACCCCATGGACTGTAGCCCGCCAGGCTTCTCAGTCCATGGGATTTCCCAGACAAAAATACTGAAGTGGGTTGCCATTTCCTACTCCCGCATATACATGTATCCCTCTTTTTTGGACTTCCTTCCCATTCAGGTAACCACAGAGCATTGAGTAGAGATTCCTGTGCTGAAGAGTATGTTCTCATCAGTTATCTATTTTATGTATACTATCAATAGTGTATGCATACCAGTCACTTTACATCCAGAGTCACAGCATGGCAGCATTTGTCACTTTGGGATTAAATTCTACCTTTTTTTTTTTTTTTTTTTTTAATGTTTTATATCTTTTGCTGGAGTTGCAGGGCTCTCCCCAGACGTTTGCTGACTCTCATCTTATTCGCTGAGACTCCCAGTGAGTTGATCTGCTGCTGGCCCAGGAGCGGGTGGGGGGCAGGGAAGCCTTCCTGCAGTCTGCACTGTGCTCGGTGGAGTTGGGTATGCTGGGCAGTTTGACCATCTAGGTGTGCGTGTCCCCAATTCTCCCAGGGCTCTGCTGTCCTTTCCAGTCCACCTGCCTGTGATCATTCTTCCCACTGGAGGAAAACACTATTTTTGCTGCTTGGGGAAAGGAGAGAGTGTTTGTATGGGGTCAACCCTCCGGCTGCTCTCCCTGAATCAACCCAGCCAATCAGGGCTGTGAGCTACCCCCCTCCCCACCCCCATCTTCTCTCACCTCTGGACAAAAAGCAGCCTCAGCACTCTCCCCTCCTTTCTGGGTTGGCACTCTCTCACCCCTGGTGTCCTGAGCCGTCTCTTCCGCTATCACAGGCTTGCCTTGCTGGCTTCCTGACCGGCTTTGCCTTTGCCTTTGTTTTTTAATTTGTATTGGAGTATAGTTGCTTTACAATGTTTCTTCAGTTTCTGCTATACAGTCAAGGGAATCAGCGTATGTACACATGCATTCTCTCTTCTTTTGGATTTCCTTCCCATTTAGGTCATCACAGAACACTGAGTAGTTCCCTGTGCTATACAAAGGGTTTTCTATTTTATACAAAGTAGTGTGTATATGTCCAGACCATATTTGATTGTTCAGGGGCCCTTCAAAGATTTGAGGCTGAGAGTATCCAGTGTTGTTTACAAGAGTGACTACTTTCATTGTTTAATCTTTTCTATAATTTCTATGGAGTCTCTGGATGGGCAGGATGGAAACAGGGTTGGGGCAAAGGAATGCCGTGTTGAAGGTGCTAAAATCAGTCTTCACAGAGGTGTTTTTGAAAGCCAGTTTAAACTTAAATGTCTTATTTAAATAACATCTGTTAAGGCCCCTTAATAGCTTTTCTGTGTGACTTAGGATAAATCATTTTACCTAGTTAATTGTATTTTTTCACTTGTAAAATGAAAGGTGTGGACAAAGTGACGTTAAGCTTCTCTCTATCAGAATTTCTGTATTTATATTTTAAAGGCAGCTGCGTGTGACCAATGCAACTCAGGCTTCCCACCTCCAGATTCCTATAAACAATTCATAGCTTTCCCATTCTTTATCTCCAAGGAGAATCACATGATTCATTCTACCCTCCCCAGTCCCTGCTTTTGCACTTGGCATATTACAGTGAAACTCATTAACTTGGATGACACTAATTTAGAATCTACAATAATTCTATGACTGGACCAAACTGCATCTCTGTTTAAGAAAATGTGACCTCATGGCAAGTGCAGATAAATGGTGTCAGTAGCACTGCCAAACCCGTGTTCAAAATCCTTAAGAAACAGCTATTTTTCAAGCCCCTGCAAGCATTTCCAACATATGCATTTCTATCTATCCAGCACCAGTTTATAAGCCAGAGCATCAAACCAAATCGCCTGATGGTCAGGACTCTTGTCTTCTCCAAGCCTGGCTTCTTTCCCATTGACTCTATGCTGTGCTCATAGTTTTGAAAATGGAAAAAATCTCGTGCCTCATAAAAGAGGGAGTCACCCATATCACAGTGGAAATGAGATAGTCAAACAGAGACTCTTTGGTTCTGCAGAAACAGATAGAGAATTTAATTTCTAACCGCAGCTGCTGCAGTCTAATGGAATGTGTATGTACAGTAGACAAAGAAGGAATCTCTGATTAATGAGGGAGAAGCGCGTCCTGGTGGCATTCACCATCACCATCAGACACTGGCCAGTCACTGCCACAGAAGTTTTGATGGGGAGTCATGTCTTCAGGATCTGTACAATTTACAAAGCACTATAGGTGATGTCTAAGCCCACCTCTAGTTGAGAAATATGACCCTGATAAGAAGGTATTATTAACTGCTGGTTAATAAGACTCACCCTGCTGTGATGCCTGGAACTTATCTGGAATTTAATACACAGAGGCTTAAGTTAATAGTTCCCTAAACTGTGTCATTTACATTCTGACTATTGTTAATGAGATATAGCTGAGCTGTATGGACTCAAACAGTATTTTGCAACCCAGATCCTTATGTCTGGGGTGGACAGGGAAGATCAAAGCAGCCCCCTGCCAAGAACTGAACTTGGATGGAGCCTCCATCTTTTTTTGGAGCATGCCAGCCCTCTCGGTAGGAGGACAAGCCCAGGTGAGCTGATTCCAGTGCCCGGCACGCCGTTCACCTAAAAGGAAACTTTGCACAATTTCCTGGGAAGATGGAGATTTTCTACATTCCTTTTGAGGAAGAACTCATGGTGAGTTAGCATCACAAGTCATCCTGGATCGGGGGATGGGGGATAGTGGTGATAAGGATGCCAAGTGGAGGGAGATCACATTGGACATTTGGCATCTCTTGCTGTATGAGTTTGGGGGGAGGACATCCTTAGATTTTCTTGGGTTCCAAAATCATTACGGACAGTAATTGCAGCTGTGAAATTTAAAAAAACTCTTGCTCCTTGGAAGAAAAGCCATGACAAACCTAGACAGTGTATTAAAAAGCAAAGACATCACTTTGCCAACAAAGTCCAAAGTATAGTCAAAGCTATGGTTTTTCCAGTAGTCATGTACAGATGTGAGAGTTGGACCATAAAGAAGACTGAGCATCAAAGAACTGATTCTTTTGAACTGTGGTGCTAGAGAAGACTCTTGAGAGTCCCTTGGACAGCAAGGAAATCAAACCACTCAATCCTAAAGGAAATCAACCCTGAATATTCATTGGAAGGACTAATGCTGACGTTGAAGCTCCAATACGTTGGCCACCTGATGTGAAGAGCCGACTCATTGAAAAAGACCCTGATGCTGGGAAAGACTGAAGGCAAAAGGAGAGGTGGGCAGCAGAGGATGAGATGGTTGGATGGCATCACCCACTCAATGGACAGGAATTTGAGCAACCTCCAGGAGACGGTGAAGGATGTGGAAGTCTGGCATGCTGCAGTCTGTGGCACAAAGAGTTGGACACGACTGAGCAGCTGAACAACAGTGACAACATTCACTTAGAGACTGAGCAGACGTGTGAACTGAGAAGGTAGACCCGCAGTATCCGAATTAGCCAGCCACCATGTCCCCAGTCAGTCCCACTGTTAAAACAGCCAGGAGTATATTGTTAGATTTATCCTCACTTTTCCCATTTTTTATTGTAACTTCCTTCAGTGCCTCAAGTTATTTCCATGGTGGTTCTCCCTTCCCCATCCTCTAACCTCCCCACCCCCACCGCCCCACCTTATCCTTGAGACTTGCCTTAAAGATCAAATTTTGATAGCTGCTTGGCGATCCCTTTACTGTCCCATAAATCTGAAGGAGACAACCTCATCAGAGAACACCGCTATCATCAGGGAAGTGAGTTTTTCCTGGTGACATGAGTTTAAAGTCCCTGGAAAGAGATCATAGAGCTAAGAAGCTGGGAATTTCTGATCATGGGTAGCTGATCCTGACTGGCCAGGATTTGGGGCCAATAAGTCTGTCCTATCACAAATCAGACCCTCCTTCCCAGATGTTCTAGGCCAGAAACTTGCCAGATGCTTGAAATTTCAGTACCAGCTGCCCAATAATGGGCCAAACTGAAATTTTTGGTCTGATTTATAAAAAGGCAGAGCAGGGAGCCAAGAGTGACAAAGCTGTCCACCATGATGTCAGCAGCCACTTTATCTGCGGTACAAAAACATTACCAGTGTTAAGAGAAGGGTTCTGAAAAGTGTGGTACACTGTCTTAGATGGCATGTTCTTAAGTCACTGGGTTTCCCTAGTGCCTCAGACAGTAAAGAATCTGCTTGCAATACAGGAGACGTGTGTTTGATCCCTGGGTTGGGAAGATGTCCTGGAAAAGGAAATGGCAACCCACTCCAGTATTCCAGCCTAGAGAATTCCAGGGACAGAGGAGCCTGATGGGCTACAGTCCATAGGGTCGAAAAGAGTCAGACACAACTGAGTAAGTAGCACTTTCACTTTTAATCACTAAAATCAAAGTAATGTGGTATCTGAAAAAGAAACAAGTTTATGATATGCTAAGGGAGACTTCCCTGGTGATCCAATCAAGGGGGCACAGGTTTGATCTCTGGTCAGGGAACTAAGATCCCATATGTCATGTGGCACAGCCAAAAGATAAAAAAATTTAAAACTACAATGGGAATTATACATATTGCTGTCACAACAAAGAAAATACTTCTGCACGAGGACAAGGTTTGGGAGGTATGGAGTAAGAAGGAAAATAAGAGTTGCTAGTATTTTTCTATAAAATTTTCATTAAAAGTGTTACCTTACTACAAAAAAAAAAAAAAAAGAAGTTTTCCCATCACACCATGATGCCTTTGTTTATTAAATTTCCTGAGTTGTTTCCTGGTCTCTATGTTCTCAGCATAAGGCCTGTAATTAAAATTTGTTTTGTGTTTCTTGACCTTGCTGGGAGCACTACTTTTTATATAGCTTTGAGATTCTCAGACATCAGACCCTAGAATAACACAGAGGAAAGATTGGCCTATCCCAAGTGACCTGGTCTGACCATGCCTGCATTGGGTTTCCACAACAGCCATTGATTTCAATTTGTGACTTCAGAAAAAAGAATTCAGCCACCATGGGTATAAAAACAGTCAGCAATAAATCCACCCCCAAATCATGATGACACATGTGATCAGGAAATTGCTAATAATGAGGTGAAGTGAAGTAAAAGTCTTTAAGTCCGGTCTGACTCTTTGCAACCCCTGGAGTAGGTAGCCTTTACCTTCTCCAGGGGATCTTCCCAACCCAGGGATCAAACTCAGGTCTCCCGCATTGCAGGTGGATTCTTTACCAGCTAAGCCACAAGGAAAGCCCAAGAACACTGGAGTGGGTAGCCTATCCCTTCTCCAGCAGATCTTCCCAACCCAGGAATCGAACCAGGGTCTCCTGCACTGAGGCAGATTCTTTACCAACTGATCTATCCAGGAAGAACAAGTGCATGAGTGCTAAGTCACTTCAGTGAGTCCTCATGGACTGACTGTAGCCCACTAGGCTCCTCTGTCCATGGGATTCTTCAGGCAAGAATACTAGGCTGGGTTGCCATGCCCTCTGCAGGGGATCTTCCCAACCCAGGAATCGAACCTGTATCTGTTACATCTCCTGAAATGGCAGTCAAGTTCTTCACAACGAGCGCCACTTGGGAAGCCCAGTCTCAGTTCACCCTTCTCCAACCTGGATCTACCCATCAAAACTCAGCTCAAATGCTTTCTCTTTAGCACTCCCTGTTCTACCTCTCACCCCTCACAGCCTTCTTTCCTCTTCACTCCGCTCTCGTAGTTTAGGTCCTGACTGCATCCCGTATCTTGACATGCCATCACTTCTCTACACTTATTGTTTATTCAACAGAAATTACAGAGCATCTATCATGTGCCAGATGAGTAGAGGTACAAAGGTCAAAGGCATGTGTATAAGTAGAAGCTATTTGTTAGGCACAGATTCAACGCAATGGAATCAATATATTTATGAGGGTTCTTTACATGCAGTTACGGGATCTGAATCTGGTTAGCTTAAATGAAAAGAGAATTTGGGGAGAAGTCTGTGAGTTTGCCTAAAGGAGAGAAAGACAGACTGGACAATCACCAAGGACCATACAAGTGTCCAGCATCACCAAGGAAGGGACTCCCACTTTTTCAGTTCTTTGTTTCTCCCCTTATAATTCACCTTCAAGGAGGGAGTGTATAAATAGCTTTGCAAGAATTCTCTCTCAATAAGAGAAGGGTAAGTGCTAAGCAAATAAACCCCTAGGACAGTATCCAGTGGCACAGAAGTAAAAAGCTGGCTGGAGTTTTCAACAGAAGGTGGCATGGGTATGGAGCAGTTTGGCCACTTAGAACAGTCATGCTGAGGCTAATGTTGGGAATTCCCTGGCGATCCAGTGGTTAAGACTCTGTGCCTTCACTACAGAGGGTATCAGTTCAACGCCCTGGTCAGGGAGCTAAGATCCTACATGCCTTGTGCTGTGCTTAGTCACTCAGTCATGTCCAACTCTTTGTGACCCTATAGGCAGTAGCCCACCAGACTCCTCTGTCCATGGAGATTCTCCACATAAGAATACTGGAGTGGGTTGCCACGCCCTCATCCAAAGGATCTTCCTAACCCAGGGATCAAACCCAAGTCTCCGGCATTGCAGGTGGATTCTTTACCAACTGAACCACCAGGGAAACCCCATGGTGAGACAAAAAAAACACACCAAACAGGCAAAAAATACAGACTTTTCAAGAAAGCATTCGTCTTAATCATCTCCCATAGATCCGTGGTTCTGAGTCACTTTCTGTCTCTCTCCCAGCCCTGGGGAATCATCAGAGAGGATAGAAGGAGAGGGATGCAAAGAAAACAAACTCTTACTCTGGAATACAACCCTGCTAATACAATCATGTAATTTTTGTGGGGTTGCTTAAAGGAATAGGCTTCCAAACTAAAAAAAGAAAAGAAAATGTTAAATGTCAAGGCATCCTTACCCCTGCATGAGGCTGGGGCAGGCACTGCCCAAAGCTGGCATCTCCCTCTTTCTCCCAACTAGATAGTGCAGTTCCTGCTAGAACAGGAACTGCATAAAGTTCATTCCCTAGTCCTTCCAGCATCCCGCACACAATCTGAGCTCAACTAACATGGCTTTGGCACAACTGAACTGGGACAAAATGAATGTTGCTTACCAGGATGGCAATTTCCCATCTTCCAACCTCATCCTCTGTCTATTTTGAGAAGACTACTCCCAACAAGAAGTTCACTGAAAGAATGAATCAAAACTTCCTGGTTGTTTCCGTGAAGGAGCGGTTCCCTCCGCTGGGTTCCGCAAAGCAGCTGGCGTGTGTCATGCTCCTTGATGGGTCAACAGTGGGGTGAATCATGGCGCTCTAAGTGCAGCTGCAAAGTGATTGAGATACTAGTGCATTGGGGAAGCTGAGTCTACAACACCAGCCCTTCTCTGAATCTGACGATTGTTAGAAAGGATAAAAGGATTCAGATGACCAAATTCAGAGCCATGAATGGCCCAGGATAAAACCCTCTACTTGCATACTGTGGCTTCCCAGGTGGTGCAGTGGTAAAGAATCCACCTGCCAAGATGCAGCTTCGATCCCTGGGTCGGGAAGATCCCCTGGAAGAAGAAATGGCAACCCTCTTCAGTATTCTTGCCTTGAGTCCCATGGACAGAGGAGCCTGTCGGGCTACAATCCATGGGGTCACAAAATCGGACAAGACTGAGCACGCACATCATTGTAGGCTGTATTTCTCTTGGTTACCCAGTCTCTTTGGGGAATAATTTACTTTCTTGGTGGCTCACATTATCTTTCCCAACCCAGGAAGGGCATACCCTCCTAGTTGCTCTTGGGAACCATCAAGTGTATTTGAATAGGTTCCAGGTTGCTTTGTCCTTTTTGGCTGTGTGACCTTTAGGTGAGCTACCCAACCTCTCTGAGACTTTCTTTCTGCATACATTAGGTAATTAAACAGTTTTCTGGCCTGGAGTCTTGCAAATTCCTTTGTTATTACTAAGTGTGAACAACCAGCATGTTTCCAGCACTCAAGTTTCAAATCCAAAAGACAAATACATAGAGGATTCTTCAGGGTCACAGGTCAACAAGACCTACATGAAATACGTCATGGTAAAGACATGATCTTCCTGTCAACACATTCTGCATTCGAAAGGCAAGACATGTTTCTGAAAATTTATTGTGATCGACTTGGGAAATTATAATTTAGATTGAATCTCTTGCAAATCATTGCTTCCGAGATGTTGCTGCCAACTTTCATAATTGTATTTCTCCTTTATTCCAGGTTCACTCATTCATACATATACGTTTGTAAGTGTATACATACATATATATATATATATATATATATATATATATATATATATATATATGTCACACATCTATCTTATATTTTCCCCCCTAATTTGAAGCTTCAACACCTGAGGGATCAGGCATTATTTTATGGACCCCAAACAGCAGGCATTTCCTGTTAAATTAAGTGGTGATGAAATTTATTATGTTAACTAAACCAATTTTCTTGCAATCGCAGTGAAAATTCTGTCTTGGCGGTGGCGGCAGGACTTGTCTGACCACATCACAGTCACCACTGCAAAGGCTCCTGCCAATTAAGAAGAAGCAATTCAGGACTTCCCTGGTGGTCCAGTGGTAAAGATTCAGCAGTTCCATTGCAGGGGGCTCGGGCTTGATCCCTGGTGGGGAAACTAAGATCCTGCATGCCATGAGGAACAGCCAAAACAATAATAAAAGAAGATGCAATGTCATGACAGCTTTGTCCTCATCTCTGCTATTAGCAAAAGAGAACAGAGATTTTATTCTCACAGACAGAACTAGGCTTTTTCACACTTATTAATAACCTGAATTAGAATAGGATGCGTTCTCTGTCACTTGACTTGGTTTGCGGTAGAGCTATCATGTTTAATGTCTTGCTTATAAAATCATGAGGTGATAAATGAAGAGAACATTATATACCATTCTCAGCAGACAGCATCAAGGGCAAGAAATACAATAGGATTTTCTGTTTCCAGGAGGAAATATACCAACTTCCTAGGTCTGTGGACCTTTTTATTTTAAAACTTCTTATTTTATATTAGGGTAGAGGTGATTAACAACGTTGCAAAAGTTTTAGGCGAACAGCAAGGGACTCAGCCATACATACATGTGTATCCACTCTCCTCCCAACTCCCCTCCTATACAGGCTGCCACATGACATTGAGCAAGAGTTCCTGTGCTATATAGTAGGTACTTGTTGGTTGTGGATTTATTTCATTTTAAACATGTTTTTGTTTAATGAATAGGTGGTATAAATGAGAGTCTAAAATTCATAGGGACCAAAGGTATACAGGGTATGGTAAAAAGTTCCTATCCAACTGCCTATGGCTCTTCTCCAAATTCAGCCCACAGTTTCCTAAAACTAACCTCCAGCTCATCAGTTAAGTTCTCTAGGGGCAACTAAGGTTCCCAATTTCCCGTGTATTCTATGGCTTATTTTACAGTGGAGGAAAGCGAAAATGCTTTATCTAAAGTCACACAGGGTGTTACTTGCTGCAGCCTGAACTGATCTTTCTCCTCTAGAGCACATGTGACAGCATATGTAGCTGTCAGCAAGCCCGAGGCAAACCAAAGACATTCTTTTCTTTTTTAAAAATTTTATTTATTTACTTATGTAGTTTTGGTTCTGCTGGATCTCTGTTTCTACATGAGGGCTTTTCTCTAAGTTGCAGTGAGTGGAGACTGGGGGCTGCTCTCTAGCTGTGGAGAGCAGGTTTCTCATCTCAGGGGCTTCTCTTGTTGCCGAGCATGGGCTCTAAGGCTTCGGCTTCAGTAGTTGTGGTGTACAGATTTAGTTGTTCCTTGGTTGTGGGATCTTCCCGGATCAGGGGTTGAACCTGTGTTCCTTGAATGGGAAAGTGAAGTTGCTCAGTTGTGTCCAACTCTTTGCAACCCCATGGACTGTAGCCTACCACGCTCCTCCATCCATGGGATTTTCCAGGCAAGAGTACTGGAGTGGGGTGCCATTTCCTTCTCCAGAGGAACTTCCCAACCCAGGAATCGAACCTGGGTCTCCCACATTGTAGGCAGATGCTTTACCATCTGAGCCACCAGGTGGATCCTTAATCACTGGCACACCAGGGAAGTGCCCATTCTTTTCTTAACAGGCAAACCAGAACCTTCTAATATCATTCAAAGTGCTTTTATTTGGCTGAATGTTCAATGAAGGCTCAAGACATTCATTCTGAAAGAGAAGTGTAGGAAATCTATTCTTTTTTTAAAAAAATTGGGGTATAGTTGCTTTACGGGGCTTCCCTGGTGGTTCAGACAGTAAAAAATCTGCCTGCAATGCAGGAGACTTGGGTTCGATCCCTGGGTTGGGAAGATGCCCTGGAGAAGGGAATGGCTACCCACTCCAGTATTCTTACATGGACAATCCCATGGACAAAGCAACCTGACAGGCTGCAGTTCATGGGGGTCACAAAGAGTCAGACACGACTGAGTGACCAACACTTTGACTTTTCATAGTCGCTTTACAATGATGTGCTAAGTTCTGCTGTACAACAGTGTCAGCCATGTGGAGATACATATATATATATATCTCCCCTCCCTCTTGGACTTCCCTCCCACCCCTCATCCCGCCCCTCTAGGTCATCACGGAGCTCCAAGCTGAGCTCCCTGTGCTACACAGCAGCTTCCCACCTAGCTGTCTGTTTTACACAGGTAGTGTATATATGTCAATTCCATTCCCCCAGCTCATCCCTCCTGCCCCTTCCCTACTCCTGCCCCGTTTTCTCACGTGTGTTCTCTACACCTATGTCTCTATTCTAGTGGCTTCAGTCTCCAGAGGAAGAAACTGAGGCTCAGAAAGGGAAATGATTGTCCATCAAATAAATGTTGAGTGGGCCTATTTTCATGAACTCTGAGTGGTGCTCTAGATTTTGCAAATGCAGCCTGAGTTCCCTTCATTCCAGCCCCAAATCATTAGATCTGGGTTCCCCTGGCTGTTTCTGGGCATTATGTCTGAGTTCTATTAGAAAATGCAGGAGCACATTGATTTCCTATAACGCTTTTATCTATAGAAACTTGTGAGGACATCTTTTGGCCAGAAGACTTGGCATTGAATAGCTGAAAACCTTGAACTTTTCCAAAGCCCTGCCTCCCAGTTGTGAACAAATAAACCTTTGCTCCTTCAGAAAAACCTTTTCTGCACCCGCAGACTGGAACTCCTTGACCCAGTCTTATTATAAGATGCACCATGTGGTCACAAATGGATTGCTAAGCATTCATGACAGCTTGTTGCCTTCTTGGTAACATAAGTTAGAGGCTTCAGAGGAAAAAAAAAAAAAAAAAACAATCACAGAATCAAGCTTGGGAGAGAGACATTTTCTCTTATCTTTTTAATTTAGATTGTATTAAGACAGTGTAATTACAGAGATCTGAAGGGAGATTGAGAGCAAGATGAAAACATAAATACAGTGAAGCCAGACCCTCCTCCCCTGCCCTGGGGAAGACACTAAGTGTTTAAAAACGCTCCTAGGTGACTTTTTAAAAAAAAAAAAAAAAAAGGTCCTCTACTATCCTTTCTCCTTTGAATCTCACAACAAACCTGAGAGGCAGGAATTCGCACAACTTCCATTTTAAAGCTGAGAAAAACCGAAGCCCAGAGAGATCAAGTGACTTACCCAAAGTAACACAGCAAAGAAATGACAATCCCAGGATGAATGTGGGGTGTCTGGCTTTCAGGTGCCATTCTTTCTGAATACCACCTCCACCTCCAATTTCCCTTTTCACTCCTACCTTCAAATCCCCTTTTCACTCCTTCTCTAGCTCCTTGGTTCAATCTTTCCCTCCTTACGCTCACTGAAATTTAAGCATCCTTGACATTTTTCTCCTAGGCACGCTTCTCTTTCCTCATATGCTTTTGTTTACAATTTCCAGTTTTCCTCTTACAATTTCCAACAGCACCTCTTTGCAAAGGCCCTATCACTACCACCACCCCAAGCCAGTATCTGAAGCTCAAATCCCTCCTCTGCACCCCTATCATAGATTCTGTGGGTCTCTGTGAAGATTCTGGGGTTCACATTCAGGTGGGAGCCTGCAGAAGGTGAGACTCAGTATGGCAGAAGACCTAGGGCTCCAGCCCTGTGATTAGGGCCTCTGCCCTTCACTTTCACTTTCCAAACCTGCACAAGGTGGCAGGGGGGCGGAAAGGGGGGTGGTGGTCCTGAGATTGACACTTTGACACAGGCTGCAGCCAGTACCCTTTGCTGCAATACTTGCACCTGGACACACCTCTCCTCAGGCAACAAAGCCCAGGGATCAAACCTGCATCTTCTGCATTGGCAGGCAGATTCTTTACCACCTGAACCACCAGGGAAGCCCCAAAAGGTGCTGAAAGCAACAAAAATCCACTGATGGCAGAAGCATCTTTGAGATGATCAGCGGTCACTGTGATCTGTTGGCCTGGATTGATGGTATAAATTTCTGCCATAGGGACTTCCCTGATGGTCCATTGGTTAAGACTTTCTACTTCTAGCGCAGAGGGTGAGGGTTCGATCCCTGGTCAGGGAGCTAAGATCCCACATGCCACTGGCGTGGCCAAAAAATTAAAAAAAAAAAAAAAAAAAATTCTGCCTTAGAACTAGACAACAAAGGTGATGGGCATCATTGCTGCTGTTTAGTCACCCAATCGTGTCCAGCTCTTTGCAACCCCCTGGACTATAGCCCACCAGGCAACTCTGTCCATGGAGTTCTCCAGGCAAGAATACTGGAGTGGGTTACCATGCCCTCCTTCAGGGGATCCTCCCAATCCAGGGATCAAACCTGTGTCTCCTGCATTAGCAAGTGGATTCTTTACCACTGAGCTGCCTGGGAAGCCCGGTGATGGTCATAGTAAATGGCGGTGACAGAACTGCAACATAGCAAGGACCGTGTGGTCAGGGGTGAGAAAAGTGTCTCCCCTTGTCCTTCTCCAAGGAATCTGTGCTTGTTTACCAGAGTAACTCGGTGTACACACTCTTTAACTATGTCTGGGCTAACAAAGATGCTAAGGAACTCAAAATGTATCAAGGGTCCCACCTTCCCAGTGAGGGACATAGATTAGTTGGAGCCCAAGTTCTCTCAAGGTCTACTCTCAAGGGTAGACCTCCAGTTACTTTCCTTATTGTTGTTGTTGTTCAGTCGTTAATTCATGTCCAACTCTGTGACCCCATGAACTGGCAGCACACCAGGCTTCCCTGTCCATCACCAACTCCTGGAGCTTGCTCAAACTTATGTCCATAGAGTCAGTGATGCCATCCAACCATCTCATCCTCTATCATCTCCTTCTTCTCCTGCCTTCAGTCTTTCCCAGCATCACAGTCTTAACCAATGAATCAGCTCTTCCCATCAGGTGACCAAAGCTGAGCTTCAGCTTCAGCATTAGTCCTTCCAATGAATATTCAGGGTTGATATCATTTAGGATTGATTGGTTTGATCTTCTTGCTGTCCAAGGAACTCTCAAGAGTCTTCTCCAGCATCAAAATGCGAAATCAATTCTTCAGGGCTCAGCCTTCTTTACTTTCCTGGTTGCAAGTCTGTAATTATGCTGCATGGTTGGCAGAATTCTCATTCACTCTCTGACCTGTGGAGGAAGAGAGAAAATAGGAAGAGCAAGCAGAAGACCCTGCAACAGGCCTTCACTCCAACCAAAATAGTGAAATAGAAGCCCTACCACCTCATGGACGAATCAGCAAATACTAGAACCAGCTTCAACGATTACAAGGATGCAAGGGCAGTGGCTGTCATCTTGTCTCTGTTATTCAGTTCATTGGCATGTCTTCTGCAAAAACTAGAAGAATTTAGGAGGTGCTGGTGGACGACTATAAACCAAGTCAAATGATCACCCCGATTGCAGCCTCAGTGCTGACTGTGCTATTTTTACCAGAAAGGCCTTGGGCACTAGAAATGTGGTTATTGATCCAGCAGATATGTTCCATTCAAACCCCATCAGTAAAGGGAATAAAAACTAGCTCACCTTTACATAGAAAGGATGAGAAGGCATACTCCACACCTTGCTCGAGGGCTGTGATGACCTTCCTGCCTGTCGCAGTAGAGCCCACAGAGATCTGCCAGCCACAGAGCCCTCGAAGGGTGAGCTGACTCACCTGACTGGAATCATCACCTCGTCTGTCTGGGGCTCTGACTTACCCTCCAATGTGCCTCTACTACCTCCTCCATACAAGGACTGACAGAATGCCACCCTGACTAGCATAGAATCTTGAACCATATTGCTTTATTTTTGTTTCATTATGGTAAAAGTCACATAATATAAAACATACTATTGCAACCATATTTAACTGTAGAACTTGGAGGCGCTAAATACATTTACTTGTACAACTCTCATCAGCATCCATCTCCCAAATTTTCCACCTTCCTGAACTGAAACTCTGTCCCCATTAAACATGAACTCCCCTTTCCCCTTCCCCCCAACCCCAGGTATCTGTCAATGTACTTTCTGACTCTATGAATTTGACTGTTCTAGGTACTTCATATGGGTGGAATCCAACACTATTTGTCTGCACCTAATGTGCATTGAAGTGCATTTTTAAGGTTAACTTAATATATGTCCTGCAAACAGATTGTACCTTCTCTGCCCCCTACCCTGGTGCTCTATAGCAGGTTCTCATTAGTTATCTCTTTTATACATAGCAGTGTATATATGTCAATCCCAATCTCCCAGTTTATCCCATCCTCGCCCTTTCCACCCCTTGGTGTTCATACATTTGTTCCCTATGTCTGTGTCTCTATTTTTGCTTTGCAAATAGTTGAACCACATTGCTTTAAACCAAGAGGCACATTTCATGACAAAGGAAGTGCATGGACACGTGTACAACACATACTGCATCACCTGGAAGATGCCAGCTGAAGAGAACAATGAAATTTCTATTAAAGCCTTAGAGTAAATGCCAAATTGGGGACAACATCTGCAGAATTAGTGCTCTTCCCCCCAGAGGGGAATATATGCAATGAGACAAGGGCCATTCTGGTGCTGTGTCCCCAGTAGATGGAATGAGTATGTTCAGGAACCAACCAAGAGGAAGAAATACCAGGGGCCTCTCTCAGCATCCTTCCCAGTGACTTTCTTACAAAACCTATGCTTCTGTCCCCATAACACTAAATTCTGCTGGATCATGGGTTGTGATTCCCAGCAAGGGAGGACTTCCACCAGGAAAATAATGAAGTTCTATGTCCTGGAAGCTATGACTACCAGCAGGTCACATTGGGCTTCTTCAGCCAGTAAGCCCACAGACAAGGAAAAGAGCTACCACATGGGTAGGATCACTGTCTCTGATTAACACTAAAAACTAGGGTTGCTGCTGCACAATAGGTCTGAAAGGTGTCCATAAGGAACCTTTGGGGGCTCTTTGGGATGGTCTGGGTGCTTTTTCACCTAGGGATAATTGGTCAAAAGGTAGACGTAGCAAGCACTAGCCTTGATTACGCCTCATGATGGACATTCTAGCAGTAATCATAATTACATAGTTCGCATCAGTTCTAGATCCTGGACATGATTTGTGCATAACTTATTTAATCACCAAATATTTACCAAATGCCTTTATGTGCCAGGAAATGTTCTAAGTGTTGGAAACTTGGTGGTGAACAAGATAGTTCATATCTCTGCCTTAGTGGTACCTTTAATTTAGTAGGAGAGATGAACAAGAAATAACAAAATATGGTAATAGGAGAGATGACCACAGATTGTCAAAGAAGCTGGGGGGAAAAATGCAGATGCTATGAAAAAGAATGGCAGAGTGACTGTGCTTCCCTGGCAGTCCAGTGGCTGGTACTCCATGCTTCCACTGCAGGGGACACGGGTTCGGTCCCTGGTCAGGGAACTAAGATCTTGCATGCCATGCAGCATGGACAAAAATAAATAAACAAAAATAGTTTTTTAAAAAAGAATGAATTTTAAAAAAAGAATCACAGAGTGACTTACTTGGACGAGGTGGTAAAGAATGGTCTCTTTGTGGAAGTGATGTCCAAGCTGAGACCTGAAGAATTAGAAGGAACTAGTGCTGTGAGGGGAGAAGGCAATGGCACCCCACTCCAGTACTCTTGCCTGGAAAGTCCCATGGACAGAGGAGCCTAGTAGGCTGCAGTCCATGGGGTCGCTAAGAGTCGGACACGACTGAGCGACTTCACTTAGACTTTTCACTCGCATGCACTGGAAAAGGAAATGGCAACCCACTCCACTGTTCTTGCCTGGAGAATCCCAGGGACGGAGGAGCCTGGTGGGCTGCCATCTATGGGGTCGCACAGAGTCAGACACGACTGAAGCGACTTAGCAGCAGCAGTGCTGTGAGGAGTCAGAGCAAAATGCTCCCGCAATGGAAAGAGCAGGTGCAGAGGTCCTGAGGCTGGAGGATGGCATGTTTGACGGAGAATTGAGGCTCTTGTGACTGGAGTTCAGTGAGATGGGCTAGAGAGAAAGGCAGGAGCCATACCAGGATTTGACATGGGGTTAGGTATTCCAATTTGATCCCGGGTGCAGTGGAAAATGGAAAGGCATTGGTGTGGGGCGGGGGGAGGGGAAGCAGGTTCCTGATCTGGTGTACCTCATAAATCACCTGAGGCCCTAGGCAAAGAGGGGGTCACTGGCTGTAACAAGAGCTCAAGGGGTGAAGGAGGCCCTGTCCCACAGGGACTGAAGCATCCGGAAGCATACTGAAGTATGTACCAGCCCAGCTGGCGTGAATCCACACTCCCCTATCTCAGCTGTCACTGCAGATAAGAGAAGGATTACGTCTGACAATTCCCACAGATGCAATTTTTATTTAGCCTTTCCAAAGCCCATTTAGGTTGGCATTTGAGTAATGAATACCAGGAGTGCTCTGCCCAATATAGGGAGGCAGGTCGGAGACCTTTCTAAAATGCAAATCAGGTTGTGTCTGTGCCTGGCTTAAAACCCTTCATTACATACTGAGTAAAGGACACATTGCCTGGCATGAAATTCAAGGCTCTTTGAGAAGTGGCCCTGCATCCATTCCTGCTCTTACCTGCCACCACTCCCAAATCTGCCACACCACTGCTCTCCCAAATCTTGAACGCCTGGGTCTTCTGAATACGTTATGTAGGCTCCACATCTCCACTTCTCTGCTCTTCCCTCCTCCTCCTCTTCCTTGCCTTTTTGGACTCATGCAATGGGCTTCCCCGATGGCTCAGTGGTAAAGAATCTACCTGCAACGCAGGAGACACAGAAGACATCAGTTTGATCCCTGGATCAGGAAGATCCCCTGAAGAAGGAATGGAAACCCACTTCAGTATTCTGGCCTGGGAAATGCCATGGACAGAGGAGCCTGGTGAGCTACAGTCCAAAGGGGCGCAAAGAGTTGGACACTCCTGAGCAACTAAGCATAGCACTGCACATAATGTAGATAACTCCTGAGAACCTGAGTTCTCAGGTTCTCCTGAGTATAGCACAGGGGACTCTACTGCGGTGACCTACATGGGAAGGAAATCCAAAAAGAGGGGATGTGTGTATACGTACAGCTGATTCACTTTGCTCTACAGTAGAAACTTACACAACATTGGAAAGCAACTATACTCCGATAAAAATTTTTAAAAATTAATAAATGCAATTGTATCAGTAACATTACTCCATTTATATAGCCAGCAAGCCTCTAAGTGCTTTATAAAATTTATGAGGGCACAAATGTGTAGTGAAAGTGCACAAGCCCATGCACGGGAATGATACTCAGATTCATCCCAGTGTTTACTTCTGGGGAAGAAGAGGGTACTGGCCTTTGGTCCTTGTAAGCAGGGCCCCTCGATTTCTCTGGACAATTTGACTTCTTTCAACCAAGCTCAGTGACTACTTAATGCACTGTGGTGACCTGAATGTGAAGGAAATCCAAAGAAGAAGGGATGTATATATACATACAACTGATTCACTTTGCTGTAAGCAGAAACTAACACAACATTGTAAAGCAACTATACCCCAATAAAAATTAATTTAAAAATAGATAACCATGTAAAGAATGACTGCAAACATTATGTGATAGGTGATACAGGTGGTACATGCTCCAGAAACACTAAGAAGGAAAATATCGTTCTTGGCTGGTTTGCATTAAGATCTTATACCAGCCAATTCTGGAACATTGATCATAGATTTATTATATATAGAAAGTTATCTGAAATCATATGTGTCATTTATTTCTTTGTAGACATAGAAGAGTTTGACTTAAAATAAAAATATCTGGTTTGATGTAATAAAGAGGAAAATATAAAATTTAAAAAAATTCAATGAAGTAGGCACCGTGTTAAAATTGGATGGAACTGTGGTAGTAAGTACACTCACCTTATCATTCTCTGTGCTTTGCTGTGTGCTTGAAATATTGCTGTTGTTTAGTCACTCAGTCATGTCTGACTCTTTGCAACCCCATGGACTGTAGTCCACCAGGCTCCTCTGTCTATAGGCATTCCCAGGCAAGAATATTGGAGTGGGTTGCCATTTCCTCCAGCAGGGGATCTTCCTGGCCCAAGGATGGAACCCACTTCTCCTGCTTGGCAGTTGGATTCTTTACCACTGAGTCACCAAATAAATCTAATGGGACAAGCAGTACAAGAAGCCCTTCTCCATGTGTAGCCCCACCTTTGTGTCCAAGGGAGGCTGGTCCCCAAATGGGCTGTGAAAGGTGGAGAACCTCTTCCACAGGCATCTCACAATGAGAAGCGGAAGCCAGGCTTGAGTGCCAGCCTGTTCGTCTAAGAGCTGCTGCGCCACCACAGCCAGGCTTCATGAAGCAAAATCTGTTTGCAAACTTCCCTCCCCCTGAGTATTTTTCTAGGAAATCTCCAGTTGCCAATGCAAGGTGAATCCAGCTCTGGGCCTTCCTAGCCAGAGACACAACCAGAGCCAGGGGAAACAGATCCACACACATATGGAGGTTTGATTTATTACAAAGATGATACAGCAGAACCCAGGATAAGGGTGGTCTTTTCAATGAGTGGAACCAGGACAAGTAGGGAGAAATCAAATACTGGACCCTTATAAAATATATAAAAAGCAACAAAATTAAGTAACAGACAACTATAAAATGCAAACTTACAAAGCTTTTAGTGCAAATACAAAAGAATTTCTTCCTGACTTATAGGTAGAAAATGTATGTGCTACAGTCCTTAGGATTGTGAAGAGTTGGGACGAGTTGAGGGAGTAAGATTGACGTATATACATTGTCACGTGTAAAACAGGTAACTAGAGGGAAGCAATATAGCACTGAGAGCTCATCTCGGTGCCCTGTGATGACCTAGAGTGGTGGGATGGGGTGGGTGGGAGGAAGAATCAAGAGGGAAAGGATATATGTGAACACATAGCTGATTCACACTGTTAGTAGAAACCAGCACAACATTGTAAAGCAATTATATTCCAACAAAAAAGATGACATAAAATTTTAAAAGTAAAATCACTAAAGATAAAAGCAGTTATACTTTAAAAAAGATCCCCTGGAGGAGAAAATAGCAGCTCACTCTAAAATTCTTGCCTGGAGAATCCCATGGACAGAAGAGCCTGGTGGGCTATAGTCCATAGGGTTATAGAGAGTCGGACTCAACTGAGCGATTCAAGAACAACAATAAAAACAGCACTTTAAATATTGGACCCTCAAATTCAGCATCTGTATAAGATGCCTCAAATTCCATCACATGTTATGTGTGGATCCCACCCCAACAGTTCAGTTCAGTTCAGTTGCTCCGTCGTGTCCGACTCTTTGCAGTCCCATGGACTGCAGCACGCCAGGCTTCCCTGTCCATCACCAACTTCTGGAGCTTGCTCAAACTCATGTCCATTGAGTGGGTGATGCCATCCAACCATTTCATCCTCTGTCATCCCCTTCTCCTCCTGCCTTCAATCTTTTGAGCATCGGGGTCTTTTCTAATGAGTCAGTTCTGCGCATCAGTGGCCAAAGTGTTGGAGCTTCAGCTTCAGCATCAGTCCTTCCAATGAATACTCTACTCAGGACTGATTTCCTTTAGGATTGACTGGTTTGATCTCCTTGTAGTCCAAGGGACTCTCAAGAGTCTTCTCCAACATCACAGTTCAAAAGCATCAATTCTTCACCGCTCAACTTTCTTTATCGTCCAACTCTCACATCCATATGTGACTACTGGGAAAGCCATAGCTGTGACTAGACAGACATTTGTTGGCAAAGTAAAGTCTGCTTTTTAATATGCTGTCTAGGTTGGTCATAACTTTTCTTCCAAGGAGCAAGCATCTTTTAATTTCATGGCTGCAATCACCATCTGCAGTGATTTTGGAGCCCTCCAAAATAAAGTCTCTCCCTGTTTCCATTGTTTCCCATCTATTTGCCATGAAGTGATGGGGTTGGATACCATGATCTTAGTTTTCTGAATGTTGAGTTTTAAGCCAACTTCTTCACTCTCCTCTTTCACTTTCATCAAAAGGTTCTTTAGTTCCTCTCCACTTTCTGCCATAAATGTGGTGTCATCTGCATATCTAAGGTTATTGATACTTCTCCCAGCAATCTTGATTCCAGCTTGTGCTTCATCCAGCCCAGCGTTTCTCATGATGTACTCTGCATATAAGTTAAATAAGCAGGGTGACAATACACAGCCCTGACATACTCTTTCCTGATTTGGAACCAGTCTGTTGTTCCATGTCTGCTTCTTGACCTGCACACAGATTTCTCAGGAGATAGATAAGGTGGTCTGGTATTCCCATCTCTTGAAGAATTTTCCACAGTTATGATCCACACAGTCAAAGGCTTTGGCATAGTCAATAAAGCAGAAGTAGATGTTTTTCCTGGAACTTTCTTGCTTTTACAATATTCTGATTGATGTTGGCAATTTGATCTCTGTTTCCTCTGGCTTTTCTAAATACAGCTTGAACATCTTGAAGTTCACAGTTCGTGTACTGTTGAAGCCTGACTTGGAGAATTTTGAGCATTACTTTGCTAGCATATGAGATGAGTGCAATTGTGCAGTAGTTTGAACATTCTTTAGCATTCCCTTTCTTTGGAATTGGAATGAAAACTGACCTTTTCCAGTCCTGAGGCCACTGCTGAGTTTTCCAAATTTGCTGGCATATTGAGTGCAGCACTTTAACAGTATCATCTTTTAGGTTTTGAAATAGTTCAACTGCAATTCCATCACCTAGCTTTGTTCGTAGTGATGCCTCCTAAGGTCCACGCATTTGCACCCCAGCAGTCCCACAAATTTGCAATGTTCCAGTTGTTCTTAGGGGGCTGCCTTCCTCTCTCCTCCATTGCTGCCCCCTACATTGATCCCAGCTCTTAACTCCATTCTCACCAACCATCACTGGTTGCCTTGACCAGATTTTGCTAAAGATTTGGAGCAGTGGAAGGAGATTACAGCACAGTAAAGTCCAGACATCAGGTTAAATTTAACGCTAGACTTTAACATCCTAAAAATGTATGAAATATTCCTCTGACGGTCATGCCTGAATCATAAGGAAGAGACCTGCTCTGTGTAGACCTAAGGGGACATAACAGTCACTCCTGAGGGATCCTGGCAATCTGTGTATTATAATAAGGTTTTTACACATATGTACATATGTACTCAAGTATTTCTCTTGCTGGGTGTGATCACCTGATTGTCACCTTTTTGATACACATCTCTTCTCCTCTCCCCTCCTCTCCCTTTTGTGAGCTTTGTTGTTGCTATTTAGTTGCTCAGTCATGTCCAGCTATTTGCAACCCCATGGACTGTAGCCCACCAGGCTCCTCTGTCCTATGGACAGGTCCATAGGATTTCCCAGGCAAGAATACTGGAGTGGGTTCCCATGCCCTCCTCCAGGGAAGTCTGTCAATCTCTCCAGCTGCCAGAAAACATCTCCAAACTCTGTATCATTTGTCTGGGGAGCTGTTTATTCTTTTTATGCCCTCATGCCCAGGGGGAAATCTCCTCTTTCAACTCAGAGGTCCATTAGGTGATTTTTCTGGGGAAGGATCCATCTCTTTTACATAAATTATGTCACTTTTAAGAATGCAGATGCAAATACAGTCTTTTGTTTTCAATTGCTTTTTTTCCCCTTCTGCCTGCTTCAGCCTCCTCACCTACCTGGTTTCCCCTTCCTGCCTCAGATATCAACTGAAATCAGAGGGGTTCTGAATGCCCCGGAGGTGGGGGGTGGGAACTGAAAATACGTCCACAGACAGCCAGAACCTAAGGAGAAGTAGGTAAAACATCAGTTCAGGAAGATGTGTTTTGTTTTTTGTTTTTTAAAAAAACTCTTTAAATTCTAAAATTAATGAATGCTTTTTTTAAAATACAGAAGAGTATAACATGGAAAATAGATTTCCCTTCCCCAGAGGCACTTGCTATCAAGCTGGTGTATCCTTCCAAACATTTTTATCCATAAATAAACACATATATTTGTGTATACTTGTATATTTATTTACAAATATCAATACATGTACTGTCAATTACAAATTGGCACTCGCCATCCACCTCTGCAAGGATTAAATCATGTGCTGCTCCAGCTGCTGACCTTCAACACCCTGGGAAAGGAGTTCAGGGTGGAGAGCAGAAATGAGGCACTCTGTGCCCTCGGAAAACCTGGCAGAACAAGTCTTCAGATAGTTGGATATTTTCAGGAGCTGATTTTTTTGAGCCCACTTCTTGTATCTCCTTATATCTAGAAAAGCACTAAAACCCTTCATGACAACTATTTCTTGTGACTAGCAGAAACCTTCTGGAAGAATATGTGCTTGATAGCATGTATTCCCCCTTCACCTAAATCACATCTATACTGACCCCCCCCCCCCCCATCTCTTTGAAGCAGTTTCTCAAAACTCTTTTAGGTGCTGTCTCCTGGGCGATAGTCCTCATTTTGCCCCAAAAAAACCTTAACTTGGCAACTCTTACGTTGTACATTTAAGTCAACAATACATATATTTTTTTCATAAAAGAAAGCTCATATTATGCATTCTGTTCTGAGACTTTCGTTTCCATTTTACATAATATATTCAGTACATATGTCTATGTCAAGACATACAAATTCCCCTCTTTTTGAATGTCTGCCTAGTAGTAACTCATAAAGTTGCTGTATTGTAACTTACTTAACTTACTGATGGATCTTTGCATTGTTCCTAGTTTAAGGATGTTATACATAATTGCTGCAGTCAGAATCTCCTTATAGATCTTTGTGCACTGCTGAGAATCTGCGAGATAAATTCCTAAAAGCAGAAATGCAAGAGATGGGGGGATGAGCACTTAGGCTGCATTTTTTAGAGTGGCCTCTCCTGATTTCCTTTCCATCCTGTCACCATCTGCTGACCTTCTCCATCCCTTTGAAGGAGGAAAGGGACAGGCCGTGCTGACTCCATCTTGAAAAAGTAGGAAATTGCATTTTATATTCCCAGTGAACTTTGAAATATGTGCCTGGTAGCCAGGGAGATCACATACCTACCGCCGAACAGGCCTCCCGGACTGATAGACACCAAATTCCATACCAAGGTTTCCCTTCACCAAAAAGAATGTAATAATCCTCTATGTAGTCAATCACCTTTGTAATCTTTATGGCACCGATTGGTATGGGTTACAATGTATAACCAGCTGACCCTTCTGATTATGAATCATGGCTGTAACCTGACTGCATCTCCCTTTAACATTTTCCAGGCTAGGTTTAAGGAATTTGGGGATGTGGGCTTGAGCACGTATACTTAAGGTTTATAAGGCTTTCACAGAAGTCGGTCGGGGTTCCAGGCTAAAGAGGATACCCTGCCTCGAACCTGCCAGTGTAATAAACTGCACTCCACTATCCATGCTGTCCTTCTGATGAGTTTGTTTCCCAGAGAGTTTGGCTATAACACCTTCACTTTGCTTTTTTGCTCTCCACAGCACTCATCACCATCTGAGATGGTGTATATATGTTTATCTTTCATCTTCCCTTCTGGAAACTCATGACCAGAGGGGCTTTGCCTGTCTGTCCACAGCTGCAGCTGTTCACTGGTATGCTCAGATCCTAGAGAGTGTCTAGCACATAATAGGTGTTAGATAATTTTTTATTCATTTGTCCCTTCATTCCTTCATAAATGTATATTGAGCACCTATTACATGCCAACACTGTTCTAAGCACTGGGACTACATCACTAATGAAAGTGGACACAGACTTCCCTGCTGGTCTAGTTGTTAAGAATCTACCTGTCAATGCAGGGGACACAGGTTCAATCCCTGTGTCTTCCCTGGTTTGGGAAGATTCTACATGCCATGGGGCAACTAAGCCCGTGTACCACAACTACTAAACCCGCTTCCTAGAGCCTGGGAAGTACAACCATTAAGGAAGTCTTTGCGTCCTAGAGCCTGTGCTTCACAACATGGGACGCCACGGCAATGAGAAGCCTGAGCACCACAACTAGAGAGTAGCCCCCACTCTCTGCAACTAGTGAAAGCCCGCAAAAAGGAACAAAGACCCAGTGCAACGAAGATAAATAAATAACTTTAAATAAATTAATTAAATTTAAAAACAGAAAGTGGACAAAAATCCCACCCTATATTCAACAAATGCAGGGCTTGTTTTAGAGATGGAGAACACTTTGAAGTCTTCAAAGGAGGCTGTTTTTCCTCTCCAATCTAATAAGATTCTGTTGAATTGCTGCATCCCTGCAGGAAAGCATGACACAGACCCACATTGATTTTGGGTCCAGAGGTGGTCTCTTCCCCTGTACTTGCCTGCCAGACACGTGCTGGGGGGTTAGTACACTGATCAGCAGAGTGTTCCAATAGGGCTGGATCACCCAATAATGACAAAGCCCTGGACGAGAAGACTGTTCTTTTACTGACATCTCTGACATTTAATTTCAAACAAGGATGTTTGCTTGGGCCAAAACATTTCAAATCCTCTCACTTAAAGTGAAGAGGATTTCACTTAAAGCGAAATCCTCTCACTTAAAAATTTAGAAGTAAATTTCATTTTCTTGAACATTTCATCAGTTAATCCATTAAAAAAAATAGCTATAAAAGTGGATAGCCAATGATGCCCAGAAAATCACTACTGGAAAAGGAAGAGGTTCGGCTCAGAGAAGGAGGACCAGCCAGGCAACGGAAGGTCAAGGCTGACTTCTTGAAGCTGGATTTCTTGGAGGTTCACATCTGCCAGCATGTCCCCCGGACACTGAGCCAGGCCTGAACCGAGGAGCCAAGACTGAGCCTGTTCTCCTCCCACTGTCTGATCTGCTGCTGTCCCTTTGGGAGGAGGCACAGTGCGTGCCCCAAGCCAGGCAAGGATGCTGAGAGTGGTCCAGCCATGTCAGATAACTGGTTATGCTGGAGGTCTGGTTTGAAACTCCAGCCACTCCCAGGACTCCCTTGATGGGAAAGCTGGGGTCACTCAGACCCCAACAAGAGGTCAGCAGTGGGAAGGATCGACGTGCGTATTTGAAGGCAGGCAAAGATGAAAGAACAGCACCATTTTGCTGAAGGCAGTGTGGCTTATTTCTTTCATTTTTAGATGTTTTATTATAGAATATATAATATTTTTATATATATATTTTTTAAGTAGAAAACAGGGATAGGCAAAAACCAAAACAAAATCTACATATCACGGTGCAGCACTATTTACAACAGCCAAGGTATGGAAGCAATTCTAAACATCCATTGACAGATAAATGGATAAAGATTTTGTCCATATATACAATGGGATATTACTCAGCTATAAAAAAGGAATGAAATAACACCATCTGCAGTACCAAGGATGCAACTAGAGATTATCATACTAAGTGAAGTAAGTCAGACAAAGAAAGACAAATATCATATGATATCACTTCCATATAGAATCTAATTTTTTAAAAGATACAAATGAGCTTATTTACAAAACAAAAGCATATGTATAAATATCAAAAACAAACTTATTGTTTCCAAGGGAGAAACATGGAGGGGGGATAAATCAGGAGCTTAGGATTAACATACATGCACCACTATATATAAGCTGGATTATCAACAAGGGCCAACTGTATAGCACAGAGAACTCTGCTCAATATTCTGTGAGAAACTATATGAGAAAGAATCTTAAAAAGTAAGAATATATGTATATATATAACTGAATCACTTTGTTGTACACCTAAAACCAACACAATATTGTAAATCAACTACATTTTGGTAAAATTTAAGTATTAAAAAAACCCAATATCTACATATCACACTTGATGTGCCATTAAGAAAAAAATACATGGTGAAATTTTGAAAATATTCTTTCTGGGGTTTTAATCAAAGCAAAAATGTGTGTGCATGTTGTGTGTGTATGTGTGTGTGTGTTTGCATATTTTAACTCCCACTGGGGCCATATTACAGAGAATGTTTTATAACTCAAGGAAGTTATTTTCTTAATAAAATTCCTGCACATTTAAGAAAGCTCTTTCTGCTAGCAGTAAAATATATATAATTTTGCTATTACAGCAAATGGGATCTTTTTTCCATTAAATTTTCTAACCAGCCCTTGGTTTGCAAGAAAATATTGATTTTGTATATATTTTTAATCAGCCTTCTTACTGTACCCTTGTTAGTTCTAACAGATTTTTAGTTAATTACCTTGGGATTTCTACAGCTAGAATCATCTTGGCTACAAATAAAGGTTATTTGTAAATTATGACTTTTACTATATTTTGAAGGCTTAAGCACATAAAGAAAACTCAATTCTCAAAGGAACATGGCACATAAATAAACATCATAAGCACTCTTCTGTCTTGCTGTAAATGAGATCAAATCAACAGCCCTGTTCAGGGTTGACCACAGGATACCCTACATTCCGGAACCGAGCAGAGTTTGTCTCCAAAAAATGACCCTAGTCTTGTGGCAGTTTAGCGCAGCAGCTTGAATGTTCACCAGGCACCAGAGCTAATTGGAATGCTGACCTGTGCTTTCTGGAGAGCTGACCGTGGGGTGAGACTGGGTCAGTTCAGTCCAGTTCAGTCGCTCAGTTGTGTCTGACTCTTTGTAACCCCATGGACCACAGCACACCAGGTCTCCCTGTCCATCACCAACTCCTGGAGTCCACCCAAACCCATGTCCATTGAGTCGGTGATGCCATCCAACCATCTCATCCTCTCTCATCCCCTTCTCCTCCTGCCCCCAATCCCTCCCAGCATCAGGGTCTTTTCAAATGAGTCAGCTCTTACCATCAGGTGGCCAAAGTACTGGAGTTTCAGCTTCCACATCAGTCCTTCCAATGAACACCCAGGACTGACCTCCTTTAGGATGGACTGGTTGGATCTCCTTGCAGTCCAAGGGACTCTCAAGAGTCTTCTCCAACACCACACTTCAAAAGCATCAATTCTTCGGCACTCAGCTTTCTTTATAGTCCAACTCTTACATCCATACATGAATGTCTATTAATTGTCCAGAAATGAAACCAATGGTCTGTGCCACATGAATGTGTGTCAAAGAGGATTTTTTTTTTCAAAGAGGATTTTTAAAGCCTGATTTCCCCATTTAATTTTATGAAGTATTTTATTCAGAAAGAGAGGAGAAGGAATCTATTTTGAAGCACTAATAATTAAATTTTTTTTCTGGACACTTGACCCATTTTTTTCTATTGAGTTGGTAGTGTTTTTCTTCTTGATTTGTAGCTCTATTTTTTTTTTTTTTTTTTTGTCTTTTGGTGTAGACTATTTTGAAGTCTTAATTGAAACTGTTACAATATTGTTTCTGTTTTGTGTCTCGGTTTTTTGGCCAAGAGGCAGGTGGGATCTTAACTGCCAGAGCAGGGATCAAACCCACACCCCTTGCATTGAAAGCCAAAGTCTCAACCACTGGACCACCGGGGAAGTCCCCCTCTCCCTTTCATATCTCCTCCTTTTCTCCCTCTGCTTGAGCTTTTCCATGCTGTTGCACTACCCACCCTCTTTAAAAACAATCCATCCCACTTCTCCATCTGGTTACAGCTCAAACACAGAAAAGCCTTAAAACAAAATCCTTTAAAAACATTATCTACCTGCCTACAGCTCCTCATCTCCTTGGATGAGTCTGATCAAGTTGCAGGCAAGATGTTGGCTGAGCTGAGAATGTTGAACTAGGTGGTTCTCAACAATTTTTAAATTCCATGACATTCTGTGGTGCGTTGAATAGCCCTGAATAATTAATTCCCAACCTGAGATCCTCTGCAGGACGGTTTTCTCTGCTCACAAGCAATGACTAGCCCAACCCTCCAGGCAAAAGTCAGCTTTATTGATGTTTCTCTACTGCCCTCTTGTGGTCATTCCTCATATTGCTGCAGTTCTAAGAAGGAATTCATTGGGTATTTATGGGGGGGGGGGGGAGTGTTAATTACTTTAGGCGAGGGTTTATTAGGAGTAGGGTCTTCCCTTGTAGCTCAGTCGGTAAAGAATCTGTTTGCAGTGCAGGAGATCCGGGTTCGATCCCTGGGTCGGGAAAATCCCCTGGAGAAGGATGGGGATTTGCAACCCACTCCACTATTCTTTCCTGGAAAATCCCATGGACAGAGGAACCTGGTGGGCTGCAGTCCATGGGACTGCAAAAAGTTGGGTAGGACTGAGCAACTAACACTTCGCTTCACTACAGTGGGAGATATGTGCGTGTGTGCTAAGTCACTTTAGTTGTGTCCGACTCTATGACCCTATAGACTGTAGCCCACCAAGTTCCTCTGTCCATGGGAATTCTCCAGGCAATTACCATTTCCTTCTCCAGGGGATCTTCCCAACCCAGGGATCCAACTCATGTCTCTTGCATCTCTTGCATTGGCAGGTGAGTTCTTTACCACAAGTGCCACCTAGAAAGCCCAGTGGGAGATATACATTCATGCCATTCTTCTCTGTGGAGTTCACTCTTTCTTTAGAAGTAAGACACTCAGCCCAGAAGTGCATTCTGTAGCAGCACATACTGTCACAGAGCTGGATCACAAGTCTGCCTTCACTCCTTACACGCGCCACTCTCACCACCACCATCACCACCATCTCTGTCACCTGCATCATGCCCACCACCACCGCTGCCAACACCACCCAAAGATGGTGGACTTTTGAAATGGAAGTTAACAGAATCAACAGCAAACAGAGCAGATTAGCTATAAAACCTAATGTTTGTCCAGAGCTTTTCATTTTGCAAAGAACGTTCACAAACACTCATTGAAATCTTGCAACAGTCTTAAGAAGTGAAGTAAGTACTATTGTCATCCTTGTATTTACTTTGCTCTTGAAAATTTTAATACAGAAAAGTAAAAAGGTAATATAACACACACCCGCATATGTGCCACCCAGAATTAACAAGTGCTAATGTTTTGTCATATATACTGGAGACTTTTCTTTTAGAAAAGCCCAGGAGATAATTAGACATTAGAACTTACACTTTCTCCTATCTTCCTCATTTACTGTATTGTTATTTTTAAACCATTAGAGTTTATGAAATTTATTCTAGCTAGATTTTCCATAGTGGTTTCATCTCAGGCGTATACCTTAGTGGATGAAATGCTTCTGCCTTTTTTTTTTATTAATATGATGGCTTCTCTCTTTCCTTGCTCTCTAGAGGTCTTTCAGGAGGTAGCTTAGAGTAAGTCCCCTACACACGAACAAGTTCCGTTCTGAGAGCATGTCTGTAAGTCCAATTTGTTCATAAGTCTAACAAAGTTACCCTAGGTACTCAACTAACACAATCGGCTATATTTATAATACTTTTCACACAAATAATACATAACAAACACACAAAAAATAAAACATTTTTAATCTTACTGTACAGTATCTTGAGAAATACACTAGTACCGTACAACAGCAGGCACACCAGCCTGGCACTGAGTGAACAGGCAAGAAGAGTTATTGACTGGAGGAAGGAGAAAAGGTGAGAGATGGTAGAGCTGAAGGGTCGTCAGCAATAGGAGACAGAGAACAAGCTGAGATGTCACTCATGCCTGACGTTGATGGCATGGGCTCTGGTTCCTTGCTAGATTCAATTGTTCACATCTTTGGAAGTTTGAAATTTGGAGTTCATATGTAGGGGACTTAACTGTGTTCAGTAATGGTTCACGAGTGCTCTGACCCCTGAGTTCCTTCCAGCTTTAGAGTGGTCACCTCCTGCCTTTGTATTTGAATGAAAAGCTCACAGTTTATTTATTTATTTATTTTAAGCCCACAGTTTATAATCTTCTTTGGTCTGCACTCTCTTTACCTAAGTTCCTTAGAGACACTACTTTGCTGTTTTTCTCACAGTAAATGTCATAGAAAAGTTGGAGATCACATGATTTCTTCTTGGTGAAAACTTGCTTTTTTGTCTTTGTTTTTAATGTAACATAGATGCTGATAACTTCTTTTTTTTTTTTTTTTTTTCCGAAACTCAGTAGCTTCACTAGGATATGTCTGTGTTGACTATTCTGCTTCAATCTTTCCTGAACTGCAAGGTACCTTTTAAAACTGAGGATTTGAGTCTTCCTTTATTTTTTATTAAAGCTTTCTCTTTTTTATGTCTTTAGATTTGTTGTGGTGGTTCTGTTTTCTTCTTCAGGGGCACCAGTTATCGGCATGATGGATATCCTTTGTTATAAAAATCTCTCAGCTTTTCCCTGATAACTTCAGGTTCTTTATTCTTTTTCCATTTTATTTGGATAGTTTTCCCAAGCCTTTCTTTAGTGTTCCTACCTGTGATTTCAGTTGTATCTGTTCTCTTTTTGGTATCTTCAAACTGACAGTCATTTCATAACATTTTTTTTCTTCTTCCACATCTTCCCTGAGATTTGACAATTCTTTTTCATCTCTTCTGCTGTATGACCTCTTCTATAGTTCTTTGTAGCCTTTTTCTGAAGTCTTAGTGCCTTTTTTTTTTTAAATATGATGGAAGTAAGTCAGAAAGAGAAAAACAACAAAAAAATGATACAGGTGATCTTATTTGCAAAACAGAAATAGAGAGGCAGATGTAGAGAACAAATGCATGGATTTGTTATATACACTATTGATACTCTGTATAAAATAGGTAACTAATGAGAACATATTGTATGCCACAAGGAACTCTACTTCAGGCTCTGTGGTGACCTGAGTGGGGAGAAAGTCCAAAAGGGAGAAGACATATGTGTATATATGGCTGATTCATTTTACTGTACAGCATTGAAAAGCAACTATACTCTGATAAAAATTAATCAAAAAATTACTAACAAAAAAAGATAAAGAATTGCGGGGAAAGTATGTTTTCATTGTTCTGCTTCCTGGAGTAATTCTCCGGAAATGCACTCTTCTATTTGTTACTTTCTTGTTAGTTCTGGTCCTATTTGTCGCCCCTCCTTTTGTCATCCAGGTCACTGATTTGCAGGATTCAGGACAGTGGGGAGCTTGGAACAAGGCATCTCTGGAAGCTTTTCCATCAGTTTTCCTGGGCACATGCTGGAAACAGGCTTCTGCTCAGCAGCCTTCAAGGTGATCAAGCAGACAGCAGTTTTTAGCAGTACCCCGCCAGCCGCAGGCCACCAGCCGCAGGCCTGCTGGGGGTAAGATCTGGTGTCATCAGAATCACAAAGCTGATTGTCCCCCATACCCCTCATCCACTCATCACATCTCCTGTCCATCTGTCTGACAAGCTTCCCCTCCAACCCCCTCCCTGACCACGCTGAGATGGGCAAGAGAGTAGGAGTCACCCCTGCCACTCTACATGGCTCTGAGGTGCCATCATTCCAAGCTCTGCTGCTGGACCATTCAATATAATATTCCTTCCTTAAGGAAAGCCCAAACATGGGGACAGTTTCAATCCCTGGGTTAGGAAGATCCTTGGAGAAGGGAATGGCAACCCACTCCAGTATTCTTGCCTAGATGATCCCATGGACAGAGGAGCCTGGTGGGCTACCCTCCATGGGGTCGCAAAAAGTCGGACACAGCTTAGCGACTGAGCACACATATCCAGGGGGGTTCTAACTACAGCTTGCTACTACCACAAGAGCTGGAAAAACAGGTTCTCCCCAAACTTTGTTCCAGGAACAATCATTCAACTGTGTTAGGCTGCACTTGGTTGTGAGTTTGGTCAGGCAGGTTCTACCTGCATTCTTACAATAATAATCATTCTTACAATAATTGGTCTTCAATTCTATTCTGTTAGATACTGAGATAATTACCTCGATTTAATTTAGTTGTTTTTCTGGCAAGCCTTCGTTTTATTTTTAACATTCCTGTGTCTTTTAATGCATATCTCAAAATGTATTATTGGATCTTATATTTTTTATCTAATCACAGTTTCCCAGTTAATTAACTACATTTATTATAATCATTCTTTCATTAGACATATACAAAGGTACTTCTTTTTTTCCCTATTTTCGCTTACTATGCTTTTTTTTTTTTTTTTTTTTTTTGCCTCCTTTCCATTTTTCCTTGGATAGGTCAATTTTCTGTTACTGATTCCAAAATTATTTTTTCCAATTTTGTTTTTATGCTGGCTGCTTGCTTTTAACTTAAGGCCCAAACTCATATCTACTTATGTCTATTGATTTCTTAAACTTCCCATCCTCATGCTCTTCTGTCTCTCTGCCTGCATTTTAAACTTTTCCAAACTTGTTCAAAATGGTAGTGCTTGGTTGGCATGTGTGTATTTTCTTTCCTCTTTTCTCTGGCTATATATTGGCCTTTTTTGGCAGCAAAAGTGTAGAGCCTTAACCACTGGACCACCAGGGAAGTCCTTGCCCTAGATTTTTAAATAACAATTAACATCAGTTCTCATACATGTTATGGCTGTCTCTGAGGTTTAGTTCTCTTCTCTGCTGCGGTCCCACATGCCTGAGACCATCAGTGGAATTTCATGTTTACAATTTGGTTAGACATCAGTGTCTAAATTCAGGGGTTATTTTGTTCTTGCTTTTACTATTTTAAAAATATGACCTCATCTTCTTCTTGCATGCAATGTTGCTATTGTGAAATCTAATTTCACTCCGATTGATAGAGGAGTTGTTCTTTCTCTCTGAAGGCATTTAGAATCTCCTCTTTGACTTTGGAATTCTTACATGTCCATGTCCATGTGGGGGTTCACCTTCTCAGTCCCCAAACCTGTTTGTCATGTCACTCCATGAGAATTTCGCTCTGAGATCTTTCATCTTTCTTTAATTCTGATAAACATATTTTTATTATTTCTTCTAGTATATTTTTTCTGCTTCAGGTTCACCTCTTATCCATCTCCTACCATTTTTATTTTTCATATCTCTTAGCTTTTTTTCCCCCTTCCTTTTTCCTTCTAGGAAGGTTTTCATACACATCAGCTCTATTTCATGCTTTTGTCTCCTCTGAGGGTGGCCTTCATTTCTACTTTTTTATTTCTCATCTGTAACATTTTCACTTGTTCTTTATTACAACTTTGTGTTACAGCTGAACATTGCCAACATTTTCTCCTTTGGGTTGCTTCCCTGGTGGATCAGACAGTAAAGAGTCTGCCTGAAGTGCAGAAGACCTGGGTTTGATTCCTGGGTTAGTGTTGCAGAAACCAGTACTCAAGAAACCAAGCACCACACTCGGAGAGTTGGACAACTCAGGTTTATTATGCCGGCGGGCCCAGAAGAGTTAACACTCCAAGCTCTGAGCCCCAAACAAAGGGATTACAGAGTTTTTATAGACAGACTGTATTGGGCAACACTAGCTGTTAACAGGCTGGTTTAAACTAAGGGGTTTCGATGACTGTGGCTTTGTAGTAGAGCCTGAAGTCAGGCAGGTTGGTTCCTCCAGTTCCATTCTTCTTTCTCAAGATTGCTTTGGCTATTCGAGGTTTTTTGTATTTTCATACAAATTGTGAAATTATTTGTTCTAGTTCTGTAAAAAAAAAAAAAAAAAAAAAAAAAACAGTTGGTAGCTTGATAGGGATTGCATTGAATCTATAGGTTGCTTTGTATAGTATACTCACTTTCATAATATTGATTCTTCCAATCCATGAATGCAGTGTATTTCTCCATCTATTTGTGTCCTCTTTGATTTTTTATCCATGTTTTATAGTTTTATATATATATATAGGTCTTTTGTTTCTTTAGGTAGATATACTTCTAAGTATTTTTTTCTTTTTGTTGCAATGGTGAATGGTATTGTTTCCTTAATTTCTCTTTCTGTTTTCTCATTGTTAGTGTATAGGAATGCAAGGGATTTCTGTGCATGAATTTTATATCCTGCAACTTTACTGTATTCATTGATTAGCTCTAGTAATTTTCTGGTAAAATCTTTAGGGTTTTCTATATAGAGGATCATGTCATCTGCAAACAGTGAGAGTTTTACTTCTTCTTTTCCAATCTGGCTTCCTTTTATTTCTTTTTCTGTTCTGATTGCTGTGGCCAACACTTCCAAAATTATGTTGAATAGTAGTGGTGAGAGCGGGCACCCTTCTCTTGTTCCTGACTTTAGGGGAAAAGCTTTCAAATTTTCACCATTGAGAATAATGTTTGCTGTGGATTTGTCATATATAGCTTTTATTATGTTGAGGTATGTTCCTTCTATTCCTGCTTTCTAGAGAGTTTTTATCATAAATGGATGTTGAATTTTGTCAAAGGTTTTTTCTGCATCTATTGAGATAATCATATGGTTTTTATCTTTCAACTGGTTAATGTGGTGTATTACAGTCATAAGTCATCAAGACAGTATGGTACTGGCACAAAGACAGAAATACAGATCAATGTAACAAAATAGAAAGCCCAGAGATAAACCCACGTACCTGTGGACAGCTTATCTTTGACAAAGGAGGCAAGAATATACAATGGAAAAAAGACAACCTCTTTAACAAATGGTGCTGAGAAAACTGGTCAACCACTTGTAAAAGAATGAAACTAGAACACTTTCTAACACCATACACAAAAATAAACTCAAAATGGATTAAAGATCTAAATGCAAGACCAGAAACTATAAAACTCCTAGAGGAGAACATAGGCAAAACACTCTCCAACATAAATCACAACAAGATCCTCTATGACCCACCTCCCAGAATGTTGGAAATAAAAGCAAAACTAAACAAATGGGACCTAATGAAACTTAAAAGCTTTTGCACAACAAAGGAAGCTATAAGCAAGGTGAAAAGACAGCCTTCAGAATGGGAGAAAATAATAGCAAACGAAGAAACAGACAAAGGATTAATCTCAAAAATATACAAGCAACTCCTGCAGCTTAATTCCAGAAAAATAAATGACCCAGTCAAAAAATGGGCCAAAGAACTAAACAGACATTTCTCCAAAGAAGAAATACAGATGGCTAACAAACACATGAAAAGATGCTCAACATCACTTATTATCAGAGAAATGCAAATCAAAACCACAATGAGGTACCACTACACACCAGTCAGAATGGCTGCTATCCAAAAGTCTACAAGCAATAAATAAATGCTGGAGAGGGTGTGTAGAAAAGGGAACCCTCTTACACTGTTGGTGGGAAATGCAAACTAGTACAGCCACTATGGAGAACAGTGTGGAGATTCCTTTAAAAACTGGAAATAGAACTACCATATGACCCAGCAATCCCACTCCTGGGCATACACACCGAGGAAACCAGATCTGAAAGAGACACATGTACCCCAGTGTTCATCACAGCACTGTTTATATTAGCCAGGACATGGAAGCAACCTAGATGCCCATCAGCAGACAAATGGATAAGAAAGCTATGGTACATATACACAATGGAATATTACTCAGCCATTAAAAAGAATACATTTGAATCAGTTCTAATGAGATGGATGAAACTGGAGCCCATTATACAGAGAGAAGTAAGCCAGAAAGATAAACACCAATATAGTATATTAATGCATATATATGGAATATAAAAAGATGGTAACAATAACCCTATATGCAGGACAGAAAAAGAGACACAGATGTAAAGAACAGACTTTTGGACTGTATGGGAGAAGGCGAAAGTGGGATGATCTGAGAGAATAGCATTGAAACATGTATATTATCAAGTATAAAACAGATCAGCAGCCCAGGTTGGATGCGTGAGACAAGCAGGGCTGGTGCACTGGGAAGACCCAGAGGGATGGGATGGGGAGGGAGGTGGGAGGGGGGATCAGGATGGGGAACACATGTAAATCCATGGCTGATTCATGTCAATGTATAGCAAAAACCACTACAATATTGTAAAGTAATTAGCCTCCAACTAATAAAAATAAATGAAAAAAAAAAATATTGTGCCACTTCAAAAAAATAAATAAATAAACTAAGGGGTTTCATGCACGCAGGAACAGTGGTCAAAATGGGGAGGGGGATGCCTGACCTGGGCAGGCATGATTAAGCAGGTTTGTAGGGGCTGGGCAATTACAAAAATCAGGACAAGGGTGAGTGAGATAAAATTCAGCTCCTAGCATTGCAAATCCCCACTTTTTGAGACTACATGACCTACATAATCTAGACTTTGCAAGGGGCAAGCTGAGTTACAGATGCAGAAGGAGAAGGAAGTTATGTAAAATTTTAACTTTTCCTCTTCACTGGGGAGATCTCCTGGAGGAGGAAATGGCAACCCACTCCAGTATTCTTGCCTGGAGAATCCTATGGACTGAGGAGCCCAACAGGCTACAGTCCATGGGGCCGCAAAGAGTTGTGCTGGGATCCAGCCCAAACAGGTCCAGGAGTACCCAAGGGATGAGTGGCGTCATCAAGGAAGGACACACACAGAAGGTCGTGTGGAAGAAAAGGTTCTTTATTTTTAGGACAGCTCAGTTTTTATAGAATTGTTTTTCTTGCCTCCCCCTTACCATCACCCCACGTTACATCAGATGTTGGTTTCATAGTCCCGTCAACATTTTCCCTCATATCTTTCCCAATGACTTCATCTGGAACAATCCTGATTACAGAGTTTTTTCCTTGAATGTCCCATACACAGTCTTCTTGCCTCAATGGCCTAACATTTTCACTCTGACAAAAACAATGTTCCATAGATTCCAGATATAGTATGAATTCTTTTGACAATAAAACAATACATGGGAAGGGTTATTAAAAACGTGTTTGACATTTCTGAGAATAGTACCATGTGAAAACCCTGATATTTTTCTTTACCTAAGACCACAAAATCTCAGTCTACAATATTTAACTATGAAGCAACAAAAACACCTCTATTAATATTGAGGTACTGGCAGTGTGGCTAGTTAATATAAATCTTCTATTGAAATCCTATGTTACACATTTTCTAATTCTACAAAAATATGTGTAATGTTCTATGTTTATTAAGGGAATGGGAACAGTGAACAAATAGCAGCACTGAAATAACAACAATGAAAACCCTCTCAACCAAGGAGCAAGTAAACTGAAGCAGTACATCTACTTCTGAATCTAAATGTCTTTACTATTTTCTAATCTGGAATATCTTAATCTACTAAGCAAGCAGCTAATCTATACCTGTGGCCTTTTCCTTATTTCTGCCCATAGTCATACCCTCGGCTTGGGCACAGATCGTTGGGCTCGGTGACGATGGTCATGTCCTGGGCAGGAGCAATCATGAGCATTTCTATACCGTGGAAAACTACACTGACCAAATCCATGGCTACATACCACACTTTCATATCTATTTGTCCAAAGAGGGGGATCTGTGAGATATCTAAATAAACCTTTCATTCCTGGTTGCTCATAAGGCTCTCAGTGACCTGGAGGTATGGTGGGTCTAGGCTTTGGGGGATAATTCCTGATAGGCTTAGGCTATTCCAGGGAGGCCTGATTACTACATATTACATTTCCAAGATTTAGTAGAAAGCATAAGAACAGTAAGACAGAAAGAGAAAGGGGACAAACTGGGTTCCTCTCTCGTCTTGTGACCCTGTCCCGGCCTGGGCACGTCCCGGCAGCTCCCGACGGAGTTGGATACAACTGAGTAACTAACACTTTCTCTTTTAGAGTATATTTACTATGTTACTTAAAACGGAGCTCTGGGAAAACCTAGAGAGGTGGGATGGGGTGGGAGGTGGGAGGGAGGTTCAAGAGGGAGGGGGGCATATCTATACCTATGGCTGATTCATGTTGATGTATGGCAGAAACCATCACAATATTGTAATTATCCTCTAATTAAAAATAAATAAATTAAAAAAGAAAAAAGTATAATCAGAAGAAAAATGTGTAAAAAAAAATTTGGCTCCACATGATCCAACAATTTTGCTTCAAACAATAGTTTGGATGGTGGTCAAGGGGTCGTGTTTCTTCTTTGTTCATCTTGGGAGTCTGGTTGTTTCTGCCTGGGTATGCATGTTCTATTGGGGTCTGCGATGTTTTATGAGCAAGTGCTAAAGACCAGGCTCTGGTTGGTGTCTCCCTAGAGAAGTTAGGGAGGTGTCGGGGGAAGGATATTCCCCAGGAAGGAGTATCACAATGAGTAACCCTCATTATCTGATACTGGGTTGGCCAAAAAGTTTTTTGAGTTTTCAAAACATCTTACGGAAAAACCCAAATGAATTTTGGGCCAACCCAATACTTGGCAGCTTGTTCATTGTTCATTTTATTTTATTGATTTATTTTAAATTTATTTTTGGCTGCACTGGGTCTTTGTTGTTGAATTCGAGCTTTCAGCATTACGGCGAATGGGGGCAGCTACTCTCCAGTTGCGGTGCATGGGCGTTTCACGGTGGTGGCTTCTCCTGCTGTGGAGCATGGGCTTAGTTGTCCCACAGCACAGGGATCTTCCTGGACCAGAGACAGAACCTGTGTCCTCTGCATTGGCAGGCAGATTCTTAACCACTGGACCTGCAAGGAAGCCCTCAATGTTCACTTTAAACTCTCAGAAAGAACAGTCTGGGGATGAAAGCAGCCTTAGTTTCTAATCCATCACCCCTTAGGGAGGGGTAGTCTCCCCTTAGGGAGGGGAGGACAGAGAAGAGGAGATGCCCTAGGGCAGCTGGTCAACCATGACTCCGCATCCTGAGGTAGGGCCTCCGATCTGCCCTGATTGTGTCCTACACAAGGCACCTGTGGCCTGGCTGCTGCCACTGAAATCATGTTAAAAGGTGGGTGGGGAGCATGGGACCCTCAAAGCAAAATGCAGGAGAGGTGGGCACAGAGCACCAGGGAGCTTCTAAGAGGAACCAGTCACATTATATTGGTTAATCCAGGTAGTGGAACATAAGGATGTGTTATATTGTTTATCACTATACTCCAAACATGGGGAAAGTCCCTGGTGGTTCAGTGGTAAAGAATCCACCTGTCAGTGCAGGAGACACAGGTTTGATCCCTGGGTCGGGAAGATCTCCTGGAGGAAGAAACGGCAACCCACTCAAGTATTCTTGCCTGGAGAATTCCATGGACAGAGGAGCCTGGCAGCCTACAGTCCATAGAGTCACAGAGAGTCAAACATGACTGAGCAACAACACAACAACGAATACTCCAAACATACTTCATTAAAAATCTCTTATCTATACTTGGTACTTAACTTTGAGAGAGAAGAAATACCATCAAAACTCTATGAACAGGTATAAGTAGGATTTATCTTTCAATCAAGCTAAGTAAGGGTTACAGAGTTTCTTTCTAGGGGGACTGTTTATTTTGTTCCCTACATGGCACTAGTAACACTTAAAACATCTTAAGATTTCAGATTTGTGGGGTTTTTTGTTTTTTTTTAGGAAAGACATATCTGCCCTCAAGACCTACTATTTAGATATTTGATCAGTATGCATTTGCTTTTTACTAATGGGAAAGGCTGTTCACCTAACAACTAACACATATTAAGAGCTTAGCATCTATCAGGCATTATTCTACACACTAGGAATACAGCAGTAAACAAAGGCCCTGCCTTCATGGAGTCTCCATCTTTATGAGGTAAGCATGACAATAAGCAGACAAGGAAACATATCTGTGGGTGGCGATACATGACATACAGAGAAGTAAAGCCAAGACAGACACGGACGGCCAGGGCCAGGTGAGATGATGCCATGTTAAATAAAGTCATTAGGGGAGACCTCACAGCTAACATGACTCTGCTCAGGAGGAGCTCATGCAGGTAACAGGGAGAGGGTGTTCTTACAGAGGAAACGGCCTGTGCAAGGTCCTGGGGTAGGGGCATGGCCTGGTGTGATGGGAATAGCAAGCCAGGAGGACATGAAAGGAGAGAGTGGATGGCATAGGGTAGGGGCTTCCCAGGGCCAGAGGCTGAGGCACCAGGTGCTTCAGGACTTCACCACCACGGTGGGGACTTAGCCGTGAACTAAGAGCAACATGCACGACACGGGGAAGGTTCTGACCAGAAGGATCTGACTTACAGTTTAAGGAGACCACTGTGGCTGCTGTGGACATGAACTTGAGACAGCCACTCAGTACTGTTCTTTTCCTGTTCTGAGCCCCTATATTTAAATGAAATGATGGCTCAGTCATTCAGAGTAACCACTAGAGTCTGAGACCACGAAGTCACCAGCTCCCTACTTCACTTTTTTCATTCAGCTGAGAGGAGAGTAACTTACTGCCCGCTCCACAAATGTTCACACAGACCCATCTCTGAAGCATCCCTTGCTCTGTCACACTCCAATTATTTATATGCATGCCAGTGATCCCCACTAAGCTGTGAGCTTCTTTAGGGACACAAAGAGTGGATATATGTATATGTACAACTGATTCACTTTGCTGCTCAGGAGAAACGAACACAACGTTGTCAAGCAATTATACACCAATAAAAAATTAATTTAAAAAAAATGACCTTAGAGCCTGTTACACAGAGTGAAGTCAGAAAGAGAAAAACAAGTATTATATATTAACACATATATGTGGAATCTAGAAAAATGGTACAGGTGAACCTGTTTGCAGGGCAGGAATAGAGAAGCAGACTTAGAGAACAGACTTGTGGACACAGCGGGGAAAGGAGAGGATGGGACAAACTGGGAGAGTAGCACTGATACATCGGAGAAGGCAATGGCACCCCACTCCAGTACTCTTGCCTGGAAAATCCCATGGACGGAGGAGCCTGGTAGGCTGCAGTCCATGGGGTCGCGAAGAGTCGGACATGACTGAGTGACTTCACTTTCACTTTTCACTTTTATGCATTGGAGAAGGAAATGGCAACCCACTCCAGTGTTCTTGCCTGGAGAATCCCAGGGCTGGGGTCACACAGAGTCGGACACGACTGAAGTGACTTAGCAGTAGCAGTAGCAGTAGCACTGATACATAGACCCTGCCATGGGTAAAACAGGGAGCTGATGGGAAGCTGCTGTCTAGCACAAGGAGCTCAGTTCAGTGCTCTGTGATCACCTCGAAGGGTGGGATGGGGTGGAAGGGAGGTCCAAGAAGGTCGGGATATATGTACACTTTATAGCTGACTCACGTTGTTGTACAGCAGAAACCAATACAACATTGTAAAACAATTATCCTCCAATTAAAAATAATACAATATTACACCTAAAAAAGACCCCAATGCTGGGAAAAGACTCTGGTGCTGGGAAAGACTGAGGGCAAAAGGAGAAGGGTGCGGCAGAGGATGAGATGTTTGGATGGCATCACTGACTCAATGGACATGAGTTTGAGCAAACTCCAGGAGATAATGGGGGACAGAGCATCCTGGCAGGCTACAGTTTATGGGGTCACACAGAGCCAGAGACGACTTAATAACTGAACAACACCTAAGAAAATTAATTTAAAAAAAAAAGAAAGAAAGACGCAAGTCTCTATGGTGCTCACACTCAGATTTTATTAGCCGGAGTCCCACCTCCGAGGAGATACATAGCCAGCCAAGGCACCCAGCTACCATCCTGTTCTTGCTTCCAGGGCTGATTCCAGGGCTCCCCTGGGGTGGGGTTTCTGCAAAGCCGCTTCAGGGCCTGGTTTCCACAGGTACAGAGAGCTCAAGGGAAGGAAGCCCAAACTCAGGGCCCAGTCTTCTCCACAGGGGAGAGAACACAGAAGCCAAATGGGCTGTGCGTCATGGAGCAAAGAGAGAGAGCCCTGAGCTGTGCCTTGAAGAACGGGGCACTTGGGGTTTCTCCTGCTGGCCAGGCCACTGGATGGCGGCCTGCCTGCCCCCCCACAGTAGCCAGTCCCTGCCTGGTCAGACCCTTTCTGCATTCACTGTTGCACATATAAGGCAGCTCGATGCCTCCTGCTAACTGGGCTCCATGAGCTCCAGCTGCTGGAGGACAAGGACCAAGCATCTGATTAGAAGGTGAGGTGACAGGGCATCCACCCTGGGGTACACCCACCAGCCCGCAGGAGCCTGAGGCCCGAGGGGGCTGCTCTGTCCCGGGTGCAAGGGGCTTGGGAGCAGAGCACCCTAACTAGGAGTGGACCGTCCTGCCAATGGGCCGTTTCTCTGTGAAGAAGCTTTTTAGCAGCAGCACCTGGCTGAAGCTGACCACAAACAGGGCAATGGTCTCGCCGATGGACCAGTAAGAGACTCGGCTGTTGAGGTCTTCTGCGCGGGCCCGGTCCTGTGCCTCCCGGAGCCGGTAATGCTTCTGGGAGTCGATCACCGTCTTCAGAGCCTCATGGATGGTCACACAGGCGGACTCCATCTGGGCGGGAAGAGAAAAACGGTCGTTGCTGACCTTTAGAAAAGAAGACTGGAAGCTGGCACACACAAAGCAAACTTTGTCATCAACATCCTAGGTACTACTGAGTGCTAACGATGTGTCTGCGCCAGGGGTCTGACATGGTTTTATTCATAATAAGCCTAACTGAGGTTCAGAAAGGTCAAGTAACTTGTCCAGAGTCACAGAGCTAGGAGATGGCAGAAATGTGAAAGTGTTAGTCGCATCTCCGTCGTGTCTGACTCTTTGTGACCCATGGACTGTAGCCCTCCAGGCTTCTCTGTCCATGGGATTCTCCAGGCAAGAATACTGGAGTGGGTTGCCATTTTCTTCTCCTGGTGATTTCCGAACCCAGGGATCAAACCTGGATCTTCCACATTGTAGGCATATTCTTTATCATCTGAGCCACCAGGGAAGCCAGATATAAACACAACTGTCAGGGCTGCTCCCAATGCAGAGGACCTGGGCTGAATACCTGGTCGGGGAACTAGGTACCACATGTCACAACTAAGATCTGGCACAGGCAAAAAAATAAATAAATAACATTTAAACTCAGCTGTCCAAGTCCTGAGACTGTGCTTTCAACCACTGCCCTGTGTTCTTTTTTTTTTCCTACACTCTTATTTAATACTTACCATATCCCTGACAGACCGGGATCATTACCCCCAGTGCTAAGGAGGGCTGACTGATTGCTTACTGAATATATTAATGAGGAAATTGAGGCTCAGAGAGGCTATGTGACTTGCCCAAGGTCACACAGCAAATTAATGGCAGGGCATGACATAAATTCCATCTGCACTAGACTCCGAATCTACCCTGGTGACTCAGATGGTAAAGAATCTGCCTGCAATGCAGAAGACTCGGGTTCAATTCCTGGGTCAGGAAGATCCCCTGGAGGAGAGAATGGCTACTCATTCCAGTATTCTTGCCTTGGACAGAGGAGCCTGGGGGGCTACAGGCCATGGGGTCGCAAAAAAGTCAGACGTGATTGAGAGACTGACACCTTCACTTTATTTCTGAATCTACCGCTCATTCTATTACAAAACTGCTGCCTACACTTCTAGGCATACATACAAATAAATGAAAACATACATTTCTCATGTACATAGACCTACACACACATAAAAATGAGGGCAAAGACACAGACATGTGTGTCCGTCAGCACATACAAATGCATACACTCACATGTAACATGTGTTACTTCACAGCTTCCTTTACTTGCTAAACTACTATGTGCAGCTGGCAGAATTTTGACTATCTCCCCACCACCACTACCAAGGTCCCTGCTCTAACCCCAGGAAGCCGTGAATACAATGAGCTGTGACTATGACAATTATATGTCACAGATGAGACTGTCCAGGGGGCCTGAGAGCCCCTCAAAACAAGGAGCTTTCTCAAGCTGACAGCTGAAGAAGTCAGAGAGGCTGGACACAAGAGAATGCTGGCTCTGAAGATGGAGAAGGTCACATCCAAGGAGCAGAGAAAGAACTCTAAGAGCAGAGAGCATGACAGCCAGCTGCAAGGAACTCAATTCTGCCAACCACCTGATTGAGTGTGAGATGCCCCAGAGTCTCCAGAGGACAGCCCAAACCCACCAGGATCTTGATTTCAGCCCCAAGAACTTGAGCAAAGCCTCTAGAACTGTGAGATAATAAATGGCTATTATTTTCAGCCATCTGTAGTAATTACTGACTCAGCAATGGAAAACTAAGACATTATGCCTGTGAAAGAACATGTGTCCTTACTCACTAGGAAACCTCTAAAACATCATTTCATTCAAAACCTAGAGAATTCTATATGGACAATGGGTTCATGTACTACAGAAGTTCATAAGCACCCAACAGACAACTGCTTCCCAAACTGGAAAGGTGAACACTTCATAAAGTTCAAGATAAGAAGCTAGAAGCTAGGGCTTTCCCTGGTGGTCCAGTGGCTAAGACTTAGTGCTTACAATGCAGGGAGCCTGGGTTCTATCCCTGGTCAGGGAACTAGATCCCACATGCCAAAACTAAAGATCCTGTTTGCTGTAACTAAGACCCAGCACAGTCAAAGAAATTTTTTTTTTTTAAAGACGAGTGGATCTGGGAGCCATTTAGAGACTTGGTAACAAGTCTCTAAAAATCAGTGGGATGAAATCAGTGGGATGGACAGAGATACACATATATATGTGTATACTTGCATACGAATGGCCATGTGTATATGCATGCATATGCACGTGTACATATAAGCACACGCACGTTCAATATGTATAAATCCACGTTTTGCTTTTTAAATACAAGGGAAGGGCTCCTTGGTTTTCCAGGCAAGAATTCCATCCTGTGTTTACTTCCATCACACACTCATTCAGAAACTCAAGGTGTACATTTCACTCACTTGAACTGGGTGCTCCTAGGACCCCTGGGCCCTGGCCTGAGCATTCAGCAGTACAGATTGATACCTCCAGCCTCCTCCCAGAGTCACTGGAGAAGGAGTGAGGTTGGGGTTGGCAGGGAGGAAGAGAGACAGAGGAGGACACAGAAATCACAGGTGCAGACATCCCAGGCAGAGGACATGTCACATGTGCTGTGGAAGGCATAGTTTCAGAGGCTTGGCTCGCATGTCACCGGCCAGAACAGCACCACGAGTCTCTGAAGAGGGCCTGAGGCCTTACAGGAACAACCTCAGACCTTTACAGGAACAACCTCAGACCCGATCAGTGATGGGAAGGAGGTCAGTCCTCAGACGTAACAGAGCAAGAGGTGGTGTTCTACAGTCTTCCTGGCGTCTGGAACCAGCAGGCCCCCAGAGACCAAGAGCAACATGACACCAAGATCCACAGACACTGGGAGCAGTCCCTTACCGGAGGAACATCCCTCCTCCCCTTCCTCAGGGACCTGCCGTTGCTGTTTGCCTAAGACACCAATTCCGCTTGTTCCCACAAAGTTTCAGTTAGGCGACCTAGCCAGCTTGCTTCCTGCCCAGCAGGAAGCCAGCAGAGGCCCTTTTGTTGCAAACAGCTCTGTTTGCTCAGGGCCGGGGGTCCCCAGCTCTCCCAGAGTGTGACTTTCACCTTGCTGAGACCTCCAGCCCTGCTAGTTTCCAGTGTCCCGAAGCCTCACGAGGATGGTGGGCACTACTCCATCCCAACAAGTGGTCTCCGGAGACACTCTGACCAATCCTTCCGCCCCTAGGACCATCCCTTTCCTGCATCCCATGCCCACTCCCATCCTATCTCCACCACCTGCTGGTGCCCAGGTCTTCATTCTGTAACTATCAGGAAATTCACTCAGCCTCACCTCTTCAGGGCCTCCACAGATAAAAGGAAGTTCCTACATATGATCCTTCAAGTTGCAAACTTTCAAAGATGCAAATGTACATGCCATCAACGTCTGGCGTGACAGTGCAGCTTACCCTCCTTCTCCTATTGCTGATGACCCTTCAGCTCTACTATCTCCCACCTTCACTCCCTCCTCCAGACAGTAACTCTTCTTGCCTGGCCTCTTCTTGATGCCAGACCCTGTGTACCAGCTGTTGTACTGTACTCCTGTACTTTTCAAGGTACTGTACAATAAGATTAAAAATGTTTCCATGTATTTTCTGTGTTTGTTTTTTATGTATCATTTGTGTGAAGAGTATTATAAACATATATAGATGATTGTGTTAGTTGGATACCTAGACCAACTTTGTTGGACTTAGGAACAAACTGGACTTATGAATGCACTCTCAGAACAAAACTTGTTCATATATAGGAGACTTACTGTACTTGGTTCTTCAAATTCTTAAAGAACTCAAAGGCAGTGTCATGTGAGTTGGCCTCAGAGTAGAGTCAGGGAAACTTTCCCTCGACCACCACGGAGGCAGCCCTGGACCTTGGACCTCTGTCAGAAGCCTCCAGTCTCCCCTAGGACCTGCCCAGACTCTCAGGATGCTGGGGGCGCTTCAAGTTTGGCCTCCCTCAGCAGAAATCCTGGCCCGCGCCTCTGTTAGAAGCCTGGTCATTCTGGAACTCAGGGTGAAGACAGTTCCTCCTGCCTGGGACTTGGTCACTCTGGGTCCTGTTCTTTCCCCCTGAGGCTGATACTAGTGCCAGAGCACACGGCCTCTGGCTCAGTGCTGACCTGGACGAAGCCTCAGGGGAAGATATGACAGCTGCAGGCAGAGAGGGGATCTGTGCTGAGCAAAGTTAAGATCAGGGCCCAAGAGGAAAGCAATGCCCTGAATACCTGCATCTGCTGTTCTTGCCACCTGGAAGGCCTTCCGTCCTCCCATGCCAGACATGCTCCTGGGCAAGCACTCACACTGTCACTTGTCAGCTAAGACTCTCCCTGCGAAGACTTCCCCAAACTTCCTGGAAGAGACCATTGGTCCCTTCCCTGAGAACCCTCACCCTTAAATCACAGCTCTGGGACTTCCCTTGTGGCTTAGTGGTAAAGAAGCTGCCTGCCAATGCAGGAGATGCGGGTTCAATCCCTGGTCTGGGAAGATCCCACATGCCACGGGGCAAACTAAGCCTGTGTGCCACAACTATTGAGCCTGTGCTCTAGAGCCCGGGAGCTGCAACTACCGAAGCCCACTTGCCCTACAGCCCATGCTCTGCAACAAGAGAAGCCATTGCATTGAGAAGCTTGTGTACCGCAACCAGAGTAGCCTCCTGCTCACTGCAACTAGAGAAAAGACCGAGCAGCAATTAAGACACAGCACAACCAAAAAGAAATAAATAAACACAATTATTAAAAAGAAAAAACACAGCTCTGATCACAGCATCCTCCAGACACAAGTGCAGATGGAGCACATGCCCAGCATTAGCAAGTGAGCATTGTAGGAGGCAGACACAGAGAGAACCCTGCTCAATCAGGGAGAGGGGGCCAGAGGTACAGAAGTAGAAGGAAATGTCTCTTCTGCATCTGGGCAGAAGGAAGGATGAGGTCCCCAGATGCAGAAGCAGCAAGTGCAATCTCTCCTGCAACAAAACGCAACTCTGAGGCTCCAGGAAAGAATGTCTCTACTGCCCTAACCCACATAGCCTATTCTCTACTGACTAAAGGGCCATACAGTCAAAGCTATGGTGCTTCCAGTAGTGATGTTCAGATGTGAGAGTTGGATCATAAAGAAGGCTGAGCACCGAAGAACTGATGCTTTCGAATTGTGGTGCTGGAGAAGATTCTTGAGAGTTCCTAGGACAGTGTGTGCTCAGTCAATCCTAAAGGAAATCAACCGTGAATATTCATTGGAAGGACTGATGCTAAAGTTGAAGCTCCAATCCTTTGGCCACCTGATGCAAAGAGCCAACTCACAGGAAAAGACCCTGATGCTGGGAAAGACTGAGGGCAGGAGAAGGGGGAGACAGACAATGAGATGGTTGGATGCATCACTGAGTCAATGGACATGAGTTTGAGCAAACTCTGGGAGATGGTGAGGGACAGGGAAGACTGGCATATGCAGTCTATGAGGTTGCAAAGAGTCAGACACAATTGAGCAACTGAACAACTGCACTAATCCACAAAGCCTTTTCTCTACTGGTTTCTTTTCCACTGTTTCAAGACGCAAATCTCTCAGCTCAGGTGGCGACAGTGATGAAGAATCCATCTGCCAATGCAGTTGAAGGAGGAGATGTGGGTTTGATCCTGGGTTAGAAAGATTCCCTGGAAGAGGAATTGGCAACCTGCTCCAGTATTCTTGCCTGGAGAATCCCATGGACAGATCCTTGTGGGCTACAGTCCATGTGGAGGCAAAGAATCGGACATGACTGAGCAACTGAGCATACACACAGCTCCTGGAAACTTACAAAATCTTCAGAACAGAAGCTATTTCATCAACGACCAACAGAACTCTTCAGAGGACAGGTTGTGAAAGCTCTTACACATAAAGACACACCCTGGGCTGGACTGTCTATCAGCACTCATGTTGCCAAGTTCAAACGCAATGAGGTCCAGCAGAACTCTCCAAGCATGGGCACCAGCCACGTGGGACTACTGAGCACTAGACAGATGTGTTGCTACAGAGCAAACAAGGAAGTGAATTTTAATTTAACATTAATGTCAATAGCCCTAAGCAGACAGTGTTTACTGACTACACAGTGCAGTACTAACCTCCAGCTGCTCAGAGAATAAACCCATCATCAAAGCCACAGAGGAACAGAGCCTGTGGTCACTTTGGAGGGCAGCCCAGAAGGTGACCTGGTCTCACCACAGACTCGGATGCTCTGGCTTTGGTTTTGGCACAGGTGTGGCCACAGATGGTCATTCTTGTCTTGGGGGCTTTCCTGGGTCCTGCCACTCAGTCGCTCAACAAATATTTGGTGAGCTCCAATTCTGTGCCACACTCCACGCACCGGGGCACTGAGGGCCCAGGGGTAAATAACACAAGAGTTCCAGCCTGAGTCTGGGTATGGGAGGGAGGAGCTTGAACAGCAGAAGAGACTGATAGAGGAGGCTGAGGTTGAATTATAGTTAACCGTGAGAGCCATGGGTGACACAGATGACTATCTGTCCTCCAAAAGTGTTACCATTTCTCTGTCAGGATGTGGAGCTGTCACTAGGGGTCAACTGCCTAACGGGACTGTATATGCCAGCCTTCCTTCCATCCATCCAGACTGTCCACATGACTATTTCTCAACAATGAGATATGAGCAGGGGTAATGGTGTCACTTCTGAGCCAGGGCTTTTAAGAAGCAGGTGGGGCTTTCTCATTCTCCCCATTTTTTGGTGGCAAGAAACATAGGACTCTGAAGCCCTAAGGGACAGTGGAAAGATGACCAGAAAGGAGCCTGGCTTCCTAAGTCACTCCACGGAGAAGAGTCCTCCACCTCCATCCCCACTCTCCAGATTATTGTTTGAGTGAGAATCAAAATTTCCATTGTGTTAAGCCATTGATATTTGGGATTTACTTGTGATAGCAGCTTGTGTTACCTTAACTGATATACCATACAAAGCAGGACTTTGTCTTTCTGGCGCAGGTGTATTGAAAGAGCAGAGAGGCACGTACTGTGTGTGCTTTGAGAGCGGTGCTGTGTCAGACTAAATGGGAACGTGGGAATACCAGAGGAAAGTACTGCAGGGACACAGTTAAAGAATGGAGAGGAAGACCAGAAGGGGAACATAAGGTCTTCTAGGACTAGATGTGAACACAAGGGCAGAGCAAATACTGCGACTTCAGACTGGGAGGTGGGTGGCTAGTGACTGCTCATCAGCCAAGACCAGGACAGACAAGGAGGAACAGGCTGGGGGTGGGGGGCGGGAAGAGGGGGTTCATCTCAGACTCTTGGGGCTGATGTCCACTCACCTGGGTGAGAGCTGTGACTCTGTTCCCCATGTCTGGGAGAATTGGGGGCTCGTCGCCCACTTGAAAGTCAAAGTAGACGGTTTTGTGAGAGAAGGTGGAAAACTCATTACTGAAGCAAAACTGATACACGCCCTTGACCTCGGCCTTGTGCGTGAAGCTGTCATACTGTTTCTTGGTTTCACTGTAGATGATGTTCCCCAGGGGGTCTTTCATAAAGCAGTCGACATCGTAGTGGCCTCCAGTGATGACCTGACAACCATAAAAGAGATCCACAGGCCGTTTTTTATCAGGGGGCAACCACCACTTACCATATGCCAACTGGGCACGGTGATTGATGTCATGAACATTGTTTTCATTTAGTCTTCACAACCTTCTAAAGCAGGTGCCATGACACTCCCCAACTCACAGAGGATGAGTCTGAGGCTGAGAGAGCTGAAGTGAACTGTTCATGTCACACAGTGTGAAAGCAACAGGGTTAAGACTTGGATCCATGTCTGACTGACTCCAAAAGTTTTGCTCTGCAAAAGTGCAAAGAGCCATGGGATTTCCCCAGTGGTTCAGTGGTTAAGATTTTGCCTTCCTGGATACATGATATGTATATAGCTGAGTCCCTGAGTTCACCTGAAACTACCACAACATTGTTAATTGGCTATACTCTAATACAAAATAAAAAGTTTTCTAAAAAAAGACTTTGCTTTCCAATGCAGGGAGTGCAGGTTCAATCCCCTGTGAAGAAGCTAAGATACCACATGCCTAACAGCCAAACAACCAAAACACAAAACAGAAGCAACATTGTAACAAATTCAACAGACTTTAAAAATGGTCCACATCAAAAAATCTTAAAAGAAAAAAAGGGTGCAAAGAGCTTAATCCTCCCCACTTTACAGAAGAGGAAACTGAGGCTCTGGAGGTTTATATTATTGCAGATGAAATGCAAGAGAAAGGTGAATACAGATTGAAGCCTTCACAGAATCAGTGACTACCAGGGGAGTCATTGGTTCAAACTCTTTCACCATAGGGAAGATAAGATCTGCTAAGAGCAGAATCACAGGGATGGCCAAAGACTAGAACTAAGGTCCATCAAAGAACACGGTCAAAGGCCTCCAACTGCTTCCAGACATTAATATTTCCTTTCCTTCCATTAAAAAAGGGAAGAATTTGCTTTGTGATCAGTGAGATTCCTAATGCTGGACATGTATAGACTTATGTTGAACCCATAACAGGGGTTTCTGACCTAGCACAGACCTGATGACCTCTCAGGCCCCTCCAGCCTCATAACAATCTTTCTGTTTTCAAATACTTATTTATGTATTTATTTATTGGGCTGCATCGTGTCTTCATTGCATCCCACAGGATCTTTCGTTGTGGCACACAGGATTAGTTGCTCTGCAGCATGTAGGATCTTACTTTCCTGACCAGGGTTTGAACCCATGTCCCCTACACTGCAAGGCAGATTCTTAACCACTGGACCACCAGTGAAGTCCCACAAGGATCATTTTTTTTTTTTTTTGACGACTGTATCGGGGTGACCCCTGTTTATCCAGCTGCAGTTTGCACACTGTCCACAAATGTGAAAGTAACCAGATGAATGATTCAGAGGCCAGGACACATGATGCTGTCCCCATGCACAGCCTCTTTTAGCGGTTTTGGTCAGAGAGGGCCCATCAAACTGCCTACCCTCCCTTTTGCTGCCCGTGCCACCTCCCCTCTGTAATGCCTGCCAGTATGTGTCCATGATCAGATGCCTGTCTGAATATCTGGGTAGGACTGCCTAAACTCAGATCTGCAGCTCTCTCACTCAAGAACTACCTGCTCCCTACCGCGCCCCCCACCCCACCACACCACACCCCAACTGCGAGCCACGAGAACTCTCACAGCAGCCAAAAGTGCAGGAACTTGGAGCTTTTCTGAGCCATATGGCAGCAGCCACACCACCACTCCTTGTAAACACTGCCAGGCTCAAAGCCTGCGCGGACTCCTTTCCAAAGCACCCTCGCTCCCCCTAACTATGAGTTCAAACGCTGGAGAGAGGCGAAAAAACAAAACCACGAACCCATTTCCTCTCGCTGCCATTTTTCAATACAGGCGGGGACAAAGCTGTCCAAAAAACGTTGGGACAGAGAGCCTGGTGCCAGAGATGGCGTTCTGTAGAGTCAACGCGCTCTCAGGTCATTCAGGGCAACTCCGCAGGAAGCCAGAGTCGCCCCGGGCATCCCCATCCTGGGCATGCACCTGCGGTGCTACCTCCCTGGCTAGTCGGCCCGTCTCGGGTGGGCTCTGATTTCCTTGTCTCTGGTTATTCCCGTCCCATTCTGCAGCCTCTTTGGCTAATTCCAGCCACTACAGCCGGGGGCGCACAAGTGACCACTGAAGACCTGGAAGCGGGAGAGAGAGGCGGCGCCTAGGGCTCACCTGGTAGTCTAGGGAGAACTTCACGCCCTGCTCCACCTCCTCGTGGAAGCACTGCCTGGCGTTGTCCGGCAGCTCGAAGGTGAGCTCGGCGCCGCGCGGCCGCTCCGCCTGGAGCAGCAGCAGTAGCAGCAGCGGCAGCGCGGAGGCTGAGCGCGGGACCACGCCACCCATGATGCTCCTGGTCCAGTCCGGAGGGCCGCGGCTCGGGCGTGCGCTCCGCGCGGGCGGGGCAGCAGCTGCGGGACCCAGAGAAGGTGCAGCACAGACGTGGCGCGACCCGGCGCCGCGCTTCCGGGAGAAAGGGCCCCCGCGCGGTTCAGAGCGCAGCCGCGCGCTCGGGGGTGGGCCCGGGACTCCGGCCAGGGAGTACCGCTGCGCCTGCGCGCTGGCTGGGCTGGCGAAGGGGACGCTCCCCCTTCGCTGCCCCGCCCCGCTTTCCTGCTGGAGCGTCTCCGCGAAGGGGAGGCGGGGTCCCCACCGCCAGCGCGCATCACCCCAAAGCGCCCCCTACATGCATCCCCAACAGGGGTGTTTCTGCACCCTCTGGGTTCCGCAGGGTTGAGTGTTTCCCGGAGTCGGCCCAGGTCCACGCAGTCCATACTGTCTGGCTGCAGGAGCACGAAGGTTTTACAGGGTACATTCTGTTTTTGACTGGTAGACTGAAATTGAAGAAAGTAGGGAAAACCACTAGACCATTCAGGTATGACCTAAATCAAATCCCTTATGTCTATACAGTGGAAGTGAGAAATAGATTTAAGGGACTAGATCTGACAGAGTGCCTGATGAACTATGGACGGGGGTTCGTGACATTGTACAGGAGACAGGGATCAAGACCATCCCCATGAAAAGAAATGCCAAAAGGCAAAATGGTTGTCTGAGGAGGCCTTACAAATAGCTGTGAAAAGAAGAGAAGAGGAAAGCAAAGGAGAAAAGGAAAGATATTCCCATTTGAATGGAGAGTTCCAAAGAATAGCAAGGAAAGATAAGAAAGCCTTCCTCAGCGATCCATGCAAAGAAATACAGGAAAACAACAGAATGGGAAAGACTAGAGATCTCTTCAAGAAAATTAAAGATATCAAGGGAACATTTCATGCAAAGATGGGTTTGATAAAGGACAGAAATGGTATGGACCTAACAGAAGCAGAAGATATTAAGAAGTGGCAGGAATACACAGAATAACTGTACAAAAAAGATCTTCATGACCCAGATAATCATGATGGTGTGATCACTCACCTAGAGCCAGACATCCTGGAATGTGAAGTCAAGTGGGCCTTAGAAACCATCACTACGAACAAAGCTAGTGGAGGTGATGGAATTCCTGTTGAGCTATTTCAAATCCTGAAAGATGATGCTGTGAAAGTGCTGGACTCAGTATGCCAGCAAATTTGGAAAACTCAGCAGTGGCCACAGGACTGGAAAAGGTCAGTTTTCATTCCAATCCCAAAGAAAGTCAATCCCGAAGAATGCTCAAACTACCTTACAATTGCACTTATCTCACACGCTAGTAAAGTAATGGTCAAAATTCTCCAAGCCAGGCTTCAACAATATATGAACTGTGAACTTCAGATGTTCAAGCTGGTTTTAGAAAAGGCAGAGGAACCAGATATCAAATTGCCAACATCCTCTGGATCATCAAAAAAGCAAGAGAGTTCCAGAAAAATATCTATTTCTGCTTTGCTGACTATGCCAAAGCCTTTGACTGTGTGGATCACAATAAACTGTGGAAAATTCTGAAAGAGATGGGCATACCAGACCACCTGACCTGCCTCTTGAGAAATCTATATGCAGGTCAGGAAGCAACAGTTAGGACTGGACATGGAACAACAGACTGGTTCCAAATAGGAAAAGGAGTACATCAAGGCTGTATATTGTCACCCTGCTTATTTAACTTATATGCAGAGTACATCATGAGAAACGCTGGGCTGGAGGAAGCACAAGCTGGAATCAAGATTGCTGGGAGAAATATCAATAACCTCAGATATGCAGATAACACCACCCTTATGGCAGAAAATGAAGAGGAACTAAAAAGCCTCTTGATGAATGTGAAAGAGGAGAGTGAACAGTTGGCTTAAAGCTCAACATTCAGAAAACTAAGATCATGGCATCTGGTCCCATCACTTCATGGGAAATAGATGGGGAAACAGTGGAAACAGTGTCAGACTTTATTTTTGGGGGCTCCAAAATCACTGCAGATGGTGATTGCAGCCATGACATTAAAAGATGCTTACTCCTTGGAAGAAAAGTTATGACCAACCTAGATAGCATATTAAAAAGCAGAGACGTTACTTTGTCAGCAAAGGTCCCTCTAGTCAAGGCTATGGTTTTTCCAGTAGTCATGTATGGATGTGAGAGTTGGACTATAAAGAAAGCTGAGTGCCAAAGAATTGATGCTTTTGAACTGTGGTGTTGGAGAAGACTCTTGAGAGTCCCTTGGACTGCAAGAAGATCCAACCAGTCCATCCTAAAGGAAATCAATCCAGAGTGTTCATTGGAAGGACTGATGTTGAAGCTGAAACTCCAATATTTTGACCACCTGATGCAAAGAGGTAACTCATTGGAAGAGACCCTGATGCTGGGAGGGATTGGGGGCAGGAGGGGAAGGGAACGACAGAGGATGAGATGGTTAGATGGCATCACTGACTCAGCAGACATGAGTTTGGGTAAACTCCGGGAGTTGGTGATGGACAGGGAGGCCTGGCATGCTGCGATTCATGAGGTCACAAAGAGTCAGACACGACTCAGTGACTGAACTGAACTGAACTGGAGAAAGTCTCCTGGTCCACAAATGAGTGTGCCCAAACTTGCTATAACGCAGTAGTTAGGAAGACTAGATGAAAGAAGAGATGGAAACTCTGAGAACCCAATTAACACCCCTCTTTTTCAGTCCCACCCCCTTCCCAAGGTGAAAAAGGGTGCCATGGGGCAGGAGATGGATGATGAGAGTAAGTAGAAACCCCACAATTACGTCTACTCCGGGGAAAACCGACAGGTGTGCTCATACTCAAAGCTTCGTGAAGCTTTGTGAGGATGGAAATACAAGTCTCTCGCTCAGGGGTTTCAGGTTTACTTTGGTTGTCAGGATAAGTGGAAGGTTCTTCTGGGACAAAACAATCATTGTTTTCTTTACTTTTGACTTCTCAAAAGTGCTGGAAGCAGGTAAATTAATTTACTACCTGATCTATTACCATTGACCTGAGAAACTATTTTGTATAAACACCACTATAGCGTTTTATAGTATACTCAGTCTAATCAGGTAAGACAAAGAGAAAACCCACTGATTTTAGTTTCACTACAAAGTAAAGGGGACTTCCCAGGTGGCTTCGTGGTAAAGAATCCACCTGGGATGCAGAAGACTCAGATTTGATCCGTGGGTCAGGAACATTCCCCAGAGGAGGCCATGTCAACCCATTCCAGCATTCTTGCCTAGAGAATCCCATGGACAGAGGTCCTGGCAGGCTACAGTCCATAGAGCCAAAAAGAGTTGGACAAGACTAAAGCAACTGAGCACGCACTCAGTAAAGAATTTTTTTCAGAATATTGTTGGTTGACCTGTATCTTGCTTTTAGCAAAGACTTTTACTGACCATATAGGTCTCCACGTAGATAAGACCAACTGTCCTGTCACTGTGTTGCAGGAAGGGGGGACCCCTTTCAGGGCCCGAAACTGGGCTCTTGTCTAACACTTGGAAATGAATTATCCAAGGAGACACATGTGCTGACAAAGCAAGAGATTTTATTGGAAAGGGCACCCGGGTGGAGAGCAGGAGGGTGAGGGAACCCAGGAGAACTGCTCTGCCACGTGGCTGCAGTCTCGGGTTTTATGGTGATGGGATTAGTTTCTGGGTGGTCTTTGGCCAATCATTCTAATTCAGTCTTTCCTAGTGGCGCATGCATCGCTCAGCCAAGATGGATGCTAGCGAGAGGGATTCTGGGAAGTGGACAGACACGCGGTGTCTCCTTTTGACCTTTCCCGAACTCTTCTGGTTGGTGGTGGCTTATTGGTTCTGTGTTCCTTATCAGGATCTCCTGTCATAAAGCAACTCATGCAAATGGTTACTATGGTGCCTGGCCAGGGTGGGCGGTTTCAATCAGTGTGCCTCCCCTAACAACTGGACATATTTGGACTTCCCTGGTGGCTCGGACAGTAAAGAATCTGCCTGCAGTGATGGAGACATGGGTTCGATCCTTGGGTTGGGACGATCCCCTGGAGAAGGGAATGGCTACCCACTCCAGTATTCTTACCTGGGAAATTCCCATGGACAGAGGAGCCTGGTAGGCTACAGTGCATGAGGTCGCAAAGTCAGACATGACTAAGTGACTAACACTACTTTTTAAGATGCTAACATATCAATATGTGAAAGCAGTCTGTTGACTGAAACAATGTGCATGCATGATGTAATTGTTAATATTTACTGGCTCTGTACTGGACTTGGCAAGGTGTATAGTGAGCTTTGAGGCTCCTTCCATGGCCCTGTCCTGTTAAACATTATTTTTTAGTAACTGGTAGAAAACATTGACGTAGTAATCATCAAATCTAGAGGCACCAAGTGGAGAAACATATGACAAATATAAGACAAAGATTACCTTGGCCAGCTCAAAGTATTCAGCCAAGACTAACAAAAAGAAATCTCACCAGGTTAAATGTTAAATCCTAAATTAATTCCAAGAAAACACCTGCATAGTCTCAGGGGTAAGAAACTTTGCTTGGCAGTAGATCAAGTCAGAGTATGTGAAGACAGATAATCAACAGATAGCTGAATATAAGACAATGGAAACAGAGGAACTAAAAAAGAATCCCTGACTTGGGCTGGGTGACTAAAAGAACAGCATTGTTTTAGCACCTATTGTGTGGAAGTTACTATTACTGAAAGGAACTGCCTGTGCTGTAACAGGCAATGATCAGATCATAGTTATTGTTCTAAGAGGGACATTAATAAAATAGGGAGAATAGGAAGTAATTAGGAGGGAAGCGGTATAATAAATTGCTGGGAAGGCTTCTCAAATGAGGTAAAATCAAAAGAAACAGGATTTAACCTGGAAGAGTAGAAAGTAAGAAGGAAAAGAGTATTAGCTTTAAAAGTTTGCATGATAGTGGTCCAGTGGTTAAGATTCCACACTTCAGGAGGCATGGGTTCGATCCCCTGGTCAGGGAACTAAGATCCCATATACTGCATTGTTCGTTTAGTCACTGAGTTGTGTCCAACTCTTTTTTGATCCTATGGACTGTAGCCCACCAGGCTCCTCTGTCCATGGGATTTCCTAGCAAGAGTACTGAAGTCAGTTGCCATTTCCTCCTCCAGGGGATCTTCCCAATCCAGAGATTGAACCCACATCTCCTACATTGGCAGGTGAGTTCTTTCCCACTGAGACACTGAGGAAGCCCCCTGTAGGCTTGATGATTTCCTAGATGATATGGCAGGCTCAGGGCAGCCTCCCAAGAGAGCCAAGTCAGAGACAACTTGGCCCTTCCCCCTCTTCCATCCTCACCCACCACCACTACATCCTAGAATTTGCCCAGTATCACTTTTAACACATTCTGTTGATCAAAGCAAGTCCTAGGGCCAGCCCAGATTCAAGGTGAAGAAATGGACTCTGTAGACTTAAAAAGAATATTCACAACCTAAAAGTTGAGAGGTGTGTTTTATTTGGTGGGAATTTTTAGGACTTCAAGCCTGGAGGCAGCATCACAAGAAATTCTGAGAGAACAGCTCCAAGGAGACCCGGGGTGGCGGGGGGGGGAGCCAGGTTATACAGAAGTTTTGCAACATAGGGCAGGTAATCAGAACATCAAAGGAAAGAAAGATCAGATATTCCAAGGTAAGGAGTTTAGTGCTTTTTTATGTATGGGAAGATCAGGAATCTGGACTCACTGAAATCATTCCTTTGATGTGTACCTTAGCTATCTAGAGCCAGTATCCTGTGTTTTCTCATCCTGAGCTTCCTCAGGGTTCATCATGGGGCATGGCTGCAGTCTGATGGCTGCTATATGGCAGATATTCTCTCCTTCTTGAGTCCCCTCAGGGCTGACCAGCTCACCATTGGTGGTGGCTGCATTGGCTAGTGACTATGGCATCCTTGTTTACCAATACAGCAGGAAATGTTCCATTTCTCAACTCCATCTGTCTCTGGATTGGAGGAGCTGCAGAGTCACATTCAAAGGAGGAGCATACTAGGTTGGCAGGAATCTGTGGTCATGACACAATCTACCATAGTACTCAAATTCACTCAGCTTGTTAATGGCTAAGCCAGCAATTGAAACTAGGTCTGCCTGATTCTAAAGGCCACTTGCTTTTCAAGACACACACACACACACACAAAACCCTACCCATTCCTTGGGATACATCTGTCCTGCATGTTGCATCTGCCATACTTGGGCAAACCATGAATCTGACATTGAGGTATATTTCAACTCAACATAAGAAATGACTTCCTGACAACTAGAGCTTTCCATAAATTGATGTGTAGAGATAATGGATTTTTTTTCATTGCTTAAAATATTAAAGCAGAGACTGTATAAATACCCTAGGATGTTGTAGGGAAGATTCTTGAACTGAGTGATGGAGTATAATGGCTGAGGACCTCCAAGCCTCTTTCAGTCTTTGTGTTCCATGATGTGTGGTAGAAGGTTCCAAAATAGGATAACTTGGAAAACAAAAGCAAAACTATTACCTGTCCACTTTTGCAGCTGACTTCTCTAAAGGCCTCTTAAAACAGTAAGTTAAAAATGAGAATCTTAATAGATTCAGAAAAAGCACGATAAAGTGCAGAGTCCATTCATGATAAAAAAAAAAAAAAAAAAGAGCCCTGGTATCTCAGCTGATAAAGAATCCACCTGCAATGCAGGAGACCCTGATTTGATTCCTGGGTTGGGAAGGAAGTTTCCCTGGAGAAGGGATAGCCTACCCACTCCAGGATTCTTGGGCTTCCCTGGTGGCTCAGATGGTGAAGAATCCACCTGCAATGCAGGAGACCTGGGTTCGATCCCTGGGTTGGGAAGATCCCCTGGAGGAGGGCATGGCAACCCACTCCAGAATTCTTGCCTGGAGAATCCCCATGGACAGATGAACCTGGCAGGCTATAGTCCATGGGGTCACAAAGAGTCAAACACAACTGAGTGACTAAGGACAGCACAGCAGATCAAAAATAATTGATAAATTCCTTAATGTCATAAAATGTCTATTAAAAAATGAGAGCCCACCTCATGGTTAACAAGTAAACATTAAAATCTTTCCCTTTGAAACTGGCAATAAAACATAAACTATCACCACTGCTATTCAATATTGTTCCAGAAATTCTTGGCAGTAAACTAAGGCAAGATAAGGAAATAAAAGAATCAGAATAGGAAATATGAAAGTCAGAATATGAGGGGCACCTGAGGGAATGTTACCATTGTGACTCTTTGTTGAATTGCACACTTGTATTCTGTATGTGTATTTTATTTCAGAATTTAAAAGGTTTTTAAAGTATCCTATAAAGACATAGGCTTTATAAAGTGAATCCATCTGTGCCCTGAAGCAGGTTTTTTATTTTATTTTATTTTTAATTGGAGGATAGTTGCTTTACAATGTTGTGTTGCTTTCTGCTGTACATTGAAGTCAATCAGCCATAAGTATATGTATGTCCCCTCCCTCTTGAACCTTCCTCCCACCTTCCACCCCATCCCACCCCTCCAGATTGTCACAGAGCATCAGGTTAGGCTCCCTGTTTTATATAGCAACTTCTCACTAATTATCTGTTTTACACATGGTGGTTTATATATTTCAATGCTACTCTCAATTCATCCCATCCTCTCCTTCCCCGCTGTGTCCACAGGTCTGTTCCCTATGTCTGAAGCAGGATTTTTTATTTGTTCCATGCCACAGGAGCACACTCCACAACTTGCTCTTAGGATTTTGGAAGAAAATCAGTTTTTATCCATGCCTCATATGTGTAACTGATGGTGAGGAAAGAAAGCAATGTAGTCACTGCGGACTGACTGAGGCAAATAGAAAGTTTGCAACCCACATGCGCTGCTATGGAGCTGTGACCATACCAGGCCTTCCCCAGACAAACCAGAGAAAGTGACACATACTGCCCTCCATGGGAGGCCAGCCTGCCTCCCATCACAGCACCCAGAAGGCCAGCTATTCCCCCTCTTTCTGCTTGTAGGTCCCAAGACATATGGGCATGTGACCCAGGCTCTGCCAACCAGATAGTCTTGCATCCGATCTTGAGGGGGTGTCTAAAGGCATGAGGACGTCAAAGGTTATTGATGGCAGTGGTAGGATGGAGACTCCTGGGGAGTGAGAACCTGTGCCCAGGAGCAGAAGTTCACCCTAAGAGGAAGCTTACCATGGCGTGATTTTGGCAGTGCGTTTAGCCACTTAGCCTTTCTTAAGTCTTAACCCCTTTTGTGAGTCAATTTCCATTCTTCTCGTTGTTTCTATAGAGTTTGAGATTTTAAAACTGAAGTGGAATGGGACTGGATTTTTCATTACCTTTGGGCAGCTAGAAAGCTATAGGCTTCGACTAAAAGGTCAAGACAGAATAGGAAGGGGACTTTCCTGATGGTCCTGTGGTTAAGAATCTGCCTGCCAATGCAGGGGACATGGGTTCGATCCCTGGTTAGGGAAGATGCCACATGCCATGGGGTAACTAAGCCCGTTCACCACAAATACTGAACCTGTGCTCTAGAGCCGGGGAGCCGCAACTGCTGAGCCCACATGCTGCAAATAAATGAAGTTTAGTTTAATGGCACAGCAATTTAGTTTAGTTGCACAACAGTAAAAGCCACTGCAATGAGAAGCCCACACTCTTGCCACAGCTAGAGAAAGCCAGCAAATAACAGAAAAGACCTAGTGCAGTCAAAAATAAATAATCTTTTTATAAAAAAGAGGAATGGGAAAGGGAAATTCCACAAAGTACTTATGAAGGCAACGCTTAGAGTAAAATAGTCTCTGTCTGATTATCAATAGACCACTCTGAAATTATGTGCTGTGGAAACAGAATCAGGAGAATGCTTTGAAATAGCTTTTGTCAAATTTCTTTGTGTTTATAGTGCAGAAGAGACACATACACTGATCCCACTCCCAGCTCGTTTTCCTCACTTAATATCATGGCCCTACCCAATAATAAGATGAATGGAAAGATATGTCCCCCATGTGTCCAGAAGAAGAGGAGGACTGAATATAGGTGAGTACTATTCATAGCAGTTGTATTACAGTCAATAATAATAATAAAAAGCACAAGAAATGTTGTGAAGTAATTAGCCTCCAACTAATAAAAAAAAAAAAAAAAAGAAAAAAAAAAAGCACAAGAAAGACAGATTCTAGTTAAGATCATTTGAACTTAAGTTCCCCCTGAAGACAACAACTTTAAATGTTTTCTAGAAAGCATCAAAGAACTGACAAGATTGGAAAGAATTTTCAAGGGACAACAATCCATTGGAGAGGGAAGTGATCCCAAATGCTGCTTTTCCCATGAGGGCCTTTGCCAGTTCTGAAAATGTTTAATTTGAATGTTTACAGTCACACAGGGAGAGTGGACTGAAAACAGAGCCTGAAGGAGGGTGTTGGGGGCACATGATGTCACTTTCTAGTTCAGAAACTGCAGGGTATTACCCACACCAACCACATGCAATTGGCTTCATGGAAATATCACAGTCCCTCTTGATCCTGACTATCCCAGTGGGTCCTGAGCATCACCTCTGTTCTAGTCTCCATTTGGAACCCATGTGCTCTGACAGTCATTTCCCATTCAGACTTCGCTTGTGTTGTTCATATGCCTGGGAGGCTCTGCCAGCTCCCTTTAGGGACCCTGCGGCTCACACCATCCACAAAACATATATCGTCTTATGATGAATCCATGTGGCTGAGCCACAAGTTGCCCAGCTATTTGGTCAGACGTCATTCCAGGTATTTCTGTAACAGATGTTTGGATGAAATTAACGCTGAGGTTGCTGCAGTTTGAATAGAGCCAGTTGCCCTCCAGAATGTGAGTTGACCTCGTTGAGTTGGTCAAAGGCCTAAACAGACCAAATGGCTGACCTTCCCCTGCACGAGAGGCATTTTCCATCAGACGGCTTTAGGACGTGAATTGGAACATCAGCTCTGCTGTTTGTCCTGCTGGCCCACCCTGCAGATTTTGGACTTGACCCAAGCTTTCACAATTCAATCCCTTATAATAAAGCTTTAGATAGACAGAGAGACAGTTCATATATATACTTCATGTATATCATATATGGGCCTCCCATGTGGCACAGTGGTAAACAATCTGCCTGCCAATGCAGGAGACACTGGAGAATCCCTGGATCAGGAAGATCCCCTGAAGAAGGAAATGGCAACTCACTCCAGTATTCTTGCCTGGGGAATCCCATGGACAGAGGAGCCTGGCGGGTTTGCAAATTCGCCGAGTCCAAGGGGCTGCAAAGAGTCCGACACGACTGAGCACACGCACACATATCATATATGTCCTATTTATTCCATAGCTATGTACTATATATAGTATATATAATTCCATGTGTGTGTGTGTATAATATCCTGTTGGTTCTCCTTCTCTGGAGAACCCGACTAATCACTCCTCTTACAGTCTGTGTTGTCTTACTGTCTCACTTTATATAGTCATTCTTTAATTCTCCTGTATCAGGGGAGCTCCTTATGGGACTTGGCTAAAAACTGAGGTGTAATTGATACATGACAACACGCATCTGTTTAAAGTGTACAGTTTGATGAGTTTTCACATGTACATGCCTGTGAAATCATCGACATAATCACGACAGTGAATCCACCTCCCCCATAGTTTCCTCCTTCCCTTTGTGATCCCTCCCTCTATGCCTCCCCAACCTTCCCATTCATTCCCATAAGCACTGATTTGCTTTCTATCTCTACATTTATTAGCATATTCTAGAATTTTATATAGCTGAAATCATAAAAAAGCACTGTTTTTAGTAGAGCTTCTTAAACTCAGCACAGTTATTTTAGGATGCATTCATGCTGTTGTGTATGTCATTTGTTTAGTCGATAAGTTGTGTCCGACTCTCTTGTGACCCCATGAACTCCTATATAGCCCACCAGGCTCCTCTGTCTGTGGAATTTCTCAGGCAAGAATACTGGAGTGGGTTGCCATTGCCTTCTCCAGGGAATCTTCCCGACCCAGGGATTCTCCAGTGTCTCCTGCATTGGCAGGCAGATTCTTTACCACTGAGCTTCCAGGGAAGCAGTGTATGTCAGTAGTTCATTCCTCTTTATTACTGAGCAGTATTCTAGTCCACATATCCATGGGTTTATTTCTGATCTCCAGCTCTGTTCTTTTTCAAAGTTGTATTGACTGTTGGAGGTCCTTTGCATTTCCAATCGAATTTTGTTTTATTTTTTATATTTTGTTACAATACAAAGAATCATTAAGGTTTCCAATGGAATTATAGATACTTATCAATTGACCTTTTTTTTTTTTTTTTTGGCTGAGCAGCATGCAGGATCTTAGTTCCCTGAGCAGGAATCAAACCTGAGCCACTGCAGTGGAAGCTCAGAGTCTTGACTGATGGACTGCTAGGTAAGTCCCTCCAAGTGAATTTTAGAATCAGTTTTTTAATTTCTATAAAAATGCCTGCAGAAGTTAGCTTTAACAATACACATGGGCAGCTGATTTTTTACAAAGGTACAAAGGCAATATAGTGGAGAAATGACAGCTTTTCCAACAAATGATGCTGGAAAAATTGAATATTCATATGCAAAAAAAAAAAATACTTGTTTTAAAGAACTTGGATCCATATATCATACCAAATACCAAAATAATTGAATCATATGCCTAAATTTAAAACAAAAATGTATAAAACTTTGCAAAATGGAAGAAACGGGGACATCCCTGGTGGGCCAATGGTTAAGAATCCACCTTCCAATGCAGGGGGACATGGGTTCGATCCCTGGTTGGAGAACTAAGATCCCACATGCTGAGGGGCAACTAAGCCCGCACTCCACAACTAGAGAGCCAATGTGCCAGAAACTAAGCTCATGCAAGTTCTGCTTGAGGGACTCCAACCTTCTGAGCCCCCTATCACTCTTGGGAATGCACTCCCTCCCCCCAGGCAGGCCTTGTCCCTCATCGCCACCCCCTCCCTCACCACTTCTTTTTCTTCTGCACCATGGAGATCCCTCCTAATCTCTTCTTGAAGGAGCTGGAAACAATATTGGCCTCCCTTTCCTACAGACAGAAGGGGGACAAAGACATGCTGAAAAGAGTCCTTTTCTTTGCCCTCTTTTTTTTAAAAGATTTTTTTGTCTTAAAAGTCTGAAGATTTTCAAGATTTAAAAATGAGGACCATTTTGAAAGTCTATTGAATTTGTTACAATATTGTTTCTGTTTTATGTTTTGGTTTTTTGGTTGCAAAGCATGTGGGATCTGAGCTCCCTGACCAGGGATCATCCCCACACCCCCTGCATTGGAAGGCAGAGTCTTAACCACTGGACCCCCCAGGGAAGCCCCCCCTTTTTTGTTAACTCTAGTATAAGCCTGACAGCTGGCTTTTCTTCTGTAATGCAAGTACCTGACTTTGTTTTTGACGGTTGAGGGCCTCCATCTCAAAAATGGCTTTCTCCATAGGCACATTGCCAGCCCCACAGGACTAAATAAAGGACCTGGTCATGCTCCCCTCTGTTGACTGACCATTTGGGCCTCCTTTTTTTTTTTCTCTTTTCACACTTTAAATTCCTGCTGTTACAAGGTTTTTGTTTGTCTGTTTGTTTTTCGGGGTAGGTGCAGGAGGGTTATTCAGGGTGGGGGGGCATTGCTTTTCAGGTTTTTTGGCTGTGCTTTTCAACATGTGGAATCTTAATTCCCCAACCAGGGATTGAACCCATGCCCCCTGCAGTGGAAGCTCAGAGTCTTAACCACTGGACAGCCATGGGAGTCCCTCACTCTTACATTTCAAATTCACTAATAAAGAGCGAGCCCACGAAACCTTAAGTCCTCAACTTGGACCCCAATAAAAGCAGACACCCAGGCCTGGGCCCTCTGACTACCCACAACCTCACTGTATGACTCCAAGTATGCCATGTAATTTTCAGAACCTTTTCCAAAAAAAAGCAGCAAACTTCTTTTTCCCCAAAGTTTCCTAATGATTATTATGGATGGCTTCTTGCAGGCACAATGAGAACCACAAGGGCTGGTCTTGTCATAACATTGGTTTAGGCTGAGTTGGGCATGAAACAATAGAATTTCAACCATCTAGGGAAGAACCAAAGGGTAAGGTTTGGAACTCTCCAGGGAATCAGGAAGTCTGGGTGAAATCTGAATTGCAGAATGCTGAAGTATAGGAGATAAGAGACCGTCCAGCTGGTTCATTTGATACTTACTACCCTGCCCTGGAGTAAGAGCTAGGAGAAATCAGCTTCTGTTAACAATCATCAGGATTAGAAATCCAGCCCAAGGAGGGCTGTCCAGGAACCTTTAAGTCCCTGCCAGTAGCAGATGGCAGGTGCATCCCTGGGGGCGAACCAAGCAGCAGAGGAATCATAAAGGAACTCACTCCCCTCGAGGCCATGAACCTTCTCATTCTTAGCCTTTTTTGTAACCAGAATAGAAACTATAATCCTTGTGTAATTAAAAATTAATTTGGGGGGACTCTCCCAGAGCTTCAGTGGTTAGGACTTCATCTTCCAATGCAGGGGTTGCTGGTTCGATCTCTGGTCAGGAAGCTAAGATCCCACATGCCCCCAAAAACCAGGACATAAACAGCAGAAGCAACATTGTAACGCATTCAATAAAGACTTTGAAAATGGTCCACATCAAAAAAATCTTTAAAAAGTAATTTTTAAAATCATGCATACATAAAACAGTGTTTGCTCAGTTCAGTGTTACCAGGCAGTCATGTCAAGCCCATCTTAAAGAAAATGTAATATTTATGATTGAGTCACTAAGAAAAGTGGGAAACACTACTGAAGATTGCAATTTATCTTTTATTGACATACCAGAAGTATCTAAATAGCTCCTCTACATGGATTTTAGTACATCCTTGAGCACATTGTCAGCTTGAGACTAGGATAGGACATTGTAGAGAACCAGTTCAGAATGGTACGTCTGAAGTACCAAGACACATCAAAGAAGAAGGTCAGACAACACCTGCATTTACTTGATTAAATTCTAAGAGAATGGACAACGGACGTAAACGAACAAACAAATGCTTTGGAATGTTTAAAAAGAATGCAAATCCCAGACATGAGACTTTAGACTCACATTCTATGATAAATTTTTATAAACATTTCAGAGAGTCTTACATAGGCGAGTTATTGAAACTACATTTTGCAACTAACTTCTGTAGTGATCTAGGTTCCCCCAAATCTCTGATCTAGAAAGCATGTTTGAATCTAAATATGCTTTTAAAAAGCATTCCTGTGAGGTTTGTTAACACAAAGAAAATTGCCCATTTATGCATTAACCATAATCAAGTATTGCAGTGGTTGTACTAGTTTGGAACAGTCTAATTCAACTAATGCGTCATCAGATAGTGATAAACAGTACTATTGTAATGACTGTCTACAGAAAGGCTAATGGGAAAGTCCTGACTGATGGATGCAGGCAGTAAGTGGCATGAGCATACCTGCTATTACCCACCTGTGCAATGGACAGGCTGTTCTGAATGGGCAACTCATTGTGGGTGGTGTTTTGCCTAAGCTAACTGCTATGAATGTGCCACAGTCACTATTTAGGATAAATTAGGCTTTCAAGTCTTAGCTAAAGGTTTAGAAAAATTCTCTTATGCAGTCTCGCTATCCCCACAGTTAGATATTACTAGCAGAGGTTAGTTTTAACTGACACTAACAACTGCTAGAAAAGTACTTAAAGTGTATAGTGTGTGTGTGTGTGTGTGTGTGTGTCTTTGATGAGCTGCTAAGATCAATGGTTGTCTGTCTGGTTCTCTCTTTAATGTATCTGAGTGGTGTTGCTTTGCCTGTAATAATGTCCACTTGGTAAGAACTATTCTCATCTGAGGATTTCCCAGGTGGCTCAGATGGCTCAGAGGTAAAAGAATCTGCCTGCCAGTGTAGGAGACATAGGTTCAATCCCTGGGTCGGGAGGATTCTCTGGAGAAGGAAATGGCTACCTACTCCGGTATTCTTGCCTGGAAAATCCCATGGACAGAGGAGCCTAGCAGAGTACATTCCATGGGATCTCAGAGTTGGACACAACTTAGCTACTAGACAACAACAACATTCCTATCTAAATAGTCCTGACTAAACAACAACATTCCTATCTAAGTGGTCCTGAGAAGCCTATGGGATGTTCACATTCAACCAAGTTCGTGAGTCCTGGATTTCACTAGCTTATGTGCAATGCTTCTCGTTTTCTTTCCTCACTGCAAAGTACAAGAGGCCATTGGCACTCATGTCAAGAATTCTACAGGCCCACATTGTATGTTAGTCACCTTCCTGAATTACAATGTGAACTGCCTTTAAGTTAGTGGGACAGCCTCTCCAGCTAGCCAGCCAGCCCCTCACCTCTATGCAGTTCAGTTGTTCTTGACATACTTCTACCAGGTACACAATCGTTCTCCTAGAGCAGTGGTGATCAGCTGAGGCAGTATTGCCTCCAGGAGATGTCTGGCCATGTCTGAAAGCACTGTTGGTTGTCACAATATGGGGGGATGTTGCTGTTGTCTAGTGGATAGAGGCCAGGAATGCTGCTCAGCAACATATAGTACACACACAGTCTCCCACAGAAAAGAATTACCCAGCCCAAAAGGTCAACAGTGCCAAGGTTGGATATGTACCTGCCCTAATGGAATTACTGAAAAACAAATACTTGGAGTATTTATAACCATCATTAGCACTTTTGACTGGGATATTCAGATACATTTCTAGAGAATATCCTTATAGAAATGGTCTGATCTGCAAACCTTCTGTGGCAGAATTTCTTTCACTTTACAAATGACTTTGGGGCTCAGTATTTATAGAACCCATGAGAATCGCCAGGGGTCTTTGACTATTTCAGTTAGAGTCTGCTTCACTTTGCATAGGGCATTCGGTATTATTTGAGATTTTGAGAATTCAGCGGTCTGAAGGAGTATTTAAAATCAGCTACCTCTTATTTTCATTGTTATACAAGTTAATTTGGGGTTTTATATCACAGCATTTAAACTTTGTAAAAACTGAAATATAATGAGATCAATGGAATTCCACCAATGTACCACCGATAGTGAGATATAACACTTTTTCACCATCTCAGAAAGTCTCCTTGTGTGCCTTCCCATTCAGTCCCAGTCACAAAGGTGGCCACTTTCTGATTTGTTTTTTCTACCACAAATTAGTTTTGTTTGTTCTGGGACTTTATATAAATGGAATCCTTTGGTTTGTACTCTTTTGTGTTTGGCTCCTTAATTCAGCATAACGTTTTGGAGATTTATCCACCTATGTAAAAATATTCTCCTGTTGATGGACATTTGGGTTGTCTCTCTTTTTTTTTACTATTTAGTAAAAGCTTCTATGAGCATATGTATAAAAGTCTCTGTATGAACTTGAATTTTTATTTCTTTTGGGTAAATGCCTAGAGTGGAGTTACTAGATCATACAGTGGTATAGGTTTAACTTCATAATAAAGTACTAAACAACGTTTAAAAAAAAATCAGCTTCATTTTATCCAATTACTCCTCCCTGTGCTAGGCACAGTTACAGGCACTTTCATATATTATCTCATTTAATTCTCACCACAAACTTGCCAGGTGAGGCATTACTAATCCCATTTTACAGATGAGGGAGTGGAGACTTGGAGAAGTAAAGCTACTTCCTCAAAGTCTTGCAGCTGGTAAATGATGAAACAGAGACACAGACCCAAATCTCAAAGTCTTATCTCTTTCTAGGATGTGATGCTACCTCCAAGGGACTACTGAATTTTTTTTTTTTTTAATCATAGAGCAAACCTATCTAAGCAGCATGAAAGAGAAAATACATGGGAAATAACCAGAAATAGCTTCATCTCGAAGGTGGCTACATGACACCAAAAGTGATAAATATCTGCTTCCCTTCTTGGGTTCAAACAGAGTGATTTTAAAAGGTTGCATAGGTTATTTCTACAAGTCTCCCATCATGTAGGTAATTCAGACAACGAAGAAACCATATGTTCTTGAATTTCCCAGAAAAGTGAAGGGGAAATGACAGTGTGCATCCCTTAAAATTTTCAGGCTCCAACTGTCCCCCCTGCCCCCCACCTCTGACCTGAGAACCATCCATCAGCTCTACCTTGTAATATATGTGTCTCTCAGCATCACACATTATTCTAGTTTGGCAAGATCTCACCCAGTTTTTTTTTTTTAAAGAATAATAAGGAAATACTTCTTATGAGTCTATTCTATGAGTTGTATAATATTCAGCTCCAAAGTAGCTAATAGCCCTGACTTTTTTTTTTTTTCCCATGAGATTTCAACACAGAACCTGAGTCAGATCAGGAGGCCAAAGTGAGTTTCACTTCTGGACACAATTCATCTTTGAGGCACCAGCTACTTACTATTACATGACAGAATTTGGGGGACATGTAGATATGATATTTGGGAACCCAAAAGTGTTTGTCACTCTGTTGCATCTGACTCTGTGAGACCCCATAGACTGTAGCCCACCAAGCTCCACTGTCCATGGGATTCTCCAGGCTAGAATACTGGAGTGGGTTGTCATTTCCTTCTCCAGGGGATCTTCCTGACCCAGGGATCAAATCCAAGTCTCCTGCATTGCAGGTGGATTCTTTACCCTCCAAAACACTGGAGAAGCCCAAAGGACACCCAAATTAGTGGATAAAATCTGTTGCTGAAGTTCTGGAAGAGCTTCACTGTGCTATACCACCCAGTGCCCCCTGACATGGTTCAAGGCAGGAAGCAGATGTCAGAACCTCCCTAATGGAGGTTTCCCCGGATGTAACACGCATCCCCAAATTTCATAGCCTGGGGATTGGTGTTGAGCCTCTGCACATTCTAACACATGTTAAAGCCCCTCGTTTTCCTCTTAGGCACTTTATAGATTTATGACACATGACATACTCCAAATACCACCTTGTGATTTAAATTCTTGTTTGTCTGATATAAAATAACAGGTGTCAGCAGCTCAGATCATGGTACCTGCTGTGCGACTTTGAAATTCCGAAGGTTTTCTTCTTTGAGAGATTTTTTTTTTTTTTTGCAATTTCAACTCTAAAACCCAGTTATCCTGAGCCCTTTCCAAGGAGCCCTGTAAAACCCCAGATGTCCTTTCAGAAGGGAAGCGGCAGCCTGTTTCCATCTCTTTTGAAGCAGCCACACAGCAGCATTAAGGAATGATCAGGATACAGAGAGCCTGCATGGCCATGTTGGTCTAGATCACAGTACTATTCATAAACTACATAGATTTAAAACAAAACAAAACAAAAACCTCCCTAAAAGCTTAGTCTAGGTCATGATTTCCTCAAAGTCAGATAGCTGCTTCATCTGCTCAACTTGCATAGAATGCCTCCGGAGGAGTTTCTTTTTACTTCTCAAGTCAACTCTCTTTGGTGAGCTTGGAGCGACAGGAACTATGGATTTTAAGCCACTAGCAAGTGGAGAGGAAGGTTTGCTGCTCACTCTAATATCTGGGATAGGTGGGTTCAGATTTACATTTAAAGGTGGAAGAAAGCCGGGCCTGGTCTGAGAAATTCGGTCCAGGAGCAAGGTTCCAGAACCTCGTCTTTCTAGAAGATGGGGTGGCCTGCGGCGGGCTGAGTTGGGTGATGTGCTGGACACAGCATCCAGGGACTCCCTGGAGCCCTGGAAGAGAGACAGGTGGGAGCTGTTGAGCTTCTTGCGATCCAGTGGTCCTTTGCCTGATTCTAGGGAGATGGGGTTGGGCAGGTCGGCCCCAGGCTGTAACTCTAAATCATAGAGGTCATTCTCCAGCCGTTTGAGGGTCACGGCGTCTTTGAGAGCAGAAGGACCTGTTGGGCAGATGCCCACCTTCTCTTGGTCAATAGGGAGAGTGCCTCTTCTGGCCAGACGTGGGTGGGGAGCCTGAGTCTTTTCGTAGGCTGCCTTCCACGAGGCTGGTGCCGAAGAGACTGGGATCTTCACAACCTGTTCCGTGACCATGTGGACAAGGCTGGCATCTTTGCCATCAATGCTGCTGGTTCTGGAGAGGGGGCCCCTTCTGGGGAAGGACACATCACCGATGCTCTTGACCTCCCCGTCCATGCCCATGCCGTGGGTCTCATCCTGACGCACGCAGGAGGCGGCCAACACGGAGGGTGCAGTCAGGCCCCAGGGCTCAGACTGGAGCCTCTTCAGCTGAGGCAGGCGGGCCCTTTTGAGATTCCCAACTTTCCGAGCAGGCGACCCGGGTTCATTAAGAGCCTTGGCAGTGTTGCAACTACTTGGATGCCCTGATTGGAGGCTAAAGAAGTCATCTTCCTTCTCGCTGGGTGGAGAGCCCAGGCCTGGAGCCTTTAGTTCAACCTCAGACGGAGAAGCACATGGGGGAGGCGACTGTCTATCTTCCTCTTTGGGTGAAGGGGGAACATTCAGATACTGTTTGGTGGTTTTGGTGCCCGAAGACGACTTGTCTGTCGTTATGATAATCACCTCCTTGCCTTTGGCCTTGCAGGCATCCAGAAGATGTCTCAATGCATCCTTGTCATCTGCATTTATGGCATAAACCAGAGCTGAAGCCCCAGTGCGGTCCTCAAGGCTGGGGTCTGCTCCGTTCTCCAGCAGTAGGGAGACCACATCCCCCCCAGCTCTTCGGATACAGGCGTGGATGAGGGCGGTCTTGCCAGACTTATCCTGGATGTTGGGGTCTGCCCTGTTGTCCAGCAGGTACTTGACCATCTTGGACTTGCTAATGCTCTGCTGGTCCACGTGCTTGGTGATGCACGCCACCATGAGAGCCGTCTCCCCCTTGTCATTGCTTTCGTTGATGTACGCGCCCCCTTCCAGGAGAAGCCTAGTCAGCCTGAGCCTCCCGAGCCACACAGCCTTTAAAAGTGAGTTTCCGTCCGTCCTCAGTTCCGTGTCATTGTCCATCATCCTGGCTACAGCTTAGGGTCTCTGAGCCACAGCAGTGGTCAGACCTAGGAAGGGAAGAAGAGAGAAAAGTGTCATATATTCTATAGCTTTGGAGAAGGAAGTGATAGCCCACTCCCGTATCTTTGCCTGGAAAATCCCACAGACAGAGGAGCCTGGCGGGCTACAGTCCATGGGGTCACAAAAAGTCAGACACAACTGAGCACACATGTACACATTCTGTAGCCAATCTGAGCAGCACAGCTATTACAGAGACTGTATATAGTCATGTCATGTCCCAGCCTGATCCCAAGTGATGCCACCTTGCTTGGTTTTGTTTTGTTTATTTATTGGCTACGCTCGGTCTTAGTTGCAGCACATGGGATCTTTAGTTGCTGCATATGGGATTTTAGTTCCCCAACCAGGGATCTAACCCAGATCCCCTGCATTGGGGGCTTGGAGTCTTAGCCACTGGACCACCAGGGAAATCTCTTGCTTGGTTATTTGACTTTCCTGAATTTGCTTCTTCAACTGTAACCTGGCAGGGGTGGGGGTGGTGATAGTAGCAGGCTACCCCATAAAGTCATTGTGAGGATTAAATGAGATACTGTATATATTAATTAAACATATAACCACACGTAAGGCAGCTGGCGTAATGTCTAGGAGAGAGTAAGCAAGAAAACATGCAAACTCTTACTACATTGACTGCACATATTTATCACACTGCAGTTTAAGAAACTTTGTTTTTTGTCTGTTGGCATCACTAAAGTCTAAGTTGCCTAAAGAAAGGTTTGTGTCTATCTTGTTCACTGCTGTAGCCTCAGCCTTTAGCAATGACTTACACTTCATAGGTTACCTCATCAATAATGATTCAGTGCTCTGTTGCTCTAGGTGTGTATCCAAAAGACCAGAAGAAAATGCACCACAATGAAGATGGGATTGTGAATAGTTTTCATGTTCTTTTTGCTGTACTTCCTAAACCAAACATGTATCACAGTCATCGCAGGGAGAAAAGATTACAAAAACAAAAACAGTCCAGCCATCCCTTTCCAGGCTGTAGTTCCCACTTCTCCAGCAGATGTCAGAGTTCTCATCCTTGACGATCAGACCCGCAGACCTGCTGGAGTGATGCATTGCCACACCCTCCCCTCCGGGTGAGCAGACCTGAGGCAGAGGGTGGACAGGGGATTGCATCTTTGCTCACCAGTGTTAGGAAATAAAGCTCATACCAGAGCTGCCCCAGTTGAAGTTTGTCAAACCTGGGTTTCCTGCATTGGTTTTCCTCGTGTCGATTACCTAATTCCTGGACTTAGAGCCTCCAATGTGGGTGTTGATCGAGAGGTCTTACAGGAATAAGGAGACATGGTCTCCTAGAATTGATGCCTGCCAGCCCTGGACCTCTCACTGGCTGCACTCTGCCCACATGGCCCCTCCACGTGGACTTTTTTGTCCTTTGGGCTCAGCTGAGCAGGTGTTACAATGCCTGAGCTTTCCTTCTCCTCATACACACCATCCTTCCTCTTGCCCCACTCCTCTGAGCAATTATTGATCAATTTCCATCCCTTTGTTGTATAAGAGGGCTTCCCCTAGTGGCTCAGTGGTAAAGAATCCACCTGCAATGCAGAAGACATGGCAGGAGCCATGGGCTCGATCTCTGGGTCAGAAAGATCTCCTGGAGAAGGAAATGGCAACCCACTCCAGCATTCTCACCTGGGAAATCTCATGGACAGAGGAGCCTGGCAGGCTAAAGTTTATAGGGTCACAAAGAGTCGGACATGGCTGAAGTGACTTAGCAGCAGCTAAGATTGCAAAGAGTTGGACATGACTGAGAATACATGCACACAAAAATTAAGCAGGAAGTCAGCTTTTCTTGGCTCAAGTTGAGAGATGGATATATAGCCTTTTAAAACATTCAACACATGAATAGATACATGTTTCTTTTTTGGGAAAAAAGCCCAATTCATACTTAAGTATATAAAGAAGAAGAGGTACCCTTTACACCCCCTCCCAACCCTCTTCAAAGCTCCTCTTTCCCTTCAGAAGTAACTTTGATTTACAGTCTAGGATGTATCTTTCTCCTTCAGATCATTTTCTGCTTCTTTCAAATGCTCTTTTCTAACAACAACTCCATCTCAGTCTGATCTTGTCACAACTGTGTCTATGTGTTCCTATGAGATTTTTCTGTAAAATCACTACCATCCAAAGATACCATATGTTATTAAGTGTATCCACAAGAAGTCTCTGTTTCTGTCTCTTCAACTCTATGCTTCTTTTTTCAGTCTCCTACCAATTCTGTTTGTTTGTTGATTTATTTATTTTTTGACTGTGCTGGGTCTTCCTTACTGTGCAAGCTTTCTCTAGTTGTGGGGAGGACTTCCCATTGCAGTAGCTTCTCTTGTTGTGGAGCACAGGCTCAGTAGTTGTAATGCCCAGGGTTTAGTTGCCCTAAGGCTTGTGGAATCTTAAAGGACCAGGGACTGAACCCATGTTCCCTGCATTGGCAGGTGGACACCCAACCACTGGGCCACCAGGGAAGTCCTCCCCTACCGATTCTTTCTCTCTCCCTCCTCTCCCTGATGTGGCCTTTCTTTCTCTTCTGATTCTGTCATTTTAACCCTCCTGTGGTCCTACGTATGATCATCTTACTACAGTTCAATGAGTTGATAAGCTTGTTAACCCCTAAACTCTGGACATTTAAAGCAGAATTTTCAAGAGCTGAAGGAAGAAATGGAGAACGGAATGGCAACCCACTCCAGTGTTCTTGCCTGGAGAATCCCATGGATGGAAGAACCTGGTGGGCTACAGTCCATGGGATCGCAAGGAGTTGGACATGGCTGAGCCACTAACACACAGAGGAAGAAAAGGCAACTGCAGTGAAAACAACCTGTCTTCCATTCCATCCGAGGGGCCCTTCACCTCCTGGCCACCCGTCATCAGCACCTGCCCGCTACGCCTGTTCTCTTTACACTCCATCTATCTTGAAAGCTGGCCATGGCTCAACCGCCCCACTTTTTCCTTTTCTTCCTTCTAGTCCTGTTCATGTTTCTAACTATAAGCCCGCCCTGCTCTTCTTTAATTATTCATCATCCCTCAAATCTCAGCTCCAATGTTACTTCCTTTTTAATCAAGAGAAAAATCACTCAAGATGGAAGGGAGAGAGTGGAATAAAATTACAACTGACTCATATCCAGACTATATAAAGAACACCTACAAATCACTTCCTCCAAAAGAGGATACACAAATGGCCAATAAGCACAGAAAATGGTGCTCAGCCTTGTTAGTAATCAAGGAAAATCAAATTACAGCGCCGTGTAGCCATAGCACTACCCCCTCCAGCGAGGCTAAAATTAGACCGACAGCATCAAGGATGCAAGAAGATGGAAGCAGGAGGCACACATTGGTGGAACGTCAGTTGGTTCCACCAAGCCAATGCCTACGCTCTGACCCAGTAATTCCATGCCTGGGTTTAGGTGTGTGGTGGACCGAAAAGCATGGCCACAAAGTCCTCCCCTCCTTGTAGGCACACGACCTGTGGTGAGGTCTTCCCTCTCCTCCCATGGAAAGGAGGAGTCAGCATGGGACTTGCTTTGACCAATGAAAGTGCAGTCACTCAGTCATGTCCGACTCTTTGCAACCCCATGGACTGTAGCCTGCCAGGCTTCTCCATCCATGGGATTTTCCAGGCAAGAGTACCGGAGTGGGTTGCCATTTCCTTCTCCAGGGGATCTTCCCAACCCAGGGATCGAACCCAGTTCTCCTGCATTGCAGGCAGACGCTTTACCCTCTGAGCCACCCAATAAGATGCAGCAGAACTAACTTTATGTGGCTTTCAAGGCAAGGCCTCAGGGGGCCTTGCAGCTTCAGGATTTGCTTTCTTGGAATTTGACTGCCATGGACAGAAGCCTGGGGTATCTTGTCAGAAAGAACACAGGGCATTTCAGCTGACAGCCTCAGCGAACACTGGAGTATCCATGAGGCCATCTCAGAGCAGCCAAAGCCCCAGAAGATGGCAACTGCATAAGGGAGTTTGGGGGAGGCCAGCAGATGTTCCAATTCCAGAACTATTGGCAAAGAAGTGATCCTTCACTTAAGACACTCATTTTGGTGATGTTTTGTTCTCAGGAATAGATTACTGATAAATATGTGTAGCAAAACACGTGCAAAAATGATCCCGGGAGCCCTATTCATTAAAAAGCCAAAACTAGAAACAATCCCTCAAGATGAAAATAGAGGGACTTCCCTGGTGTTCCAGTGGCTAAGACACTGGGCTCCCAATGCAGGTGGCCCAGGTTCTATCCCTGGTCAAGGAACTAGATCCCACATGCCACAACTAAAGATCGCTCATGCCACAACTAGGACCAGGCACAGCCAAATAAATAAATACATAACTAAATAAAAATATTTTTTAAAAAGAAAATAAAGAAATGGTAGTGTATTCATATGCTGGAATACTGTACATCATCTTTGCATTGTCTATCTCTCACACACACACAATCACACACACAACATACCAAAGGAAAAAATGTGGGTACTGCATTCCCTGGGGTCACCTTCCTCACTTGGAGTATTGATCTGGCTAACCATCTGGGTCAGCCTCCTCCCTGTATCTCTGAGTCCTTTGAGGCAGGGAAACTGTCTTTTGTCCCTCATCAACTGTGAGATAATTTGAAAGTTGGATAAAGGGAAAGAAGGAGGAAGGGAGGAGACAATGAGGAAAGGAAGATGGAAAGGGGATATGGGTGGACCATTGGGTTGTCTCTCTGTGTGTTGTGTGTAGTGCCAGTCACATAGCTCTGGATCACCTCGAAGTCTGGGGTTGAAGGAGGCAGGTAGGGAGAAAAAGAAGAAAGAAAAGGGTGGAGAGAATAGAATATCTGGGAGGTGCACCTCTCCCTTCACTTTGCATCAGCAGCTACCTCCTCCTCTGAGCTCAGGCTTGTCCCCCATCTACTCTTCCCCAGGCCCCTAAGAAGAGAGCAAGATGAAGGCTCAACATCCCAGTAGCTCTCTGAGGTCTGGGTTGTCTAGCCCATCGATGGAGAGAACTTTCTCCATCCCCAGTGAGCTACTTTTCAGGTTGTCTCTAGCTATTTTTTTCACTGTGGTCCTCCCCACTTAAATTCATTAAATGATGAAAATGCGGGAGCTCTGTGCAAGGACAGAATCGGATCCTTACCTCATCCCTGTAGCCCAGATAAAATGTGCTGCCTTAACGTTAACTGTTGGCATGCTGCATCCACCTTACACTTTTCACATCAAGAAAAGTGGGTTGAAGAGATTGCAGGTCACATGGCTTATTGACAAAAGCCTTGCAGATGATGCCAGACTCGCTTTATGTATCATCCCAGATGTACGTCTCTCCTCTCTGGGTTTTGGCTGCTCACCTTGCTCTCTTGCCCAAGTGGCCTTCAAAAGGTCCATACCTTGGTGTTGGAGTCAGGTCACCTTTGCTGTCACTGCTACAGATGTCTGAGCCCCACACGTGGGTGCCACCAACCAGGAGAAACTGAATATTGGAGAAACTGTTTCTCCATCAACTGCCTGGAGAGATCAAGTTACTCTGCTCAGATCAGTGGTGAGGACTGGCCTTATGTAGAACAAATGTTGACTGATGGGAGATGGGTGGTAGACGTCAGGTAAATTCTTTACCCTTTCTTCTAATAGCCTAGTTTGGGTCTGGGTGAGATGCAGTGGATTATACAATTTCCAAAAGACTGAGTAATCACTGCACTGGTTGCCAAGCCATGAAGAGCTCAATAAGGTATTTACTTTTCCTCTTTTCCTTGCCTTGTGTTTCATTGCCCTTATTCCTACTTCCCAAGGTTTTATAACCCAATACAAGAAGTCCCCTGCATACGGATGAGTTCTGTTTCAAGAGTGCAATCATAAGTCCAATTTGTTGCTAAGTCCCACAAAGTTAGCATAGGCACCCAACTAACATACTTGCTCTATAATACTGTACTGTAATGTACTGAGATCAAACCAGTCAATCCTGGAGCAAATCAACCCTGAATATTCATTGGAAGGACTGATGTTGAAGCTGAAGCTCCAATACTTTGGCCACCTGATTTGAAGAGCTGACTCATTGGAAAAGACCCTGATGCTGGGAAAGATTGAAGGCAGGAGGAGAAGTGGGTGACAGAGGATGAGATGACTGGATGGCATCACTAACTCGATGGACATGAGTTTGAGCAAACTCCAGTAGATGGTGAAGGACAGGGAAGCCTGGTGTGCTGCAGTCCATGGGGTGGTAAAATCGGACACGACTCAGCGACTGAACAACAACTGTACTGTAATGGATTTATAATACCTTTTGCACAGATAATGCATAAAAGCAAACACCAAAAAAGAAAATAGCACTATAGAGTGTATGAAAGCACAACCACGTGTAGAGGATGCACCCACATGGCAATATATGCCAGATACGTGAACTGACTTATGTGACTGGACAGGTGAACGCACATTTGCATCTTCGAAAGTTCAAAACTTGAGGCTCATATGTAGGGACTTACCATAAAGTGCTCATATGTATGTTTTTGCCCCAGGCTGATACCAACTGCCCTCTTTGAAGCAGGGCTGTTTTGTGTTTAACTCAACTCCACTTTAACGGTGACTAACATAATTTCAAAGGCAAATGGGCTGGAAAAGAAATGCTAAAAACTAAAACATCACTAACTCACACACTCAAAATATTTTTTTGATGGAGGAGATGAATGGGTGGAATTGTTTGCCTTCTTTGTCCAAAAGTGTTAGTCGCTCAGTCAAGTCCAACTCTGCGACCCTATGGACTGTAGCCCACCATGCTTCTCTGTCCATGGGATTCTCCTGGCAAGAATACTGGAGTGGGTAGTGATTCCCTTCTCCAGGGGATCTTCCCAACCCAGGGATCGAACTCGGGTCTCCTGTATTGTAGACAGATTCTTTACTATCTGAGTGAATGGGGAAGCCCAGAAATCCTTGCACAAACTATGGAGATCTTAGACTTTTGAAGCTGACAGGAGCCATCTTGTTCAACCTTTCCCCATTTATAAGTGGGAAATTTAAAGACAGAGATTGAGTCTTTAATCTCGCTGAATCTAGGCTCTTTCACTACCAGGTCTTTCCAGACCTTTAGCCTGATTAGTGTAGAACAAGGCTGCATAGTACTGGGCTTGGGGCTAAATGTGCTACACAGTTCTGTATTGCTTGACTGGAACAGTGCTTTAACATTTTTTAATGGGAATGTTTTAAGATGGATTAAGCCCTGCCCTCAGCTGTGCCCAGCACCCTGTAGAACGCCACTAGGGTTCAATGCCAATCCTCTTCCTCTTTGAATCGCCTGCTCCCTCCTTCCTTCCCCCACTACCACACAACCATAATTCAAAGTTACCTGAATCTTGCCACATACAAGATCTTTTTGACACTCCCTCCCCTAGTACTTCTGCAGGGGTTATTATCCTAACTTTACAGATACAGAGCCTGAAGTCCAGACACATTAGGTAATCTTGCCCAAGAGCACACATCTGTAAGTGATACAGCTTTGATTTAAACTCTGTTCCTCTGATCCCAAGTCAGAGCTCTCTGACAGAATTCTGCCTGACATATCTCCCGACTGTTGTAGCCCAGATTGGAGCTTGCCATTTGGTGTTTGTATAAACTGGGGCAAGTTACTAAAGTTCTCTTGCCTCAGTGTTCTCATCTGTAAAATGGGGGTCATAGACCCATTTGTGGCAGGCTCTAACAATAAAGTAACTCATGTAGAGAGCGCTTTGCGCAGGGCCTTGGCACATAGAAAGCTCTCAGTAATTGTTAAAATTTGAAGAAAGTTGGGTCCACCTTTCAAAATCCAGGAGGCCACGCCTTTCAGCTGTAGTATTTGCGGAAGCTAGGGGGTATGTGTTTATACTCCACCTCTTCCTTCCGCAGTCACGGGAAGCAGTTAGAAGCGGATCAGACATTGAGTTCCACGTTTGCCTTTGCGATTCCAGAATCCTTTCCCGGCTGTAGGGGCGGCGTTGGGTGGCCGCCCTCAGCCAGGAGCCTCGGTGGCCTGGGGCGGAGACAGGATGCCGGGTGTTCTCGGATGCCGCGCGCTGCCCCCGCGGGCTCTGTCCGAGGTGCTGAACGCCGCGGGCTCAGGGCGCGCAGGCAGTGCGCGCGGGTGTCCATTGTTGCCAGTACCTGTGAGCATCTTCGTGGAGATGGCCGAGTGTGGGGGTCAGGTGAAGCCAGGGCGGTAAGTGCTTCTCCCATCATTTCTCTCAAATGCTTAGATTCATACTCTACACAATATCTGGCACATTTTCAGGATCATCACCTCTCACCTCCCGTTCATCACAGGTTTCTGCAAAATCTGAGGGCTTCGCTCCACCTTCTGTCCACGCACAAATTCAGGCGCCTATCTCCAGGCCCGAACCATAAGCATTTCCGACAAAAATTTATCCCCCTACGCATCTCATCCCCACGCGTCAATACAAAAATAAAAAATTTAAAACCATCTTCCACTCCTATCTCCCACAATTTCCTGTGATAAAAACAGACTCTTTCCTATAAACCTCCCACTCATGCCTGTGGCTAAACTGTGTGGACTTACTTCTTAGGAGCTGAAGGTCCCATTCAGGTAACTAGTGGAGACCCCCCGGGGTGCGCTTACCTGGTGGGGACGCTCACCAAGCGAGGCCACCTGGGTCCGAGCCACGGGGAGTGTCATTGCTCCAGAAGCAAAGTCAGGGGGCGCCCCGCACCCCTGCCTGAGGCTGTGGGCTGGCTTGCCATACTGAGCCAGCGCCTGGAGCTGGGGTTACCTGGGGCCTCGCGGGTCCCTTGGAGTGACTTGCCCAGAACTTCTTTAGGGTCTATAAATAAAGCTTCTGCGTCAGTTCCTTCCAATCACTCCATGCTCCTCCAAGTTGCAGTGGGAACAAGGGAGTTTTTTTGGTTTGTTTGTTTGTTTTTTGAGCGAAAGAAAGAAGGGTGAAAGAAAGATAAGAATTGTCCCCAGTTCTGTCTTGTAGGTCTCAGGCGCAACCCCAGCCCTTCAGCTGCTTCTTCGGTTCGGCTGGCTAAGGAGGAGCCGCTGCCCGCTGGCTCCTCGGAGCATCTCTCCAGCCGGGAGGCGCGCGGCTTGTGTGGGTGTGTGTGCTAGGGAGGCAGGGGGAAGGAGGGGGCAGCGGGGGCGGGGATGCTTCTACCTGCAGCCTCGGGCGGAGGCTTCGGCCACCCCGCCCCCTCATCACCAGCTCTTGTGGGATTAGACTAGCTCAACAATTTAGCTTGAGTCTCTAGGAACCCCAGAGGGTGGTGGGTGCGGATGGGGCGCGGCGACCCTTGGATCGGGAGAAAGTGAGGGGACGCTCCCCAAAGTCTGACACTGCAAACCCCAGACTGGAGGAGGGATTTGAACTCCTGTCTTCTTTCCTCTTTCCGCGGCTCTGCCTTGTTCATCAACGCCCTCCAATCTCAGGATGTCTGTCCACAGAGTGGGAAGGAGAGGGAGAGACGAGGGGGCAGGTGTGACGGTGAGACCGGGGAGAATCTGATTATCACAGAGGAGCTGTTGGATTCCATTCCAGCTCCGTCCTTTAGCCCACCTCTGGCTTGTTCCTGGGACTTCCCGGAGAGCCACTCAACAACAATTTTTGCTTCCTTTATCACAGAAGTAATTCGTGACTTTTACAGGATTCAAAGCACACAGCTTGTATTTATAAAGCAGCTGCCCCGCTCCACCTAGCCTTGCCCCTGTTAGTCCCATTTCCCAGAGATACCTACTGATATATATCATCTATCTATCTATCATCTGTCTATATCTATCCATCATCTATCTATCTATATCAATCTATCTGTGGGTCTATATCTATTAATATATCCAGAGTTATATTCTTCCTTAAAAAAAAAAGTCTGGCATCTTCTTGAGTCAGTTTTAGTCGTTTACATTTTCCTAGAAAATTGTCCACCTCATTTACAATTTCAAGTTCACAGGCACGAAGTTACAACTAGTATTACCTTATAGTGTTTGCTTTTCTCTGAAACTATACCCCCTTTTCATTCTTAATATTGCTTATGTGTGTCTTCTCCCTCCTGTGCCATTTTTTTTAAAATCAAACTTGCCAAAGGGTTATTGATTTTATTGATCTCAAAAATATAACTATTCTGTCATTTGCCTTTATCACTTAGTGTTTTCATAGTGTTACCATTGGAAATGTTTTCATGTGGTTCCTATTATTTGTTAAGCACTGAATAATATTTGGTGGGGTTGTCTGCAAAGCCATGTCAAGGTTGGGTGTCCTCAAATCTGTAAGTCTTATCTTTCATGGTTTCTAGATTTCCTGTCTAGCTTAAGGAGACCCAGAATCACAAGAGGAATTACTTAAGAGTTCTTGCAGCTTAGAACTTTGCCGTTATTGTTGTTGTTGATGATGATGATGTTGTTGTTTAGGTTACCTCTTCATCTGGAAAGTGTACCTATATATAGGGAAGGGCAAGGATTTGATGAAGGCAGTAAGTCGCCTGTCCTAACACCAAACCTGACTAGTCCATCCTCTGCTTACTGATTCAAAATGCCATCCTTAATTATACCATGCATATATTCCCCCAACAAATTTATCTGGTTGATATATGTTCTTTTATAAAAATACAGTTGAATTAAAATTACTAATTTTTCTTAGGGCTTTTATGGGGCATCTATACTGATAAATAAAATTATTTTTTCCTTTTTAGGCAATGGTGGGGTTCTCATTCAGATTTGACACTAGATTATGTTAACTTTCTAGGATGATTTTGAAAGCATCCTGGTTTTTCCTACACATTGGTGTTTTTAAATTATAAGATATCTATCTGCTCATTGATGACTTAAAGAATGCATCTATAAATCAAGCTGGGCTTGATGGATTTTGGAAGGCTAGATCTTTAATTATTCTTTCCAAAGTTATTGGTAAGTAATAGAGTATTCATTTTCTGATTCCTCTTGAGTCAATTTTGGGTGATTTATATTTGCTTAGAAAAGTCCATCTCATTTACATTTTCATATTTATTGGCATGAACTTATAGATAACCTCAGAATTTTTCATCTCCTCTGAGTCTGTTCTTCTTTAAAGTATCAACATTTATTTATTTTTGATTAAAAATTCTTTTGATGTGGACCATTTTTGAAGTCCTTATTGAATTTGTTACAATATTGCTTTGGTTTTATGTTTTGGTGTTTTGGCCTCAAGGCACGTGGGATCTTATCCCCAACCAGGGTTCAAACCTGTACCCCCTGCATTGGAAGGTGAAGTCCTAACAACTGGACCACCAGGAAAGTCCCTGACTCTGTTCTTATATTCCTTTTTTCATTCCTGATATTTCATCCCTGCTTTCCTCATGTTATTCTTGGTGTCTATAGTGAATGTTATTTTGCTGTGGTCAAATTGTAGGATCTATGTAATTTCCACTTTGTGGCTTATTAAATGACCAATTTAAAATACTCAAAGAGCATTTTTCCTCAATGGAGAAAATAATCTACTTTCTGTGTTTTTGGATACAAACAACACAAGTTCAGTTCCGTTGCTAGTCATGTCCAACTCTTTTCGACCCCATGGACTGCAGCACGCCAGGCCTCCCTGTCCATCACCTACTCCTGGAATTTACTCAAACTCATATCCATTGAGTCGGTGATCCCATCCAACCATCTCATCCTCTGTCGTCGTCACCTTCTCCTCCCACCTTCAATCTTTCCCAGCATCAGGGTCTTTTCAAAAGAGTCAGCTCTTCGCATCAGGTGGCCAAAATATTGGAGCTTCAGCTTCAGCATCAGTCTTTCAAATGAATATTCAGGACTGATTTCCTTTAGGATGGACTGGTTGGATCTCCTTGCAGTCCAAGGGACTCTTGAGGGTCTTCTCCAACACCATAGTTCAAAAACATCAATTCTTCAGCGTTCAGCTTTGTTTATAGTCCAACTCTCACATCCATACATGACTACTGGAAAAATCATAGTTTAATTAGATGGACCTTTGTTGGCAAAGTAATGTCTCTGCTTTTTAATATGCTGTCTAGGTTGGTCATAACAAATCTGCCTGTAAAGTTGGTTGCACACTATCACTCTTTATAACTTTATTTTGTACTGAAAGTCAGTGGAGCATATTGGTTAAGAGCACAGACTTTGAAATCAGACTACCTGAATTTAAATCCTAACTCAGCCACCTACCAGTCATGGGATCCCTGGTGAACCACTAAACCACCCTGTGCTTCAGTTTCCACCTCCATAAAACTGAGTTCATAAGATCTACTTCATAGGCTGAGGATCAGAGGCAGCTGAGTTAATCTGTGTTAAATGTTTAGTGCAGTTTCTGGTAGGGTGTAAGTATATATGTCTTCACTACATTTGTGTACCTGAACTATTAATGTTTAAATTAAACTGTTAAAGTCTCCCAGTATGCTCAAATTCATTCATTCAGAAAAAAACTTCTTGAGTTGGGGCTATGTGATGTGATCTGCATTCCTTTATTGCTAGAGATTCAGCTGTGAACAAGAAAGACATGTTGTCTCCCTTTGTGGAGGAACTTTCTGAAGATTAAGATTTGCCAGCATGTGTGTGTGTGTGTGCATATGTGTGTATCAACGGCTGCCATCCATTTCGTACAAGAGACTATGAGACAAAAGCCTTTTGCAACCTATCCCAAATCTGCCTTCTGGGTAGAATATCAGCCGCTTCCTCAGAGATGCATCTTTTATGCTAGAGCCACTTGTTTAATAGCAACAATAATTATTTTTAAAAATAATCATTGCTAATAGTAGCAACAAACATTTTTGAATGCTTACTATTGTCAATGTCCTCTAGTCAAAGTCCTCCAGGAACACACCTGTAGTTAAATATGTTGGATTTATTACCTGTGCAGCAAGGGGGCATGCACACCATGGGGAAGCATGGAGCATCTCAGTAGAAAGGTGTTAGAAAGAATGTGTTCTAGGATTTCGACTTGGTTGGGAGATTTGGGGAGAGTTCAGTCTGTTCTTAATAGAAGAAAATCACATTAGATGGTATTCTGACACCACAAAGAAAATTATAAAGTGATCCTCGGTGCCTTGGTTCCCTATGCCCTCTGTGTTTGTTGTTGTTGCTTTTTTGTTGAGATATAATTGACATATAGCGTTATATTAGTTTCAAGTTTATAACATAATGATTCAATATTTGTTTAAATTGTGAAATAATCACCATAATAAATCTGGTTAACATCATCACCATACATAGTTACAAAATTTTCTATATACGTGGTGAAAACTCTCTTAGCAGCTTTCAAGTATACAACATGATATTGGTGTTATTTAAATTATTTATTTATTATTTATTTGGCTGCACCAGGATCTTAGTTGGGGGCACTCAGGATGCCCAACTAAGATCTCTTGGCAGCATGTGGGATCTTTTCCTTTCTTTTTTTTCTTTTTTAGTTGCAGCATGCCAACTCTTAGATGTAGCATGTGGGATCTAGTCTCTGACCAGGGACTGAACCCAGGCCCCCTGTACTGGGAGAAAGGAACCTTAGCCCCTGGGCCACCAGGGAAGTCCCTAGTATTATTAACTATAGTCTTCATGCTGTACATTACATCTCCAGGCCTTATTTATTTTATAGCTTGGAGTTTGGACTTTTTAACCCGCTTCTCCCATTTCACCCGCCCCCATGCCCTTCCTGCCTCTGGTAACCACCAGTACGGTCTCTGTATCCATGAGTATGCCTCTGTTTTTAAGCCAGGGAACAATAGTGTTTATTTCCCATTCTTGAGCAGTTTCCCTACACAGAGTATCTTTTTGGTCAAGTCATTGTCCACAGGGAAGAGAATGACAGACTCAGAGATGAACACAGAGCTCTTTAGCTGGAGCTCTTAGCAAGGAGCCTTAAGAATCATTTGATTCATTGTCTTACACCGTTTGGGAGTTTGAGTCACAGAATGATGAGGTGCTTTCCCAAGATACAGCAAATTAACACTGGGACTACCAGGTCTTAGGAGACCAGTACTGGCAGACTGGATGTGTTCTAGACTGTTATAAAATTTGAAATAGCTTTTACTGGGTTGTGTTACAGTAAATTATAACACATGTACACAAAAAAAAATACATTACATTACAAATGTGTTGCAGGTATATTCTAGATAAGATACAGACTTATTCTCCTAGTCCTTTTGTTACACCTCTTAATTCTAAAAAAAAAAAAAAAATTGTTTCCAGTGTTTTTATGGCACAGTTATATCAGCGAGAGATGCTTTTTGATGCAAATAACAGGAAGCACCATCTAAACAGATGGACTTGTTTTCTTACATAACAAAATGTCTGAAGATGGGCAGTTACAACTGTTGCTTCAGAGGCTCAAAACTTTCAGGACCAGCAGTGCACTAGAAGGCTGCTGGCAGCTCCAGACAGTACATTTACATTCCAGGCAGGAAAAAATACATAATTTAAATCAATAGCTTTATAGCCTGAATTTTGAGAAAGAAAAGAAATTTAACACAGATTTTAAATGTGTCCTCCAGAAAGATTGTACCAGTTTTCATTATCCCTTGCTCATTGTACAGCTCCAGAACATGCACATTCCAGGCAGGAAAACGGCAATGTCGTAGAGCCAGACGCATGCGTCCCTGTTATCAGAAGAACACACTTTCCCTAGCAGTACATCTCACAGCTGACTTCTCCTTGATACTTTGCGTTAGAAATTAGTCATATGCAGGAATTCCCTGTGTTTGGGAATCCACCTGCTGATGCAAGGGAAATGGGTTCAGTCCCTGGTCTGGAAAGATCCCACATGTGGTGGGGCAATAAGTCCGTATGGCACAGCTACTGAGCCCACACACTGTAGAACCCGTGCCCCACAGCAAGAGAAAGCATGGCAATGAAAAGCCCATGCACCGAAACTAGAGAATTGCCCCCACTTGTTACAACTAGAGAAAGCCCTCGCACAGCAACAAAGACCCCCACAGTCAACAATAAAAATAAATTAAAATAAATTTTGGAAGATATCAGTCATATGCAAGAGATGTTGAGGATACAGAAAGCAAGATTGTTATGGTTTGTATTAGAGAAAGAAATGACTCCTTTCCTTTGGTTTGGTTTAATGCTACCACCGTGAAAATAGAATTCTGTTAGCAAGAAAATAAATAGGAAGTGCATAATGTGACCACCACAGTGTTTGTCACTGAAAACTTGCAAAATGCAGGTGAGCAGGAAAAAGAGACCATATGCACTTAAATATGGAATATAAGTATAATTTTACAAAACAAGAGTTCAACAATCGAGTATATTGTATTTATACTGTGTCCTTTCTTTTCTTCCTCAAAATTCAGGCCATAAAGCTATCAATTTATATTATGTATTTTTTTCACTCTGAGAGCTTATCTTCACATAATTGCATGCTATTTTTCTACTTCATTGTCAATGGTTACATTGTATTTTAGTGCAGGCATGAACCATAATTTCTTTACACAATTCTGCTAAGGATGAGAAGGTTTTCTGTAGTTTTTCTCTATTGTAAATAACATTGCAATGAAGATCTTTTAGTTAGTCTTTTCCAGATTTCAGAATTATTTCCTTAGAGCGAAATATTTGAGATTTTAGACAAAAGAGTATGCAAAATTTTAATGTTTTTGATACAGATTTTAAATGTGTCTTCCAGAAAGATTGTACCAGTTTTCATTACCCCTTGCTCATTATAAAATGCATCCTCAGTTCCACACTGGACCTCATTATTAAAGAAATGAATCAATATGATCTTTTTAAAATGTATCAGGTCATTGTTTCAATTTGTTTTTTTGTGTGTGTGTATTACTAGTCAGGTTGATTTTTTTTTTTTTTTTGACCATGCCTTGTGGCATCCGATTCACATGGTCGCAAAGAGTCGGACATGACTGAGCGACTGAACTGAACTGAACTGAACTGTGTCATCTGGGATCTTCCCCAACCAGGGATCAAACCTGCATTGGAAGTACAGAGTCTTAACCATTGGACTGACAGGGAAGTCCCACAGGTTGATTTTTTTAATGTTTATTGCCTTTCTTTCTGTATAATTACTCATTATATCTTCTAATCACTTTTCTGTTGGTGCCAGTGATTCAGAGTTGATTAGAAAATAGGCATAAAGTAAATAAAATTGTTCATAATTTCCCAATCCACAGATAATCACTATTGTTCATCTATTTTTCATATAGATTATCTATTTATTTCTCTCTCTCCCTCTCTCATCTCCTATCTATCCAACTATTTTTCTTTCAATCTATCTGTCCACCTACCTATCTTGTGATTATTTCATCAACGTTTGAATATCATTGAATTTCAGCAGTGATTCTGATGCAGACAGTCCATTAGAAATTACTTGGTATATTAAAAAAAAAGTAGCTGATTCGCCTTGAATGGAGAAGAACCCATGCATGGATGATTTTGGAAGATCTCCAAAAGATAATAATGTGGAGGCAGGGCTAAGGCTCTCAGATGTACCTTATTTCATTCCAGACTCCCTAATCAGGATATCCCTGTTGATGCCCGATGCTGCTGAGAGCTACTGTTTCTGAGAAGCAGGGGTGAAAATGACTGCACCCAGAGGTGACACAATGACAATGGTCAGGGTGACTGGAACCTGCCCCCAGCAAGCTGCCTGCAAACCTGAATGTATCCACAATTCCCAAACACCTTTTTCCTCCCAGTCAGTTCAGTTTAGTTCAGTAGCTCAGTCATGACTGACTCATTGTGACCCCATGGACTGCAGCACGCCAGGCTTCCTTGTCCATCACCAACTCCCAGAGTTTGCTCAAACTCATGTCCATTGAGTCGGTGATGCCATCCAACCCATCTCATCCTCTGTTGTCCCTATCTCCTTCTGCCTTCAATCTTTCCCAATATCAGGGTCTTTTCCATTGAGTGGTTCTTTGTATCAGGTGGCCAAAGTATTGGAGCTTCAGCTTCACCATCAGTCCTTCCAATAAATATTCAGGGTTGATTTCCTTCAGGGTTGACTGGTTTGATCTCCTTGCAGTCCAAGGGACTCTCAAGAATCTTCTCCAACACCACAGTTCAAAAGCATCATTTCTTCAGTGCTCAGCTTTCTTTATGGTCCAACTCTCATGTCCATACATGACCACTGGAAAAACCATAGCTTTAACTAGCCAGACCTTTGTCAGCAAAGTAATGTCTCTGCTTTTTAATATGCTGTCGGGGTTAGTCATAGCTTTTCTTCCAAGGAGCAAGCGTCTTTTAATTTCATGGCTGCAGTCACCATCTGCAGTGATTTTGAAGCCCAAGAAAATAAAGTCTGTCACTGTTTCCGTTGTTTCTGCATCTATTTGCTATGAAATGATGTGATCGGATGCTGTGATCTTAGTTTTTTGAATGTTGAGTTTTAAACCAGCTTTTTCACTCTCCTTTTTCACTTTTATCAAGAGGCTCTTCAGTTCCTCTTCACTTTCTGCCAGAAGGGTGGTGTCATCTGCATATCTGAGGTTATTAATATTTCTCCCAGCGATCTTGATTCCAGCTTGTGCTTCATCCAGCCTGCCATTTCATATGATGTACTCTGCATGTAAGTTAAATAAGCAGGGTGACAATATACAGGCTTGACGTACTCCTTTCTTAATTTAAACCAGTCCGTTGTTCCATGTCCAGTTCTAACTGTTGCTTCTTGACCTGCATACAGATTTCTCAGGAGGCAGGTCCAGTGATCTGGTATTCCCATCTCTAATAATTTTCCACAGTTTATTGTGATCCACACAGTCAAAGGCTTTGGCATGTTCAATAAAGCAGAAGTAGATGTTTTTCTGGAACTCTTGCTTTTTCAATGACCCAATGGATGTTGGCAATTTGATCTCTGGTTCCTCTGCCTTTTCTAAATCCAACTTGGACATCTAGAAGTTCTCTGTTCCTCCCAATAGAAAGAGTCATTGCCCCCATGAAACTTCTTTAGTTATTATCCTGTCTTTTGGGGGAAATGAAAGTTGTGGGGAAACCAGCAGAGGCAACCAGCTCGCAATGTTTGTTTCATGCCAAATGTATGCTGTTATCTCTGCTTCAGTTCTTTTATAACTTCTCTCTAAAGAGATGGTATTGAATGTATCAGAAAGTGTCGTGGCAACATAAATGCTACAGTATCATGATCACTGTCTTCCTTCCCACCCTCTTCTGAAGGCTCCTACAGAAACTGTTTTTATCTTTTCAGATTTGAAGTACTTTATAAAAACACTCAAGCAAATATTTTAGCAAAAATAAATGTTCCCAAATAGCTACTCTATCCAGTATAAGTCATCATCACCAGTGTTCCTCTGAAATGCCCAAAATAGAGTCCATGCTAGCAGTTCCCTCCAAGGAGTGTCCTTGTTTAGCTAACCTAGTTAGAAGCTGTGAGCTTGTGCTTTTGGGTCCTGTGAGAGCCTTGTGTTTTTAAAATAATTTTGTCTAAAAACCCTTCTCATCTCTCAAAGGAGATTCTTGATATGCAAATTTCCAAGAACTGGGAGTGTGGAGCTGACCTGTTTGTGGAGATACAGCTCTTATTTGCAGACCCCCAGGATAGCACTGTATGTATAGTACCAGGAACCATATTTGAGCAGAAGACCCTTTGGATCTCCTCCATCATGTTTCCTTTGGACTGTGTTTCTCTGCTGGTGGTGTGGGCACTACCTGCTCTGATATCTTTGTCACTCCCTTTAGAGCATCAGATGTGGAGGAGAGTTCCTGCATTTTAATCTGATTCCTGCAACGACTGAGGAGAGAAGTGGGTGTGCTCATCACCTGTTATGGAAAGAACATACTTATGTCAGAGGGAGGACATGGCTAAACTCAAAATTTGACTAAGATAGTGGCCATAAAGCTTATTGGTGCCTGTGATGACAGGAGTGACCAGCTTATCCTGATTTGTCCAGGACTTGCCTGGTTTCAGCCCTAAAAAGGCCAACGTCCCAAGAACCCTCTCAGTCCTGAGCAAACAGAACAACTGGTGACCCTGGGTAATAGCCCAAAGCCACCACTCTTAGGATCTGGAACAATAACCCCTGCTGGGTATCATGATGAAATTTTATAAAATTTGAAATTATACATAGGACAGGTCTTCCCTGGTGGTCCAGTGGTTGAGAATCTACCTGCCAATGCAGGGGACATGGTTTCAATCTCTGGTCCAGGAAGATCCCCCATGCCACCAGGCAACCAGGCCCATGCACCACAACTAGTGAGCTTGTGTTCTAGAGCCTGTGCTCCGTAACAAGGGAGGACACCACACTGAGAAGTCCTCATACCACAACTAGAGAGTAACCCCCCAGATGCTGAAACTAGAGAAAGCCTTAACGCAGCAATGAAGACCCAGCGCAGCCAAAAATAAATAAATAAATAAAATTCAATTTAGAACAATAAAAAAATAAAATTCAAACTATCCTGATTTATAGTCTGTTATCAAGACTCCTGTCAGTGTTATATTCATGATAGTTATCTGTCTCTATACAGCAGAAATATTAAATTTTAGCTTGAACCAACCAATCACTGAATAAAAATATATTTCCATAACATAAAAACAATCTTCTCAACAAAATTTAAGTAAGTGTGTCAAAACTTGCTCTTTTCCACAAAGGGACTAGTTATGATTTATTTAGTATTAAGTAAGAGTAAAGATTTGAAAGCATGGTAATAATGCCCAGTAACACTGAGGTTTTGTTTTGTTTTCCATTTCATATGAAACAAAAATCTTCTGGGTGTTTAACCATAAGGAATAATATTTTTAAAGTGATTGTGTATTGTAGAAAAAACTCTCTACAGAAGTCAATAAACACATACATAGAAAAAAATTAAATTTAATAAAATAAAGATTTCATGTACAAGAGTCAGATGGGTATAGCTATTCACCAAACCCCCATTTTAGGGTGAGATGAAGGTAGACTGGGCTTCCCAGGTGGTGCTAGTGGTAAAGAACCCGCCTAAAAATGCAGGAGACATAAGAGATGTAAGTCTGATCTCTGGGTCAGGAAGATATCCTGGAGGAGAGCATGGCAACCCACTCCAGTATTCTTGCCATGGATGGACAGAGGAGCTTGGCGGGCTATAGTCCACGGGGTCACAAAGAGTTGGACACGACTGAAGTGACTTAGCATGCAGGCACCAAGATATATCAACTTTGGTTTCCAGTCCAAAGGGCCGAAGTGAAACAAAGGACCCCAGCCCAAGCAGCCAGCTGCTGAGGAAGCTGGGAGTTGAGGCGAGCACAGAACAGAGCCAGCCAGAGTGAGAGTCTGAGGGAAGAGATCCCGAGCAGCGGTCAGAAGACCCAGACCGCAGCACTGCAGGCTCACATTCCTGGTCCAGGAGGCTGCCTAAAATAGGCAGGCAAAGGACAGGTGCCTCAGGCAGCTACTGACTGCTCCACGGAGATGCTTTGAAGGATGAAGGGTAAAGGAAAATGTTAAAGCATGTCCTTCCTTACTATAAAAGGAATGCATTCATAATGGAGAAAAATGTGAAAAGTACAGATACCTATAAAGGGGACAATTGGTGGACTTCCCTGGAGGTCCACAATGGTTAAGACTTTGCTCCCAATGCAGGGGTTCCATCCCTGGTCCAGGACCTACCATCCTGCATGCCACATGGTGCATCCAGTAGTGAAAATAAAATTAAAACTTAAAAAAGAAAGCAATTAAAATAACACATCACCCTGAACAAGCCATTTGTAATATTGCCATACATTTTGTTCTCCCTAAAAATACCAGGAATTCATTTGGTCCAGTGCGGTGAGTAATCAAAAGCCATTGAGATCTTCACCAGCGATTCTTAAAGAAAATCAAAGGGAATCTCATTTATAATCAGTAAAAAACACTTCTGAAAATTTTCTTTCCCATTCCTATCCTCTCACCACCTCCCACTCCCTGCAGCTTCCCCAAAACTACCACCAAAGTCTCTCCACCAAAACTACCACCAAACTACCACCAAGAATCTCTCGTAAAGCCCAGTGTCAAGGTGTTTCTCTTCCCTTTTTCTCTTCCTCGATTTTTTCAAGTTTCTCTTCTTCCTCCCAGAGACTCTGCTTCCATTCTCAATATTAATTTTTTTAAAGATTTTTTTGACGTGAACCATGTTTAAAATCTTTATTGAATTTGTTACAATATTGCTACTGTTTTCCATTTTGGGGTTTTGGCCATGGACATGTGAGATCTTAGCTCCCTGATCAGGGATTGAACCCACACCCCCTGCATTGGAAGGTGAAGTCTTAACCACTGGACCACTCAGGAAGTCCCCAGAGTGTTAAATTAATTAGACTTGTTTTACTTCCTTCAGTTCATCTTTTCTTTTTGCCCATTTCCCAATTCTTCCTAGAATCTGAACTAAGCAGACACATTCTTTCCCTGAGAAGTTGGAGAAGGAGAAGGAGCTGAGCAATCAATGACAGAATAGTTTTTCATGGGCAAGAGGAGGAAAATATCCTGCAAAATATGCAAATACCCACAATGCAACATCTTTTAAAAAACTTTAAATAGGTTAAATATATTGTTGTTACAAAACTCTTATTATACTGTAGGTGCAATTTATATTCTGCTCTGTAAACTTTAGATTAATGAATTCATTCATTCAGTCAAAGAGTATTGTGGGCTTATTATATGTTAGACATTGTCATGAAGGCAACATCAATGAACAAAATGAGCCAAAGTTAACACCCTCATGAAGCTTAGTCAGGTAGGAAGAGATAGACAACAAGTATAAAAAGGAAGTTTGACATTATGCTAAAAAGTCATGGATACCCTGTATTTTTTTGTCTTAAAACCAGCTTTTTAAAATTTTTTGGCCACACTACATGCTTGGCAGGATCTTAGTTCCTCAAACAAAGTTGGAACTTGGGCCCTCAGCAGTGAAAGCACAGAGTCCTAAGTACTAGACCACCAGGGATTTCCCCATGTAATTTTTTTTTTTTTTTTTTTTTTTTTAGGCAAAGGGGGTCAAGAGTGCTGGATAGAGATCTAGTTCCTTCTCAGGGAGGAACACAGATTTATGGATTTATGGACACAGACTTGAGCAAAGAGATGGGGTGAAGCTTGCAAGTTTCAGGGAGGACCACTCCAGGCAGGCAGCACAGCCAGGACAACAGCCCAAAGACTGGATGGCACTTGGCATTTCCTAGAACTAGCAAGAAATCAGTATGGCCCGAATCTGATGCAGGACGTGAGAGAGAGAAGCCATAGGTAAATCAGTGACTTTCAGCCTGAACAGCTGCAGGAATAGAGTTGCCATCAACCGACGTGAGGCAGACAGTGGCTGTAGCAGATTCTGGGCAGAATCTGGAGTGTAGGTTTTGACATGTTGAGTTTTGGATTGTTCTGAGCTATCCAAGTGGAAGAATCAGGGATGGTGTTGAGAAAAATGCTTCCCCATGTCATTAAATATTCTTAGAAAATCTAAATTTAAAAGAGGTAATGCTTTATTATAAATGTAAAGAAATTACAAGAGGGTATAGAATGAAAATTAAGTCTTTTCCCCTTTCCTCCTCCTAGCTGCCCAAATCCTTCTCCCCAAATCCATCCTATTTTACAAGTTGTTCATATATCTTTCCAGAAGCCATCTACACTTTTTTTTCCTGGCTGCATCACATAGCGTATGGAATCTTAGTTTCCCCAACCAAGGATCCAACCCATGCTCACTGCAGTGGAAGCACAGAGTCTTAACTACTGAACCACCAGGGAATTCCCTATACTTTTATGTTTTCTTTTTCTCCCCCACAAAATTTTAGCATGATATGCACACAATTTTCTACCATGTCTTTTTCACTTAACCAGATGTCTTGTAATATTTCCATATATTAATATTATATTAAATATATTAATTTATTCCCTTATTAAAGGAAAGAACATTGTCATTCTTCATATGGTTGCATAATTTTCATAGCTTTCCCTTGTTTGAATAAATGTAACATATACAATATTATTTTTAACAATTCCCTTGTTGATAGACATTTAAGTTTTTGTTTCCAATCTTTTGCTATTACAAGCTGTGTTGAAATACATAATGACCTTTGGTATATTTCATTTAAATGTGCAATGATATAAAGTGTATATTTAGGAGTGAAACTATTTCTGAGTCAGAGGATATGTGCATTTTTATTTAGCTAGATATTAGGAAATCAAACCAGTCAATCCTAGAGGACATCAACTCTGAATATTCGTTGGAAGAATTGATCCTAAAGCTCTCCAATACTTTGGCCACCTGATGCGAAGAACCGACTCATTAGAAAAGACCCTGATGCTGGGAAAGACTGAAGACAAAAGGAGAAGAGGGCAGCAGAGGATGAAGTGGTTACATAGCATCACTGACTCAACAGACGTGAGTTTGACCAAACCCCGGGAGATAGTGAAGGGCAGGGAAGCCTGGTATGCTGCAGTCCATGGGGTCACAAAGAATCAAACACGACTTAGCAACTGAACAACAACAACAAGAAGAAAGAATGAAAGAATGAATGCACATTGTGGGTTATTTTCCCCACTATTAGCAATCCATTCTCTGATTCTCCAGATACCAACTGGATGTCAGAAGATCACATTCCATTCTGATGCTCACTTCCAGAGTCAACATAGATTTTACAGTTTTCGGGCTCAGTCTCATAAGATGACACCACAATTTCAGATGCCTGTTGCAAGTCCAGCACTGCCGGGACTTCTGACCAATCAGTGGAAAATGGGGAGTTTGCCAGAAAGTTCTTCTCAGGTTTGATAATTGGCCAGAATGACTCACCAAAGTCTGGAACCAACTTTCTTTATGTTGGTTGTAAAAGATGCAGTTCAGGAAGAGCCAAGTGGAAGAGATGCAGAGGTAAGGTATGAGAGAGGGCAGGGGGCTTCCATGCCCCACCTTCCAGCACTTCTGTGTTTTCATCAACCCAGAAACTCTTTGAATCTCATTGTTTGAAGGTTTTTACAGAGATCACTCTCCAGCCCCTCAGGTTGGAGGGCAGGGCTGAAAGTTCCCCATTCTGATCACTTGGTCTTTCTGGGAATCCGCCCCATCCTGAGACTTTGAAGGGGGCCCACCCTAAGTCAACTAATTAGTATAAACTTCAGTGTAATCGGAAGTGATTGTTATGGACAAAAAAACACTCCTATCACTCAAGAACCTGTGATAAAGGCCAAATATATATATATATATATATATATATATATATATATATGTATATATATATATATAATCAAAAATATATTATCAAAGAAAGAAAAAAAATCAGACACAGCTCTTGCTTTAGTTTGTATGGACAGTACTTCAGGGTAACCAAGTAGTTAATTGTGGTACTGGAGAAGACCCTTGAGAGTCCCTTGGACTGCAAGGAGATCAAGTCAGTCAATCCTAAATGAAATCAACCCTGAATATTCACTGGAAGGACTGATGCTGAAGCTGAAGCTCCAATACTTTGGCCACCTGATATGAAGAGTTGACTCATTAAAAAAGACCCTGATGCTGGGAAAGATTGAGGGCAGGAGGAAAAGGGGGTTGAGGATGAAATGGTTGAATGGCATCACCGACCCAATGGACACAAGTTTGAGCAAACCCCGGGAGATAGTGAAGGACAAAGAAGCCTGGTGTGCTGTAGTCCATGGGGTCGCAAAGAGTTGGACAGGACTTAGCAACGGAACAACAACAACAAGTAGTTAATCAGGGAAAATTAATCTTTCAAGAAGTAGTCCAGCTAGTAAAGACAGAAGCAAGTGATTGAATTAGAAAAAAATCACTGCTTTGTTATCTCTAATGAAATAGTGGATCAAGGCTGCAGTCATCAGTAGATGCTAACCTTTTTAGGAGGGCGGTTGGAGAGCTTTCAAGTTGATGATTAGATTGACAAGCCCTGAATTCATGGATCAGTCTTAACATCTTTAAAAGTGGGACAATCAGACATTACGTGTCTCCTGAAAAGATGTAATAATACTCTGAGCTGCTGATGACTTATTCTTATTATTATAAAAACTGTCCTCTAGTCATACTTCTAGAGCCTCTACATCAGTGGTTCTCAACTGGGGGTGATTTGCCCCCACCCAAGGAACATTTGACAGTGTCTGGAGATGTTTTTGTTGTCACAGCTTGGTAGTGGGGAAATGCTAATTGTGGCCAGTGTGAAAGGCCTGGGGTGCTACTAAATAGCCATCCCACTGTGCACAGGAAGCTCCCCACCATCAAGAATTGCTCCAAAATATCAACAGTGTAGGGCTGAGAAACCCTGCTCTGGAGCTAAGCTGCTTACAGAAATGTGGGAGACCAAACACCATCTTAAATGATGCTGCACAGATGCTATCAGCCAAACCCAGAATGCTGGAAATTTTACAGCACAAATGATCCCATGACTTCAACCAAAAAAGTGGAATAAAAAATGGAAACAGAAAGTAACACTAAAATAGGTTTTTTTAAGAGACATATCAAAAACTACAGTGTGTGGACATCATTTGCCTCTTGACTCAGACAAAGCAGTTGTAAAAAGATGTTTTGAGGCATTAAGGGAAATTTGGACACAGACTGGATATTAGATGATATTAAGAACAAGTTATTAACTGTGTTACATGTGATATTAGTGTTGAGGTTATTTTTTAAATTCTATGTTTGTTAGGAATACATATTAATTATTTACAGGTAAATGGTAAAGAATCCGCCTGCCAATGCAGGAGACACAGGTTCCATCCCTGGGTCAGGAAGATCCCCTGGAGAAGGAAATGTCAACCCACTCCAGTATTTTTGCCTAGGAAATCCCATGGACAAAGGAGCCTGGTGGGCTATAGTTTGCGGAAATGCAAAAGAGTCAGACATGACTTAGCAACTAAACAACAAAAACAACAAATGTTATGATGTCCTGCTTAAATACAACAAATGTTTGCTTAAATACAACAGTTCTCAAAGTGAGGTCTACAGACCTTTAAGGGGAATCCCTGAGACTCATTCAGGGGTGTGCAGAATCAAGCTTTTTTTTAACAATATTAAAGTATTATTTATCTTTTGCATTGCTTTGAGATTTGCACTGATGACGCAAAAGTAGTGCTAAAGCGCAAACCAAGAGAGAGACACCAAACTGGCCTAGTCATTGTAAGCTTCACTGACATACAGTGACCATTTGTTAAAAGGCCAATTTCACTTAAGAATATACCATATGAAGCAATAAAAGCTGTTGAATCTGTTAAATCTTGATCTTTTAGTGTACATCTTTTTTTGTTTTGTGTATTTTTTTTTGGCCAAGCCACACAGCACATGGGATCTTAGTTCCTTAAGCAAGGATGGAACCCTCACTCCCTGCCTTGAAAGCATGAAATCTTAACCTCTGGACTGCCAGGGAAGTACTTGGTGTACATCTTTTTAAGATTCCATGTGACAAAATATGAAGTATCCATAAAGCACTTGTGCTGCATCTCAAAGGATGAGCGCTGTCTCATGGAAACATGCTTGTGAGTTTGAGTGTTGAGCTGAACTAGCTGCTGTTTCTGTGGAGATTGATGTTTGCTTGCAAAACTGACTAACTGATGAATTACAGTCAATTCTGGGTCTGTCTGGCAGACTTTGGCCCAAAAATGAACAGTCAGGTGTCACTTCAAGTTAAAGAATGGACAAAGTTTGATGCCAATCACAAAATTTGAACTTCCAAGTGAAAATTCAAATATAAGTAACATGTCTGCCAACTGGCCAGAATGTAGACATTCAGATGAAATTGGTGTTGATATTAATAAATATAAGTTTTTTATATTGTATAATATGTCATTAAATGTTTGAAAAATCTACATAACTTAGTCAACTAATATTTTTCAAATAACTAAGGCATGATAACCCACTGGGACTTCCCTGGTGGCTCAGACGTTAAAGAATCCTCCTGCAATGCAGGAGACCCAGGTTCAATCCCCTGGAGAAGGGAGTGGCTATTTACTCCAGTATTCTTGCCTGGAGAATCCCATGGTCAGAGGAACCTGACAGGCTACAGTCCATAGGGTCACAAAGAGTTGGACACAACTGAGAGACTATCACTTTCACTTCACTTTCAAGGCATGATGAGACAAAAAATCATGTCTGAGTAAAAAAACACCAATCAAAGTGCAAAAAAGAGCAATGGGTTTTAATGGATCAACTTACAAAAAGCTCAATGATATAATTTCAAGTTCCACAGGGCAACTAACAAATTTAAGAAACCAGTGCTTATCAGGTATAATTTCAAAGACAAATACCCACAAATATCTGAAAAGTCTATGAAAATATGCCCTCATTTTCTAACTGCATACCTGTGCAAGGTCAGATTTTCTTTTTGTGTTTCAACCAAACAACATATTGTAAGCAATTGAATGCAGAAGCAAACACAAGAACTCAGCTATATGCTAGTGAAAATCCAGTTATCTTCTGTTAACCAATGGAGAGACTTGTAAAACTGTAAAACAATGTCACTCTTTTACTAGTTATGTATAGTTATTTTTCACTAAAAAGCATATCATTTATGTTAACAAGAAAGAAGTGTTTTACAATGTTTAAATAAATTAATAAGTAAATATTTTAAAGTTTCTCAGTTTTAATATCTAAGTATCAAAAATGTAACTGACATAAACCAAAACTTTTGGGGGGGTCCTTCCATGTTTTTGTAAAGTGCAAGGGAGTCCTGAAACCAAAAAGTTTGAGAAAACCTGCTTTCAAATGATCTTGATATAGCACAGGAAACTCTACTCAATATTTTGTAATAATCTAGAAGGGAAGAGAATCTTAAAAGTTTTATTTATATAAAGTGAGACCACTGTGCTGTATACCTGAAACTAACATGATATTGTAAATCAACTATACTTCAATAAATAAATAAGTAGATAATAAATAAAAATAAAAAGCTTTTTAAAGAAAAGAGTGACTGAGACTTCCACTGGTGGTCCAGTGGTTAAGTCTCCACACTTCCCCTGCAAGGAGCATGAGTTCGATCCTTGGTCAGGGAACAAAGATCCTGCAAGCTAAACAGTGTGGCCAAAATTAATTTTTAAAACAAATTTTAAAAAAATAAAAATAAAATAAAACAAATTTTAAAAAAGAACGACTGCAACAATAAAATAAAATGATAGTGCAGCAAACCAAAACCAACAAACAAAAACAGTGTTGGAGGGAAGGAGACTTATCTGTGACAGGACTGAGTTGAAGTTGGGGATTGGATACATGGAGATTTTTTTGCCTCGTTCTCTCTCTTAGTACACTTCAATTTTTCTGTAATAAATTATGTTTTTAAAGAGAGCATTTCCCTGCCTAGGATATTGATAACTACATCCACCCATGCTTTCCTGTGTCTTCAGGGCCTGGGATCGCAGCCAGAGGTAAGACAGTCCTCTGTAAGCAACATGGAACTCCCACTCCTTTCCAAGGATGCCTAAGGATGAGGACCTGGAACGTGAAGAAAAACAATGTCAGGTCAAATGCCCTTTTACCTGGGCCCCAGATTCCCAGTTCATGACAGGGGCATCTTCAATGGCCGTGCCTAGGGGTCCCCCGTGGAGATCGCACTGGGAAGAGGGGAGGGTCTGGGGTGGCTTCTCTGTACCACTAGAAATGTGCTTAGGACCACAGACTCCTGTCTGGGCTTTCCCTTCCAGCTAAAGCACTTTGTGAAAAGTTGATTCCTCTCAGTCCCATGAGTTTCCATCCACTTAGCAATTATAAGTGTTGATGGTCTCTCAAGCATCACGGTCTGCCTCACACAGGACAAGAATACAAAACACAACAGTACCTGTGATTTTCGTGACATCAGAAAGTCCGGATGCCCCTGCCCACTTCCATCTTCTTATTCCAAAAATTCAACCACTAATGCAACACTGCTTTGATTTCTTTCAAGATGAGTCACTGTCACTTTAACAGGGAGATGAGTCTGACCCTTTCCAAAGATAGAAACCAAAGGGGAGGGCTGTATCAGTAGGGAATATGTTTAATTTTATCTGAGACACATTGATTTTATGACTCTAAGGGATGTCTCTTTTTGTTTTTTGTTTTTCCTGGGCGAAGCTCTGTGACACGTGGGATCTTAGTTCCTGGACCAGGAACTGAACCCAGGCCCCTGCATTGGAAGCACAGAGTCTTAACCACTGGACTGCCAGAGAAGTCCCTAGGGGATGTCTTAATGGAAGTGTCCAGGTGAGCATATGGATCAGAAGCTCAGGGGAGCAGCCTGAATAAAGAGAGAGAGATTTGAGGGATTACCCTGGTGGTCCAGTGGCTAAAGGCTCCACGGTCCCAATGCAGAGGGCCTGGGTTTCCATCCTGGGTCAGGGAACTAGATCCCACGTGCTACAACAAACGATCCCTTGTGCAACAACTAAGACCCGGCACAGCCAAATAAATAAACAAATTTAAATAAGAGACAGAGAGTTGAGAATTGTCCACATTTACAAAATAATGAAGAATATGGGTGGATTCAGCCAGAGTCTCAGAGAGGAGAAGAAACAAGGAGGGAAGGCTGAGGAAAAGCACATCCAAGGTAAGACACTCACAAAGAGGACCAGCAAAGCGTGAGCAGAGGTGAGGAGATGAGAGGGGGCCCAGGGAGCGTGAGGAAGAAGTGGGAAGCAGAGAGTGTGATCCAGGACAAGGGGAAGAGGGAGCCGGCAGTGGTGCCAAGTGCAAGTGGCCCCAGGAGAACGAAGACAGAAGTGCCTTGTGAATAAGGCAACAAGGACGCCACTGGGAGCCAGGTCCCACGTAATCTCAGTGGGGTGGTGGGAGAGCAAACAGCCTGAGATCGAGAAAGGGAGATGAAGTTAGCTAATGCATATAGACAACCCTTAGGAAGTGTCGCTGGCAGTGGAAGGAGGTCATGCTTTCAGCAAGGTTTCTTGCTTGTGTGTTTAAAATGGGAGAGACTTGAGCATGCTTTAAAAATCAATACTTTTTAATTTTGTTTTATTTTAAAGTATAGTTGATTTACAATGTTGTGTTAGTTTCATGTATACAGCAGAGTGATTCACATATACATACATATTCTTTGTCAGATTGTTTTCCATTATAGGTTATTACAAGGTATTGAATATGGTTCCCTGTATAGTAGGTCCTTGTTTTATGTAAAGTAGTTTGATCTAATAATCCCCCAAATTCTATCTTATTCCTACCTACCCACTTTCCCCTTTGGTAACTATAAGTTTATTTTCTATGTCTGTGAGTCTGTTTCTGTTTTGTAAATAAGTTCATCTCTATCATATTTTAGATTCCATGTATGAGTGACATCATATGATATTTGTCTTTCTCTATCTGATTTACTTCACTCAATGTGATAATCTCTGGGTCTGTCCATGTTGCTGCAGATGGCATTATTTCATCCTTTTTATGGCTGAGTAGTATTCCATATACCACATCTTTTTTATCCATTCCTCTGTTGAACATTTAGATTGCTTAAATATTTGGCCTATTGTAAACAGTGCTGCAATGAACACTGGGGTACATTTGTCTTTTCGAATTAGAGTTTTCTCTGGATATATGCCCAGGAGTGGGATTGCTGGGTCATATGGTAGCTCTATTTTCAGTTGTTTTTTTTTTTTTTGTAAGGAATCTTCCTATTGTTCTCCACAGTGGCTGTATCAATTTATATTCCCACCAACAGAATAGGAGGGTTTCTTTTTCTCCATACCCTTTTCGGAATTTATTATTGAAGTCAGCATTTTTATTGATTGTATTGATTGGTAGAAAGGAGCCAACACAGCAGGAGATGTTGAAGAGACAGCAGAGATGGTGGATCATCAGCGACTAAGGAGGCAGACTGGATGGGGTTCAGAGCCCCAGACAGGGTGGTGGCAGGGACAAACAGGACCCTCACTCAAAAACTTCAAATTCAGGCAACAGTGATACACTATTTTTCATCAACCAGTTTGGCTGTTTACAGATAAAGGAACTGAGGCACAGAAAATTTACCGTCAAGACCACCCAGGCAGCACATAACAAGAGTCAGGATTAGAACAGCAGTCGGGACTAGAACAGCCTGGCTCCAGCAGTAAAGAACCTGCCTGCCAGTGTAGGAGACACAGGAACCACGGGTTCTTCCTTCGGTCAGGAAGATTCCCCTGGAGGAAGGCATGGCTACCCGCTCCAGTATTCTTGCCTGGAGAGCCCCATGCACAGAGGAGCCTGGTGGGCTGCAGTTCATTGGGTCCCAAAGAGTCGGACAGGACTGAGCAACTGAGCACACACACTCACAGCATGGCTCCAGAGTTTGAGCTCTCAAACATGGTGTGACACCTTTCTTCCAAAAATAACTACACATTGCATAAATATGCATTTCCATAAATAAACTCATGTAATAAATGTGCATACACATATGTGTGTGCATGTATAATATGTATTCATGCATAAAAGACTAGATACCATGATACAAAGAATGATTATCTCTGAGCAATTGGATTAGAGTTTTTTTTCCTTTGTTCTTTTCTACATTTCTGAATCTCCTACAAAGTGTCAATTATTGTGTTATAAGAAAAAAGTAGAAGTGATTTTTAAAAACAAGCCTGGGCAAGAGAATAGGATGACAACACAGATCAGACCTCCATTGTTCAAGTCCAGCCTTCGTGGATAACCTTTGGGGAAGGGAGAGAGGGCACAGGATGAATGGGTGAGTCAGTCCCTCAGCCACACAGAACCCTCACAATGTCTCCTGAAAGTTCCAACTACTGCTTAGCTTTTGCAAAAGTCCAGAGCATTTTCCCTGGGGATTGCTATCTCCTGTCTCAAGCAAAAGTGTTGTAACCTAAGGAGACTCTAACATAGGGTCTTCTCCTCTCCCATTAGAAGGTCCCTCAGGGAGGAGATGGGATAAACTGGGAGACTGGGATTAACACACATACACTATTGATACTATGTATAAAATAGATAACCAATGATAACCTACCGTTCCCTATAGCACAGGGGAACTCTACCCAATGCTCTGTGGTGATCTAAATGGGAAGAAAATCGGAAAAAAGAGGGGCTATATGTATATGTATAGCTGATTCACTTTGCTGTGCAACAGAAACTAACACAGCATCATAAAGCAAAATGTGTCATTCAGTCGCCAAGTCATGTCCAACTCTTTGCGACCCCCTGGACTACAGCACACCTGGCTTCCCTGACCTTCATCATCTCCCAGAGTTTGCTCAGATTCATGTCCATTGAGTTGGTGATGCTATCTAACCATCTCATCCTCTGCCACCCCCTTCTCCTTCTGCCCTCAATCTTTCCCAACATCAGGGTCTTTTCCAAAGAGTCGGCTCTTCACATCAGGTGGCCAAAGTATCAGAGCTTAAACATCAGTCCTTCCAATGAATATTCAGGGTTAATTTCCTTTAGGATTGACTGGTTTGATCTCCTTGCAGTCCAAGGGACTCTCAAGCGTCTTCTCCAGCAAGACAATTCAAAAGCACTAATTCTCCAGGGCTCAGCCTTCTTTATGGTCCAGCTCTCACATCCATACCTGACTGCTGCTGCTAAGTCGCTTCAGTCGTGTCCAACTCTGTGTGACCCCATAGACGGCAGCCCACCAGGCTCCCCTGTTTCTGGGATTCTCCAGGCAAGAACACTGGAGTGGGTTGCTGTTTCCTTCTCCAATGCATGAAAGTGAAAAGTGAAAGTGAAGTCACTCAGTCGTGTCCGACTCTTAGCAACCCCATGGACTGCAGCCTACCAGGCTCCTCCGTCCATGGGATTTTCCAGGCAAGAGTACTAGAGTGGGGTGCCATTGCCTTCTCCGCAATACCTGACTACTGGGAAGCAACTATACTCCAGTAAAAATTAATTAAGAAAAGAAGATCCTTCCAGTTTTCCCCACATGTCCCCAAAGGAATAATCAAGGTGTATGCCCTCCAGATGTGCTCCTTCCCTCCACTAAAGGCTCTTAGGTTCTTTGCAGAACCAAGACCAGATCAAAAGCCTTCCCAGCCTCAGGGCCCTGAGCTCAGGCTTCCTGGCCAGCTGGTGCTCCATGACACCATGCAGGTGGCTATTCCATCCCAGCCTCATGTTCCCAGGATCTCTTCCTCTCCCTCCATGGCAGCCTTTCTCCAGAAAGATACCACTTCCTGCCCCAGGGAAACCTGTAGAAGGCTAACAGGCATCAGTCCATAAAGCAGAAGTGAAGGGCAGAAGTAGGGGGTAGGGGATTAAGTGTTGTCATTAAGGCTTGGGCAGCAGACAGAATGTCTTCTCATGTCTTCTCATTCTTTCTCATGTCAGGGCCTTTTAAGTAAAGTCACGACAGAGATCAAACATGAAAGGAGAGGAAAGAAACTCAGTGATACATAAGCTACTAGGAGAGACTGTCAGAATCTTCACAACAGAATAAAATAATGCTCAGTGTACTCTTGATGAGGGCTTTCCTGATGGCTCAGTGGTAAAGAATCTGCCTGCAATCCCGAGACTCAGGTTCAATCCCTGGGTTGGGAAGATCCCCTGGAGAAGGAAATGGCAACCCATTCCAGTATTGTTGCCTGGAAAATCCCATGAACAGAAGAGCCTAGCAGGGTACAGATCATAGGGTCATAAGAGTTGGACATGACTTAGCGACTAAACAACAATTGATGAACGCACCCATGAAAGAGAATGAAAGAACACCATTTCTTAATCAGAGATCCATCCATTCTATAAACAGGGACACAACATATTTCTTCTCCAAAGATGCCAATTTCTAATTGATTATTGATCTCTATCTAAACCATGAAAATTAATAGTCCCAAAGAGAAAAAGTAACATGGAATCATTGGAGAATTTCAGACAATAAAAATAAAACTTTTAAAAGAGAGAGAGAGAAAAAGAGAGGTGGAAAACAGAAACTAATGTGGGCCATGAAGGGTGCGTTAACAACACATTAACAACCTAACTTGATTCCCAACACACACCCACAAAGGGAAGTGTTCTGTTTGTTTTTGTTTTATTAAAATGCCCACTTTACAGACAAGGAAGCACAGAGAGGTGTCTGGGCTCCAGCTCTGCCAGGAGAAGGCAGAGATTTAATATAGATGATCTGGGCTCTGGCACACAGGGGATTAACTGAGAGGCGAGGGCAGCGAGCATCTTGAATGCTGTCAGAAAGGCCATGTCTTTCCCAGCCGTTCTTGTGCTGCCATGGCGACAGCCAGTTAAAAATAGTGCAGGCTCAAGTCAAGGCGTCAATGTGTGCTGACACTGGGAATGCTCCCACCGGCCTGGAGCCCATAATAGGGAGCACAGCCCCTCCCAGAATGGGGTGCTCCTTACTGAGTGGGGAGTGCTCCACATCCACTGGGAGCTGTGGAGATTTCCAGATGGAGATAGAGCTGGGCCTGGTGCATCCTGTGGGAAGGTTGTCAGCTGGCAGAGGGGGCCCGGACTATGGGGACAGCCTCTTCCTTCAACCTCCCTGCCTCCCTCTGACACCACCCTGCCTTCCTCTCCCTCCATGCACCCCTCACCTTGTGCAACTACTGCCCCAGTCGCATCCCTCCCACTAGATTCTTACAGGGACCCGTGGAGCACCTTTGCTCCCCATTACCTCACCTGCAGCTAGCATAGTGCCTGACCTTTAGCAGGTATCCCTACATAGTTATTGAATAAACACATAAGACCTTGAAAATGACCATTTTCAGCTCCTTACTTTGAGCCATGTTTTACTATTTGTGACTTATGTACTAGAAGGCCCTGATTGATTTAGGCTGCCTAGAATCACAATACCTAGCATGGCTGGGCTGGGTCTTGACACCTTGTCCAGCTCAACATCTGCATTTTACAGAAATTCAGAGGGTCCTTAGTTGGCGTTCCTCTATCTTCTGAGCCACCTCCCCACCCCCTAACATGCAATGCTTTCTTTTTTTCTAGCATTTCTTATGGAGAAATAGAAATTGACTTTGAACATTTTCAGAGCCAGAATAACTTTAAGACAATTCTGGCAATGAATACAGTTGTTTGCAAGAGGTGCTCAGGTACAGGCTTTCCAATGCCTGGAGGAAGAAGGCAGGGCTGTGTGTTGGCAGCTGCAGACTACTCCAGAATCCTGGGAGTGGACAGGAAGGAGGGAAAGCTCCGCCAGTGCGGTCTGTGCCGCCAAAGGACAGATTATTTGCATAATGAGCCCCGTGCATACGTTAGCTCCTGACTCCTCGCAGTCTTGAGGAGCAAATGGGTATTATTAGTGTCATCATATCTAGAACTGGGTCACACCAGAAAGACAGGCTTTCCAGATGCTTCCTGGGGATCGACTGTGCTCAGGCACGCTGAAGACATCAGCCAAGGTGCTGCCCGGCTCAAGTCAGTCAACCCATCAGCCCTTCTGTATCAGGGAAGAGCAAATTTTGACTCCATGTTAGATCTGTTTCTTTTACTTTAACCTTTGCTACTCATTGCTTTTGTTATTATAGTCACTGTCTGTAGCTGTAAGCATACACAGTAGCCTGCCAGGGGGAACCCCACCCCTCCACCTGACTGTTAAACTCAAATACCTTTGTTCAGCTTCCAGTTGTTGTTTAGTCACTCAGTTGTGTCTGACTCTTTTGTGACCCCATGGACTATAGCCCACCAGGCTCTTCTGTCCAGAGAGACATTCTAACCCTGCCCACCTGTGAGTGGCTGCAGAAAAGAAGAAATGAACACATCCCCTCCTCAAGATGGGCCAAGTAGTTGTTTTGCAAGACTCATGACCTTCCTCACCTCCTCTGCATCTCTATTCTATAAATGACACTGGCCCCAAGACCCTAATAAGTTGGTGTTTTGGGGACACTAGTCTGCCATCTTCTCGGTCTGCTGACTTTCCAAATAAAGTTGAATTTCTTGCCTCAACACTTCGTCTACAATTCACTGACCTGTCGTGCAGCAACTCAGTAACAAGCTCACTAGCTCTTGCTTCCTGCCGCTCGCCCTGCCTGCCCAGCACAACTGGCTGCTTCTGCTCATCCTTTGGGGCTCAGCTCGTCCCAGGGCTGGTCTGCTGACCATTGCCTCCCACATGCCTTCAGCATCCCTGATAGGCCTCTTCCCTAGCAGGGGTCACACTGTATTGTGGTTTTCTGTCTGCATGCGTATTTCCACCTTTGGGCAATAAGCAAGTTCAGGGCTGGGCTGGCCCATCAAAGACACTCAGTGGGCAATCAACAAACTAAACTGTGTGCCCGGCACACCCTGAAGTCCCCTCTGAAACATCTGCTGGGCATAGACAGCTCATGTTTTCTTGGGTGCCAGGTTTGAGTACAGCCTCAGCCACAAGGAGCTGTGAAACCATGTATTCTATGGCATCCAAGAAACTGGCAGTGCTTGTTGCATGCTTGCTCGACGATAAGTTGTTGTACAGTCACCAAGTCGTGTCCAACTCTTTGTGACCCCATGGACTGCAGCATGCCAGGCTTTCCTGTCCTTCACTATCTCCCAGTTTGCTCAATCTCATGTCCATTGAGTCAGTGATGCCATCCAACTATCTCATCTTCTGTCATCTCCCTCTCCTCTTACCCACAATCTTTCCTAGCATCAGGGTCTTTTCCAGTGAGTCAGCTCTTCACATCAGGTGGCCAAAGTATTGAAGCTCCAGCTTCTGAATCAGTCCTTCCAGTGAATATTCAGGATTGATTTCCTTTAGGATTGACTGGTTTTATCTCCTTGCAGTCCCAGAGACTCTCAAGCATCTTCTCCCACACCACAGTCTTTTGAACTACAATTTTATTTGATGCTTTTGACATCAAATCTTTGGCACTCTGCCTATCTGCCCAATGATAAAACACCTATGGCCCAAGGGATCAGAGGATTGGCATTCCCTGGGAGTGGGGGAGGGCTGCCTGGAATGTGTGTATGTGGCGCAGAAGGCACCTGTACCAGACAGAAGTATCAGGAAGGCAGGTTTCTTGTCTAAAAAAACACATTTTAGAAGAAACAGAGACGCCAAGTTAACAGGAGAGGTTGCTCCACTGTAAGATACAAAAGCCAAGTTCAGATGGGTCCTTCTCCAGAAGAAGGACTGAGCCAGGTGACCTCTGAAACTCCTTCCAGATTCTATTATGCAACCTTGACATTGCCAGCAGGGAGTGAGCCACAAATGTAGGAACTGAGCGGGGATATTCTGAATGTAGTGATGGTGCTGAGCAAGTGGGTCAGAGCAGGATGCATGGATGGAGCTTGGATGGGGACCATCAGACTCCCATGGATTCGGTTGGTGAGCCAGTGAGGGGTTTGCAAGCAGAGGAGCAGCCACCCCATATCTCAGGGGCGGGAACTAAGGCAGGATGTGAATGTCTGCCTCTGTGCCACCTCTAGTTCCTGTTCTCCTCCTCACACTTTCCCACGATAAAATCTCAGGGCTTATCACTAACCGCAAAGATGAAGATCAATCCAGCCCTTTTCCCCATGGATCCTATGACAAACTACAACCATATCCAACCAAGACAGAGCCTGCCACGGTCAGCAGCATGGAGGCGTGGACTGGGGGGAAACAGGTGCTCACATGCACAGGGGTCAAAGGGGAGAACACTTGGCAGAGGCTGGTAGGCACATTCTTAGGTTCTTTCTCTGACCTCATTGCTTGTATCAGACACTCCCTTTTGCTCCTGGGAGGTAGAGTAAGAGGCATGCTTGGAAAGCCTTCAGGGATCAAGGAGACCATAGTTCCCTGTTTCTGGAGGTACCAGGTGCTGGGTCCTCATGAAGTCTTTATGGTGACTGGTGCTCCAGGCTGCAGCTTGGTTCTGCCTGATGGTCCTCCCTCCTGCACATATGCAGGACTATCAACAATCAGCTCTGAGAGGCAGCATTAGATGTCACTCTCCAAGGTAATGCTCCATCATCAGCACCACAAGAATAAGAGGAAGAATATCAGGACATGCTGTGGGAATTATTGATAATGTGTGAACCTATCATGTACAGGCGATTCATAAATAGCAGGTTCTCCCTCACCTGTGTAGCAGCCCATCACTGGAGGTCATCACCCTAGTCTGAGGCTGGACTTGACCCAGGTTCTCTGGCCAGATCTCTGCAGCTCCAGCGTGGGTTCCAGCATCCAGGCTGTGCTTCCAGATCCTGGGATGCAATCAGTTCCTGGGGCCTCATAAGTCTGCAGGGTTGAGGCTGCTGCACTCTTTATTTCTCCTTCCAAACTGGCTTTGGATGGGGATGAGGTGCAAGGCATAGATGGGACCCTCCCCCCCAGAACCTCAAATCCACATGAGCACCTCAGGGGAGACGGAGGCAGATGGAAGCAGGCAAGACATTCTCCAGCATCATCATTTTAAGCCTAGTAACCAAGGTAACCAAGCCTATGCCATAGTGATGATCAGTTCGTGCACATCCAGGGATTCCAGTTTCTGCTTTGCCGCCAACCACTGAGCTGGTCCTTGCACCTCCTAGAGCCTTCATTTCCTCATCCACAGACTGGGATGATAACATGACCTTCCTTGAAGGCGGGTTTCTCTAACCGTGGGTGTGAACACTTCTTTGTAAGCCGCCAAGATGTATGCAATTGGAAGAGGTGGTAATTATGGAAGTATCATCAGAGGCACGTTTGTTGCTGTTGGTAACGCAGGCGCTGGCCCTTTCTCTCATCTTTACACAGGTTGCTAGAATCACAACTTATAATTAACACACGGTGTGATGTGGCTCGACCCAGTTTCCCAAAATGGAATGTTTCAACTACAACTGGTGAAAATTGTGAAGTTCTTGTCTTCCTAGCAGGACAAGCTAGATAAATCCCCTTTCCCCAGGCTTCAAGCTTTCTTCTGAGCTAATGAATAAATACACATATTGAACAGATAGGTAAATTCACTTATTCAATAAATATCGATTGGGGGTACTTCCCATCTCCTGGCCAGACTCATTGACTCTGTACCACAGGGCAGCTGCCTTGTCCTCGGCGTTGGCTCTAACTTGTTTCACTTTCTACCATCCCAGGCATGCCTAGGACTGGCCTGCCACTGAACTTGGCAGCCCCATCTCTCTTGGGCACCTTAAGCTGGTGGGCAGTAGCTGGGCAAGACAGGACATGGAGTCAGACAGAGTGAAGCCCTTCTGATGGTTCCCCACTTGACTTTGAGAGAGTAACAGGTGTCAACTACAAATTGGCACTTCCCGTGGGTGCTTGTCATCTGCCTCTACAAGAATTAAATCATGCGCTGCTGACTTTCAACACCCCCTGAAAGGAGTTCAAGGTGGAGAGCAGGAATGAGGCATCTGTGCTTTTTGGGAGTGGGGTTGGGGGTGGGGGGAAACTGGCAGAACAGGTCTTCAGGTAGTCAGATATTCTCAGGAGTCATTTTTATAAGCCCAATTCTTGTATCTACTCAGATGTAGAAAAGAACTAAAATCCTTCAGGGTGACAACTGCTCCTTGTGATTAGCAGAAACATTCTGCAAAAAATATACGCAGATTGCATGTACTCCCCTTCACCAAAATCACATCTATATTGTCCTATCCCCCCTGCCTCTTTGAGGCAGTTTCTCAGAGCTATCTGAAGTGTTCTCCCCCCGGGTTGCAGTCCTAATTTTGCCCCAAATAAAACTTAACTTGCAACTCTCACATTGTGCTTTTTTAATAGTTGACAAAGGGTTCTTTATGCCTGTTTCCTTATCTGAAAGTTGAAGGTAATACCTGTCTCCCAGGGTTGCTGTGAGTCTTAATAAGGAACTACACATTTATACAATGGGCAGTCAGCAAGTGCTATTTCCTTCACTTCCCACTGCCCCACCCCCGCCCCTACATACTTCAAAGTATGGCAAATGGTAAATTCTGATGGCACTGCTTTTTCCTCTATGGTGTCTTATTTTTAAATATTGAACTTTCATTTTGGAGAGTAGCATAAGGTACAAATCTAATTTCCTTTTCAGATTCAATCTTCAGTATTCCGAGAAGATTTATTAAATAAGCTTGCCTTTCCGTGTTGCTTACTCATCACACAGTACAGTCTCTCATATAATTTGATCTCAAGCTTGGTCCTCTTCTGCATAATTTATAAAGTTTTCTCTTTGGATATGTATTCCAGTTGTTGTTTGTTTGTTTTTTTAAATCATTATTGATCTAAAATAGGCAGATAATTCTTCCCCACTCTTGCTCTCCAGAGCTTACTTTGTGGCTCAGCTAGCTGGTAAAGAATCTACCTGGAATGTGGGATACGTGGGTTCGATCCCTGGGTCAGGATGGGGAGATCCCCTGGAGATGGGAAAGGCTACCCACTCCAGTATTCTGGCCTGGAGAATTCCATGGACTGTCCATGAATAGTCCATGGGGTCGAAAAAAGTCAGACACAACTGAGCGACTTTCACTTCACTTCACTTCCTGCTCTTCCACCCCAACCTGAATTATGTGTTTTTCCTGGCCATTTGTTCTGCCAAGCATACTCTTTTGTCAGGTTCCAAGAGAAGTTTTGGCACTTTCAATGAAGAGTTGCTTGCCTGCACAGAGGAGGTAAGGGCTAGCATTTTAAAAAATATATACCTATTTGTTTATTTGGCTGTGCCTGGTCTTAGTTTTGGCTTGAAGGCTCTATAGCTGTGGTGCGTGGTTGCCCCATGGTGTGGAATCTCAGTTCCCCCACCAGGGTTTGAACCCATGTCTGCCGTGTTGGAAGGCAAAGTCTTGACCACTGGACTGCCAGCAAAGTCCCTGCTGTGCATTTTCTAACCGAGGATGCCTGGTGTTCATCTCGTATCCTGAGAATTCATTGGTAACCACTCACTTTTCTGACCTCTTTCTTTCTAGTCCTTTTCAACAGCTGGTTTGTCTTTTTCAAGGTGTCTTTTGAATGTTAATACTGCCTAATCTGAGCCTAATGTTTATTATTTGCATTTCTGCTTCAGGGGCCAGTTGGAGCAGTGGACAGATTTGACTGAAGACTGTGGAAGGAAGGGCATTTGGGGTCAGACTTGTCCTGGAACACAGTTCCCACCTGGCTTTTGGGATTCACCTGGTAAATTCACCTTTGGGTTTTTGGAGTTTTTAACTTTTGTTTTAATTCAAGTTTTAAATTTTTTTTGCATACAGTTATGCAGAAAACTCTGTAATCTTTCTTTTAACTTGGCTTTTATGCTTCCATTTTTATATATAATTCTTGGATCCATATGGAACTTACTTGCATGTGAAAAATAAGGTAATAAATTGATTTTTTTTCCTTCAAATAGCTAACCTGTTTTCCCAGCAGTTTATTGAATGCCTCATCCTTGCTGATAAGTTTAATGATGCCATTAAAATTTTTTTAAATTTCCATTTCATGTATTTATCAATATTTATTTATTTATTATTTTATTTTTTGCTGTGCTGGATCTTCATTGCTATGTGGGCTTTTCTTTAGTTGTGGCAAGTGGGGGCTACTCTCTAGTTGCGGTGTAAGGGGTTCTCATTGCAATGGCTTTTCCTGTGGCTCCCAGGCTGTAGCCACACTGGCTCAGTAGTTGTGAGCTTAGGCTTGGCTGTTCCTCTGCATGTGGGGTCCTCCCAGACCTGGGATCCAACCCGCATCCTCTGCATTGGCAGGTGGATTCTTAACCAGCAGACCACCAGGGAAATCCTAATGATGCCATTTTAATCAAATCCTCAATTCCTGTATTTGCTTGAATTTATTTTTTGACTTTCTGGTCTCTTACTTTGATCTCTTAGTCTAATCCTACTCTAAGATATCTGTGGCCTTAAACAATGTTTTGATATCCCTGATAGTATCATAGTCATATTTGTTATTCTTTTTCATATCTTTTTCTGCATCCAATCATGTGTTTATTCTACGAGATGGACTTTAGCTTTAAATGTTCAAATTCCAAACAAAATTCTATTGGCACCTGGATTGGGAACAGAATGAATTTAGAGATTAAATTAGGAATTAAAACTATCTTACTGAATAGTCTTCCAAAGAAAAACCTTTTTCACTTACTAAAATACTTTGTGTAGCTTTTAACAGGAATTTAAAATTTTTTGCATAGGGTTACAATTACCCTATGTATATATAAGGTTAGGATTGTACTAATATTTACTACGTTTGTCCTTAAGTATTTTTATGTTTATGTTATAAAGGGCATCTTCTTTTTCTAACTGGTAATTATTTGTAATATAGTAAAGGTTTGATTTGAGGCATAAATTTTGTAAACAGATGCCTCATCCTTTCCAAGTTTTATACCTTTTATTGTTTCTCATATACGATAGTGGGAGTTCTTGTTTCTGACTTTAATGGGAATGTTTTGGCTTTTCACATTATACTGTGCTAGATTTTTGGATGGAGGATTATAATATTTTATAATGTTAAGGAAATACACATCAGTATTTATTTTGTTAATTTAAAAAAATGGAAATAAAGATTGAGTGCAGTATGTTCATACTCAGTTGTGTCTGACTCTTTCGGACTCCATGGACTCTAGCCCCCAAGGCTCCTCTGTCCATGGGATTTCCCGGGCAAGAACACTGGAGTGGATTGCCATTTCCTCCTCCAGGGGATCTTCCCAACCCAGGGATCAAACCTGAGTGTCCTACGTCTCCTGCATTGGCCGGCAGATTTCTTATTATTTAGCCAGCAGTGAAGCCCCTGCTTTCCTTAGGTTAGTTTAATTATGTGTTTTCTAAATTCTTAAATTAATTGCTTAATTTTAGTTCACTTCATTTTTTCTTATTTAGTAGTATAAATAAGTAAGCAAGGAACTTTTACCAGACACTGCTTTAGCCACATTCTATAGATTTTGATATGTAGCGTTTATTGCATCTTCTTATTTTATTTTTATGAATATTCTAGAGCAGAACTACCAATAGAAATACAACATGATATCATCTGTCATTTTACAGTGTCTGGTATCCACATTTAAAAAGCAGACAGAAGAAACAGGTGATATTATTTTAATGATATCTCATTTAACCCAGTATATCCCAAACATTATTATTTAAACATGTTATCAATAAAAATACATTAATGAGATATATTACATTCTTTTTTCATGTTAAGTATTGGAAATCCAGTGAGTTCACATTCACAGCCATTCAGACTAGCCTCTTGTCAAGCGCTGTGTTTCAATAGCTACGTGGGGCCACTTGCTACCTTAGGGAGCAGCTCTGCTTCAGAATCTCAGCTTCAGTTTCGTCGTAGACAGAGTTGTTTAAGGATGAGATTAAGATGTAAACAGAGTCAGGCTTTTGATTTATGTTTTGTCTTTACAGTTTGATTATACTGGGATCAGGGGTCATGGTCTATTAGGTTTTTAAAGATAAAATATGATATTTTCCATTTTTGGAAACTGGCTGATGTATGTCATATTAGTCTCAATCATATTTTTTAAATATGATTTTAAATAAAAGTTCCATAGCTCCTTGCAAAAGAGATGAACTGTCTAGTTTTAGATGTAGAATTCACTTCATTGTTCTTGTCTATTTTGTTGGGGGAGGTCTACCATGAACCAAGTGATATAAATCTACATCTACCCTAAAACCACCATGAACTAACTTAACATCTTCTCTTATTACTTTGTATCTATTCATTTACTGTTTTTTTACACCTTCTAAAAAATTTACACTGATGTAATTTTACTCAGTATATAAGGATTTCATTGGAAACCGGAAATTTTATTTTTATAAAATGCCCCCTTTTGTCTTCTTTTTGTCTTCAATTTTTTTTATATACTAACATACTTCTGAGCTTCCCAGGTGGCTCAGAAGTAAAGAACCCACTTGCCAATGCAGGAGATGCAGGTTCAATCCCTGGGTTGGAAAGATCCCCTGGAGGAGGAGGAAATGGCAACCCACTCCAGTATTCTTGCCTGCAGAATCCCATGGACAGAGAAGCCTGGTGGGCTATAGTTTACAGGGTCACAAACAGTTGGACACGACTGAGTGAGCACACACACAACATACTTCTGCTTTTGTTTGCATTTTCCTGATATACATTTGTATGCATTTTTCTGGTGTTTGCATTTTACTATAGGAATTGCTTTTTGAGATGAGTTTTTTGTAAACAGCTTATAGCTGGGTTTTCACTGAGCTGATATATGCTATCCAAATAACCAGTAAATGCAAAGAATATAGTTAGAGAAAAACAAAATAGGTCCTCCACTCCCAGGGAGTACAATGTATCCCAAAAAGAAAGACAAGAGCCTCTGCATCTGTAGCAGGGTCTCAGCCTTGGCATTATTGGCATCTGAGGCTGTATGATGCCTCGCCGTGGGGGTGTCCTGTGCACTGTGGGATGTTTAACAGCATCCTTGGCTTCTACCCACTAACTACCAGTGGCTTTCCCCCATCCCCAGCCCTGGTTGTAGACAACCAGAAGTGTCTCCAAACATTGCCAAGCGTTGGCTAAAAGGGAAAATCTCCCCCTATTTAGAATCACTGATCTAGAAGGGCCATGCCATACCTTTCTCCTGTGCTTGCCACCTACCCATCCACACCTGTTCCCTCCAAGTAGAGGGTTCAGAGTGAGGTGTGTGGCAGACAAGCTGCTTCTTGCTGTTGTTTAGTTGCTCAGTCGTGTTCGACTCTTTTGTGACCCCATGGCTGCCAGGCTCCTCGGTCCATGGGATTCTCCAGGCAAGGATACTGGAGTGGGTGCCATTTCCTTCTCCAGGGAAGCTGCTTCTAAACGGTAGAAAAAGCCCTCTTCTGAATCTAGAAACTTCCATCTCTGATGATGCCTTTCACATTAGCAGTCAGAGGTTTCAGTCCTTCCCTTAATTGAACATGACCATTTGATCCCCTGCCAGTGTGTCTCCTCTTTCTGTTTCTTATTAAGTGTCAGGAGAAGGAGGTTACGTGTTCGTCTGTACTCTACCATCTTCCACAGTTGTCTCCTTTCTAGTCCCCGATCTGCGCTCTCTTCCCTGCACACCTGATAGAGAGATGTCAGGTTTCAGGAAAATTATAATTAAATCTATAGTCAACTCTGATCAGATGGCATCAAACAGAGGAACACGGAATGAGGAACAACGTTCTCTAAAGGGAGAAATATTTTTACATGAATATTTTGGTATTTGTTAATGTACTGGAATTAATAGAGAGATGTGGGAGGTGCTGAATAGAAATCCAATTTGTAGTGATTATGCCCAAATTAAGATGAGCACAGAAACCTGTCTGGTGTGGGAGGCGAAGTCTGCTGTTCCAAAGCAGAGGTTTTAAAGGTGTGGGTGGGAAGAGTGAGAGAGACTGAACGTAAATGTTCCTGCAACAGGAATGAGGAAGGAGCCTGTGGGTCTCCTGACTGCCAGGAGCATCCCTGTGGAAAGAGACTCAGCCCTTAGCCCAGAGGTGACCAGCAGGGGCCGTTCCCTAATCCTGAGCCTGCCAGCATCCCTTCAATTCAGTGGGTAGCTGATGGCCTGCAAAGAGCTTTTGTGTATTTATCATTTTAGATAAAGTGGATAAATGCAGATGAGAGCCTAATAGATTTATTATGGGACCCCTAAATCGATGGAGAGATTTGAATAAACTATATAAGGGCTTCCCAGTGGCTCAGCAGTAAAGAATCTGCCTGCCAGTGCAGGAGACACAGGTTCAATCCCTGGGTCAGGAAGATTCCCTGGAGAAGGAAATGGGAATCCACTCCAGTATTCTTGCCTGGTGAATTCCATGGACAGAGGAGCCTGGAGGGCTGCAGTCCATGGGGTCACAAAAGAATCAGATACAACTGAGCAACTAAACCACCACCAAGCAGAGAAATGGCAATTCCAAAGTAGCAACATTGAGGCTAGATCATAAAGGGAAATATTTAAAGCAGGAAGATCAGGGATGAGGCTGTTAGAATTGTCCGGGCAGGAAATTATGTGGGCCTAATAATGGAATATTATTAGAACCTGACATTTCCTTCAGCAGGAAGGCGAGCACTTGGCATCCAATTAGTGCCTCTGGGAACAACGGGAGGCCTACTGTAGGTTAGAAAAGACATTTTGTTAAGCTTTCCCTGCACTCATGAAGGCAAGACTATTACAGAATCGGTCCAAAAATAACCCAGCCAAACTGGAGAGCTGCAGGTTGGCTCCACATCACCTGGATCAACAGAAACTCAGAAATAAGACAGCCAGGCAGGTAGACCGGCTCTGTCAGCCCCACCCAGAGTGGGGCCAGGGCTTCCTCCCTGAACCCTTGATCTCTGCTTATTCCTCTGTTCCTTAACATTTACCACCATCTGCCTGGAAGTCAAGATGTTTACTTATCTGGTTGCCTCTACTGTACACTGCAATCTCATGGAACAGGAAGCTTTTCCAGCCATTTGTTATATCCCCGACAGTGCCTGTCACAAAGAGAAGACTTTTGAATGGAATTGAAAATAAACTTTACAAGTGAGATTACTGAAATGCTATCAGTGGTCAACAAATATTAACCATAATAAGGATGACAGGTAACAGCGTAGGGGCCCCTCCTCGGGGTCAGGCACACTGCTAAAAATTTTATGTGCATTTTCTTTGTTTTGAATTTTTATTTTTAATTGGTGGATAATTGCTTTACAATGTTGTGTTGGTTTCTCCCATACAACAACACAGATCAGCCATAAGTATATATATGTCCCCTCCCTCTTGAGCGTCCCTCCCACTCCACCCCCGATCCCACCCCTCTTGGTGATCACAGAGCACTGAGCTGAGCTCCCTGTGCTATAGAGCAACTTCCCACCACCTATCTATTTTACTCAGGGTAAATTCGTCCCACCCTCTCCTTCCCCCAGTGTCCACAGTCTGTTCCCTACATCTGCATCTCCATTGCTGCCCTGTAAAGAGGTTCACCAGTACCACTTTTCTAGATTATACATATATATATATATATATATACACATTAATATACAATATTTGTCCTCTGACTTACTTCACTCTGTATGACAGTCTACACAGATCCATCTGCATCTCCACAAATGGTTCGATTTCATTCCTTCTTATGGCTGAGTAATATTCCATTGAATATATCATCTATCAGTGGGCATCTAGGTTGCTTCCATGTCCTTGCTATTATGAATAGTGCCTCATCAGCCTTCTTTAGATGCTATCTCTTCCTTGCTCCTTTTCCCAAAACTCATCCTCAGAAAGCATTCTGATTAAGTCCATGTCATGAAAGAGTTCCTTACTGATTTTCAGGTTTTGCCCATCCTGAGATGTTAGCCTTATACCAAAAGACTACCCAGATGGTAGTGTTTCAGGTGCATGGTACCCCAGGCTGGATGGAGAGCTGTCTCTTGCAGTACAGAGAAAGGGACCATCACAGCTTACCAGAAAGCTCCCTGCACCAGTGGCCACAGAGGCCAGTTCCAGCCTCATAACCCCCAGTGCTGCTGCCCAACCTCCAGCCATATGCTCCTCTGAGAATCTCACACATCCCTCTTACAGAGGCATTTATTTTCAAGGAATCGAAGGTGTCATCACAGTTTCTCTGCCATCCCTCCTCCACAGCTGCTGCCCTCTTCCCACAAAGCTTCCAGCATCTCAGCCTAGGGTGAACGCACCTGCCCCTAGACACTCAGAACCCACCACCTCTGAGCATAAGCTCAGTGATTTCCATGGAACCAGGACAGCCTTGCCCCGCCCCCTTCACCTTGTGACCGCCGTCTGTGTTTCTCAGCTTGCCCACTGGATGAATAGGTTTGCTCAAGCTGTCCTGGACTTCGAGAAAAAGGAATCAGAGCCCCCACCTCTTGCTGCTGGTCATGTGATGTGGCCCTCACCACCCCTCACTTCCTCTAGGGGCGGAAAGGATGCTTCAACACAGGCAGTGATAACATATGAATGTGAATATAAGAAACCCCTACAACTCAATAGCAAAATAAATACATACACCAATTAAAAATGGACAGTGACTCAAATAGACATTTCTCCAAAGGAGACATATAAAGGAAATGGCAACCCACTCCAGTATTCTTGCCTAGAGAATCCCGTGGACAAAAGAGCCTGGTGGGCTGCTGTCCATGGGTTGCACAAAGTTGGTCATGACTGAAGCGACTTAGCATGCATGCCTGCATTGGAGAAGGAAATGGCAACCTACTCCAGTATTCTTGCCTGGAGAATCCCAGGGATGGAGGAGCATGGTGGGCAGCCATCTATGGGGTCACACAGAGTTGGACACAACTGAAGCAACTTAGCAGCAGCAGCACATATATGAAAAGATGCTTGACATCACTCATTGTCAATAAAATGCAAGCAAAACCACAGTGAGATATCACCTCATATCTGTGTGCCTTCCTTAAGGGGGCTCTCCCTGCCACCCCAAGCCCAGAGAGGGTAGGATTCCTGCCTATTTCATCGAGGGCCATGATTTAGTGCCTCACATGGTTACCAGCACCTGGCTGGCTGAGTAATAAAGGTAGGGGTCAATCTCCATAAGGAGGACCCCTGTTACCTATGGAAAGTCCATAAGAAGTCTGGGGTTCAAGGTCAGCCAGTCCACTCAAGTCAACCAGCATCAACAGAGCACCTGCTGTATGTAGAGCTGTGAAATGCAGCCTTAGAGTAGCTGCTAGGAGAACAGAAGGGTTCCAGATTTCCCTCCCTCAAAGGAAAAAAATATCCAGACCCTCTGTCCAGACAATTATCTTCAGAGGCTCTGAAGATTCTTTTCCATTTATAGTTTTACCCAGAGAGGCTCTTTGATATTATAGGACTTGCCTGGAGATGCTGTTTGAAGGCTCTAGCTCAAACAGCTTCCAAGAGGAGCTTCATGGAGACACCACTTTATGGGTTAAAATCATCTCTCATTGCCATGGCAATCCTGCCAGTTATTAAAGAGATGCATTCAGGGCTGGCAGGCCTCCTGCAGTTCTCAGGACAGGCAGGAACCACAGGCCATGGAGGATGGGAAAGAGGGGCAGACAGAAGACCAGTCAGAAAGGCAGAGGTTGTCAAAATGCCCTGATCTTCTATCATGAAATAGACTGGATGCATGCCACACACTCACTGGAAATTATTGAACTTTCCAGGATTGGGAATGTCTGCAGGAGTCAAGGAAATGCTCCTTGGACTTCCCTGATGGTCCAGCGGTTAAGAATCCACCGGCCAATACAGGGGACATGGGTTTGATCCCTGGTCCACATGCTTCAGAGCAGCAAAGCCCATGTGCTGCAACTAATGAGCCCACATGCTAGAGCCCATACTCTGTAATAAGAGAAGCCAAGCACAACAAGAAGCCCACGCACTGAAACTAGAGAAAAGCCCTCACATAGCAATGAAGACTCAACGCAACCAAAAATAAATAAAATCTTTATTAAAAGAAAATAGTCCTTGTGTGGGGCTGATTACGGACTCTCTTAGCAAGTCCCACATCTGGGCTTCCCTTGTGGCTCAGCTGGTAAAGAATCTGCCTGCAATGTGGGAAACCTAGGGTCAATCCCTGGGTTGGGAAGATCCCCTGGAGAAGGGAAAGGCTACCCACTCCAGTATTCTGGCCTAGAGAATCCCAGGAACTATATAGTCCATGGGGTTGCAAAGAGTCGGACATGACTGAGCGACTTTCACTTTCACTTTAGCAAGTCCCACATCTGGGCACAGCAAAACATCCTGAGCTGCAGCCACACAACAGGCAAAGGGAAGCAAGAGTGGGGTGAGGGCTGGGAAGGCAGTGGAGAAGAGGAGGGATAGAGACAGGAAGGGGTGAGGGAGGACAGCCATCTCTGCCCGGGGTCCCCAGGGAAATCAGAGGCTGTTTTCTGGCTCGAAGATCCTCAAGACTTTTCTTTACATCCAATCACTCCCAGCATCATAGGCAGAAACAGAGCTAGACTTTGAACTTAGCTCAGAGGCAGAGTTTTCCAGGGTGTTTCAGCTTTATACACCACTCTTGCCAACTGAGGTCCTTTCCCATCACTGTAAACAGCTCACATCCCATAATAATCAGTGGAACACTTTGTTAAGAAAAATTGTTTGTTGTTCAGTCACTTAAGTTGTGTCTGACTCTGCAACCCCATGGACTGCAGCACACCATGCTTCCCTGTCCTTCACTATCTCCCAGAGTTTGCTCAAACTCTTGTCCGTTGAGTCAATGATGCCATCCAACCATCTCATCCTTGGTCATCCCCTTCTGCCCTCAATCTTTTGCAGCATTGGGGTCTTTTCCAAAGAGTCAGCTTTTTACATAAGGTGGCCAAAGTATTGGAGCTTCAGCTTCAGCATCAGTCCTTCCAGTGAATATTCAAGGTTGATTTCCTTTAGGATTGACTGGTTTGATCTCTTTGCTGTCCAAGGGGCTCTCAAGAGTCTTCTCCAGCACCACTCTTTGAAAGCATCAATTCTTCAGCTCTCAGCCTTCTTTATTCAAGAAGAATAAGCAAAGGTAATCTGCTTTAGTTTAGAAAGCTTTGCCTTCTGGAGAGTCAGAACAGCTGAGGCTCCCAGCCCTGGGTCAGAAACAACATCTCCTGAACTTGACCCAGGAGGCTCTGCTAGTCTTCCCTGGTTAGACCCCTGCTTGGTCTCTAGACTATCCCTATGTGTGTGACCTGGGGTTGGGGGGATGGGGGACACTTTCTGGAGAGAGAGGGTGTCCTGGGGGCCACAGGCAGTAAGACAGGCCAAGGTCCTCCCCTCTGATCTCTAAGAGGATGGAAAATTGATCCTGCCTATTTGTAGCTGGTGGCTTGTTGGTACCAGCCAGGCAAAGGGGCAACTGCTGGGGGATGTGAAGAAAACCTGTCTTCCCCTCTCTCCCCCATCCAGTCTGAGGAGACATGCCCAGATGATGAGGGCAGGGGCCAGTGAGAGCAGATAGCACCCTGCCCCTCCCCACTATCCAGCCTCCAGCCCTGATCCTGAACCCTTCGCGGTCCCAGTCTCACCTGCTCTGGGAGAGAAGAGTAGAGCCTGAAATAGATGTGAGATCAACATTTTAAAATGAGCAGAACTGGGTTCTTCCTAATTGCAAGTGACAGAACTTTCTGGAAGTAGGCTGAGCCATCACTGGTAGAGCTGCTACCCAGAGGGAAAGGCCTTCACCATGACACAGCCAAGGCACTTACCTGAAGAACAGAGCAACTCATGTCCCATGCATGCCTGGATGAGTGTAGTTGCACAATAAACCAGCGATGCTATTAAAAACCAGGTGGCTCAATTTCCAGTGTTATATTTGAGGCAAAGACCCAGTAAACTTAGCATTTGCTAGCAGCCAAGAAAGTTCTGTCACTTGCAATTAGGAAGAACCCAGTTCTGCTCATTTTAAAATGTTGATCTCACATCTATTTCAGGCTCTACTGTCAGTTAATGGAACTCCTTCCCTCTAAAGGATGGATGGTTTAAGATGATCTTCCAACTTTGGGGCGAGCCATCTCTGACTTCAGCCATTTACTTTCATATTCCTCCTAATTAGTGCGCAGTCAAAATTTTATGTTTTACTTAGCGACTGAACAACAACAAGACTCCTCACATGAGGCGGTGCACAATTCTTGAGGCATGAACCTACTGTGTCCTCTCTTTTGGCTGAGAAAGCCACCTTTCTATTTCCCCCAAACTCTGTCTGTGTCTTTTTTATTTGACTTCAGTGGGAAGAAAAATCCAAGATTTTGGCCAGCAACAGCTGTGATGGATACACGTTGATATTTCATTGTGTCTCAATTTGCATTTCCCTGATGATCAGTGAACTTGAACAAATGTCTATGTTCCATTAACATTTCTTCTTTCAGGAATGTCTTCTCTATGTCCTTTAGTTGTTTTTCCCCCCCTTCTGAATTATTTATCTTTTTCTTATTATTCTGTAGGAGTTTTTTTAGGGGTTTGTCATAAAAAGCTTTAGGCATTTGATCTCAGGCCTTCACTGGCAGTTACCAACCATCTGTGGCTATATATATTTAAACTAATTTTTTTTTTTTTTGGCCTCAGCATGTGGTATGTGGGATCTTAACTCCCTGGCCAGGGGTGGAACCCATGCCCTCTGCAGTGGAAGCCTGGAGTGTCAATCACTGGAACACCAGGAAAGTCCTTAAGGGACCAATTTTAATTTAAGTTTAAATTCATTTCCTTAATCGCACTAGCTTCATTTCAAGGGCCCAATTGCTGTGTGTGGTGAGTGACTACTGGATTGGACAGTGCAGGATGGATAGTGCAGAGAAAGTTCCATGGGCAGCACTGGTAGAACCAGTGTATCATTTGTCTTTCATCTTTTCTAGGTTGTCTTGACATACCTAGTTTGACATTTTTATAGAAATAAATCTGGCAATGTTTACTTTATGGCTACTAAATGTATATATTTCTTGCTTAAGAGAACCAACAAACTCCCTCCCAAGGTTATTTTTGTTTAACTTCCATTTTTTACTTCTCATATTTTTATACTTTTTCTCATTTGGATCTTTAGCCCTCAAAGAACTTACTTACACACGGGATGAGGTTGTTCATCTGGCTTTATTTTCTTCCAGAAAATATCATACAAATACAATTTGTATAATAACCCATTCTCATCAATGCAAGACTGTTTTTTGTTTTTTGGAACTTTTTATTTTGTGTTGGAGTCTAGCCAGTTAACAATGTTGTGAGTTTCAGGTGAACAGAGAAGGGACTCAGCCGTACAGGTACATGTATCCATCTCCCCCAAACTCCCCTCCCATCCAGGCTACCACATAATATTGAGCAGAGTTCCCTGTGCTGCACAGTGGGTCCTTGTTGGTTATCCATTTTAAATATAACAGTGTGTACATGTCCATCCCAAACTCCCTAATTTTCCCTTCCACCCAACAACCATTAGTTCGTTTTCTAAGTCTGTGAATCTCTTTCTGTTTTGTAAGCAGGTTCATTTGTGGCATTCTTTTCCTCAGTGCTCAGTTGTAGAATGTATGATCAGACTGTGGTTTTCATTTTCCTTTATGAACTGGGCTTCACTCTCACCCTTAGGCAGCTCTGTCCCACTGTTGGACAGTGAACACTTAGCAGTATTTTCATCTAGGTCTGCGAGGCCAATTAAAACGGGGAAGCTGAATCCTGAGAATGGCAAGCAAGCGGCTTCAGGTGACAGGAGGAAAGATCCAGGGACAAGGTCATGGCAATAAGGTGCATTTGAACGCAGCCAACTTCTGGCTGGGGGAAGTTCCTGTTCATATTGTTTCCTGCACATGTGCCATGTGACTTTTCCACCACCAGTTCCCTGCAGGGCTTGGCTGCAGGGCCTCAGAGATGGCTTAGAGCTGAAGCCCCAGTTCCCTCCCCACCTTCCACTCTCATGGGCTCCAACACCTCCCTGCAGAGCTCTCACCCACCACCCTCTGGGTGCCTCCACCAAGTGCATCCCACCTGGGTGCAACAAGTGCGCTAGATGCCAGGAACCCAAACATAAGACAGAGCCAGTGACGAGGCTTCCCTTGGAGGAGACACTGGCTGTGTAAATTGCAGGGCCCAGAAAAAAATGAAAATGCAGGGCTCCTTGTTAATACTTAAGAATGTCAAGTCGGGGCAGCAGAGGGCTTAATGAAGCATGGGACAGTTCTTAGGGCAGAGCTGTGGAGCCAGCCCTCCTCCTAGGGGTTATGGGCTCAGGGAAGTAGTGTCTCCACTTAAGTTTCACCCCCACTCAAATGGAGTGCTCCCAACCTCCTGGCACTAGAGTCTTGACTGCAGGCGTTGACCCCAGCCGCTCCCAAAGCCCCAGACTATGACCCCAAATTAGGGGCTCTGCTTTTTTTTTTTAACATCCTTTCTTTCGTTCTTTCTTTTTTTAAAAAAAAAAATATGGACCATTTTAAAAGGTTTGTATTGAATCTGTTACCGTATTGCTTGAGCTTTCCCAGTGGCTCAGGGGTAAAGAATCCACTTGCAATGCAGAAGACCCAGGTTCGATCCCTGGATGAGGAAGAGTCCTTGGAGGAGGGCATGGAAACCCACTCCAGTATTCTTGCCTGGAGAATTCCATGGACAGTGGAGCTTGTCGGGCTACAATCCATGGGGTTGCAAAGACTCAGACGAGACTGAAGCGACTGAGCATGCACTCACAGTATTGCTTGTGTTTTATGTTTTGGTTTTTTGGCTGCGAGGCATGTGGGATCTTAGCTCTCTGACCAGGAACGGAACCCACGCCCCCCACATTAGAAGGTGAAGTCTTAACCACTGGACCCCCAGGGAAGTCCCAGGAGTCACTCTGCTTTAATTCTACTAATTTAGAAACTTTAACTTCACAGAGATCCCAGCCCCCAACCCCATCTTCACCACAGCACATCTGAATCATAGTCAAGGGTGTGGTTGTACACACAGCCTCCTGGATCACAGCAAAATGAGCGAGAAGCCAGCTCAGACCCCAGGCTCTGGAATCAAACAGGCCTGGTCCCCATGCCTCTCCATCACTCACTGTCTACATCATTGTGAGTCTCAGCTGGGGATGCCTAGAGTTGCTCCAGGTACAGCCATAAGGATTAAGGGAAGTGAGACCCAGTACCTGGCACAGAAAAGAGGCTTATGAACAGTCACTTTGAGGGAGAGGCAGTGTAGCCAAGTGGTGAGAGCTCAGGCTGCCTAAAACATCCCAGTTCTGTCCCTTACCAGTTGTGCAGCGTAAGCCACGTTCCCAAACATCTCTCTGCCTCAGTTTCTTCAGAGGTAAAATGGAGACTATTCTAATAGTACATTCCTCACTGTGTCATTTTTAAGGATTAAATAAGTTAATGTTTGCCACTCAGGTTACAAGGGCTTCCTATGTGACTCAGTGGTAAAGAATCCACCTGCCAGTGCAGGAGACTCAGATTCGATCCCTGGGTCAGGAAGATCCCCTGGAGAAGGGATAGGCTACCCACTCCAGCATTCTTGCCTGGAGAACCCCATGGACAGAGGAGCCTGGTGGGCTATGGTCCATGAAGTCGCAAAGAGTCAGACTCAACTGAGCAACTGAGCATGAAATAAAATAAAACACTGTCTGTGGTCCTGTAGGGTTTGGAATTGGAAGAGTTGGGGGGCAAGTTTGCTCCAGCTTTTTTCACTGAGGAGCCAAAGCAGACCCTGTGATCTCCCTGAGCTTGGTCTTCCGGCCACTTAATGGACGTGATGATTGCGGCATTTGTGTTGTTGTAAGAATCAAATGTGCCTCTGGTGCCAACATGCTGATAAGCGAGATGCAAATGTTGGCTGCTGTCATGGTGATTCTTCTTCTGGTCATCAGAATCCCTGACTTGTGGAGACACAGAAAGAGGACAGAATGCATCCAGTGACATTAACTATTAGCCTGCCCTTGACTGGCTTTGTACTAAAAGCCAAATACATGGAGGAGAAACAGAATATTTCCTGCCATACCAGTAAACAAAGGATGTCACAGTCGTCAGCAATTGCAGCCCTCCATTGTGATCCAGTGAGCCCTGAGGACACTCAGGAAGAAGAAGAATATCTGCTGTCTAGCAGCCATCAGACTGCATCCACTCTGTGCAGTAAGCCCCGAGGAAACTCAGGATGTGAAAGCGCAGGATACTAGCCCCAGATAGCTGAGGTGCCTATGAAAGGAATTTCGGCAAGCCCAGACTCTTGCATCTCCCCATACATAGAGAAGACTAAATTCCTTACCCTGGGAAATTTGGTGTTCTTCAGTTAACAATAATCTTTTGGCTTCAGACCACCTGCCCTTTGTGGCAAAACTTGTATATAACCTGACTCCTTCCTCACTTCCTTGGAGCATTTAGTTCTCTCAAGGTTACTTGAGATGATGCCTCCTGGGCTTAAGTCCTAAAAATTTCCCTCTGAATAAAACAAAACCCTCAACTTTTAGGTCGTGACTTTTTAAAGTCTACATGGAGGTAAGCTGGAGGCCCTGAACCCAGAAGCTCACTTTCTCCTATTTATGGCAGACAGATAAACACCTGAAAATACAGGAGAGAGGGGAGTTAGGGTTAGTTGCAGGAGATGTAGGTGGTGCTAGAGATAAAGAACTCACCTGTCAATGCCTCTAACCATGGCTCAGACTGTAAAGAATCTGCCTGCAATGCAGGAGACTCAGGTTCAATCCCTGGGTCAGGAAGATCCTCTGGAGAAGGTTATGGCTACCCATTCCAATATTCCTGCATGGAGAATCCCATGGACAGAGGAGCCTGGAGGGTTATAGTCCATGGGGTCACAAAGAGTCAGACACAACTGAGATGAAACTGAAGCGACTTAGCATGCAAGTACAGAGGAGATGTAGTAAGGTTAAGAGGTTTCCTAGCAGGGTCATCATATTTAATTGAGGGCCGGCTGTGCCTCTCACTAGCTGTGTGATCTGGGCCAGGAACTGAGACCTCTGTAAGCTTTAGTTTCCTCATCTGTAAAGATTTTAAAGACTGAACTAAACAAAATAACATGCAAGCAATGTGTGACTGGTAAATAGATGTTGCTTCCTGCTCTACCCTTTCACAGCCATGAATATCAATGATGACAGACACGGGGGGGGGGGGGGGGGGGGGGCTCCTCCATCCAAATTCAAATCATGCAAGTTCACCTAGAGGTTGCGGCAGGGGTGAGGACTCCAGGCAGGAGGGGCCGGGATCTGAGCTGTTTAGATCTGCATCCAGGATGAAGGGAATTTCCTGAAGCTGGCTTTGCTGTCCTCGTTCCTTTTATGAAGCACTGGACTCTTCCTGCATCCATAAAGATGAAGACATTCCTTTGCAGGGATTTAATTTCGAGGCTGCATGCCTGGCCGCTGAGAAAGCCCAGGCTTCCTCCTCCTTTTGAATCTAACCCTGGCGGCTTTGTGGGCTCCAGACACGACCGCATTCCCTTTAATGCCTCCGGAATCGCTTACTCACACCAAAATCCGCTGCCTCAGGGCTTTCCAGCCACAAGTAAGCCTTCTTTTCATGGGCAATCAGGCAGCAGCCTGGAGCAGAGAAGGGAGGAGGGCCGCAAGCCCTGTGCCCCACCGGGTCTCTGCAGACAGTGCAATGCAAAGGGCCTCCCCTCTCCCTGACCCCAGGAGATGAGCCCTAGGGGGAGGCACCCAAGCAGAAAATCCATCTGCATCTGAAAAGAGGAACTGAGGCTGGCCAGGACCCAGGACCCTGGACCCTGGACAGATTTCCCAAATCACCACTGGGAGGCCCCCCCCACCGCCCCGCACCCCCCCACCCTCCCCCCGCCACCGCTCCCCGCCCACCATCTTGTGGCTGAGTGCGGCTTTGGTACTTGCCAGAATCTATGTGTCATGTGGTCCCTGACTCAGTATCTGGGTGCAGAAGGTGAACACGCTCAAGAGAGTTCGTCCAAACGTGGGGACACGTCCACCAAAGGCCCTCTGCTCCTCTGCTCAGGGAAGTGATGCACAAGTTTGAATTGCTAAAGGTTGCCTTGAGGGGAGGGTGGGGGCTGTGTGGGTGGATGTTGCCTCTTCATGGCAGGTCTGGGAGGCTTTTCTTCAGCAAAAGATTCATTGTGAGCTCAGCTGTATGCTGGGTTTCATGCAAGCCCCATGCTGGGATTCAGGGGGAGTAGGGTCAAAAAGCCTGCCAGTTCAGTAGCACAAGGGGTAAAAGACGAGTGGGCTTCAGATCTGGAGGAGATGGACCCACCCCCACCCTTTACACTTAATGGCACTCTGTCTTCAGGCAGGTGATCTATTTGGACAGCAGTGTCCTCGTCTGTAAACTGTGTGTGACCCTAAAACCTGCCTCTCAGGACTCTTTGGAGGGATCAACTGATGCTCTATAAGGGAAAATATCTACCCTTCTCTCACCTGTTGCCGCTTCTGTAAATTGAGGTCTGACTCTGCTGGACTTCCAAGCCTACTCCCAGCAGTACGTGCGGGCTGCACTCAGGGTCTGACAGTACTGGGTTCTAATTCTGATGTTGTCATTTGCTGTGTGACCTGCCCCATGGTACTTAGCCTCCAGGAACCCCCGTATTCCCAACTGTTAACACTAACAGTAGTACCTAGCTCAGACTGCAGCTGTGATAATTCAGTGATGTAATTCAGAGGTCAATTTAAAAGTGATCAAAATGTAAAAGTGAAGGGCTTTGCACAGACCTCTTCCCAGTTAGCCCTAAAGAACCAGGAGCTATACTTTTGATCATTAATATTCTTATCATCTAAAGGCTAAGAAACCTGAGGTATTTTTCTATCTTTCCACATGTATGTCTTTGGCCAGGTCCAAAAAAGAAAAAAATTGGAAGTTCTCACACTACACAAGGACAGACAATTATGAGGAACTGTGGAAACAACCCAAAACCTTTGGAGAATCAACAGCAAAGCTAGATGCTCAGTTCGTGTCATCGTTCTGCGCTCAAGGGTATCTCTCCAGATGACCACCAGGTGCTTCCGACATCACATGCCAGGCAGGAGGAGGGGGGGGTCTCAGCCCCTTCTGCACACGGCCCCTTCACTGGCTGGCCAGCCCCTCACTGGCCTCTTTCTGTCCAAAGGAAGTCTTTGAGTCTCTGAGCTGTGCTCTCTGCTCCTCTCAGCAACTTCTGCCCAGCCACCCACGACCTGCTGGACGCAGAGAACTCCAGGCGCTGAGGCACCTTCAGGGAAAGAAGAGGGGGTCTCAGCCACACCTTAAATCAGGAAGGGCCAGGAGGAGGTGTTCACTCTGACACTGACCCAGGTTCTATTGAGCTTAAAAGGAAACTGAGACATACTAAAGGTTACAGATGACGCTAGTCATAACAGGAGTTGAGGACTCGGCTAGAAGGCAGGCTGTCGGACGCCCAGGTTACAGCTCTGCATTGGGGTCACCTGGGCACAGCCATGATGCCATGCCTGGACTGATTACATCAGCATCTCTGGGGGTGGGACTCAGGCTTCAGTGTTTGGCATCCAAGACTGTACATCACTACAACAGAGCTGGGAGACCCCCACGTGAACACTAAGGGCCGTGGTCCACCATGTACTCACACCCAAATCGTGTGCTGGGGATTCTGATGTAACTGGTAGCATGCTCGGATCATTCAAAACTCCCAGGTGATTCCAACATGCAGCTAAGTTTGAGAACCACTATTTTAATGTAGCACGCATGCGTGCTGCCTGACTGTTTGTGACCTCATGGACTGTGGCGCTTCAGGCTCCTCAGTCCATGGAATGTTCCAGGCAAGAATACTGGAGTCGGTTGCCATTTCCTCCTCCAGGGGATCTTCCCCACCCAGGGATCGAATCTACCTCTCCTGCATTGGCAGGTGGATTCTTTACCACTGAGCCACTTGGGAAGCCCTTTAATGTAGCATCTCCACTTAAGTTTAAAACTCTATCTACTCTTTAAGGAAAACCATAATACTTAATTGCAACCAAAATGAGTACCTGTTTAGTTGAGATGCAATCCGATGCATGTGCTTCTGTTTTCACAGTCCAGGAAATAGGAGCACTTGAAGCTATGGGACTATTAATCCGCATTTTGTCCTTCAAGTAGATGTCGTTAGACTTGCTTGCGTGTCACTGGATTAAATCATTTGCCAGTTCAACAGAAATTTACTGTTTGCTTTAGTATCAGCAAAGTTTAAAGGATCATTCTGAATCAACAACATAATTTAAAAAAAAACATTTTTGCCACGAAATGTCCTGTCTTGACATATGGTCCTTATAAATTGAGTTTACTGAGTATTTGTCGTTGGTTGAGAAAAATGTCTGGGATGGGACTTTCACGCTATTAGATGGAAATCCCTGCTCCTGTTTTGTTTTTTTTTTTAAAGTAAGATTGCCTAAAATTCCGAAGCCTTTCATCCTCTTTATTGCCTCCCAACTATTATGAAGAAACTTTGGGAAGAAGCGCCCCAGCCACTCACCCACTGTTCTCATGGGGGAGACTCTCAACGCAGTCACAGAAAGTACATTTTGAATAAGCCAAGGGAAAACCTCCCTGAGCACAAAACCCCAGGGCTGCGCCAGTGTCCTCAGCAGGGAGCACAGCCCAGGGCTCCCCCTTGCCCTCCCCCCCACCATGCCTGCATGGTCCTCCTTCTCAGGTCTCCTGCCATCCTCAGGCATCCAAGCAGGAGCACCAGGTTTCCCCCCAGACACACACAAACACAGGTGACCCTCAGGGCTTCCAGAAGCTGTGAGTGTCAATCACCTACCCTTATCAGTTCTCCGTCCAACAGTCAGAGTCACAAAGCTGGCTGGAAAAGTGATAAGGGAATGTGACTGGCCAGCAACGATGTTTTGGATGAAGATTTGAGGGACAAGAGGAAAACTGACATTTGATTTTCAGGTCAAAACGTCCACCTGACCTTCTCTGGGACTCCCCACTGCGCCGCCAAAACTCGCTGCCCTCCTGCTCTGCTCCAACTTCTCTCCAAGTCTCTCCTTCTGACATCTGGCAAGCCTTCTCCCTTTCTGCACACACAAATTGAGATATACAGCCCTGGATCACTATAGAAAGTCATGGATTCTTTGCATTTAAAAAAAAATTAATTAAATGTTTAAATGAATTTAAATCTCAAAATGAATAAATAAACCAAAGTTAGCAAAGTCTTTACCCAACAGATCCCACAGTTCTGAGGCAGGGCACCCGTGCGTTCTCCTCCTCCCGGGCTCTGCGGATAAGTCCACACCCACATGCCATTCATAAAGTCCCTACCCCAAGTCTCCTCCTCCTGCAGGGATTGGTCCTCCAGAGGTGCTGGCCCCAGGCCAGGACCCATCAGCTGCAGATCTGCTTGAGCTGGATGTGTATATCCACTGTGCCGTGTGGCCCTGGTGGGATTGGGCTGGGGTGGAGTCCAGTACTAAGGATGAGTTCTCCTGCATCCTAGCTCACTGTGCTATCATGTCAGGGTCTTCCCTCTGGACGGTTGGCCATCACACTGATCTACACACACAGTCTTTGAAAACCAACACTACTGACATGGCTTCAATTGCAGAGACGTTAAAATGTCTCTCTAGGTCAGGATGAAATGGAGAATGACAGCCAACTGTCAGGAATGGATTTCTACAGAGTAGTATGTCATGGGAAGCATCGTACTGGGCAAAGTTCATCAGTGTGGGTCTCACCTCCCATCAGCCTGCCACTAACAGCCTGCCACAGATCCTGGTTCTGTGATCTTGAGCAAATGGCTGAATCTCTGAGCCTTGGTACCTGGTCTATAAAACAGATTTGTTGTTATCATTGTTGTTTAGTTGCTAAGTCAAGTCTGACTCTTTTCGATACCATGAACTAGAGCACGCCAGGCTTCCCTGTCCATCACCAACTCCTGGAGCTTGCTCAAACTCATGTCCATCGAGTTGGTGATGCCATCCAACCATCTCATCCTCTGTCACCCCCTTGTCCTCCTGCCCTCAATCTTTCCCAGAATCAGGGTCTTTTCCATTGAGACAGCTCTTCTCATCAAGTGGCCAAAGTATTGGAGCTTCAGCTTCAGCATCAGTCTGTCCAATGAATATTCAGGGTTGATTTCCTTTAGGATTGACTGGTTTGATCTCCTTGCTGTCCAAGGGACTCTCAGGAGTCTTCTCCAGCACCACAAATTGAAAAGCAGATAGCAGACAGTACCACCTAACTCCCAGGGCTGCTGTGAGAATTAAATAAGAAAAGGGATGGAAAATGCTTATGCTTAAACCTAGGTTCAACACCCAGGTCAGGTGCTTCTTGATTACATAGGTTTCAACAGGTCTTGTTTAAACTCTCTAAATTTTATCTTCTTCTTTTGCAAAGTGGGGAATCTAATAGCTACCTCAAAGGGTTGTTCTGAGGATTATAACAGACATGCAATACAAGGTTAAGAGCATGGCCTTTGTAGTTAAGTGGCCTGGATTTAAATCCTGATTTTATCAGTTACTGGTTCTGTGTAAGTCACTCAGCCTCTCAGCATCACTGTCCACATCTGCAGGATGGCTGTGACAATCTGACAATCCTACCTCCCAGGGCTGTAGTAAAGGTGAAGTAAGGTGAGCTATAAAAATCCCTAAGCACAGAGATGTCAACAGCAGTGCAGCTGATAGCATTAACAAGATAACAGGAGCACTGACAGTGACCTTGACACAGGAGATGTCCACCAGGTGGCAGCTATTCCAACTGATGTCCAAAAGATGCATTGCTTGAGCCACTTGAATATTTTCTCCAGGGTCAGGCCAGTCAAGACCTGTGGGTGAGCTTTGGTTCCAACTGTGTATTATAGAGAAGGGCTTTAGAAACCAGTGCAAAGTGATGCTGTAAAATGAGGCTGGAGATGTAAGATCAGAGCCAACCACAACACCCAGAATGTCAGGTTTATTTGGGTTCTCCCCGGCCAGCTAGCTCTGGAGTTCTGAGGACAGTCATACCTGATTCAAGATTTGGAAAGAGAAGAACTGCAGAGGAGCCAACCAGGCAGCAGCTGCTTCACGTGGCTGAGAGGCAGTCATAGTTTGCATTAATGCAGTGGCGGTCAAGATGGTGCCCTTTAATTTTAAACTTAACACATTCTTTAAATAACTAAATCATGCAAAGAATGATGCTTATATTTGGATAACATCTGCAGTACGCAGGTGCTGCTGGGCTCAGCTCATCTTCATGTAGTATTTTATTTCATCCTCAACAACCCTGAATAGCGTGTACCTGGGGTGGGCTCAGCCCTTCCTGGGGTCAGCAAGGGTCACAGGAAGAGATCAAGGCAACAGAATGTCGAACACCAAAAACCCTCCCAGGAGAATGAACTCTATCCCAGGGTCCCTTCCAGATGGCAAGGTCACCAAATAGAAAAGAGGAGACAATCACAGGACAACCCTTGTGCATGTGCGCTCAGTCATGTCTGACTCTTTGGGATCCCATGGACTGTAGTCCACTAGGCTTCCTCTGTCTATGAAATTCTCCAGGCAAGAATACTGGAGTGGGTTGCCATTTCCTCCTCCAGGGGATCTTTTCAACCCAGGGATTGAACCCGAGTCTTCTGTACTGCAGACAGATTCTTTACCAATGAGCCATCTGGGAATTCAGGACAACCCTTGAATAATAATTATCCAAGGATGATTGTTATTTTAGAATATGTACTTATTTACTTATCTGGCTGCCTCTGGTCTTGGTTGTGGCACAAGGGATCTTTGTTGTATCATGTAGGATCTTTCATTGTGGTGCATGGACTGTAGTTGCAGCACCCAGACTTAGCGGCTCCAAGTCATGTGGGGACTTAGCTCCCTGACCAGGGATCAAACCCATGTTTCCAGAATTGTCAAGCAGACTCTTAACCACTGAACCACCAAGGAAGTCCCCCTTGGATTATTCATGCCAGAAGGCGGAACTCCATGCATGTGCCATTTGCAGGACAGGACAGGACAGGACAGGCTGCAAGCTCAGTGCAGACCTTTGACTGTCCACCCAAGCCCTCCTCCATCAATCTAGTCCCCTCCACTCCAAGAACTCACTCCAGTCCATCTTCCCTGGCTCAGTCATAATACCATGTACTGCTCCACCTCAATTAGGACTTTATCAGCACACGGTGTGTGTGTGTATGTGTGCTCAGTCACTTCAGCCATATCCGACTCTTTGTGACCCTACGGACTGTATCTTACAGGCTCTTCTGTCCATGGGATTTTCCTGGCAAGAATACTGGAATGGTTTGCCATTTCCTTCTCCATGGTATTCATTACTAAAATGCATCAACACATGGAGGGGGGCCCATAGCTAGACAATCTGGTGGGACTGCCTGCACAATGTCATCACTGCTGAACCCTCTGTCCCACACGGTCTAGCACAGGTTGGCCCCTGGCTCACTCACTCTTTGATCCCAGAACCAAAACACTCTCCAGGCTCCCTCTCCTTCTTTGGTTGTCTTTTTATGACTTTTTACCAAAACACATACTGAAACCACTTCTGGAAATATCATGACCACTCTAAATATATAACCTCTAAAATATACTTTTATGTATGTATTTGATTCGAGTTTTGCCACCTCCAATATAAGAAATTTTCTTAGGGATTAGTTCTACTCAAAGCACTGCCATTTTCTTTTAATAGAATAAAAAACAGATTCAGAGAGGTTAAGCAACTTGTCCGAGGCGTCACAGCTTGTCAGAATTAAATCCCGGATATTTCTGTCTCTGTAGGCCCCTCCTACATCACCCTCCCTAAGTGCACAAACAAGTGAGTGGGCATCACCGTCAACCCATCTCACAAACATCCCAAGTCAAGCATGCCTTTCAAAACAAGTTATGTGTTCATTAGGCCAGAAACTGAAGGCCAGTCCTGGTCAAGCAGGCAGGCTTGAAGATGAAGCGGAATAATTGCTGAGGTGATGGACCGCACCCTGACCGTCTTTCACGGGCACCGGGTCCAAAACGTTCCCCTACAGATCCCACCTGGTGCTTCCTGCAACTCCTCTGGGCCTGCGTCGACTTATGAAACCCCCATCCCCCAGGTCTCCGGCCGGGCAGTCTGTCACATTCGTTTTGCGTCTCACATAATCCTTTCCTGCCGGCTGGCTGGCTCCACCGCAGCCTGTCTGCCCGTCCGTTAGTACGTTCCTTACGGGCAGTGCTGATGGGAACCCTCAGTCAGCCAACCCCCTCCCCACAAGCCTGGACGGACACACTTGCCCGGTGGTAGGGGGGTTCTAACAGCCCACGGAAGGGACAGACGGAGGGAAGGAGAAGGCTGAGCGCTGGGCCCCTTGGAGAGCCGGCTGCCCCGCCCAGCTGCGTGCAGGGCTCTGACCTGTCCCCTCCCCGACTCCATCCATCCGGTTGGGCTCACTGCACCCAGTTTAATGCGCTCAGGAATGTGCTCGGTTGAGACACCCATGTTTGCTTTGGCCCCTTTGAGCCGAAACGTGCCCCAGGCTCTGCTCATCCGCCTGCAGGCTTGCTCGACCCAGTCTTCAGAGAACGTCCAGCGGCAACAAGCGACCGACTCCCAGAACAGGGCTCAGCACCTGCGTTTAATATGTCGTGAAACATAGTAAACATCCACCCCGCCTGGCCTGCAGAGATGGCACGGGCCCCACCCCGGGGGCCAGTGGAGGCACAGGGCTTTGAAGTCCCTTCCAGCTCCGCTGTCGGTTCCTTTCCTCCCTGACTACTGCCCGCTCTGCCGCCCCAAGAGCCTCTGCTCGCTGTGAAGCCCACGTGGGGTCTGAACGCTGGTCTGGAAGCACTGACTGTGTGCTGGGCTCTGAGCCGGGGTCCTGGCCCCTGAGCTTCCAGCCTGGGGGTTGGGCAGATGTGACCTAAGAGATAAATGGGTGTGGAAATGGGGTCAACACTACCAAATCAGATTTGGGATCTGCTTACAATTTTGTCCCAACTTGGGGCTTAAGTATATAATACAAGAAAGAAATCTGATTTTGGAATGGTTCCAGAAAACTTGGGTTGTCAACTTTTTAATATATATTTATTTATTTATTTGGTTACCCAGGTCTTAGTGCGGCATATGGGACCTTTAGTTGCAGCATTCAGACTCTTAGTTGCTGCAAGTGTGATCTAGTTCCCTGACCAGGTATTGAACCCAGGTCCCCTGCATTGGGAGCTCAGAGTCTTAGCCACGGGGCCACCAGGGAAGTTTGCAATTGTCAGCTTTAGAGTGGAACAAAACTCAGATCCAGGGAAGGAAATTGTGTCCAAGTGGAGGTGACTGGACAGAGCACGTGAACTGGATGTCAGAGGGTGGTGGAGGTGGTTGGCAAAGTGGCCCGGCACAGATCAGGTAGTGTTCGGAAGGTCAAGCAAAGGAGAATGGCCTCTGCCTGGAAGGTGTGAGTCACTGAGAGAGGATGTGAAATTGCTTCTCACACACCTATTCATCCTTTGTTTAGTCTCTCTCTCCCTGACTCAAACATAACCACCAGGAAGACAGGGCAGTTTTTCTATTTTGTTCCTTGCTGCTTCCACTGTGCCTAGAACAGACTGGCAGATAGTAGATGCTTAATTAAATGTTTGGGGAATGAATCAATGCACAGAAAAATGATTTCCTGGGAGAGGGACTACTGAGGAATTTAGTAATAATACTAAATTTTTAATAATACTGGTTCTGGGGTCAACACCATTTTTTACAAAACAAACATGTTGGGAGGCAATTGTTGGGCTGTTAGATCTGTGTCTTGCTCTATGGGTGTTGTTGTTCAGTCATTCAGTCGTGTCTGACTCTTTGCGACCCCATGGACTGCAGCACACCAGGCTTCCCTTCACCATCTCCTGGAGTTTGCTCAAATTCATATACATTGAGTCAGTGATACCATCCAACCATTTCCTCTTTTCCTTTTGCCTTCAATCTTTCCCAGCATCAAAGTCTTTTTTAATAAGTCAGCTCTTCGTATCAGGTGGCCAAAGTATTGGAGCTTCAGCTTCAGCATCAGTCCTTCCAGTGAATATTCAGGGTTGATGTCCTTTAGGATGAAAACTAAAAGTAGAGGCTGCTTTTTAGAAACCTCCGTGCTCAAGAGGCCATATCACTTCTGGCCCACCAATCAGCCTCAACAAGCTTCTACACACTTATTTTTCAACTGGGTGCTTCTCAATTGTGGGTAATACTCATACACTTGTTCTATAAAGACCACGGAGACACATCCCACCTTGGGGCGCCTCAGCAGCTGCCATTGCCCACACAGCCAGCTCCTGTCTCTTCTGCCTGGCATTCAGGTCTCTGTACACACTGGCTGCCACCATGATATTTGTCCAAGATTTTCTTGCATGAAGTCTATGTCTCAGCCACATCAGACCAGCCAGTGAAACACAAACATGTTCTCAACCTGCCCCTTTTCACGCCTTTGTCCATCATGGTTTTCTTCATGCACATTGCCTTTTCACCCAAATTGAAAGCCCAGATGCCTCTGAGAGGTCTGCCTGGTCCTGATGGATGGGAAGAAGACCCTCTGCTCTGTTGTGGTCTAGCCAAGCATTCTCATCTCTCTCCTGGGTTTTACTTATTTATTTGGCTTCACTGGGTCTTATTTGTGGCATGTGGGATATTTAGTGGCAGCATGCAAACTCTTAGTTGTGGTATGTGGGATCCAGTTCCCTCACCAGGGATCAAACCCATGCCCCCTGCATTGGGAGCACAGACTCTTAGCCACTGGCCCACCAGGGAAATCCTTCTCTCCTGGTTTTTATTTCCCTGCCTCTTGCTCCCACTTGCTGTATCTTCTCTTGACTTGCCCTGAATGTCGAGTGTCCTGTCTGCCAGAGTGGACGCTCGCAAAAACATATCAAAGTGGATGGTGTTGCACCTTCTCAGATTTCCTTCCCCACAGCAATGGTACAGACAGAATGAGGGAGAAAAGTGAATTCATGAACCTTTGATTAATTGGCACTGGCTGGGAGCTTGTCCGGGAATACCCATCATGTCATCCTCCTTTACACCATACTCTCGGGCATCTAAGTTCCATGTGTGTCCTTATTTCCACCCTTGAACTTCCTTGTGTGGTCTCAATCATTGTTCTGCCCACAAGCTCCTCCCACATTCCAGAAGTTCAACCAACATCGTGTGATCTCAACACAGTCACACCCACATGTGTCAAGCCCATGTCTCCAGCTTCTTATCAATTGAGATATTTCCTTCTAGTTCAATGCAATCTCTGTCTACCAAACACAATGGGACCTCAGAAGGCTCCAAAACTTGAGACTTCCCTGATTGTCCAATGGTTAAGACTCTGCACTTCCCCAGGAAAAAGGATTCAACATGCTGGGTGGCCCAGCCAAAAAACAAGCTCCAAAACTTGGGTAACTACATACAGAATCCCTCACAAGATATAGTTCTTTTGTGCTTGAATACAATGAACAGCCAAGAAAAATCAGAAGAAAGTTCCAGGCAGCATCAGCAGGAGAAAATGTGGTCTACACACCACCGGTATCCTCTTGGCTTAGCCGTTCCTGTTACCTGCCTGTAGCTTCAAACATCCTCCATGCTCTATCTGAGGCATGTTTCTTGGCTTGTGCCAGGGGCCAGCTGGACATTCTAGGTAGTTAACACCTCTGGGAGGAAGATAGCCCAGTGATCCTGCCCTCTGCTGGACCACTCTGAGATACATTCTCCCAGGGATCTCCAGCGAAACTTCTTGCATGAAGCATACATCTCTCCAATTGTCCATGGTGGTAACCCGCTCACACACTTTCAATTGGTCTCCTTCCCTTTTTGGTCTCACCACTCCTCACTCAGCCTCCTAAATAAACCACTTAACACTCAAGTCTTTGTCTAAGAGTATGCTTTGGAAGATCCCAGCCTGAGACCATCTCCTTTTAAACCCCTTCTGCCAAGAATATAATAAGTGCTTTTCTTCCAAGCCCAAACCTTCATTTCTACCCAGAAACCAGCAGAAGAAAAAGGAAAAAAATTCTAAAACAAAGTAGGACCCTCAGGGATGGCAGTCACACATCATCATATTTTAAAACTGTAATGTCTAGAGGAATTGGCCAAGTTCAGCTCCCTACTGCTCAAGTGAGCCATCAAAGACCTCCAAGGAGACACCAGTTGCCTGAAGTCACCCACCCATCTGGACAGAACTGGAACCTAGACTCAGGTCTCTCAACTCTGAAGTTGAGGGCTGGGCCTGCTAAGCCATGTTGCTGTGAAAGGGTTTAACCAAGTGGTAAGTCCCTCCCAGGTCACTGGCTAAGTTCACAGCTGAAGAAAAATAAGTTCTGACATTCCTACTCTTCTCTCATGAACCTTGTAAAAACTTAAAAGAGAAAGTACCTAGCCCTTTCCAAGCACACAGGTCTACATGGCAAAGAGAAGTCAGCTGTAGAAGCAATGACCTAGACACTGAGTAGGCCCAGCAACAGTTTGTTCTAACGACAATCATTCAAAAATAGCCAGATCTCCAGACCTCTTCTTGGTCTTGCTCAAGGAGACCCAGGGCTTATTAGTGGGGAACACACAGTCTCAACCTCCAGTTGAACTGTCCACTTCTTAAGAAGGAAAAGATGGAGGTCAAAAATATCTTATTCAAATGCTTATACATTTTCCATAATACACTGCACAAGATAATGAAGCTGCTGGGACATCCAGAAGATCATTAAGGAAGACTGATATGGTGGAGACTTCCCCAGTGGTCCAGTGGCTAACACTCAGCTCTCCCAAAGCAGGTGGCCTGGGTTTGATCCCTGGTCAGGGAACTAGATCCCACATGCCACAACTAAGACCTGGAACCAGCCAAATAAATTTTAAAATATTTTTTAAAAAGAGAGAAAGAAAGACTGCCATGGGGACATGGGCTTATGTCTCTAAAAAGCAGCGAAACACTACTCAGAGTGAGTTCGGATCTCTAATTTCCAAAATTATCAGTTTAGCTGGGTCACCTCCTGTCCTGTCTGCTTTGTCCTGGCCACACTGGTGAGGGCACATCAGGCTTTCACAAAGGGGTGGCCTTCTCCTGCAAAGTGCAAGAGCTGTTTTCAGAGCTGTGAAGCTATCAGCATTTTAGCAAAAGTGTCTGGATTATGCATCATGAAGGTGGGGTGTAAGGAAATCCCAAAATATCCCCCAGCCCTTAGACACACACACACACACGACCCAGGTATGGAAAGTGGGAATCTTCTCATGTCTTCAAAGAGCTTTAAAAAACAAAACAACGTGTTCTATTAAGACAATGTATTTTTGTTTTCCTTGCTTCTCAGGATGTCTTCAAATATATTGTAGACAAGCTATTTTAATTTTTATCATATGATTTCTATAAACAACACATTTTAAAGTGAAAACTTCAAAGTGGATTAAAATGTCCCTACCACTGGATCCTTCAAGCTCCCTTCTTGGCACCCCCTCCTCCCAGAAAATAGTGTAGATGATGCACAGAGATGGGCTTCCCAGGTGACTGTGGTAAAGAATCTACCTGCCAATGCAGAAGACTCTGGTTCAATAGCTGGGTGGGGAAGATCCCCTCAAGAAGGAAATGGCAACCTACTCCAGTATTCTTGCCTGGAGAATTCGATGGACAGAGGAGCCTGGCAGACCATAGTCCATAGGGTTCCAAAGACTCATACACAACTGAATGACTAAACAACACCAACAACATGCATAGAGATGCAGATCGCAGCCAGAAAAAATACAGAATAATCAAAATAACCACTGGGAAAAGTTTGGTTAAATAAACTAGGGTACACCCATTCTATATGAAATGGTATTATCAGTCCAACTGGCTGGAGAGTGTCATGGTTCTAAAACAAGTCCTCAAATTCTCTGACATTTGCCCCACCAAGCAGTAGAGTCCATGGCCTGCCCCTGGGGTGGGGGGTGGTGAGTGGGCAGGGCAGTGATCCTGGCTTCCTCAAGGAAGAAAATGAGGTGGAAGAGATACTAAGTGGCTTCCAGGCTGGGTTAGAAAAGGTCACACAGGGATGTGCCTGGTTGTCCAGTGGTTAAGACTATGCCTTCCAATGCAGGGGGTGCCGGTTCAATCCCTGGTTGAGGAGCAAAGGTCTTATTTGCCTTGCAGCCAAAAACCCCCAAAACATAAAAACCAAAACACAAAACACAAGCAATATTGTAACAAGTTCGATAAAGACTTTTATAACAGTCCACATAAAAAAGATCTTTAAAAAAAGGAAGGACCCTAAAGAGAGGCATCTTTGCAAGCTCCTACTGATCTGGTCTTCTCATTCATTCACTCTCAACTCTCAGTAAAACTTCATTAAAGACTAAGGCCAAGAGTCCACTGTGTCGTAGAAAACTGAGGGAAGAGCCTGAGGAGCCAAGGGGAAGTCCAGTCCCTGTCCTCTAAAAGCAGGGCACTGGAAGAGGAGAATCACTGGAATGACCAAGCTCCAGAGGAGGGAGCCCACCCAAGGTCACGGGCATCAGAGGCAGCAAAGGGCAGAGGAAAGAAGGGACTGGGTCTTGACCAACCATGCCCTTGGCACAGCCAGGGGAGCTCTCAGAAACAGGGCCCCTTCAGGGGGTTGGACTCCTTCAGGGGGTTGGTCCTAACACCAAAGGCTGGGGGTCTCAATCCTATTTTAATCTGAGCAGTGAAAAGGCATGTGACCTTGTTCTACAGTCACAGGCTGGTGAGGCCCCAGACAGTCAAGATAGTGAATCTGCTGGCAAAGCTTCCCCAAATAGCCAAGAAGTTAGCACCCTCAAAATAGCCCCGTGAGGGCAAGGAGGGTCTGTCTGCTCCTCCCTCCTCCTCCCCTGCCCCTTCCTCTGTCCTTTCTGTTCTCCTTTCTGTTCTGTGGAAGGGCCTGCCTTCCAACTCTCCCTCTCATCTTTGGCAGGAACCCAGCCCACACTTTGCATTTCCCAGTGGTCCTGAAGCAGCGGGCTTCCTGCAGGTGTACCCTCCACGGTCCTGTCCCCTCCGCTTTCAGGGCCCATGACTCCTGGGGCCACATGGCTGAGCAGTATGGCCAGTGACCACCAGCAAAGCTGCAGAGGGTGTGTGATCTGAGAAGGGGGGTAAGGAGAGCTCCTCTTATTTTAAAAAAAATGAGGCCATGACATTCATTCATTCAACCAACAATCATGGCTAAGATATTTTACATATATATATATATATACATATATATATACATATATATACGTATATATATATATACACACACACATACATATACATACATATATTGTTGTTGTTCAGTTGCTAAGTCATGTCCGACTATTTGCGACCCCATGGACTGCAGCACACCAGGTTTCCCTGTCTTTCACTGTCTCCCAGAGTTTGCTCAAACTCATGTCCATGAAGTCGGTGATGCCATCCAACTGTTTCATCCTCTGTCGCCCCTATATATATAAATAACTAAATATATATATATTTGGCTGTACCAGGTCTTAGTTGTGGCACAAAGGATCTTTAGTTACAGCATGCAAACTCTTAGCTGTGGCATATGTGATCTAGTTCCCTGACCAGGGATCAAACCTGGGCCCCTTGCATTGGGAGCATGGAGTTTTAGCCACTGAACCACCAGGGAAGTCCTAAAATACTTTCTTAATATAATAGAATATCTATCCCAAAATACCAATCAATATTAATCTTAACAGAGAAATACTGCAGTTAGAAAATATGATGGGAAAAAGATCCTCTACATATTCTAAATACATTGCTATATATAATATATACATATATATTCATGTACATGTATGTATATTACAAAAGGAACTTAATAAGAAATATATAAGACCTATGAGAAAAAGAGCTAACATTCATTGAGAAGCATATAGAAGACTAACAGAATTACAGAGCATTTTCTTGAGGCAGTGAATGTGTGCATGCTCAGTCACTTCAGTCATGTCCCACTCTTTGTGACCCCGTGGACAATAGCCCGTCAGGCTCCTCTGTCCACGGGATTTCCCAGGCAAGAATACCAGAGTGGGTTGCCATATCCTCTTCCATGGGATCTTCAAAAACTTCTCTTGCATTGGCAGGCAGATTCTGTACCCTCAGCCACCTGAGAAGCAGGGATAACATTTATAACGATATTCAGTCCCCAAAAAATCATAAACAAATTTTATAAAAGTTTATTTAAAAACTTTCTGAAACAATAAACACATGGGAAAAAATGAGATAATTCTGAAAAAGGAAAGCAGGGATTGATCCTGCAAAGTGTCAATATCCCCTGCAAAGCTTCAATATTTAATACAGTGTACCACAGCTGCAAGAAATGACAAACCCATGGGAAGTTCTGAAATGGCTGAGTGTACATACAAGTGACCAAAGTAAAACTGTGATTTTCTATTAAACTTCAGTGGGACTTGTGGAAGCCAGAAAACTCCCCAAATGACATATGCAGCTTTATGTCTCCAAGTGATGGAGACATGAAACTGACCACTGTTTTAGGGCTGCTTGTTTATTTCCTTCTGGCATAGCTTCTTGAATGATCCCTCAGTAAAGCAAGAACCAAGTCAGTGTTGGAGGGTGGAATTAAAAAAAAAAAAAAATCCAAGAAGCTGCTCATCAAACATCCCCTAGTTCTGTGGCCCCTCCTCCAGTGTCCTTGCTGCTGCGGGATCATGTGACCAACTCTGGCCAATGGGCTTGGAGAGGAAATGACATGCTATTTCCAGTCCCAGAGAAGAGCTCCACCCTACAACCTCTCAGTTGCCATGGCAACCAAGGAAAACAACTATTTAAGATAGTGTCCTTGCAAATCAGGGTGCCTCCACCTACTTCTCTCCTGCATGGGGGAAGAGTCCCCCACCAACCCTTACTGGACATGCAGTGTGATTAAAAAACAAAACTTTGTCACAGTAAGCCACTAAAATACTGGGATTCATCAGCTACTGTAGGATGACCCAGCGTCTCCTGGAGGGATAAGGAGATGTCAGCATTTCAAAGCGGTGGTTCTCAACTTGGGTTACACATTAGAATAATCTGAGGGGGACCTCCCTGGCGGCACAGTGGTTAAGACTTTGCCTTCCAATGTAGCGGGTGGGCGTTCAATCCCTTGTCAGGAAGCTAAGATGCTACTTGCCTAGAGGCCAAAAAAACAAAACCTAAAACAGAAGCAATATTGTAACAAATTCAATAAAGACTTTAAAAACGGTCCACAACAAAAAAACAAAAAACATCTTAAAAATAATAATAATAATAATCAGCTGCGAACTCTGGGGAAATGTGAGCTCCCAGGGCCCTCTGAGAGCCTCTGACTGTATTGCTCTGCACAGCAGCTCACAGACAACCACAGTTTGTAGAGTTCCCCAGATGAGTGTATGGCGCAGCCCCAGTGGAAAACCTCTGCTTTCAGTGAAGCAGTCGAGCACTCTGTAAGAGAAGACTGCAGGTGGGTTCATGGTCGGGTCAGCATCTGCTCTGCACAAGTGGTTCTTCCCATGAGCCTGTTTTCGGCCTTGGATTTCTGCTGCCCTGAGCTTGCATGCAGTTGCCAATTCTTGAGAAGCTGTGTGTGTGTGTGTGTGTGTGTGTGTGTGTGTGTGTGTGAAGCCTGGGTATCAGGAGTTCTGAGGCTGAAACGCATGGAAAAATAGCACCTTTGCCCCGTGTTAGAGGCACCTCTATAAATAGGCAAGTAGGGCCTGATGTGGGGAAATTCAAGCTGGAATGTTCAGCCGAGCGTTCTGCATAGAAAACTATTCAGAACTAAGACCTTAGCAGGGTGTGGAAGTGTGGGGACCCTGCACTGCTGTGTTCTGATGTCATCTGCCTATTGGGGTCAGGAGAGGCGTTGAGAGAAGCTGAGACTGGGTGGGGTTTCTGATGCAGGGAGTGAAAATTGCTCTCTTTTTTTATATATAGTGTATCTCCATATACTTTTATTTTCTTCTGGAAAAATGCTGTTCACAAAGAACTTTTAATATATGGAAGATACTAAATTTAGCCCAAAAAAGATACAGATTAGGCATATAATTGGGACTGAATTTTTTTTTAACATAATGCAGAAAGAGGATAAGAAACATGCTAACCCAATGACAGCAGATATCCCTAGAGGGTAAGATTCTTTTGTTCTTTCTTCCTCTCTTTGTATTTTAAATTAATTTTTATTCGAGTATAGTTGATTTACAATATTGGGTTAGTTTATGCCGTACAGCAAAGTGAATCAGCTACATGTATAGATCCCCTCTGTTTTGGATTTCCTTCCCTTTTAGGCAACCACAGAGCAGAGCAGAGTTCCCTTTCCTGTGCAGTAGTTCCCATCAGTTATCTATTTTATACACAGTAGTGTATATATGTCAATCCCAGTCTCCCAATTCATTCCACCTCCTGAGAGTGAACATGTCTGCTGTCCTCAGCCTGGGACCAGGTTCCTGGGAGTGCAGGCAGGCTCATAACCCTCTCAGAGAGACCTAAGGGGGCCCCACTGCATGAGGCAGACTGAGAGATGGGTGGGGGGGGGGGGGCGGCTGTTCTATGAAATCCCAACTCTCTGTAAGTATAACTTGATCCTGAATGTCTAGTAAAGTCTCATCAGAAGGTACAGATGGATTTCTACAACATCTGGAAAATTAGGGTGCATGTCATCATAAACATGCCTCGTCTCCTGCTCCCCACACTCTACAGCCTTGAAGCCTATGTTCTTCATAATCTCTCCCGGTCTCCCTCAGCCACGACTGCCCCCAGATCTGCAAACACGTAGCCTGCACCTGCCACCCTCCCCTCCTGGGCCAGGGATCCAAGCGGTGACTTCTGCTGGTCACTCTTGGTAATGGCCACCTGACACGTGCTATGATTCCAAGAACATGCTGGTGCCAGCCAGACTCACCAGGCGCATTCATGTAAGCTCCGTCTAGGGCTGATTCCACACTGCAAAGGCAGAGTTCAGTTGCAGCAGAGATTCTACAACCCACAAAGCCTAAAATATTTACCATCCAGCCCTTTGCAGAAAAAGTATGTTGACCCCAAGTAGAGACAAAGCATTCTCAAATTTGTTTTTTCTCCCAGAATGATTAAATTGCCATTAAACTTATAAATAGAATATATGTTTCTATTCACAAAAAGAAATCCAAATAGAGTCACCTGAAATTTAAAAATAAGGGGCTGGAAATACCTAGTTATTGTGGGAGTCAAACAGACTAACTTTAGGGGTTACTATACCTAATTAGGGCTTTCCTGGTGGCTCAAATGGTAAAGAATCTGCCTGCAATGCAGGAGCCCCGGCTTTAATCCATGGGTCAGGAAGATTCCCTGGAACAGGAAATGGCAACCCACTCTAGCATTCTTGCCTGGAGAATCCCATGGACAGAGGAGCTTGGTAGACTACAGTTCATGGGGTCGAAAAGAGTCGGACACGACTGAGCAACTGACACTTTCACTTTTTCATACCTAGTTAACTCAACCTGGGTTGGAAAACTTACTTTAACTCTCTTCCTAGAGCCAAAGCCATCTCGGACTGTGTTTCTCTGATGTCCAATCGTCAAGCACCTGGGGATGCTAGAACTCCACCAGCCGATGGCAGGAGGACACTGATAAGGGGGCGTCGCTCAGAGCCCTCCCAGGTGGGCTCTGTGACAGCACATCACAGGCTTCCCTCCCCAGGCTCAGGGTGGGAAAGATGGAGAAAGATCCACAGCTTTGCCTTCTCCATCTGCCCCAGGATCCCACCTTCCTATCAGGATACTGTTGCCAGGGAGACTCAGTCCCTCACCTCCCAGCTCCTGGAGGTCGGGGCCCCTGTCCTAATGAAGAGCTAATTAACATCAAACGCACTGGTTTAGCCCACTGCTGCTTTTCATAATCACTGCCCATTCTCAGCAGCAGCTTCAAAGCGGCCTCTCCCTTCAGAACACATTACTCGCAGAAAGCTATGCCCTCCCCAGGTTTTTAAACTATGATCAAAATGCAGATCACCTGCTCTGTCATCACCCATGCAGGCTCCCCCTCTTACTTCCTGCCAGAGAGAACTCTGATGCATTTGGTAAATATTAGCCCTCACCTGTGTGATCAAGGGACTGGGTTAGGAATCAGGGTTCTACCCATCCCCAGCCCCCATTCTAATTCACAAACGTGTGCTGCCAACACCATTAGGAAACCAGGGCTCAGTCCGCATCTCCTCAGTGGACAGGTAGCTCAGAGCCTGGCCATGGGGAGGGGCGGCCCCACCTCAAATGAGGCGGCCCCCACCCCCACTTTCCCCCAGCCCCGTGGTCTGGCGAGCCGATAGAATCAACACAGATGTGTTTAAATTCCTAGTCCTAGTCAAAGACCATCTCTTCCATGATCATCACATAGGAAGGACCAAATCCCAGATGACTCAAAAGGAAGACCACGAGATTTGGGCTTTGTCTTGGCAGGTTCTCGGCGTTGATGGGTGTGTGAACTAGACTTTTAGTCTCTGTAAATTGATCTTTAACATCTATAAAGTGGCCACAAGCTGTCCCCTAAGTAAACCGTGGTTCACCCTAAAATACCTGGAGACTTTCTCTTTTCTTTTTTTAATTTAATTTTTAAATTGAGGGAGTCGTTGCTTCACAACGTTGCGTTAGTTCCTGCTGTATAGCTGAGTAAATCAGCTATATGTACACACATCCCTACTCCCTCCTGGGCCTCTCCCCACCCCCGTCCCACCCTCTAGGTCGTCACAGAGCTGAGCTCCCTCTGCTATGCAGTAGCTTCCCACTAGCTATCTATTTTACACATGGGCCCAAACCCCCACGGCAAACATGAACTTCTCGGGGGCACCATTTTCAAGCAGAGCCAACCCTGGCTGGCCCGCCTGCTCCTTCCCAAGGAGACCAGGATCAAGGTGCTTGCCCTCAGCTCCTGTCTCTCCCTCTGCCTTGTGAACAAACCCATGCCTCCTCTGGGCAGCTCTGCTTGGCTTGGGGTGTTCTCCCCAGGGAATTGAGTATAAAATTATATAGTTGTAAACTTCTTTCTGGTTTCTTTGCTCTGCCTCTGGCTTCACCATATCCCGCCCAGCTTCATATAGTTAGAGCAAGAAGAGATGTTGCTGTTGTTGCTTTCCAGTTGCTCCGTGTATCCCACTCTTCACAACCCCATAGACTGGAGCCCACCAGCTACAGTCCATGGGAGGGACATGGAGTGTGGAGCAAGTGAACTGGAAGCCAGGAGAAAATTCCAAGGAGGAAAAGGATCTTACCGGAAAAAGATTATTCCAGACTTGATTTCTTTCCTTTATTTCAATAGGCTTCATAGATTAGTTGGGAATTTGCTGGAGATGCTTTTCAACCAGAATTCAGGGAGACATGTAATGCAACAACCTCACCAAGATGTTGGGGGTGATGTAGATCCTTCCAGGTGGGCTGGAAACCAGTTTGATGACTCTAACCAAAGACTAATGATGACAGGCAGATGTCATCTGGAAGGAGGTCAGAGCCACTCACCAGACTTCAGCCATGACTTGGGGAGGAGATGGAAGGCACTCCGATGTAATCTGCAAACACCATGAAGCTGAGTGCAGTTCTGAACAAGCTGGACAGTGAAGTCAGGGTCCTTGAGCCTCCAACTTGGACAACAGCACAGGCTCATAAGGGCTTCCAGGGTGGTGCTAGTGGTAAAGAACCCACCTGCCAATGCAGGAGATATAAGATACACAATTTCAATCCCTGGGTCAGGAAGATCCCCTAGGGGAAGACACAGCAATCCACTCCAATATTCCTGCCTGGAGAATCCCATGGACAGGGAAACCTGGCGGGCGGGCTATATTCCATAGGGTCACAAAGAATTGGACACAACTGAAGTGACTTAGCATGAATGTACAGGCTCATATGAAGTAAACCACGGCTCCGGACACCAGTGTTGTCCCCTCACTGGGGACAGTGAGGAGTGACTGTGTAATAACATTTTTGAGTGCATGCAGTGGCTCCAGACTTTTCCACTGGAAGCATATGGGGAGGAAAAGAATTTGTACTCTCCAGGGGATGTAAGAGAGATATTCAGAAGAGCCCCAACCTCCCTGGAGAATATTTATATTGAAATCTGTTGTTTTAAATATTTATGCACGTTTGGAGAGCTTCCCAGGTGGCACAGTGGTAAAGAATCCACCTGCCAAAGCAGGAGATGCAAGAGAAGCAGATTCAGTCCTTGGGTTGAGAAGATCCCCTGGAGAAGGAAATGGCAACCCAGTCCAGTATTCTTTCCTGGGAAATCCCATGGATAGAGGAGCTTGGCTGGCTGCAGTTCATGGGGTCACAAAGAGTTGGACACGACTGAGTATACACACACACACACACACACACACACACACAAAATATATCCTTATTTTGGTATAAAATGTTTTCCCACATCCTCAAATTATACTGATGCTTTAGGGCTGCATAATGTTTATCCTGTGACTTTTGTAGCCCTTGACACATCCATCATGTACCCCCACACAGATACCCCCACAGCCAACACACATGTGATGTAGATCCTTCCAGGTGGGCTGGAAACCAATTTGACTATTGATGACAAGCATGTTCAGTCATGTCTGACTCTTTGAAACCCCATGGACTATACAGTCGATGGAATTCTCCAGGCCAGAGTACTGGAGTGGGTAGCCCTTCCCTTCTCCAGGGGATCTTCCCGACCCAGGAATTGAATGGGAGTCTCCTACATTTCAAGCAGATTCTTTACCAACTGAGCTATCAAGGAAGCCCAAGCAGACATTACTTAGAACCTATAATCGAGTCTTTCTATGATTGAGCACAGAGGTCTCTGAACTAAATCTCCCTGAGATCAACTCCCAGCTGCACCACTGACCAGCTAGTTATCTTGGGCAAATTGCTTGGGCTCCAACCATCACTAAATGAGTCTCTTCCTCACTAAATCAATGGGTGGGAGGGGGAAGTGGGGGCAGGGACAGGCAGTTTTTGTTGAAGGGGTGGAAGGCCTACAGGGAGGCCCTGTTCTAGACAGGAAAGCAGGGTGTCCACATGCCACTGGGTCCCTCAGGCTTTGTCTCTAAAGAGAAGCAGGACATCTGAAAGTTTGACGGTTTTCTGTAGCATCCAGGAAACTGGCAGGGGCAGAAGGCTGGCTTGGGAGAGTGAGCCAGGGGAGTGGCGGTGGTTGTGCCCTGATGCAGGCAGGGGCAGTCTGAGGCCCTGGGGGAACAAAGAGGATGTGTGAACTTCTGGGCAGGTGGACTCCCAAACCAGCAACCGAGCGGAGCAGGGTGCGGTCCACGGGATGTCTGGGTCAGATCCTGAGTCACCATCCCCACCCCAGGAGATGACCCCTCCCAGCAGAGTCAGCGGGCAGTTTTAGGCTAATGGGTTGGCAAGAAGGCCAGCCTGGGGGCTGGGCCAGGGCCTCAATCTCATTGCTCCTCAGCACCAGCAGCAGCCTGGCTCTGAGTGAGGCCTGAGCCACCTTCAGGAACTCCCCTCCCCATCAGTTCTAAAATTCCAGCCTGTGCTGACTGCAGGACATGATTAAGACCCCAGCCCAGGATTTCCCTGGCAGTCCAGTGATTAGAAATCCGCACTTTCACTGCAGACAGCACAGGTTAGATCCCCAGTCAGTGGGGGAACTAAAATTTTTGCATGCCGTGCAGTGCAGCCAAAATAAATAAATGAATAAAATAAAGCCATTCCATCTGCTGCGTTATTTAAAAAAAAAAAAAAAAAACCATTGGGACTTTCCCTGGTGGTCCAGTGGTTAAGACTCTATACTTCCAGTGCAGGGGGTGCAAATTCAATCCCTGGTTGGGGAACTAAGATCCCATATGCCATGATGTATGGCAAAAAAAAAAAAAAAAGCTATTAAAGAACTAGACCCTCACTCACACATACATACAAATTTTTCTTTAAATTTCAGGACTTCACAAAATCCCCCACCACAGATCCATAGTCCCCACATTCATTCAACTCCCTCAGGTTGCAGATGAGGAAGCTGAGACCCAGAGAGGGAAAGGTGCTGGACCAAGGTCACACAGTGTATACTGGCAGAACCAAGGGGCATATTTCTCCCCATGCCTCTTAATAGCTGTATTCAGAGACTTGTCATCCTGGCCAAAAGGTGGGGTCACCTGCATTCAGCCTCACCTTTGCCTCCTGCACCTGGGGAAATACTAACAGCTGAGCATCTCTCCAACTGCCACAGCCCTTTTCACCACTAGGTGGCGCCTGCACCATGTGTTAGGCTGAAGTTAACAAACATCCTGGAAAATTAAAGATGCTCCCAAGACCTACCCCTCTTGATCTGCATTTGAAGCCCTTGAGCCTAGAGACTGTGCTTTGCAACAAGAGAAAGCCCACAAGCAGCAATGAAGACCCAGAGCAACCAAAAATTAAAAAATAAATAAGATATAAAAAAAGAATCTGTGCAGTATCAGACCCTTCATAGTTTCCAAACTGGCGAAAGCACATAGTCCTTTGATAACCTGGAGAAATTCTGGGGAGGCCCCCAGCCAGCAGGGCCAGAACTGGAACTCAAACCAGACAGGTGTCCTGACCTCAGGCCAGTGCTGGGTCAATAGCATCAGCAACGCATGTTAGGTGAGCACCTGCTTTGCCCCAGGGCTTGTCACTGTGGTCACATGGTCACATTTGTTGTTTAATCCTCTTCTCCGAGTGTTCAGCACTGTAAGAGTTACCACCCCATTTTACAGATGAGAAAACTGAGGCTCAAATGATCTGTTTAAGAGAGAAAAAAATAAGCCAGCTATACTCAGGGACTCCCAAGTTTCTCTGGAGAAACGTGATATGAAAGGCAAAAGCAGTGGAGGTACTTCCAAAGCACCCCCCACCCCCCAGGCTTACACCTGTGATCCAGTCACTGCCCTGGCCCTTGGAGATGTCCCTCTACCCCTCCACACAGGCTCAGTTCTTCCTTCCGTCCCTCCTACCTGGCCATCCACAGCCGTGCTCTTCCTGACATGAATCAACAGACACAGACTCCCAGAAGCTAAATGCCTGAATCAGGAAGAAAGCTACTAAAACCCCAAACCCCTCCCCAACTCACCATGCCTGCAAGGTCACCACCAAGAGTATCCATCCCTGGGGCTAAAATCGCTGGAACGGCACACGCTTTAATCTAAAGTTAAGACATCAGATAGTGGAATCCCGGAGTGAATGAGTAGCCAATCTTTTCCAGAGGACAAGATGAGAAGAGAAAAATGATACCAAAGTCCCTGGAAGGTCAGAGGGGTCCCTGCTGAAGGGGCATGGGTACAGAGGCTCTGTTCAGGGCCAGGCCCTGGGCTGGGTGGGGCTAGAAACGCTGTAAGATGCCTCTGTTGCCCTTGGGGAAGGCAGGAGCACATAAATACTACACCAGGTGACAGGCAGTGATAGCGGGGCCTCTGTGGTCCTGTGGGGACCCAGAGTAGAGTCTTTTCCTCTCCTGGGGACTCAGGGAAGGCCGAGAGGCTGGCCAAAAGTGGCCCAGGTTCAGGAAAGATTGGTTTAGGTGCTTCTGGTTTTCACAGGAAGATCATAGGGTTATGTGTGTGTGTGTGTGTGTGTGTGTGTGTGTGTGCCTGGCCGGTGGGGGAAGTGGGGGGAGTGGTAAGCCTCTTAAGTAGAATACAAAACCAAATTTGAATACAAAATATAATATTGATTTAGAATGAGAAAAGAAATCACAACAAAGTATGATTTTTTTTAAGCTGGAAAATCTTACCAGCTTCACAAAAAATCAGAACTTTTTTTTTTAAGTCTTCACCACTACAAACCTAATTTAGGCTTTTTTAGGTTTTCACCACTAAAAACCTAATTTAAATCTCTAGTTATTATACCATACAATAATAATTATATATATAATAATAATATATAATAACTAGAGGGTTAAGTGTAACATAAAATATTTTACTACATTCTGTCTTTTTAGTGGTGTTACTTATTTACATCATTTTATAATTTTTGAAATTTTTTTTTGACATTGGATACATTTTTATTGAGCCTTTTAGTTTACAACATGAGGTAAAAGGCAAATCAGTTCTCTTTAAGTGATATTTTACACAACTGTAGTAAAATATTTTAAAGTTCAAGGGTTTATAATGGATTACATTTCTTAAAAGTTGAGGGATCAAGTAAACATGTTCTAACGAATTTTCCAGTTGATTCTTATCTTAACAATAGTCACCAGCTCTAATTAGATACATAAGTTTCTTCACGGCCATGTTTTATTGTTGATGATTTCTTAACTATTTCAGTCAATATCCACTAATTCCACTTTAAAGATAAGTTTTGCGTTTGGTGGAATTTTGGCATCAGGCTATCCTTTCTTTCCATAAGCCCATTCTGGTTCAGTCTCCAGTCAAGCCTTTTCTCCTTTACTCATGGTCAGGAGTGCTTCATCCCACCCTCTGAGAACTTTGCCTATCCCAACCGTAAAATTTAAAGGCTTGGCATTTTTCTTCTTCTTTGAACTCGTTTGAATATTAGTATCAAAAACAGTCCCATCTTGTAGTGTTCCTGTATACCAGCAGTGAACAACATCTCCCTTTTTGGGAAAGTTGGTTTTATCTCCTTTTTTAAGAACAGATTTTGTATATTTTGGTGGACTCTCATCCAGAGTCTCTTCAGACCTGGTTTCTTTGCGTTTATCTTCATTAAGCTTCACATTTTTCATCTGCTCAGACACTTTACTTATACTTTCAGTACCCTTGAAACGCTTACTTTCGAAAAGATGGTTATAGGCTGTAACCAAATGGTCCTTGTTAGCTGTCTTGGCCACATTTTTAATGTTTCCTAGTAATTTATGTTCTACAAGAAACGAATCTGAACCGTGATCCTGCAGAAACTTGATAATGTCCTTCTTGGGGAGGCTCCACGGTCCAGGCCAGCTGCGGAACGGCCGCCGCCATCTTCCCCCGGTGCCTAATTTTTGAAACTTTTTTTATTTAATTCTTTTTTAACTTTTTATTTTATATTGGAGTATAGCTGATTAACAATGTTGTGATAGTCTCAGGAACACAGTCATACATATACATGTGTCCATTTTCCCTCAAACTCCTCTCCCATCCAGGCTGCCTGCCACATAACATTGAGCAGAATTTCCTGTGCTATAGAGGAGGTCCTTGTTGGTTATTCATTTTAAATAGAGCAGTGTGTGCATGTCTATCCCAAATTCCCTAACTATTCCTTCCCTTCATCCTTCCCCTCTGCTAACCATAAGTTCATTCTCTAAGTTTGTGAGTCTGTTTCTGTTTTGTAAATAAATAGAACATAATATTTTAGTAAAAGAATGCTTAATATCTCTAAAATACTTTTGTCTGCATAATCTCTGATAGCCTCTGCATATGATATAAGTGGGTGAGATCAATTGTTTTTGCTAGAGAGAATATAAAAATAAATCAGCCTTTCCTCTGGCATGATGGATAAGAAGAAAAAATTTTATTGTTTTGATAATGTCACAATTTATTGTTTCCAAAGTCAAATAAATTTTTAAGATTGTTACCTATTTGGGAAAAGTTCTATCAAGGATAGTTCACATATAAACTGTAATATTTCAAGGCATTTCACTTTTCTTTTGCAAAGGTTTATCTTAAATTCTCTTTAAATTGATGGCCATTTTGTTACTGATAGATATTGGTAGTGCATGTTATAAAGTTCACGTTATCTTTGTCAATGTCAGTATTTATTACAAATCAGCAAGAAATTTTCTTTTCTAAATATGTTCATATGATTGCTCCTCTCCATTGACTGGATGATCAAACCATCCAAGAATGAATTGATTGCCTGTGTTGGAAATTTATCTCTTCTTTTTGATGAATTATATGCTTTAATTCACTCCTCAACTGTTGCTGTTGTTAAGTCTCTAAGTCGTGTCTGACTCTTTGCGACCCCGTGGACTGCAGTGTGCCAGACCTCCTTGTCCTTCATATCTCCCTGAGTTTGCTCAAACTCATGTCCACTGAGTCAGTGTTAACAGAATAATTTCTGTTAATTCTGTTGCTCGTCTTTAGAGCTTTTGGTCCATTTATTTTTATTTAAATATTCTCTCAAGTTTTTAATTAACTAACTGAATAATGTCAATAAAAGGATACCTTCATATATGTCCAAATCGGGAGTCTGTGATTTCTTATTTGTTTTATGGAAACATTCCAAAATGTCTTTTCAAACTACAGTTAAAATGGTATATTTGAGCTTTCTCAACTTTTTCAATAAACTTTTGCATCTTGTCTCAGTGTTTGAGTTCCTCTTCCAAATCTTACAAAATATGTCTAGATTCCTCAAAACACCCCAAGCCCACCTTGCAAGGACTGAAGCACACATTTTGGGGTTCAAACCAAGGAGAACTTGAGTTGGGGGTGCATTTAGTTTGTGCTAGTGAGGTTCACTGTCGATCTGATGTGAGGTCACTGTGTGCTGTCACGGTGTAGGAGGCTTCCAGGAATTTCCCCCTGGCCATTGTGCCAGCCCCCTCAGCATCCCAACTGGAGTGCAGGGCTGGGAGACCCATCCTGATGGGAATGTATCAGGTGGCTCCTCTAATGCCATGGACATGAGGACTTGAAGTTAATCACTCTTTTTTAAATTTTAACTTTATGGCTGTGCTGAGCAGCATACAGGATCTTAGTTCCCTTACCAGGGATAGAACCTTCACCCCCCGGACTGAAAGCATGGAGTCTTAAGCCCCCAATGGACCTTCAGGCAAGTGTCTGGATAGCTGCTCTTTGACAGCAGGACTTTAGAATGGTTCCCAGGGATTTCCGGTTTAGGCACTGTGCGCGACCCTGACGTGGGCAGTGCTATTCTCAAGGGCGATGGCTCCACCATCAGGAGGGAGAGAACCTGTTGGCTGCACAAAGCGACACAGTGGTACCGGGGGCGGGTGCTGTACGGTCCACCTTTGGCTCTCAGATTCAGCCCTCACATCCCTGGGAAGCAGCCAGGGTGATTGCCATCATTCCTATTTTACAGTTGAGGGATCCGAGGCCCGTGGGGCCTCAGATGACTCATGTGAACAGGTTAACAAGGCCCAGACGCCATGAGTCATCCTCCCGGGTGATAAGTGCTGGGCCCAGCGCCGTCTAGACAGTCCTGTGAGTTGTCATGAGACCCCTTGCCTTGGGACTATTGTGGGCATCACCCATCCTCTGGGACCACCGTTAACCATGCCCTTCCCATCCCCCACCCCCACCCCCACCCCCAGTGCTCTCCACCTTCAGAACACTGTGTAGCCTCCATCAACAAAAATATCCTAACCACTGGCTTTCTGCTAAACCCAGGAAGGTGTCGCCTACTAAAAACCACTGTGGTCACACAAGGAGTAAGTTATCAGCATTAAAGAAACGGTTGGTGGGGCTTCCCTGGTGGCTCAGTGGTAAAGAATCCACCTGCCAATGCAGGAGATACAGGTTCCATCCCTGATCCGAGGCGATCCCACGTACCATGAAGCAACAAAGCCCATGTGTCACAATGACTGAGCCCCTGTGCTGCAACTACTGAAGCCCTCGAGCCCTAGAGCCCGTGCTCTGCTCTAAGAGATGCCTACACAATGAGAAGCCCATGCAACATAACTAGAGAAAAGTCCACAAAGCAACAAAGACCCAGAACAGCCAATAAATAAGCAAAATTATAAAAATAAAGTAAAATCTTTTAAAAAGAGAGAGACAGAATTAAATGGTGGACAGCAGTCATGTACATTGAGACCATTTGGCCCACATATTCCAAGTTATCTGAAGCTTAGGGGCAAAGATACATGATTCACCTCTAGCGGGACCCCTGGAGAAAACTCCCAGTATGAGAGCCACCCCTTCCAGGTGCTGGACTGGGAGGGAACAGAGGAGAGGGCTGGCGTGTCCTTCAGGAAATGGAATCTCCTGCTCTCTGAGCCATGAAATCAGACATGCTCAGCCCGGGAGCTTCTATCCCTGCCCCATGGGAAGGTGCAGGAAGAGGGTTATTGACAACGAGTTTCCTGATAATTGAAGATTAATTTCCCTGGATCGGGGAGGGGGAGTCACGCTTGGGTGCTCAGCCAGGAGGGGTCTCTCCAACCTGAAGGTGGGGAGTACTGAAACGATCGGATCTGATCACAGGACAGGTAGGATCAGTGATGGCCTTGAGTGAGGCCATCTAATCTGGGACCCTGTGTGGAGTCCCAGTTGCCATCATTTCTAACCCATCTGAATCAAGGGAGTGTGGAATTCACCCTGAGTTGAGGGCTTCTCAAAGGCTGACAGGTGCGTGCTAGGCCCATGGCAACCCCCAGCCAGAGACCAGGGATAGAAAGGAGGGGGCATCGGAGACTAATCTTCAGAAAAGGAGCGTGATCCCAGGTGGGGGCTCACCTCCAGCCCAGCACGGTGTCCAGGGAAGCACAATCATGTGTGCCCAGCCTCAGAAGAGACAGCTGGTGTCCTCGGGAACCCACAGGGCAGCTGGCTGGCAGAAGGAGGTGGGGCACTTGGGTTCAGAGAAGGGTAAAATCCCAGAAGAGCCAGGCAGAGTGAGGGACCCAAACTGAAATGGGGTAGCTGAGAGCCGAGCCCCAGGCCTTGCGAGCTGGTTCACATGGGGCCTGGGGTTCTGAAGCCAGTGTGAACCCAAGTACAACTCAGGTCTGGGGCGGCCACAGGCAGGGCAGCGGGCCAAGGGCTGTCTTGTGCTGGGTCGGCTCGGAAACGCAGCAGGCTGGAGGCAAGGAAGCTGGGGAGAGACAGGTAAGGGCTGCACCCTCCCGCCAACTCAGACACAATGGTCCTCCTACACAAGGAAAGAAGTGTCCGTAGGGATGGGCATGGAAAAAAATACCTCCAAACACAGTGGATGTGGGCAACTTCCATGGAGATGCTCTGCTCTGGGGCCCAGAGAGGGCAAGCAACCCACCCCAGGTCATCCAGCATGTAAGTGGCAGAGTTAGAGTCAGAGCCCACAACACCCTGCTCCCTGCCCTGTAATAATGTGGGGTGGGGAAGATCCCTTGGAGGAGGACATGGAAACCCACTCCAATAATGTCTGACTCTTTGGGACCCCATGGACTGTTAGTCCACCAGGCTTCTCTGTCCATGGGGTTTCCCAGTCAAGAATACTGGAGTGGGTTGCCATTTCCTTCCCCAGGGACCTTCCTGACCCAGGGATTGAAGCTGTGTCTACTGCATTGATAGGTGGATTCCTTACCACTGAGCCACCAGGGCAGCCCTGCCCTTATTTTATTTAGGATTTCTTGGAACTAACTGCATGGAGGAGACTGGCTCCATCATATTATTTTTTTATATTGTCATTGTTAATTTGAACTCATCAGATTGTGCTAGCCCAATAAACTGATTTAGGGAATGTCCTTCTTTTCTGTGCACTAGACAAGTTTGAATATATATCTAATTATTTTTTCTTTTACCATTTGGAAAAACTTTTCCAGCTTGCTTTATTTGTGTGGGAAGATTTTTTTTAATGATTTTTAATGGGTATAGGCTCATATTTTTCATTCCTCTTAAGCAGGTTTTGGTAAATTATATTTTTCTGGAAACTTTTCCTTTTTAATCTAAGTTTTCAAATTTTTGATACCAAGTTCTCCACATCATTTTATGTTTTTAATCCTATAAATTAAAAATTTTAAACATAAAATATACAGAAGAGCACTTGCTCAAACCATGGTAGTTAACATCTCTGCTAGCCCCACCCCTTCCTTCTGTCTATGAAGGCCACCTACAGTCACTGCCCCAGAGGTCACAATGCTTACACTTTTGTTGATTCTTTCCAGACCTCCTTCTGTGTTTAAATCAACATGTGTTGATGTGTGCAGTAGATCAGTCATGGCCAAACCATTCTAAGTATCTGCTGTCTCTTAGAATAACAACAAGTACACATGTTAAAAACAAAACAAATTCTAAAGCTTCAGAGTGTAACTACTAACAGGGGAGGGGAGGACAAACTGGGGGAGTAGCATTGACAAGGGAGAGTGCTCTCGCCTGGAAGACCCCAGGGATGGAGGAGCCTTGGTGGCTGCAGTCCATGGGGTCGAGAAGAGTCGGACACGACTGAGCGACTTCACTTTCACTTTTCACTTTCATGCATTGAAGAAGGCAATGGCAACCCACTCCAGCATTCTTGCCTGGAGAATCCCAGGGACGGCGGAGCCTGGTGGGCTGCCGTCTAAGGGGTCGCACAGAGTCGGACACAACTGAAGCGACTTAGCAACAGCAGCAGCAGCAGCATCAACAAAGACATACATACACTGCATGCATGCGTACTGAGCCACTTCAGTCGTGTCCAACTCTTTGCAAACCCACAGACTCTAGCTTGCCAGGCTCCTCTGTCCACGAGACTTTCCAGGCGAGAATACTAGAGTGGGTTGCCATTTCCTTTTCCAGGGGATCTTCTCCACGCAGGGATCGAACCCAGGTCTCCTGCATTACAGGTGAATTCTTTTCCACTTGAGGCACCTGGGAAACCCCATACACACACTACCATGTGTAAAACAGCTAGCTAGTGGGAAGCTGCTCTATAGCACAGAGAGCTCAGCTCAGTGCTCTGTGACAACCTAGAGGGGTGGGATGAGGGGCGGGAGGGAGGCGCCCGAGGGAGGGTATGTATGCATACAGAGAGCTGATTTACTTTATTGTACAGCAGAAACTAACACATCGTAAAGCAACTATATTTCAATTAAAAAAATAGAATATAAATATAGAGAAAGAGCCTCCTATCAGCAGATCGACTCTGTCCAGCTTCCTCCCGCTCTGTGCCCCGGGGCAGTGGGCGCATAGGACCTGCCGGGAGTGGCGGTGACTCAGTCTGACCGCTGACCCAGGCAGGCCGGGGAAGCAGGCAGGCAGGAAATGTCAGGAGCGCATCAGAGGAACATGGCTCATCGATGTGGCACCAGCACCCGCCTGCGGGGAGCCCCAAGATGTGTTTGCAATCAAGCTGACAGATCCATTAGGGGCTGGCCCCAGCCACGTCTTCCAGGCTGGGGACCCAGCCCACAGCCAGCAAGTGGGAAGACACCCCCAGGTCTGCGAGGATCCTGCAGGGCATAAAAGGACATCGTACCTATGCTGACGATCACTGTAAATATGAGCGGCTAAGCGTGGACTCCAAGCCAGGCATTCTGAGGCAGGATTTCTTTTAACCCTCACAACCCCCATCCTGTAAGATTGTGCCCATTTAGAGATGGGAAAACTGAGGGTCAGAGGAGCGAAGGCACCAGCCTAAGGTTGAATGAAAAGGTGTCACAGACATGGTTCTTGGCCTCCTTAATCAATTGACTAGAGGCCAGACAAGAAATTCAGGAGAGGCTTTCTTGGGGTCTCTGCTGCAGCAGAAAGGGGAATGAGAATAAACAACAGATTCCCTTGCTGGTCGCTCCCTGAGGTGGGGGTGAACTTGTTCCTTATATGGGGTGAGGGTAGGGGTATGTCTGGGGTGGGGCTGGAGGGGTGGCTTAGGTTTCCTCATCCCTTAGGTGGTGTTGTGTGCAGGGGACATGCACAGGGCCCTGCTTTTGCTTCAGGCTCCTCAAAAGTGGCAACTGGATTTTTCAATCTCTTTGTATCTTTTGGTCCAGAATTTGCCCCCACTGCATATGCATGCAGTTATTTTTAGTCCGGTACAGTTTCTTTGTGTTCTGTTGCTGGAGGAGAGGTGAGTCCAGGCGCAAGCACTGCAGCGTAGGGTCCCAGGTCCCAGCCTCTCCCTTTGGGTTCAGCCCACATTCCCATCACAGTCTCTGTGGTTAGAAGGCACAGTGCACTGTCTTTGAACATTACCCTATAGGAAGATGCTTTTCTCCCCACTTGACAGATGAGAAAACTGAGGCCCTGCGAGGTTAAGATCCACACCTTCCCATCCTGAAAAGCCCTGTTCCCCTCTCCTGAATCCCAATGTGGGGGCGGCACTGGGGAAATTCAGAGAAGGATGGGAAGGTTGCATAACATCTCTTGTTTTCCGCCAAAAGCTACAAACACCCACTTTCCCCATTCACGAATCTGGGCAGTGAGTGGTGGGAGTCGGGGAAGGATATTTTAGAAGTTGTCTTCAGTCAGGGAATTTCACAGTATAATTACATAGTGAGGACATAAAATTAGCAGAGAGAGAGGAGAGCGTCAGCTGCGGCAGCCACACACCACTGCCTACATTGCCACACTCGTCGTCAGTTCACAGCCTCCCAGGTGGGCTGGGGAACTCTCCCTGTAGGTCCCAAATGCACACAGGATGCTCAGAGACCCCCCGACTCCAACTCCCACACAGTCACAGAGAGAGAAGCTGAAGCCGCAGAGGAGGAGTTTGGGCTAGAGGTCACACAGTGACCAGCACAGGATCAAGGGTTGGACTCCTGACCCCAGCTCCAGGCCTTCAGACCCACCCAGCCTCTCTGAAGCTGAGAGCCAGAAATAGACTATTGTTGGACTCCCAGAGTCCAAAATAAATTTGTGTAGAGCTCTATGCATTGTTGCCATGGTTATAGATAACAAGGGCCAAGGCGAAGCACAGCAAATTAGTTAATGATGAAAGAGAAACTTCCAACAGAGACACATTCCACACGAACAAATTGCTTTCCTAATTTGGCTGTGAGCTGGACCCCGGCGGCACGGCAAGTGTTGGGGGCGAGGGGAGAGTAATTACAGCAGGGGATCAGAGTGGGCAGGGTATGTTGTTCCCAGCTGTCCCCACCCCACTCCCTCCCTCCATCACCCAAACAGCATGTGAAAATCCACAGGCTCACGTGATCTGTTTCAGCTTTGCTTTCCCCTGGGCAGGAAGATCCCCTGGAAGAGGGCATGGAAACCCACTCCAGTATTCTTGTTTAAGAAATCCCATGGACAGAGGAGCCTTGAGGGCTACAATTCATGGGTTCGCAAAGTCAGACACAACTTTGCGACTAAAAATGCACACATGCACCATAGTATATATTGCTAATGTTGTTGTTCAGTAGTTAAGTCATATATATGCTACCATAATAACACATTGGAGAAGAAAATGGCAACCCACTCAGTATTCTAGCCTGGAAAATCCCATGGAAGAGGAGCCTGGCAGGCTTATAGTCCATGGGATTGCAGAGAGTCTGACAGGACTAATCTACTGAGCACACATGCACACACACCGCAGGCCTACAGGGAAAGGCGAGGCTGTGTTCTCCCCAAGACCCACGGCGGGCAGCAGCTGGCCCTTGCCTTGGTAGGGTGGGTGGTCAGGTCTGAGTGAGACAAGGCTAAAGACTAAGGACTGATTCCTTGGGGTATTTTTGCTCTCAACCGCCTGAGTCACCTGCTTCCTCTCATCACTATGGCAGCTGTCTGCAAAACTGGCTGCAGTTATTCTCCTCCTGGTACCCAGGCCTCTTTTAACTGATTTTGCAGCTCCTTCCATCAGGAGGAGGAGTCCCTGTCCCCCTCCCCTTGAATCTGGACTGTCCTATTGACCAGTATCAACTAACAGAATGTGTTGCTGGTTTAGTATTTTAGACAAAGACTAAAGTCCTTTGTCTCTGCCCCAGATGTCTTTTGTTAGCATCTCTGAACTGATGAGCGTTAAGTTAGGAGCATGTGCATGCAGGTGTGTCTCTGACTCTTTGTGACCCCATGGACTGTAGCCCGCCAGGCTCCTCTGTCCATGGGATTTCCCAGGCAAGAGTACTGAAGTGGGCTGCCATTTCCTCCTTAGGGGATCTTCCCAACCCAGGGATCGAACCTGTGTCTCCTATGTCTCCTGCAGGTGGTTCCTTTACTGCTGAGCTGTGAGCATGTGCATAGGATCCAATCACATCCTGCATCTAACACAACACAGGCCAGCTCTTGCCTTAGGATCCCTACACCTCTGTTCCTTCAGCTTGGAACACTTTTCCCTTAACAATCATATGGCTTTCTCTCTAAATTCCTTCAAGCCTGTGTGACTCCTAGTCCTCTAAGAAGCAGATGCTGAGATGGGGTTAATCATGCCAGTTTTTTATGGAGGGAAATGCCTTTATGATGGGAAATAAGAATGGAGCAGGGGGTTGAGGTCTGACAGTGACACAAGTCTGACCCCAAGGGAAGAAAAGAAGAAAAAAGGCAGAATGGAAGGGCCCTAGAATCTGGTGTTGTCTCAGGAAGTTTCAGCAAAACCTCTGAGCCAGAGTTTGTTGACGAAGGGTCCCAGGCTCCCAGGAGAGGTCAGTCACTGGCAGGAAGCAGCTGTGGAAGATGTAAGCTTCATACGAATGCAGCAGTGGATTTCAAAACTTGGTTAACTGTGGTCCTCAGTCAGGAATGCTCTCTGTAGTAGAAACCTGCAAGACTTATTCTATAGCTGCCATTAAACCTCTGTTTCAATGCCTCTTTCCACCAGGTCTTCCTGATCACTCCATAAAAAGAGAAAATCTCCCTCTATCATCCCCACCATTCTCCCCTACCCCTTAGGCTTCTTTGATTGCACTTGTCACCCACTGATTCTGTAATTACTTGCTTACTTATTAATTTTCCCACCTTTTGCCTCTAAAGGGTAAGCTTCATGGCACAGGAATTTTGCTCTGTTTTGTTCATGGCTGTATCCCTAGGACACTGAAGAGTGTCTGGCACTCAATAGAATTATTGAATGAATGAATGAACAGATGGATGAATGAATGAAAGAATAAATCTTTCCTGATAGGTTTTTTAAATTATTTTTTTATTTTTGGTTGTGCTGGGTCTTTGTTGCTGCCTGGTCTTTTCTTTAGTTGTGGTGAGCAGGGGCTACTCTCTAGTTGCAGTGCACAGGCTTCTCACTGGGGAGAATGGGCTCTAGGGTGTGTGGGCTTCAGTAGTTGCAGTTTATGGGCTCAATAGTCGCAGCCCACAGGCTTAGTTGTTCCGCAGCAGGAGGTATCTTTCTGGGTCAGGGATCAAACCTGTGTCCCCTGCATTGGCAGACCAAATCTTATCCGCTGTACCACCAGGGAAGTTCCTCCTGATAGCTTTTGTAGGGTCATTTTAAATTTGTGCAAGCCCATGTTACAGACTGAATGCTTATCCACCCAAATTCATGTGTCAGAGCTCTAAACTCAAATGTGATAGTATCAACATTTGGAGCTGTGGCCGCTGGGAGATAATTTGAGTTAGTCGAGATCATGATGATAGAATCCTTGTGGCGTGACTAGCACCCTAAAAAGAAGAGACACCGGCCAGCTTGCTCTTTCTCTGCACACACACTGAGGAAAAGCCAGGTGTGCACACAGCAAGAAGGCGGTCATCGACAAGCCAGAAACGGAGTCCTCACAAGACACTGAATCAGTCAACACCTCGAGTTTGGACTTCCCAGTCTCCAGAGAAGGAAACATTTATTTCTTAAGCCACCCAGTCTATGGTGCAGTATTTTGTTCTGACAGCCTGAGATGACTAAGACATTCCCCAGCCCAATGCTAGGTCACACGGGGAGCATCCATAAATTTTCGGACCATTCTGAATGATGTTCTGAAACAGGAATACCTTATCCTCCATAACCCCGTGTGTCAACCAGAAGTGGGAGTATTTCCTGGTGCCGGCTGCCAGTTGACAAACAGACAGGAAGTTGCAAATTGTGGCTGGTCGTGGCAGCTATATATGACAAAGGGAAGGGAGATGATATTTTTCGGTCAAACCTCTAATACCGCATCCATGTAAATTTCCTCTCAGAAAATCCCTGTATCATCCTGGACACACTCACGCAACAGTTCCTGGGAAAATGCAGTGATGGAGCAAAGTGGGCTGGCTCTGGACTCTCATCAGTCTCTGGGGTTTGGGGCAGTTTTCCCTACTTGGTTGCTATGGCAACAGAATCCAGCTACAGGTGCCCACCTGTCACTAACATGACAGCCAGACTTGCACTGCATCTGAGCACGCCTGTCAGAGTGGGGAAGGAGGGAACAAATATGGAAAGGCCTTGTGTAGTCTCAGGAAAATCCAGGTGGCAGTCAGGAAGCAAGTCCAGGCTGCAGATCTGTGGACCTGCCCTGCTAGACGCCCAGGCCCCTGCACAAAACTGCAATGCTGCCCTCTCCTGGTGGCAGGGGGCCTCTGTGAACACAAGGTGGTACCCTCACTCCTGTACCAACCTGCACTGGTGGGTTCAAAATGCAGGTACACAAGGCTATATTTAACATGGGTAACCAACAAGGACCTACTGTATAGCACAGGGAACTCTGCTCAATGTTATGTGCCAGCCTGGATGGGAGGGGAGTTTGGGGGAAAACAAATGAAATGTGCGTTAGTAGCTCAGTCGTGTCCAACTCTTTGTGACCCCATGGACTATATTCCCACCAGGCCCCTCTGTGCATGGCATTCTCCAGGGAAGAATACTAAAGTATGTAGCCATTCCCTTCTCCGAGGGATCTTCTTCACCCAGGGATCGAACCTGGGTCTCCTGCGTTGCAGGCAGATTCTTTACCATCTGAGCCTCGAGGAGAATGGACACACCTATATTTATGGATGAGTCCCTTAGCTGTTCACCTGAAACTATCACAACATTATTATTAATAACTGGTATACTCCAGTACAAAATAAAATGTTTTTTAAAAATGCAGGCAAGATACTTCCTGCTCGGCTCTGCCCACCACCTGCCATCACCCATGCTTCTGCCAGACACCACCTGCCATAGACCTGAGCCCATAGCCCAGATCTGTGACTTGCTCCCACGTCCACCTCCAAACCAAGGGAGGGAGTCGGGGCTCTTTCCTGCTCCCCAGGACATCTCCCCATGTAACATCTCCTGTGACCCACTCTGGCCCCAGCACCAAGACATCTCCAAGATGCCAAAGGGCATGTCAGGATGCGTCACTCCCAGCTTGCCAGGCATGGGGTCCAGGCTCTGCAGTCATTCGCCCAAGAAGCCCTGGGTGGGCTCTTCTCTCCTCCCTTCCCACAGGGAGGGCTAGCCAGCCCCCTCCTCGCCCCCTGGCCACCGTCCTGGGCCAGGCATATTTCTGCTCCCCAACTGGACTCCTGCAGAGCTTCCTAACCCAGCCCTAGTGACCACTTATTCCTGCCTGCTGGGCCCTGAAGCAGCTTGGGCTCAGGGTCTCCCCACACCCTTCCTGAGCATGACTTTAATGTCCTGGTCCCACACTCTCTCCAACAAGAAGCACAGCTGATTCCTAGAGCAGCCCCAGGGCAAGGGGTGGGGGGAGGTGAGAAAGAGGACAATCACTATGCCTCCATTCTCCTCATCTCCCCATCTCTACCACCACGGCTTGTACCCAAACCCTCTCTCCTCTTCTAAGCCAACAAGCCCCACACATACAAACACCAGCAAACAGACCCCTGGCAAAGAAGGTATTCCCAGTGACGGGGTAGCCACATGGCAGCTCTGTCCCAGCCAGGCCACCTGTTATAGCAATAGATGTCATCGTGGTGTTTTTTTAGCAGTGAGACTACTCATGGCTACAAGTCACAGAAATCCAGGACAGAACAGTGCACACAGCTACTATCTCACAGAAGCCCAGAGGCAGGGCGATTAAACGGTGATGACTTCAGCAGTTCAACATTGTTATGCACCCAGATTCGTTTTCTCTTTCTTTTCTGCCATCGACAGCTTGAGGTGGCTCATCTCCCTCTCATCACAGTCTCCAAACATCTGTCTCGGCTCCAGTTATTGCACAGTGACCGTCAACAAGCAGCTGCAGAACAGGACTTCTTAGCTCTCACCTTTTCAGAGCAAGAAAATCTTTCCAAGAATTCCCCTGGCAGTCCTTCCATCACATCTCATTGGCCAGAATTGTGTCCCACACCATTCCTAAGCCAATCGCTGACAAAGGGTGTGGAATCATCATCACCATGATTGGCTTAAAATAGCAAAGAGGCACACCCCTGGGGTGCAGCAGAGCCCTGTCCACTTGCTACTGCACTAAACTGGTGTCTGTGGGCAGGTGAACAGGACGCGGCTGCCGGGACACAATCCCCTGGTCTGTCTTTATATTCATATTTAAGTGACTCCACCAGGTGTGGCCAGTGCCCCTCCAAGGACAAGCTAGGGCCCAACTCTGGGAGCAGAAGAATGGGAGAGATAAAAGGACCAGTGACCAGCAGACACTGGAACAATCATTGCAATGGTTGAACCATGAAATCATGAACACAGAACAACGGCAACGGGGGTTAAAGTAGACAAGAGAAGACACAAGCAAGAGAATTTTTAGCTATTAGAATCAATGAGTCTGGGCAGCTCCTTGGATGTGGGGGAAAGAGAGGGCAAGGAAACCTGGAGTTTTCTAGCCAGATGCTTCTGAGGATGGTGGAGCCACTGGTGTTGATTCAGCTGGATGTATGTATCCCAGATAACTAAGGACGTCAGTGTGCTTGCACAAAGGACAGGACAGTTTTATTTATTTAAAAAAATTATTTTTTGGTCACACCTCAAGTCACATGGGATTTTTGTTCCCCAACCAGGGATCAAATCCATGCCCCCTATATTGGAAGGGTGGAGTCTTAACCACTGAATAACCAGGGAAGCCCCAGACTGGGTAGTCATGAAGGCCTTTTCACACTCACTGCTCTCACTTGTTCCTCACAGCCACCCAGCAAGGCAGGCAAGGTGGGACAGGTAATGGCTTATCTATTTTACAGGTAAAGATGCTGGCACTTGTTGGCAACATAGACCTCAGGTTCCCAGGGTGACAGAGCCTAGAATTGGGACAAAATCTGAGTACGTGAACTGGGGGAGTCAGGCTAACCTGGGCTGGGATCTCCTGGACTGATGCACTCAGTCTTTGCCCAGACTGCACCTGCCTCTATGTTCCGGCTTTAAAGACTGAAATTTCTCTTTTCTCTGTTGTTCATACCAGAGGTCCTTTAATTGGTCAGTTTCAAAGAAACTGACTTCCTTGCGCCATATGAACCTGCCATTTCTGAAGCACAATAATGGGCAGTTTTTGTTTTTGTCTCAGAATGGGGAAGGACCTCCCAAGTATAACAAACTCAGAAGCTGGGAAGGAGAGGGGGAGGGAGGGAAGGGAAAGCCAGGGCTGGAAAATCTAATAAATTGGACTCTGTAGAAGCAATCATTGCAAAAACCGCCATAAGCAAAATCAAAATGCAATCTAGGGAAAATACAGTATTTGCAATTCGTATCACAGGCAAAGGGCTAATTATTCTAATGGATAAAGAGATCTACGAATCAACCTGGGATTAAAAAAGGACCAGCAATCAAAGAAGAAAGTGGACAAAGGATATAAACAGATTTCAGAAAAGAAAACACACATGCTTCTTGAACTTATAAAAATATACTAAACCTCAAATTAAATATACAAGATAAACCATTTTTTTAACCAGAGAGATGGTTTGCCAAGAAGCAAAATGATTGATACTGTCTTGGAGAGGGTAAGAGAAACAGGAGCTGTCATAAATTGTTGGCAGAAGAATGAATTGTGATGAATTCTGGAAGAGAGGCAATATTCATCACTGGTATAAAGCTATACACAATTTCACCCTAAACTTCCACTTCTAGAAATTTCTCCCGCAGAGATACTTACACCTGCATCAAATCACAAATGTAAAAAGTCGTGTTGCAGTATTGTTTGTAAGAACAAAAGATGGAATCCTTCCTAGAAGTCCACCAATTAGAGACTGTTTTTTTAAAAAATTTTTATTGATGTACAGTTGATTTACAATGTTGTGTTAGTTTCGGGTGTAAAGCACAGTTAGACAAACACATATATCCACTCTTTTTTAGATTCTTTTCCCATATAGGCCATTACAGAGTACTGAGGAGAGTTCCTTGTGCTATTCAGCAGGTTCTTATTAGTTATCTATTTTATGTATATGTGCATGTATATGTCAATCCCAGTCTCCCAATTCATCCTTTCCCCACCTCTCCCCCCACCCCCAGTAACCATGAGTCTTTTCCGACATCTGTGACTCTATTTTTGCTTTGTAAATAAGTTATTAAGTGCTGATTTGTGGTTGTTTAGTCATTAAGTTGTCTCTGACTCTTTGCAACCCCTTGGGTTGCAGCACATCAGGCTTCCCTGTCCTTCACTATCTCCTGGAGTGTGCTCAAACTCATGTCCATTGAGTTAGTGATGCTATCTAACCACCTGATCCTCTGCCATCCTCTTCTCCTTTTGCCCTCAATCTTTCCCAGCATCAGGGTCTTTTCCAGTGAGTTGGCTGTTTGCATCAGGTGGCCAAAGTATTGGAGCTTCAGGTTCAGCATCAGTCATTCCAATGAATCTTCAGAACTGATTTCCTTTAGAATTGACTGGTTGGATCTCCTTGCGGTCCAAAGGATTCTCAAGAGTCTTCTCCAGCACCACAGCTCAAAGGCATCGATTCTTTGGCACTCAGCCTTCTTTATGATCCAACTCTCACATTCGTACATGACTACTGGAAAAACCATAGCTTTGACTATACGGACTTTTGTTGGCAAATTGATGTCTCTGCTTTTTAACAAGCTGTCTAGGTTTAATATGCTGTATGAGTGATGATACGTCTATGTAAAAAGAAAGAACTTTGATTGTGTTGATACAGAATGATCTCCAAGACACATTAACTGAAAAACAAGGTGTAAAACAGCATATATGATAGCATGCCATTCATGCAAAATACAAATATGCATGTAATGGTATTTGCACACAGATATGCAGAACTTCCCTTGGAGAGTGAACAAGAAACTGGTAACACAGGTTGTCCCTGGGGAAGGAGACAGAGTAATTGGGAACAGGAAAGCAAGAGAAGACCATTTATTATAAACTCTTTTACAGGTTTACAATTTACCATGTTAATTTACTATCTATTAATACACTGGATATAAAACAAGATTGTGGACTCCCCTGGTGGCCCAGTGGTAAAGAATCTGCCTGCCAGTGTAGGAGACACAGGTTCCATTGCTGGTGCAGGAAGATCCCACTTGCCTCAGCAACTAAGCCCGTGTATGATGACTGAAGCCCACTCACCTAGAGCCTCTGCTCTGCAATAAGAGAAGCCACTGCAAGGAAAAGCCCACTCACTGCAACTAGAGAGTAGCCCCTGCTCACCACTAAAGAAAAGCCTGCGCAGCAACCGAGACCCAGCATGGCCAAAATTTTTTTTAAAATTAAAATAAATAAAACTTTTAAAAAATTGGAGTGAAAAAATATACTGAAAGGATAAAAACTTTAATTAGCATGTAGTGGCTTCGAGTGGTAGGAACGGATATTCTACTGGTTTTCTATGCTGTATCACCAATGACCACCAATATAGCAGCTTGAACAACACATTTTATCACCTCATGGTTCTATGGGTGAGGAGTTCAGGCAGGGCTTAGCTGGGTCTTCAGCTCATGGTCTCACAAGACTGCGATCAAGGTGCTGACTGGGCTGCCTTCTTGTCTGGAGGCTTGACTAGGGAAGAATCCAATTCCAAGTTCACGCTGATTGTTGGCAGAATCCATTTCTTTGCAGCTGTATGACTGAATGCCCTGGCTTTTTGCTGGCTGTTGGCTTGAGGATTCTAGAAGAATTCTAGAATTCTAGAAGATTCTAGAAGAGAGATTTTTATATCATTTTATTTATTTACTGGCTGCACTGTGTTTTTGTTGCTGTGTGTGAGCTGTCTCTAGTTGCTGTAAGCAGGGGCTACTGTCTAGTTGAGGTGCACAGGCTTCTCGTGGTGGTGGCTTCTCTTGTTGCAGAGGATGGGTTCGTGGGCTCGTGGGCTTTAGTAGTTGGTGGCACATGGGCTCTTTAGTTGGAGCTCCCAAACACTAGAGCACAGGCTCAGTACTTGCAGCACACAGGTTTAATTGCCCCAAGGTATGTGGGATCTTCCCACATCAGGGATCGAACCCGTGTACTCTGTATTAGCAGGCAGATTCTTAACCACTGGACCACTAGGGAAGTGCAAGAAGAGAGATTTTTATAAAAACTAATCATGGAAAAAGCATCCCCAAATGAGGAGCTAAGCCTCAAGGCCAATCTGCTCACATCCCTCCCCCCAGGTGGGTCCCTGTGCCCCCAGGAAGGCACTCAACCTCCCCAGCTCGAAATTCTGGAACCATCACTCAAAGGGCCCCACAGCACCATGCAGGCTCATCTCCGGCCACAGCCCAGCTCAAAGTCTACACTGCAGCCATCCAGACAATCCTCGCTGCTACCAGAAAATACACTTTGGTGTCCCATCTTGGGAGACAATGGTCCCTATCCCAGACTGTCTGTCCCTGCACTGTCCTTCCCTTGCTCTATTCAGCTTCTCATTTCTGTTCTGTTATCATCTCTTCTGCGAAGCCTCTACCAACCCCGCAAGAGTCACCCCTTTACACCTCTCCGGATCCCTCTCAGCACTTACAACTCTGTAAATAGCTCCCACCATCTACTGAGCATCTCATGCAGTGCCCTGAGCATGCATCAGCTCTGCATTCGTGTATGTTAGTTGCTTAGTCGTGTCTGACTCTTTGTGACGCCAGGCTCCTCTGTCCAGGGAATTCTCCAGGCAAGAATACTGAAGTGGGTAGCCATTCCTTTCTGCAGGGAATCTTCCTGACCCAGGGATCAAACCCATGTCTCCTGCATTGGCAGGCAGATTCTTTACTGCTGAGCCACCTGGGAAGTAGGTGCTCCATCAGCTCCCAGCCTGACTTCCACTGAGTCAGTGCTCTGAGCTGGCCTCGGGAAAAACTGATCCCTGAAACCAGCAGACAGGGCCCCTGGGGCCCAACAGCCCCAGTGCTAAGCCCAGCCTTCCTGGTGTTAAAGGCAGAAAACAGCAGAAGCTCCTGGATGAAACGCTGGACTCGCCCCCACCCCAGAGGACACAGTGAGTGGGCTCACAGCAGCAGTGCTGTGTCAGGCTCCCAGACCCCACACTTAGGGCCACAGACCTGCTGTGGTGGTCAAACAGCTGAGGCCTGGGGACAGAGAGGAAGTGGCCAGGCAGCGGCCAGGGACGACGGGCTTGATCAGCATTCTGGGCCTCCCCCCAGGGCGGTGGCACCTGCCAGTCAGGCAGTGACAGGCAGGTGAGTTTCATCAGCCCTGAATTTCACCTTCGACTAAACAAAGACTGAGCTTGCTAAGAAACTGGATTCTAAATTTAGCACTGAACTCTGGGCACTGGTGAGCTGGCCTCTGCCGCCCGCGGCTTGGGGGGCTGGGAGGGCGCTGCCCCAGTCCTTCCTCTCTGGCCGTGCTGTCCTGAGACCCAGAACCTACCATGGGCTGCCAGAGGGGTGGACTGTGCCTCAAAGACCCTCCTCTGAAAGCCTGCTGTTCTGCTGGGGGAGGGAGGTGGGAGCAGGTGAGATCCTTCAGGAGCTCATTTCCAAGGCCTGATAGGTACCCCTCCTCCATAGCCCCACACTGTCTTGATCCTGCAGGGCCCCTAATGCCACCACCCCAGGGTCTGAGCTGAGCCTAATCCCCACTGGCCCTGTGTAAGATGGGGCATCTACCCACCTCCACCTCAGTCTTTCTGGGACTGGGGGGAGGTCCTGAGGCTGAGAAAGGGTGACTCCTACCCTATGATTCAGCCCCAAAGCTTTTCCTACAATGCAGAAGGCTGCATGTATGCATGGCTCCTGAATAACAGATTATAACTGGCCTCCCAAGCCCTCGGATCATCTCCCTTAATCCTTTCCCAAACCCTGGGAGGGAGGTTTTATGAGGAACTCATTTTCCAGGTTGGAAAACTGAGGTTTGTCATGGTTAATTAACTTAATTCTATACTACACAAGTGGGTCAGGACAATAGCAGACTCCTACTCTCTCTCTTTTTTTTTTTTTGGCCATGTGACATGTGGGATCTTAGTTCCCTGATCAGTGATCAAACCTGCATCCCCTGCACTGGAAGTGTGGCATCTTAACCACTGGGCCTTCAGGGAAGTCCTGAAGACCCCCGCTCTGAAGGGCTTCTCCTCCACACCACATGTCTCTCTGCACAGGGACATTCCGAGTCCCAGGGGCTGAAGTTGGAGCTCTGCCCAGCTCTTGTTATAGCTGAGTCCCCACAGCCCGCAAGCTGGAGCCTGGGTTAGGAGAAGGCTCAGGAACCACACTGAGTAAGCCTTACTGGCCGTTTGAGCCTGGGCATGTGAACCAGCCTCTCTGAGGCTCACTTCCCGTCTATAAGAGAGGGCAGTTCTCTGGTAAGCCAGCTTGGCCAGGCTGAACTGCATCTCCCAGGGCTCTCTTCCCTATGTCCTTCTGGTTGCTGCCCACAGGGCAAAGTCCAGGGTGAGCTTTAGAGGTGAGCGTGAAGCTGGCAGCCATTGTGTTAGTTTCTGCTGCACGGCAAAGTGAATCAGCTGTATATATACAAATATCCCCTTTTTATGGATTTCCTTCCCATTCAGGTCACCGCAGAGCACTAAGTAGAGTTCCCTGTGCTGTCCCTTAGGTTCTCATTGCTGTTGTTCAGTTGCTCAGACATGTCTGACTCTTTGTGACCCCATGGACTGCAGCATTCGAGGCTTCCCTGTCCTTCACCATCTCCCGGAGTTTGCTCAAACTCATGTCCATTGAGTAGGTGATGTCATCCAACCATCTCATCCACTGTCACCCGCCTCTCCTCTTGTTCTCAATCTTTCCCAGTATCAGGGTCGTTTCCAATGAGTTGGCTGTTCGCATCAGGGGGCCAAAATATTGGAACTTCAGCTTCAGCATCAATCCTTCCAATGAACATTCAGGGTTGATTTCCTTTAGGATTGACTGGTTTGATCTCCTTGCTGTCCAAGGGGCTCTCAAGAGTTTTCTCCAGCACCACAATTGGAAAGCATCAATTTTTCAGCACTCAGCCTTCTTTGTAGCCCAACTCTCACATCCGTACATGACTGTTCTCTTTAGTTACCTATTTTATACATAGTAGTGTGTTTGTCAATCCCAGTCTCTCACTAGTTTCTGCTTGCTTATCTGTCTGCTCATTTCTTTGCTGTGGGGCCTGCAAGTGTCCTACCTTCCCCTGGGCGCCCCCTCCTATCAGCTCCTGTAACTTCCAGGTCAGGTCTCTGTGTCCAGCCACAGAAGAGGGTACTTTCTTCTTCTGTGGGACATCCATGCCATCAAGGTTTGGAGGTAGCAAGAAGAGATACAGTTTTCAATCTGTCCCCTGGCTTCCAGTGAGAGTGACCACCTCCTCCTGGCTTGCCTGGGACTTTCCCAATTTACAAAGTACAAGTCTCACCCCTTGGGAACCCTCTCAGTCCCAGAAAAACAGGGACTTGGTCACCTTGTTCCAGTTTGTGCTTAGAGGATCCAGCCAGTCCTGCATCCAATGCAAATAAACAGCCTTAAAGGACTGCTTAACCAGCAAAGGGCAGCAGTGTAACATAGATGGGTGGATGGATGCATGGGCAGATAATAGATACATAGATAACAGATGATGGATGAATAAAAGATATAGATGATAGATAATAGCTAGATAGATGGATAGATATATAAAGAGACAGGTAAATAGATGAATGTCAACAGATGCCAGGTAGCAACTGTGTTTGCCTCACAGAGTTGTGAGCATTAAATGAGATACTCACATGCCCAGTGCCTGGCACAGAGGAAGCAATCAATATATATTAGTCACTGTTGTCACTTAAAGTGAAAGTGTTAGTCACTCAGTTGTGTCCCACTTTTTGCAACCCCATGGATTGCAGCCCACCAGGCTCCTCTGTCCATGCAATTTTCCAGGCAGGAATACTGACGTGGGTAGCCATTTCTTTCTCCAGGGCATCTTCCCCATCCAGGGATCGAACTCTGTTCTCCTACATTACAAGTAGATTCTTCTCTCTGAGCCACCAGGTTGTTACTTAAGGTGGATCACAAAGTTCTAGGACATAAAATGGTGGTGGCAACACCTGCTCCTCTGATCCTCAGAACCACAAGTTGTGGGTAAAATCATCTTGGCTGACAGCATTTCTCTTTGGTGGGGTACCAATTGAGAGGGGCATGAGGGAGCTTCCTGGGGTACCATGTTCTATGTTGTGATGGAGGTGGTGGTCACATATGAGAAATGTCACTGAGCTGTGCACGTAAGATGGAGACACTTTATTGCAATATGCTATCATCTGATAAAACATTGAAATTTTTCTAATGTGATGGAAGAACCAGAAAAACTATCTAGCGTTCCTCTGGCATCAGTTGAGTGTATGACCTCATGTAACTTCTTTGGACCACAGTTACCACATTCATGAAGTAGGTAAGCCTTGGTAGAGATCAGGGAACTGGTCCACTTGGCCTCCTTGTACCCCAGTTCCCTAGATATTTGTATCAAAACAGACAAGAAAAAAGAGGCAGCTACAAAGGAGGTTTTTTAAGAATTGAGGTGTGATCCAGCCCACAGAGTCAGTGCTTCCTTCAGAGGATGCTTGCCTTCTCAGGCACTGTCCTTCAGACAAGGACAATTGTGAGTTTGTGTGTCTACACCAGAAATGCATAGGAAAGCTCTTTGGAAAAGCTCTAATGCTAGAGACGAAGGAAGGCATTAGAACCACAAAGGAAGGTGTGTGCCCTGGACCTGCCTCATCACCCGGGGGGAAAGGATGAAGATACCCATGATTCATAGGCTCACTATGTACCAGGCTGAGCACCAAGTGCTTCACACACACCATTTCATTTTACCCCACCATGGAGTGATGCACAGTCACTAACAAGGAGATACATGTATGAATTTGGAGAGATTGTGTATTTCTTTACTCATCTGCATTTTCTAATTTTTTATTATCTATGGAAAAAATACTATAGAAATTTAAAAATGGAAAATGCATGATTGGCAAAGAAGCTCTTTTTCTCTCTGTGGGGAGGGGAGGCTGAGCATGATCCTGAAAGATCCTAAATTAATGCAGAATCAGGCAGTAACTGCACCTGCCATGTCACACAGGGACTGTGATTGTCCCCAGTGCCACGTGCTTGATTTCAACTTTGATTAACAGAAAACAGGCTTGGTTGGAGGCAGAGAGAGGAGCCAGGAGGCTACTGCAGTGGGAAAAAGTACTAGCGCTATTAGACCCTGTTGCCATAGAAACAGCACAGCAAAGCTATTTTGTTGTTAACTCCTGAGAGAAAAGGCAGGACCAAAATTAATGTAGTTATAGTACAATTTGGACTGTGGGTATTTAACCTCTCCCTCCCCCCCCAACTCCTATGAGTACAGTCAGTGTGTTCCCAGCAGCTGTCACTATGCCCTCTCTCTTCTAGTCCAGAAATCATACACTAACAAGTGAGGATGCAGGATTTGGGGATGATCCCTAGAACAGCGCTTTCAAACCATATTAAGCATCCCCTGGGGACTGTGTTAAAATGCTGAGTCTGACTCAAAGGCAGGTCTAGGATGTGCTCCAAGATGCTGCATTTCTAACGAGCTCCCAAATGATGCCAATGCTCTTGGTCCATGGACCACACTTTGAGTAGCAAAACCCTGGTCAAGACGGTTAACCCTTTTTACAAAGGAGGAAACCAGAACAACCATGCCTTGTCCCTTGTTGTCTCCTCCCTCTGGATCTAGCTTGGTACCTGGTACCCAAGTCGGGAGGGGAAGGAGCAGAAGGCTCAGTACACACTCTATGAATGAACAGATGGATGAAGAGATGAACATTGGATTCATTCACATTTTGATACTGATCATCTTAATTGAAAAGTAAGGGACTTCCCTGGTGGTCCAGTGGTTAAAACTCCACCTTCCAAGGCAGGGAGTGCAGGTTTGATCCCTGGTCGGGGAGCTAAGATCCCATATACCACTAGGCCAAAAAACCCCAAAATGTAAAACAGAAGCAATATTGTAACAAATTCAATAAAGACTTTAAAAATGGTCCACATAAAAAAAAAACTTTAAAAAATTAGTAAAAAATAAAATAAAATAACCTATACCCATGGCAAAACGTTAAACCTTATGAAAAAGCAAATCTTCCTTCCTGTCCGAGCTTCTGGTCACCTGTTCAACAGATTTTATTTACTTTATTTTATCCTCCCAGAAATTACTGTTAATATATATATTATTTTTTCTTGATGCAAGTGGGAGGATACTACAAGCCAGCACCGCTCAATATCTCATGGATTTTTTATCTTAAAATATGTATTAGAGATCGTTCCATATCTGTACATATGCATGTCGCTTCAGTCATGTCCGAGTTTTTGTGATCCCATGGACTACAAACTGCCAGGCTACTCTTTCCATGGGATTCTCCAGACAAGAATACTGGAGTGGGTTGCCATGCCTTCCTCCAAGGGATCTTCCTGACCCATGGATCAAACCTGAGTCTCCTGCAGCCCCTGCATTGCAGGCAGATTCTTTACTGCTGAGCCACTAGGGAAGCCCATCCATACATATAAATTTACTTTATTCTTTTAAACAGCCATATAGTGTTCTATTCCAAATATATTTAAACACTGCCCTGTTGATGGAAATGTCTGACCTTACAAATCTTTTGGCATCCCAACCCATGCTACAATAGACACCCTTGTATATATGTATTTGTGCAAATGTGTATATGAATGTTATCTGTTGGATAAATTCCTAGATGTGGAATAGCTGGGTCAAAGGGTGCATATATTTTTTAGTATGCTAGGTAATGTTTAATTGCCTACCAAATAAGCTGTACCAATTTTACACTCTCACCAACATTTTATAAGAATGTCTAATTCCCTATACTTTTAAATACTATCCATTTTTATTAACAACCTTATGAATCTGACAGTGAAAAAAGTTCCTGTTTTCATTTGATTTCAACACATGGAACTGTGCTCAGTATTATGTGGCAGCCTGGATGTGAGGGAAGTTTGCGGAAGAATGGACACATGTATATGTATGGCTGAGTCCCTTCACTGTTCACCTGAAAGTATCACAATGCTATTGATCAGTTATATCCAATAGAACATAAAAAGTTAAAAAAAATAGGAATGAGATTGTATATATTTTCACATTTTCCATGCTATTATATTAACTAGTAAAGTGTTGTTTTATTTAGGAAAGTTAATGATTTTTGTATATTGATTTGGGAATCAGCAACCTCACTGAATCTGCTTACTGCTTCCAGTTTTGTTTTGTTTTTTTTTTCCAGTTGATTTCTTGGCTTTTCCAGTTACATGACCATAGCATTTGAGAATGATAATAATTTTGTCTCTTCCCTTACAATTTTTATACTCTTCTTTCTTTTCTTATTGGTTCATAAGCTGAAGAAACTACCAGAAAACAGTACTGAGAGTGGGCAGCCTGACTTTAATCATTTTAATGTGTTTCCATCAGGGAATTCCCTGGTAGTCCAGTGGTTAGAACTCTGCTTTCACTACCAGGGCCAGGTTCGATCCCTGGCTGGGGAATTAAGATCCTACATGCTGTGCAATGTGGCCAAACTAAAAAAGAAAAAAATGGGTTTCCATCATTAAGAATACTGCTAACTTTGGCAAGAGATATATTTTCATTTTATTAAGGAAATATCTGTATTGTTAAGAGTTTCCCCAATTTCTATTTCATTAAATATTTTTTAAAAATCAGAATGAAGCACAAGAAAACACTGAAATATTGAATTATCTTTAACTCATGGAGTAAGCTCCACTTAGTTGTGGTACTGTCTTTCTTTTAACATGCTATTAAAGGAAATATCTTTCTTTTCATTGTTTCCATTTGCTATTATTTGATTAGGATTTTCTATTGTTCTTCATAAGTTAAGTTCATCTCTATTATTCTTTTTTATGCTTCTTGGGATTTGAAATCTGTATCATTCTGGTTTAAATAAAAATCTGGAGTGTTTATTTTGTAGTCCTCAAACTTTGCTTGAAAAAGACTTTTTTACAAATCATAAATGTCCAGAAATGGAGAATGATTAAATTTCTTTGTCTATAATGCTATGAGGCTATTTGTCTCAGCTGGGAAGACTGGGGAGGAGATGGCCCATTTTGGCAAGTTTCTCATTTTGTTCCCTGACAGTCCATTGGTTGGTTTCAGTTCCATTTATAATACTGAGTTGACCAAAAAGTTGGACAATTTCCAAAATTGATTTTATTGGGTTGACCATAAACTATTATGGAAAAACCTGAATGAACTTTTTGGCCAACCCAATATAATCAATTTTAGAAATTTTCACTTTCCTAGAAAATAATCCAGTTTTTTTCACATTTGCTTACATAAATATAAGCAAAGCGTTTTCTTAAAATTTATTTAATTTTTTCCATATCTATGATTACTTTTCCATTCTTATTTCTAAATTTATATATTGGTGCTTTCTCCTTTTTTGTCTTGTGTACATTAGCTAGTAATCTACCTATTTCAATATATGTATATTTTTTATATTTCAATTTTTCAAGCTCTTGGATTTATGTTCTAGTGTACTATTTCCTGAGACAATAATTAGTCTTCATTATTATAAGTCTTTCATTTCTTTCCCATACATTTGCTTTTTAATTATTTTTCCAACTTCTTAGGTTGTAATAACTAAGTCTCACCCTTTTATGTTTAGGAATGGAGTATCCTGAGAACCGGCTCCCCAGATAGAGGTAATGAATCCACCTGCCAATGCAGGAGACATAACAGACTCAGATTCAATCCCTGGGTTGGGAAGATCCCTTGGAGTAGGAAATGGCAACCCACTCCAATATTCTTGCCTGGAGAATCCTATGGACGGAGGAGCCTGGCAGGCTACAGTCCATAGAGTTGCACAGGGTTGGACACGACTGAAGTGACTTAGCACACACACACACACGACCCTGAGAACAACTGTAGCTGTAGCCTCCAGATCAATGCTGTTCAATGCAGTACTTAATAGCTATTTAAATTGTAATTCATTAAGATGAAATAAAAGGAAAACTTCAGTTCCCAGTGCATGAGGCACATTTTAACTGTTCAGTAGCCACAAGCGGCTAGTGGCTCATGTATCAGATACCCCAGATGTAAAACAATTCCTTATACTGGACACCAAGGCTGTAGAATGTAATATATATTTGTACAGGTTCAAACACCTCCAGTTGCAAGTGACAAAAACCCAACTTACACTCATGGAAAGCCCTAAAGAGAAAACATGAGCTCGGTACCTGCACAGCCCTGAAGTATCGCTGGCTTCAACACAGCTGGACTTACTGCTTCATTTCTCTCCATCTTTTCGTTCTCTTTGTCCTGGCTTCCTCAAATTATATCATCAGGGTTCTTCTGCCTTCTCCCTCTCCCAGTTCTCTTCCTCTCTGTTCAGTGTTTCTCTGCTCATCTTAGTCATGATATATAGCATAACAATGTATTAATAGTGTAGCAGCTAAAGGCTCAAGCTACAAAGTAAGACTTCTTGTACATGAACCCTTGTTCCACCATGAATGTAAGTGACACATTAATGAACCTCTTGGGACTTTCCTGGTGGTCCAGTGGTTAAGACTTTCCCTCTAATGCAGGAGATGTGGGTTTGATTTCTGCCTGGGGAGCTAAGATCCTACATGCCTCAGGGCCTAAAAGAAAATATAAAACAGACACACTACTGTAACAAATTCATGCACTACTGTTCAGTTCAGTTCAGTTCAGTCACTCAGTCATGTCTGACTCTTTGCAACCCCATGAACCACAGCATGCCAGGCCTCCCTGTCCATCACCAGCTCCCAGAGTTCACCCAAACTCATGTCCATTGAGTCGGTGATGCCATCCAACCATCTCATCCTCTGTCGACCCCTTCTCCTCCTGCCTTCAATCTTTCCCAGTATCAGAGTCTTTTCAAATGAGTCAGCTCTTACCATCAGGTGGCCAAAGTATTGGAGTTTCAGCTTCAACATCAGTCCTTCCAATGAACACCCAGGACTCATCTCCTTTAGGATGGACTGGTTGGATCTCCTTGCAGTCCAAAGGACTCTCAAGAGTCTTCTCCAACACCACAGCTCAAAAGCATCAATTCTTCAGCACTCAGCTTTCTTTATAGTCCAATTCTCACATCCATACATGACCACTGGAAAAGCCATAGCCTTGACTAGACGGACCTTTGTTGACAAAGTAATGTCTCTGCTTTTTAATATGCTGTCTAGGTTGGTCATAACTTTCCTTCCAAGGAGTAAATGTCTTTTAATTTCATGGCTGCAATCACCATCTGCAGTGGTTTTGGAGCCCAAACAAATAAAGTCTCTCACTGTTTCCACTGTTTCCCCATCTATTTGCCATGAAGTGATGGGACCAGATGCCATGATCTTAGTTTTCTGAATGTTGAGCTTTAAGCCAACTTTTTCACTCTCCTCTTTCACTTTCATCAAGATGCTCTTCAGTTCTTCACTTTTTGCCATAAAGATGGTGTCATCTGCATATCTGAGATTATTGATATTTCTCCCAGCAATCTTGCTTCCAGCCGTGCTTCTTCCAGCCCAACGTTTCTCATGATGTACTCTGCATGTAAGTTAAATAAGCAGGGTGACAATATACAGCCTTGACGTACTCCTTTTCCTATTTGGAACCAGTCTGTTGTTCCATGTCCAGTTCTAACTGTTGCTTCCTGACCCGAATACAGGTTTCTCAAGAGGCAGGTCAGGTGGTCTGGTATTCCCAACTCTTTCAGAGTTTTCCACAGTTTATTGTGATTCACACTGTCAAAGGCTTTGGTGTAGTCAATAAAGCAGAAATAGATGTTTTTCTGGAACTCTCGTGCTTTTTTGATGATCCAGCGGATGTTGGCAATTTGGTCTCTGGTTCCTCTGCCTTTTCTAAAACCAGCTTGAACATCTGGAAGTTCACGGTTGACATATTGCTGAAGCCTGGCTTGGAGAATGTACTACTGTAACAAATTCAATAAAGACTTAAAAAAGAAAAGCAATTAGAAATTTAAAAATAAAGTGATACATTGCTTAACGTCTTTATGTCTCCATCCCAATGTGCTCATTTCTCAAATGAGGACATAATAAAACCTAGTTCATAGAGTCGTTGCGTGGATTAAATGAGATAAGGCACATCTTACACGTAGCACAGCACCATAGTACACACTCACCAAATACCAGCTGTTGTACGAGTGAATCATCTCTCCGTGTGCTGGGCTGTTTGACCAGTGGCAGTTGCAGGCTCCTATCATCCAAGCCTGGTAGAAAAGAGGGAGGCTTCTCTGTTAGCTGTAAAATCTTAGCTGGGACTCTGCTGGCCCAACCTGGGTCAAATGTCCATCTCTAAAACAATCACTGTGGTCCAAAGAATGGTTGCTCTAGACTGTACAGGCCTGGGTCATGTGCCCCAATTCTGCAGTCAAAATACCATTAGTCACCATGATTAACAATCCCATTAGGGATTTTTCTGGTGGTCCAGTGGTTAGGACTCCACACTCTCACTGCCATGGCCCAGGTTCAATCCCCGGTCAGGGAACTAGGATCCCACAAGCCATGCAGCTCAGCCAAAAACAAACAAACAAACAAAAACAAATCCCATAAAAAGAGCAGAGTTTGAGGCAGAGATAGCTTCCAAAAAAAAAAAAAAAAATGGATTACTTTTAGCAGAAAAGAAAGTGAAAGTCACTCAGTCGTGTCCGACTCTTTGTGACCCCATGGACTATATAGCCCACAGAATTCTCCAGGCCAGGATACTGAAGTGGGTAGCCATTCCCTTCTCCAGGGGATCTTCCCAACCCAGGCATCGAACCCAGGTCTCCCACATTGCAGGCGGATTCTTTACCAGCTGGGCCACCAGGGAAGCCCAAGAATACTGGAGTGGGAGGCCTATCCCTTCTCCAGTGGATCTTCCTGACCCAGGAATTGAACCGGGGTCTCCTGCCTTGCAGGCAGATTCTTTATCATCTGAGCTACCAGGGAAGCCCACCAGGCTCCTCTGTCCATGGAATTTTCCAGGCAAGCATACTGGAGTGGGTTGCCTTTCCCTTCTCCAGGGGACCTTCCCGATCCAGGGATTGAACCTGGCTCTCCTGCATTGCAGGCTGATTCTTTACCTCTAAGCCACCAGGGAAGCCCTTTAGCAGAAAAGGAATGTGGAAAACTATGCTCAGTCATCAGAAACTCAAGCAGACAGTCTATTACATTCCACCTCAGAATACCCAGCATGTGTACACATATATGTGCACATATACACACATGTCTTCCCAGGCATGTAATCTTTAAATGCCTCCCTAATACAATGCAACTATCCTACATACATCAAATATATATAAACACCTGTGCATTTCTCTCAGTCACACATGGATGTGGCTCCTAATGGTCACACAACCTACAGACAGGGAATCATCCTAAACACAGTATACAGTGGTGAAGGAATAGTGGTACATACACGCGCGCACACACACACACACACACATGTTGAGAAAAGGAAAAAGGAAAAAACAAGAAGCACAGTCCTTGGTGGCCCAGTAGTAAAGAATTCACCTACCAATGCAGGGGATACAGGTTCGATCCTTGGTCCAGAAAGATCCAACCTGCCCCAGGGTAACTAAGCATGTGCCACAGCTACTAAAGCCCATACTCTAGAGCCCACACTCACTAAGCCCACATGCTGTAGCTACTAAAGCCTGTGCTCCGTAGCAAGAGAAGCCACCACAATGAGAAGCCCGAACACTGCAACTAGACAGTAGCCCCTGCTTGCTGCAACTAAAGAAAGCCTGTGCACAGCAACAAAGACCAAGTACAGCCAAAAAAAATTAATTAATTAAAAAAGAAGAAGCTCAGTCTCTAATCAACAGGCCCAGCCACAACCTCTACAGAGGATTAAACTGGCTCCGATGTCTGGCCATGGAGTGAGTTTCTTGGTCTCTCACTGTGGGTGCCCCAAATTTTGCACACTGAGAAAATCTCTCCTGTCTGAGATTTCCCTTCTGAAGAATACATAGCCCTAGAAGCCTATTTCCTGCTGGACTCCTAGGACTAAGGGGTCCTAGGAGTTTCCTTTGGGTTTAAGCCATGATAGATCCACTCCACCAGTGTGAGGGTATTAAACCACACAAATGTCTTTAAAATTCTGATCTTCTGCCAGAAAAAAATTGCTTCCTGGGGTCTCCTTTGAGCTGGAATTCCCACAATAGAAATCCTGCCAAGCTGTGGTCTTTGAATCTGAATCCTTCTCTTTTCACATCTGCCACTTAAAAATAATCTTTCCAGAAAATCTGGACCGATACAACTTTTGGTCAGTAGACTTTAGCTGCATTCTCATGTTGAATCTGAATTTATCCTGAAATTTTTAAAGAACAACTTGATTTAAGTATACCTGGAAATAACACAATGAAAACATTTTCTAAGATATCCAACCTTAACTCTGTCATAATCACATGGAAGCAGAAAAACCCACCCACTCTCCAAAAGTTCAATGGAGAATAAAGATCTACTTTTTGTACAACATGACTGAGAAGCACAACCATAATTATACTGTCAGCCATTCCTGCCATAATAATTCAGTCAGCTGGCACTCCGTTTGAAAACCAAATAAAATGTCATCATATTAAACTTTGGGGTACTCTGTAAAAATGGAGTTCAAACTTCACTCATGAGTATAAGAGACCAATTTTCGGGCTTCACTGGTGGCTCAGTGGTAAAGATTGCCATTGCAGGAGACTCAAGTTCCATCCCTGATCTAGGAAGATCCCACATGCCCTAGAGCAACTGCGCCTGTGTGCCACAACTACCGAGCCTCTGTTCTAGACCACGTGCTACAGCTACTGAAGCCTGTGCACCCTAGAGCCCGTGCTCTGCAACGAGAAGCCACTGCAGTGAGAAGTTCATGCATCGCTGCTATAGAGTGCAACTAGAAAACAGCCTGCGCAGCAACAAAGACCCAGCATAGCCAAAAAAATAAATAAAATTTTAAAGAGAGAGACCAATTTCCCCACCCACCCTTAATCACATTTGCGTGTCTGTCCAAAACAAACATGTTCATGAGTACCTAAATTAACCATCTTTCTGTTGGGTGGATCTACTCTCATTTGACAGAGTGGTCTGGCAGTTATCTGGTTCTTTTGATCAACACAGATAGCCATACTGATCAGGGTTCCTGGCTGCAAGCACAGAGACTGTGCGTAGCTGATGAGACAGCAAAGGAGTTCATTAAAGGGCAGTGCATTGCTCTCTGCCCTGTAGGGAAAGCTGAGCCCAGAGTCAAAGAATCCTAGACCAGGGATGAAAACCACACCACACTACTGTCCTGTTGATGAAGCCTCCCTCATGGCTGCCACCTCCACTGTCCCGGGGGGCACTCCACTTTGCAGTCACCCCACCTCCAAAAGTCAGACATCTCAGCAGCGCCTGCACCTGCAAAATGGCTTCCACCCAGAGCCTCCTCCTCACCTTCCTCTCTTTCGAATTAAAGCCTCAAGTAGATGAGCCCGATAGGGCTTCCCAGGTGGCACTAGTGGTAAAGAATCTGCCTGCCAATGCAGAAGACACAGGAGACGTGGTTTCAATCTCTGGATCGGAAAGATCCCCTGCAGAAGGGCATGGCAATCCACTGTGGTAATCTTGCCTGGAGAATCCCATGGACAGAGGAGCCTGGCAGGCTACGGTGAAGCAATTTAGCACACACACATGCAGATGCGTCTGATTGATATATATGAGGTCATGTGCATGTGTCAGACAGTAAGCAAGCTGGGGAAATAAGTTTTCAATGTTCTCCTTTAGGGAAGAAGATGGGACCTGTAAGCCTGGAAATTCTCTGAATGTAGCAACATGGCTCAGAAGACTGGAAGCATCCAAAGAATCATAGAATATGGTCAATGCCCACTACAAACATCCAAATGCCGTTTTAGTCAAGATATACACATATGAAAATTTAATCGGATAACTGCCAAAATTCTGTATCTATTGGAAGGACTGATGCTGAAGCTCCAATACTTTGGCCACCTGATGCAAACAGTTAAGGAAAAGGCCCTGAAGGCAAAAGGAGAAGAGGGAGACAGAGGATGAGATGGTTGGGTGGCATCACTGATTCAATGGACATGAACTTGGGCAAACTCTGGGAGATAGTGAGGGACAGGAAGCCTGGCATGCTGCTGTCCATGGGGTCACAAAGAGTTGGATACAACTTAGCGACTGAACAACAACAAAAGCTATAGAGATCAACTCTAAGAAGCCTATAGGGTAACTCATGGATAAAAAAATTGAGACCAAGAAATCGCTCTTCCTTCTTCCCCCAATTCTTATTAAGTTGGCTGTGAATAAACCACTACTGAACGGACTCCACGATGAACAGGTTTTGTTTAGAAGGAGTCTCTGCTCTTTACAAGACAATGAGACATTTCTTCCAGGCAGAGAATTTGCAGAGAATTTGAGACATACTTGGCATTCAGGCCTCCATTTACATTTGTTACGCCAGGTTGGTTATTCTTTTTAATTAATTAATTTGGCTGCATCAGGTCTCGTGGCACACAGAATCTTCACTGTGGTGCTCGGGTTCTCTAGTTGTGGTTCATGGGCTCAATAGTTAAGGCACAAGGGCCTAGTTGCACTGCAGCATGTGGGATCTTGGTTCCACTGCTAGGGACAGAACCCACATCCCCTGCATTGCAAGGCATATTCTTAAGCACTGGAAAACCAGGGAAGTCCAGGTTGGTTATTCTTAATGTGGTTGGTCACCTGACTTTGGATGGACCTCTTCTGGTTATAGGGGGGTCCCTTAAAGGCTGCTTTCTTTGTGCCTTCTCCCCCACCCCTTATGAATACCAGGAGCTGCAGCTAAATCTCAGTTTTTATTCCAGCACTTCATTTGATGAACTGGCTTTTCTTCAGCATATGGACAGGTCTTCCAATGCATTCACCAGGATGATAGCAGGTGACAGATCAAGACTTCTCTCCTTGGGAGTCACAGCCACAACAGAAGCCACTGTAAAAGGGAACACTGTCTTTTACCCCATCCCACCCCTGATTACTGGCACCTCCACAGCCCTCCCCTGAAAGTAGATTGTTAGGTTGATAATAGGGAACACTTGTCAATCCTCCTACAGAGACATTATTCAATATGAAAGAACGATGCAATTTGGAAAAGAGTGGGTCTTCATTTGCATACCATGAGCCCTGAAGGTTCTTCTGGAGCATTCTGATCCAAATTTGATAAGTAGGTTGAGCAAGAACAGACCAGATTCTAATTTCTACCTCGCCCTACCTCAATATCGCAAACACAAGACGACGAGGAACGAAGTCATAGATTTGATCATGTAGATCGGTGGCCTGGGCCACACAAATCTACTTATTTAGTTTTCTTTTGCCCTTAAATTACTTTTATTTTTTAAATTAATTTTTCTTGGAGTACAGTTGCTTTACTTACAGTGTTAGTTCCTGCTGTGCAGCAAAGTGAATGAGTTATACATACACGTATGTGGTGCTGGTTTAGTTGCTAAGTTGTGTCCAATTCTTACAACCCCATGGACTGTAGCCTGCCAGGCTCTTTGTCCATGGGCTTTCCCAGGCAAGAATACTGGAGTGGGTTGCCATTTTCCTTCTCCAGGGGATCTTCCCAACCCAGGGTTCAAACCTGGGTCTCCTGCTTTGCGGGCAGATTCTTTACCACCTGAGCCACAGGGAAGCCCTCAATTCATCCCACCCTAATTTGAAAACAGAGTTAACAAAGGCAGCAATCTCCTGTCTTTCCTCTTTTCATCTCCATATTTTTAGCTGATCTGGCATTTACCTCCATATTATGATATAATAGGTTTTCACCACCATTTCTTAATTGATCAGTTTATTGCATGGTTCAGTCTTTGCTATATTAGATGAGGATGTGGCTGTCTGAAACCTCTCCCTTCCCTTCACCTTCCCCCAACATCCTGAGATAATCATAGCACTAGTTGTGTGCAGTTGCACTCAGTCGTGTCCAACTCTCTGTGACCCCATAAACTGCAACCTGCCAGGCTCCTCTGTCTCTGAGATTATCCCAGCAAGGATACTGGAGTGGGTTGCCATTTCCTACTCCAACAGCTCCTCTTTTGGTTACTTTTGTAAATGTGAGCAACAAATTAATGCTGTATTTCCTATTTTATCAAGTCCTTTTCCCTTTCCAAGACGAGAGGCACAGTAACCCTTGCTTGCCTTCAGCTATTTCCCCCTCCCTCTATATTTCTATTTTCATTTTAACACTGTTTTCTGGAGCATCCTGTTTGGAAACAAAAATTAAGTTGTCTTTGCTTGTCTGTAGGATGCAACTAAATGCTGACATTCAATAAGCAGTGTTTGTATGCTTGTGGTTCTGGGACAATCATTCACTGCTAAGTAAGAATTACCGCTCATTTTTCACATCTATTTGCTTCTCCTGAAGTTTATAAGTTTATGTTATGCTCTATTCTGTATTACCAGTATTTCCATTCCCCGCCCCTACAGGCTCCATAATATCACCTATCAAGCCACCCTTTTCCCCAGGAACCTCATTCACAGAGGAATCTGCACAACCACCTCCTCCTGGCTTTTTCTTCACTGCTTTTCTGGGTTGATTTCCTGTTTCCTGAACCCCAGGTTTTTGCTTTCTTTGGTTTACTCCACATTCTCAAATAGCTTTTCCCCCGCAAAAAGTGGTGTAGAAGGTAATAGTTCAGGGTCCCTGATTGTCTGAAAATATCTTGATCCTATATTCTAATTTCAGTTTGGCTGGCTATACAATTTTAGGTTAAATTTTTTTTCCCTCAGCCCAAACAAGAAATTACAGGCTGAATGCAGAAGCTCATATGAGACTCCAGCTATCTTCTACCAAATTAGTCATTAAAAAGATTTCCAAAAATGCTATTTTTTATGAAAATGTTATTCCTGTTAACATATAATGGGTTTATTATTTTAAATGGATTAATACATTTTTATTGGTGTATAATTGCTTTACACTGTTGTTTCTGCTACACAACTCAAAGTGAATCAGCTATATGTATATCTGCATCCCCTCCCTCGTGACCCCCTCCCACCTCAGCCCCCACCCCACCCTCTAGATCAAGACAGAGCAACGAGCTGAGCTTCCTGTGCTATACAGCAGTTTCCCACTAGCTATCTATTTTATTCATGATCGTGTATATGTGTCAAAGCTACTCTCTCAATTCATCCCACCCTCTCCTTCCTCCTGTGTCCACATGTCCATTCTTTATATCTGTGTCTCTATTCCTGCCCTGAAAATACATTCGTCAGTACCATCTTTCCAGATTCCACATAAATGCATAAATATATGATATTTGTTTCTCTTTCTGACTTACTTCACTCTGTGTGACGAACTCTAGGTCCATCCACATCTCTACAAATGTCCTAGTTTCATTCCTTTTTATGGCTGAGTAATATCCCATTGTATATATGTACAACATCTTCTTTATCCTTAAATGGATTAATACATTTAAAAAATTTAATAATAATTTCCCCTCAAAACTTGGAAGGCAGTGTTCCATTTGTCCAGAATTTAGTGCTGCAAATGAGAAAGCCACTGTGAATCTAACTCTTGTTTTTCTTGAGATAACATGCATTATTTCCGGAGTTTTTAAGCTCTTCTTAGTGGCTTAATGTTTCAAAACAGTGTGGCTAGCTAGTGGCCTTCTTTCCTTGTTTTTACCACTCGCTAATCAAAATATTTGTGCCCTCAGCTCAGGGAAATAATTCTGCATTACTTTTTTTATTATTTCTGCCTATATTCTCTGTTCTAGCTTTCCAGAATTTTAATATTTCAGATATTGACCCTCCTCAATTGATTCTCTCATCTTTTTTCTATTTGTCTTTTTATTCAACTTCCTAAAGTATTTCTTCATATTTATCTCCCATCTCTTCTTAGAGATGGAAAAAAAGTTCTTTTTGAACTTTATTTTGGCAATGTCATTCTTAATTTCTAAGTGCTTTCTTTTTCCCTAACCATTACTTTTTCATGGGATCCTGTTCTTGGTTAATGAATATATCTTCTAGAGTCTCTACAGATACTAATTCAAGGTGTGTGTGAGTTTTTTTTTTTTAAGTTCTCTTTTGCCCCCTCCCTCCAAATTAATCTATTTTTTTCCAGCATAATTTTTTCTATTTGGTATGTCTCTTTCATGCTGGATGATTTCTTCAAATACATGATGGTCTCTGTTTTTCCTTCATGTGCAAAGATGAAATAGTAAGAAAGCTAAGAGAGAGAGAGAGTTCTCTGTGCATTCTGGTGGCCTTGTTAGCTTAGGGTAACAAGCAGGGAACCAGCTGGTGATCTACAAGTGTGACTCCTACATGCCAGATGGGATGTTCTTGGCTCAGGGCCAGTTTCTTTAGAGAGAGTCCTCCAGTGTATTTTCTTTTTTTATGGTAAAAAAGTGAGATTTATTGAGTACACTGCAAGGGAGCAGTGGGAGAGACCAAGAGGGGGGTCTGCTCTCAGGGGAGCTCTCAGAGGAGATAAACTGGGCTTCTTTAATGGCCCATTCTGGTCATGCTTGGTTAATGTTCCATCCATATGGTGGTTAGGGCTGGGCGTGTTGCTGTTCAATCTTCCTGGAATGCTGACTACTTCTGACTGCTGGTAATTTTCCATTAGAGAAGCGTGTGATTGTCTTGTCTTGAAAGAACCTCCCCAGCCTAAGATGGCTGTTCTATTGTTACATTCCACATTTCTCCCCTGAGAGACTGGCAAAGTCAGATCATTGACATCTCATGAGGACATCACTTTGGGCTCCCTTCTGCTGAGAAGGGGTGGTGTGGGATCCCAGTTTGCTAATCAACAATAGAACTATGGGAGTGAATGTGAATAGAAATTTTAGGAGGCCTGGACAAGAGTATATTGGTTCCAGAGGTTGGAATCCTTGTTTTGTCATCATTCATAGCTTGATGGAATAAAGTCAGTTTTGAAGCAATTCATTTAAAGTAGCTGGAGATGTTGGGAGATCTGGGTGGACTGTCCTCAAGGGAGAATGGAAAGCGAAAAGGGATCTCACTGCATGCCTGGAATCAGCCAGGAATCATTGCCGCTGCTGACTGCACCAGGTATGGAAGCGAGCAGTCCCAAGGTTAGGGCCAAAGGACACAGCCGCCTGAACAGTCAGGGATGGTCAGTCGGGGTTCAACCAGGTTTCAGGTCTGCCAAAAGTCGCCTCTGCCAGGGTGTACAATCCCCATCTCCAGGGACCTCAGACCATTGGCAGTGCTGAAGATGAGGAAAGATCATTTCCACAATGTACGTTAGGGCGACAGTGAGTTGAGTCCCATCCCAGAGGCCTCCGGGTCCCGCTGAGGAGTGGCCTCGACCAGAGACCTTTAATTGCCCTGAGTCTGTAGGCCAATTGATATCAAAAGCTCAGCTTCTCTGTGCATTGGTACAGAATTGAATCTCAGAGATAGAAATAGAAAAAGAATAGTTTTGGGTGAAGTGGGGGCACAGACAAAGGGGGGCACAGTGGGCTCCTGCCTCAAAAAACTATGTGTCCCAACTTGGAGAAGATAGTGAGAAGTTTTATAGTAATTGTCAAAAGAGGGCAAAATTGGCTTGTGGACATTCTTCCAATGGGCTAGTGGTGAGGTAAGAAGGAGTCAGAATCATCAACCTTCAGGTCTGGGGTCTACATGCTTGTGGGCACCATACCATCACTAATTGTTAACTTCTCCCACCTGGAGGGGTTTCAGTATCTGCAAAACAGCTCAAAGGTATTGTTGTGTGTATCCTTTGATGGGAAACCAGGACCTTGCCCCAAGGCTGCATTACTGTTTCTCTTGACTGTTTCTCCCTGATCTCGCATCCCCTCCCTTCCCTGATTAACAACTGCATGATTCTGCTCCATGGAACTCAGGGAAGGTCATGGAGGCTGAATGAGGGCTGTTCCCTGTAATCCAAGAAATGGTGGGGGGAGCACAGAGGGGCTTTGTGCTCTGTGTTGGAAGACAGATCAGAAAAGGAAGAGAGAGGAGAGAGATGCCTCCCATGTGCCACCAAAATGCCCTGGAGTGTGGCAATGGGGCTAGCAACGCAAGTGGTAAAAGAATTTGCCGAGTCTGAAGGAAGGGTAGAAAGTGAAATTTATCAGATACACTGCAAAAGAGAAGTGGGTGAGACAAAAGAAGGGGTCTGCCCCTCTGGTGTATTTCTTTTCCCCTGAAGGACAGACTCCTGGGTGTGTGTATACAGTCTGGGGGTGGGAAAAGGAGGATCAGTTCCTGTAAACAAAGATGTTCACCCACTGAAGCCTCACCCTCCCCTCCGCACCCCTGCTCCTCCTCTGCTCCCCGTGAGCTCGGTGTTGACACCTCAGCTCTGAAAAGAGATGATGCCAGGAGGTGGCACTCTTAACAGCTGACCGTCCTCATGCAGATTGTCTCCGCTCCATGAAAAATCGAGTCTCTACTTAAAGTAGCTTCTGTTGACGGTATAATGACTTTTATCAAAAGAAAAAAATAGATTCTATTCTGCCCCCTCTCCATCTCATTTTCTTCTCTTTATCCTGTTCCTCCTCCTCTTCGTCCTCCTCCTCATTCCCTCTTTCTTCTCTGAGCCATAAGCTGGCCAAGAGCAACCGTTGGCACTTGCTTCATTCCCTCTCGGGCCTTCAGAGATTGTTAAAAATAATAAACTCCCAGCTATGCTGAGTGTGGCACTTGTGTGCTCACAATCCATCAGGTGGCATCATTTAACACGGCAACAGCTTCATCATAATTACCAAAACCAAGGATTTTATTATACATCGAGTGTGCTCCTGCCATATGGTTCTGAAAGACAAGACATTTCTCAGAAGAAAGACTAGCTCAGGAAATGTGACTGTTTAAAATTCCCCCACAGTATTATAGCTCTTTGAAGTTCCTTTGCTTCTTAACATGAGCTTCTGGCAACTTACTTCTCCTACTTGAGGATACATTTGGAATGCAATCCTTTATGTTCAGAACATTTCAACCTGCTCTCTCCAGTCTCTGGGCGGGCCTGTGACTTGGGGTCTGGGCCACGCTCTGACATTAGTTCATTGCACAACCCAGCTTCTGAAATCTCCTTGCCATTCCTTCTCTGCTTTTTGTCTAAATATCAACATCTCAGGGAAGCTCCTGGTGGCTCTCAGACAATAAAGAATCTGCCTGCTATGCAGGAGACCTGGGTTCAATCCCTGAGTCAGGAAGATCCCCTGGAGAAGGGAATAGCTACCCACTCCAGTGTTCTTACCTGGAGAATCCCATGGACAGAGGAGCCTGGCAGGCTACAGTTGGGTCGCAGAGTCGGACACCACTAAGCAACTAACACTTTCCCTTTCAGGACAACTCAGTTCTCAATACCTCCCTTAGAAAAGCCTCATTGGCTTAAGTTTCTGGTCCCATAATGTCACAGCACACCAAGTTTCCCAAAGCTTCAGAAAAGATGCTCCCACCAGGAGACCTCTGGAAAGCTGGCAACTTGAGAAACCTGAAACCCTGAAACCTGAGATTATGTTAGATTAGATTTTGTTCAAAGATTTAATGTACTTATAAAAGTCAGAATGGACCAACAGCTCAACATGCAAATACTCTAGCTGAAATATCTGAGGGGCTTGGAGCCTAGGCAGCAAGCTTGAGCTCAGGAATACAGAAGTCTCTTTGAAAACTTTGGGCTTCCCAGGTAGCTCAGTGGTAAAGAATCCACCTACCAGTACAGGAGACCTGGGTTCAATCCCTGGGTCTGGAAGATCACCTGGAAGAGGAAATGGCAACCCACTCCAGCATTCTTGCCTGGAGAATCTCATGGACAGAGGAGCTTGGCAGGCTACAGTTCATGGGGTTGCAGAGAGTTGGACATGACTGAGCCACTGAGCATACATGCACACTTTGAAAATATTGAGAAGGCAGTGCTAAATGGTGACCAAAGAAACAAGCAAACACATGCACTGGTCTCCCTTGTGAAGAGTCTACCATGTCCTAAGCACTGCTGGGGGTCCAGGAGCAAACAGGAAGATGAAGCTGCTGCTCTTAAAGACCTTGTATTCCAATAGAGAGAGGTTAAGAACAGAAAGGAAGGAAAGAAGAGAAGGGAAATATCAGCTGGTGATAAGAGAAGCAGAATGGATTCTTGGGATGTCCAAGAGCTTTCTGTTTGGACTTATCCCTGGATCTGTGTCAAGCAGTAGGCTGCTGTAGGTGAACTGAACACAGGTTTTCTGAAGTAACTTCTTTAAGGAACTCAGCCACAATACACAGAGATGCAGGCTGGTGCTGCAGAACGCCGGGGGTGTCACAGGCAACAATGTGAACAGCACCCCCTGGAGTTGTGACAGGTACCAAATGTTCCCTAACTCAAGTGATGTGTTGCAGGAATAGCATCTCAGGTCTAGGTGGAGCCAGAAATACTAGTGGATTCTTTGTTTCTCTAAAAAGGTAAAAGAGGGACTTCCATGATGGCCCAGTGGTGAAAAGTCCACCTTTCAATACAGGGGACATGGGTTCGATCCCTGGTCAGGGAACTAACATTTCCACATGACTGAGGGTAACTACGTCTGTGCTGCGTGGCAAGTATTGAGCCTGTGTGTGCTACAGCTCATGCTCCACACAACTAGAGAAGCCTGTGCACAGCAACGAAGACCCAGTGCAACCAAAATAAAAGTATGCATCATTTTTCTAAAAAAGCACAAGAAAAGACCCTTCATTATCATCTGGCCCAGAATGCCAGCTTCTCCTGAGGCTGATGTCGGAGGACCACTTCCAGGGTTGGCTCTAAGCAGATGCCTCGTACTTCCTGGGCAGAGTAAATGAAGGGAAAAAGCTGGATACGGTTTCCTCCTCCTTCTATAATTCCCCAGCACCATCCTCCAGAGCTTTTATCAAAACTTCATAATGATATCCTCCATGAGTGCAGTTTTAAAATGTTTGGTTCTGGTGGGCGTTGGGGAAATACAATTAAAAACAAATCTCCTCCCAATCCAGAAAACCTCTCCACCAAGGTAGCAAAGAAAGGAAACAATTTTATTATTGAATAAGCATGAAACCAGAATGTGATGCACCTCTCAGGCAATCCACTAGGAGATGGCAAAGGCAGAAAGGCATCTCCTGCTTTTATACAGCAGAGAAGATACAACCAATTACAGAGATGGTCTCAAGGTAAACCATGACTAACCCGCAAGTAAAAAGTCTTGGAAGAACCGGTGGTCACACATAATTCATCTTAATTTAAGACGCATTCACTTGGTAGTTGGGATTACCACTCATGTTAGTTAACTGGCTTCATCCAAAGGAAAAATCAACTTCTCGTACCTTTAGGACTGGAGGCAGTTTTGCAGCTTAGAGGCTCCTGTCCTCCCAGAGAAACAGGCAGATAAAGGCTCCATCTTTCTCAAGGCTGACGATTCAAAGAGATGGTTCCGGTGGCCTTGAGAAAGACACTCCTGGTCATAAAGCTGGCAAGAGGCTTATTTAGCTTTTAAAAAGATTTGCATACATTTCAAAGAGACAGAGGAATAATTGACAATTACACGTTGATGAAATCAGTGCCCTAAGAAAAGAGAAGGGGGAAGTCTCCTCTTGTTTTCAACAGAAAGGAGTAAGCTTCTTATTTTTCATTTGTATTTGCCTTTACAAGCACAGAAGGAAGCAGTTGGCAAAACTTTGGTTTAAAATGGTTCTTTTATGTCTCTATATGTGGAATCTTAAAAAAAAAAAAAAAGGTACAAAGCAATTTATCCACAAAGCAGAAATAGAGTTATAAATGTAACAAATAAACATATGGTTAAGGAGGGGGCATTAAGGGAGGGAGGATAAACTGGAAGATTGGGATTGACATATACACAGTACTATATATAAAATAGATAACTAATAGGGACTTACTGTATAGCATAGGGAACTCTACTCATCACTCTCCAAAGGGGCTTCCCGGGCAGAACAGTAGCTAAAATTCGCCTTCCAATGCAGGGGGTGTGGGTTCGATCCCCGGTCAGGGAGCTGAGATCCCACATGCCTCACAGCCGAAAAAAACAAAACAAAACATAAAACAGAAGCAATGTTGTATTACATTCAAAAAAAGACTTTTAAAACATGCTTTTAAAAAAAAGAAAAAATATTCTGTACTGGCCTATATGGAAAAACAAGCTAAGAGTGGATATATCTATGTGTATAACTGATTCACTTTGTTGAAAACCTGAAACTAACATAACATTATAAATCAATTATACCCTGACAACATTTTTCAAATGATTCTTTTAAAACTAAATTATGAAATGCTTCTAACGTAGGGAAATCTTAATTTCTTAAAGAAGAATCTCAAGGGGAAAGGAAAGCCACACTCTTGGTGGTGTTAAGTCACTTTATGCAGAACGGTTTGCGCATTTTTAAGCAACTTCGAAAGTCGGTGATAGCACAACAGCAGTTGCCATGGCAGCAAAAGTTGGTGTTATTCTCATCTACTTGATGATGAATCGTCTGGAGCTGCTTCTCAGTAGAGGAAGCCATGTTCTGTGTGTGGAGTTGTTAGTTTTTGCACCATCTGATGGGCAGGAATAGGCTGAGCGGACAGTATGGAAGTCAGGGTGGAAACTGGAGCAGACATAACATAAGATCTGAGCAGCCCTGAGTCAGAAATGAGAGAAGCCTTGGAAAGGAGAAGGCCTTGGTTTCCGTCTCTCCAACCAGCCCTTGCTAAGGACTAGACTTGGGTTGGGATGGGGAGAGTGATGGCTACACAGAAATGTGGTAATTGTGTTAAGGGTACCACTGACTGAAACTGCCTGCCCCAGCCAGGCGCCATAGTAACCACTTGCACCAGTTATCTTACAACAGGAGGTCCTGGTAACGAATGAGGAATTGACAAGCTACCACCAACCAGAAGAATTTGGGAAAGATCAAAAGGAGAAAGGAGACACCAGTCCAAATGTCCTCCTAGAATCCTCCTCGTTGAGGAGGAGCCATTATGGCTGAGTGATGCATGTGCCACCAGGAAGGACCCTGAGTCGCAGTGACTGGCCAGAGACAACCCAGAAACTCACCCCATCACCATAAAACCCGAGACTTCAAGCCACACAGCAGAGCAGTCCTCCTGAGTTCCCTTACCTGCTGCTCTCCACCCAGGCGCCCCTTCCCAGTAAAGTCTCTTTGTTAGCAAGCGTCAGCAATTCCAAGTCCTTGGACAATTCATTTCTGAATGAAAGGCAAGAGCTCACTCTTGGGCCCTGGAAGGGGTCCCCCTTTCTGCAACAATCATTCCAATCCCTCCAATGACTCAGTATTGTGCCCATTTCCCCTGAGGACATGAGGGTTTATGAAGGCAAAAGAGACAGGTCCAAGGTCACAGAATTGGTGGCTGAGTGAGGAACAGAATCTAGGCTCTCGCTCTCATCATGGGAGGAGCTGGCATACTGATGTGAGAGGAAATTCAGAGAAGAAACTTGTTTCCCTGGAGGAGGGAGTGGCTGATCTCAAAGTCAGGAGAAAGAATAGAATCAGTATTGTTGGTGATTTTAGGTTCACGCTACCTAGAGAGAGAAAGAGATGGATGAAAAAAAGGGAGAAAGCCAATGGCATATGTCGGTGCTTCACAAGGATGGGGACTTTGTCGGTTTCATTTACTACTGGCCTTAGAGGAGGCCTGGGCACACAGAAGATCTTCAATAAAAAGTGGCTGAATGAACACTAAAGGAATTCTTGCAACAACTGAAGGCTGAAGGAAGAACACGATAGGAGTTTAACCATGTGGATTTAGGGTCTCAGTACATAATAAGAGCTGTGAACGACTGCCCAAGATTTATCCAAATAGATCATCTTCATGCAAGCTTTGGGAGGAATCCAGGCTAAGATACTTAAGGTCTGATGCATTTATGAAATTAAGCTTGCATTATAAGTCACTTCTATATTCTTTCCTTTTATTCATAAGAATCTGACTGATGAATGGTTACAACACCAAAACTCAGTATCTTGGGACTTGCCACGTGCTCCAGTGGCTAAGACTCTGAGCTCCCAACGCAGGGGGCCTGGGTTTGATCCCTGGTCAGAGAACAAGATCCCATGTGCTGCAACTAAGAATTCACATGCTGCAACTGAAAGATCTCATGTACCACAACCAAGACCTGGCACAGCCAAATAAATAATTAATATTTAAAACCTCAATATCTTCCCAAACTCCTCCCCAGCCCTCGGGCAAGGCGCTGCCATCCACTTTGCTGCTCTATCATTGTTTACCCCGACTTGCCTCTACAGAGGGATGTTCTCAGTATCATTACATAGAGCGATGATCCTGCAGCCAGGGAAATTAGTGCTAGTTTATTGTTAGCAGATAGTTTGTTAGCAGATAGTGGGACTTTGACATTTCTGGCTGTCTTACAAGCTAAGACCTCTCTGCTTGTTCCAGACGGTTGTTTTTCAATGATGTCTACGAAGTGAACAGCTTTAGAAGACAGAGATTGTGTTTCTGTCTGGAGCAAAGGGCAGGCATGTTTACTGACCATTAAAAGATGCTCAGGTTCCCTAAGTTCGGGGTTCCTGTCTGTAAATGCAGGTGTTACTTTCTGTCACCTTGAACTTTTTACATCATCCTGTGGAAGCAAAAAAAAAAACCCAAAACCAAACAAACAAAAGCCCCCGCTATCTCTCTGGCTATTGTTAATACCATGAGTCCCCAAGTCCTTTCTCTGACCCAGGAGATTTGTGGTCTTCTGCCACCATCAGTAGAACTCTGACAGGATATCGTAGTAGCTTGCAAGATTTTACTATGAATTCGTGCTTGCTTTAAATGAATACAACAGATTTTATATATATATATATATATATATATATATATATATATATATATATATATATTTTTATTCACAGGATATTGCTGATTAGGAAATAATTTGTTTTTAAAGTGATTCTTTGTGGGAATTCCCTCGTGGTCCAGTGGTTAGGACTCAGCATTTTTCACTGCCTGGGTGAGGGATCAGTCCCTGGTCATGAAACTAAGATTCCACAAGCTGTATGGCATGAGCAAAAAACTTTTTAAATAAATAGATTCTTTGTGCTTTCAAAGTCACAATGTTAATAGCTTTTTGAACATTCCCATTATAAAATAAAGATTTTAAGAAATCTAAGTTTAGCTTTATAGATGTGTGTGCTTACTGGATTCTTTTTGTATCTAAATTAAAGACATGTGAACACATACTTCAATTAGTGAATAAAATGCATGGACATTTGTTTTATCAAGTCTTTAGAGGACGTGAACAAAGATGTTTAGTATGTGTGTGCATGCTCTTTGCTCAGTCATGTCTGACTCTTTTTGACCCCCAAGGACTGTAGCCTGCCAGGCTCCTCTGTCCATGGAGTTTATCAGGCAAGAATGCTGAAGTGTGCTGCCATTTCCCTCTTCAGGGAATCTTCCTCACCCAGGGATCCAACCAGCATCTCCTGCATTAACAGGAAGATTCTTTACCTTCCGAGCCACAAAGGAAGCCCCAGTGTTTAATACAGTGTTGTTTCAAGTGACCAAGGGTTGGAGGGCATCAAGGTGTCCATCCCTGGCAGAATTAAAAGGTGGTAGGGGCAGATGAACATCACGGAATGTTCTATAGCAGTTACAATCAAAAGATCAGTGGTTCATATAACTACATAAATAGATCTTAGAAACATAGTGCTGAGTGAAAATAAGCAAGAAACAATGGGATTTATAACATAACACCAATAACAGCACTTAAAAATACATATCTACTGGGACTTCCTTGGTGGTCCAGTAGTTAAGAATCTGCCTTCCAATGCAGGGGACGCAGGTTCAATCCCTAGTTGGGGAACTAAGACTCCATATTCCATGAAGCAGCTAGAGAAGCCCTCAAGAGACCTCTTAAGTTGCAACTAAGACCCAACGCAGCCAAATACATAAATATTTTTTAAATTGTTCTGTATCTGGTTTAAAAAAGCATATCTACCAAACAGTGCACATTTACAGGAACACATACATATAAACCAATACACGTTAAATATATTAGAATGGTCTCCTGTGGGGAAGAAGGTAATGAGAGTGGAGAATGGGGATAAAAAGGGACTAAGAGGAAAAAAAGACTATTTTATAATAATTTTCCCATTTCTTTTTCCTTTGTGTGTACTTCGTATTTAAATTGTGCTTTTCCCCCTTCTAAATCAGGAAAAAAGCTTCCCACCCACACTATTCTAGGGAGAGAGATGAATATTCACCATCTAACTTTTGAAATTGACATTTATTTTGTGATTCAAGAAGAAAAGGTGGTGGGAATAAATAACCGGAGAATTTAATCCATAAAACTGGGAAAACAGGTTTTATTAATAAAATCTGAACTGGGTACATTCATCAGTTGGGGGGATTTATTTAGTTGATGATCTTAATTTGGATGGGGGGAGATTTTCATTAGTAACTTTGCTCACTTTTATGGGAATTAAGATTTTTTTTTCGTGTACTGTGGGTATACCTTCACCACTGGATGCAAAACCTGTTGTTCAGACATGATATTTGTGTTTGGTGGTGATTTTTGCATGCCAGTAGCAAAGGAACCCAAGTTTCCCTGGTGGCTCAGACCATAAAGAATCCACCTGCAATGCAGGAGACCTGGGTTTGAGCCCCGGATCGGGAAGATCTCCTGGAGAAGGGAATGGCAATCCACTCCAGCATTCTTGCCCGGAGAATCCCATGGACAGAGGAGCCTGGCGAACTACAGTCCATGGGGTCACTAAGAGTTGGACATGACTGAGAGACTAACACTTTCACAGCGATGGAACCCAAGGAGCAATCCTACAGAACTCTGAGCTCCAATACTGTTTTCTGCTTCTCCTGGGATTGGCCCTGCGATTTCAGCAGCCTCTGTGGCTTTTCTGAGCTGGTTCTAAGACAAGATTGTGAGCAGCACCTGGGTTCAGCTGAGCCTCCTGAAGAGGTGAGGCCTCTAGCTCCGATGGGTTTGGGGAGAGATCTCGAGCTGGCCTATGACTCAGGGCTCCCTGTGGTCTCTTTCTGCCAGGCCCTCAGAATTGGGCATCCCATTCTCGCTCTCTGGTGAGAGGTCAGTAGTCCGGAGTGAGGCAGGGAATTCACCATGAGACAGGCCAGAACCCGGGACCCTTCGCTGCAATGCTTGTAAACACAAAGAAACTATATTGGACTAAAAATAACTGTGTGCATGAGCAATTGGGGCAGACTCTGGACCTAAAGATACAAAGAGACCAAAAGACCCAACTGCCACTTTTGAAGCATGTATAAAGTCACTTCAGTTGTGTCCGACTCTTTGCGACCCCATGGACTGTAGCCCACCAGACTCCTCTGTCCATAGGATTCTCCAGGCAAGAATACTAGAGTGGATTGCCATGCCCGCCTCCAGGGGATCTTTAAGACCCAGGGACTGAAGAGCCTGGAGCAAAAGCAGGGTGGGCAAAGCACCTAAGCCACCCCTTTGGCCCAACCTCTGGACCCACCCTTACCCTCACCGCATAAAAGGAACATCCTCACCAGCCTATCAGGGAGCAAGCAAAGGGACCTACTGTTTGTTCTCACTCCCCTCTGCTGCATCAGGGACCCCAGTAGGGTCTCCTCTCCTGAATCTTTTGTCTGACCTCTATCAATCTCTACTGATTGGGGAAGGCCAAGAACCCTGGTGGGTAATGACCACAGGGCTTGCTGAGACCTTCTGTGGCATCTCTGGGCAGCGCTGCAAGGCTGCACCATCAGACCTGCTGCTAGAAGGCCCAGGGGGCCTTTCAGCAAGAGGATGCCCTTCCAGAGGGGATGCACTTACTTCTCAGACTTGCAGTGGTGGCTGCCCTAATGCACCACTTCCTCCAACTAGCAGCTGAGTGTCTCTGGGTAAGCACCCCCTCGACTTACAGAGTCAGTACATTTCAGGAGCTGCAAAGATGCATACAGCAAGTGAGTGTGCAAGGTCTTAAGTGCTAGTTCAGTTACCTATTGAGGTGTAACTCCCCAAAACTTAGTGGCTTCAAACGACAACCATCTTCATTTGCTTGAGGTTCTGAGGATCAGGAATTCAGACAGAGCACAAGTCCTTCGGCTCAAGGACCATCCTGGCATGGGTGACTGGGATGAATAGGAAGGTCCTAAAAGGTCTTACTCACCTGTCCAGGTGGTTTGTCTCTCTCTCCATGTGTTGGTTTCTTCATCTGATATCTCTCCAGAGGATGGCTTGGACTTCCGTATGGCACTGCAACTGGGTAAGAAAAAGCAGGAGACAAAAGCATTTACTTATCAAGCCTCTGTTTGCATCACACTTGCTGGTGTCCCATTGGCTAAAGCAAGTCATGGAACCAAGCTCAGAATCAATGTGGGAAGAGACCACACCAGGATATGAGAACAGTAAGTCCCGTACATAGGAACCTTCAAGTTGCAGGCTTTCAAGGATGCAAACGCACCCAGAGAAAGGGCAAAGAGAGACAAGAGGAAGAAGAAGTAGCTGAAGAACCGAAGAGATTCATGAAACAGGAAATGGCAGGGGAATTTTCTTTACTTGAGGAGGCACTGTTAGCTTTTGAGACACAAGACCCAAATGTGGAACGGTACATGAAGGTTGCAATAGCTGTTCATAATGCAATCCAGCACTACCGTGTCATCTATGATGAGAAGAAAAAAAAAGAGCGACCACCTAGACATCATTGAATCATTTTTTCAAGAGGGTAGAGAGAATTGTCTCCAATAAGGAACCAGAACCTGTGCCATCAACATCAGGCATGAGTGACACCTCAACTTGTCCTCTGTCTCCTATTGCTGATGACCCTTCAGCTCTACCAACTCCTACCTCCTCCATCAGTAACTCTTCTTGCCTGTTCACTCGATACCGTCCCCGGTGTGCCAGCTGTTATACTATGCTACTTTACCTTTCAAGGATGTACTATGAGATTAAAAATGTTTTCTTTATTTTCTGTGTTTGATTTTTATGTATTATTTATGTGAAAAATGCAAGGAGATCAAACCAGTCAACCCTAAAGAAAATAATCCCTGAATATTCATTGGAAGGACTGATGCTGAAGCTGAAACACCAATACTTTGACCATCTGGTATGAAGAGCCAACTCACTGGAAAAGACCTGGATGCTAGGAAAGATTGAAGGCAAAAGGAGAAGGGAGCAAGAGAGGATGAGATGGTTGGATGGCGTTACTGACTCAACAGACCTGAGTTTGCACAAACTCCAAGAGATACTGGAGGACAGAGGAGCCTGGCATGCTGTAGTCCATGGGGTTGCAATCAGACATGACTTAGTGACTGAACAATATGTGAAAAATATTATAAACCTACTACAATACAGTACTATATAGCCAAATGTGTTACTTGGGCACCCAGATTAACTTTGTTGGACTTAGAAACAAATTGGACTTATGAACACGCTCTAGGGCTGGAAACTCTTTGATATTTAGGGGACTAAATACTAGGAGGCATAGATCTTTGGCAGTCACCAAAGCATCAGTCTACCACAAGGTCTAATTACAGCTCTTACAGCCAGGCAGGACAGCCTACGGGTATAAGCAGAGGGAACTGTTTGTCATTCTAGAAAAGTCTAGAGTTTCATCAGCTGCTAAAGAGCTCAGCCAGGTTGTGGCATGTGGCTCCAGAGTAACCAGCAGTAAGGCCTCCCTAGCCAATAAGAAACCTCTAGAACTGGGAGTGAATGAAGCTGTCCTGAACAAGCCCCAAAAGGAATTCAATCACCAGTTCCATGAGTCTGGGATGGGATCTAGGCAGGAGAGTAGGAAATGGGAGGATGAATATACCAGCTTCCTGGCCCCTTCAGGAGAGCTCCACACCACCTCCCAGAAGTCCCTGGCAAGACTGAGCTCTGGTTGCCACAATGTCATCTGTTCATTTAATAGTTCCCATCCCTTTCCTGTTTTGCTTCTCCACTTATCTATCAGGGTTTCCACCCAAATAAGCCACTGATGCTCAAACTGGGCCTCAGGATCTGCTTCTGGGGAATTTCAGGTTAAGACATTGAGGGTTGTGGACCACTGTGTGATCTCAAGTCATTTCCAGCTGGAAAAGTCTATGATGTGATCAGTGATGTGGAGGTGTGGACTTGGTATCAGACAGTCATGGGCGGGAGCCCCCGCACCCCTGCTCACCAATTCTGTATAGAGAGCTTTCCTTCTCCAAGATGGCCACCAACAAGGCTTCTCATCCCTGCCTCCACATGCCATTCCTCTCATCAAGAGATGAAGTCTGTTTCTCCTCTCCTTGATTCTAGGCTGGCCCTATGCCTTGCTTTGACCTGGAGGGAGAAAAAAGTGATATTCCAGGACCTCTGAGCCCAGACCTTAAAAAGCCTGTAGCTTCTACTCTTTGGCCCTTTTGGAAGCTACCTGTCATGTAAAAAGCCCTGCCATCCCGCACGAAAAACTGACATGGAGAAAGAGAGGCCCAGTCAGTTCCCAGTTATTTCCAGGGGGTGGGTACTGGGAGCTTCTGAGATGTCCAGTTGAAAATGTCAAAAGGACAATTAAGATATAATTAACACTTCTGTATTTCTCTGAAGAAGAACCAGGGCCTTGCCTGGCACTTTGGCTTGGGCAAAAAGCTGCGTTGTGCCATCGGAAGAGCTCACAATTGTAAACGGGCAAGGCTGTACGCGTGTACGGGTACGAGCGCGTGTGTGGTGTGTGGGCTGAGTGTTTGAAACAGGCTGTTCATTTTCCCGTGCCCTCACAGGCTCCCTCCTACAGACCAGGCCTCAGCCACACCTGCCCCCGCGATGTCCAGACTGCGAAACCATCAAGCCTCCAGCATCGCCAGGACCTCCCTCTGCCAGCAGCTAATGTAACACTTGAGACCGGCGCGGGAAGCCTTTGGAACCATCCCAGGGTGCTAGCTTCTCCTCTAATGCGACCGCGGCTCTCCTGGAGGATGCCCTTCCCCGAGTCCCATGGAGGGGTCGCTGCTCAACCTTGCACACATACCCCCCACCTCAAGGTCTGGAACTTGAGTCACTATGCTCCGTGGCTTAGCATCCTCTGCTTCATCACACCACCGGGCACAGCACAGATAACCCGAAGTGGTGAGCCTAAGCCAATCACAGAGTTTCTGGTCTCTTGCTAGTGATTGGTATAGGAGTGAGCATGTGACTCAATTCTGGCCAATGAGATATGAGGGCAAGTCTGCTCAGGAGGTTCTGGGAAAGGATTCTTTGCTCCTTCTGGAAAGGAGACCCTGAAAGCTTTGGCTTATCTTTACTAATGACGGCTGGTGGGCCTGGCTGATTTGTGGAGCTTCTTGCTGCCAGCATCTTAGAATTATGAGGGACAACAATGACTAGAGGAAGCTGAGGCAGAGAGCTAGGAGGAAGCTTGATAATATGATTATATTACTGAGTCCTATTAACCTGGAAGTGAAAGACCTTACCTGCCTCCTGAGAAACCTGTACTCAGGTCAAGAAGCAACACTTAAAATTAGACATGGAACAATGCTAAGTCACTTCAGTGTCCGACTTTTTGCAGCCCTATGGACTCAGAGCCCACCAGGCTCCTCTGTCCATGGGATTCTCCAGGCAAGGATACTGGAGTGGGTTGCCATGCCCTTCTCCCAGCCCAGGGATGGAACCTGTCTCTTATGTCTCCTGCATCGGCAGGCAAGTTTTTTACCACTGGCATCACCAATCAGTTCCGTTCAGTTCTGTCACAAGTCTTGTCCGACTCTTTGTGACCCCATGGACTACAGCACGCCAGGCTTTACTGTCCATCACCAACTCCCAAAACTTGCTCAAATTCATGTCCATCGAGTCGGTGATGTCATCCAACCATCTCATCCTCTGTTGTCACCTTCGCCCACCTTCAATGTTTCCCAGCATCGGGGTCTTTTCCAATGAGTCAGTTCTTCTCATCAGGTGACCAAAGTATTGGAGTTTCAGCTCCAGCATCAGTCCTTCCAATGAATATTTAGGACTGATTTCCTTTAGGATTTACTGTATCGATCTCCTTGCAGTCCAAGGGACTCTCAAGGGTCTTCTCCAACACAACAGTTCAAAAGCATCAATTCTGCGCTCAGCTTTCTTTATAGTCCAAATCTCACATCCATATATGACTACTGGAAAAAAATATAGCTTTGACTAGATGGACTTTTGTTGGCAAAGTAATGTCTCCACTTTTTAATATGCTGTCTAGGTTGATCATAGCTTTTCTTCCAAATAGTAATTTCACGGCTGCAGTCACCATCTGCAGTGATTTTGGAGCCCAAAAAATATTCTCTCACTGTTTCCATTATTTCCCCATCTATTTGCCACAATGGACTGGTTCAAAATTGGGAAAGAAGTACATCAAGGGTGTATATTGTTACCCTGCTTATTTAACTTTTGCCAGCTGAAATATCAACAACTTCAGATATGCAGATAATACCACTCTAAGGGCAGAAAGCAAAGAGGAACTAAAGAGCCTTTGATGAGGGTGAAAGAGGAGAGTGAAAAGGCTGGCTTACAACTCAACATTCAAAAAACTAAGACCATGGCATCCAGTCCCATCACTTCATGGCAAATAGATGGGGAAATGGTGGAAATGGTGACAGATTTTCTTTTGTTAGGCTCTTGAATCACCGCAGATGGTGACTTCAACCATGAAATAGAAAACACTTGCTCCTTGGAAGGAAAGCTATCACAAACCTAGGCAACATATTAAATAGCAAAAGCTATCACTTTGTCGACAAAGGTGTGTATAGCAAAGCTATGGTTTTTCCAGTAGTCATGTATGGATGTGAGAGTTGTACCATAAAGGAAGGCTGAGTGCCGAAGAATTGACACTTTTGAACTGTAGAACTGGAGAAGACTCTTGAGAGTCCCTTGGACAGCAAGGAGATACAATCAGTCAATCCTGAAGGAAATCAACCCTGAATATTCATTGGAAGGACTGATGCTGAAGCTGAAACTCCAATACTTTGGCCACCTGATGCAAGCAGCCAACTCACTACTAAAGACCCTGATACTGGAAAAGACTGAGGGCAGGAGGAGAAGGGGCGACAGAGGATGAGATGGTTGGATGGCATCAGTGGCTCAATGGACATGAGTTTGAGCAAACTCCGGGAGATGGTGAAGGACAAGGAAGCCTGGCATGCTGCAGTCCAAGGGGTTGAAAAGAGTAAGACACGACTTAGCAAGTGAACAATGAAAAACAACATTAACCTGGAAGCTCTTTTACTTCTGGATGTATAACATGAGGGTGTGCTGTTTGTTTGTTACCTCTAGTCACCCTAGTGAGGCAGCCCTGGGCTTCTTTCCCACCTCCAGGGGCTGCTTCCCTGGAGGCCTCCCCTGTGCACTCAGCCACCTGTGTCAATCCAGAGGGTCAGAGTCCCCCTGGGTGTGCTACTGCCAAAATCTGCCTGCCAGGTTGAATATACATGGCAGAACAGGTGTGGGTTCAGGTTTTGGCATCACCCCTTCCTCACTGTACTGCCCTGACTTGTCTATCATCATCCTCTCTGAGCTTCAGTTTGTCTGTCTATAAAATGGGGGCAACACCTCTCCCACAGGGTTGGTAGGAGAATCAAATGAGAGAGGCTTTATACATGGTCCAGGGTAGGAGACTGTGCTCCTCTCCTTCCGCCATGATAGCCGCAGGTTCTCTATCATCATTACAGTCCCTATCTTCCTGGAAGTCCCAGAGCCTGACTGTTCCATTGCCCCATGGACACACTGGGGGGCACCGGCGTTTAGAATGGGCACCTCACAGTGCTATGAGATTCCTGCCTAAGCTCGGCTCTCTTGTCCTCTCTGTCCAATTCCGACCTGACAGACCAGTGAGAGTTATCTGTTTGATCCTGTCAACAACCAAAACAGAAACCGCAATCCAGCGACCCTGGATACAGCTTGTCACTGTCTTTAGAAGACACACATAGTGATGGGCTTGCTTCAAATTCTCTCTAGTAAAGGAAGGCGTCTCAGAAGCTAGAGGTTGAGCCCCTTCATCCAGGTGTGTGGTGGCAGAAGGAGGCATGATAATAAACTGGGGGATGGGTGGAATGCCCCCTTTGCCATGCAGAAAGCTGTTTGCTAGTCGTACCTGTACTGCGCTCCAGCACATTTTGCTCAGATTAATGGGAGCCATCATTTAAGAAAAATCTGCTCGGGGACTTCCCTGTTGGTCCAGTGCTTGGGAGTCCCCCTTCCAGTGCAGGAGACAGGGGTTCAGCCCCTGGTCAGGGAACTAAGAGCCCACAAGGGGAAGGGTGACTAGGCCAACTCACCGCACTACTGAAGCACCACAACAAAGACCCTTCGTGCTGCAACTGGGACCTGATGCAGCCAAGGAAATAAACATTTTTTTTAAAGTGCTAGGACAGCACATCCAACACTGCCAGTGCTCAAAGCCACTCTGCGAAGCCAAGACTGCTGTGTTCCTTTTATGGATGAGGAAACAGAAGCTGCAGAGAGGGTTAATAGTTTGTCCAAAGTCACTCAGCTGCAGAGGGCCCGCCCCAAGCTTAGCTCACAACACCATACTGTCTCCACCTCAGTGATGGACAGTTCCCATCCCTGCCTCCTGTCCCTGGCCTCCCTGGGTTCTGGCAGGCACAACTGGTTAAAGTGAAAGTCACTCAGTCATGTCCAACTCTTTGTGACCCCCATGGACTGTAGTCTGCCAGGCTCCTCTGTCTATGGAATTCTCCAGGCAAGAATACTGGAGTGTTCTTTCCACTGCCATTCCCTTTTCCAGGGGATCTTCCCAACCTAGAGATCAAACTGGCATCTTCTGCATTGCAGGCAGATTGTTTACTGTCTGAACCACCAGGAAAGCCCAAGAATACTGGAGTGGGTAGCCTATCCCTTCTCCAGGAGATCTTCCCGACCCAGGAATTGAATCAGGGGCTCCTGCGGTATAGGCAGATTCTTTACCAGCTGAGCTACCAGGGAAGCCCTGACCCCTTTGAGACTCATCATTGTTAAACAGACTCAGGGAACAATGCGCCAAGTGTTCCCAGGGGCCCCTATGTCTGTGTTGACTGAGTCCCCACCTTGATGCCTACTTCTTAGTCTGACTTTTGCCCTGCTAAAAAAAAAATCAGAAAGCGTCTGGGACACACAAGCAGAGTCTGCCCCAGGCCACCTGTTGATCTCCATCAGCCAGTCACCATCTCTCAAGCCTTCTAACTGGCCTGTGCTTCCAATCACACTGCCACAAGGATGGCGTCCAGCACTGGGGCATGGACTACTCCACTGTTTGGACCCTGGAGCTCAGGCAGCCCTTCTGTCTTGTTTAAAGTCCCAGAATTCTGTTACCAGAAGTACCCTTGAGAGTATCCTGCCTTTACTGACGTTTCTCTGTTGATAACCAGCCTCCAAGTATAAAGGCAGGAACCATCGCTCTGCAAGAAATGATACTCACCTAGATTGCTGATGGAAGAATGGTCTTTACCCATCTTGCCCACTCCTACACTGCAGAGAGGAGACCTAGGCCCAGAAAGGGGAAGAAGCACAGGGTCTCCTTGACCCAGAGTAAAATCTAGAACCCAAATCAGGTGGCAGCTAATCGATTATCAGGACATCTATTTGTGATTAGCAACTGGAACGGTTTACAGAAGCTAATGCTATAAAAATGTGGGGCTAGAGCACTATGGCCAGAATGGGACTATATAGGTTTTTCACCACCTAAAAAAAGTACCCCTTCTTCAGGCAGACCTAGCTCCTCACAAGGCAAAGGCCCAGCAAGCAGACCAAGGACCAGATTTCAGGTCCTGCTTGCCCTTTCAGCTGAGCATATTTGTGCAGTGAAGCACCTGAACAACTGTACACGGCAGTCCTGCATATAGAACATTGAAGTTATTTGCTTAAGAGTCTGTTTCTTTTACCAGAATGAGGGCTTGAGAAGGGAATTCTGTTTCATTAATCTCTGTATTGGTCCCCCTCTTGGCAAAAAGTCTGGCACACAGGGGCTCATGGAAGCTTGCTGAATTGATGAATGCATGAAAAACAAAAACAAAAATGAGTGGATAAATAAATGATTCACTCTCCCAACTTCACTACTTCCCTTCTTAAATATTCACTTAAGCAACTCGCATCTACATCTTAGTTAACTTTCTATAAGTTTTAATAACATTCTCTGTATCAGGGTACCCATGCAACAGGGAAGCACCAACTTCTGCTTGCTGTCCTTCTGACAGGAGTGCTGAGAAGATGGTTGGAAGTAACAACAGTTTTCTTATCTCCTTGGAGAAGGATCCAAGCTATTACTGGATTATTATAGATGAGATCCCCACTGTTCTCCGTAAACTCATGTTTTGGAGCTTCTGTCTCCCTGGTTCTGCATTGCTGACTGGCTGAGGTTATTCTGGGCATTTCTTCAAGTGTCACCGGTAACTTAGAACTCACCAGTGACAAGCTGGCAGATTCACTTACAGAATGCAGCTCTTGAAAACGACTAATGATGCTGCGAAGAGACAGGAGGCAGGAACCAGCAGTATTTGGTCTTCGGTTTAAGGCATAAATATCTGAAAATGAGAAATTCCTTGGAGCCAGCCTCCCAGATGGAACATTTAGTTCTTGGGTTACATAAAGAGCCACAGAAGTCGAGAGGTCAGGGCACAGATGCAGTAAGGTGGGGATGGGGGTGGGGGGGTGGGGGTGATGGGCCCCAAGAGGAATGAGCATCGCAGGGGGGGGCGGGTGGAGGGGGTTGAGGGTATGACCCAGTTGACTGTGAGTGGTGAGTGCTGAAATTCCTTCCATGCACTGTCCTGTAACCTTGCTGAGGTCAGAGCACAGCGCCAGGCACTGCAGGGAGGGGGTGGGGAGGGTGGAGGGGACTTTGAATGTGGCAGAATTCAAAAAATGAGCAAATCAGTGGTACTTTATGACACTGCAGGGCTTCCCTGGTGACTCAGAAGGTAAAGAATCCACCTACAATGCAGGTTCAACACCTGGGTTGGGAAGATTCCCTGGAGAAGGGAATGGCAATCCACCCTAGTATTCTTGCCTGGAGAAACCCATGGATGGAGGATCCTGGCTGACCACAGTCCAAAGGGTCACAGAGTCAGATACGACTGAGGTGACTGAGCACCATGATACTGCAGATTCATTTGAAAGAGAAAGCCTCATAAAGCAGTATGAGAGGAATCTCCTTTCTCCTCTCCTAAGAGCCAGCAGGGCTCACTTTGAGGTCTGCCCTAGGGCAATAGGGGGAGGCTTTTAATTTTTCAGAGCCAGACTAGGCTCTGGGCGTGTACAGATGTGAGAGTTGGAGCATAAAGGAGGCTGAGCACCAAAGAACTGATGCTGTCAAACTGTGATGCTAGAGAAGATTCTTGAGAGTCCCCTGAACAGCAGGCAGATCAAACCAGTCAATCCTAAAGGAAATCAACCCTTATCATTGGAAAGACTGATGGCTGAGGCTGAAGCTCCAATACTTTGGCCACCTTATGTCAAGAGCTGACTCATTGGAAAAGACCCTGATGCTGGGAAAGATTGAGGGTAGGAGGGGAAGGGGTCAACAAAAGATAAGATGGTTGGATGATATCACTGGCTCAATGGATATGAGTTTCAGCAAACTCTGGGAGATAGTGAAGGACAGGGAAGCCTGCTGTGCTGTTGTCCGTGGGGTTGCAGAGTCGGACATGACTGAGTGACTGAACAACAACAACATATTTTGTTAGACTTACACCTGAGTGTATGGGCTTCCCTGATGGCTCAGTGGGTACAGAATCCGTCAGCAAAGCCGGAGATGCAGGTTTGACCCCTGGGCTGGGAAGATTCCCCTGGAGCAGGAAATGGCAAGCCAATCCAGGATTCTTGCCTGGAAAATCCCATGACAGAGGAGCTTGGCAGGCTACAGTCCAAAGTGTCGCAAAGAGTCGGGCACAACTGAGCACAGAGGTGTATATATATATATATATATATATATATGTATATACACCTAAGTGTGACCTGTCTACTCAACTGGGCTAAGGGATGCTCAGATGGCCTGGGTGTGTCTGTGATGGTGTTTCTGGAAGAGATCAGCATTTGAATCAGTAGACGAAGCAAAGACCGTAGAGTGCCCTCAGAAATGCTGATGGGTATCATCCATCTGTAGAGGTCATGAATACAACAGAAAGGTAGAGGAAAGGTGAATTTGCCCTCTGTCTGAGCTTGGACAACTATCTTCTCTGCCCTTGGACATTGGTTCTTAGGCCTTCAGAATCAGACAGGGTCTTACACTGTTAGCTCCGTTGGTCCTCAGGGTTTGAATTCAGACTAAATTCTACCAGCAGCTTTCTTGGTTCTCCAGACTAATACACTAAGCCTTTCTCTCTCTCTCTCTCTCTTTTTTTTTTTTTTTTTTTGGCAATAGTAAATGACACTATTTTTAATCTTGTTTTTCATGTATTATTGCAATTTTATAGAAATGCAATTAATTTTTGCATATTGATCTTGTAACCTGTGACCTTGATGTACTCATTTATTAGTTCTAAGATTTTTTTCTCTTTGTAGATTCCTTGGGATAGTCCATCAAGTCATCTGCAAATAGGCATAGTTTTATTTTTACCTTTCTGACCTATATCCATTCTATTTCCTTTTCTTGCCTTTGAGCTATGTAGGACTTCCAGTACTATATTGAATTGTTCAAGTAAGAATTACTGCCAGTTCTGCCACTTCCCTGGTGGTTCAGTGGTTAAGACTTCATCTTCCAATGCAGGGGGTGAGGGTCTGATCCCTGGTTGGGGATCCCACATACCTCTTGGCAAAAAAAAAAAAAAACAAAAAAAATGTAGAACAGAAGTAATATTGTAACTAGTTCAATAAAGACTTTTAAAAAATTAATGCCAGTTCTATACAATCTCTTCCAGAAAAGAGAACACTTTCTAACTCATTTTCTAAGACCAAATTACCCTTATACCAAAATCAGACAAATACAGTTAAAAGAAAGAAAACTACATGTCTCCTTCATGAATAGGTGCAAAAATTCTTAAAATATTAACAACTAATATTCAGCAATATATAAAAATAATAAAGGGTTTCTTCTAGTGATGCAAGGTAGGTTCAGTATTTGAAAGTCAATCAACCATATCAACAACCTATCATATGAATAATCCATCACATTAACATGCTAAGGAGAAAAATCATTAAAAATTCACATTTTAATATCAACCAATACCCCAAAAGCACTCATTTTAATGTATATTTTCCTTTATGACTCACCCACCTATTGGAGAATGGTCAATAAAGAAACCCAGAGACTTTGATTTTGAGATGTCAGAATCCTTTGACCCACTTAGGTGACCTTGGGGAAGGGTAAACGCTCTGCTAAAGACAAGATGGGTGGTGAGAAGATCCTTATATTCTGGACATAAGAACCCAGTGCCATTTTGGACTTGAGTCCCAGTGTCCATAAAGCTTGGAGGAAAGTGTTAGTTCCAAGAAGGAGCACAAAGCTCCCCTTTGCTCCTCAGTGCTCAGAATTGCTGTAATTCAGTCCCCTGCAAGAGAAAGTCCATGCTTTTATTTAGGAAGCCATGTACCAAAATTCACACCAGGAAACATCAATAGAATTGGAAGGGTTTGGACAGTCTGAAGCAAAAGTCTCTTATTTCCCACATGGACCTGCGACCAATGAACTAGCTGGTTGAAGACTGAGAGGTCCCAAGTCATAAGCAAACATCAACCCACCATGGCTAAGAAAAAACCCCTAGCAGATTCAACCTTCTTCTCTGACAGATGGCAGATAGCAACCAGTGACCCAGAAAAAAATATGAATGGCCCCAAAGCTCAGACTTTGTTTTGATATGACTCTGGGTTCTGCCCTCAGGTTCATGCACAAAATGGCCTTTTGTGTACCTCTGTCATATCTGTCATCCAGGGCAGACAGAGAATCCCTCTGTGAGCCTCAGAAATCCCATCCCAGGGACCAAGAGTGTTTTTTATTTTTCACAATATGTCACACCCACTGGATGTGAGGGAGGGACACAGCAGGGCAGCAGTCAGCACCTGCTGCAGAAACTCTGCGGAAACCCTGAAGCTGCTGTGTTTGGATGTGACCTGCCACACACTGGCATGTAAGTCATTCCAGGCAGTCAGTTCCCCTTTCTGAGCCCTCATTTCTTTACCTGTCGAGTAAGGTTGGCAGGAAGAGGGATTCCCCAAGAAAGCCTGCCTCTTCAACAAGGGATGGTTCCAGCTCTTTTAATACTTATTTCTAATTTTTAAAATGTATTTACTTGGCTGTGCCATATCTTAGTTGAGGCATGCAGGATCTAGTTCCCTAACCAGGAATTGAACCCAGGCCCCCTGCATTGGGAGCTCGGAGTCTTAGCTGCTGGACCACTAAGGAAGTCCCCAGGGATGGCTCCAGTTTGAGCCACACATGGCACATACTGAAGGCAAAGCCATTCCATTCACATCCCTGGTACTGAAACAACTCTGGAAACAGAAGACAAATGTCTACTGTGTTCTAGCCATAACCTTTTAGATTCATTTGTGATAGAGCTCAGTCTATACCAACTTGGACTCTGAAGCTGACCTGGGGATTCATTTTCAGTGCCTCTGGGTCATGAAAAAAAGGCTCCTCCTTCTTGCCCGTGTATTCCAGTAATTGTACAAAGTGTAAGGTTTGATATATACACTACTATGTATAAAACAGATAACTTGGGACTTCCGTGGTGGTCCAGTGGCTAAGACTCTGTGTTGCTAATGCAACACATTGGTTCAATCCCTGGGTTCAGTCCCTGGTCAAGGAACTAGATCCCACGTGCCACAACTAAAAGATCCTGCATGCTGCAACTAAGACTCAGTGCAGTCAAAATAAATAAAATATTTTTTAAAAAACAGATGACTAATAAGAACCTACTGTAGAGCACAGGGAATGCTCAATGCTCTACTCAGTGCAGTGGGGTGACCTAAATGGGAAGGAAGTCAAAAAAAGAGGGGATATATGTATATGGACAGCTGATTCACTTTGCTGTGCGGCAGAAACTAACGCAACATTGTGAAGCAATAAAAATTAATTTTAAAAATATTTTTTAAAAGTGTAAGATTTGGAAGGGTGGAGACATCCTAAAAAGTTATCAGTTGATTATCCAATTCGGTCGCCTCAGCTATAATGAGAAATTCGCTCCTTGGTTTTTCTTTCTTTATTTAAAATACAGAAGAGTCTGATGATACTAGATTGATTTTTAGATCCATCTGAATTCCATGTCTTAAAATCCTCTCTTATTTTGGACTCTGCACAAAGAGACCCCCAAAAATCTATATGGAACCTTGGGACAACAATTCTTCATTTAATAACTCAGTAAAATCTCTCCTCCAGAACATTCTAGAACTGTGCCACACAAATAGATAAACTCTCTAAGTAGCTGAAGATTTGTCTCCTCTTTTAAGCACCACATGGTTTTGACTGAAGCCATCTCTCAAACTTTTTGCATGTCCCTGTCTTATTTCTTTAGTAGAGTAATTTTTTTATTACAAAAAGTAGAAAATTCAGATTTAAAAAAAAGAATACTGAAGGAAAATGGAATCAAAATGAGAAGCAGAGCACATATGCCTCTTCCCCTCCCACTCCCCTAAAATGATTCAAAAGATCAGATTAGCTGGGCCTGATTCCAATGAAGGGGGTGGGAAATCTTTGACTTACTGTTCCTATTCCTCCACTGTCCATGGAATTCTCCAGCAAGAATGCTGAAGTGGGTCCACCATTCCCTTCTCCAGGGTATCTTCCTGACCGGGTGGCTCAGACAGTAAAGAAACTGCATGCAATGCAGGAGGCTTGATTTCGATTCTTGGGCTGGGAATATCCCCTGTGCAATATTAGAAGGGAATGGCTACCCACTGCAGTATTGCCTAGAGAATTTCGTGGATAGAGACACGTGGCAGGGTACAGTCCATGGGGTCTCAAAGAGTGGGACACGGCTGAGCAGCCAGCACTTTCCCATTACTTTTCCACACTTTCCTATTCCTCTGTGGTCATGAGTAAATCATAGCCCTCTGTATGTCACAAAATTTATCGAGTTGCTAGATATTTGTCAAACTCCATATGCTGTGAACAGAGCATGTATCTTCTTTCCCAGAAGCCTCAGAACAATCACTAAATCGACCACATGCAGGGCATGATGATGAGGGCCAGATTTCAAAATAGCTGGTAAAGCAGTAAGAAAGAAATCACTGGGATAAGAACAGACCGGGGAGGGTGGGACTAACTGAGAGAGCACCAGTAATGCACACACACTGCCCTGTGTAAATAGATGGTTAGGACAGCACAAGGAGCCCGGCTCCGTGCTCCGTGATGACCTAGAGGGCTGGGATGGGAGGCCAGGAAAGGATGTCCAAGGAGGAGGGGGCATATGTACACACAACTGATTCACTTTGCTGCACAGCAGAAATTAATACTATATTGTAAGGCAACTATATCACAATTAAAAAAAAATAAGAACAGACAGAACAATAGGACAAAAAGCAACATCTTGAAATAGTCCTAAATAGTGACAAGAATTTGATCCCTGATAAAGATGCTACTCCTCATCAGTGGTAGAATTTGGGTTATTCAATCAAGGGTATTGGGACAACTTGCCAGCTCTTTGGGAAAAATTAACAATAAGCAAGACCCCAATTTCACTCTTAATGAATTAAAAGCATAAGTGAAAAAAATAAAATTGAAAAAATGAAGGAGAAAATATGGGCACATATATTTCAATCTTGAAGGAACTGGCACAAGAGGGCAGGAGATCTAAAATAAGAAACCATAATGAAAAAGATATATTTATCTGCACCCAAATTTTAAAATTTCTTACAACCCAAATAAAGACATATAAAATATATAGTTGTGAATGCATGCTCAGTCACCTCAGTTGTGTCTGACTCTTTGTGACCCCATGGACTATAACCCCCAGGCGCCTCTGTCCATAGGATTCTCCAGGCAAGAATACTGGAGTGTGTTGCCATGCTCTCCTCCAGGGGATCTTCCAGACCCAGGGATCAAACCCACATCTCCTGCATTGCAGGCAGATTCTTACCACTGAGCTACTGGGGAAATCCCTACAATATATAGATACATAGCATTAAAGATAGGCAACAAACTGTGGAGATTATTTGCAACACAGATTAAAACTGATGGTTAGTATCAATATCCAGGACTGACAAATAGATGGAGAAATGAATGCTCTCATCTCTGTGGACAGCCATGTCAAGAATAAAAGCTCTCTTTGGAAATCTATTAATAGGTATTAATGTTTCAAATGGATGTTTCATTAACCTAGAAATTTCAGTTTTTTGCTTAAGGGAGGGAAATGTATATACAAATATACTAATTGCATCATTATTCCAAAAGCTTAGAGAAGGGCATGGCAGTCCACTCCAGTATTCTTGCCTGGAGAATCCCATGGACCGAGGAGCCTGGAGGGTTACAGTCCATGGGGTCACAAAAGAGTCAGACACGAATGAAGTGACTTGGCACGGCGCAGCACAACACAGCATTCCAAAAACTGTGACTTGAAGATAACCCAAATGCCAAATCATAAAGAATCTGTTGATTAAAATTTGTAGTAATATTTGATTAAAATTTGCAGTAATATTGAGACAAACCTGGAACCCTTTGCTGCAGTGCTTGCACCTGGACACACCTCTCCTCCAGCAACAAAATACAAAGAAACTGTATGGAGCTAACAATAACTGCATGCAGGTGTAGTTGGGGCAAATTCTGGACCAAAAGAGACCAAAAACCCCAACTGCCACGTTTGAGGAGCCTGGAGCAAAAGCAGGATACTGCACATGCCCCCTGTACACAGCACCACCTAAGGGTGGGCAAAGCACCTAAGCCACCCCTCCAGCCCAACTCCTGGACACAGCCCTACCCTCACCCCATATAAGGAACCAGCTTGTCCCCCAACCCATGCCAGGGAGCAAGCAAGGGAACCTGTTGTTTGTTCTCACTCCCCACTCTCTCCCACTGCAGCAGGGACCTCGATAAAGCCTCGCCTGAATCACTTGTCTGGCCTCTGATCAATTTCTATTGATTAAGAAGGCCAAGAACCCTAGTCCATAATGATATGAAAATATGTCCTCACATACTGTTAAGTAAAGAGAGATGATAAAACAGCATGTGTTTCAGAATCTCATTTTGGTAAATATGTTAGCAACGAGGAAAGTCAAGGACATTAAATAGAAAAGAAGAAAATCAATGGAGGAGTAATCTCTTTATTTTCTACATTGCCTTAATACTTTACAAAACGCCTGCATTACATTTACAGTCCGACAGTATAATAAGGCTATTTTCACTGGTCAGAAAGTAAAAGTATAAACCCCTCACATCTACATATGGATCCTGGAGCAAAGCTAACAACCGAGCCCAAAGTTGGAGGAATGAATCCCCATTGGCAAAGCCTCTGTTTCCAAAACTCCTCTGACTCAACATATTAAATTCTTCACTTTTTTAGGTGATGTGAAAAGTACATTTTTCTTTTGGAGTATGGTGCCAAAAGACCAAAGTTTCTCTAAATGTTACACCTACACCACACATGCACCTCTCATGTGTACATCACACCACACACACACACACACACACACACACACACACACACACACACACACACACACACCCAAAGACTCCCTCTTCCCAGGGCCTAAAGGCAGGTCAGACTGACATAACTCCCAGGTCAACAAATGCCCAAGCTGAGCACTCTTCTGAAGCCCCACAGAAATCTCCCCATAAAGACTTATTAGGATTTTGGACTAAGCAATGTCCATGTCACTTGCTAGTCATTTCTAAATGCAGATCTCAAACCCACCAAAATACTCCTTAATTCTCCTTATTGTTTCCTTATCTGCAGAGACCTCAGCCCAGAGAGCTGGAAGTTGGGAGACCCAGAGAGCAAGTCCTCTGTGATGAGCTGTAGTTGAGCAGTCAGGATCCCCAGCACAGCGCCACCCTACGAGATTCTTTGCAAATGTTGCTTCCACTCTCCAGCCTCAGTTTCTCCATCTGTGAAATGGGATTATTAACCATTGTCCAAAAGCCTTATGGAGAGGATGGAATGAAACAAGGCAAAGCCCAGATGCACTTGTGAGGTCTGGTGGGCATCTTTTCCACCTTCGGAGAAGAGCTGGTCTCTGGCCTGGTAGACAGCATACACCATAGCTAGACATGCCCATCTCTGCCCGCTATGGCAGGACATGCCTACCTGCTCCCTGGCACCCCCACCCCAACCCAAACTGCAGCTGATGTCTCCTTAAGCAACTCCTCTGAGTGCATTCCAGTGGTCCTGAACTCTGGCTGGAGACCAGGGGGATGACCAGAGGGCCCCTTCACAGGCTCTGCTCAGGTTTCTGCCAATGGAGATTAGAGAGAAAGCAGTGTGTTTGCAGCTCAGATGGACATAATTAAAGTCCTAGGGCTGCTGTCACCTCCTCTCTCCCACATGAATACTTTGAGCCACATCCAACCTTTCAGTGTGGCCTGACCCACAAGGAATTCCTGCAGTTCCCAGCAGGAACTCCAAAACCAGCCAGAGGGGGCCATGCAGCCTCCCCAGTGCCAGCTGTGGAGAGCGAGGAGGTTGAGAGGGGATTTTCTTCATCCAAGCTTTAGATTGATGCTTCTCAGCCTTGGCTGTGCATCTGAATCAACCGGGGAGCTTTCCAAGTACTGATGCCCAAGTCCCACACTCAGAGGCTCCAATTTAACCAGCCTGGGGTGCAGCCTGAGCACAGAGATTTAAACAATCTCTCCGGAAGCTCTAAGCCCACCAGAGTTGAGGCCCACTGCAGTGCATTCAGCCCTTGTCTTGATTTTCACCTCTTCCCCAGAACCAGAAGATGGTTTTCCTCCTGCCTTCCTAGAGAGAAGGAACTCCTGGGCTGGTCTAAGCTCCAGGAAGCAGGAACTGTGTTTTGTTTATCACCATGTCCCCAGTGGCCCAGCCTCAGCCCTGACACAGACTAGGGGCTCAGTGAACACTGGTGGGATGAGGTGCATGTGACTGAATGAATGAAATGATGAACAAATCCTATCCCTTTCACCTTTTGGGTACCCGAAATTCTCGAAAGTGTGGTCTGCAGACCAGCACCGTCATATCAGCTGGGAGCTTGTTAAAAATGCAGATTCTCAGTCCAAGGCCCAGCCCAATCTCAGGTGGTTCATGGGCAACAACTATATTACTGGTTCTACCATTTATTAGTGGTTCTCCCACTTTGCTGCACATTAAAATCACCAGTGAAAGTATATTACCTGCCTGTGGCCTTTTGGGTCCCCAGGTGATGGCTAACTGTCCCCAAGTGATTCCAGTGTGCTGTCCAGGTTTGGAACTCCAGTACCATAAGTCTCTCTGGCCACAGCAGCCTCTAAGCAGACCCAATCTTTTTCTTTTCTTTTTTTTTTTAACCAGAGTATAGTTGCTTTTGAATGTTGTGTTAGTTCAAAGTTTCAACGTTAGTTTCACTTTGTGGCTGTATCACAAAGTGAATCAGTCATAGGTATACGTATACATATATCCCCTCCTCCATGAACCTTCTTTCTATCCCCTTCCCATCCCACCCTTCTTGACCATCACAGAGCACTGAGCTGAGCTCCCTGTGCTAAGCAGCAGGTTCCCTCTAGCTATCTGTTTTACACACAGTAGTGTATATATGTCAACTCCAATCTCCCAGTTAATCCCCCCTCTCCTTCCCCCACTGTTTCCACACGTCAAGCAGACCCAATCTTGGCTCTGGCCCACATGAGAGAGGCCCCCTTTTAGGATAAAGGCCAAACCCTCTGCAACACAGCAACCAGTCATTCAACTCTACATAGCCAGTGGGGAGAGACCACCAAGTTCAAATCCTGCCCCTGCCACTTTCTAGCTGAGTGACTCTGAACAAGTCATTCAACCACCCCAGGCCTCCATTTCCCCCTTCTGTACCATGGAGCTGATGAGGGGAGAGGGGAGGGGATGGACACTACTCCTAGAGCTGTGTGACAATTAGATGGCTTAGTCAATCTGAAGCACTTAGAACTGAGGCTGAAGTTTCCTTGGCCTCTGTATCAGGCTTCCTAAGAGAAGAGTTTAGAGGAAGAGAGACTGGATTAAGAAACTCACTTCTGGAAACTCTGCTTTCACAAAGAGGGCAGAAGAGAAGTGAAGGTGGTCACAGTGCAGGGACCCTCTTGGGAAAATCGAGACTAAATGAAGAGTTTTAGCCATCACCCTTCTTTGCTTTCACTATTCGTGAAGAAAAATCCTTAGAGAGCGTTCCCAAGCCCAAGCGTGGGAACTGAGAGGCAAGAGTAAGGCTAACTCGGTCAGTTCCTCCCTCAGAATGGTCCCCATCTTAAAAAGGCAGGCTTTCGCCATTGTGCCCAGGACCGGGGCTGTTCCAACTTAGGCACGGTCGGGTGTCTCTCCGTGGATTTCCTGGGGCCTTCCCAGAGCTTATTCCCAGGCCCTTCCCTCGCTCCAGACCAGGGTGAGTGGGTGTGGGGTGTGAGTGTGTGAGTGTGTGTCGGGGGGGGGGGGGGGGTATGTGGATGTGTCTGTGTGTTGCGCGTGCGAGGGAGGGAGGTGGGGTGCCAGCAGATTCTGTACTGAAAAAACGGTGCCCTTCCTTCCTCCCTCCCGAAGGCTGCGCTCCCGCCTGTCCCCGCTGCAAACAGGCCAGGCCTGGCTGGGGGGCGCCGCTCCCGGCCTGAGCTGGGCCGCTGCCCTCTGCGGCAGACGACGGTGCGCGATTCCAGCTCCAGCGCCCCGGCTGCCCGGCGGCCAGCGCGCCCTCCCGGTGCAGCAGGCGGGCGCTGTGACGTTCCCGGATAAATGCCGTGTAACTGTGTAGGCGAATGCGAGCTAAAAATAAGAACGGAAAATCTATCATTAAGGTATCATTGCGCCAGCGCAGCTATTTGAAGGCTCCCATGGTCCCTGGCGCCTGCGTTTGAAGCCCGCCTTCAGGCTTTGGAGGGTATTTGCAGAAAACTGCCAGCAGCGGCTCGCTAGCCAGACCTCGGGGCGCAGGGGTGGCGCCCGTAATTAAGGCAACACTCAAATTAAAATAAATGCTCACTTCCCCCCTCCACATCTCCGCCTGTATTGTCCTCAGGTCTCTGGGGAAGCCACCAGAAGTAGGGTTGGATGCTGAAATGATGTGACCTGGCCGGTTAGGCAAATATTAGAACTGAAAGCTCTTTCAGGTCCATTTCGCCATCCACCTTCCTCCATCCACCTCGGAAAAGAAAAATAAAAGTACCAGGAGGAAGCCTCTGGAGGAGAAAATGACAAATGGGACTTAACCCCAGGTCTACAGTGCGCTGCGGCGGGGCGCAAAGACGCCAGCTCCCAGGATGGCGAGCCTCTGGTGTTCCTTGGGTTAAACGAAAATTGATCTGGTTTGTTAACACCCAAAGAGAAGAGGAGATCGGGGGAGGGAGGACAGGATTTGTGTTTGTGCGTGCGCGTGTGTCCGGGGAGAAGGAGGAGGCGCCAAGGTGCAGCCTGCGCGCGGCTCTGCGCCTCGGCGGGCTGCGTGCGTGTGTCCCTGTCCGCGCTGCTGAAACGGGCTCTTCGAGGGATCAGCGTCACATGACTCCGCCTGCCCCTCGCCAGCGCGCAGCTCGCCAGTCCCTCCGTTTGCCCGGCGCCGGGGGAGGGTCGGGAGGCATCTCCAGGGCCCGGGGGCTCTGCGGAGCTGAGAGGAGGTTCTGGAGGGGAATGGTACATCTGGATTCCTGCAGCCGCGGCTCGGCGCCAGATCCCAGACTGTAGAGATTTGGGCGGGGGAGGGGAAAGCGCGAAGGAGCGAGCGACAGAGAGAGAGCGCGCAGCGCGCACGGACCGGGGCTGCCGGGTTCCGCGCGGAGAAGATGTAAGCGCGTGGAGTCGAGCTGGCCTCCGAGCACCATGCAGAAGGGGATCCGGCTGAACGATGGCCATGTCGCGTCCCTGGGGCTGCTGGCGCGCAAGGACGGAACGCGCAAAGGCTACCTGAGCAAGCGGAGTTCGGACAACACAAAATGGCAAACCAAGTGGTTCGCGCTGCTGCAGAACCTGCTCTTCTACTTCGAGAGCGACTCGAGCTCGCGGCCCTCAGGGCTGTACCTGCTGGAGGGCTGCGTCTGCGACCGCGCGCCCTCCCCCAAACCTACGCTCTCGGCCAAGGAGCCGCTGGAGAAACAGGTGAGGCCAGCCCCGGGGTTCCGGGCCTTTCGCCGGCCGAAGGCGCCCGAACTTTATTCCCTCTACTTTCAGCGCCCTCGGAGAGATGGGAAGGTTGGCCTAAGCGGGCTGTAACCCGCGGTGGCCAGAGGGGGCCGGGACTGCAGGCAGGGAGCGGGTGTGGGCTGCGGCTGTCCTGCACCCGGCGAGCTCGGCAGGAGGCGGGTACAGAGCGGGCGAGACGCGGAGGTGCGGAGGGAGACGCGGTTTGGAGAGAGCTGGGGTTTCTTGGGACAGACAGAAACAATGAATGTAGAAGCACATCTAGCCAAAAATGGTGCTCCCACCCCGGAGAGCCCCGGACAAGGTAGCTGAATTTCCCCGCGCTTAGGCCCGGAAAGGGTGAGACCGAGACGTCCGAGCGCCGCGGCCCCTATCTCACCGCGGCGGGAGCGAAGACGAGCCAAGTTGGGGACTGCGCGCAGGGGTCGGTTCGGTACCATCGACCGGTGGTGAATTCCCAACCGTCTCCAAGCCCAAGCAACAAACCGAAGGGTTCCGGGGACCCTTCTGACGCGCTGGGGCCGGGTCTGGGGCCGGGGCCGCTGCGGAGGCCGCGGGACAAGTGGGCACATCTCTCACCCCCGCCCCCTGCGCCTCCGCCGCCGCCGCCGCCGCCGCAGTCGCGCCTCTAGCGCTGCCCTGGGGTTTCCGGAGTTGCGAGGCTGAAAGTCGAGGCCTGGATGGACCGGGAACCGGGGTGCCTCGGAGGTGAGCCTTTGGCGTGGGGGGATGGAGTAGGACCTGCGGCCGCCGAGTGAGAGCCGCAGACAGCCGGAGAACGATTTTTATGCTTGCTGCACTCTCCAAAGGCATCCATCCCGATGCCTCGGGGAAGGTAAAGTCAAAGATAGCTGATGCTAAAATGTCACCGCTGCGAGGGACCTGCGATCCGAGGGGACCTAACCAGCTGGTTACTGCGTGGATGAAGACCAGAGGCCAAAAGAGAGAAATTTGCTTGCCCAGTGTCATCCCAGGAGTTAAGGCCACCTTAAGGTTCTGAGAAGAGAACTGAGGGCTCGAAAGCCGTTACTGCAGGCAGACTGGCAGCGATTGAATTGAATTAAATACAAGCATCCTTGAAGTCGCCCTCCTGATGGTCCAAGACAGAGCTCTGAGCTCAGACCCTGCAACATGTCTCTCCCTGCCCTGCCCACAGCCCATAGGTGTTGGGAGATGAATTGGGAGGCTGGGAAAGGTGGACAGGAGTATTTGAGGATGGATCTCTGAGAATGATGTGCTGCCTGGCAGATAGGGGCCCTCAGAAGGCAAAGTGATGCAAAGAACGGGCAGCTCCTTAAGCTCAAGGCAAAAATGGGGCCTGGAAGACTCCCCTGGGAGAGGCACACCCAGCCTGGGCCAGAGATGCTCTCACAGCCCTTGACAACCTGCTCTTTGCTGGCCTTCCAGAACAGTACCAACACTTGCCGGCCAAAGTTCACCCATGGCCTAGAGCCCCAGGGGCGCCCATCCTCAACCTCTTATACCAGAGCACAGAGCTGAGCTCCCAGGCAGGCAGGGAGAAAGGGCTGGAGGAAACTGAGCTGCTATTGGGCTCACAGTGTCTGCTCTCAGCCCCGTGGACCAGGAACAGGCCTGAGATGATTCGCAGCTCTGCAACTTCCTGTCTGTGTGACCTCAGTTAACACACTAAACTTCTCTGAGCCTCTGTTTTGTAATCTACAAAGTGGAGGTAATAACATTTATCTTTTGGGGGTTTTGAGAACACGTATAATGTGTATGCAAGGATGCTCACAGTCCATTTTAGTTTGATGTTTTAGTTTAATCTGAATGATACCCACCTGGCCAGGGAGTAGAGGCCTCACATAAAATGTTGAAGCTGAAAGGAACCTCGGAGAGATCATAGGACGCACTCCTCCCATTTTACAGACAGGGAACCCTGGAGAGCAGATTGGGAAGAGCATTATCTACCTTATTCAGATTGAGTGGCAGAATTAAGACCTAGAATTCATCCAGTGTCTAAGAATTCCTAAAAATGCCCTCTTACATAGATTCTAAATCATTCACCTTTGGGCTCAGGTGTTGAATCATGCTAGCAGTGGATTATGGGAGGGATGAGTGCAAAGCCAATTGGTGGTGTCCTCACGTGATCCAAGCCATTTTCCCAGAAGAGCAATGGTCAAGGGATCCTCCAGTATGGTCATGAGAGTAGCCTTCCTGGCACAGGAGAACAGAAGAGGGTTGAGAATAGTAGGTGGCCATCTGGTACTGCCCAGCTCAGGTGCAGATTTCTGTTAAAGACGTGTGCTTTGTCTTATACACTTCTGTAGATGGTCCATTTGACTCCAGGCCAAATTTGGCTGCTCCTTTGCACTGCAGGTGTCTATAAAATTTTATAGCTTTTTGTTTTCTAAATCTTTGAGTAAAATTGATGGTGCCAGCAGCAGATCAGTGTTCCTCCTTGAATTGGAGTCCCTGTGGCACCCACGGTGCACCAGCATGAGAGGCCCAGCTCCAAGCCATTCTGTGACTAGATTTGCCTTGCAAACCACAGGAAACCTTGATTCAAAACCAGCTGGGCATGTGGCAGAGAACCCACATGTGAGGGGCCACAAAAAGGCTATGAGTTTGACTGGACTGGCCAGTATCTAGTGAAGACTCGATTTTAGCAGAATGTCATTTTTATCCAGGTCTAAGCAGGCAGTGGAGAAGGACATGGCAACCCACTCCAGTACTCTTGCCTGGAAAATCCCATGGACAGAGGGGCCTGATAGGCTACAGTCCCTGGAGTCTCAAAGAGTTGGACACGACTGAGCGACTTCACTTTCATGTTTCACTTTCATGCATTGGAGCAGGAATTGGCAACTCACTCCAGTATTCTTGCCTGGAGAATCCCAGGGACAGAGGAGCCTGGTGGGCTGCCGTCTATGGGGTCGCACGGAGTCGAACACGACTGATGTGACTTAGCAGCGGCAGCAGCAAGCAGGCAGCATGTCCACCTGGGAGGATCAGGGTTAGTTTCTCTAGAAATAAAAACCAAGTCTTGGCTGGAAACTACCCCAGTGACAGGGATGCGTGAGGAATGAAGCACACAGTAGGTGCTCAGGAGGTACTTATGAAGCTGAACTTATTGGTGTGTCCTTGTTAATTCCACACTCCATGTCCTCAATACTGACTGTACAGCAGTCCAGGCCCTGAGCTGTGCCATAGGCCCAGGAAGCTTGGGTGTCATAGTCCGCAACCCCCCAGGAAGATGAACACAGCTAGCCTGTGAACCCAAGTCCGTGCATGTGTGCTAGAGCTGTATAGGCTGTGAAGATGCTCAAGTAGGATATGCTGGGGCTCTGGGAGCCCAGGCCACCCTAACATGATGTACTGTCCTCTGGCTGCTTCTGTGCTGGTCTGACTGCCTCTGGTGCAGCCCTAACGTCTTGGAGCCCTGACTTGGGATCCCAAAGCCTCATAAAGTCACAGGGGCTCAGCCATGCTCCCCTGCCAACCGTGAGCACTCCCTACACACTGGCCTGAGCCCTGCTTGTTCAGTCCTGACCCCCTCGCCTCTGACCCTATGGACCACACACTGACGACCAGGAGGCTCTGAACGGAAAATTTGGGTTCAGAAATTGACCCTGGATGTTCTTTTTTTTAAGATTTTTTTTTTATGTGGGCCATTTTTAAAGTCTTCATTGAATTTGTTCCAATACCGCTTCTGTTTTATGTTTTGGTCTTGTGGCCACAAGGCATGTGGGAATCTTAGTTCCCTAACCAGGGATCGAATCCATACTCTTTGCATTGGAAAGTGAAGGCTTAACCACTGGACCACAAGGGAAGTCCCAACCGTGGGTGTTGTTGCTCTGCTTTGGCATGGAGGCACCCCACACTGGCTTTTTCTACTGTCATTCCCAGCTCTCTGAAACAGAGCTGCCAGCCCCAACTTCTCAGGCGTGGACTTGACCAAACCAACCATAGGACTCCCTTATCACCCCACCAGGGAGGGTCAAAATGTAGACCCCAGGCTCTTCCTGATCTCTTCATCCAGAACCTCATCATTGATATGAGCAGAGGGTCCAGAAGCTGGGGGCCCACAGTACCTGTTGTCCACCTGTGGGTGCCTTTCCCTGGAGACCAGATGAAGGCCCTCTCCTGGTCCTTTTCTCTGGGTGGCCTGGTGTCTCCATGTTAAAGACAGCCATAAGTCTATGAGCATTCCCGCTTTGCAGATGAGGAAACAATCTCATCCGCACCACCAAGCAAGGTAGTGGCCGAAATGCTCTCTGGCTTTCTCTGCAGAGGCACTGTCTTCACCACAAAGCCTGCCCTCCAATTGCTATAGCTCATCCTGCCTCTTGGCCAATCAGAAAAGCACAAACCTGGATGCAGGGAAATAAGCTTACTCTAAAAGCAACACCCCTCAGACACAGGGACGTTACACACACACACACACACACACGTGGGACCAGCAGCTCAGCCTGCCATACTTGCACCTCTGGAAGGACCAGCAGGGCTGTCCCCTTCTCCGGTTTCAGACCAGGGCCGGGCCAGGAGATGTGGGACCCCAGGGTTCACTGTGGAGGGGACTCATGTCTCCATCCCAGCCCCCAAATATTTCTAGCACTGACACGAGGTTGAAGAGCCTCAATAATTACACCGTGTGTGTGTGTGTGTGTGTGTGTGTGCGCGCGCGCGTATTCAGTTGTGTCCAACTCTTTGCGACCCCATGGATTACAGCCCACCAGGCTTCTCTGTCCATGAGATTTACCAGGCAAGAATCTGGAGTGGGTTGCCATTTCCTCCTCCAGGGAACCTTCCTGACCCAGGATCGAAGCTGAGTCTCCTGCACCTCCGGCACTGGCAGGCGGGTTCTCTACCAGCTTAGCCAGTGGGGAAGCGCTAGTGACACCTTAGTTGGGATGTTTATTTGTGCACTACACAATTTGGCTCTCGGTGTCAGGCCGATACCCGGTCCTGTGGATACAGAAAAAAATGAAATTGATTCCCTGTCTTTAAAGAGCTCACCATGGAGTAAAGCACACCGTAAATGCCAAGTGCCAGAATTCTCCATACTCAGGAGTCCAGACTCTCTTCCCACCCCTGCCTTGGGTCAGGAGCTCACAATGTTAGGCTTGATATGTTGGACTCGCTCACATGGTCCCTCCTTGCCCCACACCAGTCCCTGGCCACATGGCAATCCTTGGGACTGAGCTTCTAGAGGATAAACGTGACTATGTTCTAGGTCCCTGAGCATGTCGCTGTCTTCCATTGCCTTTGGGAAAAAATGCAGGTTCTCCAGCATCACCCAGAGCACCCAGCAGGCTCCAGCCTCCGCCTGCCCTGCCAACCCTGCCCCATCCCCCCCCCCCAGCCCTCCTTCCTCACCTGACCCTGCCTCCTCTTCCCCACCTCAAGGCCTCTGCAGAAGCCGCTCCCTATGCCTGGAATGATCCCCCCATCCCCAGGTTTAGTGACCAACTTCTCCTCCTTCAAAGACCTCCTTTTAGGTCTTAGCCTAAAAGTCATCTCCTGAGCACCCCCACCCCCACCCTGTGGGAGCTAGAGGAGCCCCAGATCCCCCATCACAGGCTTGCACAGCCCTCTCTCCTTAATCCACATGGCTTATCAGGCTAGGCTTATTTGATGTATTTAGCTGGTGGTTTGTGAAGGGTCTTCCTTCTCCCTATAGAATGTAAAGGCTGGAGGGCACGTCTTACATCCAGTCCCTTCCCCTCATTGTCTTGACAGCCCCATGAGGTTATCCCTGATAACCATTTTTGAGGTGACAAAACTGAGGCTCAGAGATGGTCAGTAACTTGTCCAAGATTACAGAGCGCATACTTGGCAAAGCTAGCCTGTGAACCCAAGTCCGTGCATGTGTGCAGTTGTGTCCAACTCTTTGTGACCCCATGCACTGTAGCCTGCCAGGCTCCTCTGTCCATTGGATTTCTCAGGCAAGAATACTGTAGTGGGTTGCCATGCCCTCCTCCAGAGGATCTTGCCTATCAGGAATTGAACCCAAGTCTCCTGCATTGCAGGTGGATTCTTTACAACTGAGCCACCGGGGAAGCCCGAACGCAGGTCCATGTGACTCTAAAACCTGCGCTTTCCAACCACAAGCATAGCACAGAGACGGGCTGAGAGACTGCTTGAGTTTAGCATCCTCTGCCAAGAGAAATGAAGAAAGAGAGAGAGAGAGAGAGAGAATTAACAGCAAGCAAAAGGATGGTGCTGTCTCTCTGGTGACACCTGGGAAGCAGCTTTTGTTTCTGCTTGGGTGGGAGACTTGCAGCCTGAGTCCCTGGAGTTGGGGATAAGCCCCCCAAGGCAGGCATCCATACCCCATGGGCTGTCTGGCATCTGTGGGAGCCTGGAGCCAGTGCCTGCATGCACAGAGCCAAGAACAGGACTCAGCCCCCTGATGTTTATGCAGGAGAGTCGGTGACGCGTGCACTTAAGGGGGGCCCAGAACACTGCCAACGCCTAGACGCCTCCAGGAGGGCCCCTGTCGTGCTGGGAGCAGCTGTGAGCCTCGGACACCCCCGCTGCCCATCCCCTCCCCAGGTCGGAGAGGAAGGCGCAGCCCCCAAGCACATGGCTTCAACTCCCGGCTCATTCACTGAGGGGTTTGTCCACCCCCAGCAGTGACGTGGAATTGGGTAAAAGCCACATGGACTGACTTTGGATTCTGGCTCTGCCAGCTCCCAGCTTGGGAAGGTCTGCAAGCTCTCTGAGCCTCAGCGTCCCCATCTGTGAGATGGAGTCTGTAACTCAGCCTGCCCTGCCACTTGTTCTGAGTGTCCTACTGGGTGCTGTTTGTAAAGCCTTCGCTTAGTACAGTTGCTGTTGTTTAGTTGTTCAGTCATGTCTGACTCTTTGTGGCCCCATGGACTGTAGCCCACCAGGCTCCTCTGTCTGTGGAATTTTTCAGACAAGGATGCTGGAGTGGGTTGCCATTTCCTTCTGCAGGGGATCTTCCTTATCCAGGGATTGAACCCAGGTCTCCTGCGTTGCAGATGGATTCCTTACCACTGAGTCACCGAGAAGCCCCCTCATAGCACAGTAGGTCCAATCAATACGTTATAACTATTGTGGCTTCCCTGGTGGCTCAGACCGTAAAGAATCTGCCTGCAACACAGGAGACCCAGGTTCGATCCCTGGGTTGGGAAGATCGCCTTGCAGAAGGAATTGGCAACCCACTCCAGGATTCCTGCCTGGAGAATCCCATGGACAGAGGAGCCTGGCAGGCTACAGTCCATGGGATCACAGAGAGTCAGTCACGACTGAGCAACTAACGCTTTTGCTTTCATTGTGGCTTCACCTTTCATGGTTATGACAAGGCTCTTCCTCCACAAAACAAAGACCCAGATCCCCTGTGTCTCTGGAAGGTTTGAAGTGAGCCAACACAGACCCCTGACCCTGGATATAAAGATAGGATGGGAAATCTTAACTCAAAGAACCTATGGGTTTCTGAAAAGGTATGAGTGAGCATGCCCCTGAAAGAGGGAAAGTGGTTGCAGGAGCTTCCTTCATCCATGGTGACCATGCCATCACCCAGCCCTATGGATTTCACCTCCTAAATCTCTCCCAGACCATCCTGTCTGGTCCCTCTCTTCCTCCAATGCTCCGGTCCAGGCCACCATCATCCCATCTGGACTTAGGTGCAGGCCTCCTAACGAGTGTACTAGTCAGCATGGGTGACGTCATGCTGCAATAACAAGCAAGCCCCCAATCTCCAGGAACACAACAGAGGCTTATTTCCTGCTCAGACTTTAGGTCCCATATGGTTGGCAGGACGGCACTGCTCACTGTGACTGCTCAGGGACACAGCCTGACATAGATTCATCCTGACGCCTGCCTCCACAGTCACCTCCACCGAGGGCAGATATGTGGCCAATCTCTCCCTGGTTCTTAAAGCTTCCCCCCACACACAGAAGTGGACCACTCTGGCCACAGTTCAGGGTGACAAGGCAGGTCACGTGGCTTCAGTTCAAAGGTGGTAGGGACATGCAGATCAACCATGAAAGCCGGGCTCTAGAGGTGTTGGGAGAACCGTCTCCATACATTCACCGCATCCTGCCACGTATGTGCCTCTCTGCAGCCAGAGCACTTTCCAAAACGCAGATCTAGTCGTCTCTCTCACACACACACACACACACACACATACACACACACACACGAGTAGCTGAGAGAAAAGCAGAAGCGCCGTCGTGATGGGTGTAATGACAGGAAGCAGAGATTGTGCCCAGCAATGTGTGCTCACACCTACAGGGCATCTCTTCCCAGCCTGGGGGCATCAGAGAGACTCCACCCAGAAAGGGGCAAGTAGGACGGTGAATGAGGCTTGCAGAGAAGACAGAGCTGGCCCCTAAAGCCCATGTGCAGGTTACAGAGCACAGCGAGGAGCTGGCACAGGTCTCGATGCTAGAACGGACTGCTGTCAGCTCCAGGCTGGAGAGATCGAGAAAGAGGGAGGAGAGAGAGGAGGAAAACCCATCAGGAGGCAGGAGGTCAGGTCGGAGAAGGCTGTCGAATGGAACCGTCACAAAGGCCTGAATTTGGGGAGTGTGAGAGCACTGAAGATTCCACCCTCTCTATTATGCGTCACCCTGCACTGTGCCCCTGAAACCATCCCTGGCTCCCACATGCCCTGGACTGCACAACCTCTGGATCTTCCTACCTCCCGGGCTCGGTAGTGAGCCCGTGCAAGCTCCAGGTGGTCTCCATACCTTCTCCTCCAGCCACCACTCTGATAGAGCACCTTTGCAGCTGACGGCTTACAAAGCTCTTTCCATGCCTAGCATTTCGTGCAACACCAAGGTAACCCTGCTGCTCCTGCAGTTGTACATGGGTAAGAGCTCACCCTTGCTCGGAAGAAGCTCAGAGAGATGGAGCTCATCTCTCCACAGACACCTAAGTGTCTGTGTCAAGCCAGACCCCGAGCCCTCACTAATAAATGTCAGGCTTCCTGGTTCTGGTTGTTAAGATCAGAGGACATCCAGGCCTCTGTTGTTAAGTTCAGCAATTTATACTTAAAGACCACATCTTACTAAACGAGCAAGGCTAATGCTGTTTCTTTCCCCTGAAAAAGAGAGAATTATTTTCAAGAAGATAATTCCTAGTTGAATTTTGATTTATTTTTCAAATTGGAAAATCTAACTAAGACCTTAAAGTGAAATTAATTTTAGAAGTGTGAATGAATGAATTTTTAGCCGCTGTAGCTGGCATTCCAAAAACGCGTCTGGAAATTCAGACAGACTTGATTGACTTTTCCTCTGTCAGACTATATGAGTGAAATATAACCAGCTTTGTGGAATTGCCTCTTAGACTCTTAGCCAAACTCAAGGAGTTAGTGAAATAGCTTGGAAGCACTAGTCAATCATGCAGCATTCTCTGTGTGCCCGTTTACCTTACCCCTAGCCTGCTGCTGCCCGTCTACCCTTTCCCCGACAGTGGGTCTTCCCTGCCCTACAGCTACACTGGTTGTCGCCTGGACTCCCCTCACCTCTCTGTCGGATCCACAGGCTTTGGGGAGCTTGGGGGAAGGACTGGTGTTCTGGATGGAGAGCCCATACAGTGTGGGCACAGGTGAGGAGAGGCAGGTGTGTAATTACATCTGAGAGCTTCCTGGTAGTCTGGGCACAAAGGGAAGCCAGCCAATTATGGAACACTCATTGCCTCCCAGAAAGTCACAGTGCAGTTCATCCAGTAGGAGCACTTGTATACCCCCAGGGGCTTACATATGGGAGACTGCTGGGAAGTGATGAGGACTTCAGGGGCGGAATCACTGCAGAAACAGAGCTTCACCCCCCATCAGTGGCTCCCACTGGCTCTCAGGGCAGGCTGATCATGCTCACTGAAGATCACACTCCTTGAGGCTACAATGCTGAGGTCCAAAAGATAGTGTCCTGGTGACTGGATAATGCAGGGGGCAGCTTGGATAACCTGGGAAGTGGATGGTCAGTTAGGCACTCTCAAACAGCCACTGCCTTTTATTTTAAAATTTTAGAATTGGTAATATAGTCCCATGGTTTGACATTCAGAAGTTACAAAGACGTATGCAGTGATAATGCTGCTTCCCACTGCTAACCCTGGCAATCTGGTTCTCCTCCACAGAGGATTTTGATGTCACCAGTTGCTTATGCATTCTTCCAGAGAGATTATACATGCAAATATATGCAAAGGTATATAGATGTATGGCCATATATATGCATGTCTGTATAATTATATAAATGGCAACATACTGCAAGCACTATTCTACACGTTTTTCTCACTATATTGTGGAGATAGTCCTCTATATTGATTGTCTTCATCCTTTTTTACAGCTACATAGAAGGAATTTTTGCTTTGCTGAAAGAAGGAAAAAATTCCAGTCTGGCTAGGTCTGTCTTTCACCTTCTGTCAAAAACCCAGTTAGAAATGACCTATGTACAAATGTGTTTACTAATTTCAGGTCTGTTTATAAGAAAAAAGACTATAAATTACCCAAATGTCCCTCAAGAGGAGATAAGCTAAATAAACTGCAGCACATCCACACAGTGGAATACTATGCAGCTATAAAAAAGGTGAGGGCAGTAAATATACTTATAGAGAGCTATCTCCACAATATAGTCAGAAAAACACATGTAGAATAGTGTTTGCAGTTTGTTACCCTTTGTATAATTATACAGACATGCACATATATGGCCATGTATCTATATATCTTTGTATATATAATCTTTCTGGTGTGGTAACCAGGCCCTAGGAGGACCATGACTTGAGAACTCAGAGGCAGAGGTCAGTGAAATGAGGCCACTCAGAGCAGGGTAGGTGGGAGGGCAGGTAGGGAGAAAGTCATGAAGTGGCTTCCAGACTCCAAGTGGAGTCATGTCAAGTGAGGTGGAGGGTGTGAGTAGGCAGGGTCCTTTCTGGGTTGGTGTGAGAGTACCAGTGGGGCTGGTCAAGGCCAGTACTTCTGTTGAGTCGGACCATTTGGAACACACTGTACCCAGGGACACCCCTCTGTATGCCCCAGACACAAGGGTGGTGCAGCCAGGGCAGGGAGGAAGCAGCCTGAAGAGCCATTCACTGTGCTACAAACACTGTGAGACAGGGCAACGTGCAAGCGTCTGAGGGGGCCTGGCCTGAGTCAGCAGGACCTCTTCTGCAAAATCCAGAGAGCAGATGGGCTTCCCCTGGGATCTCAACGGTGAGAGGTGGAAAGGGGCCTCAGCTGATGGGGAGCCTGAGTGGGTGGCCCCTTATGGAGGGAGAGGTGGACTTCAGGCAGAGCACTGCACACACACACACACACACACACACACATATATACACATGCCGATGAGGCCCCTTCAGGTCCTCTCTAGCACAGTCCTGTTTGCACTGGGACCTCCACAGCATCAGGCAGAGAGGGCTGACTGAGGGACAGGGCCAACTGGGACCATGGTCCCAAAGATGGACCAGGAGGGAGGAGCCAGGCCCGTGGGGGAGAAGCTAACCGTATCTAACCAGGCCACTGGAGTGGAACCAAGAGGAAGGGGTGGGGCTGACCAAGAGTGATGGCCTCCATCCTGCCGCTGACCCCAGCCGACCTCCCTCTTGGAGGAGACAGCGAGCAGAGGCCCAGACAGGACAATGGGTCTGGTTTCTGGTCAAGGAGCATGAATCAGAGGGGATAAGACCAGGGGCAGGGAGACCAGAGGGAATGGTTTACCCAGTTGGAAGATGAGGAACCTTGGAAGCAGGCACAGTGGTGAGGATGGAAGAATGCACAGTGCCAGAGATATCCAAAGCAGAGAACTTGGTGACCCATTGAATATCAGAAATGAGGAAGAAACAGGAGCTGAAGGTGTTGGAAACAACGCCCCAAATGGCTGATTCAGAGTAATCCTTTGATCTTAATACAGCTCTGACGCTTCAGTTTCTAAGCCTCTCCTGTGCCTCTCGTGTGTGTATCTGTGCATATGCATTGTTTATTTGAGGAGGGTTAGTTTACAACAGCAGTGTATTCCCTCATAGCTCCAGAGGCTAGAGGTCTGAGACCAAGATGCCTGCGGGGCCATGGTCCCTTTGCAGTCTCTGGGGAAGAGTCTTTCCTTTCTTCTGCTGGCTCCTGATGGCTGCCAGCAATCCTTGGTGGTCCTTGATGTGTAGATTTATCTCTCCAGTCTCTGCCTCCCTCTTCACGCGACTTCCTTCCCTGTGTGTCTGTCCAGATTTCTCTCTTTTTATTAAAGCCTCTTCTTGTTAATCCAGTATGACTTCATCTTCCCTTGCTTACATCTGTAAAGATCCTATTTTCAAATAAGGTCTTTTTAAAAAAAATTTTATTGGAGTAGAGTTGATTTACAATGTTATGTTAGTTTCAGGTGTGCAGCAAAGTGAATCAGCTGTACGTATACATATATCCCCTTTTTTAGATTCTTTTCTCGTATAGGCCATTACAGAGTATTGAATAGAGCTCTCATTAGTCATCTCTTTTACATAGAGTAGTTAGTATATATCAATCCCAAACTCCCAATTTATCCCTCCCTCACCTTTCCCTATTGTAACCATAAGTTTGTTTTCTACATCTGTGACTCTATTTCTGTTTTGTCAATCAGTTCCTTTGTACCATTTTTTTTACATAACACATATTTGCAAATAAGTTCTTAGTCACAGATTCTGATGGACATGAATGTTAGGAGGGCACAATTTGTACCCAGCATGTATATGCACAAGTGTGTGGTTTTTCTAGTAATTGGTCACTGACTAGTTGTTTTGATGGGGCTTCCCAGGTGGCTCAGTGGTAAAAAATTCCTCCTGCCAATGCAGGAAACTCTTCCATGGATCAAGAAGATCCCCTGGAGGAGAAAATGGCAACCCCCTCCAGTATTCCTGCCTGCAAAATCCCATGGACAGAGGAGCCTGGTGGGCTACTGTCCATGGGGTCACAAAGAGTCAGACATGACTGAGTGACTGAGCACACAGCTTGTTTAGACCCATCACTTGGACCTGGCAAATGATTTGAGTGGTTTAAAAACCATTATTGAGCACTTTTATGAACCAGGAGCTTTCACAGCATCATGTTTTGCACAACCCTGTGAGATTTGTAATATCCTCCCCTTTTTGTGAAAGAGAAAACAGGTCCACAGAAATGAAGAGATATATTGAAGACACCAAGGCTAATAATATATAATGAATTTAAACCCAAGTGACTCCAAAGCCTAGCATGTGCCACAGCTCCAGGGTCCCAGAACACTGGTTTCATGGAATGTTGATAGATCTTCCAAAAAATGAAAAGTGTTCCATGGTGAGATAAGTTCTGGAAGAAGTTCCTTCAGGGACTCCCCTGGTGCTCCAGTGGCTAAGACACTGCACTTCCAAAGCAGGGGCCTGGATTTCAATCCCTGGTCAGGGAACTCTATCCCACATGCCACAACTAAGACCTAATACAGCCAAATAAATAAATATTTTTAAACAAGATGCATCATTAAACATATTTAAGAAAATAAGTCCCTTCATTGCACGACTGCTCAGGGCCTTTGTGAAGTGAGTGGGCCTCCTCTCCCTAAAGAGACATAAGCCTCGTTAATGGAAAGCCATGGCCCACACCTTTCCAGACAACTCACCCACCTGAGAAGTAAATGCAATGCCACCTGCTTTGTGGCATTTGCTGTGCATCAATTAATTAATGATCTGGGCTCCCGTGCCGTGGTGACGCATGCATTCAGTCACCCATTCAGCAAACGAAGGCCATTCCAAACCATTCCAAACCCAGGCCAAGGCACAGTGCCAGGCTCTGGGGACATTCTTGGTCAGGAATCATTTGTTTGAAAGGAGCAGGAGCCCATTTAAAGCAGCTTAAGCAATGCAGGATTGTATTGTATACAGTAGTACAAAGGAATGGTTACTGTGGTAATTAATGGAACCCACGGAGCAAACCTGTGTCCAGGTCTCCAAGGCCTGGACCAGAAACATCTCTCTCTGCCCTGTCCTCCCCACCCCCACTCTAGTTCCATGCTCTCCTGTCTCCACTTCTCTCTGAGACGTTTCTGCCTCCTCCTTTGTTGTTGATACTTCGAGTTCAACACACACTGCTCATTAATTTGGTCTCTCCCTGTCACTGTTCCAAATAACTGAAAATTCCTGAATGGATGGCATGCGTCTATGGCTGCTCCAGGACGAGGAGCTCCAGGAGAACATGGGGGGATGAGTAGGGGAAAGAGGTGCTTCTTCTGCAGACACTGCTCCCTGTTAGGGGTTCACAGCACTGGGTGAACACTGGGACCAACAGGAGGGCTTTGAAAAACACCAGTGCCTGAAACCTATCCCCTCCCTGTTCCCTGCTCCCACGTTCTGGTTTAATGTGCCTAAAAACGGCTCGAGCATCCATGTCAGCTTAGATTCTCAGGTATCTCTACTGGGAGGCCCAGATCGAGACTCTCTGCTCTACAGCAAGTCCCCTACATACCAACCTTCAAGTTGTGAACTTTCAAAGATGTAAACGTGTGTTCGCATGTCCAGTCACTTGAGTTAGTTCACGTGTCTGGCGTACCTTGTCACGTGCGTGCATCCTCTCCAAACGGTTGTGCCTCTGTGCACTTTACTGTCCAGTACTATGTAGAATACAATAGTGCAGTGTCTTTTTTGCAAGCCCAGGATGTCTGGAAGCAAGCATAAAAGCAGCGGTGATGTGGCTGGTACTACTGTGCTTTTCAAGGTACTGCATTGTTAAGACTAAAACTGTTTAATTTTTGTGTTTGTTTTTTATGTATTGCTAGTGGGAAAAGTATTCTAGACCTATCACAGTACAGTACTATGTAGCCAATCTTGTCAGTTGGGTACTTAGACTTATTTTGTTGGACTCATGAAGAAATTGAACTTACGATCGTGCTCTTGGAACAGGACTTGTTGTATATAGGGGACTTACTGTGATAGGAAAGATAGTAAAAAGTCATTACAAGAGGATAATGGCTTTGATGGAGAAGCATAGGGGCTGGCATGCCAGACAGTCCAGAGGGAGCAGGAAAGACATCCGTTAAGGCCTGAGGGTGAGAAGTGCCCGCACCTTGCAGAAAGCACTAGGTTTCACAGGCTTCCACGTTTGTCGCTGATTACTACCGTGAGATGGACAGTGTCTGGGTTTACAGTGGAGACAAAGAACATAGGCTGAATTCACAAAGGAGAAGTCACTCAGGTAGAGAGTGAAAGGTGGAGAGACCTTGACTTTGCGTGACTGAGACCACTCATGCGTGGTTGACCAGGTGGGTGTCAGAGTCATGCCCACTTGCCAGGAAGCTTCCCAGCTGGCTCAGATGGTAAAGAATCTGCCTGCATGCAGGAGACAGGTTCAATCCCTGGGTCAGGAAGATCCCCTGGAGAAGGGAATGGCAACCCACTCCAGTATTCTTGCCTGGAGAATCCCATGGCTAAAGGAGCCTGGCGGGCCTACACTCCATGGGGTGGCAGAGTTGGACATGACTGAGTGACTAACACTTTCACTTTCCACTTGCCAGGGGGAGAAGCAGAGGCTGCCCAGAGTCCCTGGTTCTGAGTCGCACAGCCAAGCATGGACCCCACTGTTGGGACTTCCACCTGCTCCACCTTTTGTAGGGTGACCAGGGGTCCTGGTGTGCTCAGGACTATCTTGGTTTTAGCTCCAGAAGTCCTGTGCTCACAGAAGTGCCTCAGTTCAGTTCAGTTCAGTTACTCAGTCGTGTCCAACTCTTTGTGACCCCATGGACTGCAGCACGCCAGACATCCCTGTCCATCACCAATTCCCAGAGCTTGCTCAAATTCATGTCCACTGAGTCGGTGATGCCATCCAACCATCTCATCCTCTGTTGCTCTGTTGTTCCCTTCTCCTCCTGCCTTTGATCTTTCCCAGCATCAGTCTTTTCCAATGAGTCAGTTCTTTGCGTCAGGTGGCCAAAATATTGGAGTTTCAGCTTCAGCATCAATCCTTCCAATGAATATTCAGGGCTGATTTCCTTTAGGATGGACTGGTTGAATCTCCTTATAGTCCAAGGGACTCTCAAGAGTTTTCTCCAACATCACAGTTCAAAAGCATCAATTCTTCAGCACTCAACTTTCTTTATAGTCCAATGCTCACATCCATACATGACTACTGGAAAAGCCATAGCTTTGACTAGACGGACCTTTGTTGGCAAAGTAATATCTCTGCTTTTTAGTATGCTGTCTAGGTTGGTCATAGCTTTTCTTTCAAGGAGCAAGCATCTTTTAATTTCATGGCTGCAGTCACCATCTGCAGTGATTTTGGAGCCCAAGAAAGTAAAGTCTGTCACTGTTTCCATTGTTTCCCCCTGTATTTGCCGTGAAGTGATGGGACTGGGTGCCATGATCTTAGTTTTTTTAATGTTGAGTTTTAAGCCAATTTTTTCACTCTCCTCTTTCACTTTCATCAAGAGGCTGTTTAGTTCCTCTTCACTTTCAGCCATAAGGGTGGTGTCATCTGTGTAACTGAAGTTACTGATATTTCTCCCAGCAATCCTGATTCTAGCTTGTGCTTTGTCCAGCCCAGCATTTCGCATGATGTACTCTGCATATAAGTTAAATAAGCAGGGTGACAATATGCAGCCTTTGATGTACTCCCTTCCCAGTTTGGAACCAGTCTGTTGTTCCATGTCTGGTTCCATGTCTGGTTTCTTGACCTGCATACAGATTTCTCGGGAGCCTGGTAAGGTGGTCTGGTATTCCCATCTCTTGAAGAATTTTCCACAGTTTGTTGTGACATATAGTCCCAGGCCAACTGGGATGTTTGGTCACCGCATCTGTCAGTGGTTCCCCCATGTTCTGCACCCTGTGGAGGTGCGGAAGCCCCCCAGCCAGTTGGGATAGGCAGGAGGCGAGGGGGAGGCTAAGCACAACCAGGGTCGCTGGTCATCCCTAGAAAAGATGGATATTGATAGCGTTTACCCAGAACACCCAGAGACGCCCCATCTGCCTTCTGGACTACAAGCCTGTGAGATCCTCAGGCGGTCGCTGGCGGTGGAGCACTCTCTGGTTCTCTATGGTAGTTACAGAGCTCCAGGGAGCTGGGCTGGCCAAAACGAGGCCTTGACCCCAGGATCTAGAACCAAAGCAGGCCAGTGGGTCCCCCATTCCTGCCTAAGCCCAGGCCCCTGTCGCAGGTCATAATTCTCTGGCATCTAGAAAGTCTGTCCCCAAACACCCAAACCAACTAGAAAGGAGTTTAGGGAGGGGAGAGTGTGTGGGGGCCCAAGGACATGTGTCTGGGCTTCCCGGACAGGGTAGAGAAAGAAAGAGGAGCCCCTAACCCTGGAAGCAGCCAGTCACCAGCCTGAGCAAGAGGAGCCTGAGCAACTCAAGGAAGACAAGGGCCCCATATTTGGGCTGGTTTCTGCAACTGGTGATGCAGCTGTGGCCAGGTGATCTCACTTGCCATGTGGACAGAGGCTGGGAGAAGGGGCAGAGGGACTTGGAGGGGTAGAGAGGAGAGAGGCAGCGAGAGAGATACAAGGGGAAAGGGACAGAGAGGTGCAGAGGTTCAAAAGGGGCCAAGAGACAGAGAACAATGGAAATAACAAGATTAGGTGACTTTCCTGGTGGTCCAGTGGTTAAGACTCTGCCCTCCAGTGTAGAGGGTGAAGGTTCCATCCTTGGTTAGGGAATTAAGATCCTACATGCCTCATGATGGTTTAGTTGCCAAGTCATGTCTGACTCTTGTGACCCCATGGACTGTAGCCCCCCAGGCTCCTCTGTCCACGGGATTTCCCAGACAAGAATACTGGAGTGGGTTGCCATTTCCTCCTTCAGGGGATTTTCCCAACCAAGGGATTGAACCAGAGTCTCCTGCATCTCTGGCATTGGCAGGCAGGTTCTTTATCACTGAGCCATAGTGCAGCTGAAAAATAAGAACAAAATCAAAGAACCAGAGAGAAGGGGAGATGGTATTTTTCCTGCTCTAAGAACCAAGAGGTAGGCTCCTTGGAGCAGCCAAGCCAAAGGCAGCCCCACTCCCCACTGAGGATTCAGTGATGGGAAACAGCCTCACCCTGGGTCCTGAGGGCCATCATCAGGACAGAGCTTCAGGCTCAGGCATACCAGGCCAGCCGCTCTCAACCTGGCATCCTGTCTCTCGTGCACACCTGTGGGCAGCCAAGCCCAAGGGTTGGCATCCAGGGATGGGAGTGGGGTGGGGTGATTGCAACCAGCAGAGGATGGGAGGTCAGTCTTGAACATCCTTTGGGTAGGGACCAGCCTGTTTCTTGCTGTGCGGCAGTGCATCTACCCACAAGATGGGCAGTTGTTCCTTTGATGTTGCCCTGAGCTGCTGAAGTGGCTCAGGGCTGGACAGTCATCACATTTTTGCTCCCAAGTCCACAGCAACCCATACAGGCCAAGAAGTCACCTATTTTGGGAACTCCCTTGGTGGTCCAGTGGTTAAGACTCCATACTCCCAGTACAAGGGGCCTGAGTTCCATCCCTCATTCAGGGAACTAGATCCCACATGCCACAGCTTAAAAAAAAAAAAAAAAAAAAAGATACTGTGTGCCACAAGGAAGATTTGTCACAGTCAAATAAATAAATTGTTTAGTATCTGGCCTTCTCTAGTTGCTCAGATGGTAATCTGCCTACAATGCAGGAGACCTAGGTTTGATCACTGGATCGGGAAGACCCCCCTGGAGAAGGGAATGGCAACCCACTTCAGTATTCTTGCCTGGAGAATCCCATTAACAGAGGAGCCTGGTGGTGGGCTACAGTAAACTACAGTCCATGGGCTTACAGAGAGTTGGACACGACTGAACAACTAACACAACAAAACATCTAAAACATCCTTCTTTCTTAGCATCCTCCTGGAGCCTCTGGCTCACCCGTTCTCTCCGTAGGTGTGGGTTTCGTTCTTTCACGGTGAACTGCACTTCCTCTCTCAGTCTCTGTGCCCCTGTGTGCTTTTCCTTCTGTCTCTCTGTACTTCCCTGCAGCTCTCCCTCATCCTTTGTCTCCATTTCCCTCATCTCCCAAGTCCCACGTCCAGGGAAGTCTCATTTATTTGGCTGCCTGAAGTCAGGTGGGGTGATGACTCAGAATTGCCAGGTGGAAGTTTTACTTTCCCTTAGTGAACACTTTCTGCTAGTCAGTCAGGCAACGTGGTTGTACAGGCCAGCTCTCAGTGGGGAGGTTTACAAGCACAGAGGGAACACTCTAGTCATCTGAAGCGCTTACATTCCAGCCCAGGGCAGCCCTCAGTCCTGGCTCAGCTGGGCCGTTTCCTGGCTGGTGACCTTGGGCAAACCATGGTGCTTGCCTCCGCTTCCCCAGTTAAGTGGAGGTGATCCATTTCACACCTGGGGTTGAGGTGATAATGTGTGCTGAGAACCTGGCCTGATGCCCAGGGCCTCTGATTTCCCCTTTATCTACAGCCAAGCGCCACCACCGCTCCCAGCTGCCAGCACTGCAGGCCCTTTGGTTTCTGCCCTGAAGATGCTCTGCAAGTTCTCCAGAGCTCACTGTGACATCCGTAGCCAGCTTCCTTGGAGATGCAGTGGCTCTTGCCTGCTGTTATGGCCGTATGCACATCCCTCCAGCCAGCAGGCCACTTCACCTGCACTTCTAGCCAGTCGGTTATTCAGGGTCTAGGTGCTATCTCTAAGGATGAGAGATGCAGGATGCTTGTGGGAGAAAGGTCCCAGGACCTGAACTGGAACAGTGGCGATGGGGACACATGCCAGGCCACACAGTAGTGGGATGGACGGAGGGGTAAACTGGCAGCTTGCGGTGGAGGGGGTGTGAGGGGCTGGGGAAGGGGCCTCTGGGAGCCCTGTCTCTGGTCTGAGGGACAGAGAACTGAATATCAGCACCTGTCGAAAGCCAGAGAACTCTCCTAGAGACTGCCCTACGGAGTGACGTAAGTCAGGAAGAGAAAAACGAATATCGTATCTTGACGCATATATGTGGAATCTAGAAAAATGGTACTAATGAAGCTATTTGCAGGGCAGAAATAGAAAGGCAGATGCAGAGAATGGGCTTGTGGACACAGGAGGGGACGGACAGGTTGGGACGAATTGAAAGAGTAGCACTGACATATATACACTGCATGTGTAAGACAGATAGCTAGTGGGAGGCTGCTGCACAGAACAGGGAGCTCAGCCCTGTGCTCTCTGATGACCTCGAGGGTGGGCTGGGGTGGGGTGGGAGGGCGGCCCAAGAGGGAGGGGACATATGTATACATAAAGCCGATTCATTTTGTTGTACAACAAAAATTAACACAACATTGTAAAGCAACTATATTCCAATAATAAATAAAGTTTTGGATGTTAAAAAAAGAAAAAACAAAGCCAGATGTTTCTGAAGGCCAGATTCAAGCTGGGGCTGGGGAGGAGAAGGGAGGCGACTTTCCTGGCTTCCTTCCTCACAGTCAGTCGTCCAGCTGAGGTGAGGTGGCAGGGGGTTACAGTACACAGGGTGGCAGGTAGACATCTGCTTATCCGTGAAGCAAGACTGCTTAGAAAGAAGGTTCTTTTTAAAATTATTTATTATTATTTGGAGGATAAATGCTTTACAATATTGTGTTGGTTTCTGCCACACATCAACATGAATCAGCCATAGGTATACATTTGTCCCCTCCCTCTTGAACCTTCCTCCCACCTCCCACCCCATCCCACCCCTCTAGCTTGTCACAGAGCACCGGTTTTGAGCTTCCTGCGTCATACAGCAAATTCCCACCAACTATCTGTTCTACATACGGTAATGCATATGTTTCAGTGCTGCTCTCTCAATTTTTCCCACCCTCTCCTTTCCCTCCTCGTGTCCACAAGTCTGTTCTCTAAGTGTGCGTCTCCACTGCTGACCTGCAGAGAGATTCATTAGTACCATTTTTCTAGATTCCATATATATGCATTAACATACTATTTGTTTTCCTCTTTCCATAATATTTGTTTTCCTCTTTCTGTCTTCACTCTGTATAACAGGCTCTAGGTTCATTCACCTCAGTAGAACTGACTGGTGTGTGTTCCTTTTTATGGCTGAGTGATATTCCCTTGTGTACGTGTACCACAACTAGAAAGAAGGTTCTGCTGGGAGGGAGGGGCCTCAGCCAAGCCCACCACCTGCTTGCAGCTCTGAGTAGCCAGACTCCGGGGCCTCCACCAAGCCCAGCTGGCTCCTCCCCAGGGCGAGCAGCTCCGGGTCCCCCCACGGCTCTTGGGGGAAGGAAACTACGCCTGCCCTGGGAATGGCCAGGGCCACGGGTGAGTCCAGCCAGCTCTGACTGTACCGAGTTCCCCTGGGGACTCTCTGGGGACCCGGCAGCCCTGCTGAGCCCGTGTGGAGCTGAGAGGACCTTGTTTTGGAGTTAGGACCCTGAGCCTCCCCTGGCCAGAAGTGCCTTCAGGTAGGGACCTTGCCTTTTCCATCCTTCACCCCAGCATCAAGCCCAAGATCTGAGTGGACGGTAGGTGCCCGGGGGAGGTGTTATTCTGGCTCCTTTCCTTTCCAGCTATGTGACCTTGGGCAAGTGGCCTGACTTTTCTGCACCTCACATTTATCTGTGGTCAACAGATCACAAGACCTGTTCCACTTGATGCATTTGGGGATACACAAGATCACAGGGCTCCCAGAGGCCCCTTCCCCAGCCCCTTCTACCCCCTCCACTGGCATTTCATCGTATAGCCAGATCTCTGAACCTGGAGCCTATTAGACAGAGTGAAGTTAAGTCAGGCATGTGTGAGCTCTCAACCCCTGGGGATATGGAGAATGTGCTAGCTTGTCGCCCGCAGCTGCATGTGTCACCCGCTGCCTTCTCCAGGGAGGGGGGAGTGCCCACCGGAGCCTTCCCAATTCAGTTACGTGTGGCTGCAGCTGACATTTCATTCTACAGCCAGATCTGTTTCCTAGGAAACGAGTGAGAGACATTGACTGTGCAGCGCACACGCACATGCACACACACACACACACCCCACGGGCTGCCACCAAGAATGACAATGAACAGAAAGACAGTAATGTCAGCGGAAGCAAAAAAATAAGTTTATGCCCTTGTGCTGTTGCTCCCTGCTGCCCGGGCTGCAGGGGAGGGAGGAACAGGGGACAGCACTCCCTGACGCAGGACCACACAGTGGCCTGCAGGGCATCTTGTGAACAGGCAGGTTTTGGGGGGCCCCCTCTGCACCTCGCAGCCTCTCTCCTCCAGGGCCAGACCCAGGTGGCCTCCGCAGGTGGGGTCCCAATTCGTTGCTTATGCACCTTCTCTCTGACTGAGTCTGCTCCCAGCTTCCCTCTCCATCCTGAAACTGGCACCCTAGACTCCTGTCTGCAACCAGAAAGACACAGTCCTCCAGGCACACACAGTCTGCATGTCCACTCCCATCCTTGACTCCCTGACACCTGCCCTTTATCCTGCCAATGCCTCCTCCAGTCTCTTACATCCCACCCTCCTAAGGTGCTCAAGCCAGAGACCTGAGAATAGTCCTTCCACTCAGTTCCACCATGCAGGCCTCTCCTCCCGCCCAGCCTCAGCTCTGGCATGCCTTATTCCCACCCCTGGTACATGCCGTGCACTCTAGATGTCCATGCTCCCTCCATGTTCTTCCATCGACTGAAGTAAAACCTGGACAAACACCTCGTCCTCTGGAAAGGCCTCCGCTTTTCCTGGGCTGAATCAGTGCGTGACTTTCCCTGGGCCCTTTTTGCTTACCTCCATGAGGGTAATGATCATTGCACTGCATTAATGATAGCAAACATGTGGGCTTACTAGATTTCCGGCATTCTAACAGCTTAACAGGTATTCGTTCATAGAATGATATTACACTTGTGTCTATTGTTGGCTCTTTGCTGGCCTGGCAGCTTGGAGAGCAGGCCCCCCATGTGACCCAGCTCTAAGTCGGCCACCAGCTCCCAACATAGAGCTGGCTTCTGGTGAGCTCTACTAGGGTCTGTTTCTTGCTCTAAGGCCAGGACATAGTAGAATACACAGAATGTTTTTGTGGAGTGAATGAAATGAATGCTGCCCTGAGTGGGTATCCAGTTCCCAGAGGGGATGCTCTCTTGGTGTGTTTCCTCTGCCTTTCTCCCAGCATACCTGATGGTTTAAAACCGGCTTTTGTGCAGTCTATTGGCAAAGAGGGCTCTGTGGGTTTTGCTTCCTTCTTACAATAACCTAAGCATAGGTTCTATTACATTGTACAAAGCCTGCCTTAATCAGAGCTTGAAACTGCTAAATAGAATGGCATTGAGATGATCATAGATAATGAGTGTGTGCCTAGCAGATGTGGCAGCAGAGGGTTTTGCAAAGCAGCCAGATGGATGACAGGAGACGCTGCTGATTCCCTGCCCATCACCCTGGTAATTGGGGCTGTCTTCTTTTTCTTTGGGCAGCACTATTTCACGGTTAACTTCAGCCACGAGAACCAGAAAGCCTTGGAGCTGAGGACAGAGGACGCCAAGGACTGTGACGAGTGGGTGGCGGCCATCGCTCATGCCAGGTACGCCTCGGCCACCCCAAGGTCCAGGCGGGAGACTGGGCCCCGTCCTGGGCAAACTCAAACCCCGGGAGGGGAAGACATGGAGAGGGAGCACATGGAGGGAACATGAAGCTATAAGAAGGGCGTCTTGACAGGTCCACCCTTAGAGACCCGGGGCTCTGATGTGCTTCTCCGGGGTGCACAAGGAACCAAGCGCCCCTGAGGAACAGCAGGGTGGCCTCCTGCCTCCAACCAGATGAGCTTCTTTTATTATCCCAGGAGAACTGAGTCCAATTTGATTGGATTATAGGGTTTTATTACAGGACTTCCCAGGTGGCTCAGACGGTAAAGAAGCCACTCACAGTGCTGGAGACCCGGGTTCAATCCCTGGTTTGGGAAGATCCCCTGGAGAAAGGAATGGCTACCCACTCCAGTATTCTTGCCTGGAGAATTCCATGAACAGAGAAGCCCGGTGGGCTGTAGACCATGGGGTCACAAAGAGTCAGACACAGCTGAGTGACTAAGCACAAGGTTTTATGGTCACCAAAAGCTAAGACTACCTGAGTTCTAACCCGGATACTGCAGGAATGTGCTGGTCCTGTCTTTTTTCTGGGCCTTGGTCTTCTCTATAGACTGAAATTCTCTGTGCTTAGATGTGCAGATTCTTGGCCAGCTCTTCCCCTCCTTCCCATCCATGTGTGCCCCTCTCTGGAGGGACTCACTGGGCCAGGTGGGGAGAAGAGCAGAAGGAGAGTGCATGCAACAGAGAAAACAGGGGCTTCAAACTGAACGGAGTCTTCCTAGGTTTGGGGGAAATGATGGGCTTGGGGGCTGGGGTGTGGCCCCAGAGCTAACAATCCCCAGCAGGGCTGAGTACTCTCAGGGAGGATGGACACCCAGACTCACCCCTTCAAACAATAGACCTTTCTGGCTGAGTGGATAATGCTGTGTTTCTGTATCTACTTTTCTACAAAATGTAAGCTTTTGGGAGCAGGGACCAAAGGCCTTATACAGACAGTTCAGTTCAGTTCAGTCGCTCAGTAGTGTCCGACTCTTTGCAACCCCATGAATCACAGCACGCCAGGCCTCCCTGTCCATCACCAACTCCCGGAGTTTACTCAAACTCATGCCCATCGAGTCAAAGATGCCATCCAGACATCTCATCCTCTGTCGTCCCCTTCTCCTCCTGCCCCCAATCCCTCCCAGCATCAGGGTCTTTTCCAATGAGTCAACTCTTCCCATGGGGTGGCCAAAGTACTGGAGTTTCAGCTTCAGCATCAGTCCTTCCAATGAACACCCAGGACTGATCTCCTTTAGGATGGACTGGTTGGATCTCCTTATAGTCCAAGGGACTCTCAAGAGTCTTCTCCCACACCACAGTTCAAAAGCATCAATTTCTCGGCGCTCAGCTTTCTTCACAGTCCAACTCTCATATCCACTGGAAAACCATAGCCTTGACCAGACAGACCTTTGTTGGCAAAGTAATGTCTCTGCTTTTTAATAGGCTATCTAGGTTGGTCATAATTTTCCTTCCAAGGAGTAAGCGTCTTTTAATTTAAAATAGCTGTGAAAAGAAGAGAAGCGAAAAGCAAAGGAGAAAAGGAAAGATATTCCCATTTGAATGCAGAGTTCCAAAGAATAGCCAGGAGAGATAAGAAAGCCTTCCTCAGCGATCAATGCAAAGAAATAGAGGAAAACAATAGAATGGGAAAGACTAGAGATCTCTTCAAGAAAATTAGAGATACCAAGGGAACATTTCAGGAAAAGATGGGTTCGATAAAGGACAGAAATGGTATGGACCTAACAGAAGCAGAAGATATTAAGAAGAGGTGGCAAGAATACACAGAAGAACTGTACAAAAAAGATCTTCACGACTCAGATAATCACAATGGTGTGATCACTCACTTAGGGCCAGACATCTTGGAATGTGAAGTCAAGTGGGCCTTAGAAAGCATCACTATGAACAAAGCTAGTGGATGTGATGGAATTCCAGTTGAGCTCTTTCACATCCTGAAAGATGATGCTGTGAAAGTGCTGCACTCAATATGCCAGCAAATTTGGAAAACTCAGCAGTGGCCACAGGACTGGAAAAGGTCCGTTTTCATTCCAGTCCCTAAGAAAGGCAATGCCAAAGAATGCTCAAACTACTGCACAATTGTACTCATCTCACACGCTAGTAAAGTAATGCTGAAAATTCTCCAAGCCAGGCTTCAGCAATACGTGAACCGTGAACTTCCAGATGTTCAAGCTGGTTTTAGAAAAGGCAGAGGAACCAGAGATCAAATTGCCAATATCCTCTGGATCATCGAAAAAGCACAAGAGTTCCAGAAAAACATCTATTTCTGCTTTATTGACTACACCAAAGCCTTCGACTGTGTGGATCACAATAAACTGGAAAATTCTTCAAGAGATGGGAATACCAGACCACCTGACCTGCCTCTTGAGAAACCTGTATTCGAGGGTCAGGAAGCAACAGTTAGAACTGGACATGGAACAACAGACTGGTTCCAAATAGGAAAAGGAGTACATCAAGGCTGTATATTGTCGCCCTGCTTATTTAACTTATATGCAAAGTACATCATGAGAAACGCTGGGCTGGAAGAAGCACAAGCTGGAATCAAGATTGCCGGGAGAAATGTCAATAACCTCAGATATGCAGATGACACCACCCTTATGGCAGAGAGTGAAGAGGAACTAAAAAGCCTCTTGATGAAAGTGAAAGAGGAGAGTCAAAAAGTTGGCTTAAAGCTTAACATTCAGAAAACTAAGATCATGGCATCTGGTCCCATCACCTCATGGGAAATAGATGGGGAGACAGTGGAAACAGTGTCAGACTTTATTTTTTTGGGCTCCAGAATCACTGCAGATGGTGACTGCAGCCATGAAATTAAAAGAGTTACTCCTTGGAAGGAAAGTTATATAGACAAGGGCTCAGCAAATGTTGAGTGCAGGAATGCAAGGATGGATGGACAGAAGTTGGATATTGAGTGTATGTGTGGGTGGTAAATGATGGATAAGTGGATAAATGAATAATAAATGAAAGATGGATAAGTGGTGAAAGTGAAAGTCGCTCACTTTCACTTTCAAAAAGTCGTGTCCGACTCTTTGCGTCCCCATGGAATTCTCCAGGCCAGAATATTAGAGTGGGTAGCTGTTCCCTTCTCCAGGGGATTTTCCCAACCCAGGGAATGAACCCAGGTCTCCCACATTGCAGACGAATTCTTTACCAGCTGAGCCACCAGGGAAGCCCAGATAAGTGTTAGAAGTGTACACAAAGGGGACTTCCCTGGTGGTTCGGTGGTTAAGAATCCACCTTGAAATGCAGGGGACATGGGTTCGATCCCCAGTTGGGGAACTAAGATCTCACACACAGAGGGGCAACTAAGCCTACGAGCCAAACTAGAGAGTCTGTGTGCCACAATGAAAGGTCCTGAATGACCCAACGAAGAGTCCTCCTGCCACAACTAAGACCTGATGCAGCCAAAGAAATTAAAAAAAAAAAAGACAGTAGCAAATGTTGGAGAGGGGGTAGGGTAACTATAAATCACACGATGCTGGTGGGAGCATAAAGTGGTTCAACCACTTTGAAAAATTGTTAGGCAGTTCCTTTAAAAGTGAAACATATACCTACTCTGTGACCTAGCAGTTCCACTTCCTAGTATTTATCTCGAGAGAAATAAAAAACATCCACAGAAAGTCTTACATGCAAATTTCCTTAGCAGCTTTATGCACAATAGCCCCCAAACTAGAAATAGCTGAGGTGTCTATCAACAGGCAGATGTAGGAAAGAACCTTGATGCATCCTTGCGATGGAATACCGCTCAACAATACAAAGGAATCCACTGCAAATATGTGTAACAAAACAGATAGCCAGGATGCGGAGTAAAAGAGCCAGACACAAGACAGTACATGCTGTCTGATTCCTGTTATCTGAAAGTCTAATAACACAGGCAGAACTAAACTGTGGTGACAGAAATCCAAACAGTAGCTACTTCTGGGGTATGGACTGATGAGGAGGGGCACAGGGGAATTCTGGGGTGTTGGGGATTTTCTTTATCTCAATCAGGGCATATGCATTTATCCACCTCAATCAAACTGTACATTTACGGTCTGTGCATCCCATTCCCAAATTCCCCTCAAATTTGTTAAATAAATTATGTCTGTTAGCATGTTTTAGTTCTCTACTGCTACAGAACAAATGTTCACACACTTAGTAGCTTAAAACCATACCCATTTCTCTCAGTTCTGTGGTCAGAAGTCTGGACTGAGACTTGGCTGTGGTCTCTGCACAGAGGTCATGGACTGAAGTCAAGGAGTCAAACTTCTGACCTCGAAGTTCTGGAGATATCTCTGCTTCCAAGCTCACTCCTATTGTTGGCAAGAGTCAGCTTCTTATAGGACCACATCCCTGCTGGCTGGTGGTCAGGGAAGGCTCTCAGCTCCATCCTGTAGCACAACAGTCTGGCCATGTGGTCCCCTCCATCCTTGAGCCAACAGTGATTCACCAAATCCTTCTCCAGCCCCAAATCTCTGACCACTCCTTCTGTGACAGCCAGAGAAAGCTCTCCATTTTAAGAGGTTCATGTGGGGCCTTCTCTAGTGGTCCAGTGGTTAAGACACCACCATCCAGTGCAAGGGATGTGGGTTTGATTCCTGGTTGGGGAGCTAAGATCCGACATGCCTCAGGGCTGCAACTAGGACCCAGTGCAGCCAAATAAATATTGTACAAATTAGATGAATAAATAAAATAAAGGCTTATGTGATTAGGTAAGGCCCACCTAGAGAATCTCCCTATCTTAAGGTCAGCCCAAAGAGTGGGCGTCCCAGGTGACTCACTGGTAAAGAATCCACCTGCCAGTACAGGAGACATGGGTTCGATCCCTGGGTCAGGAAGATCCCCTGAAGAAGGAAATGGCAACCCACTCCAGTATTCTTGCCTGGAGAATCCCATGGACAGAGGAGCCTGGCAGGCTATAGTCCATGGGGTAGCAAAGGGTCGGACACAACTGAGTAAGGAACACATTCACAGAGGAGCATCTTCTGATCCTTTTCTGAGGGAAAGTTTTATTTTCAAAGAGAATGGGAAGAGAGGTTGGAAGAAGAAAAAGGAGAGACCAGAAGTCCCAAACCAATTCTGACTCCTCAACTCTTGCCAAGGCCACACTGGACTCAGACACAGGCTTTTTTGCTTTGGGCCAGCACATTTAAGGGGAAGATAAAAACTAGCTGCTGAAGCTACAGTTAGGTTGTCTAAGAGATGTGGGCATTTTGGCCCATGAGATACCTGCAGAGAGACAGTGAGCTGTCCCCGGCTGGTGTCAACCCAGAAGTCATGGCCACCCAGAAGCTCTTCAGGTCAGATACTATGCGGATGGACAACCGTAGCACAGACTGAAGGGCTGAGAGAAGCCAACAGGGTCCAGTCTGGCACCGAGCGTGCAGGTCTAGATGTGTTTTCAGAGGCATCTTTAATTTGTGGAGCAGGTTGGCTGGCCATAGGTCTTCCATGGTGGCCTGGCAGGCTACAGTCTGTGGGACCACAAAAAAGTCAGAGACAACTGAGGGACTAACACTTTCACTTTGACACAACATAGTAGAAGATATGTACAACAAGGTATGTACAAAAATAAGCACATAGTGTAGGAACAGGTATAGAGACACAATGTACTCTGCCGCTGTATGCATAGTAGTCTAGTATTATGGGATGCCTTTGGGCTATGTGTCTGTACAGCAATGTATAAAATGTAACACCAAGTGTGGCTTATGGTCTGGAGCTCAGTAAGGAGAACTAGATGGAAACTGGACGGCCACCTGGAGAGCGCAGACCTGACTCTTCAGGAACTGTGCTGCGATTCCAGCTCCAGCTTCAACGCTCAGTGACTGACTGTCATTCAGGGGGGCAAGTCACCTCCCCTCTCTGGGCCTCAGTTTCTATGTTTATAAAATGAGACAGTTGGCCTTTCGTGATTCCTGAGTGTCCTTCCAGCTCTGAGAGTCTGTGAGTCTATAAAGACAGTGCTGCACAGAGGTGCAGATGGGCCTAGCGTGTGCTATACAGAGTCAAGGAAGTCAGAAAGAGAAAAACAAATTTCATATAGTGTCACTTATATGTGCAATCTGGAAAAATGGTACAGATGAACTTATCTGCAACGCAGAAATAGAGTCACAGATATAGAGAACACACTTACGGACACCAAAGGGGCAGGAGCAGGGGGAGGAATCGGGAGATTGGGATGGACATATATACACTGTGTATGAGACAGATGACTAACAAGAACCTGCCGTCCCACACAGGGAACTCTACTCAGTGCTCTGCAGTGACCTAGAAGGGAAGGAGCTCCAAAGAAGAGGGGATATATGTACACATATAGATGGATCACTTTGCTTATAGCAGAAACTAACACAACATGGTAAATTTATGCTCCAATAAATCGTGTTTTTAGAACAGGAAACTGGGGGAGGAGGAGGCAAGGGAGGCAGGCAGAGAAGACAGGGGAAGGGGAGAAAGGGAGGCAAAAACAGACCAAACTGTCCTGCCAATAAGACTCCAGATCCCAGTTTTGAAGCACCAGTAAGAACAAACTGATGAAGGCTCTGAATTTTCACACTGGTGGAGCAAGGAGGAGAGACCAGCGGTGTGAAAACGGACTCCTTCCTGCTCTCAACTGCATCTCCTTTGCAAGTCAAGATAATTAAGCCTCTTGGGAAGTTGGGAAAGCATTAACACCTGATACTCTAGTTTAAATTCATTATAAGAGATGTACCAAAGCCTTATTTTAACCAAAGAGTTCTCTCTTGTAGCTTGTCGTTTACCTCTAGAAGGGGGTAGGGGAGCAAGCATGGAGCTTTGATTTGAGGATCAGGTGTTTTCCTCCAGGTACGGGCTCCAGGTCCTCTGCCCACCCTCTGCCCCTGCCACCCCCCTGAGGAGAAGCTGCCAGCTCTTTCCACCACCCCTCCCTGCCCCTTCAGAGCACCGCTGGGCAGAGCCTCCTTCTCTGACACCATCAAGGGTCCAGTCTCCCCTCCCCACCGCCTCCGTCACGTAGCCCCTCTACTAGAGCAAAGCTGTTTCCCTGTCCTCAGCCTCCTGGGATCCTCATCTCCATCCTGGGGGCTTGTAGGGAAGCAATTATTGTCCCATTTTGCCATGAGGGTCCCCCATAGTTCTCTGGGACTTAAAGAACTTGTGTGAAGTGGCTTCTGAGTTTGTGACAAAAGCCACTGTCTCTAAGCTGGCTTGCCACTGGCCAGCTGCATCCAGGGAACCTGGAAGGTCACGTCAGTAGATTCCAGACTGAACAGTGTCCCCCCAATTTAAGCAGGAGGTCATTGGTGACCCCAGAGAGGCAGCCGCTCCTGTGGGTGCAGTGTCCTACCTGCCCTTTCCCTCTGTCCACAGCTACCGGACCCTGGCCACGGAGCACGAGGCGCTGATGCAAAAATACCTGCACCTGCTGCAGATCGTGGAGACCGAGAAGACAGTGGCCAAGCAGCTGCGGCAGCAGATCGAGGACGGGGAGGTGGAGATTGAGCGACTGAAGGCAGAGGTGACCACAACCCCGGGAGCAGAGGAGGCTGGCCAGGGATCCCGGCCTCCAGCCTCACAACCAGGCTCCCCAGGTTCAGGGAGACACAGGGTGGGCAGGAGGGACCCACTCCCAGCCACAGCTGTGCCAGCCCCAAACTTAAAAGGTCGGGTGGTCAGATCTGAGTTCAAAGCCCACCTCTGCCTCATAACAGCTGCAACCTGAAGCAAGTCCCCCAGTCTCTCTGCACCTCTGTCTAGGTTGTTGTTTAGTCGTTAAGTCATGTCCAACTCTTTGCGACCCCATGGACTGCAGTACACCCAGCTTCCTTGTCCTTCACTATCTCCCGGGGTTTGCTCAAACTCATGCCTTTTGAGTCGATGTTGCTATCCAACAATTTCATCCTCTGTCGTCCACTTCTCCTCCTGCCTTCAATCTTTCCCAGCATCAGGATCTTTTCCAGTGAGTCAGCTCTTTACATCAGGTGGCCAAAGCATTGGAATTTCAGCTTCAGCATCAGTCCTTCCAATAAATATTCAGGGTTGATTTCCTTTAGGATTAACTGGTTTGATCTCCTTACTGCCCAAGAGACTCTCAAGAGTCTTCTCCAGCACCACAGTTCAAAAGCATCAATTCTTTGGTGCTCAACCTTCTTTCTGAAGAACAGGCTTTTTATCGTTAGCTGACAAGGTTGTGAAGATCAAGTGAGGTCACTGATTAGCAAGCTCCTGGTTACTCTGCTGACAACCACGTGGACTAAGGGGGCAGGTGTGGGGCCAGCGTGTGGCTGGTAAGTCCTCAGAGTGTGGGCTGAGAATCAGCTCCAAGACGGTCCCTTCCTTCTGCCTGCTATGGCCGTCTGGAGGCTGGTTAAGTCTTCTAGAACTTCTAGAACTAGTCTTCTAGCCTTGCTAGGTTAAGTCTTCTAGACCTTCACTACTCAAAGTGTTATATGGCCCATCAGAAATGCAGAACCTGGGGTCCCACTTAGACATGCCAAGTCAGAACCTGCACTTTAACAGCATCCCAGCAATTCTCCTTTACCTGAGAGATGCTGACTCTCAGCCCTTAGATGCCCCTCGCCAGCTGTTCTTCGCCTGCACATGATGATCTGATCACCTCTCACTGCCTCATCTCACCAGGAGGTCACAATGTGTGTGTTATTTGCTCAGTGATATCTGACTCTTTGTGACCCCCATGGACTGTAGCCCACCAGGCTTCTCTGTCCATGGGATTCTCCAGGCAAGAATACTGGAGTGGGTTGCCATTCCCTTCTCCAGGGTATCCTCCTGACCCAGGGATCGAATCCCAGTCTCCCACATTGTGGGCAGATTCATTACCATCTGAGCCACCAGGGAAGCCCCCCAAAATGCAGGGGCATCAATTCTTCAGAGCTCAGCCTTTTTTATTGTCCAGCTCTCACATCCATACATGACTACTTGGGAAAAAAGTCATAGTTTTGACTATATAGACCTTTGTAGGCTACAGTCCATAGGGTCCCATAGAGTCGGACAAGACTGAGTGACTAAGCACACATGCACAGGGAACTAGATCCCACATGTCACTGCTGCTGCTGCTGCTAGGTCACGTCAGTCGTGTCCGACTCTGTGCAACCCCATAGACTAGACAAGACCAAAAAACTTAAGGAAGGAAAAAAAAAGGAAGGAAGAACTGAGCTGTGTGGCAGCTATCTGAAAAGCAAGAACTACAAAGGTCTTTAGTAAAACCTTGGTGGGTAACAAAGAGGAAAACACCTGGGTTAATTCCACCATAAATAACTGCTCTGACTAAATGCATTCTGGACTAAAGACACTGCCTCTTGAGGAGGGAGCAGGATGGGGCAGAAGCTGATGCACCGTGTCTCAAAGTTGGGGTGGCAAGCGGGGTTTTTCTCTGATGGATCAAGGAAGCCAGACCACCGGTGGCGAGTGGGCAGGATCCAGCAGAGACACCTGGCTTTGAGCCTGGTCAGGCAGCCGAAGCTAGACTCTAGCCGGTGAGTTGGGCGTGAGCCAAAGTCCCCACCCTGCATGGCCTTCATCAACAAGGGTCAAGTGAGCAGACCCTGGATGTCTAGCAAGCAAACCAAGGTCCAAAGCAGAGCCATCTCCAGAAGAGACCTGCCAGGGTCGGAGAAAGGCTGCCTCCGTGGGCTCACCTGACCCTCGCTCCAGGCAGAGATGGGCCACAGCCCAGGACTTGTGCGGGGTCCCAGGCTTGCAACTCCCTCACTAGAGCTTTGCCCCCGACCCTGGACCTGATGATCCTTGAACAGAGGCTCCAAGGCTGCCAGTGCTACTGTGCATGCAGCATAGCGCCTGACCTAATTGCATCTATTTTTTGCCCTGGTCCCTGCTGAGTGGATGTCCTGGAATGCCTCTTTCTGAGACAAGTGCCAGGTTTAAATACAGGACGGACACACACACACACATATAGCACACACACACACACACACAACCCACCATGCTAAAGAAAAAAAAAAAAAAAATGGTTCCATGTGCAAAGCTCAAAAGTGGCAAAGAAAGCAGAAGGTGATAATAATCAGGTCGAATGTGGGCATTGACTGGGCATTCCTGCATCTCTCAGCTCTCTAAGAGCCTGCCTGTGCGTCTGTGTGTTCGCATTTGTTCCTCAGCCCTTTAAAATACAGATCAAAGAACCAGCCTTTATTTCACTGTGCAGATGTTCCCAGAGAATCGAAAGAAAAGGTGGGGGGTGGGGGAGAAAGAAGAAAAGCCTGTGTCGGCGCTGAATATGTCTCAGTTAGATATTTTCAGCCGCTCTTCAAGCATAGGCCAGGGTAATTTTAGCAACCTGCGAGTGGAGAGCGGGTAACTGTTCCATTTTGCTTTCAGAGTGCTCAATTCGCTCAATTGTGAGAGCCCATTCATTCTGCAGTTCAGCAAGTGGCCTTGAGGGGACAAAGCCACGTGCTCTGAAGAGGAGCAGAGGCTTTGTGGCAGTGTTTGTGGAGTCCCCTGGGCTGTGTGGGGCTCGGTGACTGTGGTGTTTTCCTGTGGTTGAGGTTTTTGTCGCTGCTGTGGTTCTGACCCTTCTCTAATTGACTTATTTCTGTAGCCAATGAATATCTTTCGGGTGCCAGCCCCATGCTAGGCACCCAGAACCCATGAATGAATGAAACGGTGTGGTCCTTCCCCCATAGATACTATAGTTGTGATGGCATACACAGGCAGTATCAGCATTTTCAGGCTTCCCAGGTGGCACTAGTGATAAAGAATCAGCCTGCCACTGCAGGAAACCAAGAGACACGGGTTCAATCCCTTGGCTGGGAAGATTCCCTGGAGAAGGAAATGGCAACCCACTCCAGTATTCTTGCCTGGAGAATCCTACTGACAGAGGAGCTTGGCGGGATACAGTCCATAGAGTTGCAAAGGGTCAGACAAGACTGAAGCGACTTAGTATGCATGCATGCCAGCATTTTCACTGGAAAGTACACAGCCCTGGGAGCCCTGGTGAGGGATCCCCAGCAGAAACTTGCGGACTCTGGGGTGGCATGATGGAGTCCCACCAGGGAGGCTGCACCACTGGCCTGTCCACCTGAAGAGTGCCTGAGGCCCCCGGCCACAGTGTGGCTTAAGGCGCCTCTTCTCCTGGGCGCCACCCTGTTGGCTTTATTCTTGCAGCTGGGCAGACCTGTCTGATCCCAAATCTGGCAAATATAGATTCTTAGATCAGCTCCAACACTCGTTTAAAGAGCTGTTCCATTTTTCTAGGCCAGCAGTTCCCAGGCTGTGTTCCAAAGAGAGCTCCAAGTCAGAGAAGTCCTTCAGGGTTGTCCCGGGAGGGGACAGCCAAGCCAGCAGCACTTCCAACTGAAGTCCTGCTGGGGTTCCAGGACAGTTTTGTTTGAAAAGACAAAGGGACTACCCAAGTGTCCATTGATGGATGAATGGATCGCAAAATAGGGTTTGTACATACAATGGATGTCCTCCCTAGTGGCTCAGCGGTAAGGAATCCGCCTGCCAGTGCTTGAGAACAGTTTGATCCCTGGGTCAGGAAGATCCCCTGGAGAAGGAAATGGCAACCCACTCCAGTATTCTTGCCTAGAAAATCCCATGGACAGAGGAGCCTGGCAGACTACGGTCCATGGAGTTGCAAAGAGCTAGACACTACTGAGCAACTAAACAACAATACAGTGGATATTACTCAACCTTACAAAGGAAGGGAAGTCTGACATAGGTGAACCTTATGCTGGTGAAATAAGACAGACACAGGTAGACAAATACTGTCTGATTCCACTTAGGCAAGGTACCTAGAGACATCAGATCCACAGAAAGTAGAATGGTGGGTGCCAGGGGCTGGGGAGTTAGTGTTTAAATGGGGACAGAGTTGGGGAGGATGAGAAAGTTCTGGAGACAGATGGTACAGATGGTTGCACAGCAGTGTAAGTGAACTTGATGCTACTGAGCTGTGCACTTAAAACTGGTTAAAACAGTAAATTTTATGTTATGTCTATTTTACCACAATAGAAATTCGAAGATAAAGGAACTGAAGGTTTAGGAAGTAAGGAAGATGATCACAGATTTGGACCAAAGCTCCCAGATTACAAAGGGATTGCCTGCAGCCCTGAGGGTGCCCCGCCCAGGGTCACTCAGAGTCAGATCCCAGCTGCCCTGGACCCGGGTGGACGAGCACCAGGTCCAGTGCTCACTCACAGATGTCCGGCTTGTAACCTCTGGCGGACAGGAGCTGCAGTACCTCCGTTCTCATGGAGTTCGTGGGACGGCACTTGCCCACCACGCCGCGCCTGGTGGTGCCTGGAGGGGTGGGACTTCTGCCGCTGCCGCAGCCCCCCCACCCCCAGCAGCTGACCCATGTTTCTGTTGCAGATCGCATCTCTGCTCAAAGACAATGAGCGCATCCAGTCCACCCAGACCGTCACCCCCAACGACGAAGACAGTGACATCAAAAAAATCAAGAAGGTCTGTACCGTCCCTCAGGGCTGGCAAAGCTGCCTCAGTCCTCTTTAGAGAGCCCCACCCCCAGCACAGCCCCGTGTCCACAGTGTCCCCCTCTGTCCCCCTGCTCCCAGTGTGTCCTTCCACTTCCACTCCAAAGGCAGAACCAATAGCCCCTCACCTCTGACCGGCACCTCATCGAGCCATTTCTTCGGGCTGTCTCTGTGAGGTAGGATGGTTCAGCCCATTTGATAGATAAGAAAACCCAGGCCCCAAAAGATGAAAGAGTGGATTGAGCCAGGGCAGGAACCCAGGCTATGAGACTCATAGCTGAGAGCTTTCCTCACGACCCTGGGCAGCCTCAGTGAGACCCCAGGCCACTCTTCCATCCTCCCAACCTTGCGTGCCTGCCCGCCCCCTCACCCCAGCCACTGTCCTGCAAACACTGCTTCTCCCAACTGTACCCTTTGGTGCCCAGCAGAGGTCAGCATGGCAACTGACCTCTGTGACACACCAGGTTGGCCCAGCTGGTTTTACTCTGTTGGAGTCCAGGAGGGGTGGACATCTCAGGAGGTACCAGAGAGCTGCCCAGTGGCAGGGATACTGACCAGCACCGTGGGCCACCCTGTGGAGGGGAAGAACATGGTCTGTGTTTGCAGCTGGCCAGACTTGAAGCAGGGAAGCCTGACTCACCCTAAGAAAAACAAGCAAAACCAGAAAACCCTCCTTGTTAAGAGCATAAAAGGACCCCAGCACCATCCAGACCAGAAGCTGCAAACCGGCTTCCCACAGGCCAAGTTCAGCCTCCCGGCGTGTTTGGGGTTTTTAGCCCATACGGTGTCTTTTTTCCCCCCTTTTTAATGTGTTGCCAGTGCTATAAACGCTAAACATTTCACATTAAAAAAAAAGTCTATATTTCTGGTTTCTCAGAAATAGAAAAAGCTAACATCCATTATGCACTTTCTATGTGCCAGACACTATTCTAGGAGATTTATGCAGATTAATCTCTTCCGAACTGAGAGCCCTCTGGAGTTTGATTGTTATCTGCATTACACAGATGAGGGTACAGAAGCCCATAAGGGCAAAACGATTTGCTCAGGTCACACAGCCAGGTATTGGCAAAGTGACATTTAAACCCCAGTCGCTGAGCTCCAAAGCCCACATCCTCAGTCACTGGGACACACCATCTCTTGGAAAAGCAGGAGGTCTTGCAGCCCCAGGCCCGCCTCCTGCACACAATGTCTGCTGGCTCTAGGCCACGTGCCTGCCCACCTATGATCCATAGGACCCCCTGGTACCCCATGGACATTGGACTTGCCACCAGGGGTCTGAACCAAGCCCTACCCACACAGGGATGTGCAGACCTGCCTTCTCTTCCATGGCCCCACTGGACTTCCTGGCCCATTTTGAAAGCCATTCTGGTGGGAACACTTGGTTAAGTCCCAGCTGAAATGCACTGTCCTCCTTTTATTGTCACCCTCCTGGGGCCTCTGAGCGAGGCTTCCTATCTTCAGAGAGAGCTACTGTGACAAGGTCAGACTGCTCCTCCCCAGGGCAGTCGGCCCTGGCCACAGGTCTGCACTCAGAAGGCCACACTTGCTGTTCATGGTGAGTGCCCTTTTCAGCTGATAGTGTTTTGATGAGCACCTCAACAGGCATCCCCTGGATCCCCAGGATCCCCCCTCCGACCCAGCACCATGCAGCACCCTTGTTCCTGGGGCCCTGGTCCCTCCCCGTGCAGCCCCTGAGCTTGCCCACAGCTCAGCAGCAGGAATGGTGAGGAGCCTTGACTGGAAGCATACAGATCTTCACACAGTCCTCTGAGTCTGGGAATCAAAGCCCTTCCCAAGTTATCACCAAAATGAGGCCAAGCCAAGCAGCCCAACTCAAGTGACCATGTTCTTTTCTCCCCACGGAGGCAGGGGAGAGCCTCTGGCGGCGGCCGATGAGGTCCAAGCATGAGATGAACTCATCTGCCATGTTCAGTTCAATGTTATAATCGCCTTCTGAGCAGACAAGCTTAAATGGAAACTTCTGGGCTCTCAGACCAGTCATTAGATGAGAAGTGTGAGCTCCACCCAGCACAGCCTGGCAGCTCTCTCTTCTCGCGGCCCCTCCCGTGGTGGGGACTTGGAGCCGCATTTTCCCTCTGTCTGGGGATGCTACCAGAGCAACCTGGGGGACCTGGTTTGAACACAGAGGTCTGGGGTGGGGCCTGGGGTTGGCATTTCTAACAGAATCTCAGGAGATGCAGCGTAGGCTGATGGGCGGCTCTCCTGCCGGTCTCGGGGCCCAGGTGCAGAGCTTCCTGCGGGGCTGGCTGTGCCGGCGCAAGTGGAAGACCATCATCCAGGACTACATCCGGTCGCCGCACGCAGACAGCATGCGCAAGAGGAACCAGGTGGTGTTCAGCATGCTGGAGGCCGAGGCCGAGTACGTGCAGCAGCTGCACATCCTGGTGAACAACTTCCTGCGCCCGCTGCGGATGGCCGCCAGCTCCAAGAAGCCCCCCATCACGCACGACGACGTCAGCAGCATCTTCCTGAACAGGTGAGCACCTGAACCTCAGTCCCTGCCTGCACCCACCCCTACCACCACCACCACCGCTGCCTCAGAGCACTTGGCCAAGGTGGGAGGAGGGAGCCTGGCCAGCAATGAACTTGACCACAAGCTCTCCTCTAGTTCCCGCCAAGTGTGTAGGAGGAAACCGAGCCCAGAGAGGAAGGCGGCCACCCGAGGTCTCAGGCCTAGAAGCCAGTGTTCTGACCCTGACGGGCAGGATACAGATAGAGGCCCACAGAGTAGATGTCTGAACCCGGGGGTTTAGCTGGGGCAATGTCGGGAGACGTTTTTGATTGTCAGAACTTGGTGAGGGGGTTAGGGGAAGAGTTTGCAAGTAGCATCTAGTGGGTAGAGGTCAGAGATGATGTTCAGCATCCTACAGTGCACAGAGCAGTCCCCCCAACCCCAGCAAAGAATTATTCCACTAGAAATAATCGTGCCATTACCCTGGTGGTCCAGTGGTTAAGACGCCAAGCTCCCACTGCAGGGGTGCAGGTTTGATCCCCAGTCAGGGAGCTAAGATCCTATGCACCAGAAAAAAATCAATCAATAAAAATAATCAAGCCAAGGTTGAGAAACCCCAACCCCGGATCAAATGTTTGAGAACAGTACAGAACCCTGTGTTGAGAGGCGGGTTCATTATCACTTGCACCACATGAGACGAGTTGAATTACATGTTTACAAATTATAAATCAAGCTACAAAAAACCAAGCGTGTTCCATCGCTCTACCTTAATATCATTGTCATAATGATCAAGAAACAGGCCTAAATTTTTAGAATTTTCAGGCTCGTTAGAGTTCAGCTGTGTACCATGTTACCCACACACCATATGAAAGTGGTTACTTTTTCCAAATGGTGACCCTGGGCATTTGTGTGGGTTTGGCAGTGCCTCAAAAGGCTGAGCTGACGGTTGCCCTTCTGCTGTCCACCTCTTTTGAAAAGGAAAGTCTTAGGAAGTGGTTTAAAGGAGCTTTGTGGTAGCCAATAAAATGGAGTAAACTAGGTAAAAGCAACAAACATAAAAACATCAACAGAGTGCTATTTCCAAACGATTCTCATCTAGGAATTAAAGTAAATCATATGTGCTTCAGGGTATTCATTCAGCTGCACTTCCTTTAGCATAGTCATCGTTCAGTCACTTCACTAGTTCCAACTGCCTCATCCAGGTATTATGCAGAGATGTTTGGGACCCTCCCCCTGGGCCCTGCTCTGCCCCTTTACCTGCCAGGGTGCTGTAGCAAGTTTAAGGACTTGTGTGTCACCCGGGAGGAGATGGGGGAGCCAGTGGACACGGGTCTGATTCTGAGGGGTTGAGCTGAGATGCTGAAGGTGGCTGGGAGAAGGACCAGGCTGACATCATGGATGTGGAGGAGACGTCAGAGTACAGGGACATGGTGGAGGTGGGAGCAGAGGAGAGGAGCAGCTTCTAGCCTCAGAAAACCTTGTAGAAACTGAATCACTGGGCCTTACAAAGTTGCTTTATTTTAATGTATTTATTTGGCTGTGCCAGGTCTTAGTTGCAGCATGTGGGATCTTCCTTGTGACATTCAGGCTCCTAGTTGCAACAAGAGGGCTCTAATTCCCCGACCAGGGATCCAACCCGGGCCCCTGAATTGGGAATGCAAAGTCTTAGCCACTGGACCAGTTGGGAACTCCTGAGCATGACTGCCTTCTTATCGTTCACACCTCACTACATGATCCACTGTGTGCACAGGACAGTATAAGGGTCAGTCACTGTCTTAAATACTTTGCTTTTTGTGAGCAGAGACCAGCTTAATTATTTTTTTCTTGAAAAAATAGCAGCACTGCACAGCTTCTGTGCATGACTGAATGTTCTGGACTGCCCTCACCTCATTAAGCTTTGCAGGGCCAGCTTTATGCCAGGCTTTCTGAGCACTTGGCCCGAGTGATTTCCAATCCTGGGAGATGCCCCATCAGGCTGGCACCAGAGCTCAGAGAGGTGATGGATGGGATGTGCTCGGGGTTCCAATGGGCTGTGATTTTAATCCAGTTCCGTTTTACATCAAGGCCTCTGCTTGCCCCTGCTGCCCTATTAAATGATGGGCTGGATCTTCGCTTACCCCCATCCTCCTTTTCCCCAACGTGTACTCATCACAACCCAGGTCTTGGAAGGCACTGCCCCCACCCACTTCTGCGCTATTGAGAACTTTCTATTGTGGGTGAGCCCAGCCTCCCCTCTTGCTGGGGAAGTGCCTCCCCTCTTTCTGGGTAAGTGCTGTGATCTCTGGGGTCTCCCTGCCTTGGACCACAGCACAGAGGTCCGTGTGTACCACAGGCCAAGGGCAGAGGCTGCCAGCCCACTCACTAGAAGGCATTTCTACACGTGACTTCCCCCTGGGTTTGCTTTTAGACCAAAATGAATTCAGTGATTCAGCCACACTAGAAACCCGATGCTACTTTGGTGATATCATTTGCCAGAGCTCCTTAAAAGAAGTCCTTGAGAAGAAAGAGGCCTCTCTCCAGGCTGGCAGATTCCTGGAGGGTGCTACGGAGCTGGGGAGGGGGTTAATTGTGTGTTTCTACAATAGTGGAGGGTGGAGGGGAGGGGCGGAGCAATCTTGGAAGTAAACACCTGCAGCAGGTTTTGTTTACCCAAGACAATGAGCGCAGAGACTTGGACTGTTTCCCTTTAATAAAAACATTGCCCGGCGACATGTGCTGAGAACCACAGGCATGGCCCTGTGATGAGAGCATCCCGCCCGGGTGACAGATGGTTGGTACCTTGATGCCGCTCTGATTGATCAGCGGTGGCTGGGAGTCCCAGGCTGAGAAGGATGGTGAGGCTCTGTGGGGGAGTGTGCTGCCATCCATTCGTCATGTCTGCATGGGCTGGGGAGTGAGGAGGGACGGGTAGAGGGCAGGGCAAGAGTGAAGAGGCCTGGTTCTGCCATCCTCCTCCGGCCCAGCCCTGTAGATCTGAGAACGGCTTGGGTGAGTCACATTCCTTTCTGGGATCAAGAAGAGAACCAGAAAAAAATGAGCGCTTCCCAAGTAGACAGGTCGCTTCCTCTCCCTCGAATTCTCCCCACCCTACTGTTCTCCCTGTTTTCCTTATGACAACTCTCTCCTACTCTTCCTTCATGTTTTTCTTGGATGTCTCCGACCACCCCATGCCCCTTGTCGCCATTGGCTTCTCTTCCCTGGTTGTGTGCTTCCAGGGCCCCCTTTTGTAGCATTCATCACACTTAAACATAGGTTTCTTTTGTGTAGATTCCCTGCTGCACTCTGAGTGAGCTGTGGGGAGAGATAGGGCCGGAGAATACAGTTGCCCTAGCTGTGCACTGCACAATTCAGGGACAGCATTCACATAAACTGGGTCTCGGCAGAGTTCTGTCAAGGGCCAGATGGTAAATATTTTAGATCTTGAGGGCCAGAGGGTCTCTGTCAGAAGCAGGTGGACTTAGGCAATCCTTATGATCGGTTGAATGAGTGCGGCTATGTTACAGTAAACCTTTACTGATGGATGTTAAAATGGTAATTCTATATAATTTTTACTTACCATAAAATACACTTTTGATTTTTTTCAACCATTTAAAATTATAAAAGTCCTTCTAAACGTGCAGGCTGTACAAAAACAGAAAGTGGGCCGGCATTCTGGATGGCAAGATTCCATGTCATAAATGTCATTTCACCCAAAACATGCTATGAAGTTAATATAATTGCAATTGAAGTTCAGCCTAGCAGAGTGATTTTAAAGTCCATCTGAAGGAATAAATACATGTAAATTGATAATCATGTTCTGAAAAAAGAACAATGAAAGTAACATTTCCTACATTAATTAAAATATATTGTAGGCTTATAAATATATTAAAAGTAACAAAAACAGCCTGACACTATTGCCAGAACAGGCCAATAGACCATCAAAGTAAAATAGGAAGTTCAGAAACAGACATACCCATGTTTGAGAATTTAGTGACAATAAGGTCAGCTTTGAAAGGCAGGGGAAACAGCTGGAGTATTGGATAAATAAAATGGGACAGTTGGCTAACCAAACTGAGAGAAAGATTACATTTATATCTTTTATTCACAAGCTACACCAAAGTAAACTGGAGTTAAGTATTTTTAAAATTATTTATTTATTTTGGCTGCACTAGGTCTTCGTTGCTGCGTGGGCTTTCTCTAGTTGCAATGAGTGGGGGCTACTCTCTAGTTGTGGTGCTTAGGCTTCTCTTTTGGTGGCTTCTCTTGAGGCTCCTGGTCTCTAGAGCACAGGCTCAGTAGTTGTGGCACATGGGTTTAGTTGCTCTGAAGCATGTGGAATCTTCCAGACCAAGGATCTAACCTGTGTCCCCTGCATGGCAGGTAGATTCTTAACCACTGGACCACAAAGGAAGTCCCCTAGTTAAGTAGTTATATGTAAAAAATAAAATTATAGATGAGTGTGTATGCAGTCTAGGAAAAGACATGCTCAAAGCAGAAAAAAAAAAAAAAAGAAAGAAAATGGTACACCCCACGGCAAAGTAGAAAAACTTTAAATGACACTAAACACAAAATCAATGGAAAATAGCTGAAAAAAAAAAAAAAAAAAGTCTGCAATGTAGATGTTCGATTGTACAGTTAACATGAAGAGTTAGTTTAAATTAATAAAACTGAAAATAGTAAATGGACAGGACTTGGCAGTTCTCAAAAGAAGATGTTCAAATGGCCAATACAAAGGAAAATGGAGCCTTCATCAACTGTATTTTTATAGTCCTGGCTTATGATGTTCCTACTGTGCTACTCTACCAGTCCGTGCCCTGTTGGAATCTAAGAGGGTGGGTTTCCTCCCTGGTGTTTCCGGCAGCCGTATAAGGGGACTCCCTGGGAGTGGGGCCCTGAGTCTTGCTGTCAGTGCTTGGGGTCATTCGTCACCTCCTGGCTCCTCAGGAACCTGTGATAGTCTTTCTGCCTCCACCCTCCCCCACCTCAGGGCCCATGTTCACCCTTCTGTGCACTACCATGCACCCCGGACTCGTCTCATTTGAATTTTCCAAACGCTCTTCCCACGTGGATGACTAAAGCTCTTCAGATTGGCACGGTGTCTATTTATCTGTTCAATTACTAGTTCAGGGGCCATGGACAGGCAGAACCAGCCTGGTCACAGGTGCATCTGTTGCAGACTCGATGCCTGAAAACTGAAGATGACTTCAGCCATCAAAGGGGAACCCTAGTCCAGAAATCACCCTGTCAGCACCCCTGGAGGCCGGTTCTCTTGGGACTTTAGGGAAATGATAGTTAATTCATGGTAATGACTGAACCACACTCAGGAATGAGAACTCGGAATGTTTCCACGACTTTGTTCAGTAGCTCGGTTGTGTCCAGCTCTTTACGACCCCCATGTACTGCAGCACGCCAGGCTTCCCTACCCTCTACTATCTCCAGGAACTTGCTCAAACTCATGTCCATTGAGTCAGTGATACCATCCAACCGTCTCATCCTCTATCATCCACTTCTACTTTTGCCTTCAATCTTTCCCAGCATCAGGATCTTTTCCAATGATACCTGTTAAAGACCCCCCTGGCCCCAGCCCTTCCCTTCTGAACATCCTGGGGGTGTGATCAGTACAGACTTTGCTCTGCAGTGCCCAGGCACTGTGTTCTGTTCTCTTACCACTACCACCACCCCACCTCTCAGCTTCCTTCTCCCTTTTTCTCTTGCAGTCTTTCCCTCTTTTCTTTCTCTCTTCACACAGTATGTTTTCTCTGCAGAGTGGGGGTGCTCAGGGCATTCCAAACCCATCTGGGGTCCAGGAGCCCCATGCCTCTCAGGCCTTCCGTGCACGTGAGGTCCAGGCCCCTCACTGGCCTCCTGTGCCTCGCAGCCCAGGGGCGCCCACCCAGCGCCTTCCACCCTTTGCTCTTGTCCTGAGAATGAGACCTCACGGTGGTGGGAGTTTGCCTTCAGGGCACAGACTGCTGGGAGGACGGACAGCACCCCAAGCTGGAAAACACCAGGGTCTCAGCGACCAGCCAGGGTGCTGGGAGAGCCTGGGTGATGGAGCAGAGAGTGTAGCCATGGAGGGGTGGTGATACGGCAGAGAAAGACAGAGAGTGTTCCAGGAAGAGGGGAAGACAGGGCCCAGAGCCCCAACTCATGGGAGCTCACTCTTCCTCTCTGGGCCTCAATTTCCCTTTCCATAAGTGGAGCGCACATTAAAAAAGAATTTTTTGGCTGCGCCACAGGTGGGATCTAGTTCCCTGACCAGGGATTGAACCCCATACCCCCTGCTCTGCTTTGGAAGCACGGAGTCTTAACCACTGGACCACCAGGGACAAGTCCCCACACTTCAGCATATTTGGTTCTTTTGGCTTCCTCTGTGATTCAAAGCAAGCCCAGACATGCTGGGGAGACCCCCAGGTCTTCAGGGTGTAGGAGCCAGGATGATGAGCAGGAGCAAGGGAAGAACAGGAGGAGGGGGGCCCTGCAGGATGGAGCAGAAATTGGCCCATCTCTTGGGTTCTCTGCGTTCTCACAGATTGGCTGTTCTCTGGAGCCAGCCACTTGGGGAGCAGTGGGCAGAGAGGAGGGTGTGGGAAGGGAGCCACGGCAAATGTGGCTGCCTGGGAAATGTTTTGAGGCCTAATGAGAGTATGTGCACCCCCAGCATTCCAGGTAATGACAAAGCAGGCACTTTAGAGACTCTGGGTTTCTGTCCTTTCCTCAGTGGTTTTTTTTTTTTTTTTCCTTTTCTAACCTTTACTCAAAAGGGGGCTGGTGAAGAGCTAGCATTTGCTGAGCATCACTCTGCTCTAGTAGATGTACAATACTTTCAGAAGAACCACATTTCACCTCCGTGTTTTCCATGGAAGGACCTATGGTTCAGAGATGTTAGGCATCTTGCTCAGGGTCACACAGCTGGGAACGGGCAAAAGGCAGCAGATCTGAGCCTCCATCTGTGTGGGTCTCAAGCCCTAGCTCCTGTCATGTCCTCAGGACATGAGGACTTTTCCTCTGAGTTCTTCAGGATCCCTCAGGGGCACCCCCAGCCAGCAGGGACTTGAGGGAGCTAGGGAAGCCAGCAGCCAGAGCACTACCCTTCTCGGCCAGCTTGACTGGCTTTTGATTGCATGCTGAGAAGAGCCTTTCTGAATTGTACGCTCTGCTGTCACCATCCTGAAATACACTTTATTTTTTTGGAGACCATTTTTTTCTTAATTAATTAATTTTTTTTTCAGCTGTGGTGGGTCTTCTTGCTGTACACAGGCTTTCTCTCCTTGCGATCAGTGGGGGCTACCCTTCATTGAGGGGCACGGGCTTCTCGTTGCAGTGGCTTCTCTTGTTGTGCAGCACGGGCTCTGTGGCGCGCAGGCTTCAGTAGCTGCGACTCACGGGCTCTAGAGCACAGACTCAGTAGTCGTGGTACACGGGCTTCATTGCTCCGTGGCATGTGGGATCTTCCCCAACGTGGGGTCCAGCCGGTGTCCCTTGTGTTGCAAGGCGAATTCTTAACCACTGGACTGCCAGGGAAGCCCCATCCTGAAATTCTTAACCATTTTGTTAACAAGGGGCTCGCTTATTTGTTTTGCATTAGGCCCCACAAATTGCATAGTCCATCCCACTGAACTGATTTTCAGGTTAAGCATCACCTGAGAAGATTTCCTTAACTTGCGGGAGGGGACGCTTGGAGGGACAGGATGTCCTGGCCTGAGCTTACCCTGTGGTTTTTCTTGCAGTGAAACCATCATGTTTTTGCACCAGATCTTTTACCAAGGCCTGAAGGCCCGCATCTCCAGCTGGCCCACGCTGGTCCTGGGTGAGTAGCAGCCCTGGCAGGGGTCCTCTGCCCCTCCGTCCCCACCCCAACCTGGGAAGTCCATCTACAGTGGCCACCCCCTCCCCCGCCACCCCCAGCTAGCAACACTTTTGTCCTTGCAGAATGTACCAGAAGGGCCCTTTAAAAACTCCCAGGAACCCTCAGAGGGCTCAGAGGAGGAAAGACAAATTGGCAAAAGCTACATTTCTGGGAGGAAGTGATATATTTTTAGTTTATCTGTTTTTCCCTTTTAAAAATAAAATATATGTACCCATTTGAGAAAATTCGAGAATCCAGAAAAGTAGGAAATGGTTAAAAATATCAGCCATAGTTCTGCTTCCCAAAGATAACTACTGTAAACACTTGGGTTTGTTTCCTTCCAATTTTTTTTTTCTATGCATAGATCTTGGTGTGTTTTTTTTTTCCCATTTTACATAATTGCAAACATACTGAATATAGAATTTGAATCTTACTGTGGGTTTTTTTTTTCACTTAACATTATTGCATAAGCGTTTTCTCAAGCTAAAGCACACTTTTTGATGACTGTGTAGTGCTCCAGGGCCCTGTGAATCTGCCACCGTCTATGTAGACATCTCCCCCTTCTTGGCTCTTAAAGATGTTCTGCCTTTTTGCTGTTACTAGAAACAATAATGTCTACATATGAGGTGGTCTCCACATTAGAGAGCAGTTCCCTGAGATAGGTGTCCAGAGGCTGAATGGCTGAAACAAGGGGGGTGGACTCCCCGCTCTGTACTGACCATCACATTTCTCTCCAAGTCCTCACTCCTGAGAGTGATGTATAGGGGTACCTCTCGCTTCTTGTCTCTCCCACCCTGGGTAGCATCTTCCTTCCACCTAATTCAACAGGAAAAGGTGAGTTTTGTGTCACTTCTGCTGTGAAGTCAAGGGAAAAGGCTCAGGAAGGTGAAGGGACCGCTGAGAGAGGAGAGTCTCCCCTGCCCACAGGCCAGGAGACTTCCACAGGGAGTGAGTGCTATTTCTGTTTTTCTCAGGTCAAAGAGACCTGTTTTCTCCAAGATCAGAAGAAGAAGCAGGTGACTCAGTGGTAAAGAACAGGCCTGCCAGTGCAGGAGACATAAGAGCCGTGGTTTGATCCTTGGGTCAGGAAGATCCCCTGGAAGAGGAAATAGCAACCTGCTCCTATATTCTTGCCTAAAAAACTCCATGGACAGAGGAGCCTGGCAGGCTACAGCCCATAGGGTCACAAAGAGTTGGACACGACTTAACGACTAAGCAAACACACACACATACACTAGAAAGAAGAAAAAGGCTGTACTTCCTGTCCTCATAGGATTGATGAGGTGATCCACTGGGTAGGTGGATGCCTTGCGTGAGAGCTCCCACTTAAGAATTTGTTACAAGGAAATTTTTTCCTTTTATTGAAGTATAGTTAACTTACAATGTTGTGTTCATTTCAGCTGTACAGCAAAGTGATTCAGTTATATCTATATATACGTTCTTTTTGTAATATTCTTTTCCATTATGGTTATTACGGGTTATTGAATATAGTTCCTGGTGCTATACACTGGATGTGTGCGTGCTCAGTCGTGTCCGACTCTTTGCAACCCCATGGACTATGGCCCTCCAGGCTCCTCTGTCCATGGGATTTTCCCAAGAAGAATACTGGAGTGGGTAGCCATTTCCTCCTCCAGGGGATCTTCCCTACTCAGGGATCAAACCTGCGTCTCCTATGTCTCCTGCCATAGCAGGCAGCTTGTTTACCACTGAGCCACCAGGGAAGCCCTGTGCTATACAGTAGGACCTTCTCATTTATCCGTTCTATATGTAAAAACTTAGAAATGCTAAACCCAAGCTCCCACTCCATCCATCCCCATCCCCCTCCCTCTTGGCAACCACAAATCTGTTCCCTAAGTCTGTGAGTCTGTTTCTGTTTTGTATATAAGTTCCTGTCATATTTAGATTCCACATATAAGTGATATCATATGGAGTTTGTCTTTCTCTGTCTGACTTACTTCACTTAGTATAATCATCACTAGCTGCATGGTCTTTCTCTTTAATGGGGTTAGTAAGCAGATGTTTTAGAACAATGGTCCCTAACCTTTTGGGTACCAGGGACTGATTTGATAGAAGACAGTTTTTCCACGGATCAGGGTTAGGGGGATGGTTTCAAGATGTTTCAAGCACAGTACATTTATTGTGCACTTTATTTCTAATCTAACGCTGCTGTTGATCTGACAGGAAGTACTGGCCTGGAGGTGGGGGGACCCCTGTTTTAAAGGCTCCATCCCATCCCATCAAGTGTTGAGGGGCAGGTCTGGGCTTTCGAGAGCTGGAAGGACAGGATGCTAGACACCCAGGAGGTTGAGACTGACGGGCCAGCAGGGGCTGCAGAGCTGGGAGGGTGGAAACAGGGGACCCTCATGTGAAGGAACAGAGACTCAGGAAAGCATGTCATGGGGTGGAAAGCCCTGGAACAAAGGAGTCGGGAAACCTGGTTCCAAGCCAGCTGCTGACTCACCTTGTGGCTTCTGACAGGTCCCAGTCACAGATGGGACACTCTGGGAGGGAAGCCCCCTGGAGGGAGGAGGGCACTGGGGTGATGTAATTACAACAGAGGCCAAGGGCAACCCCACAGGCGCTCTGAGACCCAGGTGGCCCCTCAGAGAGGGGCATTGACTGGCCCGAGGGGCTGGTCATCGAGGCAGGGGCCGGCCTTCACACCCCCCTCCCGGACTGTCATGGGCCCAGCTTGTGCAGGGCAGCTTCCTTCAGCGGAGAGCAGTTCCCACACAGGGAGGACCCAGCTGATAGCCAGGGGAGAAGCACCTGTGTCCTAAAAGGGGCCCAGGGGCCCCCCCACAGCACCCTCCACACCTGCTTTCTCTGGCCCTCTAGGTGTCAGACTAGATAGGGCTCCATCTCAAAACCCTGTGGTTCTGATGTGATTGATCCTAGTGCCTGGGGCCTCCCTGTCTCTCCTAGGAGAGGGCGGTGGGTCCAGGGTCGGCTCTGAAGGCAGGGTTTTCTCTGGGACCTCCCGGGCAGGGCTGGGGAAGCCGAGGGCCTGGGGGAGGGCGTCAGCCCCTCACCCCACACCGAGGGCGCCCCCGCTGCCCGCTGAGCCCCGCCTTCTTGCAGCCGACCTGTTCGACATCCTGCTGCCCATGCTCAACATCTACCAGGAGTTCGTGCGCAACCACCAGTACAGCCTGCAGATCCTGGCGCACTGCAAGCAGAACCGCGACTTCGACAAGCTACTCAAGCACTACGAGGCCAAGCCCGACTGCGAGGAGAGGACGCTGGAGACCTTCCTCACCTACCCCATGTTCCAGGTGTGCCGCCCCACCTGCCGCCCTGCCAGGGCGCATGCGCACATGGGTGGCTGGGTGGTGGGGCCGGGAGGGGTGCGACTGGCAGAGAGCCAGGCCTGTGGGGCAGGGCAGGGGTGGGGGTGGAGAGGCTCGTCCCACCCAAGACCCTGGCTCCAAGTCTGAGATCGGGAGAGTCTGAGATCGGAAGTGCAATGGGGGTCCTTGGTGCTGAGAACCCTTGTCTTTGCGCCCCCATCCCTCTCCGGGGCTCTGTCTCTCCCTTGTATCACTTCATCGCCACCTCTCTCCTGCCTCACCTCCTCGCCCCTGCAGATCCCCAGATACATCCTGACGCTGCACGAGCTCCTGGCGCACACCCCTCATGAGCACGTGGAGCGCAACAGCCTGGACTATGCCAAGTCCAAACTGGAGGAGCTGTCCAGGTAAGCCCAGCAGCAGGTCCCCACAGCAGGGAACCCAGGTCCCCTCATCATGGGGCAGGCCCAGGCTTGAGGGTGCCCCCACTGGGAGTTCGCTGAGCCCAAATGGCCAAAACTCATGTTTCTGGTTAAGATTGTGAGGAGTGGGGACCCATAGCCTGTCCCACCTGGAGGCAGAATCCCCAGGAGCAGTCTGAGGGGTTTACAGCTCCAGTCCAGGTGGGCACCAGCGAGATGGGATGGGTGGCTTGATGTCCCTGGCATAGGTGGAGCCCAGCAAGGACCTGGGTGGTCAGTGGGCCCATCTCTGGGACTCGCAGACACTCTCTGCCCATTTCCTTGGTTCTCCAGCGTCAGTGTGTCAGTGCTTGTGGCTTTAGGGGCTCCATGGGGTCCCGAGTGTTGGGCCCTCATGTATCCCAGGCTCTGTTCAGCAGTAGGCAGTGTCCATGAGTGGACAGGCCATGGGCAGGCCATTGTCAGAGGCCGAAGCCCCATAGTCAGGGCCTCCCCTGCTCTCCCTCAGTCCCTGGAGCACAGTCTCTGCCCGGGCAGGAGCAGAGGGACCAGGGAGGAGGGCTGCCACACCCAGGTGATGGGGAGGGGGGTTCCCCATCTGTGGGGGCGGGGGCAGCATGGAGGGGAGGAGCTTCAGACTCTAGTGTTTCCTGAAAATGGAACCCACTAGAGTTTCTGATGGATGAGGTAAGAGAACAGAGAGAGAACATAGGAGTCGAAAGGGAGTCTGAGCCTGAGCAGCCTCAAGGATGGCACCGCCACGATGCAAGGTGTAGAAACCGCTGGAGGGGCAGGTTTGAAGGGGTCTTCTTCACTTCATGGGAGCTCTGTTGGGGGTGTGTTGGGCCTGAGATGGACGACAGCAGTGGAGATGACAAGGAGGGAGAGTCGGTGTTTGACTCTGGAGTTTAGGGAGGCGAGGTGGAACAGGTCATCAGCTCAAACATGGTATTTAAAGTCACCAGCTGGGACTTCCCTGGCGGTCCAGAGATTAAGACTTTGCACTTCCACTGCAGGAGGTGTGGGTTCGATCCCTAGTCAGGGAACTAAGATCCCACATACCACATGGTGCAGCCAGAATTTTTTTTAAAAAGTCACAAGATTGATGAGATCATCAAGGGAGTGCGTTTAAGCAGGAATGAGGTATGAACCAAAGGTTGAGCCCTGGGGCATCCCCCAGCGGAGGCCAAGAGGTGAGGAGGGGCCTTATGGTCAGAGATGGGTGGGTCTGCACGGTGTGGGGCTCAGCCACCAGCCCTGCTGGAGCCCCGCCCACCACCCAGAGCCCTCAACAGCTTCCTGAGTTCAACAAGTGGAAGTTGTTGGGCAGCTGGGCAGAGGGAGGACCAGTCTGGCCTGGGGCAGGGCACAGACCCCACAGTGAAGAATTCGGGAGAAGGTGTAAGCAGGGCGTGACTGCAGACTAACAGAACCATTGTGGGGTGTGGGCCCCAGTTCTCTCAGGCCACAGGGAGTCAGTACAGTGTACTCTTCCCCGGGAAGAAGATGTGGACCCCCCTGTGAGTTCCTGGACCCTGCGGGATACCCTGTCCCAGTGCAGGCAGGGGTACAGGAGGCACGTTGGTGCCAGGGAACTTGGCCCAAGACCCCAGTCCCCTCTCCCCCCTGGTGCTGAGTGTACAGACTGCTCTTCCTTTGTCCCCCCGCCCATCACCTACACCTGGTCCTGAGCCCAGCCTGAGCAGCACAAAAGAGGGTTTTCCCATGTGACAGCAGCCCTTTCATCCTCCTCCCACCTTCCCTGGGGCCTGAGGAAAGCTGCAGCTGACTAGAAGCCAGAAGATAACCAGCCCCTCCCTGGGCAACCTCAGAGCCCTGCACCCCTCACCTCTGGGGGCATTTGTCCCACTTCCTCTCCTGAACCCCTCACTCCTAGGCTCCAGGATAACCCAGGTCATCACTTCCAGTTCCCCCAGGAGCCTCAGGCCCTGGAAATCCCAGGCCGCCTTCCCAGAGTCCCCCAGCTTCCCTAACCTAGGCTCCCCCATCACAGACTGCAGCCTGGGTCTGCCGTTTACCCTGAGCCCATGCAGTTTATACACGTCTAACAGCCATGCCCAGATGGCTCAGGGCTAAAGAGCCCACCTGCCAGGGCCAGAGACATAGGAGACCTGAGTTTGATCCCGGGGTCCAGAAGACCCCTTGGAGGGAAAAATGACAACCCACTCCAGTATTCTTGCCTGGAGAATCTCATGGACACAGGATGCTGGCTGGCTATATAGTTCATAGGGTCCCAAAGAGTCAGACATGACTTGGCAACTAAGCAACAAAGTTGTTTTTTTTTTTTTTTTTTTTTGATGTGGACCATTTTTTAAAGTCTTTATTAAATTTGTTACACCATTGCTTCTGTTTTATGTTTGGGTTTTTAATGCTGAGTCTGACAGCGCCTGGGATCTTAGCTCCCTGACCAGGGATCAAACCTGCGACTCTGCATTGGATTGTGAAGTTTCAGCCACGGGACCGCCAAGGAGTCCACCCCCTCATTTTGAGCACCTCTAGCCTCTTCAGCCAATCTCTCACTCTCTGCAAGAGAGTCTGATTGCCTTGGGCTGCTACCAAAAGTGAAGTACTTTTGGAGGCTGGAGGAAGGATGGCTACTTCCATCCACAGAACTACCTGAAAGGTCCCTCCCTGGCCCGTGCCTGTGTGTTTTCCTGAAGAAGGCTAAGGCCTGGAAAGAGAAGAGCATTGCTGGGAAGGTGGGGGGTGGGATGGGTAGAAAACCAAAGCTTCTAAGGCAGAGACCTCATCTCGATGCCCCAGTCTGATAGCCGGCAAAAATGACAAGTTATCATATATCACCTTTTTTTAACAATAACATTTTCGCAGCCCTGATAAGGGCAATGGTCACCACCTTTTATTTAAGCACCTGTCATTGCATGAGGTCAGCCCATGCAATGCATTATTTTCCATCCTCACCCCAACAGTTACAAATGGGAAGCTAAGTATTCGAGGGGTTGAGGAATGCGTTCAGCATCAATCACGCTGATTCCCCTGTTCACAGCTCCAGCTCCACCCATGTCATCTCTCATTGTTACGGGGTTTGAATTGGATCATGTCTACGAGAGAACTCTGTTAACCACTGGATATTCATCAGCTCTCTGAGTGGTCTTACTTGTGGAATTTCAGGCATCAACAAAGAGGAGACTTTGTGCTTTCCTTAGAGTAGGTGGGGTACTTTTTCCAGACCTCCTTCCAAAAAATATATATATTCACTACTTTCCTAAGACTCCTGGAAACACATGGAGGATCTTAGCAAAGTTGTTAAGTCACTCCTACCTTTTCCCACCAATGCTATTTTAAAAAGCAGTTAAGTACTGCCACCTCATGGAGAGGAGCAGTGTTGCAGCAGTCAGAACCAGAACAGAAAGTTGCAAGTGTTCTTAGATGAAGGGGCAAACTGTGTCTTGCTTAAACCTCCTAGTTGTGCTGGAGCCTATAGAAGTAAACTGCAGTCAGTCTTTCCTTGAGCCAACTGGATTTCCAGGTGCTCCAAAAATAAGTCATTCTGGAACCCAAACATTAAGGAAACAACCATATAAAGAGTGTACAAGAGGGGAGAAGGAGGTGTGACAAATTGAGATAGTAGCATTGACATATATACACTAGCACATGTAAAATAGCTAGTGGGAAGCTGCTGAATAGCACAGGGAGCTTAGCTCAGTGCTCTGTGATACTCTAGAGGGTGGGTTACTCTGTGATACTCAGTGGGAGGAAGGATCTAGAGGGAAGGGACATATATGTGTGTGTATAGCTGATTCATCTGAATATTACTACTGGAAAAACCATAGCTTTGACTATACAGACCTTTGTCAGCAAAGTGATGTCTTTGCTTTTTCATATGCTGTTTAGGTTGGCCATAGCTTTCCTTACAAGGAGCAAGTGTCTTTTAATTTCATGGCAGCAGTCACTGTCTGCAGTGATTTTGGAGCCCGAGAAAATAGTCTGTCACTGTTTCCACATTTTCCCCTTACATTTGGCATGACTCATTGGAAAAGACCCTGATGCTGAAAAGATTGAGGGCAGGAGAAGAAGGGGGCAACAGAGGATGAGACAGTTGGAAGGCATCATCATCAACTCGATGAACATGACTTTGAGCAAACTCTGGGAGATAGAGGAGAACAGGGAAGCCTGGTGTTCTGCAGTCCATGGGGTCACAAAGAGTCACATACAACTGAGCGACTGAACAACAACAAATAGCTGATTCAGAGTATTATATAGCTAAAGCGACTGTACTCTGATTTCAAATTTTAATTAATCTTTTTAAAAGAACGTGCAGAGGGGAGAAACAAACACATTTCCCCGAGGCAGGAGTGAGCTTGGTTTGTTTTCTGGATGGAAATGAGGCCGGTGGTGGGGTAAGAGGCAGGTAATGAACAAAGAATGTCTTCTATACGCCCATCTTCTTCCCAGCTCTGCTGTCTCTCCTCCATGTGGGTCAGACCATCTTCTCAGCCTCCCAGAGCTGTTGGAGAATTAGAGGAGCCCGCGCCTGTAAAGTGCACGCACACAGTGGGCTCTCTGTGCGTGTAGGCTCTCTCACCTTTGGTGACCACAGGTTCTATCCGAGAATCCAGGCTCTCTTCCCAGGTCCAGCCAGAGACCCGGCATTGCATCCTCCCTGGGCTGGTCTCTGAGTGTTCATCCTCACAGGATAATGCACGATGAAGTCAGTGAGACCGAGAACATCCGGAAAAACCTGGCCATTGAACGCATGATCATTGAAGGCTGCGAGATCCTTCTGGACACCAGCCAGACCTTTGTGAGACAAGGTATGGCCTCTCTACCCTGTGTCCCGCACCCATCCCCGGCCAGGTGGGCCCCGGCAGCAGGAGGCAGGCCACACTCAGTGACACCACCAGTTGGCTCGGCTGCCGCGTGCCAAAGCCTGCCGGCATGACTGCGGCGTATTCCGGGCCTGCCGGGGGATATGTGACAGCTATATGTAGACGGTGGTGTCTATACATACAGACACCTGATATTGTCAGTTTTCACAGTTTCCTTGTCTCTAGATGTAAACACAATTCTTCCCAGATGGCCTTGGTTTGTCTACTGTATACCATCGTAAACACTGACGTGTCCTTTGAGGGAGAGAATACGGGGTGGAGGATGAGGCCAGGTTCTGACTGGCCCCCTGAGTCGTGAGCAGTTGCAGTGTCCAAGGTGGCGTTGACAAGGGTCAGTCCCTCTGTCCTGTACTCAGCCTCCTTGGCCTCTTGGGGAGGCCGTGATCACAATGGTTCTGGGTGCGGTCCCCTCACTCTTGGGCTTCAGCTGACCTTGGGGACACTGTTGAGAGGCTCAGCCCTAGTGAGAAGGGTGGGTGAAGCTCTCTGGAGCCCAAGGGACTGACTTCCAACTTGGGGATGTTAGAGCCACAGTGCCTTTAAGGTCAGCTCATTCAGATTCGATGGCCTGTGGGAAATTCAGTGTCTCCTTTCATGCCCAGAGGTGATGCCTCAGGACAGACCTCCACCTTCCTTCCTTCCTTCCTTCCTTCCTTCCTTCCTTCCTTCCTTCCTTCCATCTAGTCCTGGAGGTCTCTGACTACATGAAAGGCTGGCCTGAGCAGCTGTCACTGGTCCCCGCTGCCCTTGGCCTGAACCCCCTCTACTGGGAGTTTGTTCTGAGCCCCTGTGTCCTTCCCCAGGGTCCACCCTCGGACCTGCTGAGCCCAGAGCCAGCCTAGCCTGTGACCCACTCCCCTGAGCTGTGCTGTGCCCAAACTGAGGGTCTGGGCTGGACCTGGAGATTAAACAGGGAGCCCAATAAGCCCTTTCTCATTTATTCTGTCTCACCACCTCCGTGGATGCCTGCCCTATTCATGCCAGTCCAGCTCAGATCTCCAGGGATGCCCAGAGAGTAGACCCTGCTCCTCCCTCCAGGGCTGAATGTGCGGGGGAGAGGGGCTCAGGATACAGGGAAGGGGGTCCATGCAGTGATGAATGTGGGCAGGACGCAGAGAGGTGGCCCAGAGCAGGACTAGGGAGAATCAGGGAGGGCTTCCCGAGGAGGTGGCATTGGACTGCAACAGAACACACTGTGATCAATTGGCCATGTCAACAGTGGCTACATGTGGCAGCAGGGACTTAATGTGTCTTGCTAATCTCTCTGGGCCACAGCCAGCTCCCCACTTCTGCAGTCTCCTGCCACCCCCAGGCCCCAGCCTAGTCCTGCATTCTCACCCTAGGGGCTATGTCCTTCAGCGTTCCTTTGCTTTCTAAGGCCCTGGCCCTGGCTGGGTGGGTCAAAGTTCTGGCATGGAGTTTCTCTCGTCATCCCCCGCCCCCCTAAACCCCACCATGCGGCCCCAAGGAAGGGCTTTAGGGGGTGTCTGAGTCACCTGTCTGCTACCAGGAGCCAGGATTGCCTGGTCCCACTGCCATGGCCACCAGCATCGCCACCCACGTGCAGCTTCAAAGCTGGCTCAGAGGCACAGGTTGTCCTGGGAGATGGACTCAGGGTCTCTCCTCCATCCACAGGTTCCCTCATCCAGGTGCCCATGTCCGAGAAGGGCAAGATCACCAGGGGGCGCCTGGGGTCCCTGTCCCTGAAGAAGGAGGGCGAGAGGCAGTGCTTCCTGTTTTCTAAGCACCTGATCATCTGCACCAGAGGTTCTGGCGGAAAGCTTCACCTGACCAAGGTAAGGCCGGGGCTGGGGAGCTGCTGGGGCTGGAGGTCGGACACCACAGTGACCTGGGGGTCCTGACCAACACTGACCAGGGCCCAGACAGTGGGCAGGGGTGTCAGAGACGCTCAAGTATACACACACACACGCTGACTGCTCCAACTGGAAGCTTGGAATGAGCGAACCATTCATGGGTTTTCTACTGGAGAAGTCATGGGAAATGAGAAAGTGAGTACAAAGGCGACCCCCCCCACCCCACAGCTGGGAGCTGGGTCAGAGGAGCCAGGGGGTTCTGAGAAGCTCTTTCTTACATTTTTATTTCTTTATTTTTAATTTATTTCTGACTGTGCCGGGTCTTTGTTGTTGAGAAAGGGCTTTTCTCTAGTTTTGGCAAGTGGGGGCTGCTCTCTGGTTGCAGTGCCTGGGCTTTTCATTGCAGTGGCTTCTCTTGCTGCAGAGCAGACTCCAGGCCCACAGGCTTCAGTAACTGCAGCATATGGGCTCAACAGTTGCAACTCCTGGGGTCTAGAGCACAGGCTTAGTAGCTGGGGTGCACAGGCTTCGTTGCTCCAAAGCATGTACGATCTTCCTGGACTGGGGATTGAACCCATATCTCCTGCATTGGTAGGCAGGATTCTTTACCACTGGACTACCAGGAAAGTCCCCAGATAAGCCCTTAAAAGTCCCGTGTGTGTATGTGAGGGGCCAGTGGAGGATGGTCACATCTGGCTGAGGCAGAGCAGCACCCAGAGCCTTTTTCTCATTTCCAACCAAAAAGGAGATCAGACAGCACCCATTTCTGACGCCTTTGAGCACTCACACCTCCAGCACCCTAGGCAGAAGCTACTGCTCCCCAACACAGCACATGGCTTATCCCACTGTTGAGAGCTCAGGATTTGATCCCACCTCTGTTTCTCACACTGTGTGAGCCCGGACACTTCCCGCGCCGGTCCACACCTCACTTCCTCATCTGCTTTGAAATAAGGGTGGCTGTCCTCACCAGGGGTATGCACAGATGCAGGGAGGTGCCCATAGACCTGCCCTGGGAGGTGTGATGCCCTTGCCTCTGTAGCGACAGCCTCCCCAAACTGTGTTCATCCCCATGAAGGCTTGCTTCAGCAGATTTCAAGTCTGAACACGCTGTGGCCTTGAGAGGGCCAGAAGGAGCCCTTAATTAAAGCAGAACATCAGGGAAACCATTCTTCCAGACCCTGGATGCCTGGCCCGTAGCTTCCTGCAGCGCTAATAGATCAAGCAGTGGCTTCAGGGAACCTACTGCTTATGTTAACGTGTCGACAAATTAGCTGGTCGGCTGCATGGGGGGAAATTAATTTACAAACATGGAATACTCCAGTTTCAACCAAATTGTGTGTCGAGGAAAGCATTCATTATTTATTAGCTCCGGAGTTTCTTTTGGGAAGATCTCTGTCCAGGCTGGAGGAACAGTTCTTCCAGCAGGTGGGAGTCAGTAGGGGTGCTTTGGACCGGAGACTTGAAGGCAGCTTTTCAGTCTGAAAGCACATGCCTTTGTGTTTGTTCATTTTATCTTACTTTGGTTTGGGGGGTTGTTTATTTATTTGTTTGAGTTTTAAAAGTCTCTTAGTATACTGGTAAAGATGGAATGTGGGCACTACTCAAATTCTAACCTTGCTACTTACCCGTGGGTGACCTTACTAAGCCCCAGTTTGCATGCATACTTAGTCACTAAGTCATGTCTAATTCTTTGCAACCCCATGGACTGCAGCATACTAGGCTTCCCTGTCCTTCACTATCTCCTGGAGTCTGCTCAAACTCCTGTCTATTGAGTGGGTGATGCCATCCAACCATCTCATCCTCTGTTGCCCCCTTCTCCTGCCCGCAGTCTTTCCCAACATCAGGGTCTTTTCCAATGAGTTGGCTTTTTGCATCAGGTGGTCAAAATATTGGAACTTCAGCTTCAGCATCTGTCCTTCCAATGAACAGTCAGAGTTTATTTCCTTTAGGATTAACTGGTTTGATCTGCTTGCTGTCCAAGGGACTCCCAAGAGTCTTTTCCAGCACCACAGTTTGAAAGCATCAATTCTTTGGTGCTCAGCCTTCTTCATGTCCAACTCTCACATCCCTGCATGACTACTGGAAAAACCATAGTTTTGACTAGATGGACCTTTGTGAGCCTAGGCTGAGGGATTTCAGACTTCTGCAGACTTAGGGCCACCAGGTGATGCCTCGGAGCTGCTGTGAGACAAGAAGCGACGTGCAAGCTCTCCATCCCCAGCCCAACCTCACCCTCCTCCAGGAGAGGCATCTCTGAGCCAGTCCCAATTGAGTCACTTCATTGGGCTTCTTTTTAACATTTAATTTTCTTTTAAGATTTTTTTTTATGTGGACCATTTTTAAAATCTTTACTGAATTTGTTACAGTATTGCTTCTGTCGTGTGCTAAGTCACCAGTTATGTCCAACTGTTTATGACCCCATGGACTGTAGCCTGCCAGGTTCCTCTGTCCGTGGGGATTCTCCAGGCACGAATACTGGAGTGGGTTGCCATTTCCTTCTCCAGGGGATCTTCCCAACCCAGGGTTTGAACCCGTGTCTCTTACATCTCCTGCACTGGCAGGCGGGTTCTTTATCACTAGCGCCACCTGTGTTTTGGTTTTTTGGCTAAGAGACACATGGGATCTTAGTTCTCCGACCAGGGACAGAACCCATACCCCCTGCACTGGAAGGTGAAGTCTTAACCACTGGACCACCAGAGAAGTCCCTGGGCTCCTCATATGAAGATAAAATTCTTCAACTTAAAAACCAGAATACCCTCTTGGCTATGATGTGCACATACACGTGCGTGTCTGTCGCTTTTAGAGTCCCTCCTCGTACTGACATTCTGGAACTCCGAACCTAGAGCATCTCCCCCCCGCCCCCACCCCCGATTCAAGGTGGCCCCGCTCTTTTTCAGAACGGAGTCATATCCCTCATTGACTGCACCTTGCTGGAGGAGCCGGAGAGCACAGAGGAAGAAGGTGAGCGCGAGGCCACCTGCAGGCCAGTGTGTCCTCACACAGATCACACACTCTCACCCCGAGAGGTGGAGCCCAGGCTGTGGGAGGAGAGGAGGATGCTGAAGTTCGGGGATCATTGTCCTGGATCTGGAGAGGCCAGTCTGGGTCTTTAGAGAAGGAGCTCCCTGGCCCAGCGGGTGACCACCTCCACCGCCTTCCTGGTTCCTTCCAAGCTCCTTGGGTCCCTGGGTTTGGGGGTCCCGCAGGTCAGAGAGCACCCTCATTAATGCATCCATGTGCTGCATGCATCGTTGCTCACTGGACAGCCAGGAAGATGCCAGGGAGGTGCCAGACCCAGCTCTGTCCTCCAGCGCAAACAGGTGGGGTGTGCAGGGACACACGTGCTCCCACCAGAAGGAACGTAGGGGACCATCCCCCACAGTGAGGCTGGTGGGACCAGGACCCAGGACGGGAAACAAGACTCGGGGAGAAGGGAGCATGTGAGGGGGACCTCAGCACACCAGAAGGGCCAGGTAGGGGGGCCCAAGTGCCTGGAAAGCCTTGGCATGGGGCTGTCTCTGGATTTCTGTCTCCCGGGGAATTAGAGTTGGGGGATGGGCCTGTTATTTGGGGTTAAAGGGTGGGGTCACTGCTCTCTCTCGATTGGACCCAAGTTGCTCCTCGTCTTCCTGCTTCGTGACTCCCCAGCGAGGCTCCGGATCCCTGCCCTAGGGGTACACCGGCTGGATGGGCCATCTCTGCCCTTCTCTAGATCAGGACTCCATGGGTGGGGCTGTGTCTGAGGACCTCAGATTCTAGTCCCAGCTTGGTCTCGGGCTCAGGTTTTGCTGAGAGCTGGGAGCCTCATCCACATACTCACATACACACACGCATGCCCTGGTCAGCCCCAGGGAGCTGAGCTCTGCACCCCTCATGACCCTCCACCCAGGGCAGAGCCAAGCAGCCCCCACAAGGCAAGAATAAACCTGTAGTAGTTCACCTGAGGCTCTTAGCAGCATGATGGTCTTCAGTCTTGGCCACAGCCGGTCCAGACCCCGGTGGAACTATCAGTCCCCAAGCCCTTTTTCCTCCAAGTCCAGGAAAGGTAGAGACACAGCCCCAAGCACCCCCACTCGACATGCAGACACCCCACTTCCGAGCAGCCGAAACCATCACATCCCCGGGTCACCACACGGAGCAGGAACCCCTCTCCCCAGCAAGGCACCTTCAGATTCTCAAGTGTCAGCACCAGAAGGGTCGGAGAACTCAGAGCCATCACATCCCACTCTACTTGTGGAAAGACGTCTGAAGCCCAGAGCAGGAAGGGCACCCCCTCCACCCCAGAGTCACACAGCCAGCAAGTAGAGCCCAGAGCTGTAGCAGGCCCTGGGCAACACTCAGGCCCGTGAATGTGGAGACACTGGAAGGAGTCCCTGAACTGTGATCTTAGTCTTTCCAAATAAAGAGAGTTCAAGGAGCCCTACAGGTTAAGAGTAGAAATAAAAATACCCAGGATTTACTTTGGCTTTGGGGACCTCTCAGCTGAGATAAATGTCCAGCCCAGCAGCTCAAGATCTAAGGTTCTCCACCTGGCCCCCGGATCACCTTGGCAGAGCAGGAAGTGAAGTGAAGTGAAAGTCACTCAGTCGTGTCCGACTGTTTGCGACCCCATGGACTATACAGTCCATGGAATTCTCCAGGCCAGAATACTGGAGTGGGTAGCCTTTCCCTTCTCCAGGGGATCTTCCTAACCCAGGGATGGAACCCAGGTCTCCCTTTTTGCAGACAGATTCTTTACCAGCTGAGCCACAAGGGAAGCCCAGGATGCAAAGCAGGAGGACCTGGCTTAACCCCTGCCCGGCAGGGGGGTGGGCGTGTCTTACAAAAGTCCTCCCTGAGGACCTCAGACCCTCACTGGGGTTAGGAGAGCAGAGTCAACTGGGGAATCCTAAAAGCTATTCCGACATGGAATCAGAGCTGTCCCTGTGTGGCTGGAAGCTACTCTGTACTCCAGGTCTGTCTTACCATCTTTGAAATGGGGATTCCTCACCTTAAAAAAGAAACAAAAGTTCTGATTTAGAATATGAACTTACGGTTTCTGGGAGGAACAGGATTGTTAGGGACTTTGGGAAGGTCATGTACACACTGTTATATTTTAAATGAATAACCAACAAGGACTTCCGATATAGCACAGGGAACTCTGCTCAATGTTATGTGGCAGCCTGGATGGGAGGGGAGTTTGGGGGAGAATGGATATATGTATATGGATGGCTGAGTCCCTTTGCCATTCACCTAAAACTACCACAATATTGTTCATTGGCTATACTCCAATACAAAATGAAAAGCTTGGAGTTTGGGAAAAAATAAAAATACACCAAGGCATGAATCCAAAGAAGACAAAAATATAGTTCTGAAGCTAGCAAGAGGCCTGATGTCCTAGCGATGCCATGCCTTCACCACCAGGTGAGGCAGGCATCATGCAGTTGTTTTCCAACTCAAAAAAGGCCCACACTCATCCTGCTAACTCTGTGTTTTGCAACTGGAAGCCAAAGGGTCTGGCCAAGATGTAGACCACTTGGATTTCAAGATCGGGGTGGAACCAAAGGATTCACCACCCTTCACGGTCATCCTCGTGGCCTCATCCAGACAGGAGAAGGCGGCGTGGACTAGTGACATCAGCCAGGTGAGTGGTATCACCTGTCCCTGAGGGCAGGTGTTACCTTCCTTCATGCCTGCACTGTTTGGAGGAAAGGGCAGCTGCAGGGTCCTAATGGGAAAGACGCAGGTATCAACAGGAACAGCCCCATCCAAGGCTGAGCCCCGCTAGCTGTCTACTCCCCCAAGGCCCCTAGGCCTCCTGTAGGTGTGGGGGCCCCTTGCATCCAGAACATCTGTAGGGCAGGTTTGAGAACCCCAGGTTCCTGGGCTCCCTGTTGGTCCCCTGAGTTTACTACATTCACATCTCTGGTATGAGGCCTGGGAACCTACACATTAGCCCTGCAGTGGGCAGAGGACAGAGGAGGCTGGAGGCCCCACTGAGTTGACCTTCAATGAGAGAGACCCCAGATCACTGTGGATCTGATCCTGTCCTTGACGTTGGACCTCAGAAATCACCCCGAGAATGGCCAGAGTGAGACACTTTCACTTTCACAAACACCCCAGGGGAGGGGGTGTAGGAATCATTATCCCCATTTTGTAGATAGGGAGGCTGAGGCCCAAGTAGGTCAAGTAAAGTCCCAAAAGGTCACTGAGCTAGGGACTTGACTTCTGGCCAGAATCCACAGGATGCTCTGTGTTGACCCTGCCCTTGCCTGGATGGTGCTCTTTGACCCTGTGTCAGGCGGGGGCACGTGAACCCTCACTGAGCAGAGCCCCTGCCAGGCCTGTCTCAGCACAGAGACTGAGGCTCTGACTGGGAGCCCTCTCTCTGACTCCAGTGTGTGGATAACATCCGGTGCAACGGGCTGATGATGAACGCCTTTGAGGAAAACTCCAAGGTCACGGTGCCACAGATGATCAAGTAAGTGCCCAAGCCCCATGTGGTCTGGGCTGAGCTCCAGAGACCGAAGGTCACACAGTGACGTCAGGGGGCTCGGGAGATGCTGAGTGTCACCTCTGGGGTGCTCTAGGCATGTGTTTGTTCTGAGTTTACGTCTATTTGGTTGATGGCTTTGATTTAGTTTTTGTGGTTTTTGTCCTGAAAATGTGTATTTTTTTATTGTTGTTCAGTCGTCTGACTCTTTGCAACCCCATGGACTGCAGCACACCAGGCTTCCCCGTCCTTCACCATCTCCCCAAGTTTGCTCAAACTCATGTCAGCGATGCCATCCAACTATCTGATCCTCTGTCACCCTCTTCTCCTGCCTTCAATCCTTCACAGCATCAGGGTCTTTTCTAATGAGTCGGTTCTTCACATCACCTGGCCAAAGTATTGCAGCTTCAGCATCAGTCCTTCCAATGAATATTTAGGGTTCATTTCCTTTCTGATTGACTGGTTTGATCTCCTTGCAGTCCAAAGGACTCTCAAGAGTCTTCTCTAGCACCACAGTTCAAAAACATCAATTCTTTGGTGCTCAGCCTTCTTTATAGTCCAACTCTCACATTCAATTAGGCTGTTTAAAATAGAATATCAGGAATGACACTTAATGCATTCTTTTTTTTTTTTTTTTAGGAGATGGCTTTTTTAAAAAATATTTATTTGTTTATTTGGCTGCACCGGGTCTTAGTTATGGCATGTGGAATCTAGTTCCCTGACTAGGGATTGCGCCCCCTGCATTGGAAGTGAAGAGTCTTAGCCACAGGACCACCAAGGAAGTCCTTATTTTTTTGTAATTTTTATTTTTTCTTTATTTTTTAGTTGAAGGAAAATTGCTTCACAATATTGTGTTGGCTTCTGCCATACATCAAGTTCCCTATTTTTTAAATAGCTATTTTTCTTTGGTTTGAGCACCCCAGGGAGGAGGGACCAGGGGGTGTCCTCCTGCTGAACTCAGCTTCCTGAGCCCCACTGGGCAGTGCAGCCCTGACCTGTACCAGGCCTGCTTCTCCTCCAGCATCCACTCACCTGACCCCCTCATGGCTCGCCCTACCAAGGTGGCCTGCTGGCCCTCTGACCTCCATCTGAACCTCTGAATCCCCAGCCTGCTCTGTCCCCCTTACTGACACCAGGAGCCAGCTGACCCACCCTGGGGATGTTGTCCTGCCCAAAGCAAACATCGGGACCCACTGCCTCTTTGCCTCTTGAAGTACACACTCTGGGGAGCTGCAGACCATTGTGGAGCAAGTGTGTGAAAGGGTCCCCCCACATACCCGGTTTCCACGGCAGGCCTGATGGAGCGAGCGCGCCAGGAGCTAGGGGCTAGCCAAGGCAGTGTGATGTCCATCAGGTGTTCTAAGCATCTGGATGAGTTTATGAGGACTTCTCCCCACCCCAGTGGGTTTCAGTGTATTCACAGTGTCGTGCTACCATCACCGCTAATTCCAAAATATTCCCATCACCCCCAAAAGAAACCTCATGTGTGTTAGTAGTCATTCCAGTTCCCCCCCGTTTCTACCCCCTGGCAACCACTAATCTACTTTCTGTGTCTGTAGATTTGTTCGTTCTGGACAGTTCATGGAAATGAAATCTTGCAACACGTGGACTTTTGTGACAGGGTTCTTTCACCTGGCATGTTTTCAGAAGTCATCCATGTTGCAGTGTATATCAACATTTCATTCCTTTTTATGGCTGAATAATATTCCGTTGTATGAACAAACCACATTCTGTGTATCCTTTCATCAGCTGATGGACATTTGGGTCGTTTCCACTTTTCCACAATTATGAATAATGTTGCTCTGAATATCCATGTCCAAATCTGCTTTGTGAACAGATTTTCTTCATAGCTTGTGAACTCGGCAGCACATTATTCATTAATTTATTTATATTTAGTTTTGGCTACACTGGGCCTTCACTGCTGCACTCCGGCTTTTTCTAGTTGCAGCGAGCAGGGGCTGCTCTCTAGTTGCGGTGTGCAGGCATCACATTGTGATGGCTTCTCTGGTTGCAAAGCACAGACCAGGTATTCAAGGAGTCAGCAGTTGTGGTGCACAGGCTTAGTTGCCCCATTGCATGGGGGATCTTCCTAGACCAGGGATTGAACTCGTGACCCCTGCGTTGGCACACAGATCCTTAACCACTGGACCACCAGGGAAGTGCAAGCAATATATTATTTTTAAGCTTATTGTATTTTATCTAGCATTTCTAGGAGTTTTATAATGTCAGGTCATCAGGCATGATTGGGAAAAAGAAGTTGTAGCCCATTCTTTCACAACTTCAGTCTTCCAAAGCTTTCCTTGTTCCCATCATAAGCCACCGCATCCTTGATTATTGGTGTGTTGGGGAGACAGTGATGTTTGGACCATGGTCCAGCCCTTGGGGAGAGCACGGCCTGGCTGGGGAGACAGCCATGGACTCAGGCACCTTCAGACCCAAGTCCTTCCTCCATCCCTCCCTCCTCCCTCCTCAGGTCTGACGCTTCATTGTATTGCGACGACGTGGACATTCGCTTCAGCAAAACCATGAACTCCTGCAAAGTGCTGCAGATCCGGTACGCCAGCGTGGAGAGGCTACTGGAGCGACTGACCGACCTGCGCTTCCTGAGCATCGACTTCCTCAACACCTTCCTGCACTCTTATCGTGTCTTCACTACCGCCGTTGTGGTCCTGGACAAGCTCATCACCATCTACAGGAAGCCCATCAGTGCCATCCCCGCCAGGTGGGCAGGCTCCTCCGCACCCCCCACCTGACCCCACCCCCCAGCCCCGCCTCGGGCTGATCCACAGACCTCCTGGGCCCCGAGGGAAACTGAGTTCAGCCCCAGGCTGGAACTCAAGGGGCAGATGTGAGAGCCGTCCCAGAAACGAGCCTGCCCTCTGCAAAGACGTGGGAGAGGGCTGGCCAGCCTGACACTCCTGCTCGGCCCCAGCTTCCTCCTCCTGCCTCCAAGCTCCGGGGGTGGGGTAGAGTTTGGGGGTCACCGTGTTGTATCCTCCCTAACCTCCTTGAACCGTAGGGCCTGCCCTTCTTCCCACCTTCCCCACTGAAGAAAGGAAAAAAAACCAGAAAGGGTGGACTCAAGGAAAGAAAGGGGGAGGGTGGGAGGAAAGTCCGAGAGAGGGAGAATCTTATCCCTTTTCTGCTTAGACCGCATCTTGCTGTAAAGAGAGGAGGTAGCCCCTTTTTGCACACTCGGGCTGGTTCCGCCTGTGGAGGGCAAGCACCCAAGTGGAACGGAAAGGACACTGGGTTTAGAGTCAGGAGGCATCAGAGGAGTCATTTCCCGTCTCTGAGCCCCAGCTTCCTTGTCCATAAATTGTGTGGACCTGGGTGAGGTCAGGGCATGTAGGTGACACCAGGCCTGTGCGGGGGACAAAGGGAGCTTTCTTAGAAGCCTACAGGTCAGGGGAACCCACAGAATGTCACGTCAGCCGCTGCTGCTGACCAGAGGGAGGTGAAGAGGGAGCTTCAGGCAGACCCGCTGCCCCACAAAACCCATGCCCGCCCCCCAGAGCAGGACTCTTAGGCCCAGAGAAACCTGGCCACTGGCCATTGAACCACATGGCCCCTCTGGCGTGGCCTCCTCTCAGACCTGCCTGCTCAGAGGACCTGCCCGGGGTCAGGGATCATGAAGATGAAGGAGCCACCACTCTGGTGGGGACCAGAGACAGAGGACTCCCGCGGCCTGGGCAGGCAGGCAGGCTCCACTGGGCTGACCGTCTGTTTTCATCCCCCACCCCACCCACCCCTGCAGGTCACTGGAGCTCTTGTTCGCCAGCGGCCAGAACAACAAGCTCCTGTACGGGGAGCCCCCCAAGTCTCCGCGTGCCACCCGCAAGTTCTCCTCACCACCGCCCCTGTCCATCACCAAGACGTCATCGCCCAGCCGCCGGCGGAAGCTCTCCCTCAACATTCCCATCATCACGGGCGGCAAGGCCCTGGATCTGGCCGCGCTCAGCTGTAGCTCCAACGGCTACACCAGCATGTACTCGGCCATGTCACCCTTTGGCAAAGCCACGCTGGACCCCAGCAAGCTCTACGTGTCCAGCAGCTTTGCCAACAAGATCCCAGATGAGGGTGACGCCAACACCGAGAAGTCCGAAGAACCCTCTGCCCTCAGCAAGCAGAGTGAGTGGATGTCCCCAGACTCAACAGCCACGGAGGCTGGCCAGCTCCCTTGGGACAGGAGGGGTAGGCTGAGGGGGTCCAGCCAGATTACGGTGGCCATGCAGAGGCTTGGTGGGGGAGAAGCAGGCAGAGACACCCAGAAAGGTGGCTGACTGTCCCCGCCATCATCAGGTGTCCCATTGTCCTAATAACTGCTTCCTCCTGCATCCTTGTATCTGTCCATCTCTGCAGCAGACATGCCCTGGGCCCGGCCTCGGTCAGGGCCTGCGAGAGAAGAGGGCAGCAGACCTGGCTCCTGCCCCCAGGATTCACAGTGTGGCTGAGAATCAGGGCTAGACATGGAAATAGGACTCCTGATGCGTATTGTGTTGGAGGGGTGCTCAGGAGACCCTGGGGAGAGTCAGAGAAGGCTTCCTGGAGGGCCCGTCAGATCTAGATGTGTCACATATAGAGGAAGGGAGAACATTCTAGACCAGTGGAATGGAGTGGGCGAGACTAAGGGGTGAGGAAGAGTGTTGTGTGTTCAGGGAACAGCGTGAAGCGCAGCACACACCTGCGACGCTGGGTGTGGAGATGACGGCTACAGGTGATGGTGGCCAGGCTGGGCCCTCACTGCTCTCAGAAACCCGACCATTCCAGGACGGTGTCCCTTTGGAGGGTTGTCTGGCTCTGTCTGGGGTTAGGTCAGCCCATATCCTGGGTGACACCAGCCTTGCAGTGGTTAGCATACATATGCATGCACACACACACACGCACGTATACTCAACCCTGGGCTGGACAGAAGCCCCCAGCCTTCAAGGAGCAGGCCTTGGAAAAAAATTTAAGATGGTTGGAATTTCTCTCCTCTGAGTTGAGAAGGGGGAAGGCAGGGGAACCTCCAACAGAGGGCATGGCTGGGAAGGGGTGAAGCCCCCAGGACCTCCATACCAGGTGACATTTACTGTGGCGCGTGCAGTAAACGGGATGCACACGGCTGAAAGTCAATTACCAAAGTGACAGCCTACCAGAGAGCCCCAGAGGCCATCCTGCAGGACCAAGGGGCAGAATCCTAGCCAGGAAACACCACAAGTAAATGTCATTTGGTTTCCGAGGTAGAATCCTAGACTACAAAGGGGACACTGGGTAGAAACTAAGGAAATCTGAATAAAGCATGGCCTTTAGCTGAAAAAAATGACTAGGGACTTCCCTAGAGGTCCAGGGGTTAAGACTCTGTGCTTCCAATGCAGAGGACCTGGTTTAGATCCCTCGTTGGGAAACTTAGGACCTCGAGTGCCACATGGTGAGGCCAAAAATATTAAAATCTTTTTGAAAAAGTCAACGATTATTTGAGAAATACCAGATTGTTTCCTTCTTTCCTTCCAGGCTCAGAAGTCTCCATGAGGGAAGAGTCAGACAATGATCAAAACCAGAGTGACGATGGTGATGCTGAGACATCCCCCACCAAATCTCCAACAACACCAAAATCGGTCAAAAGCAAAAACTCCTCAGGTACAGCTCACCAACCCAGAACTGCAAATAGATTCCAGACGTTTTGTGAGATGCAGGTGGGGGAGGGCAGCAGGTCAGGCTGAGGGAGACCAGTGGGTGTCACGCCTTGTGTTTCATGAGTGACTCCTCAGTGCAGGAACCCGGCTGCACTTCCCAGCCTGGGGGCAACTCTGGGGGCTGCAGCGCTGGCTGGGAAATCCTGCTGTTCTTCTCGGCAGTCCCCCCACCGACCTCAGACAACGCTGTGTAACCCACCCTATCCAGGTGGGCAGGAAGGCCCATCTTTTGGCTTCATTTATGGAAGATCCGGGTTTCCCTGGTGACTCAAGACGGTAAAGAATCCTCCTGCAATGCAAGAGACCTGGGTTCAATCCCTGGATCAGGAAGATCCCCTGGAGAAGGGAATGGCTGCCCACTCCAGTATTCTCGCCTGGAGAGAATTCCATGGACAGAGGAGCCTGACAGGTTGCAGTCCACGGGGTCATAAAGAGTCAGACACGACTGAGTGACTCTGACTCCCTCATTGAATTTGTTGCAATATTTCTTCTATATTTGGGTTTTTTGGCCCTGAGGCATGTGGGATCTTAGCTCTCTGACCAAGGATCAAACCAGCAACCCCCGCACTGGACGGTGAAGTCCTAACCAACCGGACCACCAGGGAAGACCCAGAAGGAGCTTCTTGAGCTGCTGCTACACGTCAGGTTCTGTGTTGGCTCTTTAATCATGTGACACCTTGCAGCGGGGCCTTCCTGTTTTTCATCTGACGGAAGAGTCTCTGGGAGGTTGTGATGATGCCGGGTCCAAGTCTCAGACCCAAGATCCAGGAGGGCTCTCAGGGGGCCATCCGGGTCTCTGATTCCCGTAAAGCACCTCCCCACACATAAGGGGCAGGGGCGGGGGGCGCCCTGAGGAGCCCAGAGCTGAGGCATGAGCTCATAGAAGCCCCTTGTGTCTCCAGCTGCCTCCTCAAGCCCCTGCTCCCACATACAAAGCGCAGCCTGAACCCCAAACTCCCCGATTTCCCAGGAGACCCAGTAAGTCACAGGGTCACCCACCAGCAGAGAGAGACTGCCAGGACATTGCATGGAAGCAGAACTCACAGACAGCCAAGTTCCAGAAATAAGCCTTGAGTTTTAAGATCAATCATTTGCTCCTCAGTGCCTAAGGACTAGTACTTTGTCCTAAGAATGGCTGCTTTCCAGAGATTTCTCCAAGATGAAGCTAGAGGTTTCTGGAATGAGATTCTACTAATATCACTGCTTAAAAAAAATGATGATTGTTATTGCATTGATATTCCATGGCATATATGTGTTGTTGTTCAGTCACTAAGTCTTGCCCGACTCTTTGCCACCCATGGACTGTAGCCCACTGGGCTCCTCTGTCCCTGGGATTTCCCAGGCAAGAATATTGGAGTGGGTTACCATTTCCTCCTCCAGGACATCTTCCTGACCCAGGGATCAAACTTGCATCTTCCCGCATTGGCAAGCAGATTCTTCACCACTGAGCCACCAGGAAGTCCATGGGCATATATATATATCTTTTCATATATCTTTTCACATATATATATATATATATCTTTTCATATTTTTTTTTTCACACAGTACTAAATACTTTCATCTGTGTTAACTCCTTTAATCTTTACATCCACCTTTTGAAGCAGGTATTATCCCAAGATTACATAGACTCAAAGAGGTTAGGTAATTTACCCAAGGCCACACAGCTAGTAAGGGGGGTGAGGACTTGGACTGCGGTGCTCTTTCCACCCCCACGATGATGCCAGGGAGCCCGTCAGTGTGAGTTATCCACGTCAGACTTTGCACAGGTTATGTGTTCATTCCAAATAGGCATAAAGGGTGAGATAATACACCAGGCTGTCCCTGAGTAGGCCTGGGCCCAGCTGAGCCTACAAGGTAAAAAGTTTGGGGCTGCAAAGAGATGCAAGGGGTGGCTGGACTTTCTCCAGAAGCAGGAGGGCTGGTGGGACCGTCTCATCTCAGCAGGAGAAGCAGAAGGAGGCAGACAGGGGCTTTCTCTGCCCTGAGGCAGCCCTGGGGTGACACAGAGTGGCATGGGTGTGTCCCTCCCCGGGGACCGCAGCAGAAGACCAGACCCCATGCCTGCCACCTGACCAGCCCTGGTTGCAGTGAACACAGCCTGCCTGTCCAGAGGCCTTTCTAGCCTTGAGACCCATGGTTTCCTGAGCCAAGGGCTGGATCAGCGATGGCTGAGGCTTGATCCCCTGCTCCCCACAGAGTTCCCCCTCTTCTCCTACAATAATGGAGTGGTCATGACCTCCTGTCGTGAGCTGGACAGTAACCGCAGCGCCCTGTCAGCAGCCTCTGCCTTCGCGATAGCAACTGCGGGTGCCAACGAGGGCACCCCGAACAAGGAGAAGTACCGGAGGATGTCCTTGGCCAGTGCAGGTACAGGGTTGGCTCACCACCTTGATGACAGCCCAGGGGCTTGTCCCCCTTCTGATATGGAGTGCCTGCTGCCCCAGGCCCTGGCAGTGCTGAGCCTCCTGCCTGGGGGCCCCTTCCTCCCCACCCATCCGCTCTGCGACTTGGCAAACCTTTGCTTGGAGTCAAGCCCACTGCCTGACGGATGCCCTGCCACCTGCTCTGTCTCCCACTTTCATGGTGGAGTAGAGGCCGCCAGAATCCTCCAGCGGCCCCTGAAAGCTGCAGAGGTCCGGGAGAAGCGGGCCTGTATGGACTGTGTCCACAGGAAGTTGAGCCATCCGGACTCCTTGGTCAGAACCTGGGCTGGTTGTCAGATATTTTCTCATCCCCCACCTAGAGCACCCCCGTCCTTCCCCCAGCTCCCCCCGATCTCGGGTGTCTTATCCTCACTACCCTCTCCCCTCTCTGTCACCTGTGTGCCAGGCTTCCCCCCCGACCAGAGAAACGGAGACAAGGAATTTGTGATTCGCAGAGCAGCCACCAACCGCGTCCTGAACGTGCTCCGACACTGGGTGTCCAAGCATTCTCAGGTGGGTGGGACCCCCAGGGATGCCCCACAATCCAGGCGAGCTGCTGGGGACCCAAGATCATTGACCCAGGAACCAGCTGCCCTGATATTCTCGGGAGGGCCTGCTCAGATTCCCTACAAGGGGACCTAGGACATTCCAAGGGGACAAGGGGCCTCTGCTCTCCACCTCTGTCTACATCAAGGCTACCTCCCAGGGCCTGGCTTAGGGCTGTAGCAATCAAGGGATGCTCCTTGACCTTACAGCGCCTTTTACCTCCAGATCAGTCGGCTCCACTGATGCCTGGCAGGCAGCTGGGGAAGAGGGAGATGAGGCAGGAAGCCTGAGTGGGCAGACCCTGCATCCTTCCGCCCTGGCCAGGCAGGGACCACCTCAGGGCAGCTGGAACAGTAGCCAGAGCTGCCCTCCTGTCTTCCCTGCAGGACTTTGAGACCAACGACGAGCTCAAATGCAAGGTCATCAGCTTCCTGGAGGAGGTCATGCATGACCCAGAGCTCCTGACCCAGGAGCGGAAGGCTGCGGCCAACATCATCAGGTGGGGGCTGGGGACAGCCTACTGAATGGGGGCCCTGCCCTCTGCCTGCGCACGGCCAGCCAGAGGCGGGGGGCAAGGGGGAGGAGGGCCCTCCCCAGACCAGAGGACTGTCTCAGGCCGTTGCTCTGGGAGGATCTCGGAGCCCTGGGCAGCCTGGGGGCTGGACAACACCCCTGCAACCAGGATCTGGAGTGGCTTGTCCATGTGTGTCCTCCCCTCTACCTACCCACCTCAGACCTGAAGACAAGAATGGTGCCTGCTTCCCCATCCACACCCACTGCTGATACCCAGCTATTCCACACTGACCTGTGTGATAGCCACTAGTGATGTATGGGTGTTAAATCTAAATTAATTAAATAGGGACTTCCATGGAGATCCAGTGGCTTAAGACAGGGTGGCAGGGGGGCGGCCAATGCAGGGGGCCCAAGTTCGATCCCTGGTCGGGGAACTCGATCCCACATGCCAAAACTAAAGATCCCACGTGCCTCAACTAAGACCTGGCACAGCCAAATAAATAAAAATAAATATTTAAGATTAAATACAATTTAAACTCTAGTTCCTGAGTCACATGAGCCACAGGGAGCTCGTGCCTCCACAGGGGGCAGCTTAAAGAACATTCCCGATTCAACTAAATGGAAGTAAATCCAAAAAAGGGGGGATATGTGTATGCATATAGCAGATTCACTTTGCTGTACAGCAGAAAGTAACCCAACTGTATCCCGATAAAAATTTTAAAATAAAAAAAAATCTAAAATGCAAAATTTTGTTAAAAGAACATACTGTCATGGAGGAGGGCTTTGTCCAATTGCACTGGCGAGCCTGTCTCCAGGTGCTCCAGGGAATATGGTCGAATTGAATTAAATTGTCCCCAGACCTATCCTTTTTCCTCCTGTGCCAGATTGGGCCTTTCCTGGCAGAGGTCAGAGGTCAGGCGGCACATATCCAAGCCCTGCTGGCTGAGTGATGCACTGTGTGACCTCAGGCAAGTCCTGTCTGTGAACCTCGTTTTTCTTCCTCTGTAAAATGGGTGAACAACACCCACTTCCAGGGTTGTGGTGAGGCTGCGGTGAGATCACTTCTGCAGGTCTCAGGGGTGTCAGACGCAGGCCCTGGTCCACCCACCGCCCACCCCTGCTGACTCAGGCTGCCTTCTGGCCCTGCCCAGGTGCCTGGACTCAGGGTTAGGCCTCCCGACCTCACTTCCTGTCCGGCTTCAGCTTTCTCTCCCTGCCCCGTGGTCATAGACTTGCATCCGCTTTCTGGCCGACAACCCAGTCTCCAGGCTTCCTCCAGCCAGACCATCCAGTTTGCTTTCCTGAGGCCCGGGCTACAGGTCCATAATTCCTGCAGGCTCCACATCCTAGCATTGCTTCCAGACCACCCTCCCTGCCATACCCACTGCCTAGACACACACACACACACACACACACGTGCACACACACAGTCAGCCCCCAGGTCCTCCATGCCCTTCCTCCTCATCCTAGGAGACGTGCAGGACTGTGCTAGACCTTAGGTCTATGGGTCAAGTCAGGTCAAGTGACCCTCGGACAGGGAGCTTGTTTGGACTGCTGCTGAATGCAGGGAGTCAAGTGGGCCCTGGTATGGATGGTGGACCCAGAGAGCCCCAGCTGTGGGTCTGCTTCCTTGGAGGGAGAGTGTGGGTGGCTCAGGCAGGCCCTCCGGACTGTCCCCCAGCCATGGCCTGCCTCTTTGGCCCCGTCCCCCAGACTCACGATTGCTGTCAGAGTGAGGGCTCAGCATTTTGGCCTGACGCAGGAGCTCTGCCCTCATCCCCACCAGTGCTCAGGACCCACTGCTCAGTCGCTGTGAATGGCCTCCCACCTCTGGGCCTTTGACCACGACCTTGCTGCTTTCCCCTGTTCCCCCTGCCCCGTCTGGAAGGCTCCCCAGCACCTCTGGCCTCTCTGATGCTCCAGCCTGAAGCTCCTTCCACTCATTCGTCCCATCACCCCACCGGCCGGTGCATCGGCCACATGCCAAGCCCAGTCCCAGGTACCTGAGCTACAGGAACAAAAGGGACACCAGCCTGCTTTCAGAGGCTCCTGGCGGATTTGGAGGAGTGGACCAGGCACAGGCATGGCTGTTCCCAGCTGGGGAGCCTGGGGCTGAGACCACAGGAAGCCTAGGAGCTAAGGGAGCCCCAGAAGGGGGCCTCACCTATCCAGGAGGGTCAAGGAGCTGAATCATTGAAGACATCAACGACAAGAGAGGGGCAAGGGGGCTCCTGGCCTTGGAAATGGCAGAGCAGAGACAGAGGCGGGTTGCGTGTGGGGGCAGGGAGGGGACTGCCTGAAGGCAAGGGGTGTCACCAGCTTCTCGGGGCTCATCATTCCCTCTCACCCCCCAGGACTCTGACCCAGGATGACCCAGGTGACAACCAGATCACACTGGAGGAGATCACACAGATGGTGAGCCAGGCCTGCCCTCTCGCTCGCTGGCCAAGTCTGTCCTTCCCTGGCCACCTGGCTCCCAGGATCCCACCCCCAAGGCCCCCCAGTGGAGCTCAGTCATCCCCTGTATTGGTTCCTGGAGCTCCCCTAACAAAGAGCCCCAGAATGGGGCACTTAAAACAGCAGAATTTTCATCTCGCATAGTTCTGGAGGCCAGAAGTCTGGAATTGAGGTGTTGCTGGTCCCATGCTCCGTCTGGAGTTTCCAGGGGAGGGTCTTCCTGGGCCTCTTCCATGTCTGGTGGCCCTGGGCATTCCCTGGCTCATAACAGAGGATCGCCAGTCTCTGCCTCGGTTGTCACATGGCCATTTCCTCTCCGGCTGTCTCCACGTCCTCTTCCCTCTGTGTGTGTCGGCCCTATGTCCAAATTTCCCCTTCTTAGAAAGACACCGAGATGGTTAGATAGCATCACCGACTCAACGGACATGAACTTGAGCAAACTCAGGGAGATAGTGGCGGATTGGGAAGCCTGGTGTGGTACAGTTCATGGGGTCTTAAAGAGTCAGACATGACTGAGCAACTGACCAACAGTAACAACATACTGGATGAGGGCCCCCTCTAGTGACCCCATCGTACCTGAGTACATCTCTGAAGGCCTTATATCCAGTAAGTTCATGGTCACAGGTCCCAGGGTTGAGGACTTCAACATACAGTATGTCCCCTACATACAAAAGAGTTCTGTGAGCATGCTCCTAAGTCCAACTTGTTCATGAATCCAACAAAGTCAGCCTAGGTACCCGACTAACACAGTCAGCTATATAGTACTGTAGATCATAGGTTTATAATACTTTTCACACAAATACAAATACAAATTTAAACAAAATTCAGAAACAAATACAAAATTAAAGAAGACCGTTTTAATCTTATAATACAGTACCCTGAAAAGTACAGTAGTACCAGCTTCCTCACCTCTGCTTGTTTGCTTGCTTCTGGACATCCTGGACTTGAAATAAAGACACTGCCCTGCTGTCCTCTATATAGGACTGTACAGTAAACACACACAGCACAACCACTTGTAGGATGCATGCATGTGATAGTGTACACCAGACACGTGAACTAACTCACACGACTGGACCTGCGAACACATGTTCACCTCTTTGAAAGTTCACAGCTTGAAGGTTCATATGTAGGGGACTTACCTTATCTTTTGGGGAGGGAGATTCAACCGATAACACCAACTCCTCTGTTTTCTTCATCTTCTGCTTTCATCTCTCCCCTAACCAGCCGCCTCTGTCTCTGCTCACCCTGTCCCTGGAAGGAGGAGGGTAAGAAGTCAGGCCTGGTGTGGACAGGCTCCCCACTGTGTGCCAGAGTCTTAAGGACTTTTCTCAATAGTGCTGTGGATCTGTATCTTTATCCCCGTCTTCCAGATGAGGCAACTGAGGCAGGGGGAGGTGGTAGGTGGCCAGGTCATGGTAGGTGGCCACCTGCCTGGCAGTGAGGGGACCCCGGGCAGAGCTCGAGGCAGGGTTCCATGCGGTGGAAGGGATGATGGTCTATGTGCTTCCGGGACCTGGCTGGGCCCCCTCTGGGCCCCTGTTGCCCTTCACTGCGACCAAGGAAGCTCAGGGCCACCTTTGACCTCCCCGGAGGTGGAGGCCCACTCATCAGACTGAGTGATATCCAGCCTGTTCAGAGTAGCTAATGGGAAGACTCAGGCCTCTGAGTCCTGCACCCACTGCTTCCCTCCCATCCCCTCTCCTGACTCTTAGAGTGGGTTCTCTTGGCCCTGGGGGTGGGGGCAGCCATCCGTGGGGCAGCTGGCGCCCTGCCTGCACCCCAACCTCAAGAGCAGTGCTACAGGGCTGTGCCCCAGGCACCCGCCCAAGGACCCCGGCCAGGACACTCAGGCAGCAGCCACACTGCTCGTGTTTCCCAATAGGGGCCTGACCGGAATGTTCACCCGTCAAGAGCCTGAGGGCCCTCGTTCCAACTTCATGTGTAGCCAAGTCTCTTCAAGAACAAAGGGCCAGCCGCCCACCCAGCTGCACCCCCAGCTCCCCCCCTGCAACCCTGACGTGGTTCCCAGAATCTGAGGGCCTGCGTGGGGCACGTCCAGTCTGGAGGAGGCCCCAGGGCCCTCCAGAGAGCAGTGGGGCTTCTTGTGACGACGCTCACAGGCCTCTGCTCCAGGCCCTGCCCCTTCTGGGGGCCGGCCAGCTCCTCCTGGGCAGCACGCCTCCAAGCCAGGCCCATTCCTCAGGTGTCCATGCCCTGGGCACCCACCCCAGCTCACGGCCTCACCCCAGGACAGGCCTGGGCCTTCAGGGCGGGCTGTACTGGTTGCCTGTCGCCCCTGCTTCAGAGGCTGGGGGCTCCTCCTCATGAGGGTCCTGAGCATCCCAGGTGGCCCATGCCGCTTTCATCCCCACGTCTCCACTGCCTTCCTGAGATCTGTCATTCCTGATGGCATCGTGTCCCCACACCCAGGCTCCTGTATCTGGACTTCTGCCCAGACCATGCCTGGCCCAGGCCGACTCTGTTGGGGGGAGTACATGGATGCCCACCACCCACACACACACCCCACACACACATGTACACATACACACCACACACATGTACACACCACACACATGTACACAGTACACACGTACACACACCATGCACACATACACACCATGCACGAGTACACGCCACACCATGTACACTCCATACACACCATGCACACACACGTACATACCACGCACACACCATGCACACATCACACACATGTACACACCACACACATATGCACACAATGTCACACACACCACACACAGGCTGCAGTAGGAGCTCTTTCCTCCACTTGCCCACACTCTATCCCTGCTCTGAGCCTGTGCCTGCAGCTCCTAAAGCCAGGACTGTGTTTTCTGGTCTTTTCTTCTCACAAGGATCTGCCTGGGCGGTTCTCAATGACCGTTTGCTGAGAACTAGGCAGGAAGACACCGTCCAGGATGGAGGCTTGTTCCCCTGACACGGGGTCACCCCCGCTTTCCTTGTCATTAATGCTACTGGCTGGGCCCTCTGGGTGGGGTAGCTAGCTGTCTCCTCCTATACAGCCCAGTCGGCACCCAGGAGGGGAGCAGGGGCATCTGTGTTCCTGACTCTCCTCCCATGAGAGCCCAGTTACCCTTTCCGGATCCACCAGACTTTCCCAGAGGCCTCTGGGCCGCAGGCCTCCTCTTGTCTGATCCCAGCCATGGGGACATCGCTTCCCTAGAGTGCTTCCTGAAGATTTCCCCAGTCGAGGGCTTGGGGAGTGGTCACCTTTAAACGTGGTGTCCATTGTGGCCCTGGGGCAGGGACTTGTACCCAGGACGAAGGCAAGCAGCTGTGTTGTGGACATGGGTCGGGGGTACAGGAGGTCATTGCACCTGTGAGTCCTCCCCTAAGGAAATTTAAAAGGAAGTTCTGTGAAGCAGGTGTGGACAGACAGGACCCAAAGGAAGAAACAGGTTCCAGCCTGAATCAGACGGCCTGGGCTCTGTCCCCATCAACCTGGCTGAGCGCCTTGGGCTAGTCATTAACCTCCAGACGCCTTTGTAGTCTCACCCGTGTGTTGGCGTAAGGATGACCTCATGAGTGACTGAAGCGCAGCACAGGCCTGCAGACACACACACACACACATGCACACACACAGACAGGGCACAGCAGATGATGGTTCCCAGCTCCCACCGTCACCTGCTGGCCAGTCTCCCAGGGAGGGGGGGCCCTCCCCAGTCATGCCTCACCCTCCCACTTACCAGAATCGAGATGGATGTTCCCTCTAGGAAGGGGCTCCAAAGCCAGAAGGGGCCCCTCACGGGCCTGACTGGGACCTTGCTCCTCTCAGGCTGAAGGCGTGAAGGCCGAGCCCTTTGAAAACCACTCAGCCCTGGAGATTGCGGAGCAACTGACCCTGCTGGACCACCTCGTCTTCAAGAAGATCCCTTATGAGTGAGTGGGCATGGGTTCTAGCCCCCGCCTTCCTCCTCAGGCACCATCACAGCTGAGTCCCCCTCCTGAAGCATGTGCGCTAGATTTCCAGAGCTGCATGGTTGATGCTCCACAGAGAGAAGCATAAATGCATGTGCCGGCAGGGATGGTGAAGGATTCCTGTCCCTTCCTGTCCCCAGGCTCCCTCCTTCCCTATCAACTGCACCTGTGCACGCACACACACCTGCACACATGCACACATACACATGCACACATGCGCGCACACACATACACATGGATACACACACAGTTTTCCAGAAGCATCTCTAACTCTGTGCTCCTTTTCTGGAGGTCTAGAAAGAGTATGTGTTCACATATGTGCACGTATGTACGTGTGAGCAAATGTGTGCACACGCATGTGTATGTGTCTGTGTGTACGCATGTGCAAGAATGGACTCTGGGGACAGCTCTGGCCTTTGAAGAAGCCCCAAGGCCTGATCAATACCTCCTCTGGCCTGTAGTCAGTCACCCCCAAGTAGTCATAACTGTACCACCTACATGATTTGTATCACCTTTTCTTCATCTGCCCCTGTGCCAGAATGGTATCTGTGAACACCACCTTTACTAAGTACACTGTATCTCTAGCAGTGCACCAAGCCTTGAGGTTGTTTTCAGATTTCACTTTTATACTTAAAGGTGGAGGTCAAAAAGCCTCTTCATAACTAAATATATCTCTGGGTTTCTGACAAGTGTCCTAGAATGGTTTCCTGAAATTGGAGTCACCAATTCTGAGGTCATAAATCATCTCAGGACTCCGGATCTCTGCCTTCTAGAAAGGTAGCCCCACCGGACACACACAGAGGCCCCCTCTGACACGGGTGCTGCCCCCGCTGGTTGTGGAGTGTCAGCCTTTTATAAACCTGCCACATCTCCCAGGCGTAGAGGCAGTAGTTACTGCTCACTCTTGCCCGTGGAACTCTGTCACGGTCACTGTCAAATAAGGAGCTTGTCCTGGAGGCCTGGACAGCCTGTGGTCCTGTGAGGTCGCCATTCCCAGAACACGCTGTGGCATGGCTTGTAGGCACCTTTATCTGTCTGTCTGGCCCTTTCTGTGGCCTTCTGTCCTTCCTGTTCTGCAGACCAAAGTCTGCAGTGTGACTTTAAAATGGAGGGTTTTCCCTGTCAGAAGCAAGATCCAAAACCAGACCTGACGTGCTCTCAGCACCAAATCTCAGTTCGGCCTCTCCATGACCCTGTAAGAGTATTGTCATTATTCCCATTTCACAGATGAGGAAACTGAGGCTCCAGGGGCTTAGCCAGAGCCACACAGCTGATATGGGGCACAGCTAGACCTGACCCCAGGGTCCCCTCATCTCAAAGGCTCTGCAGAAAGTCACTTCCCAGTAATGACCACTTCAAAAAGCAGAGAACTCAGAAGAGAAATCAGTAAGAACAAACCTAACCCCACCCACTCTGGGTTTCTCCCTTACTTCCTACAGGGAGTTCTTCGGACAAGGGTGGATGAAACTGGAAAAGAGTGAGAGGACCCCTTATATCATGAAAACCACTAAGCATTTCAATGATGTGAGTATAGGGGTGAGGGGTGCAGTGCCTTTTTCTGCAGGTTTCTCTTTGGTGGGACCCTCAGAACAGGCTGTACACCTGCTGGATCCATAGTAGCTGGGTCCTCTCTGAGCCTGTGAATTATGTGCAAAATAATTTCTTTCAAAGTTTACACTCATCCCAAAAGATGGGGCTGTCATCGCCCTTTAGATATGAAGACACCAAGACTCTGAAAGGCAAATGCCTGAGGTCTCCTAACCTATGTCTGGTAGCTCATGGCCTTCCTCCCCTGCAAAGCCCCAGTCCTGGGGAGAATATCCCTTCCTGATTTCCCCACATCTGTGCTAGTTCCAGCGCTTGAACCACAGGGACCCGTCCACTCCTGGCCTCGTGACAACCTCAAGGGCGTCTGCACTTAGCATCATCATTCCTTTGCATTTAATCATCAACACAAGAGCCTTTGATGGCTGGAAGTGGGAGCGCATGATCCCACTTGTCCTGACTGCCTGGTCAAAGCCACATGACGCCAACCACAGCCAGGGGCGGACCCTCATCCCGGGAGGAAACACAGACAATCCAGGCTTCGGAGCTCGGAGAAGGAGCCCTGTCACGAACACGGCTGCAGAGTGGAAAGCAGCATGTGTGGCAGGAGAGAGGACGTGATGAAGTGGACGGGGCCCTCAGGAAACACACACGAGGCCTGAGTCTGACCACACCTGACTCACAACTCTAACCACAGCAGGAGGCAGCAAAAAAGTCCCTCTTCCCCCCCCCACCCTCCCCCACTGTGTGCCCAGGACTCAAGTAAGTGAAGGACGAGACAATGGAGTGAGCATTTATTACATGTTGACCACGTGCAAGGCACTGTGCTCAGGATTTCATCAGCCTCATCTTATTCTCTGTTATGGATGAAGAAACTAAGGTTTGAGGAGGTTAAATTTCATCCCCAGTCATCAGCAGGAGAGCCCACTTTGAACCCACACAGTCCACCTCCTGCGGAGGACTGCCGTCATCACTACCTGGCGTGTGGCCATCTCTGTTAAAAATTCACCTTTTTTTTCAGGTGCACAGAATGGGCACCCCTTTGATGGTGATAATCATGGCCTGAAACTCTGGTTCTTAATCTCTCCCTGACACAGGGTTTGGTTTTGGTTTTGTCTTTGCTGGGTTCCAGCCCTATTGGCCTTAATTCTTTGTCTTACCTTTTAAAACAAATCTTCTTTTAAATTTTTAAAATTTTATTTAATTTACTTATTTTGGCCTCACTGGGTCTTGGTTGCTGCACCCTGGCTTTCTCTAGTTGGAGTGAGAATGAGGGCTATTCTTTGTAGTGGTGCATAGCTTCTCTTGTTGCAAAGCACGGGCTCTAGAGCTTGGACTCAGTAGTTGTGGCACATGGCCTTCTTTGCCCAGTGGCATGTGGGCTGTTTCCAGACCAGAGATCGAAACTGTGTCCCCTGCATTGGCAGGCAGATTCTCAACCACTGGACCACCAGGGAAGTCTTCTTGGTGTTATTGAATGGTATTGGCTGGAATCTCCAGGATCAGGGCTGAAACTGGTGTGAGTCAAATGAAGTGCTCAGGGACAAATTTAAGGAACTTCTCACCTTCAGGTGCATGCACTTGCACTCTGGGTGCCTCTAGACCTGGCCCCCGGACCACAGTCTTCAACAAAGATGGTGATAGTGAATCTTGTTCTTGGTTTTAATCTCTATCAGTGTTAGTCACTCAGTCGTGTCCAACTCTTTGCCACCCCATGGACTGTAGCCCATAAGGCTCCTCTGTCCATGGAATTCTCCAGGCAAGAATACTGGAGTGGGTAACCATTCCCTTCTCCAGGTGATCTTCCTGACCCAGGGATTGAACCCAGGTCTGCCACATCGAAGACAGATTCTTTACCATCTGAACCACCTTAAAGAGTGCTTCTAATATTTCCCCATTTAGGATAAAATTTGTTTGTTTATCAAGTTAAGGAAATTCTTTTTCTTATTCCTTGTTTGCTAATAATGGTTTTTACCATAAATAAGTATTGCATTTTATCAACATTCTTCTGAATCTATTGAGATGGTCATATGGCTTTTCTCCTTTCAGTCTATTGATGTGATGAATGACAGTTATAGATTTTTCTCTAATAGTCAACACCCTTGCATTCCATGGACAAATCTAACATAGTCATATTATATTAAACAAAAGGATGTGTACTTTTTCCTTCTTTTAAGGTTATCTTTATCTGGTGTTGGTATCAAGATTATACTAGCTTCGTAGAATAAACTAGCAAGTATTCCTTCATTCTCTCTTCTCTGGAAAATTTGACTAATCTATTCCTTTTTTAAAAAATTACATAACGTGTAAAACTGTTTTGAATTCAGTATTTTCCTTATGGAAAAAAATTTCCATTTAATTAAGGCTTATAATATGTGTGCTATTTTGTGCTATCATTCCTTCCTGATTCACTTCAGTAGTTTTCCATTCTTACATCATTTTATAACTGATTCTTATTTATGTATGTCCTTTAGAAATTTTTCTAAAGAAGAATATTTCTGGGTGGTAGAGCCCTATAATTTATATTCAGCTATAAGTGTCCTCTTTATTTTTTAATAACAAGTCATGTTTTTTGTACTTTTTATTTTAAAACAATTGTAGACTCAAAGGAAATGCAAAGAAATGTACAGGCAAGGCCAGTATTTCCTGCTGCCCCAGTTCCTTGCAGTTCTAGTTCTCTGATGTTTGAGCTCCAGCTTCTACCACCTCCCCAACCCCTGGCTGCTCCAAGTCCAGCCCGCATTTAGTTTGTTTGTGTATGTGTGATTATTTGCTTTGGAGGCAGGGTAGAGGAGTCCTTGGATATGTGAACGAGACAAGGGTTGCCCCAAAGTGTGTATCTTCTCCAAGCTTTAATTGTATCGTGGGAGATTCCCTCAGACATTCACTCTTATTAACTGTTCTTCCAGATAAACTTTAGAATCACTTTGTCAGACTTTCAAGATAACTCCCATTGCATGTTTTATTGGATTGCATTAAACGTGCTTGTTAGTTTTGAAAAAAGACGTATTTACATTCCCATTTTGAACTCTAATCCTTTTCTTCCTTAATCAATCCTCTTATTACCTTTGATAACTTTATTTTTCATGGAGCATCCTACATAGTTCTCATTAAAGTTTCCAGGTAATTTACAGATTCCCACTGGTATTTTGAAGGTGATGTCTTTTTCATTGTATTTTCTAATTGGTGCTGTTTTTCAGTCACTCAGTGGTGTCCAACTCTTTGCAGTCCCAAGGACTGCTGCACATCAGGCTTCCCTGACTTCCACTGTCCCAGAGTTTGCTCAAACTCATGTCCATTGGGTCAGTGATACCATCCAAACATCTCATCCTCTGCTGGCCCCTTCTCCTTCTGCTGTCAGTCTTTTCCCCACATCAGGGTCTTTTCCAGTAAGTCAGTTCTTCACATGAAGTGGCCAAAGTATTGGAGTTTCAGCTTCAGCATCAGTCCTTCCAGTGTCAGTGTTGATTTTCTTTAGGATTGACTGGTTTGATCTCCTTGCTGTCCAAGGGACTCTCAAGAGGCTTCTCCAGCACAATTTGAAAGCATCAGTTCTTCAGCAGTCAGCCTTCTTTATGGTCCAACTCTCCTATATGTACATGACTATTGGGAAAACCATAGCTGTGACTATACAGACCTTTGTCCGCAAAGTGATATCTCTGCTTTTTAATATGTTGTCTAGATTTGTCATAGCTTTATTTACAAAGAGCAAGCCTCTATTAATCTCATGGCTGCAGTCACCATCTGCAGTGATTTTGGAGCCCAATTTGGTATTGCTACTATATTTTTAAAAGTTATTTTTGTATACTGAATCTTTAAACAGCTTATGAGCTGATGAGCTCTGTTGGTTATTCTAGCAGTTTTCCAATTCATTCTTCTGGGAATTTTCAATCATTTCATCTGCAAATAATGGTGATTTATCATCTTTACAGTACTTATTCCCTTTACTTTTTTCTCTTGTCCTATTGCATGGGCTTAAAGATCAGTAACTTGATCGCTTCAGAAATTGTCCGCAACGAGGACATCAACGCGAGGGTGAGCACCATCGAGAAGTGGGTGGCCGTGGCCGACATATGCCGATGCTTACACAACTACAATGCTGTTTTGGAGATCACCTCGTCCATGAACCGGAGCGCAATCTTCCGGCTGAAAAAGACGTGGCTTAAAGTCTCTAAGCAGGTACCAGCAGGAAGGTGGGCTGGGCTGGAGCTAGGGCAGGGAGACCAGAGACCGCCACCATTCATAGGCGGATGAAGGACAGGGTGAGGGCCAACACTTCAGGTAAACTAGAGAACTCGTCTCCCGTTTCACCTGAGACCAGATATCAGGCCCACAGTGTGGCAGTAGCACTTTGTGGGACTTTAATTCCCACTTGAATAGTCAGTACCTCAGAGTGGGACATATGACAGTAATTGTTGCTCCCAACATGCTGCTCCTTGAGTTGGGACAAAGGAGTGGTGACTTTTGGGGGATCTCAGTCCAAACCTGCAGGTTACCAAGATGGTGGTCAGATGATCCTGCAAGTCCTCTCCTCAGACTTTGATTTCACAGCCCTTCTGGCCCCGAGAGAGTTAACTTGTCCCTGTTACCCATTAGACAGTTGCTGATCTTATAAATGAACTTAACAGTTATTCACTCAGAACCTGATTCTGAAAAACCATAAGGCAGTGTCTTCCTCAGAGTAAAGCTCTATGCCCTGGGGTCATGAGGAGACAGCTCTCCTGAGAGGAGGCATTTGGGCCACCTCCTAGGTGCACTGGATGTCCCTGAAAGCTGGACAGGGACCACCAGGGGTCAGGGGATGCCTCCAAAGGCATCAGTAATATAGTGTCTGGTCTTACAGCCAGGTGAGTTGTGTGGGGCCCAGGGTCTCCAAGGAGCCTGCTTCATCTGGGCCATTCTGAACTGGCATGCTGTGTCCCCTCATGGTTCTGTTCATCACCCACTCCTCACTACTCTTCTAATGCCAATGACAGCTCATGATTCCATGCCCCCAGGGAGGCAGCAGGTCCATAAATCCCTCCTCTTTAGATAAACAGCCAGACTCAGGGTATCCTGGGACATCTCTGCTGCCCTTCCACTGCCAACCAGTCACTCCAGCTCCAGATGACAGCAGGACTGCAGAGCACCCCTACCATCCACACCTCACCCAGTGAGGCTGGGCCACTTGCTTCTTAGCACACAGGGATGCCGGGCTCAGGACAAAAGCTGAAAGATGCCTCCCTTGTGAGTGGAAGAACAGGGGCTGGCAGTGCAGGAGCTCAGGGAAGCAGGCCACATCTGTTCACCTCGTGAACTCTTGGAGTCTGAGGTTGAGCGAGGCTGCCATAGAACCTCCAGGTCACCTAGGCTGTTCAGTCTGTCGAGGTTCAAACATGGCTATGGGCAGAGTCCAAGTGACCCATTTCAGGTCAGCATCTTTCTTCTTCTGCCCTGTTCCATCAGAATGATGTCATCTTTTCCAGAGGCCTTCTGACCAGGCTTTGTTTTCCCATCCCACTGGGGGTTTGGGAATTTTTTGGCTTCATTCTCTACATCACCTTTGTCATAGAGTTGGGAGGGAATTGCCTAGACCATCCTGAAGTCCCATTCTCTTAGGAGAGTGCAACTTGAGGGCAGTTAGACGGCAAGGTGTGTGATCTGGCCTGCCTCCAGGATGTCATTCAAGACATAGGGCCAGCCAGTGTGTGCATGTGCTCAATCGTGTCCGACTCTTTGAGACCCATGGACTGTAGGCCACCAGGCTCCTCTGTCCATGGAATTCTTCAGGCAAGAATTCTGGAGTGTGTTGCCATGCCCTCCTCCAAGAGATCTTCCCAACCCAGGGATCAAACCTGCATCTCTTACATCCCCTGCTTTGTTACATCCCCTGCTTTGGCAGGTGGGTTCTTTACCACTAGCACCAAAAAAAGGTTGAGCACCATAAAATTGATGTTTTCAAATTGTGGTGCTGGAGAAGGCTCTTGAGAGTCCCTTGGACAGCAAGGAGATCAAACCAGTCAATCCTAAAGGAAATCAACCCTGAATATTCATTGGAAGGACTGATGCTGAAGCTGAAGTTCCAATACTTTGGCCACCTGATGTGAAGAGCTCACTCATTGGAGAAGCCTCTGATGCTGGGAGAGATTGAGGGCAGGAGAAGGGGGCAGCAGAGGATGAGATGGTTAGGTAGCATCAACGACCCAATGGACATAAGAAACTCCAGGAGATAGTGTAGGACACAGGAGCCTGGCATGCTGCAGTCCATGGGGTTGCAAAGAGTCAGACACAACTTAGCAACTGAAAAACAATGACAACGAGCATGGTGATGCCTCACTGGAGCCATGTGAGTGTGTAACTGCTGTGTCACCCACAATTCTGGACTATCTGAATGAGCATTGCCCTTAAGGAACATCTGGACCCACCCTTCCATTTTCTGGATATGTGTTGAGTGTGAACTTGCCTATGGATGTATTGAGTATGGAGGCAACAGAGCCTACCAAGGGCTCTGACCCTCAGTCCCCACATCTGGCCTCAGCAGCATCTCATTTCTCTGCAGGTGGAGGGGACAGAAGAGGAAGCGAGGGCACAGCTCTGGAAAGAGGCCAAGTTCAGGAGGGTGGCTGGGAGCCTGGGGTGGAGGTTGGCCTGGGCATCTGAAAGCAGCCATCTTGAAAGCAGAATCATCCACCCTTGGCCTGGTGGGGCTTCTTCCTTCCTACCATGTGTCTCTTTCATCAGACACAGAATACATTTTTGCTTTGAGCAGGATTGGTCCAAACCAGGCGACCACATTTCTAATTGACATGGAAGGACCAGCATGGAGGGACGGTGTGTTTTGCCATTCTCTCTCCTTGAAGAGCAACACTGATCTCTTCTTCCATCCGAATGAAGACTTGGCTTATTGTTTTCTGTGGGTAGGTTTCTCATATAAAAATTAATCTTATGGTGCATGGCAGGTCTCTGGCCCGATTTCTCAGCCATGTTCTGGATCTTGGAAAGGAAGTCACTACTCATCTCATCATTTTATAAATGAGGGCGCTGAGGAGCTCCGAGGTGAGGGACTTTCCCCAGGTCATGCAGGGGAAGAAGCACAAAGCCAGGCTCAACCCAGGACATGCTTCGCAGCACCCACCTGGACCCTTAAGACAAACACCAGCCACCTGAGTGGCTCCACCTAATATGTGGGCAGGGCCTTCCTTGGTCGTTTGGCAGAGAGGACCCTCTGCTGCAGACTTTACTCTTCTCCATCAAGGGCTTTTCTTCTTTGATGATAAGTTTATTCACCATCTTTTTTTTTTTATTATTAAATTCACGTGCTAAGTCGTTTCACTCCTGTCTGACTCTTTGCAACCCTATAGACTGTAGCCCACCAGGCTTCTCTGTCCATAGGACTCTCCAGGCAAGAATACTGGAGTGGGTTGCCATGCCCTTTTCCAGGGAATCTTCCCTACCCGGGGATCGAACCTGAGTTTCTTATGTCTCCTGCATTGGCAGGCAGGTTCTTTACCACTAGTGCCACCTGGGAAGCCCGTTAAATTTGGGTGGTGCCCCTGATATATAAAAGTGAAGGTGTGAGGAGATGGTCACATCCTTTGGGTACAGTGATGAGAAAGGTCATGATGGTGAAACATCAGTGATGCCCTGTTCTGGGTCCGGCTGTCTGGAGTTACCCATCACATCCTTCCCAACAACCCAGATCTCAGGACCCCAGCACTTGGGCCCTCCTGGCCCCACCCACAATTTCTGAAAGATGTATGAACATGGGCACACAAAGCAAAGATCTTTGTCCACCTCCTCACGAGTTCAGGATCAAGTTTCTAGACCCAGGAAGTCCCCGAACCCACCTGCCCCATCTCAAGATGGAACAAGGCCCTGGAGTGTGGGCCAGAGCTGCAGGCTTTGATCTGTGCTGTGTGCTAGTAAATGCTTCTCATTCCTTCCAGACTAAAGCTTTGATTGACAAGCTCCAAAAGCTTGTATCATCAGAGGGCAGATTTAAGAATCTGAGAGAAGCTCTGAAAAAGTAAGTTGTGTGTCATTTTGTCACCATTATTTTTTAAATCATAGAACTGCATTGCAGTGGCGTTCGTGTGCCTCACCTGGCCAGAGCAGGAGGCCTGTCTGTCTGTCTGTCCATCTGTCTGCCCACAAGACCAATCCCTACACATCCCCAGACCCCCAGGGCAGGGCAGCTTTGTCCTCCATCATCTCCCAAAGAAAACTCATGGTGTTTGGGCATTTCCAGAGAGAGACACAGGAATAGTCTTGAGAAGTGTGGTAGGTGTGATGGCAGTTATAGAGGTGCCAGATTCCTTGATTCCAAAATGCACATTTTATTTTATATTTTACCGTTTCTGATGTCAGGCTACATCTCATAGTCAATGCGTTTATTTCATATGATTACATTTCATTTTTGTACTTGATAATTAGTCATCAAAACAAGAATGCGTTTTATAGACAACGGCATCTTGGAATCAAACAAATACGATTTTACTAATAATTGACACTTTAGAGTTTGCAAAGTTGGTGACTTCCCTGGCCTCGTTAACACTGCCCAGGAGGTGAACCTTCTCAACCTCGGTCCTCTTGTCCTTTTGTTGTTGTTAAGTCGCTCAGGCACGTCTGACTCTTTTTGACCCCGTGGACTGTGGCCCTCCAGTCTCCTCTGTTCATGAGATTTCCCAGGCAAGAATACTGGGTTTCCATTTCCTTCTCCAGGGGATCTTCCCAACCCAGGTACTAAACCTGCATCTCCTGCATTGGCAGGCAGGTTCTTTTACTTTTTTTCCCCCAGTCTTGGGGCGTGTGGAATATTAGTTCCCTGACCAGGGATCAAACCACACCACCTGCAGTGGAAGTGTGGAGTCTTAACCACTCAACCACCAAGGAAGTCCCTAGACCAGGATAGTTTTTGTGGTGAGGGCTGTCCTGTGCATGAAAGAATGCAAACATCCCTGGCCTCTATGCATGGTACCAGTGCCCCCATCCCTCTCACCCCCGCCGAGTTATGAGGACCAGGAAGGTCTCCAGACATGGCCAGATACCCTCAGGGAGGCACAATTGCCCCCACTGAGAACCATATTGTGAGACAAAAATCTCCCATGATGTTTGTCCAAACGAGGACACTGAGGAGCTAGTGGCTGGCCAGAGGATTGGGGGAAATGGTGACAGAGCTGGGCCTTGACCCAAGCCGGTGCCCTGTGGTTTGCCTGAGAGGCCAGGCCATCTGTCTCTGGGCAGCAGTGACTTGGCCCCTTGTCACATGCTGAGGCTGCACACCCACCTGAAACATGGGTTTGCTGTCACTCTCGTTAGATGCTCACTTGGGGTTCCTCCACTAGTCTCTGCCTCCGTGTTCCTCTTGGACACTCGAGCACATGGCCTGTTGGGCTGGCCCTCACCCTTGCTCTCCGTTCCTAGGTGGCCACTTGATGGACCTTCCAGTGCCTGGGAGATCCCAGGGCCTTGGCTCCAATGGAGCCTGGGAGCGCCTCTCCTCCTTTCCAAGAGGGACCCCATGACCACTGCCCACACCAGGCCCGCTAAAGCCCCCAGCACCTGGGGATTGAACCCGTCACACCTCCAGCCCCTCCAGGGACTTCAACACCCCACACCCCCGCCCTGCCAGCCCCGTCCACCTTTCTCATTTCTCTCCTGTCATCCCTGGTGTGTCCCTCGTGCCAGCTCTGTGTCCCATCGCCTTGACCATCATCTCCACTTTGTTTGTGTCCTCAGACAGATGTTCCACCCATCTGTGCTGTCCGGCCGTGTCTCCTCCGCCCGGGCTCCGCGAGCCCCCGTGGACTGTGCTTGTGGGGAGCTGCCCCCCACATTCACCAACCTGTCCGTCCGTCCGTCCGTCTGCCCCCAGATGCTGCTCCATCTGCCTCCTTCACATGGCTTCCTCGCCCAGCGCCACCACAGCCTCACCGCCTCCGTGGTCCCCATTCTGTCTGCGTCCCCATCCTGACTGTCTCCCCTCTTTCAGGTTCCCCGTGGGCTTGTGTAAGTGCCTCTCCTAGACACCTCTTCACCCAGCCATGCAGGGCACAGGTGGCCTTCAGGTGTTCTGGCCACTGAGACCTTTATGCAAACCAGGTTCCTGCCTTACGGAGATGCAGGCCAGGCCAGGCAGGGGAAGGACAGATTGGGACATGTGTTTATCCCCCTTTAATCCTGAAGCACCAAGATTTACGCATAAAGCAGCAGTATGTGAAGACTTGGGGGTCATCTCACCAGGCAGGGGGCAGAGGTCAGAGGGCATGAGGTGGTGGGTGGGCACAGTTGGTGAGTCGCCCAGACAAGGAGCTCATGATGGGCCTCACCGTGTGGGTCCATGGGTCCTCAGACCTGTTCTGATGTCCTGGGTGTCCTTTTGAGTCTGTCATCATAATATGCAGCCTTGTGCAGCACCCAGGCTAGCACATGGCCTTTTAGCTTTACCAGCCAAGACTGCACCCCCAAATCCTACCTCCTGTCCCCAGCTACTCTCTTAAATATCTCCTGGGCCACCTACAAGGCTTGCTGTGTGCACCCCATCAGTCCGCTGCCCCAATGCCCCCACATGGACGTGATCTCACCCTTCTCCTTCCTCAAACCACACCCTGGTGAAACCCACAAGACTGTCCCCTCCTATCATCCACCAAGTGACCAGAAGCTGCCCACAGCTCCACTCAAAACATTTTGTTGTAAAATTTGGTCACAAGCTCTTGAGGGGCCAGTTCCAGCTTTGCCCATCTGTGTAATCTTAACCCAGCAGATGCTTGCTCGTTGGCACATCTGTCTTTAGTTTGAATAGGATGCCTGTGGAGGGCACGCAGGAGCCAGGCTCTCGCTGCTCCTGTCACAGCCCTTCCCCTCTATTCCCCTAAGTGGAGGATGGAAACAACTCTGGGGGAGCAAGTCTGCTGGCCGAGCAGCAGGCCACCCCATGCGACCTCCTGATGGTGTGGACATCCATCTATGTACGTGGATGTGATGGATCCACAGTCCTGGAGTTTCAGGGGCTCCAACAAGAACAAATATCTGTTTGCATCTTTATTTTCAGCCTGTGGCCACAGAGCAAAGCCCAGTCTCTTGCTCATGAAACTACAGAGCAGGTAGAATCCAGGTGGCAAAAATCAACGTTGGATTCTGAGCCCCACCCCACTCCCAATCCATTACCAAAAAAAAAATTTCCCCAAAATCTGAGGACCTGATTTCCCTGCACCACATACCAGAACTGTTGGTCCTGACCCCAGGGATTCCAACCCAGCCCATGATGTCCCTCATCCCCTCCTTGAGAAAGAGAGGAGATCCCAGACTGGACGCTTGTAAGAGAGGGCAGTCCATCCCACAGCCAGGGGTGGGGGACAGAGCAGAGGGTGACCCCTGCTTGTCACCACCCCTTTCCTGGGGTTCGGTGGAGAACCCCATCAGGCAGCTGCATCTTGCTTTCAGTCGCTGGTGCCAGCTCATTTCTTTCATCCCCTTTGACATCATCAGGAATTTCTTGGCAGAAACATCAGGCTTGGGGGCCCCAAACGATCATAGATAAGATCCAGGTGCCAGGAGTCACCAGGTGTTGGCATGCATGTCTAGGTGCTGCCTGGGAAACCAGAAGCAGCTTTTAGACTGGGGGGTGGGCACTTTCTTTCTGCTCCCTAGAACGTCAGGTACAGGCATGTGAGGGCTCTGCCCCTGCCCATAACAGCCTTGTTGGCCAGGCCCTGATGCAAGGCAAGGTTGGACCCCACCCGACAGGCCAGATGCCCACGTGGAGAGTTAAGAGCTAGCCGCACATTGGGTGTTTTGCCCACACGAAGCCCCCAGTGTGCTTCCCGGTACACTCAGATGCTCAGCACGGTCTGTGTCCACACAGTACTGCCCTTTGGGGGCCCTCCTCCAGCCTTCTCTGCCCCCACCACCCCCTACTCTGGCCACTCTGACAACACCATATATTTCCCTCACAGCTCTGGACTCTGGGGCGGAGTGTGTGTGTGTGTGTGTGTGTGTGTGTGTACATGACTGAGTGAAGTCTGCTGTTCCCTAAAGCCCCTCACTATGCAGGTGATGAACAAGAACAGAGTCCGGGACTGGCGGTGCCACATGCAAGTGACTAAATTGCCCGCCCATCATCTTTCCACACCTGGAACATAACCCCCCGTAAATCATTCAGGGAAATCACTGAGTGGCCCGAGGACCCCAGGCATTTTTTCACTGATCTGGGTGGTCAGGACCCCGTGAGGCATTCAGAAACATCCTGCTTCCTTCAGTCATTCACAGTCAGCGAGCAGTCACTTGGCCTTCCCTCTGCCTCTGTCCAAGATAAGGGGCCCTCCAAGCTCTCCAGGCTGCCTGGTGCCCACCAAGCACAGGAGGAGTGGAGCACCCCCAGAACCCACCAGTCAGCCCTCCAGCCCCAGAGTGGCTTCTCAGACCTTTGAACTCTTTCTCCATCAGATCCACCAGCCTGTGCTTCAGATTTGGAGTTTGATGGAAAACCAGGCATGTATTGGGTTGGCCAAAAAGATGATTCTGGTTTTTCCATAAGATGTTAAAAACCGGAACAAACTTTTTGGCCCACCCGATAACAATCATGGACTATTAATGGCCGGAAGGACTCAGAGAGGTCTGCCGGTGACAGCATGATTCTTGCCTTTTTTTTTTTTTTTCTTTTTCACAACCTGCAGTAAAGAAAAAAATAAAATTATATTCGACAGTGTTACCCTGTATACAAACGCATATATGCCTAACGGAGACAAAAATGTCTCAAAGCAATTTTAGACCATGCAGTGGACTCAGATATTCCCTATTCTCTCTTTTGTTAAACTTTTAAAAAAATCTGATCAACACTCACCAAATTGATTTTAACACCCATGAGTCAAGACCGACAGTTCAAATAATATTTCTCCTCTCCACTGTTTCTCAAACTCCAAAAATCCACCTTTAAGACTTTGCCATACTCATGTGTCAGCTGTATTTGCTTGTACTTAATGGTCTCCTTTAAATTAACTATTTCCCATAAATAAATATTTAAATTTATTTATTTAAAGAAGAAAAACTATCATGACAGCAAGTGGGAAACCAGCATATTTGCCATAATATATATGGTTACCATAAAAAATAAATACAGTGAAAACAAAACGATGTTATTAAATTCTTACCAGATCCTGATATATGCCAAGGCTCTGATCCTTAATGAGTCCTGTTAGTGTTTGTTCAAAAAAGAAAAAAAGAGTGAGGGAAATGGCAAGTGTTAGGAAGTGTCAAAACCATGATGCTGACACTCATGATGCTGAGTGGTGGGGGTGAAAATCAAATGTTTATCATCATATGAATCGATTTATCTAAACAGTGTCTGAGCATCACCTAAAATCAACTGTCAAATCACCTAGAATTGTCTCAGCTAATATGAGCGCTGTTGTACAGGGGAGCCTGAGGACCAGAGGGAAAGATATGGCTCAGGGTCACACATCAAGCAGACAGGGGACTGAGACCAGGTTCTGTCCTTGGTCTACCATCCTCCCTGTCTTGACCCCCTCTGGAGAGGCAGAGTTGCCACAAGGAGACAGAGGTGAGATGGGCTTGAAAGGAGGGTCGCTGTGGCTGTGTGCTGAACTGAGAGGAGTCTGTAGAGCACTGTGTGGGGAGTCCCTTGAGGGAGTTGTAAGGAGCTCTGCCGGGGCAGAGTGACCACCAGAGCCATCACAGCATCACCCCCTGACCCAGCACCCCATAAGAGGCACCAAAAGGGCGTGAAGGACCAGTGACTGGAACCCCTGCTTCAGAGCCACAGATCAGAGAGGCCTGGCCCGTCCCCCACAAAGGCCGTCAACCCCCACCGAGACCACATCCAGGACGGAGATCTCAGAGAACAGCGCTTTCTATGCTGGTAGCTCAGTGCCTGGGTGGGCAGAGGTCCCAGTGGGGCGAGAAACAAAGGCAGAGACATCTCCGGGAGAGAGTGTCTGGAGGTGACTGGCGGGAATGGGGGTGGCGCTACAAGGCACCCCCAGGACATGATTCTGGGATTGGGTTGTGATGGAGCGTTTCAGGGGAGAGACAGAAAGGAGAGCCTGGCAGGGGCTGGTGCCCAAGCCCCAGGACTCCGTCTGGGACGGGGAGCAGACAGGTAGAGGGGAACCTTCAGGCTTGGGGTGGGAGGGGATGGTCCACGGAGAAGCCCCAGCCGGCACCATGTCTCCCCCACCATCTGGAGGACCGACCATCTCGCCCAGCTGGTAATTCAGGCCCAAGCGCCACTGTTAACTCTTGGCGAATAGAAACCCCTTTCCGTCCAGCAAAGCGAGCGATCCACAGGGGTGTGTCTGTCCTTGGGAGAGGCGCCAACGTTTTAAGTGAAAAACCTCTGTCAATGCCGTTTGCTTCAAAGTTGCGACCCGCCCTGTGTCCCTTACCTGGGGATGTACCTCACTGACCTGGCCTTCATCGAAGAGGGTACGCCCAACTACACGGAGGACGGCCTGGTCAACTTCTCCAAGATGAGAATGGTGAGTTCCCCGCAGCAGAGGGGGGCAGGGGCAGGCGGACATCAAAACCCGAGCCCGGGCCCACCGGAGCTCTGCCTCCAGGCCTGGCCGACTGGCAGGGAGCCCGAGCCCAGCTCCTCCTGTAAGAAGCGACACCCCCTTAAGTGGCAGTTAGCACTGGCCTGCCCTGAGCCAGCTGTACCTCCATGCCCTCCTCTAACACCTATAGGCTGAGGAGTGGGTGTTGTCTACTTCACAGGGGAGCAAGCTGAAGCTGGGAGTGATCCAGGACCAGCCCAAGATCACCCCTAAGTAAAGGGCAGAGCCGGGTCTGGGGCTCTGTCTGACTCCAAAAGGTCTATCTTTATTCCAAGCCCATCCAGTGTCGTTCAGATAAGCACTTGCTTTTTTTTTTTTTTAACTTTATTTTATTTATTTTTGACTGTGTTGGGTCTTCATTGCTACACATGGGTTTTCTCTGGTTGCGGTGCACAGGCGTCCCATCGCAGTGGCTTCTCTTGCTACAGAACACAGGTTCTCAGGTACACAGGCTTCAGTAGTTGCAGCTCACAGGCTCTAAGCACAGGCTCAGCAGTTGTGGCACATGGGCATATTTGCCCCGAGGAATGTGGGATCTTTCCAGACCAGGGATCAAACCTGTGTCCCCTGAATTGACAGGCGGATTCTTAACCACTGGACCATGAGGGAAGTCCTAAATAAGCCCTTGCTTTATGTGGCCGCAGCAGAATCATTTCTGCAACACCTAAGCAAGTAGGTTTCCAGTTTCCCCAGGGAAGTCTAGAACCTGGGAGGGGAGATGAAGACCCCTTTCCAGCAGGGAGCCTTGTTTGTACCCATCCTTCTCCCCTGTTGTCTGCAGCCAAAGAGCCTCTTTTTGTATTGGTTCTGTGTCATGGGCTTCCTCCTAAGGTTTTGTTTAATTGGTAAGATTTCTCTATCAAGGGCAAGTTGGCAGCACTGTCCTAGTGGCAGGATGGGGAGACTTTGTGTGGTCTTGCACACCGTGGGCAACTATGGAGAGTGGCCTTTAGCTGTTGCTGGAGTTGAGGGGAGCCGTTTTAGGATGTTGGATAAGCTGGCACCACTGATCAAGTGATGTGTTTCTCTCTCAATCACATACAGTGATTTTTGTTGTTGTTCAGTCCTTAAGTCGCGTCTGACTCTTTGTGACCCCATGGACTGCAGCACACCAGGCTTCCCTGTCCTTCACCGTCTCCCGGAGTTCACTCGAACTCAAGCCCATTGAGTCAATGGTGCTATCTAACCATCTCATCCTCTGCCACCCCCTTCTCTTCCTGCCCTCAATCTTTCCCAGCATCAAGGTCATCAGGATTTTTTTTTAGCAATAAAATCACTCATTTATTTTCACTACTTAAAGAAAATGGTAATTTTCTCTTACTATATTATCTGTGAGTCTTTAAAATAATTTTCATCATCTTTAGTGTGATCTGGCTGAATATATGTTTTACATTTCAAATATGCATCTTTTTATTGAAATATAGTTGATTTACAATACTGTGATAGTTTCACGTACATGACATAATGATTCAGTGTTTTTATAGATTATATGAATGGATAAAGAAGATGTGGTGGTGGTGGTGGTGGTGGTTTAATCGCTAAGTCCTTTCTGCCTCTTGCGACCCCATGGACTCTAGCCCACCAGGCTCCTCTGTCCATCGAATTTCCAAGAATTCTGGAGTGGGTTGCCATTTCCTTTTCCAAAAGAAGATGTGGTGTGTATATGTATATGTATGTATGTGTACATACATATATATTTATATATATACACACACGCATACACATATGCTGAAATATTATTCAGCCCTAAAAAAGAATGAAGTTCTAAGAGGTACAAAATGTTATGTATAAAATAAGCTATAAGGATGTATCGTACAACACAGGGAATGTAACCAGTATTTTATAATAGCTACAAATGGATTATAACCTTTAAAAATTGTAAATCACTGTACTGTGCACCTGTAACTTATATAATAATGTGCATCAGCTATACTTCAATAAATAAATAAACTGAATGAGGTTCTGCCATTTGCAGCAACGTGGATGGACCTCAAGGATATTGTGCTTGGTAAAATAAGTCAGATAAGGATAGATAATCTGTGTTACCCCTTATAACCTATAGATTTATTGATTCTTACCAAGGATCAGCCTTTGAGGCAGGTTGCTGGTATAAGAAAAATCATGATGCTTCAGTAGCATCTCCCAGGAGGTGAATTAAGAGGCTGAGTTGATGGCTATTGATGTTCCTTCTGTTCTGCAGGGGGAGGGGGTCCAGGGGTGGTACTAGGAGCAAATTGTTTCTAAAACTCGCCTTCCTGGGACTTCTCTGGTGGCCCAGTGGCTAAGACTCCATGCTCCCAATGCAAGAGACACAGGTTTGATCCCTGGTCAGGGAACTAGATCCCACATGTGGCATCTAAGACCTGGCACAGCAAAATAAATAATAAATATAAGTTAAAATAAATATTTAAAACTCTCCTTCCTTCCTGCAGATATCTCACATCATCCGAGAGATCCGCCAGTTTCAACAAACTGCCTACAAGATCGAGCACCAAGCAAAGGTGAGCTGGCAGCATTTGCAGTCACTTCTGATTTCTCATGAGTGCTGTGGCGGCAGCCCCTTCTTCCTGCCTCTTCCCCTCCCCCTCCAAAGCCAAGCGTTTTCTGCCTTGAGTTCCCTGGGCCCCACTCTTCCAGGAAGCCCTCCTCCCTGTGTCCTGTCCCCTGACCCGCCACGAGTTCCCCCTCCTTCAGACAGAGCTTCTGTTCATCCCATAGTTCCCGTCTGATCTTTACCTGCCACAGGATGGCTTAGAATCATGCCTGGTCTCCCTGGAGGCAAGAGAGCCGTGTTTACCACATCTTTTCGAAATGCTCACCAGTTTCAAAATTCACAGCTAGAAAGGGCACCCAGCAGAAAGTCCCCCAGCTCCAAGTAAGTTCCCCTCCCAACGCCAACTGCATCACTCATTCTTTGTGTATGTTTGCAAGCACAACAAAACTTTTTTTTTACTCTGTTAGCAGGCTATACACACGCACATATTTCTTTGGGGCTTCCCACATGGCTCAGTGGTAAAGAATCTGCCTGCCAATGCAGGAGACCTAAGAGATTTGGGTTCAACCCCTGGATCGGTAAGATCCCCTGGAGGAGGAAATGGCAACCCAGTCCAGTTTTCTTGCCTGGGAAATCCCATGGACAGAGGAGCCTTGTGGGCTACAGTCCATGAGGTCATAAAGAGTCGAACACTACTGAACATGCATGTACTCCTTTGTGATAGACTTGCGCTGTCTCCTGCCAGGTTCCATGAACTCACTCTGTCTTATAGCTGATAGCCACAGGGAGAAGAGAAACCTTAATCAAGTGTGCTGCTTTTTCCTTGTCATTCACTCATTCTTTGATTTGGCAAGTGCTTATTGAACACATACCAGGTACCAGGCACTGTATTAGGCCTTTGCCCCCTTCTTAAACTTGCCCTTGAGCTCCAGTGTGCAAAACAAATAAATGTTACTGCCCTTTAGACTTGGAGAAGGAAATGACAGCCCACTCCAGTATTCTTGCCTGGGAAATCCCTTGGACAGAAGAGCCTGACGGGCTACAATCCATGGGTTGCAAAGAGAGGGACACAGCTGAAGAGACTTAAGCATACTAAGCATGCCCTTCAGGCTCCTTCTGTTAACAGCTTTGCAGTGGTGGTGGTTGCTGCCAGTCTCAACAGAAGCAACACTCTTAGGGAAACAAATGCTCATGATGGAGAAAACTGACCAGTCTGCTGACTTCCAGTATATTTGGAGGGTTGAGATTTTGTGCTCTATAAAGAACTGTTTGTATGAAGCTACTAACTACATATAAAAGTCTGGTCCTGGGACTTCCATGGTGGTCCAGTGGTTAAGACTCTGCCCTTCTACTTCAGGAGGCATGGGTTTGATCCCTGGTTGGGGTACTAAGATCCCACATGCTACATGGCATGGCCAAGAAATAAAAATAAGTAATTTTTTAAAAGACAGAAAAAATAAAAGTCTGGTCTATTTCCCATAGCTGTAATATTGCCACGTCTTTATCAGAGTTCGTCTAGACATGAAATCTGAGGTCATCTTCCTGGAGGTGCTGGTTGAGAGCCATTAATCAGACACAGTAACCTTTTCATTGGTGACTAATGGTCAGCATCCTAGACAGCCAGGTCAGTCCCTCACAGTAGCAGAAGGTCAACTAGCAAAGAAGCTCACAAGGACTTGATTTTTCTCCTGCAGCTATCAGAAGGTTCCCAATTACATACTAAGAAATGAAATTGTTTTCTTCCTCCTGATCTAAGTATCTGTGGAAAAACGTGAACCTTCAGCTCCAAACAACTGACAAGTCACTGAAACTTGGAAACGTGAAAGTGTTTAGTTGCTCAGTCTTGTCCCACTCTTTCTGACCCCATGGACTGTAGCCTGCCAGACTACTCTGTCCATGGAGTTCTCCAGGCAAGAATACTGGAGTGGGTTGCCATTCTCTTCTCCAGGGGATCTTTCTGACCCAGGGGTGGACCCCAGATCTCCTATGTTGCAGACAGATTCTTTACCATCTGAGCCACCGCTGAGCCTTGGAGAGATTCTTCATGAAGGGTGGGGTCTACCTGTGAGATGTGGGCTCTGATCTCTCATTGTACATTTAACATGCAGGAGTCCAGCAAAGCACTCAGGAGCTGGGTGAAGTGGGGTACATGGAGTAAGGAGAATAGTTTAATCCATGTGGTGACTCTTTCTGATTTTCCACTCTAAGATTTTGCCCTGGAGTGAGCCTCGTGAGGAAAAGAACAGGGAGCCTCCTTTCTCACACAGCCTCAGCTTCCACAGTCGGCTCCTGGGGGATTCTCTCTCATGCTCCGTAATCCTGATGTTTAAGAACATTTTTCCAACATATGGAAATGCTGAAAGAACTGTCTCTGGAGTTGGAAATGATAACCCACTCCAGCATTCTTGCCTACAGAATCCCATGGACAGAGGAGCCTGGCGGACTACAGTCCATAGGGTCACAAAGAGTCAGACACAGCTGAAGCAACTGAGCACACATGCACGAAAGAACTCTGAACACCTGTACATCCACGGCCTACATGCTACAATCAACATTTTAGATATGTAGATACAGATGTGAATGTGAATGTGAAAGCTGTTCATTCATGTCCAACTCTTTGCGACCCCATGGACTATACAGTCCATGGAATTCTCCAGGCCAGAATACTGGAGTGGGTAGCGGTTCCCTTCTTCAGGGGATCTTTGCAGGTCTCCCACATTGCAGGCGGATTCTTTACCAGCTAAGCCACCAGGGAAGCCCATAGATAGAGATTATTATATTTTGAAATATCTATTTATTTGGCTGCACTGGGTCTTTGTTGCACCATGAAGGATCTTTAGCAGCAGCACTTGGACTCTTAGTTGCAGCAGGTAGGGATCTAGTTCCCCAACTGAGATGGAACCCCGGCCCCTTGCATTGGGGGTGTGAAGTCTTAGCCACTGGACCACCAGGCAAGTCCCATAGATATAGACAATTTTTTGATATGAGCCTAAAATATGTCTTCTAACACTCAATCACATGAATGGTGGTCAAGAGTAATTTTGACTATATGTGATTTTCTATTACTATGAAGACAAAAAATTAAGACAATACTAAAAAATAGTATTAAGACACAACAGAGACTTCAATGGTGGTCCAGTGGTTAAGAGTCTGCCTTCCAATGAAGGGGACACAGGTTCAATCCTGGTTGACGAATTAAGATCCCACATGCCTTGCAGTGCAGCCAAAAAAACAATAACAATAAAGAAGCAAAATCATAAACATTAAAAACACGCATTGTTTTTAATGCATTTTTGCCTCATGTGCAAGCCTGATGCCCCTCTCTCCTTGACGCTGCCTGATTCCTGGGAGACACTCAGTGACCACCTAGTATATTATGGAGATTGCATCACGTTGCATTCCTTCTTCTCTTTTCCTTTCCTCAGGTAACCCAGTATTTACTGGACCAATCTTTTGTAATGGATGAAGAAAGCCTCTACGAGTCTTCTCTCCGAATAGAACCAAAACTCCCCACCTGAAGCCAGTACACAGCCCAGATCCAGCCGCTCCCATGGACACGTGCTATATGATACTGTACATAGTCGTTTGGTTTCTCTGGGTTTTCTTCTTTAGTATGTGCTTCTCCAAGAAACAAATCCGTTCTTGTTCTTAGATTCCCATAGAATCAGAATATGAATTTCTGCACCGTTTAAGACTTGGTCTGCCCGCCCCACCCCTCGTCTCCTGCAGTGCCTGGTTCTTTTCATCAACCGTCCTTTCAGTCTGTCCTTCCCGGCCTCTTACTCTTCTCCGAAGGGAAAACAGACCCCGCACATACACGACTCTTAGGCACCTGTCCTGCTTCTGTCTGTCGCCAGCCCAGGCCCCTGGGCTGAGTTGGCCAGGCAACATCCTCCGGCATGTTCCATGTAGTTGTGATAACTGGGTGGGGGGTGGGGGGAGGCGGGAGGGGGAACCATACCCCGGAGTCTGGTCATTGACAAATCTTCCTGCTGACGGTGACGCCGATTTCCAGAGCAGCTTTTCCAGCCCAAATCGCAGGTCTCCAAACTCCGCACCTCCCAGTGACCCAGAGGGAAGAGGGTCCTGTCCGCTGAGAACCACGCCCCACAACAGCCCCCAAGGCCACCGCCTCGTTCAGGCGCCATGCCGCTCCTGGTTCTGGAAATAGCACCCGGAGGCATGACCATCAGTCTCCGTAACCCTGGACAAGGCCCCAGAACTTCCCGAGGAAAACAGAATCACAACACCAAGTCGTGTCGACTTTGCCGAAGGCGGCCAGCATCCTCTGCAAGTCGGGAACATGTGAAAAATGTCACTTTTCCTCTTTGAGCCGCCTAATGGTCACGACAAAGCTTACGTTGAGATGCTCCCAGTCTGTATGCCTTGTGAAAAATAGTACCACACTGTAGATTTAGAAACTCAATAACCAAGTGTTTTTATTGCATATACTGTAGTCCTGTCTAAATGCCTTCTAGCAGGAATATAGTACCGTAGTGCTTATTCTGTGAATACTACCATCTATTTTTTACATTGTACAGTATAGAAAACACAGGTCAACTCTGAAGTGGCAGGCATGCTCCACTCCGACAAACAGACAACTTTTGCTGTAAGCAATACCTAGTGGTATGAGAATTCTATTTCAAGTCCTATAATATTTCAACTTACAGCTTGTTTGGAAAACAATTTCCATTTTTGTAAAAATATATGTTTCCTGATTACCTCTTGCTAATAAATCTATTCTATCTCAGGGTGAACGGTGGAATTTTGATGGGTTTCATTTATTCACTCGAGGAATGTTTGATGAACACTTGGTCCTTCTCAGCCTCTGGACTCAGACCAGAGGTCTGGAGTCGTCAGGGCACCCATTCCTGCTCTTTGGGGGAACTCATAGTCTGATGTCAAAGAGCATGAATTTGAGCAAACTCTGGGGGATAATGGAAGACAAGGGAAGCCTGGTGTGCTACAATCCATGGGGTTGCAAGGAGTCAAACAAAACTAAGCAACTGAACAACAACAACATAGGCTGATGAGGGAGACTGTTGCAGTTTTCTATTGTAGCAGGAAGAAATAGCTCCAAAACTTAATGGCTGAAAACAGTTTTGCACAGTTCTGTGGGTTGTCTGGGTCCAACTGGTGGTCCTTGCTTGGGGTCCCTTGTGAGGTGAGGATCTTGGTTCTCTGACCAGGGATGGAACCTGCACCCCCTGCATCGGCTGCTGGGGAAGGAGTGTCTGGAGAGGTGGGTTGTAGTTGTCTCAGGAGTATGGCCATACCAATGGTGGGTGGTGACACACCCACCAGCCCCCCAAGAATTTATATCTAACCTCTGGGCATGCATACCTCAGTAACTATAAGCCTGCCCTGATCCTGACCTCCTAGAGCTCATGGCCTGGTTGAAGAGAAGAAACACAAAGCAAATAACCTTCATGTTCCTAACTGCAGCTCACATCTCCTCCAGGCTCCTCAAAACAAACTACCTAGAGGGCTTCCCAGGTGGCTCAGTGGTGAAGAATTTGCCTGCCAATGCAGGAGATGCAGGTTCTATCCCTGATCTGGGAAGACCCCACATGCCATGGGGTAACTAAGCCCGTGCACCACAACTACCTGTGCTGTAAAGACTGGTAGCTGCAACTCCTGAAGCCCATGCTCCCTAGAGCCTGTGCTCTGCAACAAGAGAAGCCACAGCAATGAGAAGCCAAATATTATCCATCACAGCTGGAGCTCGAAGCAACAAAGACTCAGTGCAGCCAAATAATAAACAAACTACATAGAAACTGCCACCACCGGGTGCCCGAAGGGCCCCTCACTCTACTGGACCAACCTGACCTCATCAACTCCCCCACTGCCCCAGGTCTCCTTAGCACCCCTCCCTGTGGTACGAGCTAGAAACCCAGAGGTCATCCTGACTCTAAGGGGTCACCTGATCCGGGCACTGTTAACCCCTAACTACCTCTCCACACTGGCCACAGCTCTTCGTCACCTCTACCACTACCTTGGATGAGCAGTTCCTGGTTTTTTTTAATCTAAGAGACCCCTCTATACTCGCAAAAACTATCAAGGATCCCTCCCAGAAAAAGACCATATAAGTGGGTTACATCAGTAGGTATAATTGTATTACTGGTTATTTTATTTTAAAAACTTCAGGAAATTTTTAAATAATTATTAATTCATTTAAAAATAGCAGTAACACCAGCAATCCCACTTGTGGGTATTTGCCCAAAAGAATTGAAAACAAGGTCTCAAAGACATAATGGTACACTCATTTTCATAGTAACTTATTCACAATAACCAAAAGGTATAATCAATCCAAGTGTCCATCAACAGATGAATAAACAATCAGTGGTAGACAAACAACAGAATGGGATTCAACCTTTCAAAAGAAAGAAATTCTAGGACTTCCCTGGTGGTCCAGTGGTTAAGACTCTGAGCTTGCAATGCAGGGGGCTCAGTTAGTTCAATCCCTGGTTGGGGAACTAAGATCCCACATGCTGCACCATATGCCCTCCCAAAAATGAAATTAAAAATGAATAAAAGGACACAAACTATTGTTGTAGAATCTGAAGTCACAAAACACACCTCAGAGGACACTCAAGACAACGGAGAACAGTTTATCACGCCAGCGGGTCTAAGGGGAATCGCTTCCCAACAAGGTCTATGCTGATTTCGGAGGACTCAGGTTTATACCCTCCACTACATGACTGGTTACACGTTAGTAATTAGTTTTACAACATGCAGGCGTGGAAGAATTAACAATTACAACATGCAGGTGCAGACGCTATCATTAATCTCAGACAACCTGACCCTTACTTCCAATCGTTGTTTGCCACCTGTGAGAAGGGGGTTTCCTGGTTTTTCTTTAACGATGGCTAACAAGGTCCGTCTAGTCAAGGCTATGGTTTTTCCAGTGGTCATGTATGGATGTGAGAGTTGGACTGTGAAGAAAGCTGAGCACCGAAGAATTGATGCTTTTGAACTATGGTGTTGGAAAAGACTCTCGAGAGTCCCTTGGACTGCAAGGAGATCCAACCAGTCCATCCTAAAGATCAGTCCTGGGTGTTCATTGGAGGGACTGATGCTGAAGCTGAAGCTCCAATACTTTGGCCACCTCATACGAGGAGTTAACTCATTGGAAAAGACCCAGATGCTGGGAGGGATTGGGGGCAGGAGGAGAAGGGGACAACAGAAGATGAGATGGCTGGATGGCATCACCGACTCGATGGACATGAGTTTGAGTAAACTCCAGGAGTTGGTGATGGACAGGGAGGCCTGGCGTGCTGCAATTCATGGGGTCGCAAAGAGTCGGACACGACTGAGCGACTGAAATGAAGTGAACTGAACTGAACAGGGTTCAGGCCCAGTTCACATCCTGTCTTAAGTCTTCAAGATGGAATCCCTCTTGCCCTCCTCCCAGCGACCCCAACACTACCACTTGGATAAAGCTTGAAGATGTTATGCTAAGTGAAATAAACCAATCACAAAAAGGTAAACACTGTACAATTCCACTTATATGAGGTCCCTAGAGCAGTCAAATTCATAGAGGCAGAAAATAGAATGGTGGTTACTAGCATTTGTTGTTGTTGACATTTTTAAAATTTAAAAAAAGACATTCACTAACTGATAGCTCTCTTCCAGTATTTTTTAACCATTCAGATGTATTTCGTGGGAATATTTATTCACATAATTTTCCTTAATACATTTCTTTCTACACAAGAGTGAATTTAAAAGTCTCTGTAACATTTTCAATTACAGCAATAACACTTTAATAAATTATAAATTAACAGAATCTTCATGTTTGCTTTAAAAAAATCATTTATCAAATGTTAAATTGCACAAAGGCAAAAACATGGCTCATTCATCCACTTCTGCTCAGCACCAAGCCTGGCATGTTGTGACATTCTGCACAGAATGTTTGTTGAATGAATGAACCACATCACTCTTCAGATTGTGAACCCTGAGCCAGCAACACTAACATTGCCTGGGAATCTGGTAGAAAAGCAGGATTGCCCCACCTCAGACTTCTTGAACCTGAATCTGAACAAGCTCTCTAAGTGATGTGTGAGCACATGACCATTTTAGAAGCCCTGGATTTGACCAAGTCATTCCAGTCCCTGAATATGTCGGTACACTACTTCTCCAATTGCACCACCCTCTATGCCAGTTAGACCAAACTACTGACTGCTCTCATAATCAATTTTTTATTTTTATGTCAGTCAATTCCACTGTTCTTCAAATCTCCTTCTCAGAAGACTTCACCAATTTTCTCCAATCAGGGCCTTCATCTGTACCCATCTCAGGTTGATCTCTGCCTCACGTCAAGGACCTGTGTCATTTCCCTCCTGTGAGATTCCACAAGGACTAGGTGGTCTGACTCAGCCCGTGTCTCCTGCGGCTCCCAGTACCACACCTAGCCCATGAGAGATGCTCTTGTCAGGTCTGATTCAGAGTGGGGCTGCCAGGAAAAAGAAGTGAGAGGAAAAATAAAGTAAACTTCATCAAAATTAAAAACTGTTGCACATCGAAGAACATTCTCAAGAAAGTTAAAAGACCACCTACAGAATGAAAGAGAATCTTTCTGCAAATCATATATTGGATAAGAGTTTAGTATCCAGAATATATAAAGAACTCTAACAACTCAAAAGCAAAAAGACAACAAACCAATTTAAAAAATGGTCAAAGATGGGACTTCCCTGAGGTCCAGTGACTAAGACTTCTAATGCAGGCGGCCCAGGTTTAATCCCTGGTCAGGACACTAGATCCCACATGCTGTAACTAAGACCTGGCCCAACAAAATAGATAAATAAATAGGTGCGGGGGGTTGTTTTTTGCTTTGAATGGACAAAGAACTTGCATAGACATTTCTCCAAAGAAGATATGCAAATGGCCTATAGGCACATGAAAAGATATTAAACAACATTGGTCATTCAGTTCAGTTCAGTTCAGTCGCTCAGTCGTGTTCAACTCTATGTGACCCCATGGACTGCAGTACACCAGGCTTCCCTGTCCATCACCTACTCCCAGAGTTTACTCAAATTCATGTTCATCGAGTAGATGATGCCGTCCAACCATCTCACCCTCTGTCATCCCCTTCTCCTGCCTTCAATCTTTCCCAGCATAGAGTCTTTTCCATTGAGTCAGTTTGCATCAGGTGACCAAAGTATTGGCGCTTCAGCATCAGTCCTTCCAATGGATACTCTACTCAGGACTGATTTCCTTTAGGATGGACTGGTTGGATCTAGTTGCAGTCCAAGGGACTCTCAAGAGTCTTCTCCAAAAACACAGTTCAAAAGCATCAATTCTTTAATGATCAGTTTCTTTATTGTCCAACTCTCACATCCATACATGACTACTGGAAAAACCATAGCTTTGACTAGATGGACCTTTGTTGGCAAAGTAATGTCTCTGCTTTTTAGTATGCTGTCTAGGTTAGTCATAGCTTTTCTTCCTGGGACCAAGAATCTTTTAATTTCATGGCTGCAATCACCATCTGCAGTGATTTTGGAGCCCAAAAAAATAAAGTCTGTCATTGTTTCCATTGTTTCCCTATCTATTTGCCATGAAGTGATGGGACCGGATGCCATGATCTTGGTTTTCTGAATGTTGAGTTTTAAGCCAACATTTTAACTCTCCTCTTTCACTTTCTTCAAGAGGCTCTTTAGCTCTTCTTCACTTTCTGCCATAAGGGTGGTGTCACCTGCATATCTGAGTTTACTGATGTTTCTCCCAGCAATCTTGATTCCAGCTTGTGCTTCAGCATTTCTCATGATGTACGCTGCATATAAGTTAAATAAACAGGGTGACAATATACAGCCTTGATGCACTCCTTTTCCGATTTAGAACCAGTCTGTTGTTTCATGTCCAGTTCTAACTGTTGCTTCTTGACCTGCACACAGATTTCTCAGGAGGCAGGTCAGGTGGTCTGGTATTCCCATCTCTTTAAGAATTTTCCACAGTTTGCTGTGATCCACACATTCAGAGTCAATAAAGCAGAAGGGGTAGTCAATAAAGCAGAAGTAGATGATTTTCTGGAACTCTCTTGCTTTTTCGATTATCCAGCAGATGTTGGCAATTTGATCTCTGGTTCCTCTGCCTTTTCTAAATCCAGCTTAAACATCTGGAAGTTCACGGTTCATGTACTGTTGAAACCTGGCTTGGAGGATTTTGAGCATTACTTTGCTAGCATGTAAAATGAGTGCAATTGTGTGGTAGTTTGAGCATTCTTTTGCATTGCCCTTCTTTGGGATTGGAATGAAAACTGACCTTTTCCAGTCCTGTGGCCACTGCTGAGTTTTCCAAATTTGCTGGCATATTGAGTGCAGCACTTTAACAGCATCATCTTTTAGGATTTGAAGTAGCTCAACTGGAATTCCATCACCTCCACTAGTTTTGTTCGTAGTGATGCTTTCTAAAGCCCACTTGACTTCGCATTCCAGGATGTCTGGCTCTAGGTGAGTGATCACACCATCGTGATTATCTGGGTCATGAAGATCTTTTTTGTATAGTTCTTCTGTGTATTCTTGCCACCTCTTCTTAATATCTTCTGTTTCTGTTAGATCCATACTGTCCTTTATTGTGCCCATCTTTGCATGAAATTGTCCCTTGATATCTCTAATTTTCTTGACGAGATCTCTAGTCTTTCCCATTCTGTTGTTTTCCTCTGTTCCTTTGCATTGATCATTTAGGAAGGCTTTCTTATCTCTCCTTGCTATTCTTTGAAACTCTGCATTCAAATGAGTATATGGATGCAATCTCAAAAACAACAGAATGGTCTCTGTTTGTTTTCAAGGCAAACCATTCGATATCACAGTAATCCAAGTCTATGCTCTGACCAGTAATGCTGAAGAAGCTGAAGTTGAACAGTTATACGAAGACCTACAAGACCTTCTAGAACTAACAACCAAAAAATATGTCCTTTTCACCATGGGGGACTGAAATGCAAAAGTAGGAAGTCAAGAGATACCTGAAGTAACAAGCAATTTGGCCTTGGAGTACAAATTGAATTAGGGCAAAGGCTAGCAGAGTTTTGCCAAGAGAATGCACTGGTCATAGCAAACACCCTCTTCCAACAACACAAGAGAAGACTCTACACATGGACATCACCAGATGGTCAATACCGAAATCAGATTGGTTATATTCTTTGCACTCAAAGATGGAGAAGCTCTATACAGTCAGCAAAAACAAGACCGGGAGCTGACTGTGGCTCAGATCATGAACTCCTTATTGCCAAATTCAGATTTAAATTGAAAAAAGTAGGAAAATCCACTAGACCATTCAGGTATGACCTAAATCAAATCCCTTATGATTATACAGTGGAAGTGACAAATAGATTCAGGGGATTAGATCTGATACACAGAGTACCTGAAGAACTATGGATGGAGGTTCATGACATTGTATAGAAGGCAGTTATCAAAAGCATCGCCAAGAAAAAGAAATGCAAAAAGGCAAAACGGTTGTCTGAGGAGGCCTTACAAATAGCTGAGAAAAGAAGCAATGTGAAAGGCAAAGGAGAAAAGGAAAGATATACATTGGTCATTGAGTGAGTGAAGGAGTGAAAGTCGCTCAGTTGTGTCTGACTCTTTGCAACCCCATGGACTATATAGTCCATGCAATTCAGCAGGCCAGAATACTGGAGTGGGTAGCCTTTCCCTTCTCCAGGGGATATTCCCAACCCAGGGATCGAACCCAGGTCTCCCACATTGCAGGTGGATTCTTTACCAGCTGAGCCACAAGGGAAGCCCACATTGGTCATTAAAGAGATGCCAATCCAAACCACTATGAGATACTATTTGACACCCACTAAGGGGACGACAGAGGATGAGATGGCTGGATGGCATCACCAACTCGATGGGCATGAGTTTGAGTAAACTCCGGGAGTTGGTGATGGACAGGGAGGCCTGGTATGCTGCGAATCATGGGGTCACAAAGAGTCGGACACAACTGAGCGACTGAACTGAGCTGAACTGAAGATGGTGATGATAAAAGACAAAACAAAGACAAAACAGAAAGTAACAATTCTCTGAAAGAGAACTAGGAATCTTCATACATTGCTTGTGGGATGTAAAATGGTGCAGCCACTCAGTCACTGTGGAAGATAGTCTGGCATTTTTTCCTCAAAAAGTTAAACACAGAATCACAATATAATCCACTAATTCCACTCCTAGTGTATACCCAAGAGAAATTAAAACGTATGTTCACTCGGAAACTTGTACATGAATGTTTATAGCAGCATTATTCAAAATAGCCAAAAGGTAAAAAAACCCCAAATACCCATCAACAAATAAATGGATAAACAAAACATGGTACACATACCATGGAATATTATTCAGCTTTTAAAAGAAGCAAAATGGTGATACATTCCATAAGTTGGATGAACTTTGAAAACATTATGCTACATTATAGAATCCAGACACAAAAGATCACAAGGTGCATGATTTGTTTCATATAAAATGTTCAGAACAGGCAAATTCATAGAGACAGGAAGTGATTAATGGTTGCCAAGGGGATGGAGGGAGGGAGGGTGGTTACTTAAAGGACAAGGCTGTTCTTTAGCAGAGGGTTTTTTAAAAGTTTTGAAACTAGAGAGAGGTAGTGCTTGCACAATGCTGTGAAGGCACTAAATGCCGTTGAATTCTATACTTTAAAGTGGTTAATTCATGGGACTTCCCTGGCTATCCAGTGATTAAGACTCCATGCTTCCACTGCATGGAGCATGGGTTTGATCTGTGTTCATAAAACTACAATTCCCCCCCCCCAAAAAAAAAAACTACAAGCCCACATGCTATGCAGTGCAACCAAAAAAATAAAAATAAATAAAACAGTCAATTCACATTATGTGAAATTTACCTCAAAAAGAGAGAGGAAGAACTGACTGTAGTTATTGTTCAGTTTCTCAGTCGTGTCCGACTCTACAACTCCATGGACTACAGCACACCAGGCCTCCCTGTCCTTCACCATCTCCCAGAATTTGCCCAAGTTCAGTGCTCACTAAAAAGTACTCCTGATGTAAATTTTATCAGTTATTGTATCAGAAATTATATCAGTTAATGGGAGAACTCTGAATTGTATGCTTTAAAATGGTGAATTATATATACTACATAGATTTCACTTCATTTGAAAAAAAACAGTAAGAAATAAAACAGGGAAAGGGGCTGGTCAGAGAGAGCTTCTCACTTCTCCCAAGTGTCCCAAACTGGGCCTTGAAGGACTAGAAACCCCAAGTTTTCTGGCTGAGAGAAGAGGGGGGCCTGAGTGTCTCTGATGAGGGACAGCCTGAGTGATGGCTGAAGAGGTCTGGTGAGATGCTCAGAGAGAGGGCAGGGGGCGGGGGCGGGGGGCGCTGCCAGGGTCCCTGAGCAGCTGGCCGGGGAGTCATGCAGGGCCTGATGGTGAAGTGGCCCAGCCTGATTCTATTTTCAGTCCATCAGCCTCTTATCAGCACTTATCACGCATATGCCGTAACGTATGTTTACTGTGCAATTATTGCCCACACTCAGATCAAGTGACTCCCAGCCCAGGAGCAGTCAGGGTCCACTTCTCGTCGCTGGGAGGGGAAGTCAATCTTGCTCGCACAGGACAGGGTCCAGGCAAACCGGCTGCTCCTCTTTCAGATCTAGAGCCTCCCAGCGGCCCCTCCAAGCTTCGTGCCCACCCATAAACTCCCTACACCCATTCTTGTTACTCCCCAGGGGTCTCATGCAACAATCCTAAAGGAAATCAATCCTGAATATTCATTGTAAGGACTGATGATGAAGCTGAAGCTCCAGTATTTTGGCCTCCTGATGCAAAGAACCAATTCATTGGAAAAGACCCAATGCTGAGAAAGCATAAAGGCAGGAAGAGAAGGGGGCAACCGAGGATGAAATGGTTGGATGGCATTACCGACTCAATGGACATGAGTTTGAGCAAACTCCGGGAGATAGTGAAGGGCTGGGAAGCCTGGCATGCTGCAGTCCATGGGGTCACAGGGAGTCGGACACAACTGAGAGACAACAACAACGTCTCTCACGGCCACTGTAAGCCTCATCAGGAGAGGAGCATAGAACCTCCAAGCCTCTCTCAGCCAGGACCCGAAGCCCCTCAAATACCACCATTAATGCCACCAGCGTTTTATCATCTGACTCACAATAAATAACAATGACTACTGCTGCTACCACCTCTGTCCAGCCTGCAGCATTTCCGGCTCTGCTTCTGAGCATGAACTCCCGGGTGTTTTTAACCTCCATTTCACAGAAAAGGACAAGACACAGGAAACCTGATTTTCAAAATATTTAACTGCCATGAGTTATGGCATGAGTACTGACCACCAAGACTAACGGCCAAGAGGGTGCAAACTGGCTGAAAATCAACCAGTTCTGCAGGGCACCCTCCAAAGTCATACAGGCTAAAGCATCACATTGCAGATACAGATGATGAATTCAGGAGTTGAGGAAGAGAAAGTTCATGCAGAGGCGGGAGGAAGGGGTTGGAGGTTGGGCTGAGTCAGGACAAAGAGCTCAGCTATGGACTGGTGTGAGGAGTGCAGTGGAGCTGGACACTGCAAGCAGAATAGGGACATATCAAAGAAGGTCTTAAGGAAAAACAAAGGAGTGCAGACCATGACAATTTGACATGCTCTGGGCTCCAGCCCCCAAGTGCCAGGGGCAGGAGTGAAGCAAACTGAACAAGGGTAAGTGTCACCACACAGGAATGGCTTACAAAAAAGTCCAGAAACTGGTGCTCCCTCATAGGGCCAGGACAAGGGTGAAAGAAGTGAGACATACACCCCAGATGCAAAATTTAGGATGTGCATGCTCAGTCGTTAAGTCTTGTCCAATTCTTACAACCCCATGGACTGTAGCCTACCAGGCTCCTCTGTCTAGGGGATTCTCCAGGTAAGAATACTGGAGTGGGTAGCCATTTCCTCCTCCAAGGAATCTTTCTGACCCAAGGATTGAACTTGCATCTCCTGCATTGGCAGGCAGATTCTTTTCCACCGAACAAGCAGGGAAGCCCACAAATTTTAAGGGAATGTCAGAAAACTCAGTCATCAAGATACATAATATTTTAATACAATATTATAAAATAACAGAAATTAATGCAAAAATCTTTGATGAGTAACGTATCACATGTTAATAAAGAAAACAATGACAGGATCAAACCCTGTACTCATTCAGCATAGCCTTACTGTATTCTCCCAAATCCTCGCCATAATGACATATAGCTTCAGGACTTCTCTACCAGCCCTCACACTTTCTTGGATGTGAATGCAGCATCTTAGGACTTCACCAAGCCAGTGGTGGTTCCCGTGTTCCCTAACTTCTTAGAGGACAAACAATGCCTTCTCAAGCAGCTGGAGGACATTTTTCAGGCCCACTTCTCTGACTCAGGGCAAGGGAAATAACCAAGATGGTCAAACAGGATGTCTCCTTGTCAACAATGGAACTCGGAATATCTGTTTCTGTGAAAGTGAAAGTGCTCAGTCTTGTTCAGTCATGTCTGACTCTTTGTGACCCCATGGACTGTAGCTGGCCAGGCTCCTCTGTCCATGGGCTTCTCCAGAAAAGAATACTGGAATGGGTTGCCATGCCTTTCTCCTGAGATTGAACCCAGGTCTCCGCCATTGCAGGCAGATTCTTTCCCAGCCCAGGGATATATATATATTAGGTATATATATATATATATATATATATATATATATATATGTATACCTAATTCTCTTTGCTATACAGTAGAAACTAACAACATTGTAAAGCAACTATACTCCAATAAAGATTAATTTAAATAAATAAATAAAAATATAGAGGCAAACTATTATACATAGGATGGATAAATAACAAGGTCCTACTCTAGAGCACAGGGAATCATATTCAATACCCTGTGATAAGCCATAATGGAAAACAACATGAAAAATAATGTATATGTGTATAAGTGTGTGTAAGTGAATCACTGGGGCTTCCCTGATAGCTCAGTTAGTAAAGAATCCACCTGCAGTGCAGGAGACCCTGGTTCAATTCCTGAATTGGGAAGATCCACTCGAGAAGGGATAGGCTACCCACCCCAGTATTCTTGGGCTTCCCTTGTGGCTCAGCTGGTAAAGAATCTGCCTGCAATGCAGGAGACCTGGGTTTGATCCCTGGGTTGGGAATATCCCCTAGAGAAGGGAAAGGCTACCCACTCTAGTATTCTGGCCTGGAGAATTCCATGGACTGTACAGTCCATGGGGTTACAAAGAGTCAGACACGACTGAGTGACTTTCACTTTCATTAAGTGAATCACTTTGCTGTACAGCAGAAATTAACACCATATTGTAAATCAACTATCTACATTCAATAAAAATTAAAAAAAAAAAAAACAATGGAACTAGCAAGAGGTGCAAGTTCATATTACAATCCAATCGAAGTTGCTCTTTGATGCAGAATTATACACTTCCTGCATTCATTACCTTTTTCATTCTACAAATTCTCTGGTCACTCATCTCTATATCCACTGATCCATCCTTCCACTCTTACATCCATCTACCCACCCATCCATCTATCCATTCATCCACCCATCCATCCATTCATCCTTGTTTCTAACCAAGCATCCATTTAGTCATTCAACCATAAAGCCATTTACCCATATATCTATCCGTCTATCCTTTCATCCATTTATGCATCCCTATAGACCATCATTCACCCAAACCCCTTAATCAACCCTCTGCTTACCTACTATGCAAAATCAGCATGTGGGTGTGAAAAGAGCCCCATCACTTACCAGCACACCTACTTAACTCTTCAAATCTAATTTCTTCATCTAGAAAGTGGGTGTGTGTCTTCTCAAAGAACCTTCATAGTGTTGTTATGAGCATGAAAGAACAAGATCCATGTACATGGTAGTTATTATATTATTATGGCAATTATTATTATTGTAAGATGCTAAAGACAGAAAGAAATAAATCTGGTGAGGGGCCCAGTTTTCCAGCCAAGGTGTTCACTCTGACAAGTGATCTGGAAAACCAGTTAAAGCCATAAGTAACAGTTGCAGAAGGTATAAAATTCTGAGGGGATGAGAGGAGTGACCAGCAGATTTGGTTTAAAGAAAAAGGACAAATGAAGGTGGGCTGAGCAGTGATTCCTAGAACAGTAAGCAGGAGGCAACCTTTTTTTTTTTCTTTTGGCCCCACCATGAGACATGCGGGATCTTAATCCCCTGATTAGGGATTGAACCCATGTCCCCTGCCATGGCAGGCAGATTCTTTACCACTGAGCCACCTGGGAAGCCCCAGATGCCCACTTTGTGGAGAACCCTGGACTCAGTTGGCCAGGAGTTCAAACCCCAGCACTCTTAGGTATTAGCTGTGGGGCCATAGCTACTTAAGTGCCTCTGTCACCTCTTCTCTATCTTGGGAGGGGAAACAGAAAGAATTAAGAAAGTTTATTCACGTAGAGTACACACGCTGAGTCTAACACATCCCTAGAGGAGGTTGTTGAAAAAAATTTACGCGACATGAGAGTTGGAAGTTAAGTTTTATTTGGGTCAAAATGAGGACTGCAGCCTGAGAGAGCACCTCAGAGCTCCGAGAAACTGCTCCAAGGAGGCGGGGAGGGAGCCAGGTTATACAGAAGTTTTGCAACAAAGGGCAGATAATCAGAAGTCAAAAGGAAAGAAAAAATAGATATCCCAAGTTAAGGAATTAAGCGGTTTTCCATGTATGGGGAGATGCAAGAGTCTGGGCTCACTGAAATCATCCTTGATGTGCACCTCAGCTGTCTAGGGCCAGTATCCTGTGTTTGAACATCCTGTTTCTCAGGGCTGCAGTCTGATGGCTTTGTGATGGCACATGTTCTTTCCTTCCTGAGTTTCCCAAGGCTCACCAGCTTAAACCAGACTGTGATATCCTTTGTTTACTGATAAGGCAGGAAATATTTCATTTCTCAAGGTAATGACTCCTGGGTGTGGAGGATGAGACCTAATGTCCCCTCTCAGCCTGCCCAGACTCCAGAAATGCAGCAAGTTGGCACCAGAGCCTGAGACCACACACACCCAGCCCTCTGTCCCCAGAGGCACCAGTCAGCCTGGGCATGTCACCTGCTATACTAGTTTCCGGTTGCTGTGCACAAGATCACCACAAATGTAGGCACTTAAAACAATGCAAATTTATGACCTCACATGTAGAGAAGTCCACATTGTCAACTACAAATTGGCACTTGCCATCCACCTCTACAAGGATTAAATCATGTGTTTCTGCAGCTGCTGACCTTCCACACCTCCGGAAAGGCGTTCAGGGTGGAGAGCAGAAATGAGGCATGCTGTACTTGGGGGTGGAGGGTGGAAACTGGCAGGACAGGTCGTTAGATAGTTAAATATTTTCAGGAGCCATTTTGATAAGCTCAATTCTTGTGTCTCCTCATATTTAGAAAAGCAGTAAATTCCTTCATGGTGATATCTGCTCCCCATGACTAGCAGAAACCTTCTGCAAAAAAATATATGCTTGATTGCACATACTCCCCCTTCCCCAAAATCATGTCTATATTGACCTTCCCCCCGCTGTCTCTTTGGAGCAGTTTCTCAGAGCTATCTGAGGTGCTGACTCCCAGACCCCAATTAAGCTTAACTCACAATTCTCATATTGTGCTTTTTTTTTTTTTTTAAGTCAACCACGTGACTTTGGCCAGTTCCTCTCCAGGTCTCACACAGCTGAAAGCAACGGATCAGTGAGGCTGCCTTCTTTTCCAGTAGAAGTGGTGGAGATGAATCTGCTTCCAAGTTTATTCAGGTCATTGGCAGAATTCAGCTCCACATGAGTGCTGGACCAAGGTCTCCATTTCTTTACTGGTTGTGCTCTGGGGTCATTCTTAGCTCCTAGAGGCCAATCACCTTCATTGGCTCATGGCCCGCATCAAAGACAGCAATGGCAGGGACAGTCTTTCTTTCTTTCCTTTTTTTATAATTTAATTTAAATTTATTTGTTTTTAATGGGAGGATAATTGCTTTACAATATTGTGTTGGCTTCTGCCATACATCTACATGAATCAGTCATAGGTATGTGTATGTCCCCTCCATCTTGAACCTGTCTCCCACCTCCCACCCCTTCCCGCTCCTCTAGGTTGTCACTGCTGCTACTGCTAAGTCGCTTCAGTCGTGTCTGACTCTGTGCGACCCCACAGACGGCAGCCCACCAGGCTCCTCCGTCCCTGGGATTCTCCAGGCAAGAACACTGGAGTAGGTTGCCATTTCCTTCTCCACTAGGTTGTCACAGTAGAGTCTTTTTCATGGTTCGAAGTTCTCTGACCTCCCCCTGCCTCCTTCCTCTGACCCTTCTGCTTTCTTCTGCTGCTTGGAAGGACCCCCATGATTACATCAGGGCTCTTCAGCTAATCCAGGATAATCTTTCAAAGTCAGCTGATTGGAAGCCTTCATTCCACCTGCAAAGTCCCTTCCCAGCTCTGTGTAGATCATGTTTGATCAAATAACCAAGGCACGGAAACTAGAATTCTGCCTGCCACCCCTGGCTCAGGGCTCTGTTGCCAGCACCAGTCCTCAACCTCCCTCTGTAGGAGCACAGAGAACCAGGACTGTAGAGAAGCCCGCGCAGAGCTGATGCCCAGCTGGAGCCAGAGGAGCCGATGAACTCACCATGCAAGCGGGTGCAGGCAGCGAAGGGCAGAGACAGAACCCAAAACTGAGCCCACATCTGGGTGAATCACTATTACAGTGCCATGTTTGGGGCCAGTGTTTCACCTATAACTAAAGTGTACGGATGTGACAGTTGGTCCGTAAAAAGGCTGAGTGCTGAAGAATTGATGCTTTCGAACTGTGGTGCTAGAGAAGACTCTTGAGAATCCCTTGGACAGCAAGGAGATCAAACCAGTCAGTCCTAAAGGAAATCAACCCTGATATTCACTGGAAGGACTGATGCTGAAGCTGAAACTCCAATACTTTGGCCACCTGATGCGGAAGAGCCAACTCATTGGAAAAGATCCTGACATTGGGAAAGACTGAGGGCAGGAGGAAAGGGGGCGACAGAGGTTGAGATGGTTGGATGGCATCACCCACTCAACGGACAGGAGTTTGAGCAAACTCCAGCAGGAATGAAGGACAGGGAAGCCTGGTATGCTGCAGTCCATGGGATTGCAAAGAATTAGACATGACTTAGTGACTGAACACACACACAAAGTGTAAACCTGTATTTAACCACTGTGGAAGGCAGCACACCTACCCCCATTTCACAGATGAGGAATCTGAAACCCCATGTGACAGAACTACCAGTTTAGGTCATACAGTGAATGTGTGATAGGACTAGAACCAAACATTACTCTAAAACTGATCAGGCCAGTGCCGTTCGTGTTTCGGGCCTTCCCGAATGATCCACCAAGGAGGATCACTGGGGACCCAGCACAGGGAACAAGTTTGGGGTCTGAAGTCTAATATTAAGGCCCTCAGTCCTGCCACTCTCCGGGTGGCTTGGATGGACAGAAAGAGGAGCGGTCCCTGCACACCTGAAGGATAGAACCTTGCAGAGACTGGCCAGGTTTATCCCAAGGCCAGGGGCTTAAATTTCCAAGTAGCAGCAACCATGCAGGGTCATTCCTCAGACAGTTGCCTTAAAGCATACCCAAGGGGAGGCCCAAGGGGCATCCAGACAAGGGCTGATTTATAAACTGATAAAGATCTGCTTTACCTGAAAAGACAGTGTCCTATGGCACTGCTAATCTTCATGCAGATTCAGTGTCCACCCAGAGGCACTGAGCGACCACCGTGAGGCCCTGTAAGTGCAAATTCACGAGCTGTACCCATACAGATCAAATCCAGTACAGAATTCCAGGAATCTGCTCCCCCAGGGGGCCGCACAGGCAGAGTCAGGCAGAGATGGAGGTTTCCTCCTGTCTGAGGGAGGGAGAGGGCTCAGGTCTGATGGGCCAGTGCCAACAGGCTCTGCCGCACCAAAGGCCTAGGACTCCAGAAGAGCAGAGTGAGCAATCGTGGTACTGGGAAGCACACTTACTGGGAACATTAGCATCAATGCTTGGAGCCTCAGTTTCCCCATCTGTAAAATGGAAGGGCAACAACCTGCCCCTTGGCAAGGTGATGATGTAAGTGAACAACCCGGCCCCACTGGGTGCTTGACAGGTTGTTGCAGGCAGGTCTAAGTGCCCTCTCCTCTCCCTTGAAGCAATCAATCCCTGAGCACACTGCCTTAGTTGGAAATGTTCCCTGTTCTATTTATCTCACACCTGGACTCTTACACATCCTATTCTTTTTTTTTTTTTTTCAGATTTGCAAAATAGAGAAAATGGCCCTACAGCTGCTAATATGACTTTCTCGACAGAAAGACTAAAACTCCCTGGGGGAGGGGCTTGCAGGTTTGGAACAAAGTCATAAAAACAGCGGTCTGACTGCTCTAGTTTGAGTTCATCCCAAGTCTGAAGGGCCCATCAGGGTAAGGTGAATAATGAGGGTGGGAGATGGGAGCCCTGGCGTGAGGAGAGATCAGGATATGGGGAATCTGGGCTGAGGACAGGCACCACCCTGGCCCATCCGGCCAGTCCTGGCAGATAAGCAGATGGGCAGGACCTCTGCAGACTGAGTGGTCCAACTTGTTCTTCCTTGCAGAGGAGAAGAAAGCGGAGTGATGTCCCCGGAGGAGAGGTGGACGATGAGAAGAGGGTAAGAAGGAGGCGACTGAGACCGAGGGAAGTCGAAGGCCACCATCTCTAAGGAGCAAGGGTTCCCCGGGTTGTTTTCACCCCCCACCTCTCCCAGCTCCTCCTCCCCCGCTTCCTCTCCTCCTCCCACACCCCCTCCCTCCCTCCTGCCGCCCCGCCGGCCTCCCGGCCCCGCCCCTCCCGCCGTCCCGAGCACTTTTTGGCCGCCTGCCGCGCTGCCCTCCGAGCCAGTGCGCGGGCCGAGCCGTCACAGCCGCCGCGATGTGGGCCGTCCTGCCGCTGCTCTGCGCGGGAGCCTGGCTCCTGGGTGCCCCCGCTTGCGGCGCCGCCGAGCTGGCCGTGAGCTCTTTAGGTACGGGGACTGCGGGGACGGGGACGGGGACGGGGCGCCTCCGGAGAGGAGTCGGCAGGTCGGAAACTCTGGAGAACTTGGGCGGGTGGGGACTCCGCGCTTGGGAGGAGCCGGGCAGCGCACGTCCCAGGCCCTAGGCCCTGGGGCTCTGTGGGTCGAGACCGGAGTCCAGGAACCGTGGCCTATGTGATGGGTGGGGGATGTCGGCTGGAGAAGGGGGCGGTTTGGAGGGTGAGCGTCTTGCGGGACCCGAGGAGCCAATGGATAGGTGCCCGGGGGGCCCCCCTTGCTCAGGGGTGCTAAGAGGAAACGCCCCAGTGTCCCCTTCTGCTCTCCACCCCGTACCTGGAGACTCAGAGGACCCGGATCTGCCCCTGCCAGAAGCTAGCAGGGACTTCCCAGCCTTTTCTGGCAGCTCCCAGGGACTGGGCACAGGGGATGTCCCCTGGGGTGCCTTGAGAGCCTGTTGGACCTGCCCTTTCAAGGAATGACTGTGCAGAGCCATAGCAGATTTAGCGCCTGAAAACTGAGGCTGTTTGTTCCAAAGACCCAAGGTCAAGCCCCAGGGCTCCCCTGTACAGTCCCAGGGCTTCCACTCAGGAAGCTGAGTAGTCCAGCTTCCTGCTGCTCTTACCCTCCTTCTGTTGCTGCAGATCCAGCCACCTCCCCAAGCTAAAGGCTCTCCTGAAGGCCCTCCTGCCTTGCCCACTGCCCACCACCCTCAGCCTCAACCCACCACCCACAGGCTCTGACCTTCCAAGACCGCCTGCATCCTCACCCTGAGGACAAAGAATTGTAGCCAAAGAGCAGCCTGGGGATAGGACAAAGATATCTGAGGCTGAATCTTTTCCACTAGAATCTTGCCTCATTCCTCCAGACCCATTGATACAAGGAAGCCCCCCAGTCTTGCAGACCTGGGAGGACGCCCAGCTCAGTTCAGTCCCAACTTAAAGAAACCCAGCTGCTCGCAAGCCAAGGCCGTGTGGCCTTCATGGAAGAGGAGGGCTGGTGCTGGAAGCCGTTCTTCCAGAGTAGGGTTTGGCATGCTTCTCCTGTGAATGGCCAGATAGTAAATATTTTAGGCTCTTTGTGGACCACACAGTCTCTGATCAGCTACTTAATTCTGTGCTGAAAGCAGCCAAAGGCGGTATGTAAATGAATGAGCCGGTTGTGCTCCCAGAAACTTTTACTTAGACACACTGAAGTTTGGATTCAGATGATTTTAAAGTGCTACACAATGTGGTTTTCAAAAAACATTTTTAAACGTGGATATTCTTAGCTCGTGGGCCATACAAAAACAAGTGGCAGGTCAGAGTTCTAGAATCCCTGTTCTAGATAGTACCATGTGCTCCCCGAAACAGCACATAAAGAAAGGATATGTGCTTTCTTCCAAAAGTCACAATGGACTGAAATGGGTCTGAGTTTAGTGTGCAAGTGTCACCAGATGTCCTTCTGGCCCCACTCCAAGATCACTTCTGGCTTTTTTTCCCTCTGACCTCCAACGAATGAGAAGTAGTGCTGGATTTTCACACCTGTTTGTAGCTTTTGAAACCTCTGCAGGCAAACATTGGTCAGTTGTCCTAAACTCCATCTGCCTCAAGCCCTGGTCCTAAGCTGAGATCTGTCTTCCTCTAAAGCCATCAGGCTTCCCTGGTGGCTCAGATGGTAAAGAGTCTGCTTGCCAATACAAGAGACTGGATTTGATTCCTGGGTTGGGAAGATCCCCTGGAGAAGGGAATGGCAACCCACTCCAGTATTCTTGCCTGGGAAATCCATAGACACAGGAGCCTGGCAGGCTGAAGTACATGGGGTCGCAAAGAGTCAGATACAACTGAGCAACTTTGACTTCACTTTTTCACTTCTGAAGCCATCAGCTATAATGGCTAACCAAGATTTGCAGTCCTCTAAACCCCAAGCAGGGCATATCCTGGAGAAATGTGCATTTCTTTGTCAGGAAAAATGGCTGTCACTTGGTTTCTGGAACAGATCTATGACCCACAGGGGAGAGCTAGATTCCATACAACTGTGATCTTCGAACTGCAGGGTGTGAATTGGTGGCACACATGTGTGTGCTTAGTTGTGTCCAGTTCTTTGTGACCCCATGGATGATAGCCCGCCTGGCTACTCTGTCCATGGGATTCTCCAGACAAAAATACTTGAGTGAGCTGCCATTTCCTCCTCCAGGGGATCTTTCTGACCCAGGGATCAAGCCTGTGTCTCCTGCATTGGCAGACAGATTCTTTACCACTGCACCACCTGGGAAGCCCGTGGACCAGCAGAAGAACACAGAAAAGTACCAAGTGATACCAGTACAGACAGTAAATCCATTTCCACACCGTTTACTTCCACGTGTCAGCTGCTGGGGTCCTAGAAATAATGTTTAGTAATAGAGTGCCATGTGATGTGAGGGTGTAGAAAGGAGTAGGAGGAATTGCGTGACTTTGCTCTAAAACTTGCCTTCTGTTCCCAGAAGCAATAAGCAATCCTGCTTATCTAAGCAGAATTTCTCAACCCTTTGAAAGGGCTGAGTCAAAGATCAGATTTAATGCTAACCCATTCAGAAAAACAAGTAATAATCACTCATGAATATATAAATCCATGGGGAGGGCATTGTTAATTAAGTTTAATTTACCTCATTAAGAGATGCCTCTCCAATGCAAGTTTGCTTTTTATGTTTAACAATTACTTTTCATTAGGTGTAATGTATTTGACATGTTTTTAATCAGTTGGAGTCTTAATAATGATGATGACTTCATTCAGAATGAACTTTTATAATATCCAGAGATATATGGGTCACCAGGAGTAACAGTAATTTAAATTTATACTTTCTGTGCTTGTCATTGCATAAAAGGATACTAGAGCAATTAAGTATAAACAGATACTCCCTGGGACTTCTATTGTGGTCTAGTGACTAAGACTCTGCACTTCCAGTGCAGGGGCATGGGTTTTGATCCCTGGTCAAGAAACTAGATCCTACATGCCCTGCAATGTAGCCCCCCAAAATAAATTAAACAGATGCTCCCTTAGGATAAAATTCTGTGAGATGTGAATGGAGATGGGGGTTCAAGGAGAAAAAGAAACTATATGAAATATTCAGCTCTTATAGAAGGGCTTGTTCATGTTACTGATGGTGGGTATCACGTCATGATGGTATATGGAATTCTTTGGCTAGCATCCTTTAAATACGATGGAACAGTTGTATTTTTAAATGTCATGAATTGCAATAAACTGGAGTACCTCCTTTGCAGCTATTTAAATTTGAAATGCAATTTTACATTTAAAAATGTACAAGGGTGGATATAGGAAGAGTCTACAAACAACTAGGCAGCCTGTTTTTGTAAAGTTTTCTTGAAACAGTCACACCCCTTCATTTTCACACGTAGGGTAGAGTTGAGTAGTTGTAACAGACTGTAGAGATTGCAAAGTCTATGATATTTACCATCTGTCCCTTTTAAAAAAATTGCTGACACGGGGTATATAAGGGTTTTTTAAGTATTTATTTGTGTTATCATGAATAACTAGCTCTCTGTTAAATTCAAACCTTTCGTTTTTATTTTATGTATTTATTTTTGGCCTCGCCATGCAGGATGTGGGATTAGTTCCCCAATCAGGGATCAAAGCCCCTGCAGTGGAACTACAGTCTTAATCACTGGATCAATAGGGACGTCCCGGCATATAGGTTTTTAAATTAACTTCTTAAAATATGACACAGAAGAGAACACAAATCATTAAATATGCATTTCAGTGAATTTTTCGTCATCTAAACATACTTCTGAAACTGGCATCCAAATGAAGCCACAGAACATTACCAGCACCCCACAAGCCCCCTTTGACTCCTCACTAAGTATTACCATTATCCTGATTTTTAATACCATAGCTTAATGGCATGTACTTTTTCAAAATTAATTTGGAGCACAAAAACAGTAAGAATTTAGTTCCTTTTCAAATTCTGTCTTATATACCACCATTTTGGGTGCTTTAAATTTAACCCAGTGTATTAAAATGCGAATCAGTTCTCTTGTGCCCCCACTTGGCTATAGACGTGACCACAAGGCACACAGACCTAATTTTTTTTTCTTCTTTTTGCAGAGAAGTTTCACTTTCAGTTATGGATGGTGCAGGTCAGTGTCCAACTTCTTCTTTCTGAAGTTTCTCGTTTCACTGTTTTCTGTTATCAGAACAAACTGTCCTAGATTTGAGACGATGAAGGAGGAATTACCAGCCCCCTTCCCCTGGGTCTTTCTCACATGGGGATGAGTCAAACGCTGCAAAAAGATTTGGTTAAGTGAGTTCCTTCCCACAGTGGTTTGGTCCCCAGTGGTGAAGTTGGCTAGCAGCCTTGGAAACCTTCAGATTCATTTACATTTTTTGCATTCAAATCACATTGTGTAGCTGCCTGCAAAATCAATCGAAAAACACTGGTGTGCGTATTTTTGAAAAATGGTGTTATCTGCCATGAACTTGACCTTGTGCCAGTTGCAGCGTCCAGGGCTGACCTAAGCATGACAGGTCATTCGCCTGGCCTTCTTGGTCTCCTGACTGACTCTACGGCAGCTGCATAGGCTTCATTCTGGCCACAGGCCCCTAGAGGCAGAGGGGTTCCTATATAAACTTCCCCATGCTGTGCTGAGACCCAGGGCAGTGTCCCACCTCTAATACAGTTTTCGCCTGAGAATCATGGCAGGAAGAAGACCTCCATTCCTCCTCTTAAAAGACAAAACCGTTACCCTCTGGTGAGCAGCGTCCTGTTTCCGTGACTTATTGCTGATGTGTTTATTTCAGCATCAAAAGAAATACAACTCAGAGGAGTACCGCCACAGGCTGCAGGTGTTTGCCAGCAACTTGAGGGAGATCAACGCCCACAACGCCAGGAACCACACATTTAAAAGTACGCGGAGACACCTTGCCTCCAAGCCACTTGTCCCTGGGAGGAGGGAGCAGCTCAGATCTGGAAAGAAATGAATGATTACAGGGTCCACTGGGCTTGGGAGCAGGGCAAGAGGAGAGCAGCCACCCAGGCTCTGAAGCTGGGCTTGGCCGACCTCACATTCCAGCTCTGCTGTTGTTCTCTGAGATTCAAGGGGTTGTAACTGTAGGGTGTCCCTCTGAAGGGTTGTGGTGTTCCTGCCTTCTGAGGGTCCAGCCCAGACACTGAGCCCCTGGGCTGCCGAGGGGAGCAGTGCTTCTGGACTTAGGAGCAGCTCCTTAGGACATCTACCTTCAGTCTGGGTTCATTTCACTAGAAACACATGCTACATACATTGAGGACTCAGAAGTGACGGCAATGTCGACTAAGTGAGTAACGTGGGCAGAAGCGTGAAGTGGAAGGAAACCTCAGTTTGAAACTCTTTCCTGCCTAATATTGGCTGTGTCAACCCTGGGGGGCATTGACAGCTCTGAAGTTTCACTTGACTGTCAAGTGGATATCATAAGGCTCCCCCTGCCAGGTTATGAAGACTGAAGGAGGTAACAGGTGGTGGTTCTGTACCCAGATGTCCACCAGACCTACTAACCGGGCATCTAAAAAATGGGTGCCCAGGCCCCACCCCAGGCCCACCACGTCTGCATCTCTGGGGTGCAGCCCAGACACTGGTACTGTTGCAAAGCTCCCCAGGGAATTCCGAAGCACAGTCAGGCTGACCTTGGTGTAGTAAATTACAGTTGACCCTTGAACAGTGTGGGGTTAGAGGCACTGACTGTCTGCACAGTTGAGAATCTGAGTATAACTGATTGTCTGCCCTCCATATATGCATTTCCTCCATATGTGCACTTTCTCTGTATCCACGGTTCTGCATCCCATGTTTATACCAAACTGGGATCATGTTGCACTGTAGTATTTACTATTGGAAAAAAATCCATGTATAAGTGGATCTGCCCAGTTCAAACCATGTTGTTCAAGGGTCAACTGTAAAATCAACTATAACTCAATAAAAAAATAAATTTAAAAAATTGTTTTAAAACAGTTCAACTGTGTCCGTTCCGTTTAAAAATTTAAAGGAGCCAAGTTGAAGGGCCTGTAAATAGGACATGAGGGAACATGAGATTTCATTATTTTTTCTGTTTCTTTATTAGTGATCTACTGAACACCTCTGTTTTGTTTTGTTTTTTGTTTGATTGTTTACTGTTCTGCCTTCTCTTTTTTCAGTGGGACTGAATCAATTTTCAGACATGAGCTTTGCTGAATTAAAACGCAAGTATCTTTGGTCAGAGCCTCAGGTGGGTATTATTCATTGAGACCAAATCTGAGTCTTTTCTGTTTGGCTTTTTTTTTTTTTTTTTTTATTTTCGCTGTGCTGAGTCTTCGTTTGCTGAGGGGACTTTCTTAGGTTGCAGCGAGTGGGTGCTACTCTCTGGTTGTGGTTCACAGCCTTCTCCTTGCAGTGACTTCTCTTGTTGCAGGCTCTAAGGTGCATGGGTTTCTTGGGCTTAGTTGTGGCACTTGGGCTTAGTTGCTCCGGAGCATGTGAGATCTTCCTGGAACAGGGATCAAACCTGGGTCCTCTGCATTGGCAGGCAGATTCTTGACCACTGGACCACCAGAGAAGTCCCAATGAATAATATTTTTGCATAAGTCATATCCAAAGTATTGCATGGGATGTACATTACAACTTTTTCATCATTGATCTAAAATTCAACTTTTAACTGGGTGAACTGTATTTTTATTTGCTAAATCTGCCCTCCCTGTCCTAACTGCCCCAACCTGAGCCCCCCAAAGGACCTGTCACTTAGCATTTGGAACTCATAGGATGCGATAGGATGGCTCTGACAACCATAATCTTTCTCATTCTCTTGTGGTGACTATTTTAATTACATACTTTTCCATCAGAAATGGGTTTTTTTTTCCCCTGAAAAAATTGTAATTTGTCATTTCAGAATTGCTCAGCCACCAAAAGTAACTACCTTCGAGGTACTGGTCCCTACCCAACCTCCATGGACTGGAGAAAAAAAGGAAATTTTGTCACACCAGTGAAAAATCAGGTATGCATGATGGTCCCCAGTTTTTCCTCCAAAACAGCCACATTCTCAGACAGTATGCCAGGAAGAAAAACTCAAGACAATCCTGAAACACAAAGAGTAATATCCCCCACTCCATCATTTTCATTATCTCTCTAGCTACCTTCCTCCAAAAGGCCAGGAGGTCATTGTTTTTATGGATGTAGTTCCTCTCTGGGCTGAAGTGTACCCCTTCCCTCCCGCTCCACTGCACTGTCTAAAGCTCCCCACTGACCCTAGGTGTTTCCTACAGTCACCCTAAATATCTGTGCCCTTCTGTAACTGGATACAAGACCCCATTCCTACACGTCTTTTCTTCCTGTCCTCCATCCACTCCACAAGGCACCAGGTCCAGCCCCTCCCTGGCCCTCTGCTTCCCTCAAGGGAGCTGCAGGTGGTCAAGGACCAGCGTGGAACCCAGCATTGCAGATGTGCTCTGAAGAGCGCCTCCTGCAGGGCACAGCGTGCCAGGCAAGGCAAGTGGTGGCACGGTCCTGTGCCGAGAGCTGAGGGCTGGGCGGCTGGCTGGAGGGCCCCACACACTGCTGGGTCCTGGAGAGTCTGGGCCTGGTGTCCCTGGAAGCGACAGTGCAGTGGCCATCTTCAGAAGCTTTCCCACCTCTTGCTCCCAGGAAACACAGGGTGAAGGTTCCGCTCCTGGTAGCACTTGGCTTTCTGCCGAAACTCACCATGAGAAACATTTTCTCTTTTTCTGAAACCCATGTAATGCAGCCATGATGCCCCCAGGCTCCCTGGATTCCCTGAGCCTGCCTAGTGATCTAGACGGTTCAACCAGAACCAAGAAACCAAAACGAGCCTCTGCTCCAGCAGAGGGATAGGATGAAGTCAGTCCCCTCCCCCAAGACCCCAAGGTGGCTTTTAAACCATCTGAGAATCCCGGGACAGTTCAAAGCCCAACAGGTATTCAATGTGGAAGCCTGAACCCCCTCACCCTCTGGGCAAGGAAGAAACAGAGGTCTGCCAAGAATGTTCTGGGTCCTCTCGTTAGCTAGCTATCAGGCAGGAGAGAGACCCCTGAGCAGAGGGGCCGGAACAAGGTGGTCACCCCTGTGGGTGTGTATGGTCTCTCACTGTAGCCACCATATGGTTACAGGTGCGGCGACAGGATCTGACATTAGCTCAGCATCCTCAAGGGTTCCTCACTTTACAGAGGAGGAGATGCTGAAGGTGCAAAGCAAGTGGGTCTCCGCTCAAGGCCAGGGCTGGCGGCTCAGACCTGCTCTGTCTGTCTCTTTCTTCAGTGGCCAAGCCCACCTCCTTGACCAGCCAGAGACACTCTGATCAAGCCCTCCCCTACCGCTGCCAAGGGAAGGATTTGAGAGGAAGAGACTGGGGATGGGGGGAGAGTGAAGGCTCTTTCCAGGAGACAAGCGAGGAGGAGTGGACAAGAACAGTGAGGAAAGGATCTTAGGAGACGTTTCAGAAGTAGTCTACGGATGGTTGACCCAGTGAAGGGCGGAAAAGAGACAAAGATGGGGATGAGAGAAAGATGCTAACAGCAGCTGGTATTACTGAACCCGTAGGGTAACTGCATGACTGGCAGGATCTTATCTGCGCTTCTGACAGTTCTGTGGGGCAAGCATGGTGGTTCCCGTTTTACAAGTGATGAAACTGGGGGGGTGGAGAGATGCCCCTTGCCCAGCTCACATGGTGGGTGGGGGCATGACTGTGATCTGAAGTAGGCAGGCAGGCTCCAGCACCCGACTCCTGGCCCCAGTGAGGTGTCAGGAGAGTGGTCAGTGGCTGTGATCATGGTAGAGGATGGGGAGATGGATGGCTGGGGCAGGACACACAGGGTCTATGGTATCTGGGGTATATACAGGTGGGGTCCTCTGGTAGACAGGTGTTCTGGGTCTGGGCAGAGGTCAGGGCTGAAGTGGGGTCTGGGAAGTTGTTAGTTTAACAGGACTATGGGTGAGGTTGGAGGGGTAAAGGTGAGAGAGAAGTTTCTGAAAATAGGACTTTGGTGCATCCTTCTGTTGGGAGCAATAGGAAGAAGAGAAACCAGCAGGAGATTCAGAACCAGAGGGACTTCCCAGGCAGTCCAGTGGTTAAGACTCCGAACTTCCACTGCAGAGGGTGTGGGTCGATGACTGGTTGGGGAATTAAGATCCCCTGTGCCTCGTGGTGCAAGGAAAGAAAAAAAGTAGGACATGTAGAACAGCACAGAATGGAGTCGGGAGGAACTCCGGCCCTTGCAGGACAGTGGGGGTTGGTCAGCGAGGGGCCAGATGGGGAGTGCACAGCTGCTGTTGCCCCTTTTTCACAAGTTTCAGTCTTCTCATCTGTAACATGGGGAGAAGGAAGCTGGCCACTTGGAGCTTGTGAGGATCAGCACGGACAGATGTGAGTTGGGGCTTGGTCCACTGAGGTTCTCAGGAGCCTGATGGGACCAGATCATGACTCCCCTTCTCCACTCTGGCCTCCAGGGCGGCTGCGGCAGTTGCTGGACCTTCTCCACCACCGGGGCCCTGGAGTCTGCTGTCGCCATAGCAACGGGGAAGTTGCCCTTCCTGGTGAGTGACCAGCCACGGGGCGGGGTGGGATGTGGGGGAGCCGTGGGGTCAGGGTCTCCTCCTGCAGGGGTCACAGCTTGACTCCGAGCCCTGACTTGGTGGGACAGGCCAGGCCTTCAGGCTTCTTCAGGGCTTTAGATGACAGTGGCCATGTCAGCTGGACTTTGTGTCCAGTCTCATGGACATTTGGCATGCAAACCTCCCCTGATGGTTTGGAAGGACTGAGGCTCATTCCTGAGTGGGTCTGGGTGTTCCTCAGTCTGGGAACCCGGGGCCTTCAGGAAGCAGAGCCTTCCTGGGAGGCAGCCCTGTAGGAGCTGCACCCCCTCCCAGGCTGGTCATCTTCCTGCAGGGGAGAGCGGGGACCTGTGTATTCACCCCCAGAGCCCCCAGAGCAAGGGGTGACTGTCAGACCACGGCGTCCTGCATAGGGAAGCAGGGAAAGAGAGGGCTAGACTGGCAAGGGCCACTAGGGCCCGGGAGTAGGGAAGGCCTGTCCCCTCCCTCCCACATGGCACCATGGGGGCCCACCTACCTGCACCCTTCAGGCCCCTCCTCACCCTCTCACATGCCGGCTTGGCTGCCAGGTCACTACTGAGCTCTTCCCCAGAAGGCACTGGCTCTGGCCTGGCTCCTCAGACACAGAGATGGACCTTGCCCTGGGGGAGTATAACCTGATCCTCCTGACCCAGAGCTGGCGGGGCCGCGGGTGTGTGGTCGGCTTAGGGGGCCCTGAGCTGGGGGCTCTCCCGGTGAACGCATAGCTCACCGGGTATGTGTTCCTTCTCCAGGCTGAGCAGCAGCTGGTGGACTGCGCCCAGAACTTCAACAACCACGGCTGCAAAGGGTACGTCCCAGACCAGGGTGGGGAGGCCTGGAGCCCCTTCTCATTTCCTGGCATTACTTCTTTTGGGTCTAGGAGGGGCTGAGACTCTGTCCTGGGTGGGAGCAAAATTGGCCCCGCTTAGAGGATGGTCACCCCACATACCCGAGGTCCCTCAGCTGGAGTGGGCAGAGCTGTATGCCAGGCCCCGGCCTGTCTGCTCCCAGAATCTGTCCTCTTCCCTGCTGTCACCTGGCTGTCGCCTCTCAGCACATTTGGCCTCATCCACCACCTGGGCCTCTGGGTGAGTGGCCAAAAGAATTCACAGAATGAGAAGCGCATCGTCCTGCAGGAGCAAGACCCACACACAGGTGTCTGGTCGGCTGTCTGCGAATTCTCTAGGGTAGCAGTCCCCAACCTTTGGCACCAGGGGCTGGTTTCATGGAAGACGATTTTCCCATGGACTGGGGGTGTGGGGAGGGAGATGAAGTGGGGATGGTTTCAGGATGATTCAAGTACAGTACATTTATTGTGCTTTTATTTCTAATCTAATGTTGATGATGACAGGAGGTACCCATCCGTGGCCGGGAGACTGGGGTCCCCTACTCTAAAGCTCTGGCTGCCCCAGCTCGGCAGGCTATGTGAAGGAGCTTTTCTATAGGTGAGGTGCCATGTTCAGGCAGAAACACTGTATTTTGCCAAGCCTGCTCTCCTGGCCCATTTATTTATTTATTGAGGTCTAGTTGAACTAGTGTTGTGTTAATTACTGCCATACAGCAAAATGACTCAGTTATACACATCATTGTTGTTCAGTCGGTAAGTCGTGTCCGACTCTTTGCAACCCCGTAGTTATACACATATTAAAAAGCAGAGACATCACTTTGCTGACAAAGGTCCGTATAGCCAAAGCTATGGTTTTTCCAGTAGTCATGTACCAATGTTAGAGTTGGACCATAAAGAAGGCTTAGCACCAAAGAATTGATGCCTTTGAACTGTGGTGCCGGGGAAGACTATTGAGAGTCCCTTGGACAGCAAGGAGATCAAAGCTGTCAATCCTAAAGGAAATCAACTCGAAATACTCATTGGAAGGACTGATGCTAAAGCTGAAACTCCAATACTCTGGCCACCTGATGTGAAGAGCTGATTCATTGGAAAAAACACTGATGCTGGAAAAGACTGAAGGCAGGAGGAGAAGAGGGCAGCAGAGGATGAGATGGTTGGATAGCATCATTGACTCGATGGACCTAAGTTTGAACAAACTCCGAGAATTAGTGAAGGGCAGGGAAGCCTAGCATGCTGCAGTCCATGGGGTTACAAAGAGTCAAACATGACTTAGCAACTGAACAGCAACAGTTATATACACATACATACATTATTTTTCATATTCTTTTCCATTATGGTTTATCACAGGATATTGAATATAGTTCCCTGTGCTATACAGTAGGACTTTGTTGTTTATCCATCCTAGATATACCAGTTTGCATCTGCTAACCCCAAACTCCCAGTCTGTCTACCTGCCTCCTGGCCTATTCTTCAAACGGGTTGTTAGGGATTGACTCACAGTTCCCAGTGTCTCCAGCCCTCATCTCCTCCTCACGTGCAGTGCTCTAAGACCTTTCCTGTGCACACAGGTATAAAGCCAGGCCCCTCATGTTCCCCCAGAGCAGGCTCCCAGCCTTGCCTCCCGCCCCCTCCCAGCGGCCCAGCCCTCTCCCAGGTGAGTCCTGCTTCAGCAGCAGCCAGCACAGGGGTCTCCTGCAGGGAACCACGCTCAGGCTCGTCCTGGGACTCAGGGCTGAAGTCACTACCACGGCCCTCCAGCCCTGCCAGGGCAGACGTCTGGCATGCCCCCGTCCCCGCAGGCCCTACCTCTATCGGGGCCGGTCCCAGGTAGGCACAGCTGTGTGTGCTTCTTGCAGGGGTCTCCCCAGCCAGGCCTTCGAGTACATCCGGTACAACAAGGGCATCATGGGTGAAGACACCTACCCCTACAGGGGCCAGGTAACTCAGGCAGCCTGGGCTCCATCTTCTTGGTCTGCAGGGCGCTCCATCTCTGTGCTCCCAGCCTGGGCTCCGTCTTCTTTGTCTGCAGGGTGCCGCATCTCTGTTCTCCCAACCTGGGCTCCATCTTCTTGGTCTGTAGGGCCCCCCTGGGCTCCCCCCATCTTTGTTCTCCCAGCCTGGGCTCCATCTTCTTAGTCTGCAGGGCCCCCATTTCTGTTCTTCTCCCAGCCTCAGGACACACCCCTCCCCTGCACCCTCTTGAAGACTCCTACTCCCTCCTGAATTCTCAGTGCTGTCTCTTCAAGTTCACTCCTTCGCCTCCTCTGTTCGTCTGAGCTCCAGTGCTCAGCTGTCCTGGGGCCTCTTCGCCCTATCCACGGCAGCACCGTCTCTGCGCGTGGCCTAGCCCGCACCTTCTGCTGAGGGTGCACCAGAGTGCCATCTATGGGCTTCTACACTCCGTGTCCGTGCAGACAGTACTCCTGGGCCCAGGGCCTCCCCTGCTCTCACCTCAGCCCCGCCTGTGCACTGCTGGGCACCCTGACTTTCCCCCAAACCCAGGACTCTCCTCTGGTGTTTCGCCTCCCAACAATGGGAGGCACCACCTTTTCCAAAAACCTCTTGGCTACCTGTGTCCCTTTCTCAGGGCAATCCCCCTGCCCAGACCCTCCCCCGACAGAGACCTTCTTGCTTCTGCTCCTTGGTCTGTCCTGTGTCCCTTCCCCCCCTCAGCCCTTGGTCCCCCTTCATCCTGGATCCCTGAGGGTGGTCTGTCCTGGGGCCACCCTACCCCAGGGGCTGCCAGAGTGGCCTCTCAGACCAAGCTCTGAGTACAATCAGTTCAGAACTCTTCAAAGGCTTCCCAGGGCCTGCAAGATAAACTCCAGAGTCTCCAGCCTGCCTTCCAAGTCCCTCTGCCCGAATCTGTCTGCCCAGTCTTGTCTTAGACTTCACTCTCCCCTTGGAAACCTTCCGCTCCCACCCAACCGCTTGCTACTTCCTAAACTTCAGGTCCTGCGTTGTCATCCTGACTGTCTCTCCGTCTCAGAGGGGCTTGCTCTTCCCTGCATGTGTCCTGCCTCTTGGTCATCTTTCCTGGACTGAGACTGGCCTTCACTCCCCTGCCGTGCAGGCTCTTACTTGGTTCCTTTCTCGGCAAGCCTCCTTGGACTGGGTCAGGCCCCTTCCTCATGCTCCCACCAGGGGCCACTTGAGCCCACCTCTGCCAAAGCCAGCACAGTCTCCTCCCACTGGACTGTAACGTCCTCGGGGACAAGGATGCCTCTGATTCTCTCCTAAGTGATCCCCCTCACCCAAGTCCTGGTACCTGTAGCTTTTGCTTTGTCAATGTTATCAAATTGCACGGGGTGGCGAGGGCTGGGTGAGCATCCCCAACCTGTATCCCATGACCTTTGCCCCCCGAACAGGATGGTGACTGCAAGTACCAGCCCAGTAAGGCCATCGCTTTTGTCAAGGATGTAGCCAACATCACACTGGTGAGTACCAACCCTTCTCTGCGATGGGGAACACGTCCTGATCAGGTGGCAGCCTCCACTGCTGTCGGATGCCAAGGGACATGGCATGGCAGCCTTTCTGGGCAACACAGCCCTTTGATTGAAAAGTTTTTGATTATCAATGAATGTCAGTCACCGTGATGGCAACAGGGTGTAAGTCGGAAGGGACAGAGCAGGAGTCGGCGGTCAGGTGCTCTGGTCCTGGCCCAAGTCTGCACAAATCTTCATTCTTTCTTATTTTTAATTTTTGGCTGCACTGGGCCTTCATTGCTGCACACTGGCTTTCTCTCGTTGCAGTGTGTGGGGTTCTCATTGCAGTGGCTTCTCTTATTGCGGAGCATGGGCTTCAGCAATTGCAGCATGTGGGCTCAGCAGTTGTGGTGCTCGGGCTTAGTTTTAGTTGCTCCGTGACACGTGGGACCATGGACTGAACTTGTGTCCCCTGTGTTAGATGGCGGATTCTTAACTACTGGATGACCAAGGAAGTCCCAATATTAAACACTTTAAATTACAGTCACTCAAAGATTACTTGTACTTAACAGTGAAATGATGTATATGCATCTGTGGCTATGAGTCTGGTTCACTTTTTTTTTTTTTCAAATTCACTTGTTTGGCTGCGCTGCATCTTCATTGCTGCGCACGGGCTTTCTCCAGTTTCAGCGAGTGGGGGCTACTCTTTGTTGTGGTGCACGGGCTTCTCACTGCAGTGGCTTCTCTTGTTACGGAGCACAAGCTCTAGGTGCATGAGCTTCAGTAGTTGCAGCACACAAACTCTGTAGTTGTGGTGCATTGGGCTTAATTGCTCCATGGCATGTGTCATCTTCCTGAACCAGGGATTGAACCCATGTCCCCTGCATTGGCGGATGGATTCTTAACCACTGGGCCACTAGGGAAGTCCCAACAGTAGCTTCCGTCTAATCGAAGTACGTGCCATGCAGTCGGCACTAGTAGTAAACAGGCAGTTTATGGAGTGTTCACTTCAGTTCAGTTGCTCAGGTGTGTCCAACTCTGCGACCCCATGGACTACAACACGCCAGGCTTCCTTGTCCATCACCAACTCCTGGAGCTTGCTTAAACTCATGTCCTTTGAATCAGTGATGCCATCCAGCCATCTCATCCTCTGTCGTCCCCTTCTCCTGCCTTCAATCTTTCCCAGCATCAGGGTCTTTGCCAGTGAGTCAATTCTTCACATCAGGTGGCCAAAGTTTTGGAGTTTCAGCCTCAGCACCAGTCCTTCCAATGGATATTCAGAGTTGATTTCCTTTAGGATTGACTGGTTTGATCTCCTTGCAGTCCAAGGGACTCTCAAGAGCCTTCTCCAACACCACAGTTCAAAAGCATCAATTCTTCAGTGATCAGCTTTCTTTGTAGTCCAACTCTCACATCCCTACATGACTACTGGAAAAACCATAGCTTTGACTAGATGGACCTTTGTCGACAAATTATGTCTCTGGTTTTGATTATTTGTCCAAATTGGTCATAGCTTTTTTCCCAAGGAGCAAGTGTCTTTTAATTTCATGGCTGTAGTCACCATCTGCAGTGACTTTAGAGTCCAAGAAAATAAAGCCTGTCACTATTTCCATTGTTTCCCCATCTTTTTGCCATGAGGTGATGGGACCAGATGCCATGATCTTCATTTTTTGAATGTCGAGTTTTAAGCCAGCTTTTTCAGTCTCCTCTTTCACGTTCATCAAGATGCTCTTTAGTTCCTCTTTGCTTTCTGCCATAAGGAGTGTACTAACCACTTAACTTGTGTTATTTCCTATAGACTCAAGACAACCTTAGGAGATAAGGGTCATTATTGCCTTCCTTTTATAGATGAAGAAAGGTTCAGAGTGGTTAAGTAACTTGACCAGGGCTGCAGAACTAGAAGTGTAAGCTGGATTGAAACAGAGATCATGGCATTCCAGAACCTTTAATTGGGATGTTTCTGACTATGATACATTTATCTTGAGATAATAGCCGGTTTCACTTAGACACACTCCCCAGGGGCTGACCCACTCTGGCCCATTTGAAGCCCATTAAGAGGTGGATTGGGGGTCAATCCAATCCCTTTTGCCTGGTGCCCGAGAGAAACTTGTCTGTGACACGTGCAGACCCTGAGGAACAGGCCAGCATGGGCATCCAGCCCTCCTTGGCCATGGGAATGGCCAGCCCCATGACGCCCACCGCCTCTTGGTGGGCAGGCCTTCCTGGTCTCACCGGCCCTGACAAGACCTTTGCTGAGCACAGGGAAGGAAGCAGCTTGCTTTCCAGGCAGTCATTTGCCCTTTGCAGCCAGGTCTCTGCCCCTTCTCCAGGGAGAGAGGACTGAGGAAGGCTGGTACCCTGACCTCTTCAGCCTGCCCCTCCTTCAGCAGAGCCCTGGCCTCAGCTCTTCCTTATTTCAACTCCCCAAGGTCTCTAGCCAGGGGAGTGGCCTCCTCAGCTCATGGTAACCCAGTGCTTCCCAGCACAGATGCTTTAAGAAATGCTCCTGCCTTTGACCCACCCCAGAGATGCTAACGTTATTGTCTGGGGTGCAGCTTGGGCACTGGGATTTTTTAAAGCCCCCCCAGGTAATTCTAGGGGCTTCCCAGGTGGCGCAGTGGTAAAGAATTCGCCTGCCAGTGCAGGAGACTCGGTTTCGAGCCTTGGGTTGGGAAAATCCCCTGGAGGAGGAAATGGTCACCCACACCAGTGTGGGTCACAGTCCAGGGGGTCGCAGAGAGTCCGACGCCACTGAGAGTGTGACACAAGCACAGGCGGCTCCAACCGCGGCTGTCTGCAGCTCCGCTTCAAAGCTGCGGCCCCAGGAAGCCCCGGACTTCCTCCACTGCCCCACCCGACCCCACACTGACGGGGCTGAGTCCTTCTCGGGCACACGGTCCTTTGCCAGGTCTTGTTTCTACCACCATCTGAGCCTTGTCTGCTCACGGACCTCTAACCCCGGTGTTCTATCAAAAACAACAATGAAAGCTCCTTAGACTAGATTTGTGGGCGCAGGGGTCCTGGGGATGGGAACAGGGGAGTGCCACTCACCTCTGCACCCCCGGAAGCCTCTGGCACACGGGAGGGCTGTGGCATGTGATCGTGAGTGAGTGAGTGAATGAGTCCCCACTGCACCCTGGGCTCAAACCCAAGGGGTGCGGGATTCTCTTGGAGCGAAGCAGGGAGGTCCAGCAAGGTCCAGGGAGGTCATAGGGGAGCCAGGGTTTTGAAGGAGGAGCGGTAAGCAAATAGAAAACACAAAGGATCCTGGCTGTTCACGCACAAGAGGACTGTGCTGTGCTTAATCACTGCCGTGTCTGACTCTTTGCAATCCTGTGGACTGTAGCCCACCAGGCTCCTCTGTCCATGGGATTTTCCAGACAAGAGTACTGGTGTAAGTTGCCGATTCCTTCTCCAGGGAATCTTCCCAGCTCAGATCGAACCTGTGTCTCTTTCATCTCCTGCACTGGCAGGCAGGTTTTTTACCACTGCACCACCTGGCAGGGGACCCCACACCAGCCCCCAGTGTCCAGGGCAGGCTCTGCTTATAAGGAAGGGCATGGCAGCTTTTTGGTCTAACACCCTTCTCTGTGCCTCTGTTACCTACTTTGGGGCAAAGGGCCACATTTCTCACGTGGGGTGGAGAAGTGGCAGAGACAAGTGTGTCCACCTGTCTGCCCCTCTGTCCCCAGAACGACGAGGAGGCGATGGTAGAGGCGGTGGCCCTATACAACCCCGTGAGCTTCGCCTTCGAGGTGACTGCTGACTTTATGATGTACAGAAAGGGCATCTACTCCAGGTGAGCAGGAACCCAGCATCCTCAGGGAAGGAGGGGCAGGTGAGCTCCCCATGGCCGGGCCCGGGACTCACTCTGAGCCTGACCATTTCTCCAGCCATGCCACGTTTGCTGGCCTATCACATCGCCCTGCAGCCCTGAGGGTCAGGATCCCCGGTCCCCCAGTTGGGGAGGAGGAGAGTCACACAGCGGGTCAGGGGCCCCTGTTTGAGCCCAGAGCTCCCCCTCACTCAGCAGACGAGCTGCCTCTGGTGATGAACACCTGTGTTCAAAGCTGTGAAGATATGAAACAGGGAAGGGAAAGCAGCTGCTCCCAGATGCCAGAATCCCGTGCTGAAGGGTCATCGAGGAGTTCTCTAGCATGGGCTTCCTCTCATCCATTCCTCTTGCCTGTTTTACAATGAGAGTGAGTGCAGCCACTTCCGGTCAGTCTAGCTGGTCCTAAATGCGAGTGTGTTCCAGGACTTTCTCCTCTGCTCTCTTCTTACACATGCCTTGAACTCCACGGCCAGCTGTTTGCTGAGTCTCCAAGCCCCCTTCCGCCAGCAGGTCTCTTGAGCATTAGACCCTGAGAGACAAGGGCCTCCCCACCACATGAAGCTGGACGGCCCACAGGGACCTCAGATCCTGCCTGTCTCCTCCCCCTTATCAGAGGCTGCTGCATGATCACTGCTCAGAAACATGTCCCCTCTCTCCCTGCATCTCTCCTCACCATTGCCTCCTTACTGCTTTGTTCCTGTGCCCCGACTAATGGTCCACCCTTCACCCGGAGCCAGTCAGCTTCTGAACACCCTTCTCGCCACACCACTTCTGCACACACACACACACACACACACACACACACCCATTGTCTCACATTTTAGCTTGGCTCGGGGAGCCTCTAGCATCTGTCCTTCTTTCTCCAAGCTCAAATCCCATCAGAGCCACCCTCGTCCTCCCTGTTCCACCCTGCTCCTCTGCCCATGGAATTTCCCAGGCAAGAATACCAGAGCGGGGCGCCATTTTCTACTGAGCACCCACCTTCCCAGGGAAGCCTTCCTTGCCCCCCACACCCTGCCCGTTCTGTTCCCACTTGGTCGGCTCTGCTTCCCTTGGGCTCTTGTCAGCCCCCCAGTTGTCACTGTATAGAACCAGCCTCTTTGCCCACCTGCTCCCTGCCAAAGGGAGCTTCCTAAATCCAGCAGCACAGTTGGGCACGCTGCTGGTGTCCCACACCTTGCCCCAGGCCTGACACGTGTCAACAGCTCAGTTACATATCGGTTGAATGATTGCATGACCACTGCAGCTCGTCTGCTTGAAATTCTCAGAATTTCCTCATGAGAACTAGTTCACTATCTTAAATGAGAAGCCTGTATAATTGCCCTAAATACAGAGTAATCATAAAAATTAAATACAGTGGCAACAAAGCAGTGTCATGTGAAGCTCTAGCTGGACAGTGCTGCCCTCAGAAGGCGCAGAGAGGGGCGGCTCGCTCCTTGTACTGTGAGCGGTATTGGAAAGCATCAGGTGTCAAGGCCCAGCCAGCTCCATGCTACATCTCGCTCCTTTGGGTCAACAGAACCCAAGGGGCTGAAGAGAACACTTCTGCCCTGTGACTAAACAAACGTTAACTCACCACCTTCAGTGCCTCCCAGTCCCCGCTCTGGAAAACATTGCTCTAAATCACTTGTTGGGTGTGACTGAATCATCTTTTATCCTTTCATCCTTTTTTTGGCCACGTGGCATGTGGGATCTTAGGTTCCCGATCAGGGATCAAACCCACACCCCTTGCATTGGAAGCACAGCGTCTCAACCACTGGACTACCAGAGAAATCCCACCCTTTCCATATTTTCAAGCCTTTGTTTATTTTCCTTTTCCAGTACTTCCTGTCATAAGACTCCGGATAAAGTAAACCACGCAGTGTTGGCTGTTGGGTACGGAGAAGAGAAAGGGATACCCTACTGGATCGTGAAGAACTCTTGGGGCCCCCAGTGGGGAATGAAGGGGTAAGCAGCTTCTAGGTTCCATGTGCCGAGAGGGAGGCATGACTGCCCAGGTCTGAGGGGCCCTTGGTGGGAGGGAGGGTGTGTGTCTCCTCCATCTCAGTGTGGCTTCCGAGAAGGGGCTGCTCAACGGAGGCTTAGCCCAGGCCAGAAGGAGGGGAATTTGAGGATGTAACCCTCATACCCCTCAAGAACCCTCCAGCAGCCCCTCTCCCATCCCAGACCCCAGATTATAATGACTGTGTATCCAGGCACAGGAGTCCGTTTGGCTCAGTGGGTTCTGTGACCACCGCTAGGAGATAGTCCACAACACAGGGCCCAGCTGGGATTCAGCCATATCTAGGAGGCCCTGAGGGAGAGAAACTAGAGGAACGAGTTTACCAATGGTGGACAGACCCTCCTTCTAGAAGGGGCTGCAAACAGGTGGCCTGGAGATGTATCTCAATGTGACTTTGTGTCTCTCCAAGTCTCAGACTTGATGTACTCATCTGAGGAGGGGTCCCCAACATGAGGCCAGCTAGGCAAGGCTGAGAACGGGGCCCTCAGGAGATCCTGGAGAGAAGTGAAGCAGGGACAGAATAATGGGAGAGTTCATGTGGTGGCCAAGTCAGAGGTTTCCTGGAGACCAGTAAACCCGGCGCTACTCTTTTGTGAATAAATGGGAGGGCCTAGCCCCTGGAGTCAGATCTTGGCCAGGCCTCAGCCCCTCCCTCTGCCCAGGTACTTCCTCATTGAGCGCGGGAAGAACATGTGCGGCCTTGCAGCCTGTGCCTCCTTCCCCATCCCCCTGGTGTGAGCCCCGGCGGCAATGACGGGTCAGTGGAGAAAGTGAGGACCAGGCAGTCGGGGGCCCAAGATCCTGCCCTGGAGGACGTGTTGGGAGACCACCCCCAACCCGTGGCCCTGCACTCTGCACCTCACCCCCACGCTACGCCTGGAAACCGAGAGAAAACTGGGAGGTGAATCCCACGGCGCAACAAGCCTGCCCACGTCTTCTGCCGCAGAGGTCACCACCAGCCGCGTGCCTTACGTGTGGTTTCTCAGTGATCAACCCCTTGTGGACAAGGAATATTCTTTCTTCCCAGAAGGGCTGTGTTTCACATTGGGGAGAAGCTCCACTGTCTCTTCTGTGGTCTTTAATAAACCTACAGTGGGCACCTCCTGAGCCAGGTCTGTGCTGTGGGCTGGGGTCTGGGTCTGTCTCCAGGCCCAGTCTCCTAAGAGGGAGGCACCCAGGGGTGGCTGGCTCTCTGGCTGGAAGGATGGCATGCAAGGGTGCTGGTGCAGCTGTCTCCCAGGTCGGGGGCCCTGGATGAAAGAGCAGGTTTTGCTTGATGCTTTGAATATCTGGGGAGGGAGGAGGAAGTACGCCAGGCTCTGGCAGGGCATGACTTCAACCCACAGCATTGGTTAGGAGGCCTTACTCTCCACATGGCTTCCCCATGCTCAGCTTCCTGCTCCCCATTCGCCTGCCCCGCCCCTTGGGATGCCCCTCATGTCTCCCTCACCAGCCCCTTCCTTCCCGACCCTCCTGCCACATCCACCATCCCTTCTCTTTAGAGAAAATGTGGTCTCAACCCAACATGTAGCTGTGGAGCCTCTGGCCCCTGGGGAGCAGGGTCTGCAGCATGAGTTGGTGCTGTTGTCCTACAGGTCACACTTTCCTAACAAGAAAAGCTTTCTAGACTTCCCTGGCAGTTCAGTGGTTAAGACTACACTCCCAGTGCAGGGTCGTGAGTTCAAGCCCTGGTTGGGGGAATGAAGATCCTGCATGCTGCATGGACAGCAAAAGAAAAAAAGAGGAAAAAAAAGCTTTCACGTCACTTACAGCAACTGTATTCATAATTACCCAAATGTGGAAATAACCACATTCATCATCTGACAGAAATGAAGAAAATGTGGTCTGTGCGTATGACGGAATGTTGTTCAGACATAAAAGGGAAGAAGTTCTGATACAGGCTACCACAGGGATAAACTTCAGAAACAGTACACTGTGTCAGTGGAAGACCACACGTTGTGTGATTCCATCCACCTACGATGTCCAAAGCTGGTAAATCCAGTTTTATACTTTTAAAGAGTGAATTTTACGGTATGTGAATTTCTTTTCGGCTGCACCAAGTGGCATGTGGGATTCTCAGTTCCCCAACCAGGGATTAAACCAGTGCCCCCTGCAGTGGAAGTGCAGAGTTCTAACCACTGAACCACCAAAGTCCCTGAATTGTTTCTTCTTAAGAAAAGCCTGTCTAGGATTGTGTGCCGTCTGGGATTTCCACAGGAGGCTACCCATGTAGCTAGGCACTGGCTCTGCAGCCAAGAAACCAGGCCCTTCAGAGATGAGATTTCTGTGCTGAGCTGAATGGGCTTATTTAATGAGGAACAGTGAAGGCGTTCCACGTAAAGGGCAGATGATGTCAAGAGCTCAGGAGAGGCAGAGAGCATGGCGGGGCAGCTCTGTGTGGAGGCCTCTATGTGGCGGGGAGTCGAGTCGGGGAGGTGAGAGGAGGAAAACGCCACACCAGTGAACCTGGAAAAACTGGAGAGTGACAGGCTCCAGTACGACCTCCTGTACCCCTGTGAGTCCCTGAGGTTTTACTGGGAGGATACTTGTCTTCACCCACGCCCCCTCCCCAGAACCATGTGACCTAGGCCTGTGGATGACACGCTTCACCCTCCCAGCCATGGTGACTGGTCCAGGGAGCAGCACAGGGCTCAAGATGGGTCAGTCAGAAGCAGTGAATGTGGGATTTTGTGGGAAGCATCAAAAAGGCTCTTCTGGTGATCACTTTGTAACATATAAAAATATTATATCAGCCTGCTGTACATCTGGAACTAACACAGTGTTAAGTCTAATACAGGTCGATTATGCTTCAAGTTAAAAAACAAGAGGGTTTGGAAATGCATTCTTCCCTAGAGCCACCAGAATGAATGCAGCCTGCTGAAAACTTACTTGTTTCAGTGAGAGTGACCTCCCAAACTGTCAATAATGAATGTGTGTGGGGCGCTTTAAGCCAAAAAAGAGGGGCAGGGCGGAGTGGGGCCTCTTCCCTGGGTGACCAAGTTACTAAGACATAACTTACAGCCTCCTGTTTGGCCACTCTGCTGAAATGTGCAAATGCCAAAATTGAAATGAAGCCAAAAATAGAGGAAAACAGGGTCAAGGGATGAAATATTCCAGAGAAAACGATTTAAGCATCTGGATCAATGCCTGAAGCCTTTTCAGAGTTCTCAGTTACATAAGCCAATGAACTCTGAGCTGGTTCTGAGTTACAACTATCATTTGCAATTAAAACCACCCTGATGAATGCAGTAGGCTATGTTCAGACAAGTATGTCTGTGTGTACTCAAGACCTAGAAACGTGAAGACACGTGAACTGTGGAACACCAGGGCCCACGCTTGCCACCATTAACATTAAGTAAACAAGGCCTCTCCCCATAAGAACATGTCTGTTGGTGAGTGAGATAACTCAGGTGGCATTTGTAGGAGCCAGTGTCACATCTGGCCCTTAGTGCTCAGAAGAGGGTTATCTCCACTCATTTTCCCAAGCGTTCAAGTCAGGTCTGGGAGCTACATTCACAAGCCCACAGGCTTCCAACCAAGTCACCTTTTTCCCCTCTCTGAAGATAGCCAAGAACCACCCTGCCAGGTCTCACGTGCAACTGTTGTGAAGGTTTCACCTGTGCAGATCAGTACCTCATGATTAAGCACCTGCTGCAGGCCAGGCTCCGTGCTCGGGCTTCAGTCACCAACTCCACTCAGTTCCTCCCTCCTTGGCAGACAAGCCTTTCGTAAACTCTCCTCCAACTACCCCACTGAGTGGCCCTTTTCTCGTGTAGGGATGCTGGCTGGTATTAATACAAGGGGGTATGTGAAGGGTAGTACCATCTACTTTCTATGATTCTTGGTATATATATTTTTAACATATTAAAGTAACTATTCTAACATGAAGTGATAGAGAATTTGAGTCTAAGCTAGAGACAGAGAACAGATGTTCACTATTATGGGAGAATCCCTTGGCTATGACTATGTGATATTAAGAGCAGCAAGCTATTCCAGGTGAGGAAAGGGGTTTGCTGTGTGAGGTTTAGCAGAGACTGTGAGGTTCGGCAAAGACTGCCTCTCTCTGGATTCCAGGGGACAGGGTGGACCAGTCTGCACAGGAAACCGGAGGATGAAGTTGGGGGCAGCCATGGGGGTAGTCTGGGATGGCCCTGAAGCAGGCACATGGCAGGAAAGACCCTGAAGGGGACACCACCACCACCCCGCGCCCTCCCTTCCCCCGGAGAATGGCAGAGACCCCCTGGTGGCTGGCCCAGATTAGAATCAACAGGTCCAAGGAACAGCTGACAGAAGCCCCCAAGGACCCTGGCAGATGTCCTGCTCCAGGGAGGGAAGGCTGAACCAGTGACAGCCAAGGGGCGCAGCTCTAGGGCCCAGAGCGGGGTGGCCCCGCAGCCCCCTACACGTCCCCAGGTGCAGGCAGGCCAGCGGACTCTCGTCAGCGACACTTGTGATCACCACAGTGAGCGCACAGGCCTCATTTTCTGATGTCCCAGTCCAGCTTGGGAAGAACTGACCCTTGGAATTCTCTTGACATTTAGGGGATGGGTGATCTAAGAGGAAGGCATTGATGTAAGATTCATTGCTTATGAACATAAAGGCTTGAGCATCACTGGAAAAGTAAAGATGAAACAGCATGTCCCAAGCTGGTAACACAGGTCCTTCCAGGAACCTCTGGGGTCCCAGACCAACCCACCCATAGGGGCATCTTTGTGTCTCCAGCTCTGGCACCAGGAAAGGTAGGATGATCTGGTCCCTGAATAAAAGCACAGAGCAGTCTCCTACCCGTGCACATGGTGGAAAGCATGTGGTCTTTCCTGTGTATGCTCACTCACCAAAGGGGTGGGACGGGGTGGGGATGGTAGGGACATCAATGCCACCATAATGCCACCACTGCCAGACCCACAGGACGACAAGCTCAGATCAGAGCTACGGCTCTGGCCATGGTTAACTTCATGCTAGAGAACATCAGATAAAGGACACACCAGCCCTCAGGTTTGTCCATCACTCCCAGACCCAACACCCTGAGGCCCACCTCCACCCCAACCCCTCCCGGGGGCAGAAGACATCCCCCCAGGCTCAGCTGCCCTCCAGTCTCCCCCAAGGCTGCGTGACAAAGCACAATCCATCTGTTCTTCTGAGGCCACTTACCCATCTTTCATTTCTTCTTCCTCATTTTCGATTCCTACTTTTCTATTTATTCTCAACATTTAAGTGTTGCAACATGAATAAAGCAATACTTAAGACTATTTCAGTTTGGTTTTTTTTGCACCTTTCCCAAACCAGATTCTCCTGAGGGTGCTGGGACGAGCCCAGCCTGGCAACCCCCCTGCATGGCCATCTGACAACTGGCTTATCAAGACCACAGGACGGCAGGGTCCCCTCGGGGCTCATCTGTCCCCTCGGCCCTGGCCCCAGTGAAACTCAAGACGTGCCCGTCTGTACACAGGAAAAGATACAGGAGGACCTGCACCACATGGCTAACAGCATTTAACTTGGGAATGGTTGTGAAAAAGAATCAAAACCGTCAATCTGGGTCAACTTTCCTTCAATAAGGCACATACATCTTTGTAACTAAAGTCCTGGAGCTGTTAACTGCATCCCTCTCCAATTCCAGTGCTGAGCTAAGAAATAAGCAAAGGCATTGCAGGGACGCATTGCAGGGACTAAGATACAGTATCTGCTTTATTGCTCGATCTCACAAGCCAAGGGGGCACTTGACCCACCTGCCTTCCCCCCAGGCTGCGCTACAAACACAGGGGTGCGGGGATCAGGGCACACAGTGGACTTCAGAGCAACCTGAGCATGATGGAGGGGTCAAAGTCAGCTGCAATAACCACCTTCTTGTCACTTTGGACAAATCAAGACAAATATGAAAGACATGATCATGTGTTACAGGGGAGTGAGGGGTGAGGGAGGCACAGCTCTCCTTCCCAAAACTGCCCAAGTGGGTCCCACCAGTTGGCAACACCTCTTACTATTCTATGGACAAAGAAGCTTCCCCTTAGAATTGTATTTAAGGAGTTGTGTTTTTTCCCCAAATCTGTTTGGGAAGTTTACATGACCTATGTATCTGTCCCCGTCCTGTGAATCCCCTGAAGAGGTCCTGCTCCCTTCTACTTATTCTGAGGGTTTGCCAGAGAAATAGAGAAGGGAGGATCCCCAGTACTCTTCACTGCACATGAGCATTTAAAACCCTCTTGAGTTCAACCAATTAGCTTAATATTTGGTTCCTGTATCAGTGTGAACTTGATCTGGCTTATCTTTTTCACAAGTAACAGTGCCCTATTTCTGGACAGAGAATATTGTTAACCCTCTCCATCACCTCCCCCTCCAATAAATTAGTGTATAATGAAATCTCTAGTCCAGCTTTTCTCACACAGGATCTTGCACTGAGACTTATAAATGCAACTATTTTTACTTTCAAATGATTCAGAGAAATAAAAGTGATTTTCTGTGGAGAGTGCACGTGTGCACAAAAATGTGACAAAGACACAAGAGGTAAATCTGAGAGGGGAAGAGCACACAAGAAGTACTCATCTACTACTATGGCAACTTTCTTGTGGGATTGAATTTGAAGAAAACAAGTTGCAAAAACTTTGAAGACAGATGTGTGAACCCCATGCTGAGCCTGCTGGCAGAGATTCTCCCTGCTCCCCTGGACAATGAAGTCTCCGATGGGTAAAAGAAAACGTGAGGTTACTGTGCAAGTGACAGTTGAAAGCTCACATGCAAAGGCATTCTGGACACCCACACACACCTCTAACCTGCTTAGGTGACAGGAAAACCTCGAACTAGCAAAGGTGCCAACCTTCTAAGTTTTCCCGACTCACCAGGGGACACTGAGGGGTAAGCACCGAGGGGTTCCATGTAGATGGGGCGGGGCTGGGAACCTCGAGGCATCTGTGTTGACAGTGGTGCTTCCAGGCTAACGAGGTGGCCTTGTCAGCAGTGGGGGAACCTCTGCAATTCAGTGTCCGGTCTCAGCCTGTTCTTCCTTTGAGCAAAGTCACATCTGCTGAGCCATCTTTTTGCCAAGCCACAAAAAGAGGGGAAAAAGATTCCAGGGCTGATTCTGTCCCAGGACAACCAGGGTAAAATGAGAGCTATTCTTCTTCATTGAGGAGGGCATGGCAGCCCTCTCCAGTGTTCTTTTCTGGACAATCCATGGACAGAAGAGTTTGGCAGGCTACAGTCCATGAGGTCAAAGAGTCAAACATGACTGAACAACTAAGTACAGCATTCTCCTTCATCACAATGACAACTCATCTGTCAACAGTACATAACCACCATCTGGTATGTTGTCAACCTCATCTCTCAGACAAAAACAGACTGAGCCTCAGACAGTGAGTGACGGTCACACAGCTGGGAAAGAATAAAAACAGCTCTGAGCCCAGCTCTCTGCTTCAGAGTCCAGCTTCTGGCCAGTAGATTCTATGGTTTGTAACCATTCCCAAGAATACCTGGGCACTGGGGCAGGATGGACTGTACAGGGGAACAGAAAGGAAATCATGGGATGCTCCTAGAAGCAGAGATGAGATTACTTTAACTTCAAGAACTTCCACAGAACAAAGGTGAGGGAGGTCAAGGAAACACAGGTCAAACCCTCTCCAGGAGGTCTGTATTTAAGCTGGGGGAAGGAGCTCAAATTTTAGGCACTGTGAATAATGTTGGTAAACACCTCAAACAATTAGCAAAAGACTAGCTAGCTGTCACACAGCTAAAAACTCCCTCAATGCTCAAAATTTACATTCCATGCAAAGTAGAGAAATAGTCATTATAGTCTAACTTTCAGCCAGAACTCAAGAGAGCAGACAACCAAAGCTGCTCTGGCAGATGAAGGTAGATACTAAAGACAGATCAGGAAGGCAAACTTCTCATCCCACAGAAAACAAGACAATCACTCGCCTCAAAGAAAAATCACTGAACACGAGCAGACACACACAACATACAAAGGTTCTGTAATGCATCCACACAAGTACACTGCTCCTTGAAATTTAAAGAAAAAATTTATTGAAGATCTGAAAAACAATTTCTAAAAGATTAACTTTTCCAGAAAACTGTAGCTACACAATGCATTGCGTCTATCATGTTAAAACGTGCATTAGACACAAATACAAAAACCATGAAACAAGCCACCGTTCTTCAACAATCTGAGCAAAGATAAAATGCCTAAGGAACAACATGGATGGATGACTCGCAAAGGATGGGCTCTTTACTTTAAGCACCATAAAAAAAAAGGGGGGAGCACAAATGGATGAGTGTTCAGTTATATACACTGAATTGAACCTTTGGCACTAGGAATCAGAGCATTCTGTCATATAGCATTAACACATATTATAAAAGTGCGTAGTGTCAAAGGAATAGAAACCACCAGCGTTCAAAAGCAGCTTTGTCAACGAAGCAATAAAACACTCTACAGTATGTCTCTCTGTTGTCCATCACTGAATACACTGGTAGCAACTTTGAAATGAAAAAAAGGAAAGAAAAGGAGCTGTAACTCCTTTTATTTTCTCTGTTTAAAATCAAACAGAAAACAAACATCAATTTTGTTATACACGAACATTTCCAAAGTACATTGTTTGTACAAGAGAAGGACTAAGAAACAAAAAGGTGTTTACAGAGATCAAACATGAGTGGGTGCACGCGCCTCACACGGCTTTCCGATGGTACTCGGGGGGAGCCACTTCATAATCACTGGCACTAAACAAAGTTGCAGAGTTCTTTGCCAGGTATCTAAAAACAAAATGTTATCCATTACAAGTATGAAAAAGAATTGTATTTTGATCCTAATCTCTTATCAATTACATACAGAAGCCACACAAAGCACTTTAAAATACATATCACAACCATGTAATTACAACTTAGATCAATAGGGTTACATACCAGACAATGCATTAAAAAAAAGGATGGAAGTCTATAGAGTTACTCCCCTTATTTCAAAGAAGCAAAAACAGGAGTCACTAGAATACCAACCTGAGTGCTTGGACCACCCTTAACAGGTATCATTACCCTGAAAGAGTTAACAGCTAGGATGTCTTCTTTAGCTCTTTGAAATCCATCATACTACAGATTCACAAGTTGACAAGTAAATCTCAACTTGAAAGTAACACCATAAAAATCTAAGGGCCCTAAAATGTCAAGTAGTAGAGCACTTTTATTTCATAAAGAAATTGGGGGAAGAGAGAGAATATTCATCACTTTTTTGTAGAAAAAAGAGGAATCATACCAAACTCAATTGCCATCTAGTTTTTTTAAATTGACACACCACGGACATCTTTCTTGATCAGTATTTGTAAACCTACCTTATCCATGAATAGCAATTTAATAAAACATGCTTGGAGATCTTTGTGCATATTAAGTATTTCTATAGGACAAGTTTCCAGAAGCCTAACTGCCAGTCATTTAAAACGCTTATATATATTACCAAAGTGCCCTCCAGAAAACTGTAAAAACCAGGACTGCACTTTCCATTTTCCCAAAAATATAAGCCATCCCTAGTTCATCCCCAAAATAACAGGAGACATTTTAACTATGCTAAACATACACTGTTTTACTTTAGTTCTATTCCAGTATCTACAGTGCCAATCTATCAAGAGTAATTTGCAGTACACTAAACAAATTCATGTTTTTATTTATTTTTTTTTTTTTATCAGTTGGAGGCTAATTACTTCACATCATTTCAGTGGGTTTTGTCATACATTGGTATGACTCAGCCATGGATTTACACGTATTCCCCATCCCAATCCCCCCTCCCCAAATTCATGTTTTTAATTTCAAGCATTAATTTTCAGACTTACTTTAGGAAATCGTGAAGATAATTCAGTAATAAAGCAAGGCTCTTCTCATCCAGAGGTGTATAGGCCAACATTGCTCCAATTCGTACTATTTAAAAAGAATGAAGTCAAAGTTACATCCAAGGTAGCATTATGAGCATATACTTAAATTATGTGAGCAAATGCAACCATCACTAATTTCCTTAAAGCATATGATTTTAGAAACTGACTTTATATTTTTACATGACATAGAAGTTCAAATTGGAATTAAACAGTCTTTTAGAATGTTATTTTATGTTACCCCTTAATATAAATCAGGATACCAAAGGCCCCAGGCGAAAAAGTAAAACTATTTTCTAAAAGGGGTTATTACCAAACAGTCTCAGGAGATGTGGCGCCCCGTACACCTGGGACATGGGTGCATCAGGGTGGTCCGCAAGGATCTCAGCGTACTGCGGCCTCTCAAATTTGTAGAGCAGTTGAGTGCCCAACATCACATTGAAGTATTCCTTTATCCCGGCCACAACCTCATTGACTGCATACTCCCTGACAAGGGAACAAAAGTATCTACCTTCAGAGCAGGTCACTGAATGAACTGAGAGATGAAGATTCAGTCAACCAACATGAGGGTAAGAAATTAAATGCTAAACCAATGACAATGAACCTCTGCTAAACACAAGACAGATTTAATAAGAGGTAAGAAATTAATTCGAAGAAACAAACCACTGGTGAGCACACTACAACACACAGGTTAAGGATGGATTTTAGTTTTCACATTTTCAAACAGTTGTATTTTGAATGGCTATATACGTAGTTACTTAGAATAGCTTTTTCAATGTCACCTGGAACATTTACTGACTTGGCCCTTTAATAAATGTCTACCAGCTAAACCTTATGTCTAAGCAATGAAATTCTATCTGGCTAGTTTCTGATGGTATTGTTTTAAAGTACATGTTTCAGATAATTTATCCAGAAATAATGTTTAAAATGTCTTTAGTATACTTCAAAGATGTATGTATTTTCTTACTTATTATCTGTGTTTCCTCGCGATTTCTTGTAATTTGCATAATCCTCTAGGATGGAATCCACGTTCTTCTTGGCGGGAAGATAGAAGAGCTTTGAAAACAAAAATATACTTGAATACTAACATTCTTTTTCAAAGATAAAGTACACTGGAGAAGTTTTAATGCACTAAAAGATCACCTAATAGTATTACCAAAAAGAAAAGGGCACTGTTCAGCACTTGAAACATGGATCATGTGGCTGAGGAACTAAAAATTTAACAGCCAAATGCAGCTAGTGGCTGCCACACTGGACAGACACACTCTCACTACACGTGGAGTACACCTGCACATAAACTCACCTCTGACGCGTTACCAAGTCACCACGTATCATTCTGCCTGAAACACTTAGCTTAATATTCACATAAAGGTTGGGACCCAGTGTTCCATTAAACGTAAAAACTAAAACACAAAAAGCTGCCAAACACAAAGTGGGAGAACGGAGCTAAACCTAGCCATTTAGCTTCAGAGTCAGATCAAGAATCAAAGTCCACATATTGCACAGCCTATGACTGGTGCCTATCCCACACAGTCCCCATTTCTCCCCTATCCCTGGTTGTGCTATTTTAAGAAATTGATTCTTCTGTCTTACAGAGTCCCTCACTCTGGACTTTGGTGGCTATGCCACTGTGACGTTACATACATACATCACAACGTCTCTTTCCTGTACACTTGTAATTAAAACCTCGGAGCTTGATCAGATTCAGGTTCTTCTGGAAATCACAAATACCTGCAGGTAGTAGTTGTGTGCTTCCTATTTCTACATTCCATCAGCAGCACTGTATGTGACGATGTCCCACTTTCAATGATATTAAGCAGGAAATAAAATGGTTCTTTTTTTCATCTATTTTCAGAATGATGTATTCGTGTCCTAGCCACTGCCAACAGTTATCTAAACCTTTATAAAAGTAACTGTAAACACATGGTCTTTTGTACATGTATCTTACTTATTCCTCTCCCAGTCCTTTCTGATAATCAAGGTGCTCGGTCTAGTCCCTGAATTAAAATTCCCATCAGTCATACCTTCGATGTCTACGCAAGTCTACAGCCTTTTCCTTTAGAAAAAAAATTTTACACTAGCAAGACCATTATCGTATAGATTACAATCTATGTAACACCAAGTTACCTGCTTTTGCCGGGTAATTAAGTCCCAGTCATCAACAAGCCATGGCTTCAGTTCTTCAGGAATCTTGACTTTAACTTCAACTCTGCTCATAAATGTTTCCTCCTAAACAAAAAGGAGAGTACTAAACACTGTTCGTTCTAGCTGAGGAACAGCTCCAAGAGTTTTCTAAAAGCTTTTCTGAACCTTTAGAGGCACTTGGGATAAATTCTTTACTCAAACGGACAGCTGGAACTGTCACTTGGAAATAGTAAAATGCGTTAAGATCATACAGGTAACTCCTGGGAGAAAAGAATCTTGATAGTCTACTTGATGTCTTTTCATGTGAAGGCATTTTTTTTTTTTTTTTTAAACAAATTTCCCTTCTTCTATAAATGGTCTCTCCACCTTGCTGCATTTTAACTTAGTATTTTCAAAATTTAATCAATTCGAATAGCCACATCTCCAATAATGAAGCCCAAACACGACTATCTTAAAGTTACATCTTTAATGTATAAGATTAAATATATCTTCTAATTTGTCAGTAACTGCCTAAAAATGTCTGATCTTCAGAACATACCAGTGTTTTAACCTCAGCTTCAGAAACGTAAACCGTCAGTTACACTTTTAAAACCTCTCTTTTCAAATTCACAACTCTGGAGATTATAAATATAATAAATTAGACATTTAATTCACTTATGTAAAAATTCTAAACTATTATACCCACACATATACACATGTAACTGATAGGCTTTCTTGGCATTTTTCTGTGGGTTTATTAAATCAGTAAATCAATTTAATGTGACCTAGGAATTCAATTCAATCTTAATACCAAAGAACTATTTAGCCTTATACAAGAACACAGGGCTCAAAATGAACATTTGATGATGAGTTAGGGGTAAAAACTGGAAGGAATACATCTAGTGCAACACATGAAATAAAGATATATACAAATATATCCTTTATCTTAAAAAGGAGAATATTTTAACCTCAGTAATTAAAGCATGCTATAGCAATGCTTCTGAGACTCAAAAGTTCTATGACTATTTTATCCGTGCTATAAAACAGGACAGATTAAAAATTCTATCGTGCTATTATTAACATAAATTGAAGGAAAAACTCACATTTTCAACAGTAGGATCTACTCGAGCCCTTTTTTTGCGAGGAGGCTGAGGTGTTTCACTAGTGCTGCCACCATCTCCATTTCCAGGTGCTGTAAAAATTTGGGGTAAGGAAGGGAGATTGTTAGCTTAATGAGTAACTCTTTACTCCTTGACCCTTCCATTACATAGATATTACTAAAATCTACATTGAAGAATCATATTCCTACCAAAAATATACCTCTCATGAATAGCTCTAACCAAACATCTAGTACAAAGCAATATTTAATATTACCATGTATTTTTTTTACCATGTATTTTTAAAATATAATTATCTCACAGTCAGTCATTAAAGAACACAAATACAATAAATGCTTATATTTCTCCACAGTATAAAGAATGTCCATTCTCTATGGCTATGTACCTAACTCTGTAACACTGCTGTGACTCATGAGACCATCAACATATGCTTACTCTAAAACTTCTTAACTTAAAATTTAACAATGAATTCAAAATGCAAATGTTATAAAGGCAGAATAATTAATTCAAACAGTTAATATACTTACTCTTTTGTTTGTTTTTTTTTGTCTTCCTGAAAGGAAAAAAGAAAAAAGCTAATTGTCGCTATTGTTTCTAGTTTAAATTCCCTTCTACCAGGTTGAGTCCATAGAGAAATACTGCCTTGATGGTAAGATCAGGCAGCGATCTTTGCCTGATCTTATTTCCTGCATATTCTTATTTACTACTCAAGACTTAAGGACTTCTTTACTGATAGCTGGTTCAATCCACATCTCCCTCTAGACAGCAGAAAAATCAAAACCATATCATGAGATCTTCTCCCAGGGTTTTATCATTTATGTCTATTAGTAAGTTTATAGCATGTAAATTATATTAAAAAGAACCTGCCTCATAAGACTATTAGTTCGAAAAACACAAAAAAGCTCCAAAGATTAAAATATTTTCCTCAATTACTTTGGAACCAGCATAATTTGACGTTAGACTTACTATGTTTCACACCAATGCATTATTCTACTCTCACTGGTCAAATTCTGTTTCACTTTAATTCTTCTTGAAGCTACATTACTTTCTTTACAATACTAAAAACTCTGCTCACCCACTCAGAACAAAGCTTGTGTCTAGACTATTATGTCTAACAGTAATTTATCTCATGGCTGTTTATATATGCACCAACAGTAAATTACTAATCCTAACATAATATCTAATTATTTCTGGAGCACAAAGAAAAAAGTTTATAAAGCCATGATTATAGATTATGCCTGGAGGGGCCATCACATTACACCTGAATGTGTTTGCTTTTCTACAGTTTTAGTATTAATAAACGTTAAATACCTGTGTTTAAGTTTTCCAAAGATCCAGATCATGGAAGTATGTTACTTATTAACAAATAAAGCTATGAATCAATCTCAAATAGTAATCCTTGCCAAGTCAATCAATTATCTTACCAAATCAATTATCTTGCCAAATTCATTAATCCTTGCTTAATTATCTTCTTACCCCAAAAAATAAAACTGCAAACATTTCAAGATGCATAGTTATCTTCAATACTGTCATTTAATTTTTAGGTAGTAAAGTCAGACTAGTCATGGTCTAAAAGCAATAGAATCTAATCTCAAGGAAAAAGATACTGAAAGGGCAAATCTACCCCTCAAATCTCAAAACTTGTGTCTTGAGAATCCAATGCTAATGCTTGTAAAAGAAAAACACATTACGTGCACACATTTGTTCTAATTTGAATGATTATAAGGGACTTCCCTGGTGGTTCAGCTGTTAAGACCCCACACTTCAATTACACAGGGCAAGAGTTTGATAACCTGGTCAGGGAACTAAGATCCCACATGCCACCCAGTAAGGCCAAAAAAGTAAAGATTAAACAAAGGAGGGGTTGGTTATGTACTTAATGCCACCCAACTGTACACTTAAAAATGAGTTAAGTGGCAAAAAAAAAAAAAATTGCTAAGGAGAATTAAAGAATCAGTATGTAGTTTCAATAACCCAATACCAGTGGGATTCTCACTGGCATTTTTCAAATCACAACAATGTTCCAGTTTCCACTTTCAACAAATTGTAATACACAGTGTATCAAGCTTGAACTTCAGTATAAAATTAAAGAGCTTCTTACACTTCAATATTTTTTTGTTGTAGCCCAGCAGTCTTCTTTCCAGGGGCAGCCCCTCGCATCTTCCCCTCTGCATACTGCTCCCTTCAAAAATAATTTCAGTGATATATCATCATAAAATATTTATATAGAAAAATAAATTGATAGCTTGATTCCATTTTTAAATTTATATTCAAATTGAAGTTCCAAGGCTATACATATTCTGGCACAAAATTTTTATTAACAAGTTGGACAAAGAGAGAACACATTTACAAAAATCAATTCAAGAAAGGAAGAGTAAAAAGGCTACAAAAGGCCTCTCTGATCACTTGAGGTCAAAATCCTAACAGCAGCTGAAAGGTAGCACGAATCATTTTAAAAGCAGGCAGCCAACATGATTTCTGCTGTGGATTCCATTTCCATAAACTAACTTACAGCCATTTCTCCTCCTATTCATGTTGCAAACAAACTTACTGATTGGCTTTTTGAAGTTCTCTCTGTTTTTGTAAATTGGTATCCACGTACTTGAGTACTCTGCTTTCTGGAACCCATTCATCCCAACTGAAAGAGAAAAGTTAAAATATCATTCAAAAATATTTCATTAGCATACAGACTCTATTCTACAATTTTTTCTTTTAAATCCAAGAGGCAAGAGTTTGGACTTCTCTGAACTAAGTTGAAGAACTGGCATTACAAATCCATTCTCAACTAGACTGAAAGTCTAGAGAAAATCTGTTCTATAAAATGGTAATATAAACATTCTCAGAAGCAATACCCCAAATCGAAAGTGCCAGAGTCCAAAAGATTATCCAAATCGTTTGGTTAAAATGGCTTAAGAGTACAGCATATAATAGCACACAATCTAAGAGCCCCTAAGTAATTGTCCTTACAGAATAAAGGCACCTGAAAAACTTTAAAAAAAAAAAAAAAAAAGGGCACAGGAATCCATAAAATGACTTCTTAAAGCACTAAAAAAAAAAAAAGAACTAAAACCAGCTGGTTATCTCTGATACAAAATTTCAAAACTCACTGTGCCTTAGTTTCACCTGTATAATGGGGATAAACATCCATCTATCTCACAGGACTGTTAAGAGAATTAAATAATAGATATAAAATACTTGAAAGTTTTGATGCATAGAAGATAAACACTCAAGCTCCATGAGAAACATACTAGAAGGTCTACAAAACAATACCACCTAAATCAACTCACTTAAGACTGAAGTGTTACAATGGTTATCACTCACTCACAAATCAATTTACTAATTTCCAAGGCAAAATCTTTTTGGCTTTCTAAACATCAAAAAGTAGAACCATCCACTCTCTTTAAAATATCTAGTTGCTAAAGCATTCTGGCACTCAGAAAAGCTTCAAAACAAGATTTCAAAAAAAATTATTTTGATATGAAACTGACTTATGTTAATTACTATACAGCATATTGATTCTATAATACATTATACACACACACTCCTTTCATAATTTTTACCATTATGGTTTATCATGAGATACTGAATATAGTTCCCTGTGCTACACAGTAGGATCTTGTTCAAAACAAGACTTCTGATGTGGCTTTTTTCCCCAAAGAGAAAAAGACAGGATATTTCCTAGGCAGTGCTGAACTTTTTGTGCAAAGTAATTTTTTTCCTCCTGCTGATGGAGCTCCTTTAGTGACACAATTAGACTGTATCCTCAAAGTCTTTTAATGATTTCCCACCTTTGACCTCTTATGCAAGGTAGCCAAAAGAATAATAAATAATAAAAAGCAACCCTCAACATGATTTCCTAGAGAAAACTTTAAAACATGCATTTACCTAGAGGTCAGGAAGGGGTGGTGTACTGAGGGAGCTCCTTCAGGAACAGGAAAAAGGGCTACAATATCCTCATGTGTCTTCAAAGTTTTTTCAGAGCGCCTGGGCCTCACAGCACTTCTGATACAGACAGCATAGTACAAAGTAATCTCAGTAACTAGGTGTAGAATTCTGCTTACGCTTTATTAAGATTTATTTACAAATGGAATATTTAAATGTCTGTGTCAACAAATTGAGTACCTACTGTGCTTTTGAAGAAGTATATATTTACTGAAGTTTAAGAAAATTCCAATTTGCAGACTGGGCTTCCATCGTAGTCTTTTCTAAAAGCATGGTATCTTATAAACCATTTTCAAAATTGAGGATCTTATTCCTACTGCTAGTTATATCTGTTCCTATTTTCTCTAAAGGGAGTTAGCAAATTTTTATTTACTAGAAAGTTCCATTTGAGAACTGTGAAAATTCCTTTCCTCCCATAAAAAATGCATCTAAATAAATAAGAACATTGATCTAAAAACAAAAGTCCATTTCAGAGTTTCTCTTGCACGCCAGGCGCTGAAAACAGTTGCTGACCCACGGGAAAATGATGTCTTTTGCTCTGAGGAATATCACTATTGGGGGGGGTGGCCAAACATCCAGAAATTCTTCCATACAGCTCAAACAGAAGAATTTCAGAACTTTCTAAAGGTAGCTTGTCATTAATTCCCAAAGTCACAATGATCCATGGCATTAACTTACACGGCACTAAATAAAAAACATTCTGTACAGATTTAAAGGCCCCTCCTAAATAGTTATTAAAGATCAGTATTACAAATTACATGTATTTATCTACATACCAAGACAACTACAAAACACACATCCTCTACAAAGACACAAAAAAACTATGCAGCCTATCATTTATTTGTTACTAGGTAATATAACAAAGGAAAAAACATTTTCAGGCAATATTATAAAAAAATACAAGCTTTTTATGTATTTCCACAATTTTAAGTTGGAAATGTCATTTAAGACCCAGTCTTGAAGTTGTACACATCTGCAAGGAATTTAACAGAAAATACTACACATGAAAAAGTTAAGCACAAAAGTTGTGTCCACAGCTATTAAGATGTAATCCTAAATTATCTTAAAGTGTACCTGGGGATGGGGCACAGATCTAGTCCATGAATCTATTTGTTTTTCTTTTATTTCCTTTAAAGTTCCCATTCATGATATGCATAAATATTTGCTTTCCTATACAGAATTAAGATTTTCATGGTATCTAATACACTCTCAACTTTACCAGGATATTTTTATATTAAAACATTAAGTGTAATGAAAGACACAGTTTCAACATTTTTTTTAAAGGGAAGGGAAAGCTGTAAAATAATGGAGATCCAGAAGACAAACGTTCCTGGATATTTGAACCAATTTAATATTAATCCTGAAACCCCATTTAAAATCAGAGACAAGTTTACTTCTGTTAAGACCAAAGGGATTAAAAGCTCACAGGGTCACTTTGACTTACTATATTACCATCACTACCAGGAATATTTTAATTATTAACTGGAAGAAAAACCAACTTATTGAACGTGCTTCTATACATTTTAGATTTCCACTTTTCTACAGTTATACTAACGGAAGAAAAGACAAAGATCTGATACTATTTCTTAGCTATAGCTATCGTGTGAAAAAATCTTCTAACTAACAAAATTAACTGAGTTGGTCACTGGCTAAGGGACTGTGTGAAAGACCACAAAAACAGAGTCAGTAAATGTCAAAAAAAAAAAAAAAAACCCTTCCAAAACAAGAGTATACATCAAATCAGATGGCATGGCCGAGCTGGCGTAAAGCTTTAAAAAAAAGACCTCAAGAACTACTCTTTTTGGCAGTGCTATCTTTGAAGGACAAAACACCATTAGTAAAATTAAAAACCTCTCAGACTAAATATTACAAGCTATTCAATTACAAGCACCAAAAGTGAGTCAATTATCAGATGTGGTATTTGTGAGATCCAAGAAGAAAGACCCATCACTGACAGAGCTCCACAGCCTGAATATTCTAGAATGTGCTCAGTCTGCAACCACTGTCCATCCCCAGCAACATCAATACATCACTGCTTTTATTTTAAAAAAAAAAAAAAAAAAAAAAGCTCTTCAGAGTGGAAAACTAGGTTCTGTAATTACATTTCTGTACCTGTGTTAAACCATATGCTAAAAGTGAACTACATGAATTCACTGTTAGTATATAATTATGCTTTCAAAGTTCAAAACATGATTTGGTCAATACATCAACCAAATAAAGCAATTTTTAAATCTTTTCTCCCTTCCTTAGTAGAAAAACATAACTTTGAGTCTAACTGGTTGAAATACCATTTGTAGTCACTAAGTCTGTGTTATAAGAAAAAAAACTCAAGCTGTCCTAAAACGTACCAAAACTAGAAAATAGTCCAGCTAATGAATATTAGACATTATACCAGAACACAAGAAATAGGCCACAGAATGTAAAACAAAATGGCAGTAAACCCTAATTTCTATTATATTTCAACATATTACAAACAGTTCACCTTTGCCCCAATATGTACTTAAAGTAAAATTGTACAAGAATTAAAAAGCACAGGCTTCTATCAGTTTATGACACAAAGCCAACTTGTTAATTATAAATAAAAATTGCTTTAAAAAAATCTAATACTCACTTTTTATTCCAACCACTGTAATGGATGAAGTATTTGACCTGTTTATCCTTTATGGCAACTTTTACACACTGAAATAAAAAAGAAACAAATGTATTTAGAAATAATGAAAAAAAAAAGACTACCTGGGTAATTTTGAACTATCCAACACTGAAACTGTTTGGTGGCCAAAAAAAACCTGATGAGACTCTTGAACACTATTTAAGCCTTTAGACTAGTATTCAAAGTTACACTGCCAAACAGTTACAAGTCATTTGTTGGGAGTTAGTCCAACAAATCTAAAGAACCATAAGCACTGAAGGTGACCCTAAACCTTCCATCAGTGGGCTAGATAGGCTATCCAAGAACAGCTAATGAAAGCTGCAGTTGTGCTTTCTCAAAGTCCGGCTAGTCAAAAGCTACATTTGGATAAACAAATTCAGCTCAAGAAAAACATTTACACCACATTATTTTAAAAGCTCATTAGTTTACACAAGGCAATAAGCTATTCTACTGATTATCAGCAACTGAGTGACAGATGAAAAACATCTTGTCTTCTTGTGTACTAAGTCACTTCAGTTGTGTCCAACTCTTCGCAACCCTGTGGATCATAGCCCGCCAGGCTCCTGTCTGTGGGATTCTCCATGGAGGAATACTGGAGTGGATTGGCATGCCCTTCTCCAGGGAGTCTTCTCAACCCAGGGATCAAACCTGTACCTCTTATGTCTCCTGCATTGGCAGGCAGCTTCTTTCCTGCTAGTGCCACCTGGGAAGCCCCATGTTCTTCTTAAAAGCAGCCAAACAAATTAAAACTGATTAGTGGAAGTCATTAACCATGAAAAGGTGCTGACTATCTGGTTTTGGATTTTAAAAAATTTTATCAGAGGCAAACCAAGAGAACCACAATAGTTTAAGTTACTCCAACTGCCATTTGAAATTGTTCCCTGGTGTGTTTTTGCTGCCAGAGCAGAAAAAGCTGCCTGTTTAGGAGAGTCTGCTAGAAGCTAGTTAACAAGAGAAACAACATTCAGCAACAGAAATGATCACTAGGACTCAAAATGCATTTATAAACTGTATTGGTATTATCCATTAAGATGTATGTACACATACATGAAGTTCTTGACCATCTCAGAAATCCAATTTCAGTCATTTTAGAACTTTAAAAACATACACCTATTATGTATTCAAAATAAGTAAAATGGTTAGCAACATTGACACTTTACAACTGTTAAAAGACTTTTTCACAGACAAAAAGTATTCACCAAGAACTTACATAGAAAGTGCCTTTACAGTTTATTTTTTTTTAAACAATTGTCAAAAATAGTTGACACAGCTTAAATATCTGTGCTAAAAGTTAACAGAAACAAGACACTAAAAACACTAATGCAGCATCCAATTATCTTTGTTTAAATGTAAAATCAGTTTTTTATAACCTCAGTGCAACACTGATACACAGAAAAGGAATGCCCCAGGATTCAAACTTTGCCAGACAAAACTAACAAAAGTTAAATGTACTCATTTGAAATGTTAGCTTTACCCTCAACATAATTTTCCTCAGTGCTTACTCAGCATATTACATTTGCCAATAAAATTGACTTTGGCAGTATTTTCTCCTAAGTCATTAACTAACAATGCTATTTTGTTTCCATAGTCAAACCTCTACCTTTCTGTTCACTTTCCAACTATACAGTTGCCTTAAGCAGATCAGTAACACGAATGGCAGGATGCTTTATGTGAACCGCTGAACAAGCAGTGAGACAACGATAAAAAAGATGAGGAACTATGAAAAAATCTATGAATATCTATGAAAAAAGGTACCTCTCACTAAAGCTACCCATCACTGAAATCTAATTATCAAACCAGTAGTTTCAACTATCAAACCAGTAGTTTCAACTAACTTCTTAAAAGAAAACAGGTTTTGTACCTTTGCTTCATACAGAAGAGGCCCATGAAAGCACAGCACTCTCTCACCTGTAAAAGGAAAAAACAGGGAAAAAGCACTGCGTTAGTTGTGATTTCTCTTCATATATAAGAATATTCACATCTGGGAGAGCCGTCACCCTTGTATTATGGTGTTCCTCAAAAAACTAACAAGCAAGTGGATAAGGGAATGTATACATCAACACTTCAGATGGAATTTCAAGACAAAAAAACACCTCTGCATTTGATGGAAACAAAAACAATTAGGATATCAATCTATTTAAAATCATCAAATCATCTATCACCTGCTAAACAAATAAAATCTACTATAGCTATCTACTGACAGGGTTGATTTTTCAATGTACATCTGAGATTTAAAAGAAATTTTAAGTTTAGAACCTTCTGCTCTACCTATTCTGTGCTTCCAACCCGTCAAAAGAAAGGGCCCAAGCTGAGGAAATATTAATACAAAAGCACAGATGAAACACATAAGTTCTTGTGCAGTGGCCCACTGTGAGGAACCACTGCCTGATGCTAAGTCTATGCCAAACTTAAGTGGAGACTAGAAACAGGAAACCAGCGACTTCTCTCAAAGTCAGGGATAAGAACAGAAACAGGTATGATAAGACAGCTAAGCCAAAGTAGAAAGTTTAAACTTGACTTCCAGCATGGTGGAAGTATTATCCAGAAAAGGAAATGGAGAGAGGGTTTCAGATCAATTCTGGAATAAGTTACAGTAGCTACAGGACCCAAACTGGAGCCATCTAGTAAGCAGTTGAGTACATATGTCTGGAGCTCACGAGAAAGCTGGGCTGGAGCCACTGCTGAATACTACGGACAAGAATGAGACCACAGGGACAGAGGAAGGTAGAGTCTACTCCAAAGCACCAAAGATGGGAGACCTGTGTGCCTAATTTTAGTCTTTCTTCAAAGGTACCCTGAAAATAGTCTTACCAGTGTCTCCCTCCTTTTGGTTGCTGCCACCAAAGACAACCACACTGAGGCTAAGGCCCTTTGACCTCCATTCTAGCTACCTGTCCCTAATATCCCGCTGAAATATACAGTAAGTTGAGGAATATGACCCAGCAAAACAAGTGCCTAATTTCTCCTGGAAGTGGAAAGACTGTTAATTGGGGAAGGAGCAAACCACTGTCTCACTTTTTTTGAACTTTTCCATCCTTAATCCTTAGTAGTATTCAAAATGCAAAGCTAATTTTGCCCAATGCTCTCAAATTCAAAGGTGATGAGATTCCAATTCCTCATCCTCTCATTGGTTTTCTTACTAGGAACACTACTCAAATTCCAGCATCAGCCACCCTCCTGACAAGCCAAAAGGTCTCCCCCTCCCCTCCCCTCCCCCTACCACACGGGTTAGATGCCCAATAGTTTTCTTTACTTTTTGCTTTAACATTTCAAGTGGAAGACCAACTGCAGTGCAGAACAATCACTGTGCTGAAAAAATGCTTGTAACATGTGTTGCACCATTAATTAACAAGAGAAATTTTCAAGTTTAAAAGAATCAGGGAAAAAACTTTACCATCATTCATATTTTTACCATCACAGAAGCTCAATTCTTCTGCAGTGTTTTAATATAATTCTGTTAGTTTGAACAGACTATTCCTTTTTCCTTACAAGATATTCTCTTCTAAATAACTCAGTCCTGTCCAACTCTTTGCAACCCCATGGACTGTAGCCCACCAGGCTCCTCTGTCTATGGAGGTTTTCCAGACAAGAACACTGGAGTGGAGCTTTTCCTTCTCCAGGGGAGCGTCTCTACCCACGCAGAGAACCCTTAGCTCTCCCCGTCTCCTGCACTGGCAGATGGATTCTCTATCACTAGGGTCACCTGGGAAGTCTCAAAATGATAATTTCTTAAAAGATGGTTATACAACTCAACTTTGACACAGGAATAGCAAACATGTCTGCAAAGTGCAAAGACTCTTAGGTAGCTTTCAAAACCATAGAGGCTCCTTTTGTTGTTCAGTCGCTCGGTCGTGTCCGACTCTGCGACCACAAGGACTGCAGCACCGCCAGGCTTACCTGTTCTTCACGACCTCCCAGAGTGTGCGCAAATTCATGTCCACTGAAGTCTGTGATGCTATCTAACCATCTCATCCTCTATCGCCCTCTTCTCCAATTCACTGTTACAGCAGCATATGGATTCTCCTTCACTCTACCATCCCCTCCAGTTTAGAACTAAAGCACTTCCTCCAGAAAGCCATCCTTAACTGTCCCAAGTCTGTGTCATTTTTCTTTGATGTCCTACAGTGAGGATTAATTTTTTTGTGCAATGGACCCTTCAGTTTGGTTAAGTCTTTGGGCCTTTTCTCAGAATTTTTCTACAAACATGTAAAACAGTACTACAAAAGTAACGAACTATACTGAGACAGATAAAAACATTTAAAACGTGTGTCATGGTATTATATTGAGCTCCTTAATTGATACAATAAACATTTAGCTGCTTATTCAGGGAACTACACCACAATTCTGAAACGAAAAGAATACATTACATCTGAATGTATCTTCTACAACTTTAATTACAGCTACTACTACTGTGGGAGGGTCTTGTTTTGCTTTTCTGTGGAGGAGGAAATCTACTATCATAACTGAACTATTAATTTTAGTTAGAAAATAGAAAAAAACTTTTTCCTGTCCAAGTACAAGGGGTGCTCTGAATTATAAACACCCTAGATCAAGAATCCTTGCTCTAAAACATCTGGTTTAAAAAAAGCAATCCAAGCAATCCACAGTCATCTTCAAAGAGCTTCTCAGGGTGAGAGAAAGCAGGTATTAAAAGCCAGTTACAGGGAAAACACCGCGGCAATCTTTTAAATATTCCATACTGTTACAATAGGCTTGGGTTTTGTGTGTATGACTCAAACTAATTCTAACGCACATCAAAGTTTGAACATCCCTACAATTTTTTGCAGACGTCTCGACATCCACGGTATCTAACACGTACAACCACAATAATGTGAATGAGAATTTTAAAGTGTTCTTGCTTGCCTTACATAATTTTATCTCCACTTTATGTTAAGCCTCCACTATATAAATTAATAGATGTGGTAACTGTGGAAATTACAGAGCTGTCTTCCTCTGGAAATCAGGCTCTCTACAGTCAGCCTACACATTTATCAGAGACAATAAAAACTCAAGTTTCAAATCACTGTTAATCAATTATTACAATTAACCAAACCACTGCCGTACTTGAAAGGCTGACATCAAGGCAACGGGACTTCACATAAATGAGGACGCAACACCGCATTAAGGCAGTTTTTAATTACTGCTTTACAAGCCACCGCGCAGCCAAAGCGCGTTCACGTTCCCATAGGACACCGACACCGCTTTTCCGAGAGCAAAGGGATGCCTTCGGGCGACACAAAGCCGACCCGGACGCTCGCGCTTTTTTCCCATCCCCACCCACCTCCCCGGGGCCAGCGCCGAAAAACCGGTTCCAGATCGGCGGCGGGGGAAGAAGGGGGCGCTCCTCTGCCCTAAAGCGGCGTTTACGGCCGCGAGCCGGGGATCCAGGCGCCGGCGGCCATGATGGCCCCGCCATCTTGCAGCGGCCATCTTACAACGCAGTTCTCCCGCCCCGAGACGCGAAGCCAACCCCCTCCTGCCGCTGCTCTGCGGCTCCACCGCGAGCTACTGGCTCGCGGCTCGATGGTCGCCACGGAGTGCCAACCCTCGGACGCCCACGCGGACGGGGAACCCCCGCACCGCGCCTGAAACGGCCGCCGCCACCGCCTCCCCTCCCCCACGCCACATCACTTCCCCTAACGGCCGCCATGGCGCGCCCGCCGCCTCCCTACAATAGGCTACTTTCTCCGCGCCCTCTTCCTCTCAACAACAAACAGCACTAAAGCTGTGCCACGCGGCAACGGCTCCCTCTCGCACTCTAATGCCTGCCTAACGCTTTCGCCTCCCAAAGTGTTTTTATCCTCACGACGCACAGAAAAACCTCGCCGCAATGCGCCTTCTCCGCACAAAGCCCTGCCCGCCGCCTCCTCGGGGCACGGCCCTCACCATCCCCGGCCCCCAAATCTGAACCGCCCCGAGACCACCTCCCTCTCCGGGCCGTTAGATGCTTTGTCCCCAGGGGATCAGACTCACCCTCCTGGAATTTAGGCTTCGGGTCCTGCTTCGGCGCCATTTATAAAAGATTCACCGCCGCCGCCTCCTCCTTCTCCCACCACCCCTGACTACCGCCCCCTACTCTCTACCCCACCCAGCTCCGCGTCAGACGCGCCGTCAGGCACCGCCAACTCTACATCCTGGGCCCGATTTGCCAGCGTCCGCAGACCGCCCAGCACCGCGACCCGCGCAACTGCCTCTCCAGCCAACGGCTGCCCGGCGCGCACGCGCCCCTGCGCCCGCGCCGCCCCGGGGCACGCCGGGATTGGTAGTTCCGAGGCGCTGGAGGCGCCGAGGGGCGGGGGCGGGGCGGTGGCCTCCTCCCCGCCCCCACCCCTAACACCCTGCCCCACCCCCATCCCCGGGGGCGGCAGAGTTTTTACTTCCTAGATTTGATTTTACGTTTTTCTCGGAGCGAGGGACAGCAGGGCTTTGCCTAGCCCACACAAAAGAAGGGGAAAGGCCCAGTTGCGGAGATCCACGGGCAACATAGGGCCGCAACGATATGGGCTTGGGAATGGCCAGAGCGAAATGGCGGCCTCTGAAGCCCCTTTTCAGTAGCATCTTGTGCAGTTTCGGAGGAGGCAATGGCACCCCACTCCAGTACTCTTGCCTGGAGAATCCCAGGGACGGGAGAGCCTGGTGGGCTGCCGTCTATGGAGTCGCACAGAGTCGGACACGACTGAAGCGACTTAGCAGCAGCAGCTTCAGCAGTTTCTGCACAGGGAAGCTTCAGGGCCAGCAAACTTGGCCAGAAAGGGTCATGGAGTCTGTGGATGTTTCCTCGTTCAGCAAGCTCACTTAAGTTTGTTTGGTGGGACTGACGGCCATCTGTGGGGTCCTGTGCCTCCCCTTCCGCACCCGAGTCCTGCGGAAATGGGACGAAGCGGACGACACTGGGCAGGCTGAGAGGTCGACCTCTGGCTTTTAGAGATGCTGGAGCTCGACTCGCCGCCGAAAGAGGCGACCGTGAATAACACTACACCATAACGACGTCGGGGTTCTGCACCTGCCCTATTTGTGCAATTTTTTTGTTACCTAGTTGTTATTAGGGCACAGTTAGTTGCCGTTACTGAATATACACGAGTCCGCCTGCAATGCAGGAGACGCGGAAGGCACAGGTTCGATCCCTGAGTTGGGAAGATCCCCTGGAGAAGGAAATGGCAACACACCCCAGTATTCTTGCCTGGAGAATTCCAAGGACAGAGGAGCCTGGTGGGCTCCAGGCCATGGGGTCTCAAAGACTGAAAGACTGAGCACTGACTATTGAATATACACATGATTTAAAGGAATTTTCTCCCGTCGTTCACCTGTTCAAAAAGTCTGTAGTTTGCTTAGCTGCAAAAGGGGGAGAATAAGACCACCTTCCCATCGGGTGAGAATTGCACAGACAGGCTGAATGGTGAACTAGTGCTCTACACACGGTTACATCCCAAAGTCCTTACCTTGGCGTTTGAAGTCCTTGCACAAATAGCCCTCAACCGTCCCTCCAGGCTTTATACTTGTCCCCACACCTTGCTAAATTCTGCCCCACATCCCTGTGAATAGGCTGTGCACCCCATGGGTTCCAGACTCCTCTCCATTTATCTGACTCGTTTCTCCTTCAACCTTCCCTTAACACAGCCCCTTCCCTAACCGCAGAAACCCACAAAGAAACCTCACTCCATTTGTCTGTACAGCATCTGCTCTGCATTACTCCTGAAAATAACGAAGAAAGGGGCAGGGGCCTCCTGCCGACCCCACCACCACACCAAAACTCTGAAGTACACGTCTTGTTTTAACGTTTTGAATACAAAATATTTTGAAATTATTCAATGATTCAAAACACTTTTAATATAAAAATGAGGACAGTGAGACTTGTCCTGGGTCTGTGCTTCCAGTGCAGGGGACCCAGGCTGCATCTCTAGTCAAGGAAGTAAGATCCTACAAGCCACCCTAGGTAACCAAAAAACAAACAAAAAGCAGAAAAACAAAACAAGGCTTTGTACTGGTCAGCTATTGCTCTAGGCTCCAGGCTCTTCTGTTCATGGAATTTTCCAGGTAGGAATACTGGAGTGGGTTGCTATTCCGTGCTCCAAGGGATCTGCCTCTTACAGGGCTGAACTCAAGTCTCCTGTATTACAGGTAGATTCTTTACCATCTGACCAACCAGGGAAGCCCTATGTTCTATACTTATCTGCAAAATATACCTCGTTGGCTTAAAAATCAGGTACTATGCTTGAAGCTTTAAAAAAAAATAAAGTGAAGATAGAAAAAAGACCCTTTCCCACCTCAGTCCCTCATCTGTTCCTACCGCCAACAAAGGTACAACTATTAAAAGTTGTTCAGTATCCCAGCACCCTCATTGCCTTCTTTCTCCATATCTTTTAAAGTTAATTTTTTTGCCTTTATGTTTGTGTTTTAATTATACAAATAATATTTACTATTTGAGTCTTCCAAAAAGCAACAATTCAGAGACATAAAATACAGGGCAAAATTTGAGGAACCTTTTATTTTTCCTCATTTTCCTCCCCATCATTTTGCAGGGACATTTTTCTCTCTAATTGTTTTTTTCTTTTTACCATAAATGGACTGTATATATTGTTCTGTGTCTTCCTCTTTTTAAATTTCATAATATGGCTAGGAAGTTACTGAAATTACATGTGCCCATCTCACATTTTTAATTGTGATGTAGTATAAGTAGACCATATTTATCCAACCTTGGTTCTGTTGCTTTTAGTTTTTTCACTGTTAAAAACATATGCCTTTCAACCTAAATCTTTGTGCCCATTGTTTTTACACTTTTACAACCCTAGATGTAGGGTCCTAAACATAACGTTTAATGAATAAATAATAAAAAATGAATTTAAACTTGTTGAAGTCTTCATCAACTTACATTTCAAACAACAATTTAAGAGAGGACTTGATTCCCCACATATTTGCCAAACATGGTATTATCTGTCTCTCAAAACTTGTTTTAGTCTAAGAGGAAGTCATGTGCACAGGAAGTCAGACACCAAAGACAGTAGACTTCAACGATGGTGTTAGAAGTTTGGATAGTGGTTAGCTGGGTTGGAAGGGGGAACGGACTAGAAAGGAGCGTTAGGGAATTTCAGAGTGCTGGAAATGTTCTATGACCTTAATCTGGTGTGGTTCCATGAGTGTTTACATATGTAAAATTTTTCAAGTTGTACACTCACTAGTAATGCGCTTTAACACCACACCTATCAGTTCAGTTCAGTTGCTCAGTCATGTCCAACTCTTTGTGACCCCATGAACCGTAGCACTCCAGGCCTCCCTGTCCAAAACCAACTCCCAGAGTCCACCCAAACCCATGTCCATCAAGTCAGTGATGCCATCCAACCATCTCATCCTCTGTCATCCCCTTCTCCTTCTGCCCTCAATCTTTCCCAGCATCAGGGTCTTTTCAAATGAGTAATTTCTTCACATCAGGTGGCCAAAGTATTAGAGTTTCAGCTTCAACATCAGTCCTTCCAATGAACACCCAGGACTGATCTCCTTTAGGATGGACTGGCTAGATCTCCTTACAGTCCAAGGGACGCTCAAGGGTCTTCTCCAACATCACAGTTCAAAAGCATCAATTCTTTGGCACTCAGCTTTCTTTATAGTCCAACTCTCACATCCATACATGACTACTGGAAAAACCATAGCCTTGACTAGACAGACCTTTGTTGACAAAGTAATGTCTCTGCTTTTTAATATGCTGTCTAGGTTGGTCATAACTTTCCTTCCAAGGAGTAAGCATCTTTTAATTTCATGGCTGCAATCACCATCTGCAGTGATTTTGGAGCCCAGAAAAATAAAGTCAGCCACGGTTTTCACTGTTTCCCCATCTATTTCCCATGAAAGGATGGGACCGGATGCCATGATCTTAGTTTTCTGAATGTTGAGCTTTAAGCCAATTTTTTCACTCTCCTCTTTCACTTTCATCAAGAGGCTCTTTAGTTCTTCTTCACTTTCTGCCATAAGGGTGGTGTCATCTGCATATCTGAGGTTATTGATATTTCTCCCAGCAATCTTGATTCCAGCTGTGCTTCCTCCAGCCCAGCGTTTCTCATGATGTACTCTGCATATAAGTTAAATAAGCAGGGTGACAATATACAGCCTTGATGTACTCCTTTTCCTATTTGGATCCAGTCTGCTGTTCCATGTCCAGTTCTAACTGTTGCTTCCTGACCTGCATACAGATTTCTCAAGCGGCAGGTCAGGTGGTCTAGTGTTCCCATCTCTTAAAGAATTTTCCACAATTTATTGTGATCCACACAGTCAAAGACTTTGACATAGTCAATAAAGCAGAAATAGATGTTTTTCTGGAACTCTCTTGCTTTTTCGATGATCCAGCGGATGTTGGCAATTTGATCTCTGGTTCCTATGCCTTTTCTAAAACCAGCTTGAACATCTGGAAGTTCGTGGTTCATGTATTGCTGAAGCATGACTTGGAGAATTTTGAGCATTACTTTACTAGCGTGTGAGATGAGTCCAATTGTGCAGTAGTTTGAGCATTCTTTGCATTGCCTTTCTTTGGGATTGGAATGAAAACGGACCTTTTCCAGTCCTGTGGCCACTGCTGAGTTTTCCAAATTTGCTGGCATATTGAGTGCAGCACTTTCACAACATCATCTTTCAGGTTTTGAAATAGCTCAACTGGAATTTCCATCACCTCCACTAGCTTTGTTCATAGTGATGCTTCCTAAGGCCCACTTGACTTCACATTCCAGGATGTCTGGCTCTAAGGCAGTGTGAGTGATCACACCATCGTGATTATCTGGCTCATGAAGATCTTTTTTTGTACAGTTCTTCTGTGTATTCTTGCTACCTCTTCTTAATATCTTCTGCTTCTGTTAGGTCCATACCATTTCTGTCCTTTATCGAACTCATCTTTGCATGAAATATGCCCTTGGTATGTGACAGAATGTTGTCCACTGGAGAAGGGAATGGCAAGCCACTTCAGTATTCTTGCCTTGAGAACCTCATGAACCGTATGAAAAGGCAAAAAGATAGGACACTGAAAGAACACCCCAGGTCAGTAGGTGCCCAATATGCTACTGGAGATCACTGGAGAAATAACTCCAGAAAGAATGAAGGGATGGAGCCAAAGCAAAAACAACACCCAGTTGTGGATGGGACTGGTGATAGAAGCAAGGTTCAATGTTGTAAAGAGCAATATTGCATAGGAACCTGGAATGTTAGGTCCATGAATCAAGGCAAATTAGAAGTGGTCAAACAGGGGATGGCAGGAATGAACGTCGACATTCTAGGAATCAGCGAACTAAGATGGACTGGAACGGGTGAATTTAACTCAGATGACCATTATATCTACTACTGTGGGCAGGAATCCCTTAGAAGAAATGGAGTAGCCATCATGGTCAACAAAAGAGTCCAAAATGCAGTACTTGGATGCAGTCTCAAAAATGACAGAATGATCTCTGTTCATTTCCAAGGCAAACCATTCAATATCACGGTAATCCAAGTCTACGTCCCGACCAGGAATGCTGAAGAAGTTGAAGTTGAACGGTTCTATGAAGACCTAGAAGACCTTCTAGAACTAACACCCAAAAAGTATGTCCTTTTCATTATAGGGGACTGGAATGCAAAAGTAGGAAGTCAAGAAACACCTGGAGTAACAGGCAAATTTGGCTTTGGGGTACAGAATGAAGCAGGGCAAATGCTAATAGAGTTCTGCCAAGAGAATGCACTGGTGATAGCAAAAACCCTCTCCCAACAACACAAGAGAAGACTCTACACATGGACATCACCAGATGGCCAACACCGAAATCAGATTGATTATATTCTTTGCAGCCAAAGATGGAGAAGCTCTATACAGTCAGCAAAAACAAGACCGGGAACTGACTGTGACTCAGATCATGAACTCCTTATTGCCAAATTCAGACTTAAATTGAAGAATGTGGGGAAAACCATTAGACCATTCAGGTATGACCTAAATCAAATCCCTTATGACTATACAGTGGAAGTGAGAAATAGATTTAAGGGACTATATCTGATAGACAGAGTGCCTGATGACCTATGGGCGGAGGTTCGTGACATTGTACAGGAGACAGGGATCAAGACCATCCCCATGGAAAAGAAATGCAAAAAAGCAAAATGGCTGTCTGGGGAGGCCTCACAAATAGCTGTGAAAAGAAGAGAAGCGAAAAGCGAAGGAGAAAAGGAAAGGTATACCCATTTAAATGCAGAGTTCCAAAGAAGAGCAAGGAGAGAGATAAGAAAGCCTTCCTCAGCGATCAATGCAAAGAAACAAAGGAAAACCATACCTATATCATACCATAAAAATACCTTTAAAAATCACCTTATTTTAGATTTTATTATGAAAATTTCAAATGTACAGAAAAATGGAACAAGATATTACATATCATTTTAATTCAACAATTGTGCATATTTTCCCATATTTGCTTTATATGTGTGTGTTGTGTGTGTGTGTTGTGTGTGTGTGTGTGTATAAAGACGTCAGGACCTATTATGCCTGATTTCTTCGGTGTGTACTTCTGAAATAGAAAGGCATTGTCCTGCATACCACAATACCATTATCACACCCAACCCAATTAACCATAATTCCCTAAAATTAGGTAATTCCTGTTTCATATTTCCTCACCTGTTCCCAAAAATTTTTGTTTCTTGTTGCTTATTTTTTTTTTTCCCCCAAAACAGGATCTATTTCTTAAATCTTTTAATCTAGACAGAAAGTTCTTAATGTAGGTGTCCATGGATACCATCAAAAGGTCCATGAACTTGGATGGGAAAAAAATTTACATTTTACTGTCATCAAATTCAAGGTGAAATTTAGCATTTCCTTTCATTATAAATAAAGATAACAAACCATGATAAAATCAGCACCTGTGGTTCTCTCACAATAAAAATAAGTTTTTTCATTATCACTTTAGTTCTTGCCTATATCTCAGAGATATTATTTACAGTCACCATTGCTTTGAAATTACTAAAGTTATTAGATCTTGCCTGTGCATGCTGAGTCCTGTTCAACTCTTTTCAACCCCTATAGCCCTGTAGACTCCTCTATCCATGCAATTTCTCAGGCAAGAATACTGGAGTTGGTTGCCATTTTCTCTTCCAGGGGATCTTCCCAACCCAGGGATGGAACCAGAGTCTCCTGCTTGGCAGGCGAATTCTTTATCACTGAGCTACCTGGGAAGCTGAAGTTGATGACAACTACTTAATGTAAGGTATCCTAAAATAAATTTAAAATAAAAATCGCCTCCCCAGTAGAACACTGACTGCATTTGCTTCCTGGGGCTACCATAACAGAATACCACACACTGGATGGCTTAAACAACACACGTATTGTCTCAGTTCTGGAGGATAGAAATTCAAGAGCTAGGTGTTGGTAGGGTTGCTTCTTTTAGGAGGCCCTGAGGGAGATCTGTTCCAGCATTTTCCCTCAGCTTTTTTATTTTTAAAAAATATTTATTTAGTTATTTTTGTTGTGCTGGATCTTAATTATGGCATGAAGAATCCTTAGTTGCAGCATTTGGCATTTAGTTCCCCAGCCAGGAATGGAACCCCGGGCCCCCTACATTGGGAACTCGGAGTCTTAGCTACTGGGCCACCAGGGAAGTTCCAGCTTTTGTGTTTTTTTGCTAACAATCCGTATCATGTCTTGGTTTATAAACTCATCACCCTGATCTCTGCCTTCATTGCATATAGTACTCTCCTGTGTGTCCAAACATGCATTTCTAGGGGCATGCCTGTGTCCTTATTTCCCTCTTTTATAAAGACACCAGTCATATTGGATTAAGTGTACATTCTACTCTGATATGCCTTCATCTTACTACATCTGCAACAACTCTATTGCCAAATGAGGTCACATTCTGAACTATTAGGGGTTAGGACTTCAATGAATGAATATCAGGAGAACACAAATTTAACCCGTATCACTGATCTTCAATTTAAAATGGATGTATATTTAAAAGTAATATATTATCTTAATTGACTTCTCATCAGTTTACCAGTTTGCTTTTTCTCTGATAGAGTTTGCCTTTTGAAAAATTGTACCTTACTTCCCATCACCTAGAGATGAAGGATTCTTTTGTAGTAATAGGAGTATTTAGGGATCTTCATTTTCAATTGCAAATTTTTCCATGTGTTTCTTTCAAAGTCTGAAATTGTATCTTGAACAGCTGATAATAGCATATGATAATTGTGGAGAATGTTTGATAATTACTGGGAATGACAGAAAATATTTCAGATAAGAAAAGAATTTATAGTTCTGAACATAAAAGCATAGTTTTGCCCTAAGAAATTGAGTTATTTCAGGAAAACATATGAAGGAAAAGATAATTACTTGCTTTGTGAGCATGCTCAGTTGTGTTTGACTCTGCGACCCCATGGACAGTAACGCACCAGGCTCCTCAGTCCATGGAATTTTCCAGACAAGAATACTGCAGTGGTTTGCCATTTCCTACTCCATGGGATCTTCCTGACCCAAGAATAATACCCAAGTCTCTTGGGTCTCCTGCATTGGGAGACAGATTCTTTACCACTGAGAGACCTGGGAAGCATGCTTTGAGATGTTTTTTTTTAAATTGAAGTCTCAGTTCAGTTCAGTTCAGTCACTCAGTCATGTCCAACTCTTTGTGACCCCATGAACCGCAGCATGCCAGGCCTCCCTGTCCAACACCAACTCCTGGAGCCTACCCAGACTCATGTCCATTGAGTCGGTGATGCCATTCAACCATCTCATCCTCTGTCATCCCCTTCTCCTTCTGCCCTCAATCTTTCCCAGCATCAGGGTCTTTTCAAATGAGTCATCTCTTCACATCAGGTGGCCAAAGTATTAGAGTTTCAGCTTCAATATCAGTCCCTCCAATGAACACCCAGGACTGATCTCCTTTAGGATGGACTGGTTGGATCTCCTTACAGTCCAAGGGACGCTCAAGAGTCTTCTCCAACATCACAGTTCAAAAGCATCAATTCTTCGGCACTCAGCTTTCTTTATAGTCCAACTCTCACATCCATACATGACCACTGGAAAAACCATAGCCTTGACTAGATGAACCTTTGTTGACAAAGTAATGTCTCTGCTTTTTAACACGCTGTTTAGGTTGGTCATAACTTTCCTTCCAAGGAGTAAGCGTCTTTTAATTTCATGGCTGCAGTCACCATCTGCAGTGATTCTAGAGCCCCCCAAAATAGTCTCTCACTGTTTCCACTGTTTCGCCATCTATTTGCCTAGTTGATTTATAATGTATTAATTTCTGCTCTACAGCAATTCAGTTATACATATATATATATTCTTTCTTATGTTCTTTTCCATATGGTTCATCAAAGGATATTAAATGAGATATGCTTTGAGACTATAGCATTGCTGCTGGAAATATGTTCGGTTTGGGTTAAAAACTTAGGGGAAAAAAAAGAATTAAGGAAGCCCTGTGTCTGTTCTTAATAGCTCCCTGATTAATCACTGAAACAATGAAATAATCTCACAGTGATTTAAACAGCCTATAATAGTCACTATCCCTTCCCAAAGGCATAAAGTAAATTGATTTACTTAGAGGAATTCATGGATATGAAATAAATATGCATAGTATAAACCCTGTGAGATAGAGTTGGTCTCTGAACTAATTTTCAGTATTGAGAGCATATAGTTAAAATTATGCGTTTCAAACATTTTGACAAAGATCACTTCAGAAATATTTATGAACCCTTTCAATTTCATTAATCTTTCATGTCTTCTGTCTCCTAATCTTCAGCATTCCACTGCCCTTGGAATAGACTACTCCATAACAAATATTTTCCTACACAGATAATCTTTAACTGTGTATTTATCATACAAAATTGTTTACTAGCTTCATTGTTCCCTGTTTTAACTTGTTCAATTGTAATAGTTTTTAATGCACTGAATTGTGTGAAAATAAAAAACTCTGGACTGAGGTCAGTTATATGCTGAGTTGTTCGAAAATAAGATCCTCTGGATTGAGATCAATTATTATGAAGGATGAAAACTGATAGTGAATTTGAAAAGTTTGGGAGAACAACCACCCAACGTGGGACTCAAACCCTCAACCCTGGGATTAAGAGTTCAGCACTCTACCAACTGAGCTAGCCAAGAAGCTAAAAGTGGTCCTTTTTCTATGTCTTCTCTAGGTAATAAGATCAGTTTAACTTGTTCCAAGACTTAGATTTTGCATTTAACTTTTTTACTCATAATTTTTTGGGTCAAGTTTTTACTACTCTCAGAATTGTGTTTCATTTCTGATTCTGTGTACATAAATTTTCATTGTTTAATAATGTATGTAAAAAAAAAAATGTATGTAAGCAGTCCTCTAGTGGTCAGCAGGGAAGAAGGCTGATGCACACAATTCTGAACTACTGCCAGGAGAACCGATCTTTTCTACTTTCTAGAAAAGATCAGAATACAAAACACAGCTGTAGAGCGGGCTGGCCTTTCTAGGCCTGAGTGGCTTTGTGGTTTCTGGCACTTTTCTGTGGCAGGAGTGTGGTTCCATGAAGCCATGCCTCATTGTTCACATACGAGAAGATTATTAAAAATGATAAACTGGGAGACTGTGATTGACATGTATACACTACTATATATAAAATACACAACTAATGAGGATCTTTTGCACAGCACAGAGAGCTCTATTCAATGCTCTGTGGTGACTTAAATGGGAGAGAGGAGAACTCTAAAAAAGAGAAGATACACATATGCATATGGGGGCTTGCTTGGTGGCTCAGTGGTAAGGAACCTGCCTGCCAATGCCCCAGATGTGGGTTCCTGGGTTGGAAGATCTTCTGGAAGAGGAAATGACAACCCATTCCAGTATTCTTGCCTGGGAAATCCCATGGACAGAGGAGCCTGACAGATACAGTCCAAGGGGTCACAAAGAGTTGGACATGACCTAGTTACTAAAACCACCTCGTATATATGTATAGCTGCTTCACTTTGCTGACAGCGGAAACTAACATAACATTGTATAGCAACTATACTCCAATAAAAATTAACTTTTAAAAAAGGCATTGCTATAATCCAGTAGTTAGGGGAAAACAAATAGAAGTACCATACATTTAAAAAAAAAAAGCAAATGCAATCTCAGAAATAAATTGAATTAATTTTGATGGTTGCTCACACATAGAGCTATTAATAAAAGGTAAAGTCATTTACCCTACTGTATGTGAGCACCTCTGTGTGGGAAGAGACCATTATTCCAAACCTCTCTCCACTAAAATAAAAAAAATTAGACAAATTTATTCTGCTTTTTCAGTAGGAACTATAGTTTCCAGTAATCAAACAGACCCAGTTGATGAGGGAGTGTTCTACTTTATAGGGTGGAGTGGTGGGGGGGTGGGGAATGTAGGATTAAAAAAAACATAAACTGGCAAATCCCAGGATTATCCATTGAGGTTAAACTCTTTGGTAACTTTCAATAAGGATTACACAGGGTCAAAGCAACACTACACAGGTCACTTTCTAGACCAGGATCCCCAGCCTCTGGGATCTTATGTCAGATGATCTGAGTTGAGCCGATGCGATGAGGATAGAAATAAAGTGCATACTAAACGTTAATGCGCTTGAATCATCCCAAAACCATCCCCCTGACCCCTGACCGTGGAAAAATTTTCTTCCACGAAACCAGTTCCTGATGCCAAAAAGGTTGGGGTTCACTATCCTAGATGCAAGGGGTCACTCTAACTGTACCGTGAAGAGATCAGGCTGTCACCACCATACTGAGGAATTAGAGTTTTGCCAATGGTTTACTAATCTTCAACGAGATTGTGTCTTTAGTGGTGATATAACAAAGTACACAAGCTCAATGGTAATTATTTATGCTAGCCAAAAAATGTTTTACATGGATCCATCAACCATTAGATATTAATTCCAGTTTACAGGAAATAAAGAGAGATGAGAAACCAAATGAACAACAGCACAAAGAAGCAACAGGACAAAAATCAGAAAGTGGGAAATTCCACAGGACAACCAACCAGGTGTCTTCAACAAGTAAGTACTTTATTTTCTAAAAGTATCTTCTAAGTTAAAAGAGAGAGAGTGGCCATAGTAATCAGATGCAATAGGTGATCTTGGATTGAATACTGTTCTGTATTGTCTATGTGTTTCCTTTCTTTAAATTATGGTAAAATAAAACAATATTTACCATTTTAACCATTTTTAGGGGCATAGTTCAGGGGCATTAGTATATTCACATTGTTGTGCAACCATCACCACCTTCCAGCTCAACTCCGGAACTATTTCATCTTCCCAAATTGGAACTCTGTACCCATTAAACATTAAATGGCTTCCCTGGTGGCTCAGACGATAAAGCGTCTGCCTGCAATGCGGGAGACCCGGGTTTGATCCCCGGGTCAGAAAGATCCCCTGGAGAAGGAAATGGCAACCCACTCCAGTACTCTTGCCTGGAGAATTCCATGGACTGAGGAACCTGGCAGGCTACAGTCCACGGGGTCACAAAGAGTCAGACACGACTGAGCGATTTTCACTTATCCATTAAACAGGGCTCCCTTGGTGGCTCAGTAGTGAAGAATCCGCCTGCAATGCAGGAAACCCAGGTTCCATCCCTGGGTCAGGAAGATCCCCTGGAAAAGGAAATGGCAACTCACTCCAGGATTCTTGCCTGGAGAATTCCATGGACAGAGGAGTCTGGGAGGCTACAGTCCATGGGGTCAAAAAGAGTTTGACAGGACAGGACTGAGAGACTAAAACCACCACCACCATCACCCGTTAAACAACTTCTTATTCCCCCTCTGCCCCTGGCCACCACCATTCTACTTTTTTAATATTTATTTATTTGGCTGCACCAGGGACTTCCCTGGTGGCTCGGCAGTAAAGAATCCACCTGCAATGCAAGAAACCCGGATTTGATCCCTGGATCAGGAAGATCCGCTGGAGAAGGAAATGGCAACCTACTCCAGTATTCTTGCCTGGAGAATCCCATGGACAGAGAAGTCTGGTGGGCTACATTCCATGGGATCCCAATGAGTCGGGCATGACTGAGCAAGTAAAACCACCACCACCTATCTGGCTGTTCCAGGTCTTAGTCAAGGAACGAAGATCTTCCATCTTTGTTTCCAGCATGTTTCTGACCAGGGGGCAGACCCTGGCTCCCTATGTAGGCAGTATGTAGTCTTAGTCGCTAGACCACCAGGGAAGTTCCCTGCTTCCACCTTTGACTCCTGTGAATCCTGCTGCTCTGAATGTGGTGTACAGATATCTGGTCGATTCCCTGCTTTCAGTTCCTTTGGATGTCTGTCCAGAAACAGAATTGCTGGATCACATAGTAATTCTCTGTGTAATCTTTGGAGGAAGTTCCTTTGGAACTTTCCCCTCTATTGTAAGTCACCTCCATAGTGCTGGGCTCTGTCTCTTCTTCTACAAAATATGAGACAGAGGGAAAGACGAGATGAGAGTGAGGAGGGGAGGTTGAGGCTGAGATGGGATGGGTGGGAAAATGGATAAGCAGAATGTGGTCCATGCTCACAGTGGAATATGACACAGTCACGAAAAGGAATGAAACTCTGATACGGGCTACAATGTGGATGCTCTTTGAACACACAGTGCTTAGTGAGAGAAGCAGACACAAAAGGATGCACTGTCTTAGTCTGATTGGGCAGCCATAGCAAAAAGAAGGCTGAGGGCTTCAGCAACAGAAATGCATTTCCTACCGCTCTGGAGGCCAGACGTCTGAGATGAGACTGTCTGGATGGTCAGGTTCTGGTGAAGGTCTGTTCTTGGTGGGGGTGAAGAAGGAATTCACAGGGCCTGGACTCCATCTCAGGCCTATCCGTGCAGGTCGTGCACAGCCACCTCTCCAGTGGACTCTGAACTCTGTGCTTAGCGCCTATGGGAATGACAATGGAAGGATAAGACCCCCTCTGGGCAGGGGAATCTTGAAGATCACATCCAGGTTACTCATTGCCTAAGAGGAAACATACCGTAATCACCCCTGCCTCCAGACAGGTCATAAATTTTTTTCCATATCTATCGGGATGTATTGATTATTACACGGGCTTATTGATTATTAACTGTTTGGAATGTAACTGCGGGCTTATTGATTATTAACTGAACACATAACACGTGAATGATGGGGTTATTGTAGTTGTATTTACCCTTCCTTTGTTTATGTAAGTTTCAAGGAATTTGGGGTGGTGGGTTCGGACACGTACACATGGGGTATAAAAGATTTTCACAAATGCTAGTCGGGGTCCTTGGCTAAGAGGAGACTCTGCCTTGGGCCCACCGGTGTAATAAACTGCACTCCACTATCTGCATTGTCCTTCTGAGTGAGTTTGTTTCCCGGAACGCATGGCTATAACAGTGGCTGGAGTCTTCACTACATGCTCACATGGAGGAAGGGCTGAGGGGGCTCCTTGGGAGTCTCTTTTATAAGAGCATTAATCACATTCATGGGGTCTCTACTCTTATGACCTCATCACCTCCTCAAGGATCCCCCTCCTCCCACCATCACCTTGGGGTTAGGTTTCACCATGTGAATTTTGGAGGGACACCAACATTCAGCCCAGAATAACCACAAACTATATGATTCCACTTACAAGAAACATCCAGAACAGGCAAACCCAGAGAAGTGGGTGAGTGGTGCTAGGCACTAGGGGAGGGGAAGGGCAATGGGAGGGCCTCAATAAACCCTGCATTTTAGGATGTTCAGGAATAAGCCAGTTCTGACTCCATGTTGGAACTGTTTCTTTGACTTGCTCTCTGTTAATTTTGTTACTGTAATCACACATAATGGCCCACCTCAGAGAATCCTGCCCCTCTGCTTGACTGTTAAAATAAAGTGCCTTTGTTCAGAAGAAATTAACACATCCCATGTCTGAGGCTTCCTGTTGTTCTATAAGATATGATTAATGGCCATTTTAGTTTGTCTCCTTACCTCCTCCATCTTTAATTCAGGAAAGAACCTGGCATCCAGACCCTGACAAAATGGTTATTTGGAGACGTTAATTGGCTATCTTCTTTGTCAGCCAGCCCTCAGAATGCAGTCCTTGCCTCCACACCTGGTGTCATGCAGGGAGCAAAGCAAGCTTGGACTTCTGCGTGTCCACACCGGAGGGACCCCTGACCTTGCTCTTGACCTCTGCCCTCAGCTGATTTTAATCTGCATCCTAAGCAGCTCTATGCCAGAAGGTAAAAAGTAAAGTAAAAAGTTTGTTGAAAAGAAAACTACCGACCAGTGAGCTCAGCGAAAGAGGCATGCCTTTGAACATTTAAATCCTTTATAAGGGGGTAGTTCTCACAGTCTTTGCCTTCCCTCAGGCCAATCATCTTGCTTTGTTCCCCCCACCCATTTGTCTGTACAGCACCTGACTCTGTGCTAAATACATCCCCTATCTGGTGTTTACTCTTATAACACCCTTCCCCTTGTAGTTACACCTCAGAAAGCAGACCACCGAACTGCCAGACTCAATTAGTGCATTACTGACGCAAGTTTATGAATGTCTTTGAAACAATGCAAGAGGAAGAAATCAAGATCCTGTCACCTTTGTTCCTCATCACTGACTCCTGACTGCGAGCCCTCAGCTTATATAAGCCCCTAAACTCCTCATGGGGGGTGGGGGGGCATAGTGCTTAAGCTCGAGCCTACTGTGTTCCCGTCTCCGCCAACTGAGAATTACAGCCACTTTCTATTTCCTCCAAACTCTGTCCGTAAATTTTATTTGGCTTCACCAGACAGAGAAAGCCAGGATTTTGGCCAGCAGCAATTCTAGTTCTTAGCCATTGTCAACCATGCTGCCCTGAAAAGAAGGGTGCGCGGGTCATGGTGAATTCTGATTTTCTCTGGGTCTAAGTCCAGACGTGGGATTGTCGGACCAATGGTTTCTGGATGTTTAGTTTATAAGGAACTTCCTTGCTGTTTTTTATCATTCCTGCACCCGTTTACATCTGTACCAAGAGTGTAGGAGTGTTCCCTTTTGCCTCCATGCCCTGCCAGTCGGATTCTCTGTAGATGTTTTAGATGGTGGCCATTCTGACCTGTGTGAGGGGATTTCTCATGGTGGTTTTGATTTGCTGGGGCTTAGTGAGCAGAGTACCTTTCCTGGTGTTTTTTGATCTTATACAGCACGAATACAGTTTGCCTCTTGAAATTCTCTTCTTGAAAGTTGGCCCTGTTTGAATTCCTTTCCGATGATTTACCCCAAGACATGACTGAAGGGCAGGTGTCATTTACAGACCTCCAGGCCTTGTGAATATTAAGAGCCTAACAGCACCCATTTTAAAGTTGTCTGGAAAGCAGTCCTGAGGAAACAGCATTACTTCCTGCACAACTCTGGTCCTCAGGCAATGAGTCTTATGGAAAACTCTGCTCCTGAATCGTCAACTAAGGAGAATGTGCCAGAAGAAACACCCAAGGCTTGGGTCTCCTTTCTCCTCCCCCTTACCCTTTATTCCCAGAACACATTCCAGTTCTTGGAACACCACTCTGCAGAGGGTGCTATCATCTGTCAGTGGGGCAGCCCGAAGGACAGAAGCTGGAGTTGGGAAATCCAGCCTAGGGGACACATGGTGCCCAGGGGACCGTGCAAAGTTTTTCCGGCCCAGAGGCTCCACCATTTTTGGGGTGAAATAGGTGTGGTTTCTCTGCAGGTGGGCCCACCTGGATCTGGAGATTGGGTGCTCATGCAGATAGCAATAGGCCCTCCAGGTCCATCATAGGGAGAACATTTCCTGCCACATGCTCCCAGCTCTGTCTGCCCCGAGGCCGTCCAGTCTTGAGACCGAAGCCTGCTCAGGCTCCAGGGATGTGACACCAGGCCAGGTCATATGGTGTGCATGCAAGAGTCAGCATTCTTTATTTCTTTTCTTTTTTATGTTTTTATTCCCTAATTTGAATTGCAATATATAGCTGAATGACAAGGTTGTGGGTTCTTTTTTTCTTCCATTTTGGATCTATAGCAACTAGATTCACTTACACATAGTTGTACATATGTTCTTTTCCATGTTCTTGTCCAGTGCAGGATATTACATAGTGTTGAATAGGATTCCTGTGTTACACAGTGGTTCCTGGTAGCTTCTTTTTATAATATAAGCCTCCCTATGTTAGACTGAAACAGCTCTTTTCTCCCTGATCCACACCTTTATTTCCTGGGGACCACAGTTTCTTTTCTGTCTGTGAGACTGACTCTCTTTGGTAAAGAAGTTCATTTGTATCCATTTTTAGATTTTAGCTAGAAGTAATATATGCTAATATGTCTCCCTGTGTCCCTCACTTCAGTTAGTATGGTCATCTCTACTTTCTTCTCTAAGGCTGGACATAGCATTGTGCTCTGCTTCTTTATGGCTGAGTGACATTGCTTCATGTCTATGTACCCTGTCTTCCTTATCTGTTTATTGGTCCTTCTGCACCTAGGTTGCTCCGTGTCTTTGCCCAGGCATATGATTGCTAGGTCTGAAGGTAGTTCTCTATTTTGTTTTTTAAGAACCTCCATACTGTTCTCCCTAGCAGATCTCCATTATACATTTCCCACCACAGTGCGGGAGAATTCGCTTCTCTCCTCACTGTCTCTAGTGAGGACTTTTGGACAAACTTTGAGATGGCCATTCTGACCTGTGTGAGGTTGGACTTTGCTTTGTGTTTGTGTAAGAATTAGTGATGCTGAGCGTGTTCTCATGTGCCTAATCACAGTCTGTATGTCTTCCTCTAAGAAATACCCATTTCTATGTTTGGCCCATTTGTGTCGTGGGTTGTTTGTGTTTTTGATATTGAGTTGTATGAGCTGTCTGTATGTTTTAGAGATGAATTCCTTGTGCGTGTCTTCATTTGCAAACGTTTCTTCCCATTCTGGGTTGTGATTGTCTTTCATTTAGGGTTTCCTTTGCTGTACAAATGTTTTATGGTTAATTAGGTCCCATTTTCTTACTTTTAGTTTATTTTTCATTAATCTAAGAAGTGTATCCATAAAGACCTTGCTGTTTTTTATGTCTATATGTGTCCTGCCTATGTTTTCCTTAAGCTTTCACAGTATCCATCCTCACACTTAGATCTTTTATTCTTTGGAGTTTGTTTTGTGTATGGTGTTAGGGAGTATTCTAACCTCATTTTCTTTGCCTCAATAACCGTCACACCATCCTTCACAGTGTCTGTGACCAATTTATATTCCCAGCATTAGGGGAGGAACATTCCCTTTTCTCCGCACCTTCACCGGCAGTTGTTGTTTGTAGAGTTTGTTGAGAATGGCCACTCTAACTGGTGTGAGGTGATAACTTGCTATGGTTTCAATTTGCATTTCTAATATTTAACAATGTTGACATCTTTTCATGACATTCTTTTTAAAGGGTCAAAAATTTGATATTGTGTGAAAAATGACAGAATGATCTCGTTTCATTTTCAAGGCAAACCATTCAACATCATAGTAATCCAAGTCTATGTCCCAACCACTGATGCCAAAGACGCTAAGTAGAACGGTTCTGTGAAGACCTACAAGACTTTCTAGAACTAACAGCAGGAAAAACGAGGTCCTTTTCATCATAGGGGATTGGAATGAAAAAGTCAGAAGTCAAGAAATACCTGGAGTAACAGGCAAGTTTGACCTTGAAGTACAAAATGAGGCAGGGCAAAGGCTAACAGAGTTTTGTTAAGAGAACACACCGGTCATAGCAAACATCCTCTTCCAACAACACAAGAGACGACTCTACACATGGACATCACCAGATGGTCAATATCAAATCAGATTAATTATATTCTTTGCAGTTGAAGATGGAGAAGCTCTATATAGTCAACAAAAACAAGACCATGAGTTCCTTATTGCCAAATTCAGACTTAACTTGGAGAAAGTAGGGCAAACCACTAGACAATTCAGGTATGACCTAAATCACATCCCTTATGATTATACAGTGGAAATGACAAATAGATGCAAGGGATTAGAGCTGATAGAGTGCCTGAAGAACTATGCATGGAGGTTCATAACGTTGTACAGGAGGCCGTGATCAAAACCATCCCCAAGGAAAAAGAAATGCAACAAATCAACATGGTTGTCTGAGGAGGCCTTACAAATGGCTGAGAAAAGAGAAGCGAAAGGCAAAGGAGAAAGGGTAAGATACATTTAACTGAATGCAGAGTTCCAGGGAATAGCAAGGAGAGATTAGAAGGTCTTCATTAGTGAACAATGCAAAGAAACAGAGGAAAACAAAATAATGGGAAAGACTAAAGATCTCTTTCAAAAAATTGGAGATGCCAAGGGAACATTTTATGCAAAGATGGGCACAATAAAGGAAAGAAATGTCAAGGACCTAACAGAAGCATAAGATATTAAGAAGAGGTGGCAAGAATACAAAAAACTATACAAAAAAGGTCTGAACGACGTGGATAACTGTGATGGTATTGTCACTCACCTAGTCCCAGACATTCTGGAGTGTGAAATCAAGTGGGCCTTAGGAAGGATTATTATGAACAAAACTAGTGGAGGTGATGGAATTACAGCTAAGCTATTTTGAATTCTAAAAGATGATGCTATTAAAATGCTGCACTCAATATGCCAGTAAATTTGGAAATCTCAGCAGTGGCCACAGGAGTGGAACATGTCTGTTTCATTCCAATCCCAAAGAAAGGCATTGCCAAAGAAAGTTCAAACTACTGCACAATTGCACTCATCTCACACACTAGCAAAGTAATGCTTAAAATCCTTCAAGCTAGACTTCAACAGTATGTGAACTGAGAACTTCCAGATATACAAGCTGGATTTAGAAAAGGCACAGGAACTAGAGATTGCTAACATTTGTTGGATCATAGAGAAAATAAGGGAATTCCAGAAGAACATCTATTTCTGCTTCATTGACAACACTAAAGCCTTTGACCGTGTGGATCAAAACAAATTGTGAAAAAATTCTTAAATAGATAGGAATACCAGACTTATGCCTCCTGAGAAGCCTGTATGCAGGTCAAAAGCAACTGGACATGGAACAATGGACTGGTTCCAAATTGGGAAATGAGTACTTCAAGGCTGTATATTGTCACTCTGCTTTATTTAACTTATGTGCAGAGTACATCATGCGAACGGCAGGGCTGGATGAATCGCAAGCTGGAATCAAGTTTGCCAGGAGAAATGTCAACAACCTCAGATATGTAGATGATACCACTCTAAAGGCAGATAGTAAAGAGGAACTAAAGAGCTTCCTGATGAGGGTAAATGAGGAGAGTGAAAAAGTTGGCTTAAAACTCAACTTTCAAAAAACTAAAATCGTGGCATCTAGTCCCATAACTTTATGGCAAATAAATGGGGAAAAAATGGAAACAGTGATGGACTTTATTTTATTGGGCTCCAAAATCACTGCAGATGATGACTGCAGCCATAAAATTAAGACACTTGCTCCTTGGAAGACAAACTATGACAAATGTTTCTTCAGCCATTCAGTCATGTCTGACTCTCTGTGAACTCATGGACTGCAGTATGCCAGGCTTTCCTTTCCTTCACCATCTCCCAGTTTTCTCAAACTCATGTCCATTGAGTCAGTGATACCATCCAACCATCTAAACCTCTGTCGTCCCCTTCTCTTCCTGCCCTCAGTCTTTCCCAGCATCGGGGTCTTTTCCATTGAGTCAGCTCTGCATCAGGTGGCCAAAATATTGGAGCTTTATTTTCAGCTTCAGACCTTTCAATGAATATACAGGGTTGATTTCCTTTAATATTGACTGGTTTGATCTCTTTGCAGTCGAAAGGACTCTCAAGAGTCTTTTCTAGCACCACAATTAGAAAGCATCAATTCTTCACTGCTCAACCTTCTTTTTGGTCCAACTCTCACATCCATACATGACTCCTGGAAAAACAAGAAGCTTTTACTCTCACATATGGGATATTAAATTTGTCTTCACACATTTTCTGCTATTTTTAGACTCTTGGTTCATACTCCATGTAACCATGTAGTGTGGTAATTAAATACAATTAGAAACAAAGCTTTATTTTAAGGATGTGGTTTGCCTACCAGCATTGTAGGAATGTTCCATTTTCTCTAGCCCCTGTTACTTTGGTATGACATCTCAAAATTCAGAAACTCTTACTTGTTGTTATGATTATCAATTTCATTTTAGTTCAGTTTGAACAGAGAAGCAAAAAAATGAGGGGGCCAAGTTTTTCAGGTCTCTTTAGGGAGAGAAAGGAATCTGTTAGAAGACAAAGTACATGTAGCTTGTGGGCTCTTTGGGTCACTCATTGCTTGAGGGAATTTCCTTGTCTTTTTTTCAAGTGTGATCTTTCATTCATATAATAACAAATAACAGAATTAGAAGAAACTAATTTGAAATGATGGCTTGCTTCTACCCAGAAAATCTGAGCACAAAGGAACCAATGTGAACCACAAAGATCAGGGTGCCAAGATTTTAAGAATATTTTAGGTTTGCAAATAATAACTAGTATGCTTGTTTTTTCAAGAGTACATTTTTACTCTGATAAACAATAAACTTTTCCAGAAGGCTGTCAGTGTGGCTCCTACTGGAAGCCTGGAATGCTGGAATCAGGCCACTTCCTGTCTGTCATTACAGGACACTGGGATGCACTCTAAGAATATCTTGGCTCTCCCCAAGATCTGAAGCATCACGGGGCCACAGAAATTGGTACCAGTCTTGTTTTGCCTGTTGAAATGTTTAATGACAAAGGTTCTTTCAATTCCTGATGTGGGTGAAGTGTGGAGCCCAGTGATGAGTTCTTTAAGAAAGGTACATTGTAGTTCCCACACAAGGGTGAGCCCCATGTCCAACGATGAGAGACCCTGCATGTGTGTGGCCTATGCCTCGTTGGAGAGCATTTTTCAGCTAGTTTAAACCTGACCAAGTTGTGTCTACATGGCAGATTTAGACCTCTCTGAGTCCTGTCTAGGGGTTCCCTTGTTGCTCAGATGGTAAAAAATCTTCTTGCAATGCAGGAGACCTGGGTTTGGTCGCTGGGTTGGGAGGATCCCCTGGAGAAGTGAATGGCTACCTACTGCCAATATTCTTGCCTGGGGAATTCCATGCACAGAGGAGCCTGGCAGGCTATAGTCCATGGGGTCACAAGTGTCAGACATGATATCACTTTCATTTCACTTTTCAAGTCCTGTCTACACTGATTATGTTTAACAAGACCGTGTGCTTTTTGCAATGAGAACATTTAGACCTGACCGTGTTCTGTGTTCACCAGGACATGGAGACCTGGGTAAGAGACCTGGCCTGGCCTCTGTCCTGGAAAACTCCGTGCCTGCATCTGAATGTCAGTGCTCAGATGTTTGGGGTCTGGGGCTGAGGTGGGCTTCTCTGGGTAACCGTGCTCTCGTCTGAGTGGGGTTCCATGGTCCTCCCAGGGGTCAGTGCCGCGGTAGGGTTCGTAGTATTTCCCCTGCCAGGTTCACCTTCCCTGGGGCTCCTGGAGGCTCCTCAGGTGGGCTACCTGGTAATCATTCCAATTTTCCAACACATTCAGGTTGAGTAGGGAGGCAGGTTCACCTGGTGAATTGGTTCCAGGGCACAGGGATCGGGCATAAAGCCAACGGGCAGCAGGTGAAGTTGCTGCTCTGGTCTCTTTCAAGTTGACTCCTCCGAAGAGAACAGAGCTGCCCCGCGTCTCTCAGCCCAGCTCTCCTGTTTTCTCAGCACCTCAGTGGGACAAGAAAGACAGAGCCTGCCAGAACCAAGGTAGTGTGTTCACCTCTAGCATGAGCTTTCAAATCAGCAAAAATCACATAGAACCACAGTGAAAATAGTAGGGGCCTGACTTCTCAGGGACAATTGAGGGGAGAGGAGATGGACCCTACCTTCTTTCTAGGATCCCAAGGGGTCCCATAGACCTGGCTTGTTTACACATTGGGGGCTTATTGACCACAGCCATGGTGTCCTGACCGAGGGGATGTGTGACCCCCACCTGGGGTGGGACTTTGTGAGTCTTACCCCATCTGCATGGGTCAGGATTGTGGGTGCAAGGAGACCACACACACAAAATAAGAAAAAAGGAAGAATACATGAGAGCGTCATTTGTGTTTAGGAATTAATACTTTATGGTATTCACTTTATCCAGGCATATGCCTGTTTGCCTCTTTACCCCTGGGAAGTTCACCCCTCCTGGGGCTCCTGGGGACTTCTCAGGTGGCTGCTGCTAAGTCACTTCAGTCGTGTCCGACTCTGTGGGACCCCATAGACGGCAGCCCACCAGGCTCCCCCATTCCTGGGATTCTCCAGGCAAGAACACTGGAGTGGGTTGCCATTTCCTTCTCCAATGCATGAAAGTGAGAAGTGAAAGTGAAGTCGCTCAGTCGTGTCCGACTCTTAGCGATCCCATGGACTGCAGCCTACCAGGCTCCTCCGTCCATGGGATTTTCCAGGCAAGAGGACTGGAGTGGGGTGCCATTGCCTTCTCCTCTCATGTGGCTACCTGGTAATTATTCCAGTTTACCAGGACGAGCATGGCGAGAAGGGAGGCAGGTTCACCTGGTTAGTTGATTGCAGGGCACATGGATCAGGCAAAAGCCAGTGGGCAACAGGTGACGTTGCAGCTGTGATTTCCTTCCAGTCAACCGTCCCTACTCAGCAGAAAGCAGACCCGGCCCTCGTCTCCCAGCCCTGCCTCTGGCGTGTTTTCTCAACACCTCAGTGGAACAAGAAAGAACCAAGCCTGCCAGAACCAAGGTAGTGTGTTCAACATTATCATGACAGCTGTAGAAACAGTTAACATCGCACAGAACCAAAGGGAAAAGAGGAGGACTTCTCTGGGACAAGTGTAGGGAGAGGAGACCAACCCTACCTCTTTCTACCATCCCAGGGGGTTACAGGAACCCACTCGCTTCCACCTTAGGGGCCCAAGCAGCAGAGACCTGGTGACCTAACCAAGGGTCAGGGACCCCAGGTCTGGGGATTGTGTGGGCTCACCCCATCCACATGGGTCAGGTTCCTGTGCCCGGAGGCCCCATATCTGCTCTTTACCTGCAGTGTGTCCTGTCCCCTCGGAGCTTCCCAACGTCTGAATTGAGGGTGTTGCCCTGATTAACCTGTGTTCCTTTTTCTTCCCTTCACCTTGTCGCATTCATGTGGGGTCAGGCACCTTTGGGTGGGTTGCTGCTCTGTGTTCTGCTGAGTGAAAACCTTTGATGGTGTCATTAGTATCATAGCATATCCCATATGTAATCATAGGGGTCACCACCTGGTGTCCCCTAGACCAAACTCAGGTAATTTAATTTGTAATTTGTTATTTTATATTGGAGCAGAGTTGATTTCTGGTGTTTTGTTTCAGGTATATATATATTTAGGTATATAGACTTGCAGGAGACATGGATTCGATCCCTGGGTCGGGAAGGTCCCCTGGAGAAGGAAATGGCAACCCACTCCAGTATTCTTGCCTGGAGAATCCCATGGGCAGAGGAACCTGATGGGCTGCAGACCATGGGGTCACAAAGAGTTGGACACAACCGAGCGACTAAACAATAGCACCTGTTTTAAGGTTTATATATTGATCTGAACCAGCTAATTATTCCCTGCTCCCTCCTTTCCATTTTGGCAACAATAACTTTCTTTCCTAAGCCTATGAATCTGTTTCTCTTTTGTAATGAAGTTTGTTTTTATCCATTTTTAGATTCCACCAGAAGGGATATTCTATGGTTATCTGTCTTTCCCTGTCTCACTCACTTCATGTAGTATGATCACCTCTGGTTTCTTCCCTGTAACTGGAAACGGCATTGTTTCATCCTTATATTTGTCTGAGTAATACTGCACTGGGTATATGTACCCCATTTCCTGTATCCATCCGTCTGTCCTAGTATACTTGAGTTTCTTCCTTGTCTTGGTTATTGTGCCTTGTGCTGCGATGATATTTGGGGTGCGGGTGCGTCTTTAAATTTTGGTTTTCTCTAGATCCAAGGCTAGGTATGAAATCGCTGCATCACTCTGTACTTCTGTGTTTAGTTTTTTAAGACCCTCCATAATGCATTCCCTAGTGGGAATATATTGTACTATTTTATATTGTGCTTGTACTATTACAAGTACAAATATTTGTACTATTTTATATTCCTACCAACAGTGTAGGAGGGCTGCCTTCTCTTCACACCCTCTGCAGAATTCATTGCTGTAGGTTTTTTGATACGGCCATTCTGATCAGTGTGAGGTGACACCTCATTGAACATTTGATTGTTTTTCTCTAAGATCTCGTGATGCTGAGCATCTTTTTATGTGTTTTATGGCCATCTCTATGACCTCTCTGGAGAAATGTGCATTTAGATCTTTGGGTGATTTTTTATTGAGTTTTTTTTTGTTGTTGTTGTTCATATTCAGCTGTACTAGCGATTTGTATTTGTTCGTTTCAAGTGTACAGGAAATTGGTTCAGTTATATTAAAACATCAGTTCAGTTTAGTTGCTCAGTTGTGTCCGACTCTTTGTGACCCCATGGACTGCAGCACGCCAGGCCTCCCTGTCCATCACCAACTCCCGGAGTCCACCCAAACTCATGTCCATTGAGTCAGTGATGCCATCCAACCATCTCATCCTCTGTCATCCCCTTCTCCTCCTGCCCTTAATCTTTCCCAGCATCAGGGTCTTTTCCAATGAGTCAGTTCTTTGCATCAGGTGGCCAAAGTATTAGAGTTTCAGCTTCAACATCAGTCCTTCCAATGAACACCCAGGACTGATCTCCTTTAGGATGGACTGGCTAGAACTCCTTGCAGTCCAAGGGACTCTCAAGAGTCTTCTCTAACATCACAGTTCAAAGCATCAATTTTTCGGCACTCAGCTTTCTTCACAGTCCAACTCTCACATCCATACATGACCACTGGAAAAACCATAGCCTTGACTAGACGGACCTTTGTTGGCAAAGTAAATGTCTCTGCTTTTTAATAGGCTGTCTAGGTTGGTCATAACTTTCCTTCCAAGGAGTAAGCGTCTTTTAATTCCATGGCTGCAATCACCATCTGCAGTGATTTTGGAGCCCCCAAAAATAAAGTCAACCACTGTTTCCATTGTTTCCCCATCTATTTGCCATGAAGTGATGGGACCGGATGCCATGATCTTAGTTTTCTGAATGTTGAGCTTTAAGCCAACTTTTTCACTTTCCTCTTTCACTTTCTTTAAGAGGCTCTTTAGTTCTTCTTCACTTTCTGCCATAAGGGTGGTGGCATCTGCATATCTGAGGTTATTGATATTTCTCCCAGCAATCTTGATTCCAGCTTGTGCTTCATCTAACCCAGCATTTCTCATGATGTACTCTGCATACAAGTTAAACAAGCAGGGTGACAATATACAGCCTCGACGTACTCCTTTTCCTATTTGGATCCAGTCTGCTGTTCCATGTCCAGTTCTAATTGTTGCTTCCTGACCTGCATACAGATTTCTCAAGAGGCAGGTCAGGTGGTCTGGTATTCCCATCTCTTTCAGAATTTTCCACAGTTAATATTAACACATAATATTAATCTATTCTCATCTGGGTTCTTCTCTCATATAGGTGATTAGAGTGTGTTCCATAAACTCCCCTATGCTATTCAGTAGGTACTTGTTGATCATCTATTTGATGTATATTGATGTATATACATTAATTCCAATCCCTTAAATTATCCTGCCTGCATCTGGAGGATAACAGGCACTCCAGATCCATTGTGGAGGCACACAGCCTGCCACATGCTCCCAGCTCTCTCAGCCCCAGGACACTCCAGTCTTGGGACCCAAGCCAATCAGGCTCCAGGGAGGTGACAACAGCCTTTTTTTTTTTTTTTTTTTTGACCCTTTCCTATTTAAAGTTTGTGGGGTTTTTTGCTTTTTAAAAGTTTTTACTTTTTAAAAATTAATTTTATTTTAGTTGGAGAATAAGCACTTTACAATATTGTGATGGTCTTTGCCATACATCAACATGAATCGGCACAGGTATCCGTGTGACCCCGCACCCTGAACACCCCTCAGCTCCCTCCCCATCCTGTCCCCCTGAGCACCAGCTTTGGGTGCCCTGCTTCATCGAACTTGAGCTCGTCATCTATTTTACATATGGTAATATACCTGTTTCACTGCGATTCTCTCTCAAATCATCCCATCCTCACCTTTCTACCACTGAGTACAAAAGTCTGTTCTTTACATCTATGTCTCTGGTCAGAGTCAGCATTTTTTTCATTTTTTCTGTTTTTTCCCTTTTGAACTGGAGTATGTAGGTGAATTACTATCTTGTGGGTGTTTTTTGTTTCTTTTCCTTCTACCACAACTTGCTTCAAATGTGTATATATTTAACACATGAGTGTGTATATATTTTGGTTTTGTTCCATACAGGTTATTACAGAGTATGGAGTAAGGTTCCTTGTGTTATACAGTGGGTCCTGGTCATTTATTTTATAAACAGTATTGGGCATGTATTAGTCTGAAGTTGCTCATTTCTCCATGCTGCATATCTTTATATCTTGGGGACTGGAAATTTCTAAGTCTGTGAGGCAGGGTCTCCAGGCAAGAAGTTCATTTTTATCCATCTTTAGATTCCACCTAGGAGTGATATCATATGATACTTGTCTCTCCCTGTCTGCCTTAGTTCACTTGGAATGATCTCTACTTTCTTTTCCGTGGCTGAACATGGCTTTATTTCCTACTTCTTTATTATTGAGAAATATTGTATTGTGTATATATCCCCCACTGTCTGTATCCATTCATCTGTTCTTCTTCAATTAACTTGATTCCCTGTCTTGGCTGTGGTATATAGTGGGGCCAAAATCGCAGGGTGACCCATCTCTTTTAAAATTTTGGTTGTAAAAAAAAAAAAAAATTTTTGGTTGTCTCCACCTAGCCGTTTTGACCCCATCCCAATTCAGACATGAGACACAGCCTGCTCAGGCTCCAGGGGTGGGATAGCAGCCCAAGAGAAGGAAGTGGCAAGGAATAAACTAGACATTGTTTTTTTTCCTTTTCTTTTCCTCATGCCAATCCTATGTTGGAGCATAGTCAGTTTGTAGTTTTGTGCTTACTGTCAGTGTACAACACTTGATTCAGTATTGACATATACATACAGGATGTCTATTCTTTGGATTCTTTTTCCACAGAATTTACTGCAGAAGATTGAGCAAAGTTCCACATGCCTGTATGTACCACATCTCCTTTAAGCTTTGATCTATCTGTGGACATTGTGGTCAGAGGTTTGTCTCGGCTTTTGTAAGTAGTGCTTCAGTGAACGTTGGGGGGTGTGTGTCATTTTGAATGATGGTTTTATCAGGATACCAGGCCCAGGTGTCAGATCCTAGGCATAGTTCCCTTGAAAGTTTTTTTTTTTTTTTTTTTTTGGCATGTGAAGACGGTCTTTTCTAGTGGCTATTGCCAGTGTCCCTTCCCACAAACCGTGTAAGGGAGTTCCCTCTCCTCCTGGCCCTCTCCCCCATTTATTGTTTGTAGACTTATGAAGGACGGTCATTCTAACTGGTGTGATTTGATTTCTTGTTGTTGTTTTGATTGGCATTCCTCCTGTAATAATTCAGGATCTTGAGCATCTTGTCCTGTGAAGGTATGGTTTTTTCTTTTTTTTTCCTCTTTCATGGTTGCAAAGAAAATATACCTGTTGCAGTTAACTCTTTGATAGCAGGTTGCATTTGTAATTTATTTCTGCAGTGTTTTCCCTAGGACCTTTCCTGAGGGCAACTGTCATTAACGCCCCCAAGGTCTTGTGAATTGGAGGTGCCAGTAAGCACAGGTCAGGCTTCCCTGGCGGCTCAGATGGTAAAGAATCTGCCTGCAATGCAGGAGACCCAGGTTCGATCCCTGGGTCAGGAAGATCCCTGGAGAGGGGAATGACAACCCACTCCAGTATTCTTGCCTGGGAAATCCCGTGTTCAGAGGAGCCTGGCAGGTAAGCACAGGTGGTCAAGTTGTAGTTACAGAAAATGTCCACACGGTGGCAGCAGTTTTCATTCCCAGCTCTGGTTCTTGGGACAACTAGAATCTAAGACTTGGCTTCCTATGCTGTGAACTGGAGTGGAACGTGCCTGAGCAAACCCCCAAGGGCTTGTGTCTCACTACTTTTTCCTCTAACGCTTCACCCCTTTCCTCCAGACTCATCCCAACCGGGGCCACAGCACCCTGCTGAGGTGCTAGGAGGCTGCACTCTCAAGAAGGAGGCTTAAACTGGGAACCCCAACCCCAGGAGAACTGAAAGCTAGGTGGCATTTCCAAGGTCCTTGAGGCCAGACGGTTGTCACAACATCCTTTGGGTGCGCTAGGGACTATGGGCCCTGTCAGAGCAAACCAGAGGTAGAAGCTTAAGTGGGGCTCAATTAAGAGTACCCTGTCTGATGGTTTCAACACCCACCCCAGTCCAGCCTTTGGACTGAAGCCTGCTCAGGCTGCAGTGATGGGATAGCAGCCTGGGTCAGGAAAGTCAGCAGGAATAAACTCGGCAAGTCTTTCCTTTTTTATTCTTTAATTTCATGCCTGTGGTATGCTGGAGTATAGTCGTGCAGTGTTGCTCCTGTTGTCAGTATCCAGCGACCTGATTGAGCAATGACATGTATGTAAAGCATATGTTTCTTTTTCAGATTCATCTGCTGTAGCAGTTATTACAGAAAGTGGAGCAAAGTTCCCTGGGCTGAACATCATGTCCTTGCAGAGTATCTGTTACATATACAGATTTCTGTGGATATGGTAGAGATACAGATCTCTGTGGAAGGAACAAAGAAAGAAAGAGGATAATCCTTGTGGATTATCTACTAACATACACGTTTTTGTGTCTGTGTTAGTCCTGACTTCCTAATTCATCCCTGGCCCTTTGGTTTTATTTATTTATTTTTTGAAGTTCTTTGTGTTTGAATTCCCTGAGGCTCTTTTTATGTTGTAATTGAATTCCTTTTGTCTCTTTTTTTCTTTTACCTGAAGGGACATCACGTGCTAGTCTTCCTCTGTCTGGCTGATTTCACTTAGTGTTTGATCCTCCAAGATCTATCTCTGTGACTACCAGCAGCATAATTTCATGATTTCAGTAGTAGCTTTTCATTCCTGAGTAATAGTTCACTTTCTGTATGTACTACATTGTTTTTAAGCTTTAATCTGAAGGTGGGCATTTTGCTGGGTCTGCTTCAGGCTGTTTTAACTAGAGCTCAAGTGAACGTTGGGATGCATGCAACTTCTTGTAATATGGTTTTCCTGGGATATAGGCCCAGGTGTGGGAATGTCAGATGGTAGGTTTAGCTTGCATTTACTGTTTGTAGACTTGTGAGGATGGTCAGTCTGGTAAGATTTGATTTCTCCTTGTCATTTTGGCATTCCTCCTGTAATATTAGAGATGCTCAGCATCCTGTCCTGTGACAGTAAGTTTTGTTTTTCTCTCCTTCATGGTTGTGAGGAAAATTTACCAGTTTAGTTGATTTTTTTTAAGTCAGTTGTGTTTATATTTTTTTCTGCAATATTCTCCCCAGGACCTTTCCTGAAGGCAGCTGTCATTAACAGCCCCTGAATTCTGTTGAATTGGAGGTACCGGTAAGCACGGATGGTCAAGTTGTAGTTATAGAAAATGTCCACAAGGCGGCAGCACTTTTCCACACCCAAATCATTCTTCAGGCAACCAGAGCCTGAGGAAGAGCTGGCTTCCTGGGTTGTGAATTAGTGTGAAGTGTGCCTGAGCAAACATCCAAGGGATTAGTCTCAATACTTCTTCCCCCTAAAGCTTCACCCCTTTCCTGCAGACTAATCTCGGCCTGGACCACAGCACCCTGATGAGGTGCCTAGGAGGCTGCACTCTCAGGAAGGCTTGAGCTGGGGACCCCAGCACCAGAAGATGTGGAAGCTAGGTGACTTTTTCAAGGCCATCTAGGCCAAAGCGTCAGGACACCATCGATTGTGTGTCCTGGGGACTGTGGTCCCTGCCAGATCAAACCAGAAAGTACAAATTTAAGAAGGGCCTTAATGAAGAGCAAGAGCTTCCTGGTGGCTCAGACGGTAAAGAGTCTACCTGCATTGCGGGAGGCCCAGGTTCAATCCCTGGGTCCGGAAGATCCCCTGGAGAAGGAAATGGCTACCCACTCCAGTATTCTTGCCTGGAGAATCCCATGGACAGAAGAGCCCGATATGCTACAGTCCCACCACAGTCCAGCCATGAAAACAGCCTGCTGAGGCTCCAGGAATGGGATGGAAGCCCAAATCAGGTGAATGGTTCATATCTGAGGACGAGATTGTTGGATGCATCTAATATTCATATACAGGTCAATGGACATGAGTTGGAGCAAGCTCCTGTAGGTGGGGAAGGACAGGGAAGCCTAGCGTGCTGCAGCCCATGGGATTACAGAGTCAGGCATGACTGAGCAAGTGAACAACAATATATCCTATATGAACACATGAGTGCAAATTTAATGAATGAAAATACAATTTTCTATATTTCATGTATGAAAATGTGTGAATATTTCATGTCTAAAAATGTTCCTTATTATATGAAAGTATGCATGAATTTTCATATATAAAAAGATGGGTACATATTTCATGGATGAAAAATAGAATTTTCAATATTTCATATATGAAGAAATAGGTGCATATTTTATGAATAAAATATAGTTTTCTATAATTTATATATGAAATCATGGGTGCATATTTCATGGCTCAAAATGAAATTTTCAAAGTTTTTTATATGAAAACATGGGTGTATAGTTCATGTATGAAATAGAATTTTCTGTATTTCATATATAAATCATGGCTGCATATTTCATATATAAAAATAGAATTTTCTGTATTTCACATATAAATCATGGGTGCATATTTCAAGGATGAAAATAGAACTTTTGAATGTCATATATGAAAACATGAGTGTATATTTCATGCATGAAAATGGAATTTTTAATATTTTATATATGAAAACATGGATGTATATTTTATGAATGAATATAGAATTTTCTATATTACATTTATGAAAACATGGGTGCATATTTCATATATGAAAATAGAATTTTTTATATTTCATATATGACATGGGTGCATATTCATATATGAACATAGAATTTTCCATATTTCTCATGTGAAAATATGGGAACATGTCATACATAGAAATAGAATTTTCTATATTTCATAGATGAAAATATAGATGCATATTGCATAAATGAAAACATTTTTCACATTTCAGAGAAAAATATGTGTGTATTTCATATATGAAAAGAGAATTTTCTGTATTTTACAGATGAAAATATATGTACACATTTCATATATGAAAGAATTTTCCATATTTCAAAGATGTAAATATAGGTACATATTTCATATATGAATAGAGCATTTTCTATATCTCATAGGTGAAAATATAGGTGCCTATTTCATATGTGAAAAGAATTTTCTATATTTCATAAATGAAAAGTTAGGTGCAAATTTTATATATGAAAATAGAATTTTCTATATATCATAGTTGAAAATGCGGTTGAATATTTCATATATGAAAATAGAATTTTCTACATTTCATATAGGATAATATAAGCCCAGCTATGATAATGTCAGATCCTAGGCTTAGTGTCTTGATAACTTTTATTCAGCAGACATTGTCCTTTATTGAGGTTGTTGCCACTGTACGTTCTCACCGACCGTGTAGGAGGTTTCCCTTTACTCCAAACTCACTCCTGCATTTATTGTTTGTAGACTTGAGTGTGGCCATTCTGACTGGTGGGATTTGATTTCTCCTTGTCATTTTGATTGGCATTCCTCCTGTAATGATTAGGGATGCTGAGCATCCTGTCCTAGGTGGAGGTATGGGGTTTGTTGGGTTTTTTTTACCCTTTAAGTGTGTGAGGAAAATAGGCCTGTGGCAGCTGACTTCCTGAAAGGCATTTGTGTTTGGAATTTATCTTGCAATACCTGCCGCAGGATATTTCCTGAGGGCAGCTGTCATGAGCAGCCGCCCAGCCCTTGTGAATTAGAGGAGCGGGTAAGCACTGGTGGTCAGTTGTAGTTACAGGAAATGTCCACAAGGCGGCAGCACTTTTCGATGCCCACCTCTGGTTCTTGGGGCAAGCAGAGGCTTCGGGCAAGTTGGCTTCCGGGCTGTTAAACAGAGTGGAATGTGCCTGAGCAACCACTGAAGGGCCTGTGTCTCACTGGTCTTTTCTCTTAATGCATCACACACACACCCTTCTTGATAGCATCACTTTTTCCACTTTAGCCCTTCTTGAAAGCTTTTTTTGAACATTCGGAGTCTGACCATATACTGACTGTAGCCAATGTATCTTTCCGCCAACAGCTTAGGGGATTCCTTTCCTTCCATTCTGGCTCCTGTATTTACAGTTTGCCGAATTCTGACAACAGCCATTGTGACTGGTGGGATTTTATTTCCCATTGTCATTTTGATTGGCATTCCTGCAGTCATTAAGGATGCTGAGCATCTTGTCTTGTGGCGGACATTTGATTTTGTTTTTTAGTTTTTTTTTTTTTTCTTTAACGGGTGTGAGGACAGTTTACCTTTGGCAGTTGACTTCCTGAGAGTTGGCTGGTTTTGAAATATATTTCTCCAATATCTGCCCCACGGCATTTCCTGAGCGCAGCTGACAATTAACTGAACCACGAGTCCTTGTGGACTGAGGTGTCTGTGTGCACTGGTGATCAAGTTGTAGTTACAGAAAATGTCCACAAGGCGGCAGCACTTTTGCCTGCCCAACACTGGTTCCTGGGGCAGCCAGATCCTTAGGGCCAGTTCGCTTCCTGCGGTGTGAAATAGAGGGGAGTCTGCCTGAGCAAGAAGGAAAGGGCCTGAGACTCACTACTTTCCCCCTAAAGCCTCACACAAGCATCCTGTCCAGACTAATGCCTTCCGGGTCCAGAGCACACTGCTGAGGGCATTTAGGTGCCTAGGAGTTTGCCCTCTCAGCAAAGAGGCTTATGCTGGGAACCCCAGTGCCAGGAGAGGTGGAGGCTAGCTGAATTTTGCCTTCAAATTCCTGGAGGCCTTCATGCAATGTGGGACTCTGATTCCCACCCCCCCACCCCACCCCACCCCCCCACCCCCCCAAAACATAACAGATATGCTAGGTTACTTTAGTCGTGTCCAACTCCTTGCAACCTCATGGACTGTAGCCTGCCAGGCTTCTGTCCGTGGGATTCTCCAGGCAAGAATACTGGAGTGAGTTGCCATTTCCTTCTCCAGAACGTAGCAGATAGTAGTCCTTTAAAAAGAGTTCAATGAAGGGCACTGTGCCAGGCTGTGTCAACTCCTCCCCAGTCTAGCAGTTGGACCCCAGCCTGCTCAACCTTCAAGGATGGGATTGCATCCCGAGTGAGGGAGGTAGATAAAAGAGCAGGCACTCCTTTTCTTTCCTTTTCTTTAACCTCTTGCCGATGCTTCTTTGCAGAATAGTTGATTTTCAGTGTTGTGATTGTTGCCAGTGTACAGGTGCCTGATTAGTATTACATATCTATGGCATCTCTCTTTTTTTTTTTTTTTTAACTTTTGCCATAGAAGTTCAAGCAAAGTGCTGAGCATCAGGTCCTTGGGGATGTCTATCTCAGATACACTTCTGTGATAGCAAAAAGGAAGGTAGTAGATCACTTTTGTGAATTATTTCTTCGTATAAATTAGAGATACGTATTTCTGTGTATATGTAGTAGGAAGGAAGAGAATAATTCTTGTGGATTATCTATTACAAATATAGATTTCTTGTCTATGTAGGTTTCTACCTCCTAATTCATTTCAGGCCCTTCAATTTTTTTTTTTTGTTTCTGGAACCCTTTGTTTGACTTGGAATACTCAGAGTCCCTCTTTGGCTTGCCTGATGCACTATGGATGGAGGTTTGTGACGTTGTACAGGAGACAGGGATCAAGACCATCCCCATGGAAAAGAAATGCAAAATGGCAAAATGGTTGTCTGAGGAGGCCTTACAAATAGCTGTGAAGAGAAGCAAAAAGCAAAGGAGAAAAGGAAAGATATTCCCATTTGAAAGCAGAGTTCCAAAGAATAGCAAGGAGAGATAAGAAAGCCTTCCTCAGCCATCAATGCAAAGAAATAGAGGAAAACAACAGAATAGGAAAGACGAGAGATCTCTTCAAGAAAATTAGAGATACCAAGGGAACATTTCATGCAAAGATGAGTTCGATAAAGGACAGAAATGGTATGGACCTAACAGAAGCAGAAGATATTAAGAAGAGGTGGCAAGAATACACAGAACTGTACAAAAAAAGATCTTCATTACCCAGATAATCTCGATGGTGTGATCACTCACCTAGAGCCAGACATCCTGGAATGTGAAGTCAAGTGGGCCCTAGAAAGCATCACTATGAACAAAGCTAGTGGAGGTGATGGAAATTCCAGTTGAGCTATTTCAAATCCTGAAAGATGATGCTGTGAAAGTGCTGCACTCAATATGCCAGCAAATTTGGAGAACTCAGCAGTGGCCACAGGACTGGAAAAGGTCAGTTTTCATTCCAATCCCAAAGAAATGCTCAAACTACTGCACAATTGCACTCATCTCCCACACTAGTAAAGTAATGCTCAAAATTCTCCAAGCCAGGCTTCAGCAATACGTGAACAGAGAACTTCCAGATATTCAAGCTGGTTTTAGAAAAGGCAGAGGAACCAGAAATCAAATTGCCAACATCCACTGGATCATCAAAAAAGCAAGAGAGTTCCAGAAAAACATCTATATCTGCTTTATTGACAATGCCAAAGTCTTTGACTGTGTGGATCACAATAAACTGGAAAATTCTGAAAGAGATGGGAATAACAGACCACCTGACCTGCCTCTTGAGAAACCTGTATGCAGGTCAGGAAGCAACACTTAGAACTGGACATGGAACAACAGACTGGTTCCAAATAGGAAAAGGAGTACATCAAGGCTGTATATTGTCACCCTGCTTATTTAACTTATATGCAGAGTACGTCATGAGAAACGCTGGGCTGGAGGAAGCACAAGCTGGAATCAAGATTGCCGGGAGAAATATCAATAACCTCAGATATGCAGATAACACCAACTTTATGGCAGAAAGTGAAAAGGAACTAAAAAGCCTCTTGATGAAAGTGAAAGAGAAGAGTGAAAAAGTTGGCTTAAAGCTCAACATTCAGAAAACTAAGATCATGGCATCCGGTCCCATCACTTCATGGGAAATAGATGGGGAAACAGTGGAAACAGTGTCAGACTTTATTTTTTTGGGCTCCAAAATAACTGCAGATGGTGATTGCAGCCATGAAATTAAAAGATGCTTACCAAAACCCGCGCACTGACTCAAGTCCATATTGGAAACTGTGGTCCTCTGGGTTCTGACTGACGTGTGATCTCTCCTAGCCAACACACAGGCTCATACAGAGTAATTCTACCTCCTTAAAAGATAAAACCCCGTGCTCCACCTCGGGGGGGGAAAAAAAAAAAAAAAAACGCTTACTCCTTGGAAGGAAAGTTATGACCAACCTAGATAGCATATTAAAAAGTAGAAACATTACTTTGCCAACAAAGGTCCATCTAGTCAAGGCTATGGTTTTTCCAGTGGTCATGTATGGATGTGAGAGTTGGACTGTGAAGAAAGCTGAGCGCTGAAAAATTGATGCTTTTGAACTGTGGTGTTGGAGAAGACTCTTGAGAGTCCCTGGACTGCAAGGAAATCCAACCAGTCCATCCTAAAGGAGATCAGTCCTGGGTGTTCATTGGAAGGACTGATGTTGAAGCTGAAACTCCAATACTTTGGCCACCTCATGCGAAGAGTTGACTCATTGGAAAAGACCCTGATGCTGGGAGGGATTGGGGGCAGGAGGAGAAGGGGACAACAGAGGATGAGATGGCTGGATGGCATCACCGACTCAATGGGCATGAGTCTGAGTAAACTCCAGGAGTTAGTGATGGACAGGGAGGCCTGGTGTGTTGCAGTCCATGGGGTCGCAAATAGTCAGACACGACTGAGCAACTGAACTGAACTGATGTCTATTTTTATTTTTCCTGGCAAGTATATCACATACCATAGATTTCCTCTGCCTGCCTGACTTCCCTTAGGGCATTATCCTTTAAGGTCCATCCCTGTGGCTCCCAGTTTCATAATTCCCTAATTTCAGTGGTGATTTTTAATGAGTGAGAAACAGTCTGCCATATATATGTACACTTCTTGTTTAAGCTTTAACTTCTTCGAGATTTTGGTGACTGTGTGTCTCAGCTACTGGAAGTCGTGCTGGAGGTTTGTTGGGGTGCTTGTGCCTTTTGATCGATGGCCTTCTCAGGATACAGGCTAAAGTGGGGGAATGTCTGATCCTTGGCTTAGGACTTGATCGATTCTTTCAGGCATTCGGAGATTGACCACGATACTGGCTGCTGCCAATGTATATTCCCAGAGCTAAGGGCAATTCTTTGTCCCCCAGACTCCATCCCATATTTATTGTTGCAAATTTGTGACGTTGGCCATTGTGAGTGGTGGGATTTGATTTCCCAACATCTTTTCGATTGGCATTTTTACAGCAATTAGGAATGCTGAGCATCTTGTTTGGTGGGGGAGGTTAGGGTCTGTGTTTCCTTTTTCTTCTTTAAAGAGTGTGAGGACAATTTAGCTTTGGGAATTGGCTTCCTGAAAGTCGGCTGTGTTTGGAATGTATTTCTCCGGCGCCGGCCGAAGGACGTTTCCTGACGGCAGCTGTCATTCACAGAACCCCAGGCCTTGGGAATTGAGGTGCCTGTCAGCAAGAATGATCAAGTTGTAGTTCCAGGAAATGTCCACAAGGCGGCAGCACTTTCCAGGCTCAGCTTGGTGTCTGAGGGCAACCAGAGCCTTAGGGCAAGTTTGCTTCGGGGCTGTAAAATGGAGAGGAACGTGCCTGAGCAGACCTTAAGGGGCTTGAGTCTCACTACTGTCAGGGAATGTTTAGCGGGAGGATTCCTACGTGCTGTTTCTCATAAATCCTCTGTTCCTTATCAGCTTCTGCTAGAAGCCAGTAGAACTGCAAGCAGCTCTCGGGACTGAGGTAGTTGTGTGAGATGGGCTTGGGTCTCCTTTAGTAAACTTTCTCTTTACGACAAAACTGCTTAGTCTCGCCCCTTTTTTCTTGAGATATGGATTGTCTCCTGACCTTGTGACCATTATTATCCTTTGTTCCCTTGGTAACATTTACTGTACATTTGGTTTTCTAATCTTTATCATTATCGAGAGAAATTTCTTGTACTACAGCCTATATATACTCACAGAAAAATCATTAAAGCACCTTTGCTCCATCAGAGCTTGGGTCCCCGTGTCTGTCTTTCTTTTCTTTCTTTCGTCTGTCCCTCCCTCCCGCTCTCTCTTTCACTTTCTTATCGCTGACTCCGGACCGCCAGGTCCCGGTCCATTAAAGAACCCAACACACTGCTTTTTCCCCTAAAGCATCACAGAAACACCGGGTCCAAACTAATCCCTTCAGGGTCCCCAGTTCACTGCTGAGGGTGCTTAAGGTGCTGGGAGGCTGCACTCTCAGGAAGGAGGCTTGGACCCCCAGCACCAGGGGAGGTTGAGGCTAGCTGAATTTTGCCTTGAAATTCCTCAGGCCCTTGATGCTAGGTGGGACTCTTGTCCTAGCCAGACAGAGCACACAGTAGACCTTTCGGAAGTGTTCAATGAAGGGTACCCTGCTGGGCTGTGTCCACCCCATCTGAGTTCAGCAGTGGGACCCAGCCTGCTCAGCCTCTAGGGATGGGACAGCATCCCACGTCAGGGAGGTTGGACCTGATACAGTAGGCAATGCTTTCTTTCCCTTTTCTTTAACATTTTGCCAATACTACCTTGCGGCATAGACTATTTGCTTTCTGCCTTTAGGGTGGTGTCATCTGCATATCTGAGGTTGTAGATATTTCTCCCAGCATCTTGATTCCAGCTTGTATTTCATTCACCTGACATTTCACTTGATGTACTCTGCATGTAAGTTAAATAAGTGGAATCACAATATATAGTCTTGACGTACTCCTTTCCCAATTTTGAACTAGTCCGTTGTGCCTGTCTGGTTCTAACTATTGTTTCTTGACCTACATACAAGCTTCTCTGGAAGCAGGTAAGGTGGTCTGGTATTCCTCTCTCTTTAAGAATTTTCCACAGTTTGTTGTGATTCACACAATTAAGGCTTTAATTCTTTGAAAATTTTTAATTTTATGATGTAAAAATAGATACTTTATGTGTGACATATATACCTTTATTTTTATACATGAGATATATATCTATATTGTCATATAAGGGATATATACTAATATTTTCACATAATACGCATGTACCTATATTGCCATATATGAAATATATACATCTATCTTCATATATGAAATATATATTGAATACTACTCAGTGAAATAGCAAAATGAAAATGGGAAATTTTTAAAAATAGATTCCATCAAGATACTGATTTTAATGAGATTTTTAAAAATCACATTAAGTAGTTTCACTCTTTTAATTTATGCTTTACAAAGAATTTATCAGTGAAGTCAAGGCAATTAATCTAAATATATATATTTTTTTTTACTTAAGATGCTTCTGTCAATGTTCTCTGACAAAACATTTTATTTTCATTAGTTTTGATGCCTGCATAGTGATTTCAGTTCGCAGTGCTCTATAAATAGGAATTATTTGGCAATCTTCTTGGAGAAGGAAATGGCAACCCTCTCTGGTGTTCTTGCCTGGAGAATCCCGTGGACAGAGGAGCCTGGTGGGCTGCTGTCCATGGGGTCTCACAGAGTTGGACACAACTGAAGCGCCTTAACATGCATGCATGCATTGGAGAAGGAAATGGCAACCCACTCCAGTGTTCTTGCCTGGAGAATCCCAGGGACAGAGGAGCCTGGTGGGCTGCCGTCTATGGGGTCCCACATGGTCGGACACGACTGAAGCGACTTAGCAGCAGCAGCAGTCTTCTAGTTTCAAGTTAAGTCTTTTGCACGTATTAAGATGTAAGAGAGTGTACTTGAGTTAGAAGGATTATCTTAAGTCTTTAAAAGCATTACTCAAAAGGCACAGTAATGATTTTCATTATGGTCCCTGGTCTGGTATTTGCAAAACTTCTAAATCAGAAGTTCTGGAACTGCCACCTGAAAATTTTAGTTAATAAACCCTCCAGGTGAATCTGAGGCACTGAAGCAAACTGAAGTTTGAGAACTATTGCCCCAGAAGGGTTGGCAAAACTCATATTTTACTAAGCCCAAGCTGTACGAATTATGAGTTATAGTTAAATTTTCACATCATTATGAATTATAGTAAAATTTTCATGCTTTTGGTTACAGAACAATTGCAAATGAGTGTACTCTGCAAACATATATGTATAGTTTCATATATGAAATATATACCTGTGTCTTCATATATGAAATATATACCTAGGATTTCGTATTTAAAATACATACCTAGGTTTTCATATATGAAATATATATCTAATTAGCTATAAAGGCAATTAACATAATGGCATTTTCAGCAATATAATCCTAGAGATTATCATAGTAAGTGATGCAAGTCAGAAAGACAAAGAGCAATACCATATAATATCACTTATATGTGAAATCTAAAGTATGACACCAGTGAACTTATCTATGAAATGGAAACAGACTCACAGATATAGAGAACTAGTGTTTACCAGTGGGGATAGGATGGTAGAGGGGCAAGATAGGTGTAGGGGATTAAGAGATAGAAATGACTATGTATAAAATCAATAAGCCATAAGGATATATTGTTTAGCACAAAGAAATATAGCCTTTATTTGTAATACTTTTAAATGGAGTATAATCTATAAAAATATTGAATCATTATTTTGTATATCCCAAAATAGTGTTGTAAATAAACTATACTTCAACTTTAAAATTGTTGATGGCTATCTACAAAAACAAGAAATAAAAATAAGTGAAATAAAAATGGGAATTTTTTAAAAATAGAAGATTCTATCAAATAATGGATTTAGATGAGAATTTTGAGAATCACATAAAACAGCTTAACTCTTATACTTTTTGCTTTCCAAGAACCTATTAGTCAAGACTAGCCAATTAATCCACCTCACACTAAACCTTACCCAGCTAAGGGCACTAAGCCCATTTTGTCACCAAGATTTTCCAAGATGACTCTGGTTGGCAAAGGTTTCTTTAACTTTAACCTCTCTTGTCACTGAAAGTTGCTCAATTCTGTCCAACTCTTTGCAACCCCATGGATTATATACAGTCCGAGGAATTCTCCAGGCCAGAATACTGGAGTGGGTAACCTTTCCCTTCTCCAGAGGATCTTCCCAACCCAGGGATCGAACACAGGTCTCCTGCATTGCAGGCAGATTCTTTACCAGCTGAACCACAAGGGAAGCCCCTTCTTGTCACTGACTGTAGCTATTCAGGAACAACATTGTTCTGGTAGCAATATCGTGTGGTCCAATGGGTTCTAAGACCCCATTACAGAGGGTTTTCTTTTTTTCTTTTAGTTTTCATTAAAAAGCTTTATCAAAACTTCCCTCTGCCCTTCAAAACAAGGGTTTTCTTTTTGAATGAGCAACTTAAAAGAGTTGTGCTGTACTTCATCTTGTCAATGTTAAATTCTCATGGAGAATAAGTCATTTGTGAAGCTGTTAGCCCCCCAAAGCCTTCTATTCTCCCCTTAAAGTGCGCCTGTCTTGCATTATTAGGAATTTGGGAACTGCAAAGTGAAGAGATTACTTTGTTGAAGGAGCTGGAAAGTAGCCCATTTGGAGCAGTCCATCTGGGCAGGTGGAAGGGGCAGTGTGATGTTCTGTTAAGGTGACCAGGGAGCGCTCCATGTCAGATGAATTCTTCCAGGAGGCCCAGACCATCATGTAAGTTTCTTCTGGGGAATCGTGGTTTAGCCCTCACCATGAGAGGATGTTCATGGTAACAGGTCTGTCTGTAACATCTGTAAGGCCTGAATCAAGAGTCCACATATCATAGAATATATAATGGAATGTTACTCACTCGTAAAAATGAAATAATGCCATTTCAGCAACATGGATGGATGTAGAGATTAGCACATTAAGTGAAGACACAACACAGACAAACAAGGCCCTCCTGTAGAGCAGAGAGAACTATGCTCAATATTTGTAAAAGCCCAGTAATCTGAGAGCATGTATGTAGGTGCGTTTTATATGTATGTGTTCAATATGTTTATATATAATAAATATAATGTATATTATACAATACACATGTAATTTATCTAACTGAATCCCTTTGGTATACACCTGGAACTAATACAACAACATGAAACAACTATTCTTCATTAAAATGCACCAGTTTTCGATAGAAAAAAGAGAGTCCACATATCATTGATGCAAATATTTGAAGTTTAAATCAATTTAAAACATCATTACACAAATGCACATCTTTATAGCTGCTTAAAGATGCATAACCAAGCTCATTACCTTGAGTAACATGATAATGCATGTCCCTATAGTTAGACTAAGAAGAAAATAAATATGTAATAAATCCTTATCTGTGAAAAAATTGTTGAGATGTCAAACCTAATTTATTTTACACATCTGAAAATTAAAGATTCATCCTGAATGCTCCTCATTGTTAATTATTTAAGAAATGCAAATCAAAACTTCAATGAGGTACCACCTCAAACTGGTCATAATGGCCATCATTTCAAACTCTCCAAATAACAAGTGTTGCAGAGGGTGTGGAGAAAAGGGAACCCTCCTACACTGTTGCTGGACAGTAAATTGGTGCAGTCACTGTATCGAAGAGTATGGCGATTCCTCAAAAAAACTAAAAGTTACCATATGATCCAGCAATCCCACTTCTAGCCATACATCCAGACAAAGCCATAATTCGAAAGGATACATGCTGTATTCTAAAAGAATTCGTGCACACCAGCTGTGGATCTGACTGGAAACCTTTATTCTTACAGCTGAGATATCAAATTTGATTTCACATGTTGTCTGCTATATTTAGACTCTTGGTTCATACTCCATGGAAGCACATATTGTCATAATTAAATCCAAATTGAATGTTAGCTTTATTTTTCAGATGTGCTTTCCCTCCAGCAGCCTAGGAGCATTCCCTTTTCTCCAGGTCCTGTTTCCCTGGTATGACATTTCAAACCTTAAAAACTGTTACTTGTTGATATGAATATCGATTTCAATCTAGCTCAGTTTGAATAGAGAAGCAAAAAATCAGGAGGTCTATGTTTTTTGTTTTCTTCATGGAGAAAAACTGTGAGAAGAAAAAGTACCTGCAGCTCGTGTGCTCGTTGAGTCACTGCAGGAATTTTCTCTTATTTCTTTTTAAGTGTGACCTTTTATTCATGTAATAACAAATAACAGAATTAGAAGAAAGTAGTTTGAAGTGATCCTTGCTCCTACTTAGAAAATCAAAGGAAACAATGGAAATCTCAAAGATCAAAGTGCCAAGCTTTTAAGAATATTTTAAGTTTGCGAATAATGACTAATATGCTTGCAATTTCAACAATATATTTTTATTCTGATAAAAAATATCCTTTTCCAGAAGGCTTCCAGTGTGGTCACCTCCTGCTGGAAGCCTGGGATGCTGGAATGAGGCCACTTCCTGTCTGTCTTTACAGGACACTGGGCTGCACTCTGAGAAGTTCCTGGGTCTCCCCTGGATCCTGACCATCACGTGGCCACAGAAATTGGTAATGTTATCATTTTGTCTGTTGAAAGTTTAATGACACCAGATCCTTTCAGTTTCCTCATGTGGGTGAAGTGTGGAGCCCAGTGATGATTTCTTCTTCAAGGAATGTACATCCTAGTTCCCACATGAGGGTGAGCCCCCTGTCCAATGCTGAGAGACCCTGCATGTGGGTGACCCGTGCCTCCTGGGAGACCAGCCCTGAACTCGTCTGAACCTGACCAAGTTCTGTCTATGTGGTAGATTTAGACCTAAGTCCTGTCCGCACTGATGCTGTTTAGACGAGACCACGTGCTTTCTGCAATGAGAACACTTAGACCTGACCTTGTGCTCTGCGCACTAGGACATGGAGACCTGGGTAGAGACCTGGCCTGGCCTCTTCCTGGAAAACTCCATGCCTGCGTCTGAATGTCAGTGCTCAGATGTCTGGGGTCTGGGGCTGAGGTGGGCTTCTCTGGGTAACCGTGCTCTCCTCTGAGTGGGGTTCCATGGCCCTCCCGGGGTCAGTGCTGCAGTAGGGCTCCTAGTCTGTCCCCTGCCAGGGTCACCTTCCCTGGGGCTCCTGGAGACTCCTCAGGTGGCTACCTGGTAATTGTTCCAATTTTCCAGCACATTCAGGTTGAGTAGGGAGGCAGTTTCACCTGGTGAATTGGTTCCAGGGCACAGGGATCGGGCATAAAGTCAATGGGCAGCAGGTGAGGTTGCTGCTCTAGTCTCCTTCCCATCGACTCTCTCCTCCGAAGAAAACGGAGCTGCCCCGCGTCTCTCAGCCCAGCTCTCCTGTTTTCTCAGCACCTCAGCGGGACAAGAAAGACAGAGCCTGCCAGAACCAAGGGAGTGTGCTCACCTCTAGCATGAGCTTTCTTTTTTTTTTTTTTTTTTTTAATTAGTTGGAGGCTAATTACTTCACAACATTTCAGTGGGTTTTGTCATACATTGATATGAATCAGCCATAGATTTACACGTATTCCCCATCCCGATCCCCCCTCCCACCTCCCTCTCCACCCGATTCTTCTGGGTCTTCCCAGTGCACCAGGCCCGAGCACTTGTCTCATGCATCCCACCTGGGCTGGTGATCTGTTTCACCATAGATAATATACATGCTGTTCTTTCGAAACATCCCACCCTCACCTTCTCCCACAGAGTTCAAAAGTCTGTTCTGTACTTCTGTGTCTCTTTTTCTGTTTTGCATAAAGGGTTGTCGTTACCATCTTTCTAAATTCCACATATATGTGTCAGTATGCTGTAATGTTCTTTATCTTTCTGGCTTACTTCACTCTGTATAATGGGCTCCAGTTTCATCCATCTCATTAGAACTGGTTCAAATGAATTCTTTTTAATGGCTGAGTAATATTCCATGGTGTATATGTACCACAGCTTCTTTATCCATTCATCTGCTGATGGGCATCTAGGTTGCTTCCATGTCCTGGCTATTATAAACAGTGCTGCAATGAACATTGGGGTGCATGTGTCTCTTTCAGATCTGGTTTCCTCAGTGTGTATGCCCAGAAGTGGGATTGCTGGGTCATATGGCAGTTCTATTTCCAGTTTTTTAAGAAATCTCCACACTGTTTTCCATAGCGGCTGTACTAGTTTGCATTCCCACCAACAGTGTAAGAGGGTTCCCTTTTCTCCACACCCTCTCCAGCATTTATTGCTTGTAGACTTTTGGATAGCAGCCATCCTGACTGGCGTGTAATGGTACCTCATTGTGGTTTTGATTTGCATTTCTCTGATAATGAGTGATGTTGAGCATCTTTTCATGTGTTTGTTAGTCATCTGTATGTCTTCTTTGGAGAAATGTCTGTTTAGTTCTTTGGCCCATTTTTTGACTGGGTCATTTATTTTTCTGGAATTGAGCTTCAGGAGTTGCTTGTATATTTTTGAGATTAATCCTTTGTCTGTTTCTTCATTTGCTATTATTTTCTCCCAATCTGAGGGCTGTCTTTTCACCTTACTTATAGTTTCCTTTGTTGTGCAAAAGCTTTTAAGTTTCATTAGGTCCCATTTGTTTAGTTTTGCTTTTATTTCCAATATTCTGGGAGGTGGGTCATAGAGGATCTTGCTGTGGTTTATGTCGGAGAGTGTTTTGCCTATGTTCTCCTCTAGGAGTTTTATAGTTTCTGGTCTTACATTTAGATCTTTAATCCATTTTGAGTTTATTTTTGTGTATGGTGTTAGAAAGTGTTCTAGTTTCATTCTTTTACAAGTGGTTGACCAGTTTTCCCAGCACCACTTGTTAAAGAGGTTGTCTTTTTTCCATTGTATATCCTTGCCTTCTTTGTCAAAGATAAGGTGTCCATAAGTTCATGGATTTATCTCTGGGCTTTCTATTCTGTTCCATTTATCTATATTTCTGTCTAGCATGAGCTTTCAAAGCCCCAAAAATCACACAGAACCAAAGTGAAAACAGGAGGGGCCTGACTTCTCAGGGACAATTGTGGGGAGAGATCAATTCTACATTTCATTCTAGGGTCCCCAGAGGTCCCAGGGTCCTGGCTTGTTCACACATTAGGGGCCGGCTGACCACAGCCATGGTGTCCTGACCAAGGGGACGTGTGACCCCAGTTGGGGGGTCTGGGGACTGTGTGAGTCTCACCCCATCTGCATGGGTCAGGATCAGGTGTGCAGGGAGACCACAAACAAAACTAAGAAAAAGGGACGAATAATGAGAGCTTCGCTTGTGTTTAGGAATTAATATTTCACGGTATTCGCTTTATACAGGCCTGGGCCTGTGCCTCTTTACCCCTGTGACGTTCACTCTTCCTGGGGCTCCTGGAGGTTCCTCAGGTGTCTACCTGGTAATTATTCCATTTTCCAGCACGAGCATGGAGGGAAGGGAGGCAGGTTCACCTGGTGAGTTGATTGCAGGGCACACAGATCAGGCAAAAAGCCAAAGGGCAGCAGGTGAGGTTGCTGCTGTGACCTCCTTCCAGTCGACTGTCTCTACTCAGCAGAGACCAGACCTGCCCCTCGTCTCCCAGCCCTGCGTCTGGCGTGTTTTCTCAATACCTCAGTGGAACAAGAAAGGACCGAGCCTGCTAGAACCAAGGTAGTGTGTTCAACATTATTATGACAGCTGTAAAAACTGTTAATATCACACAGAACCAAAGGGAGGAGACGAGGACTTCTCAGGACAAGTGTGGGGAGAGGAGACCAACCCTACACTTCTTTCTACCATCCCAGGGGGTTACAGGAACCCACTCATTTCCACCTTAGGAGCCCAACCAGCAGAGACCTGGGGTCCTAACCAAAGGTTGCGGGACCCCAGGCCTTGGGTCTGGGGAGCTGGTGTCACCTCGGAGAGTGCGTAAGTGTGTCCCCAGGTGCAGTGTCTGGGGATTGTGTGGGTCCCACCCCACCCACATGGGTTACCTATCTGCTGCAGTGTGTCCCTCAGGGATTCCCAACGTCTGAATTGAGGGTGTTTCCCTGATTATCCTGTGGTCCTTTTTCTTCTTTCACCTTGTCACATTCACATGAGCTCAGGCACCTTCGAGTGGGTTCCTACCCTTTGTTCTGAGTGAAAACTTTTGGAGGTGTTGTATTAACATCATAGCATATCCCTTATCTAATTCATAGAGATACCTCTGTCTGGTTTTCCCTCCACCAAGCTCAGGTAGTTTAATTTGTGATTTAATTTTTATTTTATATTGGAGTAGAGTTGATTTCCATTGTTTTGTTGATTTTATATGTACAGGAACTTGATTTGATTTTGTATGGAGAAGGAAATGGCAACCCACTCCAGTATTCTTGCCTGGAAAATTCCATGAACGGAGGAGCCTGGTGGGTTACAGTCCATAGGGTCACAAAGAGTCAGACACTACTGAGCAACTTACTTTCTTTCTAGGGAAAGGGAGAGAACAAATTAGCCAAGATGGTGTGCTCAGGCTCTCTCACCCCACAGCCTCTTGCTCTGGGCTTCGCGTTTTGTAAATAGTGATTATGTAACAGCTGAGATCACTTATAACACTGGGCACGTGCCTCACGGGGTACTTGCTTGGCCATGAGATACTTCTGTTCTGTGAGCATGTATAACTCCGTCTGGAAAGCCCTTGCGGTTATACTAGGTTACGTTATGGCTGCTGCGTCCACCAGGAGAGAATAAATGTGTCTGCAGTTTCTACAGCCCCTCGTGTCTTCTTGCAGCTCCCCTCTCGTGCCTTGCCTACCATGGGCTCAATGAACGATGTTCAACCAACAGAGACTGTTGGCAATGTGAGCAGGATCAGCAGGACAGTAGAGGTGTATCTACTCTTTTCCATTTTTTTCTCATATAGGTTATTACAGTTTTTTTCAGTAGAGTTCCTGATTGTATTCAGTAAGTCCTATTTGATTATCAATTTGAAAAATATTAGTGTGTATATATTAATCTGAAACTCTTAATTTGCCCCTCCCTTCTAGCTCTCTTGATGATCATAATTTGGTTTTCTCAGTCTGTGAGTCTGTTTCTGCTTTGTCCATTAGTTCATCTGTATGAACTTATGGATTCCACTTGTATATGATATGCTGTTTGTCTCCTTGTCTCTGACTTACCTCACTTAGTACAAAAATTCTTCAGACCGTCCACGCTGCCGCAAATGTCATCATTTTTTCTCTTTTATGGCCGAGTAGTATTCAATTGTATGGTTGTATCACGTAGTCTTCATTTTTCTTCAGTGGACATTTTGGTGGGTTCTATGTCTTGGCTACTGTAAATAGTGCTACTCTGAAAATCGAGGGGCACATGTCATTTCGAATGATGAATTTCTGCAGATCTAAGCCTGGGAGTGGGATTCCAGGGTCATATGATAGCTCTCTGTTTAGTGTTTCAAGGAACCTCCATGCTGTTTTCCACAGTGGTTTCACCATTTACACTCCCACCGAGACTGTAGGAGGATTCCCTTTTCTGTACATCCTCTGTAGTATTTATTCTTTGTAGATCTTTTCAATGATGACCATTGTGACCAGTGTGTGGTGATACCTCATTGCAGTTTTGATTGGCATTGATTTGATAATTATTGATGTGGAGTATCACTCCATGTGCTTGTATTATTTTACACCTTGTGAGTACAGTTTACTTCTTGAAACTGGCTTTTTGAAAGGTGGCTCTGTTTGGAATTCCTCTCCAATGTTTTACTGCACGACATTTCTTGAGTCAGATGTCATCTCCAGCCTTGTTGGACTTCTGACTGTTAAGAGACTTTCAGCACCTGTTTCATGGTGTGTCTATTAATCTTAACCAGCTAATTGCTCCCTGCCTCCTCTCAACTTTCTTTTTTGGTACCCATGAGATTCTTTTCTAAGTCTGTGAGGCTGTTTGTCTTTTGTAAAAAGTTCATTTTTATCCATTTTGATTCCACCAAAATGATATCCTATGATAACTGTCTTTCCTGTTTCACTTACTTCACTTAGTATGATCACCTCAAGTTTTTTTTTCCCCTAAAATGGCATTATTTCATCCTGTTAATTTCTGAGTAATATTACATTGTATATATGCACCCCATCTTCTGTATCCATCCATCTGTCCTTCCACACTTAAGTTGCTTCCCTATCTTGGTTAATGTACCTAGTGCTGCCATGATTGTTCGGTTGCAGTTAGTTTTTAAAATTTTGGTTTTCTCCAGATCTGCATCTAGGCATGGGATTGCTGGGTCACTTCATACTTCTATGTTTTGTTTTTTAAAGAACCTCCATAAGGTTCTCCCTAGTGGATGTACCCATTTACATTTCCCTGCCACATTGGCAGGGTTTTCTTCTTTCTGCACCTTCTGCAAATTTTATTGTAGATTTCTTGAAATGGTTATTCTGATTTATGTGAGGTGATACCTCATTGGACAATTGATTTGTCTTTCTCTAAGAACTAGTGAGGCTGAGCATCTTTTCTTGAGCTTTATGGCCATTTCTATGCCTTCTTTGGAGAAATGTGCATTTAGATCGTTGGCAATCTTTTATTGGATTGTTTGTTTTTTGATACTGTGATGCACAAATTCTTTGTATGTGTTGTAGATAAATTCCCTGTGGGTATCTTCATTTGCAGAAAAACATCTACTTTCACTTTATTGACTACATTCCAGTTTTCTGAGACTAGTTCCAGAAAAACATTTACTTCTGCTTCATTGACTACGCCCAAACCTTTGACTGTGTGGATCACAACAAACTGTGGAAAATTCTTCAAGAGATGGGAATCCCAGACCAACCGACCTGCCTCCTGAGAAATCTGTATGCAGGTCAAGAAGCAACAGTTAGAACTGGACATGGAACTACAGACTGGTTCCACATCAGAAAAGGAGTACATCAAGGCTTTATATTATTACCCTGCTTATTTAACTTATGTGCAGAGTACATCATGTGAAATGCTGGGCTGGAGGAAGCACAAGCTGGAATCAAGATTGCTGGGAGAAATATCAATAACCTCAGATATGCAGGTGACACCACCCTTATGGCAGAAAGCGAAGAACTAAAGAACTTGATGAAAGTGAAAGAGGAGAGTGAAAAAGTTGGCTTAAAACTCAACATTGTGGCATTCAGTTCCATCACTTCATGGCAAATAGATGGGGAAACAATGGAAACAGTGTCAGACTTTATATTTTTGGGCTCCAAAATCACTGCAGATGGTGACTGCAGCCATGAAATTAAAAGATGCTTACTCCTTAGAAGAAAAGCTATGAACTACCTAGACAGAGTATTAAAAAGTAGAGACATTAATTTGCCAGCAAAGGTCTGTCTAGTCAAAACTATGGTTTTTCCAGTAGTCATGTATGGATGTGAGAGTTGGACTATAAAGAAAGCGGAGCACCAAAGAATTTATGCTTTTGAAGTGTGGTGTTGGAGAAGACTCTTGAGAATCCTTTGGACTGCAAGGAGATCCAATCAGTCAATCCTAAAGAAAATCAGTCCTGAATATTCATTGGAAGGACTGATGCTGAAGCTAAAACTCTAATACTTTGGCCACCTGTTGCAAAGAACAGACTCATTGGAAAAGACCCTGATACTGACAAAGATTGAAGGCAGGAGGAGATGGGGATGACAGAGGATGAGGGGATTGGATTGCATCACTGACTAAATGGACATGAGTTTGAGCAAGCTCCGGGAGTTGGTGAAGGACAGGGAAGCCTGGTGTACTGCAGTCCATGAGGTTGCAAAGAGTTGGACACGACTGAGCGACTGAACTGATTGATCTTCGTTTGCTAGAATTTTTTCCATTCTGAGGATTGTCTTTTTCTATCACTGGTGGTATCATTTGCTGTGCAAATGCTTTTAACATTTATTAGGTCCCATTTGTTTATTTTTTTTCCATTTATTTTTATTAGTTGGAGGCTAATTACTTTACAAAATTGTAGTGGTTTTTGCCGTACATTGACATGAATGAGCCATGGATTTACATGTATTCCCCCCATTTGTTTATTTTTGTTTATTTGTCCTGATTCTAAGAGGTAGATGAAAAAAGAACTTGCTCCATTTTATGTCAAAGTGTATTCTGCTTTTTTCCTTAAGAGTTTCATAGTATCTGTCCTTTTATTTAGACCTTTAATCTATTTGCAGTTTATTTTTGTGTATGGTGTTAGGGAGTCATCTAATTGCATTCTCATTTTCATTGCAGAGGAATCTGCCCAGTGTCTTCCACAGTGGCTGCTTCTAATTTCAATTCCCTTAATCAGTGTAGGAGGGATCCCTTTGCTTTACACCCTCTCCAGCATTTATTGTTTGTAGAGTTTCTGCCTATGGCCATTCTGACCTGTGTGAGGTGATACCTCATTGAAGTTTTGATTTGCCTTTCTCTCATATTTGGTGATGTTGACATCTATTCATGTGTTTCTTTTTTAAACAGTGTCAGTTAAACTTACTTGCTGAAACTGGCTTCTTGAATGCCTGCCGTATTTTGGATATTGTCCTATGACCTTGCCTAGGACATTTCTTGAGGGGGGTTGTAAGGTATAGTTCGGGCCAAGGCAGAAAAGGAAAGACAATCTCAACAGAAATGAAGTGAAGTGAAGTGAAGACGCTCAGTCGTGTCCGACTCTTTGCGACCCCGTGGATTGTAGCCCACCAGGCTCCTCCGTCCATGGGATTCTCCAGGCAAGAATACTGGAGTGGGTTGCCATTTCCTTATTCAGGCAAGGAGGGGCGACAGTCGGCCTAACGACCAGGCTGAGCGCCAAGAGGGATCAGGGAGGCTCCATATTTATAGGGAGGTTTGTGGAAGCGATAAGGGAAACATTAATCAGTTGGGATGTTGGGGTATTTTTCAGTTGAGATGGCATTTGTAGTTGGGCAGGGGGTGATAAGTCTTCTGGGCAGGTATGGGGGTGGAAGGTTTCTGGAGGGGGGGTGATAAGTCCCAGACAGATGTAACAGGCCTGGAGCATCAGGGCAGGACCTAAAGTTCTGTTTTGTTTTCTCCAAAGTTAGATGATTCAGCAAGGGTCTTTGAGACTGTTGTTTTCTTTTCTAGGCCCAAAAGACTCCTTCAGGGTGTCTTATACTTACAGCCCTGCAGACATTTTGAATATTAAGTGCCCACGAGCAATGGTTTCAAAGTTGTTATGGGAAATGGCCACAAGGTGGCAGCATGTCTTTATGCCCAACTCCGTTCACTGGGGGAACCGGAGCCTTGGGGAAAGGCCTGTTCCTGGATTGTCAGTCAGGGCGGAAAGTGCCAAAAGAAACACCCAAGGCTTGTGTCCCATTCCTTCTTCATTCCTTACCCCTGTCCCCCAGACACATGCCAGTTGCTGCAGCACCACTCTAGGGAGGGTGCTTTCGTCCATAGGTGGGGTGACCCTAAGGAAGGAGGCTGGAGGTGGGCACCCCAACACTAGGAGACATGGAGCCCATGCCTTTTCAAAACTCTTCCATCCCAGAGGCTCCACATCCTTTGGGTTCAGTAGGTATAGTTTCACTGCATCTGGAGCTTGTGGGCTGATGCAGAGGGGGCCAGGCTCACAGGGCCACGGGGCAGGGCTCACTGGCTGGCACACCCTCCCCAGCTCCGTCAGCCCCGTGACAGCCCATCCGTGGGAATCAAGCCTGCCCAGGCTCCAGGGACGTGACTGCAGCCAAGGCCTGAGGGGAACAGAGCTGGCATTCACTCTTTGTAATTCGTATTTTGTATTGGTATGTAGGTGACTTACAATGTTGTAGGGTCTGTTTATTTGTTTTTGTTTTAGGTGGACAGCAACATGGTTCACTTATGCATAGACAGGTACATGTCCTTTTTCGGGCTCTCTTCCCATATGGTTTATTATGCAGTGTTGAGTAGGGGTCCTCGTTGCTTATTTATAGAGTAGTGTGTGAATGTTGGTCTCCATCAGCTCATTTCCCTCTGCCCACCACCTTTCCCTTTTGGTAACTATAAGGTGCTTTGCTATGTTGTGAGGTGTTTCTGTTTGTTAAAGAAGTTCATTTGTATCCATTGTTAGAATTCAGCACTAAGTGATATCATATGATATTTGTCTTTGCCTCATGCCTGGAGAATCCCAGGGATGGGGGAGCCTGGTGGGCTGCCGTCTATGGGGTCGCACAGAGTCGGGCACAACTGAAGTGACTTAGCAGCAGCAACAGCCTGTCACTTAGTATGATCGTCTCTACTTCCTTCCTTGTTGCTGGACATGGCATGATGTCCCCCTTAGTGTGATGAGTAACGTGGTACTGTGTGCGCGTACCCCCTCCTGTTTATCCATTCATCTGTCCTCATCCATGTAGGTTGCTTCCATGTCTTGGCTGTTGTACAAGGTGCTGCCATAAACATAGCATGCAGCTGTCTTTTAAAATAACGGTTTTCTCTGAATCTATGCCAAAGAATGGGATTGCCAGGTCCCGTGGTACTTCTTAGTTTTTAATGAACCTTTCTTCTTTTCTCCTTCATGCATTTACTGACTTTCATTCCCACCAACAGGGAGGAGGGTTCTTTTTCTTCCATACCCTCTCCAGCATTTATTGTAGATTTTTTAATGCTGACCATTCTGACCCTTGTGAGGCGATACCACATTGTACCTCTGACCCACAGTTCTCTAATACTTATGGATGCTCAGCATCTTTTCATGTGCTTCATGGCCACTTCTATGTCTTCTTTGGGGAAATGTCCACTTAAATCTTGTGCCCCTATTTCATTGGGCTTTTTTCATTGATGCTGAGGTGCATATGAAGAAGGAATTCATAGGGCCAGGACTCCATCTCAGGCCTATCTGTGCTGATCATGCTCAGCTGCCTCTCCAGTGGACTCTGAACTCTCTGCTTAGTGCCTGTGGGAATGACAATGGAAGGATAAGACCCCCTCCGGACAGGGGAATCTTGAAGAGCACATCCAGGTTACTCATTGCCTAAGAGGAAACATACTGTAATCACCCCTGGCTCTGGACAGGTCATAAATTTTTTCCGTATCTATCAGAAAGTAATCACAGGCTTATCGATTATTAACTTGTTGGAACGTGACCACAAGCTTATTGATTATTAACTGTTTGGAAAGTAACTGCGGGCTTATTGATTATTGACTGTTTGAACACATAACACGTGAATGATGGGGTTACTGTAGTTGTATTTACCCTTCCTTTGTTTATGTAAGTCTCAAGGGAATTGGGGTGGTGGGTTTGGACACGTACACATGGGGTATAAAAGATTTTCACAGATGCTGGTCGGGGTCCTTGGCTAAGAGGAGACTCTGCCTTGGGCCCACCGGTGTAATAAACTGCACTCCACTATCTGCATTGTGCTTCTGAGTGAATTTGTTTCCTGGAAAGCATGGCTATAACACATAAACTGGTTGTACATCTTGTCGGTAAATTCCTTGTGAGTGTCTTTGTTTGCAAATATTATTTCCATTATGAGGTTTGTCTGTCCGTTGTGTTTCTGGTGTCCTCTGTTGTGCCAATACTTTTAAGGAGAATTAGGTTCCATTTATTTACTTTGGTTTTACTTTTCATGATTCTAAGAGGTGGGTCAAAAAAGGACTTGCTGCATTTTTTGTCAAAATGTGTTCTGCTCTTTTCCTCGAGAGTTTTGCTGTGTCCACCCTTTTCTTTAGGTCTTTAATTTGGAGTGTACTTTTGTGTATGCATCAGGGAGTATTGTAGTTGCATTCTCATTATCACTTCTTATAAAACCTGCACACCATTCTCCACAGTCGCTTTTTACTAATTTACCTTTTCATGAAAAGTGTAGGACGGTTCCCTTTCCCCCACACTTTCTCTAGCATTTATTGTTTGTCGACTTTTGGACAATGATGATTGTGAACCATGTGAAGAAATACCTCATTATAATTTTGATTTGCATTTTTCTAATATTTAGTGATCTGACATCTTTTCATGTGATTTTTAAAAAACAGTGTGAGTTAAACCACCACCTGAAATTGACCACTTAAATGCCTGCCTTGTTTTGAATTCTTTTTCGATGATAACTCCTAGGACATTCCTTGAGGACATGTGTTTTTTTACTTACAGCCCCCTTGATCTTTGTAAATATTAAATACCCAGCACCACTGCTTTCCATGGTTTGTTACAGAAAAAGGCCACAAAGGAGCAGCACTTCTTTATGCTTCACTCTTCTTTTTTTCCCCTTAATTTCCTATTACTTTATGTTGGAAGATAGTTGCAGAATTCCCCATCTTCTGTATCCTTTCATCTGCCCTACTACAATTAGCTTGCTTCTTTGTCTTGGCTAGTGGGACCAAGATCTAGGGTTACCCTTGTCTTTTAAATTTTAGATTTTCCCTGAATTTTTCCCCAGGTATTGGCTTGCTGGGTCCTAAGTTACTTCTATGTTATTTTTCAAGTGAACCTCCTCCTGTTCCTCCTATTGTATGTACCTATGACATTGGGAAGGACAGTGCAGGAGGGTTCCCAGGTCTCCACACCCTCTCCAGCACTTATTGTTTGTAGAGTGTTTGCAATGGCCAATCTGACCGGTGTGATGTGATACCTAGCTGTAGTTTAGATTTGCATTTCTCTAATATTTACTGATGTTGACATCTTTCCTTGTGATTTTTTTAAAGGGTGTGAACTAAACTTACCTCTTGAAATTGGCTTCATAAATGCCTGACTCGTTCTGAATTCTTTTTCGATGGCCACTCCTAAGACATCTTCGAGGGCATATGTTTTTTGCTTCCAGCCCCTGGATCCTTGTGAATATTGAATATCCAGCCGCGCAGTTCTTCATGGTGTTGTTACAGATAATGGCCACAAGGTGGCAGCACTTCATACCACACACTTCGTTCTATTTTTTTTTTTTTTTTTCCCTGTAATTTCCTTGTTACTTGACATTGGAATAGAGTGGATTTCTGATCTTTTGTGTTTCCGGTGTACAGGATCTCGATTCAGTTATATATAGACGTTTATTTATTCTCTTTTAGGTTCTTTTTCGCACTTAGGTGATTAGAGTGTATTCAGTAAACCTCCCTCTGCATTTTAGTGGTTACTGTGGATCATCTTTTTTATATGTATCCACGTGTACATGTTAATTCCAAACTCTTAATTTATCCGACCTATATCTGGAGGTTGGGGTCTCTGCAGGGGGCAAGAGGCACTCCAGGTCCATTTTGTAGGCACACTGCCTGCTACATGCTCCCAGCTCCCTCAGTCCCAGGACACTCCAGGCCAGGAACCCAAGGCAATGAGGCTTCAGGGATGTGACACCAGTCCATGTCATGGTGGCCTGAGGGGAGTAGACATTTTCTTTAAATGTTTTTATCCTATAATTTGACTTGCATTATATTGGTGAATTATTTTCTTGTGGGACCTTTGTTTTTTCTTTTTCAATCGAATGCAACTTGATCCCCTTCTCCATAGATGTATATATGTTGTTTGGAGGGGTATTTTCCCGTGTGGGTTATTTTACAGAGTTGCATAAGTTTCCTTGTGTTGTACAGTGGGTCATGGTGACTTGTTTTACAAATAGCAGTGTGCATATGTTGATCTGAAGCAGCTCATTTCTCCCTGACCCACATCGTTCTTTCTTGCTTACTAAAAATTTCTTCCCAAAGTCTGAGAGGTTGTGTTTCTTTGGGAAAGAAGTTCATTTGTATGCATTTTTAGATTACACATAGAAGTGATATCTTATGATACTGCCTCTCCCTGTCTCCTTTACTTCATTTGGAATGATCATCTCTACTTTCTTTTCTATGGCTGGACTTGGCATTATTTCCTACTTCTTTATGGTTGAGAAATATTACATTTTGTAAATGCACCCCAACTGTATCCATTCATCTGTATTTTCCACAATTAGCTTGCTTCTCAGACTTGGCTATTGTACCTTGTGGGGCCAAGATTGCAGGGGTGCCCCTGTCTTTCAGATTTTGGAATTACTCCAGATGTATGCCCAGGCATGGGATTGCTGGGTCCTAAAGTACTTCTATGTTATTTTTTAAATGAACCTTCATACGTTCTCCCTACTGTATGTACCTAGGTACATTGTGATCAACAGTGCAGGAGGGTTCTCTTGTTTCCACATCTTTTCTAGCATTTATTCCTTTTTAAACAAATAGTTTTACTTATTTATCTTTGGTTGCACTGGGTCTTGGTTGCTGAGCGCAGGCTTTCTCTGTCTGCAGCAAGCGAGGGCTACTCTCGATAGTTCCACTGGGCAGGCTTCTCATTGCAGAACGTGAGCTCTAGAGCTCCAGGCTTCAGTAGTTGCATCGTGAGGGATCAGTAGTTGTGGATCAAGGGCTCTAGGGCACAGGCTCAACAGTTGTGGCACATGGGCTTATTTTGCCCCTTGTACGTGGCATCTTCCCAGACCAGGGATCAAATTCGTGTCCCCAGCATTGGCAGGCTCATTCACCGGACCACCAATGAAGTCCCAGCATTTATTCCTTAAGATGGTTTGGGATGGCCATTCTGACCAATGTAAGTGCTTAGCTCATAGGACTTTGATTTGCATTTTTCTAATAATTAGTGATGCTGAGCACATTTTCACATGCCCAAGTGCAATCTGTAGGCCTTCCTTGGATAAATATCCGTTTTGATCTTTGGTCCATTTCTTTCTTGGATTGTACTTATTTTTGATATTGAGTTGCTCGAGCTGTTTCTGTGTTTTAGAGAGGAATCCCTGGTGGGTATCTTTCTTTGCAAATATTTCTTCCTATTTTAAGGGTTGTCCTTCTCTCTTGTTTGGGGTTTCCTTTGGCACACAAATGCTTTTATGGTTAATTTGGTCCCATTTTCTGATTTGTGATTTATTTTCCACTATTTTAAGAGGTGGATCCACAAAGAGTTTGCTGCATGTATGTCAAATCATATTCTGTTTATATTTTTTCCTCAATAATTTCATAGTATCCATCTTTGCATTTAGGTATTTATATTATTGGGGGTTTATTTTCTGTGGAGTGTTAAGGAGTTTTCTAATTTCATTCTCCCCACGGTTGAAGCAACCCCCACAGAGCCTTCATAATGGCTGTTACCAATCTACATCTCAAGCAAGGGTGGAAGAGTGTTTCCTTTGTCTCCACACCCTCTCCAGCAATTATCATTTGTGCAGATTTTGGCAATAGTTATTCTGACCAGTGTGATGTGATATCTGGGTGTAGTGTATATTTGCTTTTCTTTAATGTTTAGCAATGTTGACATTGTTTCATAAGATTTTTTTTAAAGGGTGTGACTTAAACTTACATCTTAAAATAGGCTTTTTAAACGCCTGCCTTGTTTTGGGTTCTTTTTCAGTGATAACCCCTAGGACATTTCCTGAGGGCAACTGTTTTTTACTACCCACCTGGATCCTTGTGAATATTAAATGCCCAGCAGCACAACTCTTCTGGAGAAGGCAATGGCACCCCACTCCAGTACTCTTGCCTGCAAAATCCCATGGACAGAGGAGCCTGGTAGGCCGCAGTCCATGGGGTCGCTAGGAGTCAGACACGACTGAGCGACTTCACTTTCACTTTCATGCATTGGAGAAGGAAACGGCAACCCCCTCCAGTGTTTTTGCCTGGAGAATCCCAGGGATGGGGGAGCCTGGTGGGCTGCCGTCTATGGGGTCGCACAGGACTGAAGCGACTTAGCAGCAGCAGCACAACTCTTCATGGGCTTCCCTCATAGCTCAGTTGGTAAAGAATCCACCTGCTATGCAGGAGGCCCCGGTTCGGTTCCTGGGTCGGGAAGATGCCCTGGAAGGGATAGGCCACCCACTCCAGTATTCTTGGGCTTCCCTTGTGGCTCAGCTGGTAAAGAATTCGCCTGCAGTGCAGGACACCTGGGTTCGATGCCTGAGTTGGGGAAATTCCTTGGAGAAGGGAAAGGCAACCCACTCCAGTATTCTGGCCTGGAGAATTCCATGGACTGTATAGTCTGTGGGGTCGCAAAGACTGACTGAGCGACTTTCGCTTTCACAACTCTTCATACCTCTTCATAGTGTTGTTACCGAAAATAGCCACACGGTGGCAGCACTTCATGGCGCACTCTTCCCCCGCACCCTGTAATTTCCTTGTTATCTCCTATTGGAATAGAATGGATTTCTGATATTGTGTATGTTTCAGGTGCATAGGAACTCGATTTAGTTATACACAGACATTTATCTATTCAGTCTAGCGTTCTTTTCTGCATATAGGTGATTACAGTGTGTTCAATCAACTTCTCTCTGCTATTCAGTAGGTACTTTTATTAACTATTTGATGTATATTAATGTGTATATGTTAATTCCAGTCTCTTAATTTATCCCGAATGTACCTGGAGGTTGGGGGCTCTCCAGATGGTCCCCAACCATGTCCTTTTAGAAGGTCCTTTTTGGAGGCACACTGCCAGCTACATGCTCCCAGCTCCCTCAGCCCCAGAACACTCCAGCCTTGGGAACCAAACCAGTCAGGGTCCAGGGATGTCACACCAGCCCGGGTCAGTATGTCCTGAGGAGAACAGAATCAGAATGTATTTTTCGTTCTTTCTGTTTTCACCCCATCATTTGAACTGGAGTATACAGTGAATTACAATCTTGTGGGTGGTTTGTTTTTTCCGTTTCTTTCTACTACAACTTGTTTCACTTCCACATAGATGTATATATGATTTGTTGGGACGTTTTCTTTATAGGTTATTGCAGAGCATGGAGTAAGCTTCCTTGTTTTACACGGTGGGTCCTGGTCACTTATTTTATCAATAGTAGTGTGCATACATTAGTCTGAAGCAGCTTATTCCTCCATGCGCCACATCTTTATATCTTGCTGACCAGAAGTTTCCTTTCTAAGTCTGCGAGGCTGTGTCTTGGGCAATAAGCTCATTTGTATCTATCTTCAGTTTATACCTGGAAGTGATGTCATAGGATACTTGTCTGTCCTTGTCTCCCTTACTTCACTTGGGATGATTCTCTCTACTTTCTTTCCTGAAGCTGGACTTGGCATTATTTCTTACTTATTCGTGGTTGGAAATATTGCATTATGTACATGGGCCCCTTCCTCTGTTTCCATTCATAATTAGCTTGCTTCCCTGTCTTGGCTATTGTACCTGCTGCTGCTGCTAAGTCACTTCAGTCGTGTCCGACTCTGTGCGACCCCACAGACGGCAGCCCACCAGGCTCCCCCTAGTGGGGCAAAAATCATAGGGTTACCCGTCTCTATTAACATTTTCATTGTCATAACCTGGGTGCCTCGACCCCAACCCACTTCAGACGTCAGACCCACGCCTGCTCAGGCTCTAGGAATGGGAGAGCAGCCCAAGTCAGCGAGGTCGGAGGGAGTAAAGTAGCCATTGCTTTTATTTCCCTTTCGTTTCTTTAATCTCACGCCCATGCTCTTTTGAAGTATAGCCAACTTGCAGTTTTGTGCTTCTCCATGTCCAGCCAACTGATTAAGTTATGAAACATACCTAAGGCATACTTGTACTCTTTTTTATTCTTTTGACATAGTATATTGAACACGGTTGAGTAAAGTTCTCTGTGCTGAACATCAGGTCCTTGTGGAATATCTATTACAGCGACAGACTTCTATGTATGCTGGAGAAAAATATTTCTGTGACTCTGTGCGTGGAAGGAAGTCAGGAGATAATCTTTGCGGATTATCTAATCAAATATACATTTGTGTTTGAATCTCAGAGTCTCTCTTTGTGCGTAAAAATTTCTTCCCCTGTATCTTTCTTTTATTTTGCCTAGAAAGGATATCATCTGCTATTTTCTTCGTTGTTGCTGACTGCACTTAGCATATGATCCTTGAAGGTCCATCCTTGTGGGAAAAATTGGCATAATTTTATAATTTTAGTGGTTTTTTATGCCTGAGTAATAGCCTATTGTATATATGTACCACATTTCTTTAAGATTCTATCTGTATATGGACTACTTCTTGGGTCTGTCTCTTGACTATTGGAAGCAGCACTGCAGTGAATGTTGGGGTACATGTGTGTGTCTTTTTGAATGATGTGTTTTCACAATATAGGCCAGCTGTTGGTGTTAAAATCTTGGGTTTAACTCTCTTGAAACTTTTTGTTCTGGCCTGTGGAGGCTGTTCCTTCAACGGGCTGTTTCCAGTGTCTATTCCCACGGAAGCCTGTAGGGATAATCCATCATATCCCAGCTCTCTCCCCCATGAACTGTTTGCAGACCAGATAGCATTTCTGTCAGATGGGATATGATTTCTTGTCATTTTGATTGGCATTTCTCCTGTAATAATTAGGGATGCTGAGCAACTTGTCCTGTGGCCGTTTGCGGTTTTTTTCTTTTTTTTTTTCCTTTAAAGGGTGTGAGGAAAATTTACCTGTTGCCGTTGGCTTCATGAAAGTTGGCTGTTTCTGGAATTTATTTCTGCAAAACTTGCTGCAGGACCTTTCCTGAGGGCAGTTGTCGGTAACAGCCCTCCAGGTCTTGTGAATTGGAGTGGAGATGCCAGTCAGCGCCAGTGGTCAAGTTGCAGTTACAGGAAATGACCACAAGGCGGCAGCAAGTCTTCATACACAACTCGGGTAGAAACAACCCGAGTTTTAGGAGTAGTTGGCTTCCTGGGCTGTGAATTAGAGTGGAATGTGCCTGAGCAAACACCCAAGGGCTTAAAAAGCACTACTTCTTCCCCATAAAGCTTTACCCCTCCCCTCCAGACTCATGCCTACCTGGGGCACCGCTCCCTGCTGAGACGCCTAGGAGGCTGCGCTCTCAGGAAGGAGCCCTCAGCTGGGGTCCCAGCGCCAGGGCCCTGGATACTTGGTGACTTGACTCTAGTCCTCGAGGCCAGAGGGTCAGGCCACCATCGTTGGGGTGCACTAGGGATTCTGGTCCCAGCCAGATAAAACCAGACAGTACAGGTTAAAGAGGCGTCTCAATGCAGGACACCCTGCGCGGCTGTGTCCGCCCCACCCTAGTCCAGCCCTGGGACTCAAGCCTACTCAGGTTCCAGGGGACAGAGAGCATCCCAAGTCAGGGAGGTTGGCGGGAATAAACTAGGCATTACTTTGCTTTCCTTTAATCTCAAGCCAATAGTATGTTGAAGTATAGCTGATTTGCAGTTTTGTGCTTGTCTGCTGTGTACTATGGACTAGTTATGATATATACATGTAGCATGTTTGTACTTAACTTTTTTTTTTTTTTTTTGCCATAGAGGTTATTGAACAAGGTGGAGTAAATTTCTCAGTGATCAAATCTTTATGGAGTATTTATTAGAGATACAGATTTATTTTGTATATATGCAAGAAATAAGGAGATAGTCCTTTTGGATTATCTATTACAGCTACAGATTTCTATGTATATGTTAGAGATACATAATTCTTTGTATATGTGCTTGGAGGGAAAGAAGAAAGAAAAGTAAGGAGGAAGACAGGAGATAATCCTTATGAATTACCTAGCAAATATTTCTGTGGGTATGTTAGAGATACAGATTTCAGTGCATATGTGGAAGGAAGGAAGGAAAGAGAACTCTTGTGGATTATGTATTACAGATACTGATTTCTGTGTACACATTAGTACTGACCTCCTAATTCATACCTGGCCCTTCCCTTTTTTTTATTTTTCCCCAAAAGCTGTGTTTGAATCTTAGGGTCTCCTGTTGTGTGGTAAATTGCTTCCCCTGTATGTCTTATTTCTGTGGAGAAGGGACATCATCTGCTATGTTTTTTCTATGTTGCTGACTACACTAAATATATGATCCTCTAACATCCAACCTTGTTTGTATCAGTGGCATAATTTCATGGCAGTTTTTCATGTCTGAGTAAGAGCCTAAGGTATATATGTACCACATTTCTTTAAGATTTAATCTTTCAATTGAACATTTCTTTGGTCTGTCTTGGCTATTGGGAGTAGCACTGCAGTAAACGTTGGGGTGCATGTGTCATTTGAATGATGGTTTTTTTGTAATATAGGCTCAAGTGTGGGTATTGAAATCCTAGACTTAGTGCTTTTGAAATTTTTCATTGTTGCCTGTGGAGGCTGTCTTTTCTAGGGGCTGTTGCCAGCGTCCATTCCCACAGAATATGTCGGGGTGTTCCATCATCTCCCGGCTCTCTCCGCCATTTACTGTTTGCATACAGTCAGAGTGGCCATTCTGTCAGATGGTAATTGATCACTTCTTGTCATTTATGATTGGGATTCCTATGGTAATCATAGGTTGAGCATCTTGTCCTGGGCGATTTGGGTCTTTTATATTTTTTTCCTTAAAGGGTGTGAGGCACATTTTATCTGTTCCAGTTGGCTTCTTCACAGTCGGTTGTGTTTGGAATTTATTTCTACAATACTGGCCACAGGGCTTTTCCTGAGGGCATCTGTCATTGAGAGCCCCACGGGTCTTACGAATTGGAGGTGCTGGGAAGCAATCATGACCAACATGTAGTTACAGAAACTGTCCACAAGGAGGCAGCACTTATTTGCGCTCAACTGTGATTCCACGTGCAACCAGAGCCTTGGGGAAAGTGGGCTTCCTGAGCTCCGAATTAGAGTGGACTGTGCCTGAGCAAACTCCCAAGGGCCTAAGTCTCACTATTTCTTCCCCAAAAGCTCCGCCCCCCCAGGCTCATCCCAGCCTGGGGCACGGCTCCCTGCTGCGGGGCCAAGGAGGCTGCGCTCTCGGGAGGGAGGCTTCAGCTTGGGTCGCCAGCACAAGGGGCCCTGAATAGTTGATGACTTCACCTTGGTCCCCTAGGCCTGAGGGTCAGGCCACCATCCTTTGGGTGCACTCTGGATTCTGGTCACAGCCAGGGAAAATCAGGCAAAACAAGTTTAAGAGATGTCTTGCCGGGCCAGCCGGAAGATTTCAGCGAGCAACACGACGCGTTCCTTTAGGCTAAGAAATAAAGAGACAGAACAGATGGGGTCGAGAGGATCGCTGCAGTCAACGATGATTCTTTATTTCTCAGGGTTACATATATACTAAACCAAGAAGAGAGGCATCCCAAAGAAAATTCTTCCCCATGTACATCATCTTTAAGATAACAATCACCAGAGCTCTCTCATGGCGCCAAAGGCATCCTACTTATCTTAAGGGCAGTCGTGCAAAGCCGTCTATCTGCACCTTGTGTGCATTCAAGGCTCACTAATGGTCTGTTAGGAGTTAACTCGGATGGTAAATTCCAGAGGGGTGGCGGGACAGAGAGCTCTGTCTGCGAACAGACCCTTGATAATCAATCAAGGCAGCTCCCAGAGTCAGCTCTTTCAAGCCGCTCCCCGCAGCGCCCCCTCTTTTATTTAGTAAAATGGCACGCCTGATTCTTTTGGCGTAAGTAATTACTGTGTAGGACAGCCTTGATGTCCCACAGCTCTTTGACAAATTTCTTTATGATACAAGGAGTAATGCACACAAAAAGCGCTAATACCAGAAGCATGGCCACGACCCCTGAAAAAAGATGCCAAAGTGAGGTTATTGAAGGAAAATTGGAAAACAAACTGTTAACAAACTCTTCAGCATTTTCTGCCAAATCCATACTAGCCTGAGGAGCATTTTCTATATCAAGAATTTCCTGATGAAGTTGTATTAGATCTAAGGAAATGTTTTCATTATGCCAAATACCATCTAAATGTAATTTTATCTTATTCCAAGGGGTCTCAGTATTATTATAAATTTTTGGAGTTACACAAATCCAATGATAATTAGCATGACACCTGATTTTTGCCCTCAATTTCAAGCCTAATATTTCTTCTCCCAAAAATCTCACGGTATCATAGAGGGCATTTAGCCTATCTTCTAGTTTTCTATCTATATCTTCCTGAATTCCTAAAGCTTTTGAAGTGTTCTTTGCTAAATCATCTACAATATTAGCAGTATGTACAGATTGAGCTAAGGATACAGAAGCAGTAGTGGCAGAAGCAATTAAAGTTATAAGCGTTACTACTCCTAGAATTATTAATCCTATCCCCCTTCGTGGCCTAGCAAGGGCTGTACGCACTCTTTCCCATAGTTCAAGCCCAGACTCTTCATACCACGGCTCAGTAAGATTTACAGGCAACATAACAAAAGGTGGTTGTTTAACTATCAAGACTCTAGAATTATTTCTTATTCCTCGAATGCAATTGGTTAGGGTACAATTAAAACAATGAATATAATATTGACTATTATTCTTAGTAAGATTTATAGAACCAGCAATAATCATAAATGGATAAGGTACACAAGCCCGAGGATATCTCCAGGTTGCATTCCAAAAAAATCCACCTTTAACCTTTTCTCCAGTCTGCATGAAGGATCCGCTTGTTTCAAAAGCGATCAGCAACTTCCAGACCTCAGTTTGATAAACAAGGGTGCCGCCAAGATTCCAAATTCTCGCTGCGAACTGTCTGTTACTTTCCTTTCCGGGGTTTCTCTCTGAGTCTGGCGACCAGTCCCACAGCGAGTGCGTGCTGTTAGGAATAGAATACACCGTAGCAGTCTCATTCCGGCAGAGTGTCCATGGCACCGCTATATGTTTCCCTTTATGCCCCAGGCCACAGAATGGGATATCCTGGGGTCCCGTTCCATTGCGTCGCTGTGCATGCCCTGTGAGCTTGGTCACACCAGGAATATCCACACTCCAGCCAGTGCTATAATCAGAATATCCAACATCTGTAACAGTGAGACAACCTGAAACATTATGATTTCGGAAAAAGCACATTGGTGATTGTGAAGAGGATCCCGTATAAGAAATACTGGCATTCTGTGGAAAAATATGCTTATCAGAAAACCCCCCCAAAAGTATTGTGTCATTCACATACACAGGAACAGAACTCATTTCCCATCCAACAGGCTGTAAAAGAGGGGGATCAGGAACATACGCCCAGAAGATACTGGCTTCCATGGAACTTATCTGGTTTAAAAGAAGTAATAATGAAATTAATATACTAGTAGGAGAGGCAGGGGAAGGGTTGGAAGCATTCTCACACGCCATCTGTAACAGTGCCTGTATCTGCTGAGCTGTCGGCAGCGGGACCGTCTCCTGGATTGTGAGCTGTCTCATTCGCTCCACCAGTGATCTCCTCTGCCGTGCGTACCAACCTTTCCGGGAGCCAGCGCGGCGCTTCGGCATTCTGCGGGAAAATACAAACATGACCTCTCCCCCATATTAGAACTGGATCCGGCCCATGCCATCTGCCTTCTAGCGGGTCTTTCCACCTGACTAATGGCCGTGCCTTTTTATTATCATAGTGCCAAAAACGTTGAGCTGCTGATTTTCCATTTTTATCGAGGCTCAGAAAATTTAAAACAAACAAAGCATGACTAAGAAGATTGTGAGGTGTAATAGCATACAAACTCCCCCTTTTTAATTTTTTCAGTTGGTGCTGAAGGGTTTGATGTGCCCGCTCAACAATTTCTTGGCCCTGTGGGTTATATGGGATTTCAGTCTTGTGTATGATGCGCAGCTGGGCACAGAAGGTTTGAAAATTGCGGCCAACATATCCAGGGCCATTGTCTGTTTTGATGCATTTAGGTAGGCCCATAGCAGAAAAACTCCGTAAGCAATGCTGAATACAATGCTTACTAGCCTCTCCAGATTGAAGTGTGGCCATGATAAAACCAGAGAAAGTATCAATAGTAACATGCACATATTTCAATTTTCTAAAATCAGAAATATGTGTAACATGCATTTGCCACAAATCGTTGGGGAGTAAACCCCGAGGATTGACTCCATATGTTGGGAGCACAAAAAATTGTGGACAAGTAGGACAAGCTTTTACAATTTGACGAGTGGCTTCCTGAGAAATTCCAAATTGCAGCCGTAATGAATTGCTATTCTGATGGTGTATTGCATGAGAGGCCTGTGCTGCAGAGGTAAGGGTTAAGGAAGAATAACATACCATACGGGTGACTTCATCAGCCAGAGCATTCCCAGCCGCTAAAGGCCCAGGAAGGGCAGTGTGAGCACGTATGTGCCCAAAAAAGCAAGGATGAGTTCGGGCTCGAATGAGATTCTGAATTTTCGAAAACAAGGTTTGAATAGAGGCCTTAGCAGCTCCAATGAGGGGTACTGTTTCAATGACTGAGAGAGCTCTGACAACATAATGACTGTCAGAGTATAAATTAAAACTTTGAGGAACGCGTTGCAGAGCCTGAAGTACTGCAAAAAGCTCTACTTCCTGAGCTGATGAATATGAGGTTTGACAATAATAAGATTCATTTTCGATTACCAAGCTGGCTACGCCATTGGAAGATCCATCAGTAATGACAGTTGTCCCCTTTCTCAAAGGGCATTGCTGCACGACTTTTGGAAAAATAAACTGATGCAGCTGTGCAAATTGTAACAATTTATTAGCAGGGTAATGTTGTTTAATCTCCCCTGCATACTGTGCAAGCGCAATTGCCCAATCATCAGAAAATTGAGAGAGCCATAGTTGCTGTTCAGTTGAAAAAGGAATACAAATAAAGTGGGGATCTCTTCCCAAATAAGTCACAGATTCCTGTCTTCCTTTTGCTATTACTTTGGCTACAAGAACATGGTAAGGACTTAACACCCGTAGGGGAGAGACTGATAGATAAATCCACCTTAAAGGATTATCTTGAAACAACACACCGGTAGGTGAATGTTCTGAGGCAAGAATATAAAGTCCCCAAGGCCTTTCATAGTCACAGTAACTGGAGTGCTGCTGTGATAAGGCAGTTTCTACTTTCTGAAGAGCTTGCTCTCCAGCTTCTGTGAGGCTGCGTGGGGAGGTAGGATTCTTATCCCCCTTTAAGATATCAAAAAGAGGCTTCAATTCGTATGTAGCAAGATGTAGGTAGGGTCTAATCCAATTAATGTCCCCGAGCAACTTTTGAAAATCATTAAGTGTTTTCAGATTATCCCTTTGTAATACAATGGGCTGAACTCCAAATGTTTCTCTTTCTAAACGAAAGCCAAGATAGGAATAAGGAGGAAAGGTTTGCACCTTTTCTTTGGATATTATTAGCCCTACTGCTTTTAAGGCAGATTCCATGAAGGCATAAACTGCTAACAAATACTCAATTGCGCTAGCAGTATATCATCCATGTAATGCAGAATATAAGCATCGGAGTATTTTGCCCGAGTTTCCTGTAATGCTGCTGCAACAAACTTCTGGCACAAGGTGGGGCTATTGGTCATACCCTGTGGCAAAACTTTCCAATGATACCTGCGCATTGGTTGGGAAAAATTAATAGATGGAACACTAAAAGCAAATCGAGGGCAATCTTGAGGTGCTAAAGGAATAGTATAAAAGCAGTCTTTTAAATCTAGAATTATTATGTGGGCATCCCTCGGAATAGCCATGGGAGAAGGCAATCCTGGTTGTAATGCTCCCATGACTTCCATAGTTTCATTAACCTTTCGCAGATCCTGTAAAAGCCTCCATTTCCCAGATTTTTTCTTAATAACAAAAATGGGCGAATTCCAAGGTGAATTAGACTGTTCAATATGTCCCAATTCTAACTGTTCCTGCACCAGTTGTTGGGCAGTGTCAATTTTCTCTTTGGAAAGGGGCCACTGATCAACCCACACAGGCTCCTCAGACTTCCAAGTAATAGGATCTGCGTGAATTATAGGAGGATCAGAGGTCCCTTCTAAAAATACCCAAGTCCACTTCTTTTTGGTAACCTTTTTGTCTGAACAGGCGCAACAGTTCCCTGATTATTTCTTCCAAGTCCCGAGGTGGGAAGAAGCCCTTGATCTAAAAGCTGATTGCTAACCTGATCACTGGGGCTGTATAGGTATACTCCCATATGAGTCATAACATCTCGTCCCCACAAATTTACAGGGAGGTTTGGGAGGACATAAGGTCTAATGTCCCCTTTATGACCCTCATGGTCAGTCCAATGTAACAGCTCTGTACTTTGTTCAGGGTTATTAGTTTGACCAATTCCTTGCAATGTTGATATAGCTATCTGTTTAGGCCATTCTCGGGGCCAGTGTCTCTCAGCAATAACAGAAACATCAGCTCCTGTGTCCAGAATGCCTGTAAAGAACTTTTCATTTATTCTTAACGTGAACTCAGGACGATTATTAGTTATTGCCTGGACCCAGTAGGCGTCAGAGGATCCAAAGGCACCTTCCCCTCTCCTGGAAGCCAATGCTTTTCCTGTTTGCACTGCAGGGACCAATATCAATTGAGCTATACGCTGTCCGCTAGCTATGGTGGTAATGCATCGTGGGGAATGGGCCATAATTTTGATTTCTCCTGTATAATCAGCATCAATTACTCCAGGAGCTATGAGCAGTCCTTTTATGGTGGAGCTACTATGTCCGAGCAAAAGTCCGACGGTTCCATCAGGCAAAGGGCCGTATACCCCGGTGGGCAGAGCCTGCATTCCTATTTCAGGAGTCAGTACTGTGTAGGAGGAGGAACAGAGGTCTAAGCCTGCGCTCCCTGAGGTGGCTCTGAACAAGTCTGTGACTCGCCTTCTACCATCTGATTTCCCTGCATTGCCCCATAACATTGTTTCGGGGCCAGGGGCTGGCCCCTCACCCAGTTTCCCGACAGTGAGGGAAGTGGGTTGCCCTGGACATCAATTTTAGATTTACAATCTTTTGCCCAATGTCTTCCTTTTTTACACCTAGGGCATAAATTAGGAGTTTTTATATTCCCCGAATTGGCTCGTTGGGGGCAAAAGGCGGCACGATGTCCGGGCTGGCCACAAACAAAACAGCCAGCATTTTTTCTACTAGGTAATCTTCGTTTATTTTTTATTTGCTGTTGATATAATACTTTTTTTATATTTTTACCTTGTAAAGCTGCAGCCAGGGTAATACCCTGCATATAGGAAGGTCTGATATCAGCACATATACGAATGTAATCTGATAGACCCCCCCTTTTTTCTGTACGGTCTAAGCGCAGCCTGACAGGCAGAATTTGCATTTTCATAGGCTAATTGTTTAGTAAGCACTATTCCAGCCTGCTCATCAGCTATAATCTTACCTACTGCTTCAAGAAGACGAGCCACAAAATCTTGAAAGGGTTCATCAGGCCCCTGACGAATTTTCGAAAGATCCTCAGTCTTATTACTAGAGCAAGGGAGCTTTTTCCAAGCCTGCCGGGCAGCATTAGAAATTTGAGCATATGCTCCAGGCAAATAGTTCAATTGAGCATTGGTATTTTGGTAGGCCCCTTCCCCTACCAACATTTCATATGTAGTATTGATCCCTTGTCGCTGGTTTAGTTCAGCTATATGGCCACATTGTTCTGTAAATTTTGATTTCCATAATAAATAGTCCCCTCCTGATAAGCAAGCTCTTGCAATTTGTTTCCAATCACTAGGTGGCAAATTTTGACCTCCTAGACTCTCTATCATGGTCTGGGTAAAAGGAGCCGTAGGTCCATATTGGGCACAGGCAATTTTTAATTCCTTTAGTTGTTTGAAAGGTAAAGCTTCATAATACCTTTGGTTTTCATGCTTGAATACCAGGAAAGTAGTGGAGAATCCCTGAACAGTTTCTCCAGCTCTTTGGGCCTGTTGCATAGCCTTTTGCAAGGGGGACAAACTGTGTGACTCACGAGTTATATTCAACAAATTTTCAGGTTTGGAAATAGGTGGAGGATCTGATCCAGCAATAGTTGAGGGTGCATAAGCAGGAGGCGCAGTAGAGATTGCACCAGCGCCTTCATCCCTACCTTCCCTTTTTATTTCTTCCTTTATTGTTATTAATAATTTCTGCATGAGTGCCTCCAGACCCTTTGTCGGAGGGGCAGCTGCTGCCTGCACATTCGAATCGTCAGTTACAAGTAATTCCCAATGATCATCCTTATGGTAAGCAGCTGCCTGTTCCTCTAAACTTTCCTCATCCTCTGGAGTCAGCGTTTCCTCATTTTCCTTCAAAGGTTTTGCAGATTCTAATTCAAAGGTTGTGGGTCCTTTCCCTTTAGGAGTAGCATAAACTTTAGGAGTAGCATAAATTGGTTCTTCAGGTGGGAGCATGTGTTTTAATTTACTTCCTTCCTCATGTTCAAAATCAAGGCAGTCTCTTATTAAAGACCATAATGAAAATGTTTCCACAGGAACCTTCTTAGGTCCGTGGAGAGTATAATAGGTTTGAATCTGTTTCCCTATCTTTTTCCATATCTCTAAACTCATAGTCCCTTCCTGTGGAAACCAGGGACATACTTCCTCAACAAAACTAAGAAAAGTCTGCAATTTTGTTTTAGTAACCTGCATTCCCCGATCCTTTAACATTATCTGTAACATATGTACAAACAACTGACGACTATTATCTTGTCCCATGGTTTATACTCTCGACAATATTCCTTCCTGCCCCTCAATATACAAATATACACACTCTTACTTACCTTAATAGTTTCAACGGGCAGCGGCCGCAAGGAACTTTCGTTGAGCTCCACGCTGTTGGGCGCCACTTGCCGGGCCAGCCGGAAGATTTCAGCGAGCAACACGACGCGTTCCTTTAGGCTAAGAAATAAAGAGACAGAACAGATGGGGTCGAGAGGATCGCTGCAGTCAACGATGATTCTTTATTTCTCAGGGTTACATATATACTAAACCAAGAAGAGAGGCATCCCAAAGAAAATTCTTCCCCATGTACATCATCTTTAAGATAACAATCACCAGAGCTCTCTCATGGCGCCAAAGGCATCCTACTTATCTTAAGGGCAGTCGTGCAAAGCCATCTATCTGCACCTTGTGTGCATTCAAGGCTCACTAATGGTCTGTTAGGAGTTAACTCGGATAGTAAATTCCAGAGGGGTGGCGGGACAGAGAGCTCTGTCTGCGAACAGACCCTTGATAATCAATCAAGGCAGCTCCCAGAGTCAGCTCTTTCAAGCCGCTCCCCGCAATGTCTCATGAAGGGCACTCTGCTGGTCCCAGTCCAGCCGTGGGACTCAGCACCACCCAGGTCCCAGGGATCGAACACTATCCCAAATTATGGAGGTCAGTGGGAGTAAACTAGGCTTTACTTTTCATTCCTGTTATTTTCTTTACTCTCATGCCGATGCTATCTTGAAGTATAGTTGGTTTGCCTTTTGGGCTTGTCAATAGTGTACAACAGATTGATTATGACATACACATACAGCATACTTATACTTTTTTGTATTCTTTTGCCATAGAGGTTATTGAACAAGGTCGAGTAAAGTTCTCAGTACTGAACATCAGATCCCTGTGGGACATTTATTAGAGGTATAGATCTTGTGGATTATATATTACAGCTACAGATTTCTATGTATATGTTAGAGATAAATGTTTCTGCCTATATGTGTATGGTAGGAAGGAAAGAAGGCAGGATATAAACCTTGTAGATTACCTAGTACAGATACATATTTCTGTGGGTATGTTAGAGATACAGAATTTAGTGCCTATGTAGAAGGAAAGAAGGAAGGATTATCTATTACAACTACAGATTTCTGTCGATGTGTTAGTACTGACCTCCTGATTCATCCCTGGCCCGTTCTTTTTTTTTTTAAATTCTTTGTGTCTGAATCTCAGAGTCTCTTTTTATATCGTAAAATACTTCCTGTGGATATCTCTCTCTTTTATTTTTTTGCCTATAAGGGACAGCATTTATGATCCTCCAAGGTTTCTCCTTGTGGGAACCATTGGGATAATTTCATGGGGTTTTTTCAAGTCTGAGTAATAGCCCATTGTATATATGTACCATATTTCTTCAAGATTTAATCTGTCGATGGAACATTTCTTTGGTCTGTATCTTGGCTATTGGAAGTAGCACTGCAGTGAATGTTGGGGTGCATGTGTCATTTGAATGATGGTTTTTTGTAACATAGGCCCAGGTGTGGATATTAAAATCCTAGGCTTAGCTCTCTTGAAATTTTTCATTGTTGCCTGTGGAGGCTGTCCTTTCTATAGCCTGTTGCCAATATCCACTCCCATGGAGTGTGAAGGGGGATTCCATCATCTCTCAGCTCTTTCCCCCATTTACAGTTTGCATACAGTTAGGATAACCATTCTTTCAGATGGAATTTGATTGCTTGTTGTCATTTTGATTGGTATTCCTTCTGTAATAAATAGGGATGTTGAGTATCTTGTCCCGTGACCATTTGGTGTTCTTTCCTTTCTCTTTCTTTAAAGGGTGTGAGGAAAATTTACCTGTCACAATTGGCTTCTTGAAAGTCAGTTGTGTTTGGAATTTATGTCTGCAATACCTACCGTAGGGCCTCTTCTGGCGGCAGCTATCATTAACAGCCCCTTGCGCCTTGTGAATTGGAGATGCCACCGGTCAAGTTGTAGTTATAGAAAATGTCCACAAGGAGACAGTATTTCTTCATGTCCAACTCGGGTTCCGTGTGCAACCAGAGTCTTAGGGAAAGACGGCTTCCTGGACGGTGAATTAGAGTGGAAGGTGCCTCAGAAAACACCCAAGGGCCTGTGTCTTACTACTTCCTCCCCCTGAAGCTTCACCCCTCCCCTCCAGACTCATGCTTACCTGGGGCACCGCTCCCTGCTGAGGTGCCTAGGAGACTGCACGCTCAGGAAGGAGGCTTGAACTGGGGATCCCAGCACCAATAGACCTGGAGTCTAGGTTACTTTTCCAGGGTTTGAGGCCAGATGGTCGACCACACTTTGGGTGTCTGGTCCCAGTCAGAGCAAACCAGACAGTATTCAGTTAAGGACACCCTGCCCAGCTGTCTGACACCACTCCAGGGCCTTCAGGGTTCCAAGGCTGCTCAGACTTCAGGGATGGGATAGCAGCACAAGTCAGGGAGGTGGGAGGAAATTAACTAGGCATTGCTTTTCTTTCCTCTTCTTTAATCTAATGATAATACTATATGGGAATAGAGTTGATTTGCCATTTTTGCTTGTCATCAGTATACAACCACCTGATTCTGTTATGACATGTGATTATATACAACATATCTGTTCTTTTTTGGATTGTTTTGCCCTAGAGGTTATTGCAGAATTTCAAGCCAAGTTCCCTGTGCTGACCATCAGGTGTTTGTGGAGTATCTGTTAGATATACAAATTTCTGTGTAAATGTGCCAAGAATGAAGGAAGGGGATAATCCTTGTAAATTGTCTATTACAGATACAGATTTCTGTGTATATGTTAGAGATGCAGATTTTGTGTTTATGTGGGAGGGAGGAGACACTCCTTGTGGGTTATCTATTGAAGATATTGGTTTATGTGTATATGAGGAAGGAAGAAAATAATCTTTGTGGATTTTCTATTACAGATACAGATTTCTGTGTATATGTTAGAGATATGGATTTCTTTGTATATGTGGAAGGAAGGAGGGTAGGTAGGAGATAGTCCTTGTGGATTATCTATTAAAGGTACATATTCCTGTATATATGTTAGTCGCGAATTTCTAATTCATCCCTGGCCTTCACTTTTTTTTGCAGAGGGGGACTTTGTGTTTGAGTTCTCAGAGTCTCTTTTTGTGTTATAAATTAGTTCCTTTGCTTTTTCTCATTTAGCACAGAAGGGAGACAGGATACTATTGTCTTTCCTTGACTGGCTGACTTGGTTGGTGTAAGATTCTTCAGGGTCCAGCCCTGTGGCACCCGGGGGCGCAGTTCCATGATTTCAGCGGCGGTGTCTTGTGGTCCATGTGTGCATGTGCTGCATCTTCTTTAGCTTCAGTCTGTCAGTGCACATTTTCCTGGGTCTGTGTTCTGCTGTTGTAAGTAGGGCTGCAGTGAATGTTGGGGTGCACGTGTCTTTTTGAATGGTGTTTTTTTAGATATAAGCCCACTTAGGGGTATGTCAGATTCTAGGCTTAGTTTTTCTGAAGATCTTTATCTAGCATGCGGAGGCGTACTTTCTAGGGCTGTTAGCAGTCTCCATTCCCACTGACTGTGTTGTGTGGGTTCCATCACTACCCAGCTCTCTGCTGCATGTATTGTGGCAGACTTATGGGGATGGTGATTCTGACAGGTTGGATTTGATTTCTTGTTGTCATTTTGACTGGCATTTCTCCTGAAAAAAATTAGGGATGCTGAGCATATTGTTCTATGGCAGTTTGGATTTTTTTTCCTTAAGGGTGTGAGGGAAATTTACCTTTTGCCATTGGCTTCTTTAAAGTTGGCTGTGTTTGCAATTTATTTCTGCAATATCTGCTTCAGGACCTTTCCTGAGGGTGTGCATGTCTGTGTGCTAAGTCGCTTCAGTCATGTCCGACTCTCTGTGACGCTATGAACCATGGCCCACCAGGCTACTCTGTCCATGTAATTCTCCAGGCAAGAATGCTGGAATAGGTTGCCATGCCCTCCTCCAAGGGATCTTCCCGACCCAGGGATCAAACCAGCGTCTTTATGTCTCCTGCACTGGCAGGCAGTTCTTTACCACTAGTGCCACCTGTGAAGCCCCAGTAGAATCATAAAAAGTCCTTAACAATTCACCTAGTCATACAGAAAGAGGTCAAGCTGCATCACCAGAGCAAACTGTTAAACCTCAAACGGAATGGTCACACTGAGGCCTGAGATGTGGGAAGTGTCTGTTGACATGGTGGTCTCACCCATGTGCCCCCTTGGCTGTGACTGTATTTGCTCAAGGAACAGCTTTTATTGGGTGGTGGAACTTGGTCCCACCACAAGCCTTCCCTTTGAAGGGAACCGTGCACATCTTTAAAACTGCTCAAAGATGCAAAACGGAGCTCATGGCCTTGAGTAACATGATAATGCATGTTGCTATAGTTAGACTAAGAAGAAAGGAAATAGCTAAATATTTCATAAATTCTTATCTGTGAAAAGATTGCCAAGTTGAGATGTCAAACCTTATTTTGCACATCTGAAAATTAAAGATTCATCCTGAATGTTCTTCATTGTTAATTGTCAAAGAAATGCAAATCAAAACTTCAATGAGGTACCACCTCAAACTGGTCAGAAAGGCCATCATTTAAAAATGTCCAAATAACAAGTGTTGCAGAGGGTGTGGAGAAAAGGGAAGCCTCCTACACTGTTGCTGGGAATGTAAATTGGTGCAGTCACTGTAGAGAACAGTATGGCGGTTTCACAAAAAAATAAAAATAGCATATGGTCCAGCAATCCCACCCCTAGCCATACATCCATTCAAAGCTATAATTTGAAAAGATACATGAAGTGTGTGCATGCCAGCTGCAGATCTGACAAGAAGCCTCCGTCTTATGTCTGAGATGTCAGATTTGTTCTCACATGTTTTCTGCTATATTTAGACTCTTGGTTCATACCCCATGTAACCACATACTGTCATAATTAAATCCAATTTGAATTTTAGCCTTATTTTTAAGATGTGGTTTCTCTCCAGCAGCTTAGGAACATTCCCTTTTCTCCAGGTCCTGGTGTGACATTTCAAACCTCAAAAACTGTTACTTGTTGATATGAATGTTAATTTCATTCTAGCTCAGTTTGAACAGAGAAGCAAAAAAAAATCAGTGGGCCTATGTTGTCTGTTTTCTTCATGGAGAAAAATGCAACTGTTGGAAGAAAAATTATCTGCAGCTTATGTGCTCTTTGAGTCACTAATCTTTTGCAGGAATTTTATTTTCAAGTGTGATCCTTTACTCATATAATAACAACAGAATTAGAAGAAAATAATTTGAAACAATGGCTTGCTTCTACCTAGAAAATCTGAGCCAAAGGAACCAATGGAAACTGTAAAATCATGGTTCTAAGCTTTTAAGAATATTTTAGATTTGCAAATAACTAGGATGCTTGGAATTAAAACAGTATATTTTATTCTGATAAAGAATGTACTTTTTCAAAAGGCTTCCAGTGTGGCCGTCTCCTGCTGGAAACCTGGGATGGTGGAATCTGGCCACTTCCTGTCTGTCTTCACAGGACACTGGGCTGCACTCTAAGAAGTTCCTGGATCTCCCCTGGATTCTGACCATCATGTGACCAGAGAAATTGGTAATATTGCTGTTTTGTCTGTTGAAAGTTTAATGACTTTCAGTTTCTTGATGTGGGTGAAGTGTGGAGCTCAGTGATGCTTTCTTCTTCAAGAGATGTACATCCTAGTTCCCACCCGAGGGTGAGCCCCGGTCAAATGCTGAGAGACCCTGCATGTGTGTGACCTGTGCCTCCTGGGACACCAGTCCTAGACTAGTCTGAATCTGACCAAGTTCCATCTGCATGGTAGATTTAGACTCCAAATCCTATCTGCACTGATTATGTTTAGACGAGACCATGCACTTTCTGTGATGAGAACATTTAGACCTGACCTTGTACTCTGTGCACTAGGACATGGAGACCGGGGTAGAGACCTGGCCTGGCCTCTGTCCTGGAAAACTCCGTGCCTGTGTCTGAAGGTCAGTGCTCAGATGTCTGGGGTCTGGGGCTGAGGTGGGCTTCTCTGGGTAACCGTGTTCTTCTCTGGGTGGGGTTCCATGGCCCTCCCGGGGTCAGTGCTGCGGTAGGGCTCCTAGTCTGTCCCCTGCCAGGTTCACCTTCCTGGGGCTCCTGGAGACCCCTCAGGTGGGCTACCTGGTAATCATTCCAATTTTCTAGCACATTCAGGTTGAGTAGGGAGGCAGGTTCACCTGGTGACTTGGTTCCAGGGTATAAGGATCAGGCAAAAAGTCAATGGGCAGCACGTGAGGTTGCTTCTGTGAACTTCCAGTCAACTATCTCCTCCGAAGAGAACAGAGCTGCCCCTCATCTCTCAGCCCAGCTCTCCTGTTTTCTCAGCACCTCAGCGGGAAAGAAAGGCAGAGCCTGCCAGAACCAAGGTAGTGTGTTCACCTCTAGCACGAGCTTTCAAACCAGAAAAAATCACACAGAACCAAAGTGAAAACAGGAGGGGCCTGACTTCTAAAGGACAATTGAGGGGAGAGGAGATGGACCCTACACTTCTTTCCAGGGTCCCTGGAAGACTCAGGGACCTGGCTTGTTTACACATTGGGGGTCCACTGACCACAGCCATGGTTTCCTTGTCCTGACTGAGGGGATGTGTGACCCCAGGTGGGGGTCTGGGGACTGTGTGAGCCTCACCCCATCTGCCTGGGTCAGGATCATGTGTATGGGGAGACCACATGCCCACAAAGCTAAGACAAAGGGAAGAATACATGAGAGGTTCTCTCGTGTTTAGGAATTCATGCTTTACAGTATGCACTTTATACAGGCCTGTTTGCCTCTTTACCCCCACGAGGTTCACCCTCCCTGGGGCTCCTGAAGACTCCTCAGGTGTCTCTACCTGGTAGTTAATCCAATTCACCAGCAGGAGCATTGCTGGAAGGGAGGCAGGTTCACCTGGTGCATTGATTGCAGGGCACATGGATCAGGCAAAAAGCCAAAGGGCAGCAGGTGAGGTTGCTGCTGTGATTTCCTTCCAGTCGACCATCCCTCCTCAGCAGAGACCAGACCTGGCCCTTGTCTCCCAGCCCTGCATCTGGCGTGTTTTCTCAACACCTCAGTGGAACAAGAAAGGACCGAGCCTGCCAGAACCAAGGTAGTGTGTTCAACATTATCATGACAGCTGTAGAAACAGTTATTATCACACAGAACCAAAAGGTAAAGAGAGGACTTCTCTGGGACAAGTGTGGGGAGCGGAGACTGACCTTACACTTCTTTCTACCATGCCAAGAGGTTACAGGAACCCACTTGTTTTCACTTCAGGGGCCCAAGCAGCAGAGACAGCGTGTCCTAACCAAGGGTCATGGGAGCCCTGGTGCTGGGTCTGGGGATTATGTGGGTCTCACCCCATCCACAAGGGTCAGGCATCTGTACCTGGAAACCCCATATCTGCTCTTTGCCTGCAGTGTGTCTTGTTCTCTCTGAGATAGCCGACATCTGAATTGAGGGTGTTGCCCTGATTAACCTATGATCCTTTTTCTTTCTCTTCACCTTGTCGCGTTCACATGAGGTCAGACACCTTTGAGTGGGTTGCTGCTCTGCGTTCTGGAGAATGAAAACCTTTGGAGGTGTTGCATTAATATCATAGCATATCACATGTCTAATTCATAGGGTCATGGCTGTCTGGTTTGCCCTCCACCAAGCTCAGGTAATTTAATTTTTATTTTATAGTAGGGTAGAGTTGATTTCCATTGTTTTGTTGCTTTTAGGTGTATAGGAATTTGATTGAATTTTACATAGACATATCTATTTTTTCATTTTCTTTCTCATATAGGTTGTTACAAATTGTTCAGTAGAGTTCACTGTTCTATTCAGTAGATTCTATTTGATTATCAGTTTGATAGCTGTCATGTGTATATTTTAATCTGAAACTCTTAATTTATCCCTCCCTTTTAACTTTCTTTTGATAATCATAATTTGGTTTTCTCAATCTGTGAGTCCATTTCTGTTTTGTAAATGAGTTCACTGGTATATGAATTTATAGATTCTAATTGTCTGCTATGTCTTACAATATTTGTCTTTTTCTCTCTGACTTACCTCATTTAGAATGACAATTTCTCAGGCCATCCATGCTGCTGCCAATATGATTATTTTTCCTGTTTTACGGCTAAGTAGTATTGCACTGTGTTGATGCATCCTGTGGTCTTCATTATTCTGTCAATGGACGTTTTGGTGGGTTCCATGGCTTGGCTACTGTAAATAGTGCTACCCCAAAAATCAAGGGGCACATGTCATTTTGAATGATGAATTCCTCCACATCTAAGCTTGGGAGTGGGATTGCAGGATCATATGATACCTCTGTTTTTAGTGTTTCAAGGAACCTCCATGCTTTTTTCATAGTGGCTTCACAATTTACATTCCCACCGAGATTGTAGGAGGATTCCCTTTTCTGTACATCTTTTGCAGTATTTATTCTATGTACAGCTTTTTGATGATGGCCACTGTGACCAGTGTGAGGTGATACTTCATTGTAATTTTGATTTGCATTGATTTAATAATTCTGAATGTGGAATATCTTTCCATGTGCTTTTATTATTTTACACCTTGTAAGTACAATTTACCTCTTGAATCTGCCTTGCTGAAACTGGGACCTGTTTGAAATTCTTTTCTGATGATTTACCCCAGGACGTTTCTTGAGAGCAGGTGTCATTTACAGCCCTGTTGGACTTTTGACTATTAACAGCATGTCGGCACCTATTTTATGGTTTATCTATTAATCTGAACCAGCTAATGGCTCTCTGCCCCCCTCAACTTTCTTTTCTGGTAACCGTAATTTTCTTTTTTAAGTCTCTAAGACTGATTATCCATTTTTAGATTCCACCACAAATGATGTTCTATGATAGCCGTCTGTCTCTGTCTCACTTCACTTAGTACGATCATCTCAGGTTTCTTCCCTATAACTGGAAATGGCATTATTTCATCTTTCTTTGTTTCTGAGTATTACTGCATTGTGTATATGTACCCCATCTGTATCCATTTGTCAGGCTAGTGTATGCTCGTCGGTTCTGCCTCATCACAACAAAGATTTGGCGTGACGGTCGCTCTCAGGTCTTGGACAGACCGTGTTATAGCTCTTAGACAAATCAGTGTTACAGCTCCGTGTTACAGCTCTATTTTGTTTAGATATTAGCAGGAACATCCATCCTCAAGGTGTGAGGGCGTGTCGACCCAAAGAGGTGAAGAAAACACCCCAGCGCGGGAGAGAGAGAAAGAGACTCCCAGCCCTTTGGCTCCTCTTTTTATATGTTTTCCCACCCCACCCACCCCCACCCACCCCCGCCTCGGGCCTGAGCTATGTAAATTGGGTTAGCCAGGAGTGTTGTTTGTTCTACCTGAGGTCCTCACTCCAGTCCTCGGACCTTCCTTTGTTCTATTTTGGCAGGCTTTTCCCTTATCTTTTAGCCACTGCCATTCTGGACTCCTTTTCCTTATTCTTTTTTTTTTTTTTTTTGTTTTTCCTCCCTGCCAAAATCATGAAATACTATAGTGCTTTTGTACTACTAGCTCTAGACCACAGAGGAGCTGAAAGTTCATGATGATCTCACCAACACACAGCTTGGAATCCTAGAATTTTACAACGGAAAGCAATTTTAGATTTAGTCGCCCCACATTTTATAAATAAAGAAAGAGGCCATGGCCGCCTGTTGCCGTCATCAGGGAAACTAGATTGACTACCTTATAGCTGAAGCTGGTACCCTGCCTTCCAGAAGCCGGGATGGCTGTAGGGCAGTGAAAGCAGACTGTCATCCTGTTGTTCAGTCACCAGGTCATGTCTGACTCGTGCAGCCCCAGGCACTGTAGCCCACCAGGCTCCTCTGTGGGATTTCCAGGCAAGAATGCTGGAGTGGGCTGCCATTTCCTTCTCCATCCTTTTCCTTATTCTAACTGCCTAACACATTCATCTGTCCTTGCACATTTAAGTTGCTTCCTTGTGTTTGCTATTGTACCTAGTGCTGCCATGATCGTTAGGGTGCAGGTATGTTTTTAAATTTTTGTTTTCTTCTGGATCTATGCCTAGGTCTGGGATTTCTGGGTAACTTGGTACTTTTATTTTTAGTGTTTTCGAGAACCTCAATAATGTTCTCCCTACTGAATGTACCCATTTATGTTCCCACCCAAACTGTCAGAGGGCTTTCTTCTCTCCACACCTTCTGCAGAATTTATTGCTGTGGATTTTTTGAGTTGGTCTTTCTGATCATTGTGAGGTGATACCTCATTGGACCATTGATTTGCCTTTCTCTAAGAACTAATAAACCATGGCACAATCGCACTCATCTCACATGCTAGCAAAGCAATGCTCAAAATTCTCCAAGTCAGGTTTCAACAGTAAATGAACCATTAACTTCCATATGTTCAGGTTGGATTTCTAAAAGGCAGAGGAACCAGAGATCAAATTTCCAACATCCTCTGGATCATCGAAGAAGCAAGAGAGTTCCAGGAAAACATCTACTTCTGCTTTACTGACTATGCCAAAGCCTGTGACTGTGTGGATCACAACAAACAGTGGAGAATTCTTAAAGAGATGGGAATACCAGACCACCTGACCTGCCTTCTGAGAAATCTGTATGCAGGTCAAGAAGCAACAGTTAGAACTGGACATGGAACAACAGACTGGTTCCAAATCAGGAAAGGAGTACATCAAGGCTGTATATTGTCACCCTGCTTATTTCACTTATATGCAGAGTACATCATACGAAATGCCAGGCTGGATGAAGCACAAGCTGGAATCAAGATTGCCGGGAGAAATATCAATAACCTCAGATATGCAGGTGACACCACCCTTATGGCAGAAAGCGAAGAGGAATTAAAGAGCCTCTTAATAAAAATGAAAGAGAAGAGTAAAAAAGTTGACTTAAAACTCAACATTCAGAAAACTAAGAGCATGGCATCCAGCTCCATCACTTCATGGCTAATAGATGTGGAAACAATGGAAACAGAGCCTAACTTTATTTGGGGGGGGCTCCAAAATCACTGCAGATGGTGATTGCAGCCATGAAGTTAAAAGACGCTTGCTCCTTGGAAGAAAAGCTATGACCAACCTAGAGAGCATATTAAAAAGCAGAGACATTACTTTGCCAACAAAGGTCCGTCTAGTCAAGGCTATCGTTTCTCCAGTAGTCATGTATGGATGTGAGAGTTGGAAGATAAAGTAAGCTGAACACCAAAGAATTGATGCGTTTGAACTGTGGTGTTGGAAAAGACTCTTGAGAGTCACTTGGACTGCATGGAAATCCAACCAGTCCATCCTAAAGGAAATCAGTCCTGAATATTCATTGGAAGGACTGATACTGCAGCTGAAACGCCAATACTTTGGCCACCTGATGCGAAGAACTGACTCATTTGAAAAGACCCTGCTACTGGGAAAGATTGAAGGCTGGAGGAGAAGGGGATGACAAAGGATGAGATGGTTGGATGGCATCACTGACTCAAAGGACATGGGTTTGAGTAAGCTCTGGGAGTTGGTAATGGACAGGGAAGCCTGGTATGCTGCAGTTCATGGAGTCGCAAAGAGTTGGACATGACTGAATGAACTGAAGAACTTAATGATGCTGACCATCTTTTCTTGTACTTTATGGCCATCTCTATGCCTTCTCTGGAGAAATGTGTATTTAGATGTTTAGAAATTTTTTATTGGATTGGTTTTTTATATTGAGTTTTATGAGTTGTTTGTATGTATGGAGATAAATTCCCTGGTTTCCTTTGCTATGCAAATGTTTTTAAGGTCTGTTAGGTCCCTACAAATAGCTGTGAAAAGAAGAGAAGCAAAAAGCAAAGGAGAAAGGGAAAGATATTCGCATTTGAATGCAGAGTTCCAAAGAATAGCCAGGAGAGATAAGAAAGACTTCCTCAGCAATCAATGCAAAGAAATAGAGGAAAACAACAAAATGGGAAAGACTAGAGATCTCTTCAAGAAAATTAGAGATATCAAAGGAACATTTCAGGCAAAGATGGGTTCGATAAAGGACAGAAATGGTATGGACCTAACAGAAGCAGAAGATATTAAGAAGAGGTGGCAAGAATACACAGAAAAACTGTACAAAAAAGATCTTCACGACCCAGATAATCACAATGGTGTGATCACTGACCTAGAGCCAGACATCCTGGAATGTGAAGTCAAGTGGGCCTTAGAAAGCATCACTATGAACAAAGCTAGTGGAGGTGATGGAATTCCAGTTGAGCTATTTCAAATCCTGAAAGATGATGCTGTGAAAGTGCTGCACTCAATATGCCAGCAAACTTGGAAAACTCAGCAGTGGCCACAGGACTGGAAAAGGTCCGTTCTCATTCCAATCCCAAAGAAAGGCAATCCCAAAGTATTCTCAAACTACCACCCAATTGCACTCATCTCCCACACTAGTAAAGTAATGCTCAAAATTCTCCAAGCCAGGCTTTAGCAATACGTGAACAGAGAACTTCCAGATATTCAAGCTGGTTTTAGAAAAGGCAGAGGAACCAGATTTCAAATTGCCAACATCCACTGGATCATCAAAAAAGCAAGAGAGTCCCAGAAAAACATCTATTTCTGCTTTATTGACTACGCCAAAGCCTTCGACTGTGTGGATCACAATAAACTGCGGAAAATTCTGAAAGAGATGGGCATACCAGACCACCTGACCTGCCTCTTGAGAAACCTGTATGCAGGTCAGGAAGCAACAGTTAGAACTGGACATTGAACAACAGACTGGTTCCAAATAGGAAAAGGAGTACATCAAGGCTGTATATTGTCACCCTGCTTATTTAACTTGTATGCAGAGTACATCATGAGAAACACTGGGCTGGAAGAAGCACAAGCTGGAATCAAGATTGCTGGGAGAAATATCAATAACCTCAGATATGCAGATGATACCACCCTTATGGCAGAGAGTGAAGAGGAACTAAAAAGCCTCTTGATGAAAGTGAAGAGGAGAGTGAAAAAGTTGGCTTAAAGCTCAACATTTCAGAAAACTAAGATCATGGCATCTGGTCCCATCACCTCATGGGAAATAGATGGGGAAACAGTGGAAACAGTGTCAGACTTTATTTTTTGGGGCTCCAAAATCACTGCGGATGGTGACTGCAGCCATGATATTAAAAGACGCTTACTCCTTGGAAGGAAAGTTATGACCAACCTAGACAGCATATTAAAAAGCAGAGACAAAAAAAAAAAAAAAAGCAGAGACATTACTTTGCCAACAAAGGTCCATCTAGTCAAGGCTATGGTTTTTCCAGTGGTCATGTATGGATGTGAGAGCTGGACTGTGAAGAAAGCTGAGCGCCGAAAAATTGATGCTTTTGAACTGTGGTGTTGGAAAAGACTCTTGAGAGTCCCTTGGACTGCAAGGAGATCCAACCAGTCCATCCTAAAGGAGATCAGTCCTGGGTGTTCATTGGAAGGACTGATGTTGAAGCTGAAACTCCAATACTTTGACCACCTCATGGGAAGAGTTGACTCATTGGATAAGACCCTGATGCTGGGAGGGATTGGGGGCAGGAAGAGAAGGGGATGACAGAGGATGAGATCGCTGGATGGCATCATTGACTCGATGGGCATGAGTTTGAGTAAACTCCGGGAGTTGGTGATGGACAGGGAGACCTGGCGTGCTACGATTCATGGGGTCACAAAGAGTCAGACACGACTGAGCGACTGAACTGAACTGAGGTCCCTTTTGTTTATTTTTATTTGTCCTGATTCTAAGTGGTGAATCAAAACAGAACTTGCTGCACTTCATGTCAAAGTGCATTCTGCTTTTTTCCTTAGGAGTTCCATTGTTATCTGTCCTTTTATTTAGACTTTTTAAATGTATTTGCAGTTTATTTTTGTGTATGGTATTAGGGAATCATTTAATTTCACTCTCATCTTCATGCTAAGGAACCTGCCCCGTGTCCTCCACAGTGGCTGCTCCCAATTTCCATTGCCAGCATCAGTGTGAGAGGGTTCCCTGTGCACTACACCCTCTCCAGCATTTATTGTTTGTAGAGTTTGTCTATGGCCACTCTCACCTGTGTGAGGTGATACCTCATTGAAGTTTTGATTTGCATTTTTCTTATATTAATGATGCTGACATCTTTTCATGTGATTTTTTTTTTAAACAATGTGAGTTAAACTTACTTATTGAAATTGACTTCTTGAACCCTGCCCTATATTAATAGTTTTCCAAACTTGCCTAGAATATTTCTTTAGGGCAGGTGATTTTTTTACTTACAGCCCCTCAGGCCTTGTGAATATTAAGTGCTCATGAGCTTTGGTTTTAAAGTCGTTGTTATGCAAAATAGCCACAGGATGGGAGCATGTCTTTATGCCCAACTCTGGTTCCTGAGGGAACCAGAGCCTTGGGGAAAGTCCTGTTCCTGGATTGGTAGTTAGAGAACACTATTCCAGAAGAAACACCTAAGGCTTGTATCCCATTCCTTCTTCCTTCCTTACCCCATCCCCTGGACACACCCCAGTTCTTGCACCAGCCGTCTGGGGAATGTGCTTTCATCCATAGGTGGGGCGACCCTAAGGAAGGAGGCTGGAGGTGGGAACCCCACCATCAGGAGACAATGAGCCCACGGGGCTTTTCAGAGCTCTCCCAGCCCAGAGGTTCCACATCCTTTGGGTGCAGTAGGCGCACTTTCACTGCAGGAGGACCCTCCTGGATCTGGAGGTTGTGGGCCCGTGCAGAAAACAGGCTCACCAGGTCCACAGCGCAGGGCTCATTGGCTGGCACACCCTCCTTGGATCTGTCAGCCCCACGACAGTCCATCCTTGGGAAACAAGCCTGCCCAGTCTTCAGGGATGTGACATCAGCCCAGGTCACCAAGGCCTGAGGGGAATAGAGTCAGAATTCTCCTTTTATAATCTGTATTTTGTATTGGTGTGTGGGTGACTTACAATGCTGTAGGGTTGAAGGAGGAAACAGAACAGGCTCCGTCTTGAAAGCAGGACTTCCTCTTGGGCCGGACTGTGGACTTTGAGCTATATGCCCAGTATCTATGGAAACGACATGCCAACTGGAAAACCAGGCCCCCGGAAGGAAGAGCCCCAGGGCTCTCCATCACCTAAAAGAAAACCCTAATTATCTTTGTAACCGAATAGAATCATACATTCTATTATGCTTATTGGGGTATGATCACAAGCCTATTGATAATTGTCCACTGTTTACCTAGGCTTAAGGCATATGAATCACGGGTTAACTTTGATTGTATCTTTCTTTTTCCTTTGTTCAGACTAGTTTTGGGGAATTTGGGGAGGTGGGTTTGGGGACATGCGCTTAGAGTATGTAAGGTTTTCAGAAAAACTGGTCTGGGTCCTTGGCTAAGAGGAGACTCTGCCTTGGGCCCTCTGGTGTAATAAACTGCACTCCACTATCTGCATTATCCTTCTGAGTGAGTTTGTTTCCTGGAACGCGTGGCTACAATATTTGGTGCATTGGCTGGGAACTCCTCACCTTGAGGAGACAAGTCCCATTTGGGACTACTCCAAGGCCTTGCGGCTTGAATCTTCTAGAAGGGGGAAGTCACCTCGCCCTTCTGGAAGGATTCTGCTTCTCAAAACCCAGACCTTTCAGGTTAGCAGGTAGTGGATGGCAGCAGGGGAACTGAGCACTCAGGTGAGGAAGAACCCATGTGGCAGGGTGGAAGAGGGGGGCCTGATCACCCCCCTGGGAGGGACTAAAAAGAGCACAGGACCCACAGGAGCCTAGAATAGGCAGGCGGCGATTGCTTGGTACATAGATTGATGAGCGTGCTAGGGCTTAGGAAAGGAATTTGTGAAAGTCATTTAGGAGGTGTGTCCACGCCATCTGGGGGAAAATTATTGCCAAGTGATCGCCAGGGGATTTTTAGGAAAAGAAACTGGTCCTTGTATGCTCGTATTCTGCCCTCCCCCAGGAGGTGTCCCATCTGCTGTGAAATTCTTGACGCCCTCGGAATTGTCAGACTAGAAGGAGGGGGATACATAAGTGAGTCTGAATTGGCTTTTCTGGAGACAGCCTGGGACATGGGATATTTAGCCTGTCTGTGTTTTCATCCTCACCTGATCAAGCCCACCAAGGCAAAACTGACTTTAAGGGAGAAAGTCTTATACCATGTGGTGTTCTGGTTCGGCCGTGCTGACTGGCGGGTGAGGACACGCCGATCCCCCTTCTCCCTCTGGGATCTGGCAGGATTTGGACGAGGATGACCTGCCCCCCCTCCCCACCCCCATACTGGATGACGATGCGCCCGCCGCCCAGGGCTCCACCAGGACCAGAGGCCCCCTTGGTGCCCGATCCGGGGCCAGGTGAAGTTCCTGCAGCAGCCGCTGCTCCTCTGCCAGCTCTCCGGAGGTTGTGGAGCCACGACCTCCGCAGGCTCCAATCCCGGTGGCAGAAGCCTCCGGCCAACACTTCCAGGATCCGGCTCAGCCAAACCCCCCCAAGCCATACCTGCCTCTCCCGGTGAGTACTGACTGGAAGGGGAAAGGAGACACTGGAATCAAACAGAGGCTGCTGGGTCTCAGGTAGGTGGTGGTGATTAAATGCAGCCTTTGTGTCTCAAGCCTACCCCAAAAATGTCAGATGGGGGCGGGCACCAAGTGATTCATGAATTTTTGTACATCACTGAATGCCCAGTACCTTTGCTGGGAAGAGACTTGCTGTCTAAATGTGGGGATAGAAGTGGCCTTTTCCCCCATGAAAGACCCACTCTTCGAGTGGGCTCAACCACCTATTTACTTTCTCTTGGTAACCCCTCAAGATGAATGGAGGTTGCACAATCTCCCGGAAGGGAAACCGGAAGGGCTAAACAGTGTAGGGAGAGAGCTAACTCAACATATCACCTGAGGTCTGGGCAGAAGACAATCCAACCCCCCCACCTCAGGCTTACAAAACGAGTCCCAGTGGTAATAGAACTCAAACCCGGTACAACTATGTCAGCACCCACCTTGGGCCTGCCAGACCTTGCTAAGCCATTTACTTTTTATGTGACTGAAGAGGACAAGGTGGCTATGGGAGTGTTGTCCCAGACTATGGGGACGCGGGACAGACCCGTGGCTTATCTCCCGAAATGGCTGGACAATGTTGCCACTGGGTGGCCGGGATGCTTACAGGCAATTGCTGTGGTTGCTTTACTGGCCTGGGAGGCAACCAAGCTGAATTTGGGACAAGATTTGATCATAAAAGTCCCGCATTAAAAAAAAAAAAAAAAGTCCCGCATTAGGTCACCACTCTCCTGCGAGGGGACCCCCACAAATGGCTGTCGACATCAGTCATATACTGCCGAGGACATCAAAAACAGGATAACCCCCCAGGCTTGGGGAAACAGACTGGCAGATAAGACAGCTAAACAAGCAGCCGAGGGAGTGGAAGTGACAAGTGAGGTCCCTATTAAAGTTCTTATATTGGCGGAGCTGCCTGAGCTAACGCTGGAGTCTCCAAAATACAGCGAAGCCTAAAACCAACTAGTCAAAGCGGAAGGGGCCATCAAGACTGAAAAGGGATGGTGGGAATTGCCAAGTGGCAAATTATTGGTACCAGAGGAGCTGGCACCCACTCTGGCAAGCCAAACACACCAAGCGACCACCCTAGGCCATGATAAACTGGAAGAGCCAATTCGAAAATATTTCTTGGTTCCCCATCTCTCTTCCCTATGCAGGACAGAATCTCAGAACTGCACTGCCTGCTCACAGGTCAATGCTGCCTCTCGCACAGACGAAAACCTCTGGGGATTCAGCTGAAAGGCATGCTGCCCTTTGAACACCTGGAAGTGGACTTCGCTGAAATGAAACCTCACCAACATTACCATTACCTGCTGGTCATGGTATGTACTTTCTCTGGATGGGTAGAAGCTTTTCCTACCCGGACTGAAAGAGCATCGGAATTAGCCCGGTGCCTGCTTAGGGAAATAGTTCCCAGATTTGGATTTCCTACCAGCATTGGATCAGACAATGGCTCGAATTTTGTAGCTAATTTAGTATAACAAGTAATCAAAACTTTAAACATCGAATGGAAACTGCACACTGCATATAGACCCCAGAGTTCTGGGATGGTGGAAAGGACCAACCGGACACTTACAGAGACACTCTCCAAATGGACCATAGAGACTGACTGCTCCTGGGTGACTTGCTTCCGATGGCTCTGCTCAGACTCAGGATGACCCCACGGTCCCAAGGCTATTCTCCATATGAAATTGTGTATGGGAGGCTCCCTCCCATAATAAAACGTGTCAACAAACTTGCCTCAGGTAATGGGGGATAAGATTTCGCAGCAGATAGAAATGGGTAAGGTAATAAATCAGGTAACTAAATTTTTACAAGAAAGGGTGCCGTTCCCACTTGGGGAACAGATTCATGAGTTTACGCTTGGTGACCAAGTATAGGTCAAAGATTGGAAACATGATTCACTAGCCCTTCAGTGGAAGGGCCCTTATACTGTTATTCTAACTACCCCTGCTGCAGTTAAAGTTGCAGGTATCGCCCCTTGGATCCATCATACGAGGGTGAAGAGAGCGTACCACGCAGACCCGGAAAACGCTGAGTGGACTGCGCAGAGAGACTCCACTGACTGTCGAGAGACCAAGATCATCCTTAAGAAGAAGGAAAAGAAGATCCCGGACAAGCCCCTTGAGGATGAAGCCACATAATCAACTCTTGCTGCTTGGTCTCATCAACGTGCACATTCCTAAGTGGACTTCCACAATACCTCCCACTGTTGGGTATGTGGGGTTATGCCTCTGTCTGTGATGGATGGACTTCCCTGGTGGGTGTCACCACTCTGCCAAGGAGATTTTAAACCACTCTGCTCTTTTCTGGGTCAAGAAAGAGAGACTTTCCTTTCTCTTGTCAATCATAATCTCTTCCTCTTCTCTTGGTATAAGCCAGACCTACAGTCAATAGACTCGGGTCATGGGGTTACATATTATGTAAACACCAGCTTCAGAAAAGTAACATAAGTGGTAATTCAAATTTAAATAGTTTTGGACATGCTCACAGCTGCTCAAGGAGGGACCTGTGCTATAGTTAAGGTTGAATGTTGGGTATGTATTCCTGATTTATCTGGCAATGTATCAGCTGCTTTTGATGTCTTGAAAAACGAGGTAAAAGCAATGTCAAATTAAAACATTCCTTTCTGGACTTTGGTGAAAAACTGTATTTACCATTGTTATAGTTGCCTTGATAGTTCTGCTCTGTGGACCCTGCATTTTACAATGTATTATGAACTTTGTAACCCAAAGGTTGGTGTCGTTCTCCCAAATTGGCAGTCGGAGAGCCGGGTGCAATATATACTTGTGAATGATGCTCATACTATGAGTTAAGAGCATCAAGAGGGAGGAATGAAGGAACAAACAGAACAGGCTCTATCTTGAAAGCAGGACTTCATCTTGGGCCGGACTGTGGACTTTGAGCTATATGCCCAGTATCTATGGAAACGACATGCCAACTGGAAAACCAGGCCCCCTGAAGGAAGAGCCCCAGGGCTCTCCATCACCTAAAAGAAAACCCTAATTATCTTTGTAACTGAATAGAATCATACATTCTATTATGCTTATTGGTATAACCACAGCCTATTGATAATTGTCCACTGTTAACTACCTAGCCTTAAGGTATATGAATCACGGATTAACTTTGATTGTATCTTTCTTTTTCCTTTGTTCAGACTAGTTTTGGGGAATTTGGGGAGGTGGGTTTGGGTACATATGCTTAGGGTATATAAGGTTTTCAGAAAAACTGGTCTGGGTCCTTGGCTAAGAGGAGACTCTGCCTTGGGCCCTCTGGTGTAATAAACTGCACTCCACTATCTGCATTATCCTTCTGAGTGAGTTTGTTTCCCGGAACACGTGGCTACAGGAGGGTGGTGTTTTTATTTTTTAGTTTTAGGTGGACAGCAATATGATTCACTTATGCATAGGTGTGTACACGTCCATTTTTGCGTTCTCTTCCCGTGTAGTTTATTACGCAGTGTGACTAGATGTCCTCGTTGATTCATCTCCCCACCAGCTCATTTCTCACTGTCCACCACATTTCCCTTTTGGTAACTATAAGGTGCTTTGCTATGTTGTAAAGCTGTTTCTGTTTTTGTAAAGAAGTTCATTTGGATCCATTTCTAGAATCCACCTCTGCTTCCCTGAAGTGGCACTGGCTACCCCCAGCACTTGGCAGTTGGGACAAGGAACAGACAAACTTCTAGAGTCGAGGGACTCAATTTTGTTTGTAGGGTAAGTATATGCAATTCGATAGCTGGTTCAGCCAGTACAATGTTTTGTGTGTCCTTTTTGTGTTAAGAGCTGATGGGCTCAATTTTGGGGACACGAGCTGAGCATCTGTCTAGAGGCCACATAGACACATGAGCTGAGTGCATGGCCTGGGGCCTCAGATACAAGCTGAGCATCGGCCTAGAGGGCTCATAGACACACAGGAGCTAAGCATCTGCTGAAAGCCCTCAGAGACTTACATGAGTAGACAAGGACAAAACTGCAAACCAACTAGACTTCAACATAGCATCGGCATGAAATTAAAGGAAAGAAAAGTAATTCCTAGTTTGTTCCGTGAAACCTGCTTGACTTGGGATGCTATCCGAATCATGGAACCCAAGTTGACTTGAGTTCCAGGGCTGGATTGGGGTGGGGTCGAGACAGCTGAGCAGCGTGTCCTTCATAGGAACCCTCTTAAACCTGTACTCTCTGGTTTGCCCTGGCTAGGGCCAGAATCCAGGTGAACTCAAACCCTCATGGCCTGACCCTCTGACTTGAAGGAACATGGAAAATCACCCAGACCCAAGCGCCCTGGTGCTGGGGTCCCCAGTTCAAGACTCCTTGCTGAGAGTGCAGCCTCCTATGCACCTCAGCAGGGAGCCGTGCCCCAGGTAGGCATGAGGCTAGAGCGGAGGGGAGAAGCTTCACGGGGAAGGAGTCCTGAGATACAAGCCCTTGAGTGTTTGTTCAGGCACATTCCACCCTAATTCACAGCCCAGGAAGTAGACTTTCCCTAAGGCTCTGGTTGCAGGTGGAGCCAGAGTTGGGCATGAAGAGGTGCTGCCGCCTTGTGGACATTTCCTGAAACTACAACTTGTACATCAGTGCTGACAGGCACCTCCAATTCAAAAGGCCTGTGGGGCAGTGAATGACAGCTGCTATCAGAAAAGGTCCTGCCACAGGTATTGCAGAAATGAATTCCAAACACAACCAACTTTCAATAAGCCAATTTCAGAGGTCAGTTTTCCTCACACCCTTTAAGAAAAAGAAAATAGATACAAAGAATCCAACGAGCCATAGGACAAGATAAGAGCTGAGAGTCTTTCTAGATGCCCATGGTCACCCACGAGCTGAGCGTCAGCCTTGTGGCCTCTAGAGAGACACGAGCTGAGCATCCACCTCATAGACACACACAAGAGGAGCCTCAGTCTTGAGCCCTCTAGATAGACACGAACTGAGAGTCTTCGTACAAGCCTTATAGTCAAACACAAGCTGAGCATCTGCTTAGAGGCCTCTAGAGAAACATAAAACTGAGTGTCTGCCTGGAGGTGTCATAGACACAAAGAGCTGAAAGTCTGCCTTGAGGCCTCATAGTCACACACGAGCTGAGTGTCTACCTAGAGGCCTGTTCTTGCCTGGAGAATTCATGGAGAGAGGATCCCAGCGGGCTTCAGTCCTTGGGGTCCCATAGAGTCAGAATAGATTCTTCAAAAGGACATAATGCTCAGCACAGGGAGCTTATTGGACCTTGTTGAATAACCTCTCTGGCAAATAATTGAAAAAAGAACATGCGGTATGTATATGGCATAACAATAAGGAGCCTGTTACTGACAATAAGAACAAAACTGCAAATCAAATATAGGGCTACATTGTATCAGCATGAGATTAAAGAATGGAAAAGAGTGATGCCTATTTTATTCCCTCTAATCTCCTAGACATGTGCTGTTTGACATACCTGGACCCTGAGCAGGCTTGGGTCGCATGACTGGATTGGAGAGGGGCTAACACAGTAGGGCCAGATATCCTTAATTGAGCCCCCTCTTAAACCTGTACTACCTGGTTTTCCCTAGCTTGGATTAGACTCTAGTGCATCGAAAGAATGGTAGCCTGAGCCTCTGACCACGAGACCTTTTGAAAAGTCACCCGGCCTCCAGGTCCCCTGCTGCTGGGGTCCCCAGCTGAAGCCTCTTTTCTGAGTGCAGGCGTTTCAGCAGGCAGCAGTGCCCCAGGCTGGGATGAGTCTGAAAGGGAGGGGTGAAGCCTTAAGGGTAAGTAGTGAGACACAAGGCGTTGAGTGTTTGCTCAGATGAGTTCCACTCTAATTCTCAGCCCAGGAAGCCAGCTTTCCTATAAACTCAGTTTGCCTGAAGAACCAGTTGGACATGAAACAGTGCTACTGCCTTTTCCTATAAACAACTTAAACATCTTGCTTACTGACAACTCCAGTTGACAAGTTCTATGAGGTTGCTAATGACAGCTGCCCTCAGGAAAGGTTCTGGAGTGGGTATTATAGAAAAAAATTCCAAACATAACTGACTTTTAAGAAGCCAATTGTAACAAGTACATTTTCTTCACACAATTTAAGGGAAAAAAAACAATTCCCAAATGGCTGCAGGACAAGATGCTCAGCGTCTCTAATTATTACAGGAGGAAAGTCAATCAAAATAGCAAGAAATCAAATCACACTAGTCAGAATGGCCATTCTAAGAAGTCCACAGACAATAAATGCAGTAGACAGCTGGAGAGATGTAATACCTGCCTCCCCGACCCGACACAGTCAGTGAGATGGACATTGGCAACAGCCACTGAAAGGAGAGTCTCTTCATGCCAAGAAGAAAAAAAAACTTTCAAAGGAGCTAATCCTGGGATCTGACATACCCACGTCTGCCCATATATCTCAAAAAGACACATGCACCCCCACATTCACTTCAGCACTACTTACAGGAGCCAAGAAACAAGATCCAAGCAAATGTCCACTGACAGATTAAAGAAAAAGTGGTACATGTATACAATGGACTATTACTCAGCCTTGAAAAGCCACCACTGAAATTATGCCATCAGTCACTATAAGGATGAACCTTGGAGGATCATACATTAAGTGAAGTTAGACCGAGAAAGACAAAAGAATATGATATCCCTACAGGCAAAAATTTTTTAAATATATGAAGGAAAATCATTTAAAACTAAAAAAAAAAAAATCCCTGAGAATTCAAACACAAACTAACAATCCCCAAAAGTAACAGTAAAGGGGCAGGGATAAATTCAAAGGGTCACAACTAACATATACATGGGAATCTGTATCTGTAATAGGTAACCCACAAGGATTATATTTTTCCTTTCTTTCATCCTTCCAAATTACACAGAAATCTGCATATTGAAATATACACAGAAAATGATATCTGTAATAGATAATCCACAAGGATTATCTCCTTCCTCCCTTCCTTTCACAAATACAAAACATCTTCATCTCTAAAAGGTAATCCTAATGGACATGATTTTCAGCAGATGATACTTTCCTCGGCCTTCTGAAATAACGTCTGTGGAAAATGAATCCCCCAAACAAGAGATATGCTGGAATGTGTATGTCATAATTGAATTAGGCGGCTGCCCATTGACAAGAAGCACAAAACTGGAGAGTAAGAAAAGTGAAAGAAGAAAAGGGATGTTCATTTTGTTACCTCCAACCTCCCTGAAATGGGCTGCTATCCCACCCCTGGAACCTGAGCAGGCTTGGGTCCCACTGCTGGACTGGATGGGGTGGAGACAGCTGAACAGGGTGCCCTTAACTGAGGCCCCACTTAAACCTGTATGGTCTGGTTTTCTTGCGAACAAAGTCCCCAGTGCACCCAAAAGATGGTGGCCCAACCATCTGACCACCAGGACTTTGGGAAAGTAACCTGGCCTCTAGGTCTCTGGTTGCTGGGGTCCTCAATTCAAGCTTCCTTCCTGAGAGTGCAGCCTTCTAGGCACCTCAGGCAAGGTGCTGTGGCCCAGTTTGGGAGGAGTATAGAGGGGAGGGGTGAAGTTTTAGGGGAAGGAGTAGTAAGACACAAGTCCTTGGGTGTTTGCTCAGGCACTTTCCGCCCTAATTCGCAGCCCAGGAAGCTGGTTTTCCCTAAGGATCTCATTGCCCAATGAAGCAGGGTAGGGCATCAAGAACTGCTGTTGCCCTGTGGATATTTCCTATAACTACACTTTGACCAGAAGTGCTTAACTGCAGGTGTAATTCGCAGGTCTGGGGGTCTGTTAATGACAGCTGCCTTCAGAAAAGGTCCTGGGGAAAAAAAGAAAAGAAAAGGTCCTGGGGTGAGTATTGCAGATATAAATTCCAAACACAGCTGACTTTCAAGAAGCCAACTGCAACAGGTAAATTTTCCTCACACCCTTAAAGGAAAAAAACCCCAAGTACCCAAAGGACAAGAGGCACAGCATTCCTAATTATTACAGGAAGAATGACAAAATAGCAACCAATATCACACCACACCAGTCAGAATGGCCAACCACACAAGTCTACAAGCAATAAATGTAGGAGAGAGCCAGCAGGTGAGGGAACTCCTGTACACGTTTGGTGGGAATGCACATTTTCCGCAGTCACTAGAAAAGACAGTCTCTGCATGTCAGAAGTTAAAGTTCCGAGAGAGTTAAACTAAGGTCTGACATTCCCACACCTGAGCTATATCCCGAGAAAACCATCATCCAAAAAGACACATGCAGCCCAATGATCACTGCAGCATTACTTACAATAGACAAGACACAGAAATACAAAATTTCCACCCACAGCTTAAAGCTTAAACAAGATGTGGTACGTATTTACCGTGGACTATTACTCAGCCATAAAAAGGCACCACTGAAATTGTGACATTAGGCCAGTGGTCTCCACAAGGGTGAACCTTGGAGGATCATACACTAAGTGAAATTTGCAGGACAAAGGAAGAAAATAGCAGATGAAGACCTTCTAGGCAACATAAAAAGAGATAAAGAAACTAATTACAATGCAAAAGGATCCTCTGAGAATTCAAACACAAAAAAAGAATTTAAAAAAAATTTAAGTGGCCAGGATGAATTCGGAGGAGGTTGTGACTAACATATACACAGAAATCTGTTAGTCCAACATATAAACTGAAATCTGTATCTGTAATAGATACTGCACAAGGATCTGATGTTCAGCAAATGGAACTTTCCTCTACCTTCTGCAATAACCATTATGGAGAAAGAATCCGAGAAAGCACAGATATGCTGTATGTATACATCATAACTGAAAAAAGAAGCTGTATACTGACAAGCACAAAACCGCAAATCAACTATATTCCAAGATGACAAAGACATGAGATTACAGAAAAGAAAAGGAAATAAAAGCAATATGTATCTCATTGCCTCTTGCCTCCCTGACATGGGCTCCAATCCCATCCCTGGAGCCTGAGGAGGTGTGGTTCCTATGACTGGACTGAGGTGGGGTCATGACACCAGAAATTGTGCCCTTAATTTAGACCCCTATGACACCTGTACTGCCTGGTATCCTCTGGCTGGGACTACATGCCCTAGAGCACCCAGAGAATGGTGGCATGACCCTCTGAGCTTGAAGGCCTGGGAAAAGTCTCCTGGTGCTGGGGTCTCCAATTCAAGGCCCCTTCTTGGGAGTGCAGCCTCCTAGACAGGCCCCTCACCTGGGATTGTGGCCAAGGTTGGGATGAGTCTGCAGGGGAGAAGCTTAGAAGTAGTGAGACGCAAGCCCTTGAATGTTTGCTCAGGCACATTCCACTCAATTCACGGCCCAAGAGGCCGGCGCTCCTTAAGGTTCTGGTTGCAGGAGGACCAGAGTTGGGCATGAAGAAGTGCTGCCTCTTGTGGACATTTCTTGTAACTACAACTTGTACAACTGTGTTTACTGGTACCTCCATTCACAAGGCATATGGGGCTGCTAACGACAGCTGCCCTCAAGAAAGGTCCTGGGGAGGGTATTGCAGAAATGGATTCCAAGCACAACCTACTCAAGGAGCCAATGGCAACGGGTGAATTCCCTCAAATCCTTTATGGAAAATTTAAAAAATGTCACTGGACAAGACACTCAGCATCCCTAATTATTACAGGAGGAAAGACAATCAAAACGATAACACAAAACCAAATCCCACCAGTCAGAACAGACATCCACAAAAGTCTACAAACAGTAAATATGGCAGAGGGCCAGGAGCTGACTGAACCCCAATACAAGGTTGGTGGGAATGGACATTGCTAACAACCCCTAGAAAAGACAGCCTCCACATGCCAGAATATAAACATTTCAAGAGAGCTAATTGTAGTGTCTGACATCCACACCTGGGCCTATATCCCCAGAAATCCATCATTCAAAAAGACACATGTCCCCCAATATTCACTGTTGTACTACTTATAATAGTCAAGATACAGAACAACACAATATCCTCTGACAGATTAAAGCTTAAAGACAATGTGATAAATAAAAACATTGAACTATTAGTCAGCCATGAAAAAGCAGCACTGAAATTATGAAATTATGCCACTGGCGGCCACAAGGATGGATATTGGAGGGTCATACACTAAGTGTCTTCAGGAGGCAGAGGAAGAAAATAGCATATGATGTCCCTTCCAGTCAAATAAAAAAGAGATACGAAGAAACTAATTTACAGCACAGAAAGAAAGTGTCAAAATTCAAACATAAGGAATTCCAAAGAAAAGAAACAATAAAGGGCCAAGGATTAATTAGGAATTCGGGACTACATATACACAAAAACCTGTGTCTCAAACATATACACAGAAATCTGTATCTGTAATAGATAATCCACAAGGATTATCTTCTTCCTTCCTTGCTTCCACATGCACACAGAAAACTGTATGTCTGACATATACACACAAATCCGTATGTCTAACATATACATAGAAATATGTATCCATAAAACATAATACAAAGAATTATCTGCTTTCTCCATCCCTCCACATATATAAAAAAATCTGTATCTCTAATAGATACCTAGAGCTTCCTTGGTGGCCAAAGGGTTAATAATGTGGGCGCCTGCAACCAACACGTGGGTCCAAAAGATCCCCAGGAGAAGGGAATGGCTATCCACTCCAGTATTCGTGCCTGGAGAATCCATGGAAAGGGAAACCCAGAGGGTTACAGTCCTTGGTGTCACATCCAGTCAGAACAGATATTTCAGAAGGACATAATGTTCAACACAGTGAACTTACTCAACCTTGTTCAGTAATCTTTATGGCAAAAAAGTTGAAAAAAGAACAGATATGCTGTATGTATATGTCATAACTGAATCAGGAGCCTATACACTAACGACAAACACAAAACTGCAAAACAAATATGGGTTAACACTGTATCGGCATGAGACTAAAGAGAAGACTGCTGCCTATTTTACCCCCTCTGATCTCTCTGACTTAGGCAGCTTTCCAATCCCTGGAACCTGACCAGGCTTGGGTCCCATGACTGGACTGGGGGGTTGGGGGGGGTGAGACAGTTGGGGCAGGTGCCCTTAATTGAGCCCCCTCTTAAACCTGACTACCTGGTGCTGAAAGGTAGTTGCTGACCCATGAAAAGACACCGGGATTCTTGGCCTCCGGAGGAGAAGAATTCAATCCAGGGCCAGAGACGAGGCTTGGTCGCTCAGAGCTTTTGTGTAATAAAGTTATATTAAAGTATAAAGAAGATAGAGAAAGCTTCTGACATAGGCATCAGAAGGGGGCAGAAAGAGTACCTCCCTGCTAGTCTTCAGCTGGATGTTATATAGTTATTAGCAGTCTGTTAATGAAAGAAAGGAATATCTTAAAACTCAGAATGGCACCAGGCCCCTCATCCATAAGATGTATTTTGGAATAATCTTGGCACCAAAGGATTCATTCCGGGCCATAAAATGATTGACTTGAATCTTGTAGAAGGGCAGATTACCATACAAATAGTTTCATTTACATAGATTAGGGGAACACTATCTGAGTATAACATAATGGTTTTTCAAGTAGGTTCTGAACCATTAGGCGGAAAGACTTGAAGACAGAGTCTGGGGTAAATGCATAGTACATTAACATAGCTTAAGACAAACATTTCCATAAGAAAAATGCATTGGTTAACTCAAGGTTTGAGAATACTTAACTTCAGGTGAAACCAGGTGTCACTATGGCAACACAGTATTTTAAGAGAAACCTTTTAAATTTGTATAGAGAAGGAAAAAAATATCGCTAGTTTTTTCCTCCTGCCGCTTAAGAGAGATAAAAATGTCTGACACTTGCAGCCTATTTCCTCTGTTTGGAGACCCCTGGCCTTCCTGCCTATTACCGTCTCAGTGGTTTGCCCTGGCTGGCCCCATAGATCCTAGTGCACCCAAAGGATGGTGGCCTGACTCTCTGGCCACGAGGACCTTGGAACTCACCTAACCTCCAGGTCTCTTGTTGCTGAGGTCCCCAGCTGAAACCTCTTTCTGAAAGTGCAGCCTCCTTGGTGTCTCAGCAGAGAGTGCTGTCCCAGGCTGGGATTAAGGGCACCCACCCTGACTGTCTCACCCCCTCTCCAGTCCAGTCATGGGACCCAAGCCTGGTCAGGTTCCAGGGATTGGAAAGCAGCCTAAGCCAGGGAGATCAGAGAGGATAAAATAGGTAATAGTCTTCCCTTTAATCTCGTGCCGATACAATGTTGACCAATATTTGTTTTGCAGTTTTGTGCTTGTTGTCAGTGTACAGACTCCTGATTTAGTTATGACATACATACAGCATATCTGTTCTTTTTTCGGTTTTTTGCCATAAAGATTATTGAACAAAGTTGAGTAAGCTCCCTGTGTTGAAAGGGAGGGGTGAAGACTTAAGGGGAAGAAGTAGTGAGACACGAGGTCCTGGGTGTTTGCTCAGGCACGCTGCACTCTAATTCACAACCCCGGAAGCCAACTTTCCCAAAGGCTCAGTTTGCCTGAAGAACCAGATTTGGTCATAGAACAGTGCTGCTTCCTTGTGGCCATTTTCTATAATAACATCATGAAGAGCTGTGCTGCTGGACATTTAATATTCATAAGGATCTAGGGGCTGTAAAAAAAATAAAACACATGCTCTCAAGAAGTGTCCTAGGGGTAGTCATGGACAAAGAATTCAAAACAAGGCAGACATTAAAGAAGCCAATTTCAAAATGTAAGCTTACCTCACCCTTAAAAAAAAATCACATGAAATAATGTGAACATCACTAAACATTAGAGAAGTGCAAATCTAAACTACAGCAAGGCATCACATTGCACTGGTCAGAATGGTCATTGCCGAACAATAAGTGCTGGAGAGGATGTGCAGACAAGGGAACCCTCCTCTACTGATGTTTGGGATATAAATTGTAACAGCCACAATGGAGGACACAGTGAGGGTTCCTTTCAGGCATGAAAATGAGAATGAAATCAGAAAACTTCCTAACACCATACACAAAATAAACTCCAAATTGTATAAATATCTAAAGGTAATGATGGATACTATGAAATTCTTGAGAAAAATATAAACAGGACATGATTTGACATAAAATGCAGCAAGTTTGTTGTGTATCTACCTCTCAGAATAATGAAAAATAAACTACAAATCAGAAAATGGGACCTCATTAAACTTAAAATGATTTGCCTACCAAAGGAAACCCTAACTGTGAGACAATCTCAACCCTCAGAATAGGGAGAAAGATTTGCAATGAAGATACCCACAGGGAATTCACCTCCAAAACGTACAAGCAGCTCGTACAACATAATATCAAAAATAAATATAATCCAAGAACAAAATGGACCAAGACTGAAATGGGTATTTCTCCAAGGAAGGCCTACAGATTGCAGTTAGGCACAAGAAAAGATGCTCAGCATCGCTAATTATCAGAAAGACGCAAATCAAAAGTCCAGTGAGCTAAGCACTCACATTGGTCAGAATAGCCATTTCAAAACATCTTAAAGAATAAATGCTAGGACTTCCCTGGTGGTGTAGTGGTTAAGAATCAGCCTGCAAATGCAGGAGACATGGGTTTGATCCCTGTTCTGGGAAGATTCCACATACGTGAAACAACTAAGCCCATGGGCCAAAATTGTTGAGCCTATGCTTTTGAACTACAACTATTGAGCCCTCGCGATGCAACTCCTGAAGCCTGGCACTCTAGAGCCCACATTCTGCAACCAGAAGGTCCCACGACGAGAAGCTGCACCGTGAAACTAGAGAGTAGCCCCCACTTGCTGCAGATAGAGAAAGCCTACACTCAGCAACCAAGACTCAGTACAACCAAAGATAAATGAATAAATAAAATTATTTTAAAAAGAATAAATGCTAGAGAGTGTGGAGACAAGGGAACCCTCCTGCATTGTTGATTGCAATGTACATAGGTTGATCCAGTAGGGAGAACACATGGAAGTTTATTTAAAAAATAACATAGAAGTACTTCAGGACTCAGCAATCCCATGTCTGGGCATAAATCTGGAGAAAATAAAAAATTTTAAAGATACAGGAACCCCAGGAATCTAAGCTCCACAAAGGATAATAGCCAAGTCTGGGAAGCAAGCTAATTGATGAAATTACACAGAAATGAATACACGATTGGGTACATATACACAATGCAATATTTCTCAACCATAAAGAAATAGGAAATAATTCCAAGTCCAGCCACAGAAAAGAAAGTCAAGGTGATCATTCTAAGTGAAGGAAGTGAGACAGGGACAGACAAGTACCATATGATATCACTGTAGATGTAATCTAAAAATGGATGCAAATGAACTTCTTTACAAAAGAGAAACAGGTGTACAGACTTAGAAAAGAAACTTATGGTTACCAAAAAAGGTATGTGGGTGGGGGGGTGGGTCAGGGAATAACTAGCTGGTTCAGATCAATATATACACATTAAAACAGGTGCTAATGTTGTCTAGTCAATAATGTCTGACTCTCTGTGACCCCATGGACTGTAGCCCTTCAGGCTCCTCTGTTCATGGGATTTCCCAGGCAAGAATACTGGAGTGGGTTGCCATTTCCTCACCAGGGGATCTTCCCAACCCAGGGATTGAACCCATGTCTCCTGCAACTCTCATGCACTGCAGGTGGATTCTTTTACCAGTGAACCAGCAGGAAAGTCATAAAACAGGTGATGAAGGGCTCTAAATAGTCTCAAGTCTAACAGGGCTTTAAATGACACCTGACCTCAAGAAATGTCCTGGGAAAAATCATTGCAAAAGAATTACAAACAGGGCCAAGTTTCAAGAAGCCAGTTTCAAGACATAAATTGTATTCATAAGGTATAAAATAATAAAAGCACATGGGAAGATACTCCACATCAATAATTATTAAATTAATGCCAATCAAAACTTCAATAATCTATCACCTTACTCTAGTCACAATGGCCATCATTGAAAAGATCTACAAAGATTAAATACTGTAGAGAAAATACAAAAAATGGAATCTTCCTACAGTCTTGGTGGGAATGTAACTGGTGAAGCCACGATGGAAAGCAGTATGGGCGTTCCTTGAAACATTAAACATAGAGGTATCATATGATCCTGCAATCCCATTCCTGGGCTTAGATCCAAAGAAAATCATCATTCCAAATGACACGTGTACCTCAATTTTCAGGGCAGCACTATTTACAATAGCCAAGACATAAAAATCCACCAAAATGTCCATTGACACAAATATGAAGACTACATCATCAATCTATACACTAAAATACTACTCAGCCACAAAATAGAATGAAATAATCATATTGGCAGCAGCATGGATGAACCAAGAAATTATAATTCTATGTGAGGTAAGTCAGAGACAAACAGACAAACATCCTAAGATATCACGTACAGGTGGGATCGATAAAGTCACACCAATGAACTAATGTACATAACAGAAACAGCCTGAGAAAACCAAATTCTGATTATCCAAAAAAAAGTTAGAAGGGATAAATTAAGGGTTTGGGATGAAAATATACACATGAATAAATATCAAGTTGATAATGAAAAAGGACCTACTGAATAGAACATGGAAGTCTCCTGAACAAACTGTAATAACCTATATGGGAAAAAAACATAAAAACAATATATATACACCCATGTATAATTGAATCAGGCTCATGTACACCTAAAACTAAACATCAGAAATCAACTCTACCCCAGTGTAAAATAACAATTCAATTACAAACTAGACCTGAGCTCGGGCTAGGGGAAGCACACAGTCATGACCCTATGAATTGGATATGTGATAGGCTATGATATTAATATGACACCACCAAGGTTTTCACTCAGCAGAACACAGAGCAGCAACACACCCAAAGGTGCCTGACGTCATGTGAATGTGCCAAGGTGAAAAGAGGGAAAAGGACCACAGGTTAATCAGGGCAACGCCCTCAATTCAGATGCTGGGAATCTCCAAGAAGACAGGACACACTGCAGGTGAAGAGCAGATATGTGGTCTCTGTGTACACAGGGTCCTGACCCACGTGGATGGGGTGAGACCCACACAATCCCCAGACCCTGTACCTGGGATCCCATGACCCTTGGTTAGGAGACCATGTCTCTGCTGGTTGGGTCCCTAAGTTGGAAACAAGTGGGTTCTTGTAAACCCCTGGCATGGTAGAAAGAAATGCAGGGTCGGTCTCCTCTCCCAACTCTTGTCCTGAGAAGTCCTCGTCTCCTCCCTTTGGGTCTGTGTGATATTAACAGTTTTTACAGCTGTCATGATAATATTGAACACACTACCTTGGTTCTAGCAGGCTTGGTCCTTTCTTGTTCTACTGAGGTGTTGAGAAAACACAACAGACGCAGGGCTGGGAGACGAGGGGCAGGTCTGGTCTCTGCTGAGTAGAGACGGTTGACTGGAAGGCGACCACAGCAGCAATGTCACCTGCTGCCCTTTGGCTTTTTGCCTGATCCATTGCCTGCAATCAATTCACCAGGTGAACCTGCCTCCCTTCCCTCCATGATCATGCTGGAAAATGGAATACTTACCAGGTAGTCACCTGACGAGTCTCCAGGAACCCCAGGGAGGGTGAACCTCGAGAGGGCAAGAAGAAAACAGGCACAGGTCTGTATAAAGTGAATACCATAAAGCATTAATTCCTAAACAAGTGAAGCGCTCATGTATTCTTCCTCTTCTCTTAGCTTTGTATGTATGGTCTCCCCACACACATGATCCTGACCCATGGAGACAGGGTGAGACTCACAGTCCCCTGACCTCCTACCTGGGGTCACATGTTCCCTTGGTCAGGATATCATGCTGTGGTCGGTGGACCCTCAATATTTAAACAAGCCTGGTCCCTGGGACCTCTAGGACCCTAGAAAGAAGTGTAGAGTCCATCTCCTCTCCCCACAATTGTCCCTGAGAAGTCAGGCCCCTCCTGTTTTCACTTTGGTTCTGTGTGATTTTTTTGCTGGTTTGAAAGCTCATGCTAGAGGTAAACACACTACCTTGCTTCTGCCAGGCTCTGTCTTTCTTGTTCTGCTGAGGTGCTGAGAAAACAGGAGAGCTGGTCTGGAAGACGAGGGGCAGCTCTGTTCTCTTCGGAGGAGAGAGTCAACTGGAAGGAGACCAGAGCAGCAACCTCACCTGCTGCCCATTGACTTTTTGCCTGATCCCTGTACCCTGGAACCAATTCACAGGTGAACCTGCCTCCCTATTAAACCTGAATGTGCTGGAAAATTGGAATAACTATTAGTTAGTGCACCTGAGGAGTCTCAAGGACCCCAGGGAAGGTGAACCTGGCAGGGAGAAAGACTATGAACCCTACCACCACAACACTGACCCCTGGGAGGAACATGAAACCCCACTCAGAGAACAGCACGATTACCCAGAGAAGCCCACCTCAGCTCCAGACCCCTGAGCCCTGACATTCAGATGCAGGCATGGAGTTTTCCAGGACAGAGTCCAGGCCAGGTCTCTACCCAGGTCTCCATGTCCTAGTGCACAGAGTACAAGGTCAGGTCTAAGTGTTCTCATTGCGGAAAGCACGTGGTCTTGTCTAAACAGCATCAGTGTGGACAGGACTTGGAGAGGTATAAATCTACCATGTAGACAGAACTTGGTCAGGTTCAGACTAGTTTAAGTCTGGTTTCTCAGGAGGCACAGGTCACTCACATGCAGAGGGTCTCACTGTTGGACAGGGGGCTCACCCTCGTGTGGGAACTAGGATGTTCATTTCTTGAAGAAATCATTGCTGGGCCCCACACTTCACCCACATCAGGAAACTGAAAGGATCTGTGTCATTAAACATTAAACAGGCAAAACAACAATGTTACCAGTTTCTCTGGTCACATGATGGTCAGCATCCAGGGGAGATTCAGGAACTTCCCAGAGTGCAGCCCAGTGTCCTGTGAAGACAGACAGAAAGTGGCCTGATTCCAGCATCCCAGGCTTCCAGCAGGAGGTGACCACAGTGGAAATCTTCTGGAAAAATACGTTCTTTATTAGTATAAAAATATACTGTTGAAATTGTAAGCATACTAGTTATTATTTGCAAATCTAAAATATTCTTAAAAGCTTGGCACCCTGATATTTGTGGTTTCCATTGTTTCCTTTGGTTCAGATTTTCTAGTAGAAGCAAGCCATCATTTCAAAATACTTTTGTCTAATTCTGTTATTTGCTATTATATGAATGAAGAGTCACAGTTAAAAGTAAAATAAAATTCCTGCCAACAATTAGTGACTCAAAGAACACATGAGCTGCAGGTACTTTTTCTTCCAACAGTTGCATTTTTCTCCATGAAGAAAACAGAAAACATAGGCCCCCTGGTTTTTTGCTTCTCTGTTCAAACTGAGCTAGATTGAAATTGATATTCATATCAACAGGTAACATTTTTGAGGTTTTAAATGTCATACCAGAGAAACAGGACCTGGAGAATAGGAATACTCCTAAGCTGCTGGAGGGAAAAAACATCCTAAAAATAAAGCTAAAATTCAAATTGGACTTAATTATGACAGTATGTGGTTACATAGTGTGTGAACCAAGGATCTACATATAGCAGGCAATATGTGAAGACAAATTTGATATCTCTGATGTGAGGGTAAAGGTTTCCTGTCAGATATGCAACTGGTATGGACAAATTCTTTTAGACTATTTCATGTATCTTTTCAAATTAAAGCTTTGTCTGGATGTATGCCTTGGAGTAGGATTGCTGGATCATATGGTGACTGCAGCCATGAAATTAAAAGATGCTTGCTCCTTGGAAGAAAAGCTATGATAAACCTAAACAGCATATTAAAAAGCAGAGACATTACTTTGCTGGCAATGGTCCGTCTGTCTAGTCAAAGCTATGGCTTTTTGCAGTAGTTTGTATGGATGTGAGAGTTGGACTATGAAGAAAGCTGAGCGCTGAAGAATTGATGCTTTTGAACTGTGGTGTTGGAGAAGACTCTTCAGAGTCCCTTGGACTGCAAGGAGATCCAACCAGTCAGTGCTAAAGAAGATCAGTCCTGAATATATATTGGAAGGACTGATGCTGAAGCTGAAACTCCAATACTTTTATCCACCTGATATGAAGAACTGACTCATTGGAAAAGGTCCTGATGCTGGGAAAGATCGAGGGCAGGAGAAGGGGATAACAGAGGATGAGATGGTTGGATGGCATCACCAACTCAATGGACATGAGTTTGAGCAAGTTCCAGGAGTTGGTGTTGAACAGGGAAGCCTGGCATGCTACAGTCCACGGGGTCACAGAGTTGGACACAATTGAGAGACTAACACAGGTGCATCTTTGAGTAGTTTTAGAGACCTGCATGCTCCCTGTAAAGGAAAGGTTTGTGTTGGGACCAAGCTCTGCTTCCCAATAAAAGCTGTTCCTTGAGCACATTCAGTCACTGCCCAGGGGGCGCATGGTGAGACCACCATGTCAGCTGACATTTCCCACATCTCAGGCCTCAGACTTACCATTCCATTTGTGGTGTAACAGTTTTCCCTGGTGATAGAGCTTGACCTCTTTCTGTATGACTAGGTGAGTTGTTAATGACATTTTAGGATTTTGTAGGATTAACAGTCCTCTAATAGCAAAATATATGTTTTAAAGTTACACCAGGACACGGGGTTACACCATGAGCTTAAGGGAGTTTCTCATCAAAATTAGTTTCTTGATGGAACCTCTATTTTTAAAAATTTCCCATCTTTATTTTGCCAAATTTTTTGATTATTTTGTGCAGATAGCCATCAACAATTCTTTTTTGAGTTGAAGTACAGTTTATTTACAACACTGTATTAGTTTGGGGTGTACAACAGAGTGAATCACTATTTTTATGGATTATACTCCATTTAAATTTATTACAAATAGAGTCTGTATTTCCTTGTGCTGTAGAATATATCCCTGTAGCTTATTGACTTTATACCTAGCAGCTTCAGTCTCTATCCCCTACACCTGTCTTGCCCCTCCCACCTCCCTCTCTCCACTGGCAACCACTAGTTCTCTTTATCTGTGAATCTGTTTCTGTTTCATGGATAAGTTCATTGGTGTCATGTTTTAGATTTCACATAGAAGTGATAACATATGGTATTTCTCTTTGTCTTTCTGACATACATCACTTACTATGATAATGCCTAGGGTTATATTGCTGAAAACCCATTATTTTAATCTTTTTTATAGCTGAGTAGTATTCAGTATGTATCTCACATATGAAAACCTAGGTGTATATATTTCATATATGAAAACCTAGGAAAACTAGGTATATATTTCCTATATGAAAATATAAGTATATATAGTTGAAGAGTGGCATCCTTTGCTATTGTTCTTTAACCAAAAGACTTAAAATTTTACTATAACTTATAATGATACTAATTCTTACAACTTAGGCTTGGTAAAATGTGTTTCACTGGGACTTCTATGGCAATAGTTCTCAAACTTTGGTGTGCTTCAGAACCACCTGGAGGGTTTATGAACCCAAATTGTCAGACTGCAGTTCCAGAGCTTCTGATTTAGTAGATTTGCAAATACCAGTCTGGGGACCATAATGAAAATCACTGTGTTTTTTGAGTAATGCTTTTAGAGACCGAAGATAACCCTTCTAATTCAAGTATACTGTCTTACATCTTCATACATACTGAAGTCTTAATTTGAAACTAGAATATTGCTAAATGATTTCCATTTATAGGGCACTACAAACTGAAATCAATATGTAGGCACCAAAAATAATGAAAATAAAATATATTGTCAAAGAACATTGAAAGAGGAACTTAAGTTTAAAAAAAATTATCCTGTAATTAGATTCATTTGACTGGATAATTCTTTGTAAAAAAAATTAAGAGGAAAACTACTTTATGTGATTTTTTAAAATTCTCATCAAAATTAGTTTCCTAATGGAATCTTCTATTTTTAAAAATCTCCCACCTTTATTTTGCTGAGTAATATTCTATATATATATTTCATATATGAAAATAGAGGTATATATCTCTTATATGACAATATAGGTATGTATCTCATATACGAAAATAGAGGTATATATTTTTATAACATAAAATTTAAAACTCATAAATTAAACATTTTCAAACAATTAAAGCTTTTCATTTCATGGCTCAAAACAAACTGGAAAATTCTTAAAGAGATGGTAATACTAGACCACCTTAACCTGCCTCTTGAGAACCCTGTATGCAAGTCAAGTAGCAACAGTTAGAACCGAACATGGAACAATGGACTGGTTCCAAACGGGAAAGGAGTACGTCAAGGCTGTATATTGTCACCCTGCTTATTTAACTTACATGCAGTGTTGTTGTTGTCCAGTCACACAGTCTTGTCTGTTTGTGACCCCATGGACTGCAGCACACCAGGCTTCCCTGTCCCTCACCATCTCCCAGAGTTTGCCCAAGTTCATGTTCATTGCATCAGTGATGCCATCCAGCCATCTCATCCTCTGATGCCCTCTTCTCCTTCTACCCTCAATCTTTCCCAGCATTAGGGACTTTTCCAATGAGTCATCTGTTTGCATCAAATAACCAAAATCTTGGAGCTTCAGCATCAGTCCTTCCAGTGAATATTCAGGGTTGCTCTCCTTTAAAATTGACTGGTTTGATCTCCTTGCTGTCTAAGGGGCTTTCAAGAGTCTTCTTTAACACCACAGTTCAAAGGCATCAATTCTTTGGCATTCTGCCTTCTCTACAGTCCAGCTCTCACAACCGTATGTGACCACTGGGAAGACCATAGCCTTGACTGTAAGAACCTTTGTCGGCAGAGTTAATGTCTCTACTTTTCAACACACACTGTCTAGGTTAGTCATCATTTTCCTGCCAAAGCAATCATCTTCTGATTTCATGGCTGCAGTCACCATCCACAGTGATTTTGGAGCCCAAGAAGTGGAAATCTGTCACTACTTCCACATTTTCCCTTCTATTTGCCATGCAGTAATGGGGCCAGAAGCCATGATCTTAGTTTTTTTCACTATTTAGTCTTAAGCTGACTCTTTCACTCTCCTCTTTCACTCTGATCAAGAAACTCTAGGTCTTCTTCACATTCTATCATTAGAGTGGTATCATCCACATATCTGTGGTTGTTGATGTTTCTCCCACCTATCTCGATGCCAGCTTGTAACTCATTCAGCCCAGCTCTTCTCATGATGTGCTCAGAGTATAAGTTAAGCAAACATGGTGACAGCAGACAGCACTGTCATGCTCAACATCCCTAATTATTACAGGTAAGATGGTCTGGTATTCCCATCTCTTTAAGAGTTTTCCACAGTTTGTCATGATCCACACAAAGACTTTAGCGTAGTTGATGAAACAGAGAGAGATGTTTTCCTGAAATTCCCTTGCTTTCTCTACAATCCAGCAAATGTTGGCAATTTGATCTTTAGTTTCTCTTCCATTTCTAAACCCAACTTGTACATCTAGAAAGTTCTTGGATCGAATAATGCTGAAGCCTAGCAAGCAAGATTTTTTTTCATTTATTTTTATTAGTTGGAGGCTAATTACTTTACAATATTGTAGTGGTTTTTGCTATACATTGACATGAATCAGCCATGGATTTACATGTGTTCCCCATCCTGTACCCCCTTCCCACCTCCCTCCCCATCCCATCCCTCTGGGTCATCCCAGTGCACCAGCCCTGAGCACTTGTCTCATGCATCCAACCTGAACTGGTGATCTGTTTCACACTTGATAATGTACATGTTTCAATGCTATTCTCTCAGATCATCCCACCCTCACCTTCTCCCACAGAGCCCAAAAGTCTGTTCTGTACATCTGTGTCTCTTTTTCTGTCTTGCATATAGGGTTATCGTTACCATCTTTCTAAATTATATATATATGCATTAGTATACTGTATCGGTATTTATCTTTCTGGCTTACTTCACTCTGTATAATGGGCTCCAGTTTCATCCATCTCATTAGAACTGATTCAAATGTATTCTTTTTAATGGCTGAGTAATATTCCATGTGTATATGTACCATAGCTTTCTTATCCATTCGTCTGCTGATGGGCATCTAGGTTGCTTCCATGTCCTGGCTATTATAAACAGTGCTGTGATGAACATTGGGGTACATGTGTCTCTTTCAGTTCTGGTTTCCTCGGTGTGTATGCCCAGGAGTGGGATTGCTGGGTCATATGGCAGTTCTATTTAGCATGCATTATCTTACTAGCATGGGACATGAGTGCAATTGTCCAATGGTTAGCACATTTTTTGGTACTACCCTTGGGAAATTGGATGTGGATTGACCTTTTTCAGTCCTGTGGCCACTGCTAGATCTTCCAGACTTGCCGACATAATGAATGCAAAACCTTGATGGCATCATCCTTTAGGGATTTGAATAATTCTGCAGAATTTCATTGCATCCACTAGCTTTATCAACAGCAGTGCTTCTTAAGGCCTACTTGAGTTCCCACTCCAGAATGTCTGGCTCTGGGAGACTAACCACAGCATTGTAGTAATCCAGTTCATTAAGATCTTTTTTCTACAGTTCTGTGTATTCTTTCCATCTCTCCTTGATCTCTTCAGTGTTTACTAGGTCTACTACTATCATTTTTGTCCTTTATTGTGCCCATCTTTGGGCAGAATACTCCCTTGATGTTTCCAATTTTCCTGAAGAGATCTCTAGTCTTTTCCTGTTTGTTTGTTTGTTTTCTTCTATTAAGCACTGTTCATTGAAGAAGGCCTTCTTGTCTCTCCTAGCTGTTCTTTGGAACTTTGCATTTAATTGGATGTACCTTTCCCCCTCTCCCTTGCTTTTCACTTCTCTTTGTTCTTCTGCTATTTGTAAAGCCTTCTTGGATAACCACTTTGCCTTCTTGCTTTTCTTTTTCTTTGGGATGGTTTTGTCACCTCCTGTACAATATTACAGACCTTTTTCAGACACACTCATAACTAGATCTAGTCCCTTGAATCTATTCATTACCTCTACTGTGAATCCATACGGGATTTGATTTCAGTCATACCTGGCTGGCCTGTGTTTTTCCCAGGTTTTCTTTAGTTTAAGCCTGAATTTTGCTGTGAGAATCTGATGATCTGAGCCACAGTCACCCCCAGGTCTTGTTTTTGCTGACTGTATACAGCTTCTCCATCTTCAGCTACAAAGAATGTAATCAATTTGATTTCAGTAATGACCATTGGTGAGGTCCATGTGTAAAGTCATCTCTTGTGTTGTTGAAAAAGGGTCAACAACATGAAGGATACCCTTCATGGATCACTGCCTTGTCATGGCAAAGGGGCTTGCATAACTCAATGAAGCTGTGAGCCATGCCATGCAGGGCCACCCAAGATGGATGGGTCATAGCAGAGAGTTCTGATAAAACATGATCCACCAGAGGAGGGAATGGCAAACCATCCCAGTATACTTGCCGTGAGAACCTCATGAACTATATAAAAGGCCATATGCAGAGTATATAGTGCTAAATGCCTGGCTAAATGAATCACAAGCTGGAACCAAGATTGCTGGGAGAAATATTAACAACCTCAGATATGCAGATGACACTACCTAATGGCAGAAAGCAAAGAAGAACTGGAGAGCCTCTTGATGAGTGTGGGGAGAGGAGAATGAAAAACTGGCTTAAAACAACTTAAAATTATGGCATCCAGTCCTATCACATTATGGCAAATAGATGGGAAAAAATGCAAACAGTGGCAGATTTTCTTTTTGTGGGCTCCAAAGTCTCTGGGCTTCAAATTATTTCATGGTGACTGAAGCATGAAATTAAAAGACATTTGCTCCTTTGAAGAAAAGCCATGACAAACCTAGACAGCATATTAAAAAGCAGAGACATCACTTTGCCGACAAAGGTCTGTGTATTCAAAGCTATAATTTTTGCAGTAGTCACGTATGGATGTGAGAGTTGGTCCATAAAGAAGGGTGAGCACTGCACTGAAGAACTGCTTTTGAACCATGGTGCTAGAGAAAACTTGAGAGTTCCTTGGACAGCAAGGAGATTAAACCAGTCAATCCTAAAGGAAATCAACCCTGAATATTCATTGGAAGGACTGATGCTGAACCTGAAGCTCCAGTGCTTTGCCCACCTCATGAGAAGAGCCAGCTCATTTGAAAAGACCCTGATGCTAGGAAAGATTGAGGGCAGGAGGAGAAGTGGGCAACAGAGGATGAGATGGTTGGATGGCATCACTGACTCAATGGACATGAGTTTGATCAAACTCCTGGAAAGAGTGAAGGACAGAGAAGACTTGTGTGCTGCAGTCCATGGGTCACAAAGAGCTGGACACAACTTAGAATCTGAACAACATTATAAGAATTATTATTATTTTTTAACAACAAAGAATTAAAAACATTCACAAAATGAAAACATTTCATAAAATGAAGAAATTTCTGAAAATTTAAACCTTCATGAAATTAAAAACTACTTACCAAATTAAAAACTTCCTCATAATATTAAAATTATAAAATTATTTATAAAATTAAAAATTTCTACTCCATGAAATTTACCTTATTTAGAAAACCAAAAGATGTATCACAGACTGGAAGAAGTCATTTCTAAAACACATATCAAATAAAGGATCTGTACTCAAATTAGATCAAACATCCCCATTTACATTTGGTAAAGACTGAAAAACACACCTCACCACCAAGAATATAAAGAGATACGTACACAGATATTTTTTGAAGTGAAAGAAAGTCACTCAGTCATGTCTGACTCTTTGCAACCACATGGACTGTAACCTACCAGGCTCCTCCATCCATGGGATTTTCCAGACAAGAGTACTGGAGTAGGTTGCCATTTTCCCAACCCAGGGATTGAACCCAGGTCTCCCTCATTGCAGGCAGACACTTTACCATCTGAGCCACCAGGGAAGCCTTAGATATTTTTTATCAGGATATAATTTTTTATATCTCTGTGTAGATGTTAACATCTCTAGGTAGATATTTATATCTCTCAGTAGATGTAAATAGATATTCCATAAAATTAAAACTTCCATAAAAATAATAACTTTTACAAAGTGAATAACTGGCATAAATTGAATAACTTCCATGAAATTAATAACTTTCATATAGTTAATAACATTCATATTACTCACTTCCATACAATTATTCACTTTCATATGACTAAAAACATTCTCAGAAAAATAAAAATTATAAAATTATTTATAAAATTGAAGTCTTTTTTTTTTCATTTATTTTTATTAGTTGGAGGCTAATTACTTTACAATATTGTACTGATTTTTGCCATACATTGACATGAATTAGCCATGGATTTACATGTGTTCCCTATCCCTATCCCCCCTCCCACCTCCCTCCCCATCCCATCCCTCTGGGGCATCCCAGTGCACCAGCCCTGAGCACTTGTCTCATGCATCCAACCTGGGTTGGTGATCTGTTTCACCCTTGATAGTATACTTGTTTCAATGCTGTTCTCTCTAAACATCCCACCTTCGCCTTCTCCCACAGAGTCCAAAAGTCTGTTCTGAACATCTGTGTCTCTTTTTCTGTTTTGCATATAGGGTTATCGTTACCATCTTTCTAAATTCCATATATATGCATTAGTATACTGTATTGGTGTTTATCTTTCTGGCTTACTTCACTCTGTATAATGGGCTCCAGTTTCATCCATCTCATTAGAACTGATTCAAATGTATTCTTTTTAATGACTGAGTAATATTCCATTGTGTATATGTACCACAGCTTTCTTATCCATTCGTCTGCTGATGGACATCTAGGTTGCTTCCATGTCCTGGCTATTATAAACAGTGCTGCGATGAACATTGGGGTACACGTGTCTCTTTCAGATCTGGTTTCTTTGGTGTGTATGCCCAGGAGTGGGATTGCTGGGTCATATGGCAGTTCTATTTCCAGTTTTTTAAGGAATCTCCACACTGTTCTCCATAGCGGCTGTACTGTTTGCATTCCCACCAACAGTGTAAGAGGGTTCCCTTTTCTCCACACCCTCTCCACCAATAAAATTGAAATCTTTTACTCTATGAAATACCTTATTCAGAAAATCAAATAATGACAAACTGAAACAGACTATTTCCAAAGCACATATCAGATAAAGAATCTGTACTCAAACTATATGAAATGGCTCCATTAAAATTTGGCAAGGACTGAAACATAAACCTGGAGGAAAAAGATAAACAGTAAATAAGGAAGGAAGGAAGAACTAGGGTGGGGTAGAGACAGCCCCTTGAGACAGCTAACCCTATGATCTGACATTCCCACACCTGGGTCAGTGTCCTGAGAAAACCATCATTCAAAAATGCACATGCACCCCACTTCCATTGCACCACTACTTAAATAGATTAAATCTTAAAGAAATATGGTATGTATATACAATGGGCCATTACTCAGACATGAAAACCATCACTAAAATTATGAAATTATGCCACTGGTAACCACAAGGTTAAACCCTGGAGGATCAAACACTAAGTGGAGTCAGCAATAGAGGAAGAAAATAGATGATGTCCCTTCTAGGAGAAGTTAAAAAAAGAGATACACTGGAAGTAATTCACAACACCAAAGGAGACTCAGAGACTCAAACACAAAAAAATAATCCAGAAAAAAAAAAAACGAAAGGGGTAGGGATGAATTGGGAGATCGGTACTAATGTATGCACAGAAATCTGTATTTGTGATAGATAATCCACTAGGATTGTCTCCTTCCTTCCTTCCACCTATGTGCTGAAATCTGGATCTCTAACATACCCACAGAAATCTGTATCTGTGTTAGCTAATCCACAAGGATTATCTCCTGCCTTCCTTCCTTCCTTTTTGCCTTTCTTCCATTTACATATACACAGATATACTTATCTCTACCATATAAATAAATACCTGTCGCTATAATGGATAATCCATAAGGAATATCTCCTTCTTTCATTTCTTGCACATATTAAAAAAATTTGTATCTCTAATAGTTACTCCACAGGGACCCAATATTCACCACAGAGAACTTTACTCCACCTTGTTCTATAACCTCTATGGCAGAAGAATCAATAAAAAGTACAAATATGCTGTATGATTATGTCATAACTGAATCAGTCTGTTGTACACTTGTTGTAGTGAAAGAAAAAAAGGAGGAATGAATTTTTCTCTTACCCTTTCCTGAGAACAAAGACGATAAAGAGAAAGAACAGTGAGCAGGCCTGGACATTCCTAGTTTTTTTACTTTGGCTGCTCCTAACTCTGCAGGTCTGTAACTAAGTTTGCTTTTCTGCCCCTTAACTCTGCAGGAGCTACAATTCACATTTTTCTTTAGACTCTATGCTAAATACATCCCTTATCTGCTTACAACACCCTTCCCCTTGTAGTCACACATCAGAAAGAAGGCCACAGAATCACTGAATGGCCAGATTCAATTACTGAGGTACTGATGCCAGCCTGTGACTGTCTTTGAAACTGTTAAATGAAAATCAGTCAGTTAGTTCAGTTGCTCAGTCATGCCTGACTCTTTGCTACCCCATGGACTGCAGCACGCCAGGCTTCCCTGTCCATCATCAACTCCTGGAACTTACTCAAATTCATGTCTACTGTGTCGGTGATGCCATCCAACCATCTCATCCTTTGTCATCCCCTTTTCCTCCCGCCTTCAATCTTTCCTAGCATCAGGGTCTTTTCCAGTGAGTCCGTTCTTCGCATCAGGTGGCCAAAGTATTGGAGTTTCAGCTTCAACATCAGTCCTTCCAATGAATATTCAGGGCTGATCTTCTTTAGGACTGACTGGTTTGATCTCCTTGCAGTCCAGTGGACTTTCAAGAGTCTTCTCCAACACCACAGTTCAAAAGCATCCTGCCATATTAATGAACAAGAAATATTCCTGCCATCAGTGATTTCTGGTCTCCAAATGTGAATGAAGGCTCCCCAAATTGTGATCCAGAGGATGCTGCTGCCAGCCCCTAACCCTGGTGATTGCTGAAGAGCTGGGGGAATGCAAGAAGCAAGGTGAACAAGGAAACAGGATTGACCCCAGATAGCTGAGGTGCATATGAAATGAATAAATTCAGTGAGCCCTGAGGCTTGTATCTTCCCACACACAGAATGCTAAACTCCTTAACTTGATACCTGATCTTTGATGTGCAGACTGCCTGCTCCCTGTGTTGCAAACTTGTATAGCCTGACTTACCCTCTGCCTCCTTGGAGCAGTTTTCTCAGAGCTACTGAAATGCGGCCTCCTGGGTTTGGAGTCCTAAACATTCCCACCAAACAAAATAACTCTGTGTTTTCAGGTTGTGACTATAATTTTTAGTTGACAAAACAATGCACGAGGAAGAAATCAAGATCCTAATACCTTTGTCCCTCATCTCATATAAGCCCCTAGACTCCTCGTGGAGCGGGGGCACAGTTCTTGAGGCATGAGACTACTGTGTTCCGCTCTCTGCCAGATGAGAATTAAAGCCACCTTTCTGTTTCCTCCAACTCTGTCTCCATATTTTTCATTTGGCTTCGGTGGGCAGAGAGGCCAAGGTTTTGGCCAGCAACCCACTGAGGACAAGCACAAAACAGCAAATCGACTAGACTTCCACCGCGTTGGCATGAGATTAAAGAAAAGGAAAGAAAAGTAAGGTCTACTTTATTCCCTCTGACCTGCTGGACTCAGGATGCTATTTGATCCTGGGAACGTGATTAGGTTTGAGTCCCAGGGCTGGACTGGGGTGGGGTCAACACAGCACGACAGGGTGCCCTTCATTGAGATCTGTCTCAATCCTGTACTGTCTGATTTGCCCTGACTAGGACCAGAATTCCTAGTGCACCCAAACGATGGTGGCCCAACCCTCTGGCCTCGAGGACAAGAGGTGAAGTCACCAAGTATCCAGGTCCCCTGATGCTGGGGTCCAGCTCAAGACTCCTTCCTGAGAGTGCAGCCTCATAGGCCCTCAGCGGGGAGTGGTGCCCCAGGTACTGAATAGCCAAGCGTGGAGGGGTGAAACTTCAGAGGAAAGAAGTAGTGAGACACAAGCCCTTGGGAGTTTGCTCAGACACATTTCATTCCAATTTACAGACCGGGAAGCCCACTTTCCCTAAGGCTTGGTTGCAGGTGGAACCAGAGTTGGGCATAAAGAAGTGCTGCCGCCTTGTGGACATTTCCTGTAACTACAAACTGCCCACCAGGGCTGACTGGCACCTCCAATTCACAAGGCCTGTGGGGCTCTTAATGGCAGCTGCCCTTAGGAAAGGTCCTGCCACAGGTATTGCAGAAATAAATTCTCAACACCATCAATTTACAAGAAATGAATTGAAACAGGCAAAGTTTCCTTCATATCCTTCAAAAAAAGCCACAAGACAAGATACTCAACATCCCTAATTATTACAAGAAGAATGTCATTCAACACGAAAACAAGAAATCAAACCCCATCTGACAGAATGGTCATCCTGAATGTCTGCAAACAGTAAATGGTGAAGAGAGCAGGGAGATGACGGAACCCACCCCCTACAAATTCTCTAGGAATGGACTTGGCAACAGCCCCTAGAAAAGACAGCCTCCAAAGGCAAGAAAGAGAATTTCAAGAGAGCTAAGCCTAGGATTTTAATACTGACACCTGGGCCTATATTACAAAAACTCATCATTCAAAATGACACATGCACCCAACATTCACTGCAGTGCTAATTCCAATAGCCAAGACACAGATCCAAGAAAATGTCCCTCAACAGATTAGATCTTAAAGAAATGTGGTACATATATACAATGGAATTTACTCAGACATGAAAAACCACCACTGAAGTGAAATTAGGCCAACGGTCCCCAAAGGACAGATCTTGCAGGAAAATACACTACGTGAAGTCGAAAACAGAGGAAGAAAATAGCAGATGGTATCCCTTGAGAGTGAAATTGAAAAGAGATACAGAGGAAGTAATTTACAACATAAAAAGACACTTTGAGATTCAAACACAAAGAATCCCCCCCACCAAAAAAAAAAAAAAGGAACGTGCCAGGAATGAATTAGGAGGTTGCTACTACCTTAAACACAGAAATCTGTATCTGTAATAGATAATCCACATGGATTATCTCCTTCCTTCCACACATGTACTGAAATGTGTATGTCTAACCTTGTTGCTGTATGTTCACTAGGTTGTGTACGACACTTTGCAAACCCCATGGACTGGAGCCCCCCAGACTCCTCTGCCCATGGCATCGCCCAGGCAAGTATACTGGAGCGGGTTGCCATTTCCTTCTCCAGGATCTCTAACATAAGCACAGAACTATGTATCTGTATTAGCTAATCCACAAGGATTATCTTCCACCTTCTGTCCTTCCTTCGTTTCTTCCTTCCAAACATGTATCCAGAGAAATATTTCTTTAACATATACAAAGATATCTGTAGCTGTAATAGATAATCCACAAGAACTATCTAGTTCCTTGCACATGTACAAAAAAAACTGTATCTCTAATAAATGTCCCACAGGGATTTGATGTTCAGCACAGAGAACTTTACTCAACCTTATTCAATAACCTCTATGGCAAAAGAATAAATAAAAATACTAAAGCCTGTATGTATATGTCATAGCTGAATCAGTCCATTGTACACTGTAGACAAGGACAAAACTGCAAATCAACTAGATTTCAACATAGCGTCAGCATGAAATTAAAGGAAAGAAAAGTAATGCCTAGTTTATTCCCTGCGACCTGCTTGACTTAGGATGCTATCCGAATCCTGGTACCTGAGTAGTCTTGGGTTCCAGGGCTGGACTGGGGTGGGGTTGAGACAGCTGAGCAGGGTGTCCTTCATAGGAGCTGTCTTAAACCTGTACTGTCTGGCTTGCCCTGGCTGGGGCCAGAATCCCCAGTGAACCCAAATCCTAATGGACCGATGCTCTGACTTGGAGGAACATGGAAAATCACCCAGACCCCAAGTCTCCTGGTGCTGGAGTCCCCAGCTCAAGAATCCTACCTGAGAGAGAAGCCTCCTGGGCACCTCAGCAGAGAGCAGTGCCTCAAGCTGGCATGAGGCTAGATGGGAGGGGTGATGCTTCAGAGAGAAGAAATAGTGAGATACAAGCTGTTGGGTGTTTGCTCAGGCACATTCCACTTTAATTCACAACCCAGGAAGCCAACTTTCCCTAAGGCTCTGGTTGCAGGTGGAACCAGAGTTGGACATAAAGTGCTGCTCCCTTGTGGACATTTCCTGTAACTACAACTTAAACACTAGCACCTCCAGTTCACAAGATATGTGGGCTGTTAATGACAGCTGCCCTCAGGAAAGGTCCTGGGATGGTTATTGCAGAAATAAACTCCAAACACAACCAACTTTCAAGAAGTCAATTGCAACAGGTAAACGTTCCTCACATCCTTTACAGAAAAGAAAAATCCCCAAACAGCCACAGGACAAAATGCTCAACATCCCCAATTATTGCAGGAGGAATGCCAATCTAAAAGAAGACAAGAAATCAATTCCCACCTGTCAGAATGGTCATCCTCACAAGTCTACAAACAATGAACAGGGGCGAGAGCCGGGCAGAGAGGAAACCCCCCAACACGGTCAGTGTGAATGGACACTGGAAACATCCCCTAGAAAGGACAGTCTCCTCAGGCCAGAAACTAAAGCTTCCAAAGAGCTCAGCCCATGGTCTGACATACCCACACCTGGGCCTGTTTCCTGAGAAAACCATCAGTGAAAAAGACACAGGCACCCCACCATTCACTACAGCACTGCTTCCCAGAGCCAAGACACAGAACCTGCAAGATGTCACCTGATGGATTAAAGGTTAAAGAAGATGTGTACATACATACAATGGACTATTACTCAGGCATGAAAAATGGCCACTGAAATTGTGCCAATAATTGTCACAAGGATTGACCTTGGAGGATCATAGACTAAGCAAAATCAGTCAGACGGAGAAAGACAATAATATATTATGTCCCTTGTAGGCAAAATACAAAAAGAGATACAAAGGAACAAATTTACAACACAAAAAGTAATTCTGAGAATTCAACACAATCAGAAGTTTCCAAGAAAAAGTGATGTCAGGGCTAACATATATACGGTAATCAGAATCTGTAATATATAATCCAGAAGGATTATCTCTTTCCTTCCTTCCTGTCAAATATACACAGAAATCTGTATCTCTAATAGATACTCAGAAGGACCTGATGGTCAGCACAGGGCACTTTGCTCAACCTTCTGCAGTAACCTCTATGGCAACAGAATCCAAAAGAGAACAGATAAGCTGTATGTACATGTCATAAGTGAGTCAGCTGGAGACAAGCACAAAACTGCAAATTGACTACACTCCAATATAGCATAGGCATAAGACTAAAGAAAAGGAGTAGAAAAGCAGTGCCTAGTTCATTCCCCATGACCTCCCTGAGTTGGGCTGCTCTCCCATTCCTGGAGCCTGAGCAGGCTGAGTCTCATGTCTGGAACTGGGCTGGAGTCGAGACAGCCGGGTTGAGACAACCAAAATTTTAATAGACATGTAACTTGCGATTTCGGCCCCACTAGGTACAACAGCCAAGACAGGAAAGCAAGTTAATTGTAGAAGCACAGATGAATGGATACAGACAATGGGGTACATGTACACAGTGGAATATTTCTCAACCATAAAGAAGTAGAAAATAATGCCAAGTCCAGCCTCAGGAAAGAAAGTAGAGATGATCATCCAAGTGAAATGAGGGAGACAAGGAAAGACAAGGATCATATGATATCACTTCTAGCTATAAACTAAAGATGGATACAGATGAATTTATTGCCTGGAGACACAGGTTTACAAACTTAGAAAAGAAACTTCTGGTCACCAAGATATAAAGATGTGGGGCATGGAGAAATGAGCTGCTTCAGACTAAGATATGCACACTACTATTGATAAAATAAGTGACCAGGACCCACCATGTAACACACGGAAACTTACTCCATACTCTATATTAACCAGTAAAGAAAAAACCCAACAAATCATATATACACTTATGTAAAAGTGAAACAATTTGGGGTAGAAAGAAAAGGAAAAACAAAACACCCACAAGATTGTAATTCACTGTATACTCCAGTTCAAATGATGGGATGAAAACAGAAAAAATGAAAAAGCAATCCTGACTCTCTTCCCCTCAGGACACACTGAACCGGGCTGCTGTCACATCCCAGGAGCCTGCCTGGTTTGGGTCCCAAGGCTGGAGTGTCCCGGGGCTGAGGGAGCTGGGAGCATGTGGCAGGCAGTGTGCCTCCAGAGTGGACCTGGAGTGCCTGTTGCCCTCTGCAGAGCCCCCAACCTTAAGAATCAGGCAGGATAAATTAAGAGATTGGAATTAACATATGCATATTAATATATATCAGATAGATGATAAAAAGTACATACTGAATAGTTCAGGAAAGTTTATTGAAACTGTAATCATCTACATGCAAAAAGAACCCTAAAGAGAATAGATAAACGTCTATGTGTAACTGAATCTAGTTCCTCACACCTAAAACAAACACAACATCAGAAATGCACTCTAAGCCAATAGAGAATAACAAGGAATTTACAGAAGAGAAAAAAAAGTGGCATGAGGTAGTGCTGCCGCCTTGTGGCCATTCTATGTAATAACACCACTAAGAGCTGTGCCCGGGAATTTAATATTCACAAGGATCCAGGGGCTGTAAGTAAAAAACACTCGTACCTCAGGAATGTCCTTGGAGTTGTTATCGAAAAAGAATCCAAAACAAGGCAGGCGTTTAAGAAGCCAATTTCAAGATGTAAGTTTAAGTCACACTCTAAAAAAGTCACATGAAAAAATGTCAACATCACTGAATATTAGAGAAATGCAATTCTAAACCACAATGAGGTATCACATCACACTGGGAGGGATGGCCGTTGTCAAACACTCTGCAAACAGTCAGTGCTGAGAAGATCTGCAGACAAGCGGTCCCTCCTCCACGGATGCTTGGGATGGAAATGGGGAACAGCCACTCTGGAGGACACCGTGAGGACTCCCTCAACCATGAAACAGAATGAAATTAGAAAGCATCCTAACACCAAACACAAAATAAATCCCAGAGAGCGTAAATATCTAAATGTAATGATGAATACTATGAAATTCTTGCAAAAAATATAATCAGGACACGATCTGACATAAAATGCAGCAAGTTCTTTACGGGTCCACCTCTTAGAATAATGAAAAATAAACCACAAATCAGACAGTGTGACTGAATTAACCTTAAAAGCATTTGCATGCCTAAAGGAATCCCTCAAAGAAAGACAAGGACAATCCTCAGAATGGGAAAAAATATTTGGCAAAGGAGATACCCACAAGGGATTCATCTCCAAAACATACAAACAGCTTGTACAGCTTCATATCAACAATACATATAACCAAATGGGCCAAAGATTCAAATGGTTAATTCTCTCAGGAAGGTCTATCGATTGCACTTAGGCACATGAAAATATGCTCAGCACCACTCATTATTAGGAAAACACAAATCAAAATCCAATCAGCTAAGCACTCACATTGGTCAGAATGGTCATTTTAAAACATCTTAAAAAATAAATGCTAGGACTTCCCTTATGGTGCAGTGTTAAGAATGCATTTGCCAATGCAGGAGACACGGATTGGAATCGTGGTCTCAGAAGATTCTGCATCAGTGGGGCCACTAAGCCCATATGTGCCACAACTGCTGAGCCTGTGCTCTAGAGCCCCTGAACTACAACTACTGAGGCCTCCCACCGCAACTCCTGAAGCATGGTGCTCTAGAGCCCGCGCTCTGCAACCAGAAGCCACCACAATGAGAAGCTTCATTGTGACAGTGAAACCAGAGAGTAGCCCCCGTTCACTGCAGATAGAGATAGCTGGATTTCTGCAACCAAGACCCAGGGCAACCAAAGACAAATGAATAAATAAAACTATTTAGACAAGAACAAATGCTGGAGAGGGTGTGGAGACAAGGAAGCCCTCCTGAACTGTTGATCGTAATGTACATAGGTTCATCCAGTAGGGAACAGTATGGAGTTTCATTTGAAAAATAACACAGAAGTACTTTAGGACCCAGGAATCCCACACCTGGGTATAAGTCCAGAGAAAATAAAAACTGTAAAAGACACCCCTGCAGTCTTGGCCCACAAGTTGCAACAGCCAAGTCTGGGAAGCAAGCTAATTGCAGAAATTTCAGATGAATGGATACACGATGGGGTACATATACACAATGCAATATTTCTCAACCATAAAGAAGTAGGAAATAATGCCAAGTCCAGTCACAGAAAAGAAAGTTGAGATGATTATTCAAAGTGAAGTAAGGGAGACACAGGACAGACAAGCATCATATGATATCCCTTCTGCAACTGTTGCTACTAAGTCACTTCAGTCGTGTCCGACTCTGTGTGACCCCATAGACGTCAGCCCACCAGGCTCCCCCGTCCCTGGGATTCTCCAGACAAGAACACTGGAGTGGGTTGCCATTTCCTTCTCCAATGCGTGAAAGTGAAGTCGCACAGTCATGTCCGACTCTTAGCGACCCCATGGACCACAGCCTACCAAGCTCCTCCATCCATGGGATTTTCCAGGTAAGAGTACTGGAGTGGGGTGCCATTACCTTCTCCGGATATCCTTTCTAGGTGTAATCTAAACCGGATGAAAATGAACTCCTTTCTTAAAGAGACACAGCCTCACAGACTTAGAAAAGAAAGAACTGCTCTCCAACATAGAAGGTTATGGATGAGGGAGAAATGAGCTGCTTCAGACTAATATATGCACACTACTATTTATAAAGTCACCAGGACCTACTGTGTAACTCAGGTAAACATATAGAACACTGTGTGATTACCTACACAACCCCCCCCCCAAATAATGTATATACATCTATGTAGAAGTGAATCAAGTTATCCTAGATTGAAAAGGAAGAAGGGAAAAAAACGACCCTCATGATTGTAATTCACCTATTTACTCCAGTTCAAATTATAGGATAAAAACATTAAAAAGAAAAATAGAAAGAAATGCCAACTCTATTCCCCTCAGGCCATAGTGACCTAGGCTGTGGTCACACCCCTGGAGCCTGACTGGCTTGGGTCCCAAGGCTGGAGTGTCCTGGGGCTGAGGGAACTGGGAGCATGTGGCAGGCAGTGTGCCTCCACAAAGAACCTAGAGTGCCTTTGCCCTCTGCAGAGCCTCCAGGTACAGGCGTGAGAAATTAGGGGTTTTGAGTTAATATATACATATTAATATATAATAAAAAAGATGATCAAATATTAACTGCTGAAAAGCAGAGGGAAGTTTATTGAACACACTGTAATCACCTATACGCAAAAAAGAACCTAAAAGAGAATGAATAAATATCCACATATGACTAAATTGAATTCCTGTACACCGGAAACAAATACCATATCAGAAATGGACTCTATTCCAATATAAAATAGGAACGAAATTACAGGTTCAAAAAAAAAAAAAAGTGTGGAAAAAAAAAAAAAAGTGTGGCATGAAGAAGTGCTGCCACCTTGTGGCCATTTTCTGTGATTACATTATGAAAAGTTATGCCGTTGGGAATTTAATATTCACAAGGATTCAAGCTCTGTAAGGAAAAAACACATACACTTGAGGTCCTAGGAGTGAACATCCAAAAAGAATTCAAAACAACCCAGGTGTTCAAGTGGCCAATTTCAGGTGGTAAGTTTAACTCACACCCTTTAAAAAAATCACATTAAAATATGTCACCATCGCTAAATATTAGAGAAATGCAATTCAAAACTCCAATGAGGTATTTCCTCATATGATTCACAGTTGCCATTGTCCAAAAGTCAACAAACAATAAATGCTAGAAAAGTGGAAAAAAGGAAACCCTCCTACACTGTTAGTGAAAGTGTAATTAAATTAGTAATAGACTATGGAGGATGATGTGTAGGTTTTTAAAGAAATAATAATGAGAATGAATTTGAATACCCCTGATGCATACATAAAAATAAACTCCAAATAGATTAAAGACCTAAATAAAAGGATGGATATAATGAAACTCTTGAGAAAAGGAGCAGAACACACTTTGACATAAAATGCAGCAAGTCCTTTTCTGACCCACCTCTTAGAATCATGAAGAATAAAACAAAAATAAATTAATGGAACCTAATTACCCTTAAAAGTGTTGTAACAGCAAAGGAAACAGAAACATAACAAAAAGACTATCCTCATAATTAAACTAATATGTGCAAAGACACCCATAAGGAATTTATCTTCCAAATGTACAAACAGCTTATGCACCTCAATATCAAAGAAACAACCCAATCAAATAGGGGCACAAGATTTAAATGGGCATTTCTCCAAAGAAGAGCTGGCCATGAAGCACATGAAAAGATGCTCACCATCTGTAAGTGTTAGAGAACTGTGACCAGAAATACAATGTGGTATCGCCTCACATGGGTCAGAATGGTCAGCATAAAAAAATCTACAAAAATAAATGCTGGAGAGGGTATGGAGGAAAAAGAACTCTCCTCCCAGTTGGTGGGAATGAAAGTCAGTAAATCTACGAAGGAGAACAGAACAAAGGCTCATTAAAAACTAAACAAAAAACAAAACAAACAAAACAAAACAAAGGAGTACCATAGGACCTGGCAATCCCATTCTTGGGCATAAATTCAGAGAACATCATAATTTTAAAGACAGGAGCATGCTACGTTCATAGCAGCACCATGTACAATAGCTGAGACCTGGAAGCAACCTTAGTGGATAAGGACAGATGAATGGGTAAACAAGATGGGGTACACGCACACAGTGCCATATTACTCAGCCATAAAAAGATGACATCATGCCATGTCCAGCAATAAGGGGATCATAGTAAGTGAAATGAGAGAAAGAAAGACAAGTATCATATGATATCACTTAGTGCTGAATTCTAAAAATGGATACAAATGAACTTTACCAAAGGGCCTTGCAACATAGCAAAGCACCTTATGTTTACCAAAAGGGAAAGGTGGTGGGTGGTAAGAAATGAGCAGGTGTTGATGATTGTATACACATTACTCTTTATAAAAAACCAAGGAGGACCAGAAATCAACACTGCATAAGAAACCAGATGGGAAGAGAACCCAAAAAAGAACATGTACACATCTATGCATAAGTGAATCATGTTGCTGTCCACCTAAAACAAAAACAAACAGACCCTACAACATTGTAAGTCACCTACATACCAATAAAAAAATACAAATTACAAAAAGAGAATGCCTACTCTATTCCCCTGAGGCCTTGGTGACCTGGGCTGCTGTCACGTCCCTGAAGCCTGGGCAGGCTTGTTTCCCAAGGATGGGCTGTCACGGGGCTGATGGAGCTGGGGAGGGTGTGCCAGCCAATGAGCCCTGCCCCATGGCTCTGGTGAGCCTGTTTTCTGCACGGGCCCACAACCTCCACATCCAGGAAGACCCTCCTGCAGTGAAATTATGCCTACTGAACCCAGAGAATGTGGAGCCTCTGGGCTGAAAGAGCTTTGAAAAGCCCCGTGGGCTCCTGTCTCCTGGTGGTGGAGTTCCACCTCCAGCCTCCTTCCTAAGGGTTGCCCAAGCTATGGGTGAAAGCACGCTCCACAAAGTGATGTTGCAGGAACTGGGATGTGTCCAGGAGACATGGGTAAGGAAGGAAGAAGGAATGGGACACAAGCCTTGGGTGTTTGTTCTGGCACTTTCCACTCTAACTAACAATCCAGGAACAGGACTTTCCCCAAGGCTCTGGTCCCCCAGTAACCAGAGTTGGGCATAAAGACATGCTGCCACCTTGTGGTCATTTCCCATAACAACAACCATAAAACCAATGCTCATGGGCACTTCATATTCCCAAGGCTTGAGGGGCTTAGCTAAAAAAAAAAAAAAAAACCTGCCCTCAAGAAATATCCTAGGGGAGGTCATCAGAAAAACATTCAAAACAGGGAAGTCATTCAACAAGCCAATTTGAATAAGTAAGTTTAACACACTGTTTTAAAAAAATCACATGAAAAGATGTCAAGATCACTAAATACGAGAGAACTGCAAATCAAAACTTCAACAAGGTATCACCTCACACAGGTCACAATGGCCCGAGGCAGAAACTCTGTAAACAATAAATGCTGGAAAGGGTATAGAGCAAAGGGAACCCTCCTACACTGATGCTGGGAATGGAAATTGAGAGCAGCCACTGTGGAGGACACCAGGCAGGTTCCTTAGCATGAAGATGAGAATGAAATTAGACTACTCCCTAACACCATACACAAAAATAAACTGCAAAAAATTTGAAGGTCTAAATAAATGGACAGATTCTATGGAACTCTTGAGGAAAAAAAGCAGGACACACTCTGACATAAAATGCAGTAAGATCTTTTTTGATCCACGTCTAAGAATCAGGACATATAAAACAAAAATAAACAGATGGGACCTAACAGAGGTTAAAAGCATTTGCACAACAAAGGAAACCATCAGTGAGAGAAAAAAAGACAACCAAGAATGGAAACAATTCGTGTAAATGAAGATAGACACAGGGACTTTACACGTACAAACAATTCATATAGCTCAGTATCAAAAGCAAACAATCCAATAAAAATTGGCCAAAGATCTAAATGTACATTTCTCCACAGAAGGCATGGAGGTGGCCATAAAGTATAAGAAAAGATTCTTAACATCACTAGTACTTACAGAAAGGCAAGTCAGTTGTCCCATTAGGTATTACCTCACATCAATCAGAATCACCATCTCAAAAAATCTACAACAATAAATTCTGCAGAAGGTGTGGATAGGAATGCAAATGGGTACATCCACTAGGGAGAACATTGCAGAGGCTCTTTAAAAAAATAAACACAGAGGTACCAAGTGACCCAGCAATTCTATACCTAGGCATAGATCCAGTGAAACCCAATCTTTTAAAAGACACCTGCACCCCAATGATCATGGCAGCACTAGGTACAATAGCAAAGACAGGGAAGCAACTTAAGTGTACAAGGACAGATGAATGGATACAGAAGATGTGGTACATATACATAATTCAATATTACTCAGAAATAAAGAGGGATGAAATAATGCCATTTCCAGTTACAGGGAAGAAACTAGAGATGATCATACTAAGTGAGACAGGGAAAGACAGGTGTCATAGGATATCATTTCTGGTGGAACCTAAAAATGGACACAAATGAACTTTTTACACAAGAGAATCAGCTTCAGAGACTTAAGAAAGAAACTTATGGTTACCAAAGAAGAAAGTTTCAGGGGGCAGAAAGCCATTAGCTGGTTCAGATTAATATAAATACCATAAAAAAGGTGCTGAAGGGTTCTTAATAGTCACAAGTCTGACAGGGCTGTAAATGACACCCGCCCTCAAGAAATGTCCTGGGGTAAATCATTGGAAAAGAATTCCATGCAGGGCCAACTTTCAGGAAAGCAGATTTAAGAGGTAAATTTTACACACAAGGTGTAAAATAACAAAAGCACATGGAAAGATACTCCACATCAGTAATTATTAAATCAATGCCAATCAAAACTACAATGAAGTATCATATCACACTGGTCACAACTGCCATCAGCAAAAAGCTCTACAAAGAATAAATACTGCAGAGGATGTACAGAAAAGGGAATCTTCCCACAAATGAAGCCACTATTGAAAACAGCATGGAGTTTCCTTGAACATTAAACATACAGGTATCACATGATGCAAAAATCCTACTCCTAGGTTTAGATCTAGAGAAATTCATCACTGAAATTCATTCATTGAAATGACATGTGTACCCCTATTTTCAGGCTAGCACTATTTACAATACCAAAGTTGTAGAATCCACCAAAATGTCCACTGAGAAAAATGAAGACTATGTGATATATCTATATACTGGAATACTACTCAGCCATTAAAGAGAATGAAATAAGACATTGGCAGCTGCATGGATGGACTGAGAAATTTTCATCCCAAGTGAAGTAAGTCAAAGAAAAAAAAGACAAATATCCTAAGATATCACATACAGGTGGAATCTATAAATTCATCCCAAAGAACTAATGTACAAAACAGAAATGGACTTACTCACAGATTGAGAAAACCAAATTCTGATTATCAAAAGATAGTTAAAAGGGAGGGATAAATTAAGAGTTTGATTAATATATAAACACTAATATTTATCAAACCAATAATCAAATAGCCCCTACTGAATAGAACAGAGAACTCTACTGAAAAAACTGTAATAACCTATATGAGGAAAAAACTGGAAAAAGAATAGATAT